>NC_090932.1:1677052444-1678408944 GCF_040938575.1 Ambystoma mexicanum
CAGGTACCCCGGAGTAGGGTAAAGGTCCGCAAGGCTTTTTAAAGGCCTGCTGCCGCCACCACCACATTCGGGGCGCACCGTCCACTCGGCCCTCCCGAAACCCGCATGAGGCGGGAAAACTGGGGAGGCCGGGATGCACCAGCAATGAGCCAGGTCCAGCGATCCTGCTACGGTGCTAATTGGGGTCTGCCCTTAGGGGGACAAAGGGAACGGGGTCCCTGTGACAGCTCAAGCCACACCCATGGGACGGAACCCCAGGGAGATTGAAGTACAAGCGACCCTCAGACAGGGGTAGCCCCGGGAGGAACCTGGGGCCGCCTGGTGCATTCGAAGTGTTGATCAATGTGTCCTGCAATTCACACTAATTCTTGCAGCTAGCTGCGTTCTTCATTGATGCGCAAGCCGAGTGATCCGCCACCAAGAGTCACAGGCAACTTTTTTTTGTTCCAGATGTCAGCCTGCCCCTGCCGGTGTAGGAGAGGCTGGAGGGAGGCAGCGCCGCCTGTGGGGAGACAGCCCAGCACCCTGTCTAGCTCGGCCAAGACCGTTGTGGTTTAAAAAGAAAACAAAAAAACTGGTGCTTGGCCCTGGAAACCTGCACAGTGCTTCCCATGGGGATGGAGGCAGACCGCTCTGCCACCGGCCCACCCGTCTCGATCCACTCATCCTTCCCTGACCCCTTCTGCACTCCTTTTGGGGGATCCTGGGGGATGGACGGCGAGGCAGGCCAGAGACAGCGCAGGCAGGGTGGGACCGCTAGAGTCTTCAAAGTCCAGCTGGCCAAATGGGGCTGAGCTCTAGGTACCTGGTCAAGACCTGCTGCGTCAGCTGACCTGGCCATCGTTCACCGACAGATGTGGGCGGCTGGACCACGACACCTACCCTTCGTGTAAACCTGCTGCGCCATAGCTCAGGGCACGTGCCTGGCATGCAGAGCCCCTGTATGCCTGGGGAGGCGCCCCTTGAGAGCAGTCAGGTTTCCCTTGGCTCCTGGATGCCGCCACTCGGGGCTTCCCGGCTGACCGGGTGTGCCCACCAATGCCCACCCGCTGACGGGTCAGAGAGAGGAGTGCACGCTCCCTTTCCTGTGCGTGGTTGGGGACATCCCCAGCAGGTTAACCCAACCCTGCCAGGCATCCCCGTCCATCTGCTGGGTCGCGGACCCCCCTATGGTGGAAGGGAATACCCACTTCCCGGCACCTGGTTGCCCACACACCCCAGACCGTTCTTGAAGAGGTGCCCTGGGCTGTGGGTGTGCACGTCTGGGATGCAATCGAGGTCAGGCCTGTGGCTCTCCCTCCGGCTGCTCCGCTGTTAATGGTCCTTCATGCCCCCACTCACAAGCAGATACCCCAGCCCCAATTCACACTTAAGGGCCCCATTTCTCCTTCCAAATGCCACCTCCCTCCCGACCCACATGCCACCATCCCTCCCGCTGAACCCACACAAAGACACCAACAATCATCCGTCCATACCTACACCAAGAAGCTCCACCTCTCAGAGCCACACCCATATGCTTTGCCTCTGCCTCCAGTCTCACACTCAGATGGCGCCATCCGCCCTCTCTCTATACTCACACCTGATCACCCCATCCCTTCAACACACACATGCTCCCACCACTCCCTTAAACCAACATCCTTCTCTCCAGACATTCATACCCCATCCCTCCATTCACACCCAGATGCCCCCTTCCTTACAAATAGTGCTCCAGCCCTCACTCAGATGCACATGCTCCATCATTCCCTGACGTGCCCCTATCATATGCCCTGTGCTTCCATTCCAGACAAACAATGCCCCCTCCGATCCAGACTCGACCAAGATGCCCAATCCCTTCCTCAAGACCCATACCATGATGCCCCATCCTCCATCCACACAGCAAGATGCCCTGATCCCTCCCCTGACCAATGAACACCCATCCCTCTCTCCAGAGCCACACCAAGATGCCTCAGCCCACCCTCCAGATGCACACAGATGACCCCATTGCACCCACACCGGATGCCCCAATCCATCCTTTAGACCAACAGATGCCCCATACCTGTTCCAGACCGACACCAATGTGTTACCATCCATTGCAGACCCCACCAAGATCCCACCATCCCTCTATCAACACAGCAAGATGCGCCCATCCTGCCCTCCAGACCCACACCAACGTGCCCCATCCCTCCCCAGACCAATGTGCCCATCTCTCACATCAAACTCACACCAATGTGCCGCCATCCCCTCCCTCCAGGCCCACACCATTGTCCCCATACAACCCAAACCAGGATGACCCATCCCTCCCCACAGACATACACCGATGTGCCCTGTCCCTCACATCAAACCCACACCAATGTGCCCCATCCACTCCCCTCAAATCCACACCAATGTGTCTCCATCCACTCCCTCCAGAGCCACACCAAGATGTCCCTATCCTACCCCCAGATGCACACAGATGTCCCCAGCCCACCCACACCAGGGTGCCCCATCCCACTCTCCAGAACAGATGTCCCATACCTGTTCCAGACAAACACCAATGTGCCCCCATCCATTGCAGACCCCACCACGATCCCACCATCCCTCCATCCACACAGCAAGAAGCCCTCATCCCTCCCCCCAGAGACACAATGTGCTCTCATCCCTACCACAGACAGAGACCAATATTCCCCATCTATCCCAACAAACCCACACCAATGTGCCTCATCCCCTTCCTCCAGAGCCACACCAAGATGCCCCACCCCACCCTCAGATGACCCATACCACCCTCCAGACCAACAGATGCCCCATACCTGTTTCAGATCAACACCAATGTGCCCCCATCCATTGCAGAATGCACCAAGATGCCACCATCCCTCCACAAGCCCACACCAATGTTCCCCATTCCTGCCCAGACCAATGTGCCCATCCCTCCCATCGAACCCACACCAATGTGCCCCATCCCTCCACAAACCCACATCAATGTGCCCCATCTCTGCCCAGACCAATGTGCCCATCCCTCCCATCAAACCCACACCAATGTGTCACCATCCCCTCCCTCTGGACCGAGACTGTTGTCTCCATCCAACCCAAACCAGGATGCCCCATCCCTCCACGCAGACTCACACCAATATACCCCATCCCTCCATGCAGACCCACACCAATATGCCCCATCCCTCGCTCCAGAACCACACCAATATGCCCCATGCCACCCTCCAGATGCACATAGATGTCCCCATCCCACCCATAGCAGGATGCCCCTTCCCACCCTCCAGACCAACAAATGCCCCATACCTGTTCCAGACCGACACCAATGTGCCCCCTTCCGTTGCAGACCCCAACCAAGATGTCACCATCCCTCCCTCCAGACCCACACCAATATGCCCTCATCCCTCCCCAGACTGACACAAATGTGCCCCAGACCAATGTGCCCGTCCCACCCATCAAACCGACACCAATGTGCCCCATCCACTTCCTCCAGACCCACACCAATGTCCCCATCCAACCCATACCAGCATGCCCCATCCCACTCTGCAGACCAACACCAATGTCCCCCATCCATTGCAGACCCAAGATGCCCCCATCCTGCCCTCCAGACCCACACCTCGATGAAACATCCCTCCCCCAGACACAGACCATTGTCCCCTCTCCCTCCCATCAAACTAACACCAATTTGCCCCCATCCCTCCCTCCAGGCCAACACCAGTATGCCCCCATCCCTGCCCACACCAATGTGCACCACCCCTCACATGAAACCCACACCAATATGCCCATCCGTCCCATCAAACTGACACCAATGTCCCTACATCCACTCCCTCCAGAGCCACACCAAGATTCCCCATCCCACCCTCAGATGACCCATGCCACCCTCCAGACCAACAGATGCCCCATACCTGTTCCCGACCAACACCAATGTGCCCCCATCCATTGCAGACCACACCAAGATGCCACCATCCCTCCCCCCAGACACACACCAATGTGCCCCCATCCCTCCACAAACCCACATCAATGTGCCCCATCCCTGCCCAGACCAATGTGCCCATCCCTCCCATCAAACCCACACCAATGTGCCACCATCCCCTCCCTCTGGACCCAGACTGTTGTCTCCATCCAACCCAAACCAGGATGCCCCATCCCTCCAGGCAGACTCACACCAATATACCCCATCCCTCCATGCAGACCCACACCAATATGCCCCATCCCTCGCTCCAGAACCACACCAATATGCCCCATGCCACCCTCCAGATGCACATAGATGTCCCCATCCCACCCTTACCAGGATGCCCCATCCCACCCTCCAGACCAACAAATGCCCCATACCTGTTCCAGACCGACACCAATGTGCCCCCATCCATTGCAGACCCCAAGCAAAATGCCACCATCCCTCCCCAGACCCATACAAATGTGCCCCAGACCAATGTGCCCATCCCACCCATCAAACCCACACCAATATGCCCCGTCCCCACCCTCCAGACCCACACCAATGTCCCCATCAAACCCAAACCAGCATGCCCCATCCCACTCTGCAGACCAACACCAATGTCCCCCATCCATTGCAGACCCCACCAAGATGCCATTGCCCCTCTATCCACACAGCAAGATGCCCCGATCCTGCCCTCTAGACCCACACCTGGATGAACCATCCCTCCCCCAGACACAGACCATTGTCCCCCATCCTCCCATCAAACCCACACCAATGTGCCCCCATCCCTCCCTCCAGACCAACACCAATATGCCCCATCCCTGCCCACACTAATGTCCCCTGTCCCTCCCATCAAACCAAAACCAATGTGCTGACATCCCTACCTGCAAACCCACACCAATGTGTACCGCTGCTCACATCAAACCCACATCAAAGTGCCCCATCCCTCCCATCAAACCGACACCGATGTCCCTACATCCACTCTCTCCAGAGCCACACCAAGATGTCCCCATCCCACCCTCCAGATGCACACAGAGGTCCCCATTCTACCCACACCGGGATGCCCCATCCCATCCCCAGAACAACAGATGCCCCATGCCTGTTCCAAACTGACACCAATGTGCCCTCATCCATTGCAGACCCCACCAAGATCACACCATCCACACAGCAAGATACCCCCATCCTGAACTCCAGACCCACACCTAGATGCCCCATCCCACCCTCAGATGACCCATGCTACCCTCCAGACCAACAGATGCCCCATACCTGTTTCAGACAGACACCAATGTGCCCCATCCATTGCAGACCCCACCAAGATGCCACCATCCCTCCCTCCAGACTCACACCAATGTGCCCCCATCCCTCCCCAGACCAATCTGCCTGTCTCTCCCATCAAACCCACACCAATGTGCACCCATCCCTTCCCTTCAGACCCAGACCATTGTCCCCATCCCACCCACACCAGGATGCCCATCCCACCCCCAGAACAGATGTCACATACCTGTTCCAGACGGACACCAATGTGCCCCCATCCATTGCAGACCCCACCAAGATCCCACCATCCCTCCATCCACACAGCAAGAAGCCCCCATCCATCCCCCCAGACCCACAATGTGCTCCCATCCCTCCCCCAGACAGAGACCAATATCCCCCATCCATCCCATTAAACCCACACCAATGTGCCCCATCCCCTTCCTCCAGAGCCACACCAAGATTCCCCATCCCACCCTCAGATGACACATGCCACCCTCCAGACCAACAGATGCCCCATACCTGTTCCCGACCAACACCAATGTGCCCCCATCCATTGCAGACCACACCAAGATGCCACCATCCCTCCCCCCAGACCCACACCAATGTGCCCCCATCCCTCCACAAACCCACATCAATGTGCCCCATCCCTGCCCAGACCAATGTGCCCATCCCTCCCATCAAACCCACACCAATGTGCCACCATCCCCTCACTCTGGACCCAGACTGTTGTCTCCATCCAACCCAAACCAGGATGCCCCATCCCTCCAGGCAGACTCACACCAATATACCCCATCCCTCCATGCAGACCCACACCAATATGCCCCATCCCTCGCTCCAGAACCACACCAATATGCCCCATGCCACCCTCCAGATGCACATAGATGTCCCCATCCCACCCTTACCAGGATGCCCCATCTCACCCTCCAGACCAACAAATGACCCATACCTGTTCCAGACCGACACCAATGTGCCCCCATCCATTGCAGACCCCAACCAAGATGTCACCATCCCTCCCCAGACCCACACAAATGTGCCCCAGACCAATGTGCCCATCCCACCCATCAAACTCACACCAATGTGCCCCGTCCCCACCCTCCAGACCCACACCAATGTCCCCATCAAACCCAAACCAGCATGCCCCATCCCACTCTGCAGACCAACACCAATGTCCCCCATCCATTGCAGACCCCACCAAGATGCCATTGCCCCTCTATCCACACAGCAAGATGCCCCGATCCTGCCCTCTAGACCCACACCTGGATGAACCATCCCTCCCCCAGACACAGACCATTGTCCCCCATCCTCCCATCAAACCCACGCCAATGTGCCCCCATCCCTCCCTCCAGACCAACACCAATATGCCCCATCCCTGCCCACACTAATGTCCCCTGTCCCTCCCATCAAACCAAAACCAATGTGCTGACATCCCTACCTGCAAACCCACACCAATGTGCACCGCTGCTCACATCAAACCCACATCAAAGTGCCCCATCCCTCCCATCAAACCGACACCGATGTCCCTACATCCACTCTCTCAAGAGCCACACCAAGATGTCCCCATCCCACCCTCCAGATGCACACAGAGGTCTCCATTCCACCCACACCGGGATGGCCGATCCCACCCCCAGAACACCAGATGTCCCATGCCTGTTCCAGACTGACACCAATGTCCCCCCATCCATTGCAGACCCCACCAAGATCCCACCATTCATACAGAAAGATACCCCCATCCCTACCTCCAGACCCACACCTAGATGAACCATCCCTCCCCCAGACACAGACTAATGTCCCCGATCCCACCCATCAAACCCACACCAATGTGCCCCCATCCCCTCCCTCCAGACCCGCACCAAGATGCCCCATCCCACCCTCATATGACACATGCCACCCTCCAGACCAACAGATGCCCCACACCTGTTTCAGATGGACACCAATGTGCCCCATCCATTGCAGAGCGCACCAAGATGTCCCATCCCTCCCCAGACCAATCTGCCTGTCTCTCCCATCAAACCCACACCAATGTGCACCCATCCCCTCCCTCCAGACCCAGACCATTGTCCCCATCCAACCCAAACCAGGATGCCCCATCCCTCCCCACAGACCCACACCAACATGCCCTGTCCCTCACATCAAACCCACACCAATGTGACCCATCCACTCCCATCAAAACCACACCAATGTGCCTCCATCTACTCCCTCCAGAGCCACACGAAGATGTCACTATCCCACCCCCAGATGCACACAGATGTCGCCATCCCACCCCCACAAGGATGCCCCATCCCACTCTCCAGAACAGATGCCCCATACCTGTTCCAGACAGACACTAATGTTCCCCCATCCATTGCAGACCCCACCAAGATCCCACCATCCCTCCATGCACACAGCAAGATGCCCCCATTAATCCCCCCAGGCCCACAATGTGCTCAAATCCCTCCCCAGACACAGATCAATATCCCCCATCCCTCCCATCAAACCCACACCAATGTGCCCCCATTGCCTCCCTCCCTCCAGAGCCACACCAAAATGCCCCATCCCACCCTCAGATGACCCATGTCACCCTCCAGACCAACAGATGCCCCATACCCATTCCAAATTGACACCAATGTGCTCCCATCCATTGCAGACCCCACCAAGATGCCACCATCCCTCCCTCCAGACTACACCAATGTGCCCCCATCCCCTTCCTCCAGAGCCACACCAAAATGCCCATCCCACACTCAGATGACCCATGCCACCCTCCAGACCAACAGATTCCCCATACCTGTTCCAAACTGATACCAATGTGCCCCATCCATTGCAGACCCCACCAAGATGCCACCATCCCATCTCCAGACCCACATCAATGTGCTCCCATCCCTCCCCAGACCCACACCAATGTGCCCCATCCCTGCCCAGACTAATGTGCACATCCCTCCCATCAAACCCACACCAATGTGTCACCATCCCCTCCCTCTGGACCGAGACTCCCTGCAGCTCTGGCTGTGACCCCCTTAGAGCTTCTCCCACCACATTAGAGCCTTTCCCTCTGGGACTAACCCACAAACACTGTGGAACTCGGGGCCGGATACTGCAAGCGCATTTACCCCCACATGGAGACATGGAGGAAGGGGACCTGCTCAGGGCGCCCCTTGACAGACACACCCCGTCTTGGACTTAGATGCACACGGGTGGCACTGGACCAAGGATCTGGAGCAACCCACGAACGCTATGGAACTCAAGCCAGGTGCTATCTGTGGTTGTAGCCCTGTGGAGGTAGAGGCCCACTCAGGGCGCCCCTTGACACACGTACCTCGTTTTGAACCTGACCATACACGACCGACACTTGCCCAAGAACCAGGAGCAGCCCACAAACACCATGGAACTGGGGCCGGTAACTGCGCCACGGCCGCCCTGGTGTCCGCAGGGTGGCACTTCCACACCGACTATTAAGCCCCCACGCTTATGGAACCTGACCGGAGACAATTGCAGGAGCTGTAGGGGGTTGCCCGCACGCTGCCGCCACTGTGGCGACAGAGGGGCTCAGCACCCCATGGAACGTGCGTTCTCAACTGCTGGAGAAATGTGCTTGTGGAGGAGGGGCCGCATCGTGGCTTGCGGGGGGACCCCATCCACTCTGATCTGACCACTGGGGAGCTGCCGGGCTGCTCGGCCTTCGCTCTGCTCAGAGGGGAAAGCTGCCCACACGAGGGGGCCCTCCTCGAGGGGGGCATACCCTTGGTACGGTCCCAAGGCGGTTGGAAGCGAATTGCTTGAAACAACAGCCGTGACTGGCCACGCAGTCCAACCCTAGAGGGACCAAGTGCGCCAAATATATCCCACGGAGTGCTCGGAAGAGTGCCACCAGCATCGTGGGGCATCGTGTGGGGCAAGCCCCCCTCAGCCGGCCCAGGGAGGTGCAGAGGTTTCACCCCCACCCCCATCCACCCTGGAGCTTTAGCAGGGCCCCTTTAGAGCTTTTCCCTGTGGGGAGCGATGGGGACCCCACCGGGGCTCCTTGCGTCCACCACTGGGCTCGGGGACTTTTGAAACCAGTACCCAAGCCCAGGGGCAGCACCCCCGGCCATCTCCCTGCAGCTCTGGCTGTGACCCCCTTAGAGCTTCTCCCACCACATTAGAGCCTTTCCCTCTGGGACTAACCCACAAACACTGTGGAACTCGGGGCCGGATACTGCAAGCGCATTTACCCCCACATGGAGACATGGAGGAAGGGGACCTGCTCAGGGCGCCCCTTGACAGACACACCCCGTCTTGGACTTAGATGCACACGGGTGGCACTGGACCAAGGATCTGGAGCAACCCACGAACGCTATGGAACTCAAGCCAGGTGCTATCTGTGGTTGTAGCCCTGTGGAGGTAGAGGCCCACTCAGGGCGCCCCTTGACACACGTACCTCGTTTTGAACCTGACCATACACGACCGACACTTGCCCAAGAACCAGGAGCAGCCCACAAACACCATGGAACTGGGGCCGGTAACTGCGCCACGGCCGCCCTGGTGTCCGCAGGGTGGCACTTCCACACCGACTATTAAGCCCCCACGCTTATGGAACCTGACCGGAGACAATTGCAGGAGCCAGCCGAGCCAGCGGCGCCAGCCGCAACTCAGGCCATCTGGTCCGCTGGCCACAACTCGGGCCATCCGGGCCTACTGCCCAGGCCAGATGACCCGCCGGCCCGCATGCCGTGCCTGCTCCAACCCCACAGTCCAGGGGCACGGCTTAAGGTACCAACCCCATGCTCTGGGTTGGGGGCTTAAGCTGCCACCTCTCTTCCCTGCCCAGGGCTTAAGGCGCCACCTCTGTGCACTTGGGCAGGGGCCTGGGAGACACTTCCATGCCAACTATTAAGCCACCATGCAGTGGGTGCTTATGGAACCCGATCGGAGACAAATGCCGGAGCCAGCCGCAACTCAGGTCATCTGGTCTGCCAGCCATAACTCTGGCCATCTGGTCCTACTCCCCGGGCCAGAATGCCCGGAGGCTGTGCCTGCCCAAACCCCACCGTCCAGGGGCACAGGCTTAAGGTACCACCCCTGCGCTTTAGGGTGGGGGCTTAAAGCTGCTCCCTCTCTTCCCCGCACTGCCCGGGGCTTAAGGCACGACCTCTGCGCACTCGGGCCAGGGCCTGGGAGATATTTCCACACCGCCGCCGACAGAATCCTGACCGGAGACAAATGCAGGAGTCAGCCGCAACTCTTCCCATCTGGTCCACTGGCCACAACTCGGGCCAACTGGGCCTACTCCCCAGGTCAGTTGGGCCGGCAGCCTGCCGGCTGTGCCTGCCCTGACCCCACCGTCCAGGGGCATAGGCTTAAGGTAACACCCCCACAACCTGGGGTGGCTTGCAGCCTCTCTTCCCCTGCCCTGTCTGGGGGCTTAAGGCACCCTCTTGAAGGCCCGGAGCTGAGGCCATCTGGTCCGCCAGGCTGACTAGGAAAGGTAGAAGAGCGCTCCCGGCATAGCCCGCACACCCCCGTGGGTGAACACCTACGATGGCCAGGAGGTTCCTGTGCGCCCCGTGGCACAGCAGGAGGAAAGATGGAGGAAAGATGGAAACTCTTGGCGGCTGCGGCACCTTGAGACAAAAGCTTGTCTCAGAGGATGACTTGCAATGGATCGCAGCGAGGTAGCTGCTCTGCTGCTTACGAAACCCTGAACCAGAATCAGGTAGACACCGAATGATTTAGCACCAGGTTCCCCACGAACATTCAGTGCACTACAGGCAAGAGTGGTGGCCCACTTTCCTGCACACTCTAGTCCCGAGGCGAGCAGCTCTATGCACCGGCCCAGAGGCCGGCTATCCTAGGCCAACCGAGACTCGACAGCGATGTGGTATTGTTACGGTTTAGGGGGGATTCTGATTTGGAGGTGTTCAGTCATAATCCCATAGATGGTAGTTCCACCCCATTGGCTCCTCAGCCAAGCACATACACCAAATATCTGAACCTGCAGTTGCTCTCGTACTGAGCAGGATTACTATTGCAACACATCATCAGTATGGTAAAACTAACCTGTCTCACGAGGGTCTAAACCCACTTCACGTTCCCTATTAAAGGGTGACCAATCCAACGCTTGGTGAAATATGCTTCACAATGATAGGATGAGTCGACATGGAAGGATCAAAAAGCGACGCTGCTATGAACGCTTGGCCGCCAAAAGCCAGTTATCCCTGTGGTAACCTTTCTGACACCTCCTGCTTGAAACCCAAAAAGTCAGAAGAATTGTGAGGCCCCGCTTTCACGGTCTGTATTCATACTAAAAATCGAGATCAAGCGAGCTTTTGCCCTTCTGCTCCGCGGGAGGTTTCTGTCCTCCCTGAGCTTGCCTTAGGACGCCTGTGTTATCGTTTGACAGGTGTACCACCCCAGTCAAACTCCCCACCTGCCACTGTCCCCAGAACGGGAGGCGCACGGCGGGCGCCGGGCGCTTGGAGCCTGAAGTGAGTACCCCACTGGGCATGCCCCCCACCCACTGGGTAAGTGAAAAAAACGATAAGAGTAGTGTTATCTCACTGGCAGCCCCAGGGCCTCCCACTTATACTACAACTCTCATGTCTCTTCACAGTGCCAGACTAGAGGCACGCTCAACCAGGTCTTCTTCCCCTGCTGATTCTGCCGCGCCCGTTCCCTTGGCCGTGGTTTTGCTAGATATTAGGGTGGGACAGTGGGAATCTCGTTCATCCATAATGCGTGTCACTAATAAGATGACGAGGCATTTGGCTGCCTTAAGAGAGTCATAGTTACTCCCGCTGTTTACCTGCGCTTCATTGAATTTCTTCACTTTGACATTCAGAGCACTGGGCAGAAATCACATTGCGTCAACACCCGCCGCGGGCCTTAGCGATGCTTTGTTTTAATTAAACAGTCAGATTCCCTTGGTCCGCACCAGTTCTAAGTCAGCTGCTAAGCACTGGCCGAGGCAAAACGTCGGCCCCGAAACCCAGGAGGGGAATGGAGAGAGGCGATCACTGCAGCTGGGGCGATCCACAGGAAGGGCCCAGTTCGCAGTCAGGTCAGCCCCCGGGGGGAGTGGGGTAAGGCACCTCATCCAGCCACGGCATGTGCCCATCCCCGCTTCGCACCCCAGCCCGACCGACCCAGCCCTTAGAGCCAATCCTTATCCCGAAGTTACGGATCTGACTTGCCAACTTCCCTTACTTATATTGTTCCAACATGGACTAGCGAGAGCTCACAGCATGCTGCCAGAACCGCAACGCTTTCCAAGGCTCGGGCCCCTCTCTCAGGGCGAACCCATTCCAGGGTGTCCTGTCCTTCACAAAGAAAAGAGAACCCTCCCCGGGGCTCCTGCCAGCTTCTCTGGGATCATTTGCGTTACCGCACTGGACGCCGCAAGGGTGCTTGTCTCTGCCACTGCGAGTTTGGGGATCTGAACCTGACTCCCTTTCGATTGGCTGAGGGCAACGGAGGCCATCCCCCATCCCTTCCGAACGGTGCTCGCCCATCTCTTAGGGCTGACTGACCCATGTTCAACTGCTGTTCACATGGAACCCTTCACCACTTCGGCCTTCAAAGTACTCGTTTGAATATTTGCTACTACCACCAAGATCTGCACCTGCGGCGGCTCCACCCGGGCCTTCGCCCCTGGCTTCTGTGCACACCACAGCGTCTCTCTTACTCGTCGCAGCTTAGACCCCGCAGCTTTCAGTGCCGGCGACAGCCGGGTATGGGCCTGACACTCCAGCGCCATCCATTTCCAGGGTTAGTTTATTCGGCAGGTGAGTTGTTACACAATCCTTAGCGGATTCCGACTTCCATAGCCACCGTCCTGCTGTCTATATCAACCAACACCCTTTCTGGGGTCTGAGGAGCATCGGCATCAGGTGCCTTAACCCGGCATTCGGTTCATCCCGCAGCGCCAGTTCTGCTTACCAAAAGTTGCCCACTGGGCACTTGAATTCAATGCCCGCCTCCACACCAGCTACTAGATGGCTCATTTTGTCTTTCGATACTATAACCAGATCGGTCGACTGATTTACCCATCAGCACTGCTATGGACCGTCACCAGGCCTAGTTCACCATCTTTCGGGTCCTATCACACAAGCTCATGCTCCATCTCCTTGACAGAGCGGGCGAGACAGGTCGGTGGTGTGCCCACCACTATAGGCACGCGCCGGCCCTCCCCTTCTTTGCAGGCTTTCATTCGACCCTCCGACTCATGCACGTGTTAAGACTCCTTGGGCCGTGTTTCAAGACAGGTCGGGTGGTTAACTGACATCACCTCAGACCCCTGGCGCCCTTTGTGGGGCGGCACGGCGCGGTAGGGACGCACTAAGGCAGTCCACCACAGAAGCATCAGCTGCCCTGTCTCCTTTTGCCGCCCCAGCGGCCCACAAGAGGGGCCAGGACGGTTGCCGAAGAAGGACACAGCAGTGGTCAATCTCCCTCAGCCCCACGGACACAGCAAAACTGACTGCTGTCAGGGGGCTGTAACACTCTCTGCCAGAGCAGAGAGCCACCTACCCCCCGGGGCCTTCCCAGTCAGCCCCGGTTCACCGTCACAGAGGAAATGCGCCCTGCGGGAGTTGGGTCTGCCTGGGTCGCAGTCCCGTAAGGGCATCCACCGTTCCAGGCGACTGACCTTCCTGCTGTGTTGAATTCTGCGGGTGGACTGCACGGATCCCTGCAGTTTACCTCTCGATGCTTTCAAGCACTCTTGAACTCTCTCTTCAAAGTTCTTTTCAACTTTCCCTCAAGGTACTTGTTAGCCATCCGTCTCTTGCCCATATTTAGCCTTAGATGTAGTTTACCACATGCTTTGGGATATATTGCCAAGCAACCTGACTCCAAGAAGACATGATCCTGGCGTGCCAGAGGCCACTACCGGCCTAACACCGTCTGCGGGGTGAGACTCGGCGATGCCAGGCAGTCAGTCTTCTGTACGGCACATTTCCCACGCCTGCCGCTGAATGGGGATTTGGCGCCGGGCTCTTCACTGGCCGTTACTGGGGGAATCCTGGTTAGTTTCTTTTCTTTCGTATAGTAATATGCTTAAATTCAGTGGTTCACCAGGCCTGATCTGAGACCATAGTCGGTAATCGGGGAGAGCACAAAGCTCAGGGCACCTGGCCTCGGGCCCATAGCAGGAGTTGCCCCAGCCCTGTGCCTCTGGCGCGGCCGAGTGTGCACTGTCCCAATCTGCAGACGAAGCCCACATGGTTGCGAGGCACGCGCTCCATGGCCATCCTGCACCGGCAGCCGCGGGACTCCTCAAAGAGCCACACACAGCATGGCCAGGTACCCCGGAGTAGGGTAAAGGTCCGCAAGGCTTTTTAAAGGCCTGCTGCCGCCACCACCACATTCGGGGCGCACCGTCCACTCGGCCCTCCCGAAACCCGCATGAGGCGGGAAAACTGGGGAGGCCGGGATGCACCAGCAATGAGCCAGGTCCAGCGATCCTGCTACGGTGCTAATTGGGGTCTGCCCTTAGGGGGACAAAGGGAACGGGGTCCCTGTGACAGCTCAAGCCACACCCATGGGACGGAACCCCAGGGAGATTGAAGTACAAGCGACCCTCAGACAGGGGTAGCCCCGGGAGGAACCTGGGGCCGCCTGGTGCATTCGAAGTGTTGATCAATGTGTCCTGCAATTCACACTAATTCTTGCAGCTAGCTGCGTTCTTCATTGATGCGCAAGCCGAGTGATCCGCCACCAAGAGTCACAGGCAACTTTTTTTTGTTCCAGATGTCAGCCTGCCCCTGCCGGTGTAGGAGAGGCTGGAGGGAGGCAGCGCCGCCTGTGGGGAGACAGCCCAGCACCCTGTCTAGCTCGGCCAAGACCGTTGTGGTTTAAAAAGAAAACAAAAAAACTGGTGCTTGGCCCTGGAAACCTGCACAGTGCTTCCCATGGGGATGGAGGCAGACCGCTCTGCCACCGGCCCACCCGTCTCGATCCACTCATCCTTCCCTGACCCCTTCTGCACTCCTTTTGGGGGATCCTGGGGGATGGACGGCGAGGCAGGCCAGAGACAGCGCAGGCAGGGTGGGACCGCTAGAGTCTTCAAAGTCCAGCTGGCCAAATGGGGCTGAGCTCTAGGTACCTGGTCAAGACCTGCTGCGTCAGCTGACCTGGCCATCGTTCACCGACAGATGTGGGCGGCTGGACCACAACACCTACCCTTCGTGTAAACCTGCTGCGCCATAGCTCAGGGCACGTGCCTGGCATGCAGAGCCCCTGTATGCCTGGGGAGGCGCCCCTTGAGAGCAGTCAGGTTTCCCTTGGCTCCTGGATGCCGCTACTCGGGGCTTCCCGGCTGACCGGGTGTGCCCACCAATGCCCACCCGCTGACGGGTCAGAGAGAGGAGTGCACGCTCCCTTTCCTGTGCGTGGTTGGGGACATCCCCAGCAGGTTAACCCAACCCTGCCAGGCATCCCCGTCCATCTGCTGGGTCGCGGACCCCCCTATGGTGGAAGGGAATACCCACTTCCCGGCAACTGGTTGCCCACACACCCCAGACCGTTCTTGAAGAGGTGCCCTGGGCTGTGGGTGTGCACGTCTGGGATGCAATCGAGGTCAGGCCTGTGGCTCTCCCTCCGGCTGCTCCGCTGTTAATGGTCCTTCATGCCCCCACTCACAAGCAGATACCCCAGCCCCAATTCACACTTAAGGGCCCCATTTCTCCTTCCAAATGCCACCTCCCTCCCGACCCACATGCCACCATCCCTCCCGCTGAACCCACACAAAGACACCAACAATCATCCGTCCATACCTACACCAAGAAGCTCCACCTCTCAGAGCCACACCCATATGCTTTGCCTCTGCCTCCAGTCTCACACTCAGATGGCGCCATCCGCCCTCTCTCTATACTCACACCTGATCACCCCATCCCTTCAACACACACATGCTCCCACCACTCCCTTAAACCAACATCCTTCTCTCCAGACATTCATACCCCATCCCTCCATTCACACCCAGATGCCCCCTTCCTTACAAATAGTGCTCCAGCCCTCACTCAGATGCACATGCTCCATCATTCCCTGACGTGCCCCTATCATATGCCCTGTGCTTCCATTCCAGATCAACAATGCCCCCTCCGATCCAGACTCCACCAAGATGCCCAATCCCTTCCTCAAGACCCATACCATGATGCCCCATCCTCCATCCACACAGCAAGATGCCCTGATCCCTCCCCTGACCAATGAACACCCATCCCTCTCTCCAGAGCCACACCAAGATGCCTCAGCCCACCCTCCAGATGCACACAGATGACCCCATTGCACCCACACCGGATGCCCCAATCCATCCTTTAGACCAACAGATGCCCCATACCTGTTCCAGACCGACACCAATGTGTTACCATCCATTGCAGACCCCACCAAGATCCCACCATCCCTCTATCAACACAGCAAGATGCGCCCATCCTGCCCTCCAGACCCACACCAACGTGCCCCATCCCTCCCCAGACCAATGTGCCCATCTCTCACATCAAACTCACACCAATGTGCCGCCATCCCCTCCCTCCAGGCCCACACCATTGTCCCCATACAACCCAAACCAGGATGACCCATCCCTCCCCACAGACATACACCGATGTGCCCTGTCCCTCACATCAAACCCACACCAATGTGCCCCATCCACTCCCCTCAAATCCACACCAATGTGTCTCCATCCACTCCCTCCAGAGCCACACCAAGATGTCCCTATCCTACCCCCAGATGCACACAGATGTCCCCAGCCCACCCACACCAGGGTGCCCCATCCCACTCTCCAGAACAGATGTCCCATACCTGTTCCAGACAAACACCAATGTGCCCCCATCCATTGCAGACCCCACCACGATCCCACCATCCCTCCATCCACACAGCAAGAAGCCCTCATCCCTCCCCCCAGACACACAATGTGCTCTCATCCCTACCACAGACAGAGACCAATATTCCCCATCTATCCCAACAAACCCACACCAATGTGCCTCATCCCCTTCCTCCAGAGCCACACCAAGATGCCCCATCCCACCCTCAGATGACCCATACCACCCTCCAGACCAACAGATGCCCCATACCTGTTTCAGATCAACACCAATGTGCCCCCATCCATTGCAGAATGCACCAAGATGCCACCATCCCTCCACAAGCCCACACCAATGTTCCCCATTCCTGCCCAGACCAATGTGCCCATCCCTCCCATCGAACCCACACCAATGTGCCCCATCCCTCCACAAACCCACATCAATGTGCCCCATCTCTGCCCAGACCAATGTGCCCATCCCTCCCATCAAACCCACACCAATGTGTCACCATCCCCTCCCTCTGGACCGAGACTGTTGTCTCCATCCAACCCAAACCAGGATGCCCCATCCCTCCACGCAGACTCACACCAATATACCCCATCCCTCCATGCAGACCCACACCAATATGCCCCATCCCTCGCTCCAGAACCACACCAATATGCCCCATGCCACCCTCCAGATGCACATAGATGTCCCCATCCCACCCATAGCAGGATGCCCCTTCCCACCCTCCAGAACAACAAATGCCCCATACCTGTTCCAGACCGACACCAATGTGCCCCCTTCCGTTGCAGATCCCAACCAAGATGTCACCATCCCTCCCTCCAGACCCACACCAATATGCCCTCATCCCTCCCCAGACTGACACAAATGTGCCCCAGACCAATGTGCCCGTCCCACCCATCAAACCGACACCAATGTGCCTCATCCACTTCCTCCAGACCCACACCAATGTCCCCATCCAACCCATACCAGCATGCCCCATCCCACTCTGCAGACCAACACCAATGTCCCCCATCCATTGCAGACCCAAGATGCCCCCATCCTGCCCTCCAGACCCACACCTCGATGAAACATCCCTCCCCCAGACACAGACCATTGTCCCCTCTCCCTCCCATCAAACTAACACCAATTTGCCCCCATCCCTCCCTCCAGGCCAACACCAGTATGCCCCCATCCCTGCCCACACCAATGTGCACCACCCCTCACATGAAACCCACACCAATATGCCCATCCCTCCCATCAAACTGACACCAATGTCCCTACATCCACTCCCTCCAGAGCCACACCAAGATTCCCCATCCCACCCTCAGATGACCCATGCCACCCTCCAGACCAACAGATGCCCCATACCTGTTCCCGACCAACACCAATGTGCCCCCATCCATTGCAGACCACACCAAGATGCCACCATCCCTCCCCCCAGACACACACCAATGTGCCCCCATCCCTCCACAAACCCACATCAATGTGCCCCATCCCTGCCCAGACCAATGTGCCCATCCCTCCCATCAAACCCACACCAATGTGCCACCATCCCCTCCCTCTGGACCCAGACTGTTGTCTCCATCCAACCCAAACCAGGATGCCCCATCCCTCCAGGCAGACTCACACCAATATACCCCATCCCTCCATGCAGACCCACACCAATATGCCCCATCCCTCGCTCCAGAACCACACCAATATGCCCCATGCCACCCTCCAGATGCACATAGATGTCCCCATCCCACCCTTACCAGGATGCCCCATCCCACCCTCCAGACCAACAAATGCCCCATACCTGTTCCAGACCGACACCAATGTGCCCCCATCCATTGCAGACCCCAAGCAAAATGCCACCATCCCTCCCCAGACCCATACAAATGTGCCCCAGACCAATGTGCCCATCCCACCCATCAAACCCACACCAATGTGCCCCGTCCCCACCCTCCAGACCCACACCAATGTCCCCATCAAACCCAAACCAGCATGCCCCATCCCACTCTGCAGACCAACACCAATGTCCCCCATCCATTGCAGACCCCACCAAGATGCCATTGCCCCTCTATCCACACAGCAAGATGCCCCGATCCTGCCCTCTAGACCCACACCTGGATGAACCATCCCTCCCCCAGACACAGACCATTGTCCCCCATCCTCCCATCAAACCCACACCAATGTGCCCCCATCCCTCCCTCCAGACCAACACCAATATGCCCCATCCCTGCCCACACTAATGTCCCCTGTCCCTCCCATCAAACCAAAACCAATGTGCTGACATCCCTACCTGCAAACCCACACCAATGTGTACCGCTGCTCACATCAAACCCACATCAAAGTGCCCCATCCCTCCCATCAAACCGACACCGATGTCCCTACATCCACTCTCTCCAGAGCCACACCAAGATGTCCCCATCCCACCCTCCAGATGCACACAGAGGTCCCCATTCTACCCACACCGGGATGCCCCATCCCATCCCCAGAACAACAGATGCCCCATGCCTGTTCCAAACTGACACCAATGTGCCCTCATCCATTGCAGACCCCACCAAGATCACACCATCCACACAGCAAGATACCCCCATCCTGAACTCCAGACCCACACCTAGATGCCCCATCCCACCCTCAGATGACCCATGCTACCCTCCAGACCAACAGATGCCCCATACCTGTTTCAGACAGACACCAATGTGCCCCATCCATTGCAGACCCCACCAAGATGCCACCATCCCTCCCTCCAGACCCACACCAATGTGCCCCCATCCCCTTCCTCCAGAGCTACACCAAAATGCCCCATCCCACCCTCAGATGACCCATGCCACCCTCCAGACCAACAGATTCCCCATACCTGTTCCAAACTGATACCAATGTGCCCCCATCCATTGCAGACCCCACCAAGATGCCACCATCCCATCTCCAGACCCACATCAATGTGCTCCCATCCCTCCCCAGACTCCCACCAATGTGCCCCATCCCTGCCCAGACTAATGTGCACATCCCTCCCATCAAACCCACACCAATGTGCCCCTATCCTCTCCCTCTGGACCCATCTAACCCAAACCAGGATGCCCCATCCCTCCATGCAGACCCACACCAATATGCCCCATCCCTCGCTCCAGAGCCACACCAAGAGGCCCCGTCCCATGCTCCAGATGCACACAGATGTCCCCATCGCACCCACACCTGGATGCCCCAATCCACCCTCGAGACCAACAGATGCCCCATACCTGTTACAGAATGACACCAAGGTGCTACAATCCATTGCAGACCCCACCAAGATCCCACCATCCCTCTATCCACACAGAAAGATGCGTCCATCCTGCCCTCCAGACCCACACCTAGATGAACCATCCCTCCCCCAGACACACACCAATGCCCCCGTCCCTCCCATGAAACCCACACCGATGTGCCCCATCCCATCCCTCCAGGCCCACACCAATATGCCCCATGCCACCCTCCAGATGAACAGGTGCCCCATACCTGTTCCAGACCAACACCAATGTGCCCCCATTCATTGCAGACCCCACCAAGATGCCACCATCCCTCCCTCCAGACCCACACCAATATGCTGCATCCCTCCCTTCAGACCCACACCAATATGCCCGCATCCCTCCCCAGACCAAAGTGCTTGTCCCTCCCATCAAACCCACACCAATGTGCCCCCATGCCCTCACTCCAGACCCACACTGATGGCCCCATCCAACCCAAACCAGGATGGCCCATCCCTCCCTGCAGACTCACACCAATGTGCCCCATCCCTGCCCAGACCCACACCAAGATGCCCTATCCCTTCCTCTCAGAACCACACAAATATGCCCCATCCCTCCCGCCAGAGCCACACCAAGATGCCCCATCCACCCTCCAGATGCACATAGATGTCCCCATGTCATGCATACCAGGATGCCTCATCCCACCCTCCAGACCAACAAATACCCCATACCGGTTCCAGACTGACACCAATGTCCCCCCATCCATTGCAGACCCCACCAAGATCCCACCATTCATACAGAAAGATACCCCCATCCCTACCTCCCGACCCACACCTAGATGAACCATCCCTCCCCAGACACAGACTAATGTCCCCGATCCCACCCATCAAACCCACACCAATGTGCCCCCATCCCCTCCCTCCAGACCCGCACCAAGATGCCCCATCCCACCCTCATATGACACATGCCACCCTCCAGACCAACAGATGCCCCACACCTGTTTCAGATGGACACCAATGTGCCCCATCCATTGCAGACCGCACCAAGATGTCCCATCCCTCCCCAGACCAATCTGCCTGTCTCTCCCATCAAACCCACACCAATGTGCACCCATCCCCTCCCTCCAGACCCAGACCATTGTCCCCATCCAACCCAAACCAGGATGCCCCATCCCTCCCCACAGACCCACACCAACATGCCCTGTCCCTCACATCAAACCCACACCAATGTGACCCATCCACTCCCATCAAACCCACACCAATGTGCCTCCATCTACTCCCTCCAGAGCCACACGAAGATGCACACAGATGTCGCCATCCCACCCCCACCAGGATGCCCCATCCCACTCTCCAGAACAGATGCCCCATACCTGTTCCAGACAGACACCAATGTTCCCCCATCCATTTCAGACCCCACCAAGATCCCACCATCCCTCCATGCACACAGCAAGATGCCCCCATCAATCCCCCCAGGCCCACAATGTGCTCCCATCCTTCCCCAGACACAGATCAATATCCCCCATCCCTCCCATCAAACCCACACCAATGTGCCCCCATTGCCTCTCTCCCTCCAGAGTCACACCAAAATGCCCCATCCCACCCTCAGATGACCCATGTCACCCTCCAGACCAACAGATGCCCCATACCCGTTCCAAATTGACACCAATGTGCTCCCATCCATTGCAGACCCCACCAAGATGCCACCATCCCTCCCTCCAGACTACACCAATGTGCCCCCATCCCCTTCCTCCAGAGCCACACCAAAATGCCCCATCCCACCCTCAGATGACCCATGCCACCCTCCAGACCAACAGATTCCCCATAACTGTTCCAAACTGATACCAATGTGCCCCCATCCATTGCAGACCCCACCAAGATGCCACCATCCCATCTCCAGACCCACATCAATGCTCTCCCATCCCTCCCCAGACCCACACCAATGTGCCCCATCCCTGCCCAGACTAATGTGCACATCCCTCCCATCAAACCCACACCAATGTGCCCCTATCCCCTCCCTCTGGACCCATCTAACCCAAACCAGGATGCCCCATCCCTCCATGCAGACCCACACCAACATGCCCTGTCCCTCACATCAAACCCACACCAATGTGACCCATCCACTCCCATCAAACCCACACCAATGTGCCTCCATCTACTCCCTCCAGAGCCACACGAAGATGTCCCTATCCCACCCCCAGATGCACACAGATGTCGCCATCCCACCCCCACCAGGATGCCCCATCCCACTCTCCAGAACAGATGCCCCATACCTGTTCGAGACAGACACCAATGTTCCCCCATCCATTGCAGACCCCACCAAGATCCCACCATCCCTCCATGCACACAGCAAGATGCCCCCATCAATCCCCCCAGGCCCACAATGTGCTCCCATCCCTCCCCAGACACAGATCAATATCCCCCATCCCTCCCATCAAACCCACACCAATGTGCCCCCATTGCCTCCCTCCCTCCAGAGCCACACCAAAATGCCCCATCCCACCCTCAGATGACCCATGTCACCCTCCAGACCAACAGATGCCCCATACCCGTTCCAAACTGACACCAATGTGCTCCCATCCATTGCAGACCCCACCAAGATGCCACCATCCCTCCCTCCAGACCCACACCAATGTGCCCCCATCCCCTTCCTCCAGAGCTACACCAAAATGCCCCATCCCACCCTCAGATGACCCATGCCACCCTCCAGACCAACAGATTCCCCATACCTGTTCCAAACTGATACCAATGTGCCCCCATCCATTGCAGACCCCACCAAGATGCCACCATCCCATCTCCAGACCCACATCAATGTTCTCCCATCCCTCCCCAGACCCACACCAATGTGCCCCATCCCTGCCCAGACTAATGTGCACATCCCTCCCATCAAACCCACATCAATGTGCCCCTATCCCCTCCCTCTGGACCCATCTAACCCAAACCAGGATGCCCCATCCCTCCATGCAGACCCACACCAATATGCCCCATCCCTCGCTCCAGAGCCACACCAAGAGGCCCCGTCCCATGCTCCAGATGCACACAGATGTCCCCATCGCACCCACACCTGGATGCCCCAATCCACCCTCGAGACCAACAGATGCCCCATACCGGTTACTGAATGACACCAAGGTGCTACAATCCATTGCAGACCCCACCAAGATCCCACCATCCCTCTAGCCGGTCAAGTGGCACAGTGAGTAGAGCGCTCGCTTTGACATCCGTGCAGAGCCTGTTAACGCAGGTTCGAATCCCGGCAGGGCCAAACTCAGCCTTTCATCCTTCCGAGGTCGATAAATGAGCACCACACACCGTGGGTAATAATAAGCAGCGCTCAGATACCTGAGGGTTCGTAGCGCTATATAAATGCCTAAATGCCTAATTATTATCCACACAGAAAGATGCGTCCATCCTGCCCTCCAGACCCACACCTAGATGAACCATCCCTCCCCCAGACACAGACCAATGCCCCCATCCCTCCCATGAAACCCACACCGATGTGCCCCATGCCACCCTCCAGATGAACAGATGCCCCATACCTGTTCCAGACCAACACCAATGTGCCCCCATTCATTGCAGACCCCACCAAGATGCCACCATCCCTCCCTCCAGACCCACACCAATATGCCCGCATCCCTCCCCAGACCAAAGTGCTCGTCCCTCCCATCAAACCCACATCAATGTGCCCCCATGCCCTCACTCCAGACCCACACTGATGGCCCCATCCAACCCAAACCAGGATGGCCCATCCCTCCCTGCAGATTCACACCAATGTGCCCCATCCTTGCCCAGACCCACACCAAGATGCCCTATCCCTTCCCCTCAGAACCACACAAATATGCCCCATCCCTCCCGCCAGAGCCACACCAACATGCCCCATCCACCCTCTAGATGCACATAGATGTCCCCATGTCATGCATACCAGGATGCCTCATCCCACCCTCCAGACCAACAAATGCCCCATACCGGTTCCAGTTTGACACCAATTTGCCCCCATCCATTCCAGACCCCAACCAAGATGCCACCATCCCTCCATCCACACAGCAAGATGCCCCCATCCTGCCCTCCAGACCCACACCTGAATGAACCATCCCTCCCCCAGACACAGACCAATGTCCTCCCTCCCATCAAACCCACACCAATGTGCGCCCATTCCCTCCCTCCAGAGCCACGCCAAGATGCCCCATACCACCCTCAGATGACCCATGCCACCCTTCAGACCAACAGATGCCCCATACCTGTTCCAGACCCACACCAATGTGCCCCCATCCCCTCCCTCTCGACCCACACCATTGTCCCCATCTAACCCAAACCAGGATGCCCCATCCATGCCCGCAGACCCACACCAATGTGCCCTGTCCCTGAAATCAAACACACACCAATGTGTCCCATCAACTCCCATCATACACACACCTATATGCCTCCATCCACTCCCTCAAGAGCCTTACCAAGATGTCCCTATCCCACCCCCAGATACACATGATGACCCCATCCCACCCATACCAGGATGCCCTATCACACCCTCCAGAACAACAGATGCCCCATCCCTCCCCAGACCCACACCAATGTGCCACCATCCCTGACCAGACCAATGTGCACATCCTTCCCATCAAACCCACACCAATGTGCCCCATCCCCTCCCTCTGGACCCACACCATTGTCCCTATCCAACCCAAACAAGGATGACCCATCCATGCCTGCAAACCCACACCAATGTGCCCTGTCCCTCAAATCAAACCCTCACCAATGTGTCCCATCGACTCCCATCACACCCACACCTATATGCCTCCATCCACGCCCTCAAGAGCCATACCAAGATGTCCCCATCCCACCCACACCATGACACCCTATCCCACCCTCCAGAACAACAGATTCCCCATACCTGTCCCAGACCGACACCAATGTGCCCCCATCCATTGTAGACCCCACCAAGATACCCCATCCCTCCCCCAGACCCACAGTGCACCCCATCCCTCCCGCAGACACAGACCAATATCCCCCATCCCTCCCATCAAACCCAAACCAATGTGCCCCCATCCCCTCCCTCCAGAGCCACACCAAGATGCCCCATCCCATCCTCAGATGACCCATCCCACCCTCCAGACCAACAGATGCCCCATACCTGTTCCAGACCAACACCAATGTGCCCCATCCATTGCAGCCCCCACCAAGATGCCACCATCTCTCCCTTCAGACCCACACCAATGTGCCCCCATCCCTCCCCAGACCCACACCAATGTGCCCATCCCTCCCATCAAACCCACACCAATATGCCTCCATCCAGACCCACATCGTTGTCCCCATCGAACCCAAATCAGGATGCCCTATCCCTCCACGCAGATCCACACCAATGCGCCCTGTCCCTCACATCAAACCCACACCAATGTGCCCTCTCCGCTTCCATCAAACCCACACCAATGTGCCTCCATCCACTCCCTCCAGAGCCACACCAAGATGTCCCTATCCCACCCCCAGATGCACACAGATGCCCCCATCCCACTCACACCAGGATGTCCCATCCCACTCTCCAGAACAACAGATGCCCTGTACCTGTTCCAGACTGACACCAATGTGCCCCCATCCATTGCAGACCCCACCAAGTACCCACCATCCCTCCATCCACACAGCAAGATGCCCCATCCCTCTCCCCAGAACCACAATGTGCCCCCATCCCTCCCCCATACACAGACCAATATCCCCGATCCCTCTCATCAAACACAAACCAATGTGCCCCATCCCCTCTCTCCAGAGCCACACCAAGATGTCCCATCCCACCCTCCCGACCCACACGTAGATGACCCATGCCACCCTCCGGACCCACTGTACCTAACCTCTCCGTCTAGACCCACACCCATGTGCCCCATCCCTGCCCCCAGACCAAGATGCCCCAGCCCACCCTCCAGACCCACACCAATGTTCCCCATCCCTGTCCCCAGACCCACACCAAAGTGCCTCATCCCTGTCCCCAAACCCACACCAATGTTCCCCATCCCTGTCCCCAGACCCACACCAATGGTACCTATCCCTGTCCCCAGACCCACACCAATGTTTCCCATCCCTGTCGTTAGACCCACATGTGCTCATCCCTGTCCCTAGACCCACACCAATGTGCTCCAACCCTCCCTCCAGACCCACACCATTGTGCCCCAACCCTACCTCCAGACCCACACCAATGTGCCCCATCCCTGTCCCCAGACCCACACCAATGTGCCCCAACCCTCCCTCCAGACCCACCCCAATATGCCCCAACCCTCCCTCCAGACGCACTCCACTGTATCCCAACCCTCCCTCCAGACCCACACCAACGTGACCCAACCCTCCCTCCAGACCCACACCACTGTGTCCATATCCCTCCCTCCAGACCCACACCATTGTGTCCCTATCCCTCCCTCCAGAGCCACACCACTGTGTCCCTATCCCTCCCTCGAGACCCACACCACTGTGTCCCCATCTCTCCCTCCAGACCCACACCCCTATGTCCCTATCTTTCCCTCCAGACCCACACCAATGTGCCCCATCCCTCCGTACCCACAACAATATGCCCCATCCTAAAACACACCCTCATGAAACATTAAAATACTCTATTAGCCCCCTTTTATCAGTTAAACACCACCATCCATTGTCCCTGTTACTTTTTGCAACCCCCCATACCTTTCACATTGAATAGCTGAACATGATTTTTAGAGTAAATGTAACTTTTCGCTCCCCCATCTTAATCTGGTGTCTTGCAGGAACGTTCACAGTATCCCAAAGAAAATGCAAATTGTATTCTCAGGCAGCCAAGAACAAACAGATTGCTGCTGCCCTTGCAGCATGGCAGCCAAGAGCACACAGACTGCTGCTGCTCCTGCAGCCTGGCAACCAAGAGCACACAGACTGCTGCTGCCTTTGCAGCCTGGCAGCCAAGAGCACACAGACTGCTGCTGCTCCTGCAGCCTGGCAGCCAAGAGCACACAGATTGCTGCTGCCCTTGAGCCTGGCAGCCAAAAGCACACAGATTGCTGCTGCTCCTGCAGCCTGGCAGCCAAAAGCACACAGACTGCTGCTGCCCTTGCAGCACGGCAGCCAAGAGCACACAGACTGCTGCTGCTCCTGCAGCCTGGCAACCAAAAGCACACAGATTGCTGCTGCCCTTGAGCCTGGCAGCCAAGAGCACACAGACTGCTGCTGCTCCTGCAGCCTGGCAGCCAAAAGCACACAGATTGCTGCTGCCCTTGAGCCTGGCAGCCAAGAGCACACAGATTGCTGCTGCTCCTGCAGCCTGGCAGCCAAGAGCACACAGATTGCTGCTGCCCTTGCAGCCTGGCAGCCAAGAGCACAACGATTGCTGCTGCTCCTGCAGCCTGGCAGCCAAAAGCACACAGATTGCTGCTGCCCTTGAGCCTGGCAGCCAAGAGCACACAGACTGCTGCTGCTCCTGCAGCCTGGCAACCAAGAGCACACAGATTGCTGCTGCCTTTGCAGCCTGGCAGCCAAGAGCACACAGACTGCTGCTGCTCCTGCAGCCTGGCAACCAAAAGCACACAGATTGCTGCTGCCCTTGAGCCTGGCAGCCAAAAGCACACAGATTGCTGCTGCTCCTGCAGCCTGGCAGCCAAAAGCACACAGACTGCTGCTGCCCTTGCAGCACGGCAGCCAAGAGCACACAGATTGCTGCTGCTCCTGCAGCCTGGCAGCCAAGAGCACACAGATTGCTGCTGCCCTTGAGCCTGGCAGCCAAAAGCACACAGATTGCTCCTGCTCCTGCAGCCTGGCAGCCAAAAGCACACAGACTGCTGCTGCCCTTGCAGCACGGCAGCCAAGAGCACACAGACTGCTGCTGCTCATGCAGTCTGGCAACCAAAAGCACACAGATTGCTGCTGCCCTTGAGCCTGGCAGCCAAGAGCACACAGACTGCTGCTGCTCCTGCAGCCTGGCAGCCAAAAGCACACAGATTGCTGCTGCCCTTGAGCCTGGCAGCCAAGAGCACACAGATTGCTGCTGCTCCTGCAGCCTGGCAGCCAAGAGCACACAGATTGCTGCTGCCCTTGCAGCCTGGCAGCCAAGAGCACAAAGATTGCTGCTGCTCCTGCAGCCTGGCAGCCAAAAGCACACAGATTGCTGCTGCCCTTGAGCCTGGCAGCCAAGAGCACACAGACTGCTGCTGCTCCTGCAGCCTGGCAACCAAGAGCACACAGATTGCTGCTGCCTTTGCAGCCTGGCAGCCAAGAGCACACAGACTGCTGCTGCTCCTGCAGCCTGGCAACCAAGAGCACACAGATTGCTGCTGCCCTTGCAGCCTGGCAGCCAAGATAACACAGACTGCTGCTGCTCCTGCAGCATGGCAGCCAAGATCACATAGACTGCTGCTGCTCCTGCAGCCTGGCAGTCAGTGACTTCTCGCTCAGAAAAATGAAATGGGACAAGACGAAGTCGGACGCTCCAGGGTCTTGCAGAAATGTTCCCGGTATCCTGAAGAAAATGCCCACCCCAACCACTGCAAGCCAAAGGCATGCAGACTCCGGTTGCACTTGCACCGGCAGCCAGAGCCTTCCTGTTTCAAGAATCCCGCTCAGCGCTGACTAAAAGTGCTCTGGAAAATCACACGGATGACGTCAGAAGTCACATGAAGAAGAGTGGGGGGGCCATTGCTATGGTCGGTTTCTCAGATGGGAACTAGCCATTACCCTGGGATAAATTACAAATGATTACTGACCGCTGTGAAATGAGGAAGTGATTCACTTAGAATGTGTATGCAAGGAAAAACACCAATCCTATTCCCTCTGTGCAGAGTTGAAATATAACAGACTACTTGCCATACTTACTAGATGACTTTCCAACTCCAGATTCACATGCTGGGATAGCAGAGTGTTAGTTATGTTATGTTAGTATCTTTAATAGAGCGCGTGTTTGCCAGAGGCATCATGGCACTTAAGAAAGACACAACCGAGGGGATAAGAGCCTAGAATAAATTAGTTTTTAGGAGACAATGAAACCTAAAATGGTGAACTGTGGCCCGGAGAGGTGGCGGCAAAGCATTACACAGCTTGGCCGCTGCAGCCTGAGAATGAACCACCACCCATCCAAACCTGTTGAAACCGGGGAATGATAAGAAGCCGGCCATTGCCTGATCGAAGGGAATGGCCCAACTGGTATGGCTGAAATCGTTTGTGCAGATATTACCTCCCAGGCCTTAATAGGCACGATGAGCAATGCAGAGGGATTTAAAGACAACCTGCTTCTGAACTGGCAGCCAATAAAGTGAGCGTAGAATGTGGGTGACATGGGTGCCATAAGGAGTGTTAGTGGCAATGTGGGCAGCAAAATTTTGAAGTAGCTGCAATCGATGAAGAGCATAGACGGGTTTGGCCAAGAATACCTGGACAAAGCCCTATCCCTTCTCTACTCTTCTATTTCTGATACTCTTGATGCTCTTGTCCCTGTCATGAGGATCCGCTTGAAGCCCAAAGCCAAGTGCAATTCCTGGTATGACTCCAACCTAGCTACACTGTAACGTAAGTGTAGAGTAGCTGAGAGGAAAAGGAGGGCTTCTTGTTCATCCTCTGACAAATTGGCCTGTCGCCTGCTCCAAAGGCAATACCGACTCTCTGTCCTCACCAAGAAGAGAGTCCACATTCAAGCCTGTGTCCCGTTGGCATCTAACAACTCGGCCAAACTCTTTCAAATATGCAAGGAGCTGGCTAAGGGCCTCATCCTGAGTTCGGCGGTAATGCAGCGGCTTTCCCGTTGAACGTAAATAGCGCTAACGCCAAGCCCCCCGGCGCATAATCCGCCAGAGTTTTTTTCGTGCACGCGCACAGGGACATAGCGGTAGCGCAAATAGCGCACAACGGGTTGAACCCGTAAATCCGGCGCACCGTGCGCTACAGCCATATTGCGCTAATAGCGCATGCCATGAGTGCGCGCTATTAGCACGCAGGAAACGCGTCACCGCCGGAACGGAAACAAAGCAGCGGGCATCTTGGAAATCACAATCCCTCGGATATCACAGCCCCTGGAAGCCATCCACCCCATTGAACACCGAATCATGTCACAGGAGCGCACTAGGGGCAAGTCTGCCCTGGACAGAGTGAGAAAGCCCAAATTTAGCGACCGGGAGCTGGCTGTACTGGTGGTGGAGGCTGAGATCCATCATGAAGAGCTGCAGTAGCGCAAAACCAGTGGGCAGCGCAGAGCACAGATTTGGCGCAACCTCAACCAAAGGGTCACTGCAGTGGGGCGCGTGCCCCGGGATGGTGAGGATTGCCGCAAGCGCCTCAACGACCTGCGTGTGAGAGTCCGCGGCATCCTCTCACAGCACAGGAGTGCAAGCAGGGGCACTGGAGGAGGGCCACCACCACCCCCACCCGAACTCACACCTTGGGAGGAGAAGATGACAGCCCTGATTGACATCGGCACCATCGAGGGAATTGGTGGAGCGGAGGCAGGCACTGGCATTGATCCGACTGCAGGTGAGTCCTACCCCAAATGCATGCAACTGAAAGTACTACAAATGCAGACCCTGGGTGAATGAATGTGAAGAAACGCGTGTGAGGCACTGCAGACACCCATAAGTGACCCCTTGATCCATTGAACCGTAGTGCTGCCTAGACTACCCTGCAAGTGCAGTGCATCAATAGAAGGGGTAGGGGACAGACATCCATAGCCATGGGACAGCTACGTAGAGTGTGAGTGTGCAAGAATACACCCCCCAGGACCCTGAGTGCAGTGCACCACAACCCTGCATGTAATCTTGTCACACAAACATTCCCATGCAGTGTACCTCCACACTCAAACCAAGCACCACATGGCGACTGAACAAAATGCAAGTTGAATGCATAATTGATACTGTCTTCAATTCCACTTGATGGCATGAACTGCTTGATACTAATGTAGGTTGCCTTGAACTCAAACCACACCCTACGTACCCCACAGGCACACGGCAAACCCCACGGGATGCAGATGATGGGGAGGAGGCCACACCATCACGGCGCCCGAGGCAGCTAGCCTCCACCAGCACCACCACCCAACAAAGGGGCTGCACGGAAGGGAACCAATGCAGGCCACCCCCCATTCACCACAACGCAGCCCAAGCCGACCGCTGCAGCACCCACATGCCCACAGGGAATCCATGACCAGCATGGCCCAAGCCACCAGGCATAGCCCCGATGCAGAGGGACTCACCTGTGGATCGGAGCCCGACATGGGAGTGACACATCCACGTGCGCATCAGGCAGGACGTCTGCATTCACCCGGAAGCAGTGACGCTGAAGGGATGGTGACACCACAGGGGACCCCAGGGCCAGGCACACAGCTAGCACAAACCCCACCTGTGCATGTGCGTCGTGTCCGCACACCACAACCAGACGAAGACACGCCATCATATGGCAGCTCTGAAGACCGGCACTCAGAGCCCGGCAGTCCAATCCCACCCGGCAACATGTCCCCATGCAGCCCCCCTCCCAACAGCGCACAAGTGGCAGGCCAGCACCTGCCACACCACGGGTACCCTTCATCACGGGGGCAGCAGTGATGGGCCGACTGGACGTGATCGAGGCCAAACAGGCCAAAGTTGAATCCATGGCCAAAGTGCACAGCCGGCACATCAAGGCCATCAGTGCATCCAATACGCCATGGATGCAAGTACATAGCGCGTGACAATGCGCGCACACGCAGAGTGGTGGAGCAATGCACTGCAGCCCTGAAAGGGTTTGGACAAAGGGTGAGGGAGTTGTGCGAGGCAGTATCAGCACTTGCTGAGCCGACAAGGGAGGGGAACAACCTTCTTCGACAGCACATGCAAGCAACCGGCTCAGTCCCATCAACCTCCACTACACCCACGGAGGGATCCCTTGAGCCGTCTCCTAGGCGCCGTTCTATGCGCCACCTGAGGTCACACACACCAGAGGGGCCTGGACAAGGAAAGTGCCCACGACCATCCTAGTCGGACATGGCATCGTTGTGGGTGCCCTGATAACAAGCATGCACCTACCTACACTGTTGTGGGGAGTTCACTGGGGGGAGGGGGGATTGTTAAACTGAGAATAAATCACGTTTCAAAAATCACAAAGCATGGACAGTAGTGATTGTGATAAAGTGCTCTTTAATGTTGAAGTGACAAGTGTTAAATGTAGCCTTCACCCGTATCAAAAAAAACATCAATCAATCCCTGTCTGGCCAACCTCCCCTCCCTCAGCCCAACCCTTTGTGCACGTGCAACACCTTCAGGCACGTCATCACCTTCACTCCCATCCTCAGGTGGCTGTACATGAGCATCAGGGGGCAGTGGCACATTCCTGCGACAGCAGATGTTGTGCAGCATGGTACATGTCAGTACAATTTTTCCAACTTTTTCGGGTGCATACATCAATGCCCCCCGTACGGTTTAGGCACCGGAAGCGTGTCTTCAGTAGTCCCAATGCCCTCTCCACACAGATCTGTGTACATGCATGGCCAATGTTGTATGCCCGCTCCGCTGCAGTGTGTGGATGACGCACAGGGATCATGAGCCATGTGTACTGGGGATATCCAGAATCACCTGCAGGGGAGAGAAAGCAGGTTTGGGGACAAGGTAAGTTCAGTGGGTGTACAGGGCTCAGTCATCAGTTGCCATACTTGTTATTTGGTCACTAACATTGTGGAGTGTGCTGTGCTAGGAGCAGCATTGATTCCATGAGGCACTCACAACTTGGTACGCCTCTGTTTCAGTATGTAACAGTACTCATTCACTTGTCACTGGGGAAGGGGGCCCTTCAGTCTGATTGTGCATGCAAGAAGTGCTACTTCATGTGTCAATACCATTCCTTTTGGCTGCTGTTGCATTTGCTGGTTGTCACTATTGTGTACTGTTCTCCAGGCATTTCATTGGACATTCAGGGGACAGGGTTTGTGGGATGTACATTGGCATTACTCAGTCTGCTTATGTGTGGTGCATTTGTGGATGTGGAGACTTTTGTGTTACATTTGCATGACTGTCGGGTGGGCAGGGTGGGATGTCTGTACTGTGTCAGTGTTGGAAGCCATAGTGCTACTCACACAGGAGGCTTTGTGGTGGTAGGCCTTCCATATGTCACTGTGCTGCCACATTTTACGTCTTGAATGGGTGTCTTCTGCTGTGTTGGACATGTCCAAGGTTTATTGTGCAAGGTGCTTGATTGGAAATGCTGTACTGCTGGTGCTGCCTATTGACATTCATGGATTTCATTGTGTGTGACCAGCCCCATCAGTTGTGGATTAACATGCATTATGGTATACATTTGTACTCACCCAGCAGCCATGTGTTTTGCCCTCGGTGCCTTTCCATGTACGTCGGCGGGGGTACTGTTGCGCAGGACCATGGAGTCGTGGGTGGATCCTGGGTAGCGGGCAGAGCAGTGGCTGAAGGTGAGGTCAGGGCCACATGTCATCTGCACATTCAGGGAATGGTAATGTTTCTGGTTTCTGTAGGCTGCCTCATGTGCCTGGGGTGGTATGAGTGGTACATGTGTGTAGTCCAGGGCTGCTATTACATTCGGGACTTGGGCAATGGCATGGAATTGACCCTTCAGCTGGTTCACCTGTACCTGTGTGGCTGGCAATGCAATGTGCTCATTGACATGGATCAACAGTGCATCCAGCACCTGTCCCAGCATGGCACTGAATGTGGACTGGGCCATGCCATGCATCATGGCAATGGTGTGTTGGTAGCTGCCAGTCCCGAGGAATTGTAGCACAGACACGTCTACACTAGCGGAGGTACTGCTGTGCTGATGGCTATACGGCTGCCGATGTCAGCCTGGATTGTGTCCAGCAACTGGGTGATGGTTGCCCTGTCCAGCCGATATTCAGTCACCAACTGGCCATCAGTCCGAGCCCAGGGTGTTGGCCTGACCATGGGTATGGCTGGCCGCCTTGCTGGTGCTGCTCTCCTCCTCCTTCTCCTCATCCCCACCACCCCCTGCGCTCCCAGGGCCCTGGCCTGGTTGGCTGGCCTATGTAGTTCCAGGTGCAGCAGGTAGAAGTCCACATCAAGGCTCCCTGCTCCAAATGGCAGCATGGTGTTGGGGAGGGTGTGTTGTGCTTGGGTGGATCCTTTGTAGGCCTCTGATTTCCATTGGTTTCACCTGGGCCCTTATTGCTGTGGCCTGTGTCCTGTGTTCTTTTACCTCCAGCTTTTTGCTGGGGGTATTTTCGGCGGATTGTCTGCCGCTTTTCTATCGCTAATTGCACCTACGCCAGACTCGTGATTGCAATGTTTTAGCGCAAATGGTTACTGGCGCTTTTCCAGCCGACGCTTGTACAGCCGGCTGTACTTGCGCCGGCTGTAATGGCACCGGCCGTATTTGGACTCGGTATTCGACAGTCCCTTAAAATCGGCGCTGATAGTGTTACTGACGATTTTAAGGGTTGCCGCCCAACTCGTGATGAGGCCCTAACCCTGCTGCAGTCTCTACCCCTCCTGTTGCCTCCCAGGCTCTTTGCAATGCCCTTCCCTCTCACTTTATCTCAAAAACCCAGGACATCCTGTCCACCCTCTTCTCCCCTCAAACTCTCCTCCTCTCCCCTCTCCAACTGTGCTTGCTGACCCACCCCCCTTCTCATCCTTTCCTCTTTTCTCCACCGATGAGGTCACTAGACAAGTCCGATCTATGAAAGCCTCATCAAAACAGGTTCATCCCCGTTCCTCTAAAACCATTAAGGGTCACATTGTCACCCTCGTTCCGGCCCTTGCTGATTTTTGCAATCACTCCTTCGCCTTAGGATCCATCCCCTCTGAAGCACTCCCTTGTGCACCCTCTTCTCAAGAAACCCACAGCTGACCCTTCCTGTCCGGCTAACTATCGCCCAATTTCCATTACTCCCTTTCTGGGCAAACTCCTGGAAAAGCTGGCCATCTCCCAGCTTAACCTCCATTCCGAGTCTGTTGGCTGTCTCCATGAACACCAGTCTGGCTTCAGAGCTGCCAAAAGCACAGAAACTGCTCTCCTGAACATCTGTAAAGATCTGCTCTCCAACCTTGACTCTAACATTCCCTCTGTCCTCATCCTACTTGATCTCTCTTCTGCCTTTGAAATGGTCAACCATACCATCCTACTCAACTGTCTCTGTGATAAGCTGGGTACCACCAATCAGGCTCTGGCCTGGCTGACCTCTTTCCTCTCTGATCGACCCTCCCAGGTCGAACTGGGGTCCTTCCTATCATCTATCTCCCTCTCTACCTGTTGTGCTCCCCAGGGGTCTAACCTCTCACCCTGGCATTTCAACCAATACCTGGCAACTCTCGCCCACTGCATTGCCATTTTCTGCTCAAATTTCCAGTGCTACGCTGAAGACACTCAACTCATTTTCAGGCTGCCCTCTGTCACCTCCTCTCCCTCTCTCATCTCTGATTGCCTAACTGCCATTCAAGATTGGTGTGCCGCCAATGATCTTTGAATGCCAGCAAGACTGAGATGCTCCTCATCAGCACACCTTCTCCTTCCTTTCCCCTCACTTTCTGGCCGGCCTCAATTGGCCCTCTTCCTATCCCCACCTGCGAGGCTAAAAACATCAGGGTCATCTTTGATTCCACACTTTCCTTCTCCACCCACATCTCTGATGTCTCTAAAAAGTCAAACTTCCTACTGCACCTCCTCAGAGGTACTCTGCCTTTCCTCTCCCTCCCCCAGAAGCTCATGGTCTCCCAAGCTCTGGTACTCTCTAGGTTGGACTATTGTAACAGCCTCTTTCTAAACCTACCTGCCTCTACTCTCCGCCCTCTGCAACTAATCCAGAACAGGACTGCAAGACTTGTCCTTGGCCTCAAGCCCTGGGATCGTATCTCTCCAGCTCTGAAATCTCTCCATTGGCTGGCTTCAGAGCTGCCAAAAGCACAGAAACTGCTCTCCTGAACATCCGTAAAGATCTGCTCTCCAACCTTGACTCTAACATTCCCTCTGTCCTCATCCTACTTGATCTCTCTTCTGCCTTTGAAATGGTCAAGTGGATGCAAGGATTACATTCAAAGCCCTCTGCATTGTCCACAAGGCTTTCTGGGGTCTGGGTCCAAAATACCTTCAGCTATCCCTCCACAAATACCTCCCCTCTAGAGCTCTTCACTCCTCTACCTCTAACTCCCTCAGGGTCAGTTGTTTGCAAAGAAACGAGCTGGGGGTAGATCTCTGTCTTCGGCTGTGGCCTCTTTCTGGAACCGCCTCCCTGACAATCTAAAACTTGAGGAGAACCATCTCTGGTTCCGGAAGCACCTCAAGACCTTCCTCTTTGCTTCTGCCTTCGCCCCCCCTATCCCCTGCTGATCTGTTCTCTCCTGGCACTGTGAACCTGGTCACCCTCTGTCCTACGGGCGCAGGTTCCTGCTCCCCCTGCTACCCTCCTGTACTGCCTCCGGGCCACCCGTTTCACTGGGGTCTGTATCTGTACCCATACAGCCCCCCCCCCCCTTTTGTCTTCCTGCGCTTATCTGACCTACCCTGTCTGTTGCCTTAAACTCAGCACTTGTCACTTGCTGGCTGCACCACCACTTTTGTTGCTTTTATTATTTATTAATTTATTTATTCTTATTTATTCTGATCTCCTTTTGCTCCGCACTTTCCACTTCTCCCCCCTTCCTTGCACATTCCCTCTCCGCCTCCCCCAAGCACGTGCGAGTTCTCAATGTCACTGGTCTTAGTAAGATTGTTTTTTTGTTCTGCTCTTTTCCCCTCCCTTGCCTTGTCGTGCTCTGAAACACTTGTGTATGAGTGCGATAGAAATAAAATATCAATTCAATTCAATAGAGATTTGCAGTAGTCCAACTGACTCAAAAAGGGGCGCGCGCATCGGAAGTGCCATAGAAAGTGGCTGTTAGGCTGTTGCTACGCTGCTGGAGTTGGTTTTCCTGCTGCCTTTGAGTGGAGAGTTGCCGTCCTCAAGAGGAAGCCTTCTGATTGTTATTTGGCCGTAACACGGCACGGGACTACACTAACCAAGTAAATGAACATTCTTATGGACACGTGTTGTTAGTAATCAAAGGCTCACCGCTCACCGCGGCATACATCATATCTTTCTTTGGTTACTTACTGCAGTTTGCTCTCTTTCTCTACAGCTTTCCTTGTGGCCCCGTACCCCTGCCGGCCAACATTCGCTCCTTGCTTTCCATATCTAGTGAGGCGCGCGGACAACGCACTCGCGCATCTGAAGTGCCATAGAAAGTGGCTGTTAGGCTGTTTGGGGGTGTGGCAGGAGCAGAGCTGGCCTCTGTGGTAGAAACGAGTTTGCTAATTGCCATATATGCAATCTTCTGATATATATCTTACTAAATTAAAAGTTTGTATGTTTGGATTAAGTCCGTTTTTGCACGAGTAAACTAGGAGTCTTGTCCTATTAATGTTAACACCTTGGTGAGTTCCACTAAGTTGTGGCAGTTTGGATAACTTTCCTTTTACAAACTGGAAATAACGTAGAAAGTTCTTTCAACTTTCGTACTCCCTCTTATTCATTGGGTGTGTGTCAGACAATATGGTTAATGGACTAAGAAGCGGAAGGAAACTTACGGGTGTATCAGATCCAGTAACATTGAATGCAGAAATGCTGAATGAAAGGTCCCTGAACGAAGATCTAGCAAATCAATCAGCCCCACAGGACGAGGTTTTTAACTTCGAATGTAGTGAAATTAGTCCTGTCTTAATGGCTCAGTCTATGAGTATAAATGAAGAGGCTGAGGGAACCTCGGCTGTTATCGAAGTTGAGCAGCAAAATGGAAGGGCGCCCAGAAATCTTGAATCCTCCCCTATCAAGTATAATGTTAAAGAAGTAAATGATCTCACCCTCCCTGATTTTACTAATCAGACAGATGTAGAAAATGATGAATGGTTGAGTAAAAAGATTGATTTGACGGAACGTATAAAAAGCACTATGGGTGGACTGAATGATTGTTCAATATTGGGTCCCGCTATTGAAGCTGAAGTAGGAAAGAGGATGAGATTTTCTTTGGAGCCATCTACCCCTGTATCCAAATGCACAATCGGAAGAGAGGATGTACACATGTTTAGTCTTCCAGCGCAGTACAATTGTGTTTTTCACTCATTTCCAGATGGCATCACTGATGCTGATATGTAAAATGATAATAGACAAAGGGAATTTAATTATGAGAAGAAGCTCCTTGCCCATACCACCAATTCCACAGCCCAAAATAATCAATTCACTGATTCCAAAGCACATATTAACCTCTTTAAACTAACACCAGGAATCCTCCCTAGAGAGGCTAGACGATACCATGCCAGTCAAGAGGAAGAGATTGATCTTTGTGCTCGTGATGTTCCTGGATTTGGGGCTGAATTTCCGGTCCTATCTAGAATTCTTGATCTGCTAGATAAGGGCCATGAGCAAACCCATTGCGAACTGGGTAATTTAAGAGCTACAATGACAGACCTCCTATGTAAAATGAACAAGGTGGAGGGACTGCTATTTACTTGTGAAGCTGTGTCTACTTTAGTAGTGGGCAATAAGAAGGATGTATCCACGAAAGGTAATATGCCACAACCTCTTGGAGACCAAAGAATGGTAAATGTGGAAGCTAAATCTTTTGCCGAAATGGCAGCCGTACAATATACTTTCGGATACCAAATCGAATAATTTTGTTTTGGATTCCTAAGGCGTTTTGGAAGTGCTTTACAACCAATACAGCGTGATTTAGAGACAATCAAGAAATCTATTATCAGTGGTAGAAGTGATGGGATTATGAGTTTGGTATTTCCGAAGCAGGAATCGATTCCTGTGAGGGAGGTGGTTGATAGTCCTACAGTGTTATTAGATCTGATCGATCTTTCTGATGGCACGATGAAAGAGCTGTGTGAAAGTGTGATTGACCTAACCTCGGAAGGGGAAAATGAAAATCAGATTGTGGTACTTAAACAAAGGGAAAAGAGAATTATAGCTAGAGCACAGGAAAGAGATGCAAAAAACAACAAATCTAGGAATGCTAAAAATAAAAAACAAAATGTGACTCAGTAGCTATAACAGTTAAATCCAAAAAAGCAGTGGTAGATAATCAAGATGAGGAGAATGCTTTTGACTTGCATCAATTAGATGATGAGACTAAGATGCACTTGGACCTTATCCCTGAGGGAACTAAGAATGGTCTACAACCACCGAAAAAGTGTACACCAAAGACCAAACACCTAAATGCGGGATCCAGCCTGACTGGGGTGAATCTGTCTGATGAGTCAAATCTTTTGCCCCTGAAAAAGGGGCAGATTGCACCATCAGGTGCAGGTACCTTGGGTGTTCAAACAGCTCTATCACAATTCTATCCTGTGAAAAATAAAAAAGTTGTTAAGAAATGTAAACTACCCCTAAATAATGAGAACCCGAGTAGCCCTAGGCGATGCTTAGAAGGGCCGTTAGGGGAGCCCTTGATGAAAGGAACGGTTGGTAGAAACACACAAGGAGAGGAAGTAGAGATGGGCCACTCTGATGGAGAAGAGGAGGGATCTGAAGAGGTAGGGATTGTATCTACTGCTTAGACAAATAAGCAACCATCCTGCAATAAGATCGGTCTAAATCCCACCCCAAAGGGGGTTGAAGAGGAAGTGCAACAAGAAGCAACTAAAGAAAAGACTAACCATGATTCGGGAATGAGAGAAGATACTTATGAGGAGAAATTGCTTCCAGGAATGCCAATTATCATGGGCTGGGAAAGCAATGTAGCAATAAATGGTAGAACCAGCCTAAATAGAACATTTATGCTAAAAACCTTCCAAGCAATTCCACCGCTAAGAACCCTTCGATCTGATGATCTGGAATGGATTGGCCTTGCTACAAATTACAACCATCGCATGATTTGCAGTTTCCAATCTATGATCATCATGAGAATGGTATGGTAACAGAGGGAAAAATCTCACTGCTCTAGGCCTTGTCCCGTACATCTTCCAGAATGAAAAAGATGCTAAGAAGTTCTTGGAAACGCCACTTGAAAATGAGATTAAAATAAGTGAGACGTTGTTAAACAGTCCACAGCTTAATATTAGTGCGGATACTATTAAGCAAATTCTGGCATTAGTGGTTGCGCTCAATGGGATACCACCTGGAGCAAGTGAAATTGTATTTCCACCTGTGAAGGCAAACTCGGGTATGTCAGATTAGCGAGGGACCCCTAAGAATCATGTCATGGAATTGTTGTGGCTTGGCAAATATTTTACGTTGGTTTGGTGGGAATTACCTAAGAAATCGCCCAGTGGTTATTCTTCTCCAAGAGACCATGCATACATCCCCTTTTGACATTACAGGGTATGGTTGCTATTCCAAGACGGCCACTAAAGGATTAAAGGGGCGGCCTGCGGGGGTCTTGCAATACTAGTTAGTAATGAATGCAAATTTGATCCTGTGTTATTACATGAGGATGCAGGTGTGAGGGCAATACAACTAAATCCTCAGAATCCAACTGAATTAGTTATAGTAATTCTTTGCATTTATTGGAACAGGTTAACTATCTCCTGGAATCAAATGGTGAACACATTAGATGAAGTACTTAAAGGCATATTTGTAAGTACAACTCAAGTGGGGATCATAACAGGAGGTGATTTTAATTCCTCATGTTATCAAAACAAGGACATAAATGTGAGTATGGGTAATAAAAAGGTACCTTTGTCGTTCCTAAATGGACAAAAGTGGGTGAGATATTTTTTGGGATGGGACATCCAGCTGGTCCAGCCCCTTTTTAGTCCCTATTATTCAACTTGGAGGCGAGGTGATCTCTGCTCATACATAGAGCACTTCTTTAAGTCAACTTCTATCCTCAACATTTGTGAACCAGTGCAAATCACGGATTATGGATTTGGGGATCACTCTGCTATTTCTATAAACTTAAGGATCCCTGATTGGCGACTTGATTAAGATTTGTTGCTTCAACTAATAGAGACTGAAAGCTCTGGCTTCTCTATCTGATGAACCTTACACACCTGCAGGAGACTTATTAAATATATCAGGGAGGATCTTCTCCTAGCATTCATTGGTCAGAAATATGCAGGTGTGGACATGGAGACGGAGAGGCATATCAGCAGTTGTATTCATAAGCATTTAATTAATATTGCGCAATATACTAAGCTGAGTGACTCCCAAAGAACACAGACATGCTTTTAATTTATGCATTAATCAATTAAAGATTAACAAAAAATATAACTTGAGAAAATTGAATGGACTGAATTTGGATTTGGACAGGCATATTTTTGAAAAGAAATATTATTTTTCTATATAAAAACCAGATTAAAGAATTTAGACGCTTGACTGCTATCAAAGATAATCAGCGTATGATGCATAACATTTTAGCACATGATACAGGAAACATCTGGACCCTCATCAGAACCATAAACGCCCCCTATAACTATAATGAACCAGTCATTTTAGCCTCTTCTTGGGTACAATATATTACCAAGAAATTCAAACTTCCAAAAACTTTCTAAATGAAATGCACCTGTGATTATTCAGAATTAATTTTAGAGTGGTGTCCCTGGTCTATGGAGGATATTGTTGATGCAATAGCTAAACTAAAAGATTCCAAAGCAGCTGGCCCTAACGGGATCCCATCTTGTATTATTAAAATGGATCCATATTTATGGGCATTCATTCTTAAAATTAAATTTGACACCATTTTTTTCACCAAACATATTCCACGCTCTTGGTGTTCTGCAATTATTGTCCCCATATATAAAAAGGGCAGTATTAAAGATCCTTATAATTTCAGACTGTTTTCACTAACTGACGCTTCGTCTAAGGTCTTTTCACAACTAATCTTAAAGAAACTACAGGACTTTCTTTACAGCAACAATATCCTGTCTAAATACCAAATAGGGTTTCGGAAAAATATGGGCTGTCCACTGAATGCCACTATTGTATCTCTCTTACAGTGTCAAACCAAACGGAAGGATACAGGGGCAGTTTATATGGCTGCACTTGATTTGAGTGCAGCATTTGACACGGTAATAAGAGAAATGCAGTGGAATAAAATGATTTGTAGTGGGATCCCAGTACATTTAGTAGCCTTGATTGCATTATTGCACTCAAAGACCTACTATAGGGTTCGTATAAACAAAATGGGTACCTTAACAGAGCCAATCCAAACAGAAATTGGGCTAAAACAAGGCTGTCCTTTAGCATATCTGGAAGGATATAACAATTTATCATGTATGCCTAGCCCAATTCAAACTAAATTGCATTTGTTTTGCGGATGATCTGCTATTATTCGACAAAACTCAAATTAAATGCCCTGTACGTATTTGCGGAATCTCTTAATTTGAAGATAAACCAGGCAAAATCACAGATTAAAATTTTTTCTGATGGGAAGAGGAAAATAAATAAATGTAATTGGTTGGTTGGTATGGTGGAGCTCGAGGTAGTTAAGGGAATAAGATATCTGGGCTAAATGCTAACAGATCTAAACTCAAAAAAATTGGTGGAATGAGCTGTTAGGGGGAAAAATTGAAGCCTTTGATTGCCCAGATGTCTATCATCTACCGAAAATGCTGTACCTTTTCAATAGTACCAATTATTCAATTTTATTTGTTAAAAATTGAATCATGCATTTTGTACAATTTTGATATATGTATCCTAGATATTGACAACCTGTTAGATATGGCTTAGGGAAAACATTTGAAAAAGGTTTTGGGATTAGCAAATTCAATCCCAAACGATATAATTCACCATGAACTGGGACTTTTATTGCTTTCAGCCAAACAAAATTGGAGGATGTTGAATAATTACAGTAAAATGCTATGTCCCCCAAAAAACTCGCTCTATGAAGACCTGAATAAAATGATTGCCTCAGCATCTCTACCTGTATTATCCAATTTTGTAAAAAAAATGGAGGAAATATTAGATTTGTCTACCGTATTAAAAGAAGATCTTGTAGCTTGCTTACCCTGCAATAAGCGGAAATTCCAAATGTTGAGTTGCTGTCTCCAGTCAGATCGGATTGGCAAATATATAGCTTATAAAGAATATGCCTTATATAGAAGGAAACTGCGTGATTTACCCAGATATATTCTCCAATTTCCTTGTTTGGCTGCAAGGGACTTAAATTTGCGCTTCAAACTAAATCAATATTGTTCCAAAGATCGTATATTTACTTGGACCGCATATAAGGAAAAGTTGGGAATACGAAGCAGTGAATGTCATTTTTGCTGTGTCCCACAAATGATTGAGTCCTTGAAACATCTGGTGATGTTCTGTACCCATATCGAGTTGCTAAGAATAAAGGAATTCGGGAATCATTGGTATTCGGGATCAGAACTATCTAGGACCACATTATAGAATAAATGTTTGTGGGGAAATAGCATGATTTTAGTTATTAGTTTAACGAAAATTCTTGGAGTGTAAAAAGAACAATTATTGCTTGTTAACATCCACATTTTGTTTGATGAATACCAAATGAATATTTAAAATATTTGTTTTTTAAGAAAGTTTTTAAGAACAGATTGTTTTAGTAATTAATATGAAATATTGAATGTAAATGAAATTTCTATATCTTATATTTATATTTTGTAATTATGTTGTAATTTGTAAAGGTTCTGTTGATGAACTAAATACAATTTAAAAAAAAGGGGGCTAGTGACCACACAAAGGATGACGATTCCTGGGCAGAAAAGGCAGAACTTTCCTAAGAACCCTAGGCTGAAAATAGCCAGTTTTACATATGGAGCTGACTCGGGCTGCAGCTAACAGAGTTTCAGAGAATATGAACCCAAGGTTCCTCATAAGCGAAAGTGGTATGGGGCAGAGGCCAAGCTTAGGGGCCACCCTGCAGACAACCAAAGTGAAGGATAAAGGGAAGAGCCAAGAGAAGTGTAGGCAGCAGGACCCACCAACAGAACATCCATCTTGTCCACATTGAACTTGAGCCAGTTGTTCCTCATCCAGTTACTCACCACTGCCAGAGACCCCTAAACTGAGATGCTGCGTCCGGCTGGACAAGGTTCAGCTGGATGATGATTTGGGTATCATCAGCATAGGAGTATGAGCGGAAACCGTGGCAGCGGTGAGCAGCAACAAAGGCTGAATATAGATGTTGAAAAATGCCGGGGACAAGGCAGAGTATTGAGGGACACCACAGGAAAGTCTACTAGCCTGTGAAGGGAAAGAGGAAAGAGAGAAAATATGAGTCCTTTCTGCCAAAAAGGATGAGAACAAGACGAGGACCTGGCTGGATAAACCGGCCAGTGCAAGATGATACAGCAGTGTGGGATGATCAACTGTATCGAACGCTGCCGAAAAAGTCCCAAAAAATCAGGGTCCCAGTCCTGCCCTGGTCCACCAGTCGAGTAAGATAGAGATAGAGACAAGTACACTTTCTGTGCCTCGGCCAAGATGAAACACCGACTGGAAAGGATCAAGAGAATTGGAGTGCTCAAGAAAAGATGTAAGAAGAGGCGAGATCAAGGATTCAAAACGTTTCATAAGAAAGTGGAGGAGCGAAATATAACAGGAATTTACCAGAAGCGTAGGCTCAAGAGAGGGTTTTTTAAAAAGGGGATCACCCGAGAATGTTTAAGTTATGTTGGGATGAAATAGTTGAACAAGACCGATTAACAACCAAGCAGAACCAGGGGGCAATATGAGGAATAAGGGGATAGCATTGGTAGGAGAAATGGACAATAGAATAGACAAACCAGACAGAGTCCTGAATCAAAGAGGGCAGAGTGGTAGCTGCAATCATAGTACGTACATTACTGACCTTGGTCGGCAAAAAAGTCAGCTAAAGAACCACAAAAGGTTTGTGAAAGGGTGAGGCCTACCACAGAATCCTTCTTAGTCAAAAGAGAATGAACCAAGGAGAAAAGCTCATTTGGCTTGTTCAGGGCGCACTCTACCTGTTGTGTATAGTAGGTGATTTTTTGCTAAACGAATTGCCTGATGACAAGCAATGTTTAAATGACGATCTATCTTGCAGAGTATATATAGAGCACCACTTACGTTCCATCTGATGGAATTATTTCAGCTCAACACTAAACCAGGGCTTGGAGGGGCGAAATGCCACCTTACTCAATTTCAGGGGAGCCAGCAAATCGCCCACTGGTGTGAAGGTTTGCGCGATAAGAGAGGTCAACTAAATGGATATCATTACATTTAGCCTGAATGTCAAAGATAATATTCCCACTGGATACCCTATGCCAGCTGCATTTTAGAAACATATGCGGACTGGGCACCACACGAGGAGTGGGTGAGCACACTAGTAAAGCAACAACATGGTAGTCAGCCCTTAGGATAGGAAATGGTGAGAAATCCGTAACCATGGCTTTTGGTGCAAAGACTAGATCCAAAGTGTTTCCTGAATCATGGGTAGAATCATGGACCAGCTGCTCCTGTCCAAAATCCTCCATGAAATCACACAATTGGTCAGTCAATAAATATCTGGGGGAGTTAAATTTTCGATTTAAAATCACCCACAATCAAAAGGCGGGGAGATTCCATGTGTTTGGTGGCAACAAGCTCAAGAAATTGATGACAGAAGGAAGAATCCATACCAGGGGGTAGTAAACTGTTAAGATATGGATAGTAAAGAACGGCGAAAACACAATTCGAGTGAAGAGGGCTTCCTGTTTTAATGTTATGACACAAGGGCAGTTGGGTGGCCCAGAGGGGGTCTTTATAGATAATAGCAATGCACCCACCAGGATGGGCTACCACCGAATCTGCACGGAGCATGTCAAAGGTATCCGGCAGTGCTTGAGTCACTGCCGGGCTGAAGGTATCCCTAAGCCTGGTCTCTGTTATGCAAACAAGGTCAGGGCTCGCCTCAGTGATCAGGTCGTAGCAAGAGGCTGTGTGTGAAACCAACGAACGGGCAGAGTGACCCATACTAAAACAGGCAAGGACAGCAGGAGTTCCTGGGAGAGGGAAGCACAGACAGATTGAGTAGGGGGACTCTATACTTGTCCAGGGAGCTTCTGAAACCCAGGATAGCAGCAGGCATTTATGTGACCTCATACCAGGCCCTTTCCAAGCCAGAAGACCATTCATTAATGATGCAATCAAAACAGTACCGGCCTGAGTGCAACAACACCACCCAAGAGGAGGTTAAACCATACTATAAAAGGCAGTCACCTCAGTCTGGCAAGGTGGGGAGTGCAATTAGCGGGAAGGAGTTTGGTGGAGAATTAGGACAATTAGGAGAGCAGACTGAAAGAGCTGGAGGTTAGAAGGGGAGCATTGAGGTGGAGGGTGAAAGGGGAAGTATCACCTGGGGAAGACACTAGGAGGTTAGAGGAAGTGAATCAAGAATGTTGGAAGGATAAGCTTATATAAATTAGGAGAGTTGCTGGGAAGTACCAAAGGCAAACATCAGAGAAAGAGAGTTAGGAGGGGGTTGGAGGAAGAGAGAGAGTTATCATTTGGTCATGGATATTGAGGAGAGTTTCGATCCGAGGGGAGAGATATTGGAGGGATGTAATTTGGAGACATGTACACAGGGAGTCATTTGGGTGGAGGAGGATTGCCTAGAGAGTGTTACAATGGTGGAGGAGGGTTGTCATCATGAAAGTGTTGCAGTATTGGAGCAGCATTACCATTAGGAAGGAGAGTTACTGGAGGATGGGAGATGTGAAATTTTGGCAGAGAGATATTAGAGGATGAGAGGTATCATCCAGGGTGAGAGGCATTTGAGAGGGAAAGTTACCATGAGAAGAGATAGATATCTTAGGAAGCAGAGAGTTGCATTTGGAGATAATAGTTTTGGAGGAGGAGAGTTGTCAGCTAAAGAGGTGAGTCTTATAGATGGAAAAGCGAGTACAGAAAAACGGGAAGGTGGGGACGCAGGTCCTGTGGGGAGGCGGAGAGAGAGGTGTTTGTCTAGAGAGGAAGATACCAGCATCTAGTCTAAGATGGAGGGAGGGGAACAGGTGGCCCTGATAGGTAGCAAGAATAAGGAGATTCCATTCAGAGACGACCGTACTAGTCAGTGCAACCTCCTAGGGGGCAGGGAGATTGTGACAGTGCCAGTGAGGAGGCAAATGACACAGACACCAGCACCATAGGTCTGGGAGGTGTTCAGGAACCACAATCCCTTCTCACTGTGTCTCAGTCAAAGCCCTGGATAAGCAACCACTGTCTGAGGTGATCTTCCACCATTCTTCTACTACAGGAGAAACCTGAGATTTGTGTAACGCTCACCTGATTCCCGCAGAGGCGCCGGTCTTGACTGGGTGAATGCCGTATCTTCAAAGGTGATGTGTAACACACGGTTGGCTCTTTGGGCTGGACCTCTGTGCACTGTATGTCTGACTCGAAGAGTAAGATGTCTGCAGATAGAAAATATGGGATTAATGAACTGGGGTTATTGGGTGCCTCTCTCCTCTTCCCTTTCTCTTCTCCTGTAGAACCCCAAAGGTTAACGCCCTCACCTTAGGTAAGTGAACGCCGAGCTCTCCATCTGCCTCGGGGCAGGGTGCCGTAACCAGTTTCTTCACTGGATAAGGGTGCAGGCCTCTTGACCTCAGAGGACTGCTGTCCGTCGTTAACTGCACGAACGGTAAGTTCTGGGCACTTCAAATGTCTTAAAAGTCTTTTGTAATGATATCTCTTGTTTTGCAGGGTTCCGGCGATGGCGGATGGCGGGCTGATGAGAGTTGAGGATCCAACCCGCGTGAGGAATAGAAGCGCCTGGAAGCACGTAAGTAAGCGCTTGTAGCCTGCTTCACGATGCGCACTAACTGTCCCTTTTATCTTGCAGGTACAAGTTCGGAGCTTTAGAGAAGCCGAAGGGTGCTGGAATACCCACTGGATTTGGCGTGGGAAGGAGTAATGGCACGTGAGTAATAAAGTTGCCCAATGTCTTTAAACGCACCTTCTTTTGTCTTTCAGATGCGGGATGCAGCGCCGAAGGCCTCCGGAGCGTGCGAAGAGCTGGTAAGCTTTTGTCTTTCAGATGCCGGAATGCAGTGCGAAGACCTCCGGAGCATGCGAAGAGTAGGTAAGCCTTTGTCTTTCAGATGCCGGAATGCAGCGCGAGGCGTTGGTGACAGGCGATGGACCAGGTAAGAGATGCGCTGCCACTGAAGACCGTAGTGCTAACCTGTTCTTTCTTTGTCTTTACAGGTGCTGCTGAAGACTGGATTCCAGGATGGTAAGCCTTTGTTCCCTTAGGCCCAGGATCAGAAGCAGAAGACACGATGAGCGTTCTGCTGCAGAGAATGCAGAATAACGCAAAGCAAGATTCATCCATCGGGTGTGGTTTAAATAGCCTCCTGTAGTGCTTAGGTGTCTCCTTCCACAGCCACGCCTAGGTAAGAAAAGAGTTCCTGCTTTCCAGAAGAGTTCCAGTGTTCTGAACCTAGGGAGTGGCTCCTGCCCAACCAAACAGGAAAATTAGTCCCAAACAGAAGAGGATCAGGGGTTCAACTGGCAGGTAAGTAAGCAGCATGGTCTGCTGCAGGTAAGTCCACCCAAGCATTATGAGCCCGGCGCTTCCAGCGCGGGGACTGGGCATCTTTATGAGCCTGGTGCCACTGGCGCCAGGACATGGTCCAAAAGGTCCCAATTGGGACTGGCTGGCACTCGGAACGGGGTTATGGGTCTGCTTCCAAGGGAGTCGGGCAAGTCCTGATCTTTTGGAAGCAGAGATCATGACAGCACCCCCCCTCAAGGCCCCTCCCAAACCGGGCTTCTCCGGGGGTTTGGGCTTGTTAGGAAATGTTCGATGAAATCTTTTGATTAGACGAGGCGCGTGGACATATTCTGCAGGTTCCCAGGATCTTTCTTGGGGGCCGTAGCCTTTCCAGTCAATCAGGTAAAATAGTTTAGATTTGGAGATCTTGGAATCCAGGATGCTTTTGACTTCAAACTCGAGTTCTCCATCAACTAGAATAGGTTTTGGAGATGTAGTTAGTCGGGTTTGAGGTTGCACGGGTTTTAATAGAGAGACGTGGAAGACCGGATGTATCTTCATGTGAGGGGGCAAGTCCAACTTGACCGCTACTGGATTTACTATGGTAGTGATGGAATAGGGACCAAGGTATCTTGGGTTGAATGTGCGTGGTCCTTTTAGAGGTAGATATTTGGTGGATAACCAGACTTGATCTCCTACTTGATATTGGGGGGCTTCCTTCCGATGTTGGTCTGCTCCTTTCTTGTATTGTTCTTTAGCCCTTTGAAGGTGAGAAACGGCTCCCTTAAAGGCTTGGGTGATTGTAGAATGCAGGTGGTCTACTGCTGGTGTTCCAAGATCTTGGAGTGGATCCAACTCCGAGGTTCGAGGGTGACTACCGTATAAAAGAAAAAACGGGGTCTTCCCAGTTCCCGAGTGGACAGAGTTATTGTAGGCATATTCGGCTATCCAAAGGATATCTTTCCAAGTTTTTTCAGTTTGTTGTAGCATGCAGCGCAAATACTGTTCCAGAGTTTGATTGGTCCTCTCGGTTTGTCCGTCGGTTTGAGGGTGGTGGCTGGTCGAAAGTCTCACATCAATTTGAGCCGACCGACAGCAACTTCGCCAAAAATGAGAAATAAATTGACTACCTCGATCCGAAATTAGAACCGAAGGAAAACCGTGCAGTCGGACGATGTTTTCGAGAAATTTTCGGGCCAGAGTTGCTGCTGTTGGTATGCCTTTGAGTGGAATGAAATGCGCCATCTTGGAGAATAGGTCCACGATTACTAGGATCGTATTGTATCCGGAGCATGGAGGTAGATCGGTGATGAAGTCCATAGAAAGCGTATGCCAAGGGCAAGGCGGGATGTCAATAGGGCGTAAGAGGCCGGCTGGTTTTTCCTTTTGACTCTTGTTTTGGGCGCATACTCCACAGGACATTATAAAGTCTCTGATATCTTTTTTCCAAGACGGCCACCAGAAGTAGCGCTTGATCTTTTCCGAGGTCTTGGTCATACCGGGATGTCCTTCCATTAAAGAATCGTGATAACAAGAGATTACCTTTTTCTGTAAATCTGTGCTGGGCAGGTATAACCGTTCTTGGAAATATAATAGGTTGTCCTTCACCGAAAGTCCTTTCCCTGCAGATGCCAATTCTGTATGTCTGCTGGAGTTACCAGTAGCCTGGCTTTATCCTTAACTTCCTCTATGGATTGTGTGGCGATTACACCTAGAATTCTTTGTTCGGGAATGATAGGTACAGGTTTAGGATTGATCAAATGTTCTTCCACTCCCATCCGAGAAAGGGCATCAGCTTTACCGTTTTTTGTACCAGGTCGATAGGTAATTATGACGTCAAACTCGGCAAAGAATAGTGCCCAACGGAGTTGCCTAGAGGATTGAGCTTTTGCGGTTTTCAAATATTGGAGGTTTCGGTGATCTGTAATCACAGTAACGGTGTGTCGGGCCCCCAGAAGATAATGCCGCCAAGCCTTAAAGGCGGACTTGATAGCTAGAAGTTCCTTATCAGTAATAGTGTAATTGATTTCAGGAGGCGAGAATTTGCGGGACCAAAATGCCACGGGATGCAACTGATTGGTTACTGGGTCCTTTTGTGATAGAACTGCCCCCATGGCAAGGCTCGAAGCATCAGTTTCAACGATGTAGGGGAGTTCTGGGCGAGGATGTTTTAAGATCGGTGCAGAGATAAATCTAGTCTTCAAATTCTGGAAAGCTTGTTCCGCCTCGGTAGACCATTCAAAACGTTTGTTTTTCTTTAACAAGGCGGTGATGGGCTGGACTATTCGAGAGAATTCGGGGATAAACCTGCGGTAAAAGTTAGCGAAGCCTAACATGCTTTGAACACCTTTTACGGAGGATGGCAATGGCCATTTGAGAATTGCATCGACCTTCTTTGAATCCATACGCACTCCGCTAGGTGATAATATGAATCCCAAGAATTCAACTTCAGTCACGTTGAAAACACATTTTTCCAACTTAGCGAAAAGTTTGTGTTGACGCAATCTCTCGAGAACCATTTTCACGTGTTTCCGATGTTCAGTTTCCGATGAAGAATAAACGAGGATGTCGTCAATGTAAACAACAACACACACATCTATGAGCTCTCTGAGGACATCGTTCATAAAATATTGAAAGGCGGCCGGGGCATTGCAAAGTCCGAAGGGCATGACCTGATATTCAAATAGCCCATACTTGGTGCGGAAGGCCGTCTTCCATTCATCGCCCTCTTTTACTCGTATCAAGTGGTAGGCTCCTCTAAGATCCAGCTTTGTATATATGCATGCTTTTCTGACTTGGTCCAGGAGTTCAGGGATGAAAGGTAACGGATATCTATTCTTAACGGTGATCCGGTTCAGGGCGCGATAATCTATACAAGTTCTAAGGTCCCCTTCTTTTTTTGGAACGAAGAACAAAGCTGAGGAAGCAGGGGACTTGGAAGGACGAATAAACCCATTCGCTAGGTATTGATCCAGGTATTGTCGGAGGTGAAGATTCTCAGGCTCGGTGAGGGCATAAATTCTACTACAAGGAGGAGTAGATCCAGGTATCAGGTCTATCTGGCAGTCATAAGACCTATGAGGAGGTAGAGAGTTAGCCTGATCCTTCCGGAAAACATCTTGGAATTCTAGGTATTCAGGAGGTAACTGGGGAGCCTCCGAGGAAATTGCTGCCAGTGCAACACCAGGTCGAGGGTGACAAGTAGAGACACATTCTGGAAACTGAACCGTTCTTGCTCGCCAATCGATCTGAGGATTGTGCTTCTCTAACCAAGGAATTCCTAGAATAATCTGGAACTGAGGGGCCTTGATCACATCGAACACGATCTTCTCATGGTGTCCATCTTGACTTACTAGCGTCACTTCTTGGGTGGTATGCGTTACTGGTCCGGAGGCTATCTCCGTACCATCCACCGTAGTAATAACGTCCTTTAGAGCATTTGGACAAAGAGTCAGATTCATCCTCAAAACCATTTCATGATCCACATAATTGCCGATGGCACCGCTGTCGACGTAAGCTTCAATCGCATGCAATCGATCCGGATGTTCAGGGCTAATGAGGACCATAGGTATCACGAAATGCGAGGTCACGGAACTGGTTTTAACGCTCGGCAAGAGGACCTCTATTCGTGTCGGGCGAGGTTGTTTCCCTGCTCAGAGTTTGTGACCCTGGTAACTGCAGCTCCTACTGCCTTCTTGGCTGGTTTCACCTGACAGTCTCGAAGAAAGTGCCCCGAGTTTCCGCAATAGAGGCATAATTGCAGCAGTTTTCTCCTTTCCCGCTCCTTTTGTGTTAGTGGTCCTTTCAGGCCCCCTATTTGCATGGGTTCCCCGGAGTCTACTCCTTTGGTAGGAGTTGGTGGTTTGGAAAATACTCGAGCATCAAACTTGGAACGATCGGCCTTCCTGTTCTGCAGTCTGTGGTCAATTTGAACGACTAAGTCAATATAGTCCGAACAGTCTTGCGGGGGATTCACTACTTGGGCTAACACATCTTTGAGCTCTCCACGTAGACCTCTATAAAACAGCGTAATCCTTTTGTCCTCAGGCCATCGAGTTTCCACTATCAGTCTGTTGAAAGACGCAATATAAGCCAAAAGGTCTTGATTACCCTGTCGCAATGAAAGGAGCTCATTGTCCAAGGCCTGCCCCTGTGAATGTCTTGCAAACAGTCTTTCCATACTGAGCTGAAAAGCTTGAAAATCATGGAGAACCGGATCATCTTGATTAACTAGAGGGATCGACCAGTCTGCCACATTGCCACTAAGGTACGAAAGCACGAAAGCTACCTTAGCTTGATCAGTTGGAAAGGCTGCTGGCCGGCATAAGAAGTGCAACCGGTACTGGTTAATAAATACTGCAAACCTCTTTGAGTCACCAGAAAATCGTTCGGGCGGAGCCAGAGGTACATTCCCAGGTAGGTTGATCTGCACTGGGTTCGTAGAAGATGTTGAAGGAAGATTTGCCCCTGATGCGGGTAACGGAGTTTGTCCGGCTTGTGACTTTAGCAATTGTATAGCGAGATCGTCTGTTCGCTCCTTGGAAATAATCAGTTCCCTTCTTAGAGCATTCGTTTCCTGACGGGCTGCATGCACTTCTGCTCTTAGTTTCCCAAGTAACTGGGCTAGCTGGTCGGTATCCGAGGTTTCCATAGCGCCTGGGTGGGAGTTTTGCGGTAGGCTTTGCGTTCTGTATCGCTCACCTGATTCCCGCAGAGGCGCCGGTCTTGACTGGGTGAATGCCGTATCTTCAAAGGTGATGTCTAACACACGGTTGGCTCTTTGGGCTGGACCTCTGTGCACTGTATGTCTGACTCGAAGAGTAAGATGTCTGCAGATAGAAAATATGGGATTAATGAACTGGGGTTATTGGGTGCCTCTCTCCTCTTCCCTTTCTCTTCTCCTGTAGAACCCCAAAGGTTAACGCCCTCACCTTAGGTAAGTGAACGCCGAGCTCTCCATCTGCCTCGGGGCAGGGTGCCGTAACCAGTTTCTTCACTGGATAAGGGTGCAGGCCTCTTGACCTCAGAGGACTGCTGTCCGTCGTTAACTGCACGAACGGTAAGTTCTGGGCACTTCATTTGTCTTAAAAGTCTTTTGTAATGATATCTCTTGTTTTGCCGGGTTCCGGCGATGGCGGATGGCGGGCTGATGATAGTTGAGGATTGAACCCGCGTGAGGAATAGAAGCGCCTGGAAGCACGTAAGTAAGCGCTTGTAGCCTGCTTCACGATGCGCACTAACTGTCCCTTTTATCTTGCAGGTACAAGTTCGGAGCTTTAGAGAAGCCGAAGGGTGCTGAAATACCCACTGGATTCGGCGTGGGAAGGAGTAATGGCACGTGAGTAATAAAGTTGCCCAATGTCTTTAAACGCACCTTCTTTTGTCTTTCAGATGCGGGATGCAGCGCCGAAGGCCTCCGGAGCGTGCGAAGAGCTGGTAAGCTTTTGTCTTTCAGATGCCGGAATGCAGTGCGAAGACCTCCGGAGCATGCGAAGAGTAGGTAAGCCTTTGTCTTTCAGATGCCGGAATGCAGCGCGAGGCGTTGGTGACAGGCGATGGACCAGGTAAGAGATGCGCTGCCACTGAAGACCGTAGTGCTAACCTGTTCTTTCTTTGTCTTTACAGGTGCTGCTGAAGACTGGATTCCAGGATGGTAAGCCTTTGTTCCCTTAGGCCCAGGATCAGAAGCAGAAGACACGATGAGCGTTCTGCTGCAGAGAATGCAGAATAACGCAAAGCAAGATTCATCCATCGGGTGTGGTTTAAATAGCCTCCTGTAGTGCTTAGGTGTCTCCTTCCACAGCCACGCCTAGGTAAGAAAAGAGTTCCTGCTTTCCAGAAGAGTTCCAGTGTTCTGAACCTAGGGAGTGGCTCCTGCCCCACCCAAAAGGAAAAGTAGTCCCAAACAGAAGAGGATCAGGGGTTCAACTGGCAGGTAAGTAAGCAGCATGGTCTGCTGCAGGTAAGTCCACCCAAGCATTATGAGCCCGGCGCTTCCAGCGCTGGGACTGGGCATCTTTATGAGCCTGGTGCCACTGGCGCCAGGACATGGTCCAAAAGGTCCCAATTGGGACTGGCTGGCACTCGGAACCGGGGTTATGGGTCTGCTTCCAAGGGAGTCGGGCAAGTCCTGATCTTTTGGAAGCAGAGATCATGACAATTTGGGACACCTTGGACTGGGTGGCCCTGCTGCGATGAACAGCTACACCTTGCTTGTCATTTGACTTTTCTGAAAAAGCTTTATGCTCCTCACACAAACATTTGTTTCTAAAAAAGATTACTAGGATGTCAGATTTTTTCCCGGGATGCTGATGGCAATAATGCCTGTCGTGGTGGTCAGGCCTATTAACTTAGGGAGTAAGCGAAAGGCCATAAAGGTGCTGTTAGAGGGTTGTAGCCATTGCCTGTAACCACTATCTAGAGAGGGAGGGCATGCCTAGGACAGCATATGAAAGGACCAAGAACATGCAGTTATGGGGTAATAATCACTGCTTTTAACCACTGTCCAGAGAGAGTGGGTATGGCCAGGACTTCATGTGAAAGACCAGGAATGTGCAGTTAGAGGGTTATAACCACTGCTTGTAACCACTATCCAGAGACAGTGGGTATTACTAGAATAGCGTATGAAAGACAGAGAATTGGAAATTAGTAAATTGAATGGATCCAGCACATTTCCAAAGGATACATTCAAGTTTAGTTGCAGGGGAAGAACTTCAAGTACTGTCATGCTATTATACATGTTGGGGTGGTCAGGAAGGGTCCCCATGATTACAAAGAGTTTGTGTTGCGCCCACCATATTGATGACTGGAGGTGGCAGTGAACTGGGCGCAATGTTACAATCTCATATGTATCGAGTGTAGTTAATTTTGTATGGGATATGTTACCTTTTGTGTCATTTCTTTGTATAGATCTGATACATATTAGATTTGCACACGCAGTGGGCCTCATTACGACCCTGCCGGTCTGTAAAAAACAGTGGCAGTAAAACCGCTGCCACTGTTGTTTCTGGACCGGCTGATTAAGAGTCCTGCAGGCGGGAGGTGTCACTCCCACCAGGTCTGACTTGGCGGGATTTACACCACCCGTCTGCAGGGGCAAACGGAAACACCGGCTCTGTCATAGACAGAGCCGGTGTTTCCATTATCCCCATCCCTATGGAGTCCTATGGGACTCCGTGGGAATGGGGACTTACAGAATTCCGCCTCTGGAATTCTCGGGTCACCAGGGTTGTAATGCCCCAGTGATTCTGGGAATCGCGGAGGCGGAATGGTAATACGGTTCCGGCGGTAGCCTGCCAATTTTTCCAGCATGTTTGCCGTCGGTCTCGTAATGAGGCCAACAGTGTTAAAACCACAAATGTAACACAATGTACACACTGGGTGCTCTGAAGAACATGGAAACTGAGAGACAGAGATAGTTTAAATGCGTATGCAGAAGGGGGCCTGTCCCGAAATCCCACGGTAAAGAAGGAATAATATTCACAAGATATACACACGGAGGAATATATAAAATGAATTTTTATAAGGAGTATATATAAATCTGCATGTAGTAGGGTTTTGTGAGTTTATTCAGTCTTTGCAGTTAGCAGTTTCATGATGAATTTTAGGTAGCTGGGAGATTCTGGTTCTGCGGGCTTGTGGGTTGACGGAGGAAGAATGAGTCATCCAGTAGAAGGTAAGCCATCGAACAGGACACAGGTTTATGGTTTAACAGTTTTGCAAGGAACAGATGTTATCTTGGCCATTGCATTGAAGTCGCTGTAAGGGGTTGGACCATTTGCTTGAGCGGGCAATAAAGATGAGGCCCAAGGCCAAGGTGTCCGGTGTTCAATTGTTTTCTCAGGGTGAAACTAGAGGCTGTACGTGCTGGAGTAGTGGTTGCATAAATTAGAATGTCTTAAGAGGAGAAAGGAGGCTGGGGTGGATGAGATCGTAATTGGTAGTTCAAAGTGAACCTATTTGCTCAGCCCTTCCTTGTATTACTAAGATATCCGAGCGGACCATGTGCAATCACACTTAATGTTAAAGGGCTGTAGGACAGTTGTTATTAAGCAATTAATTATGTTGTATGTGAATGTTATATTGTATCATTATGTCATGATCTACCATGAACCAATCCCCAGCAAAGGCAGACAAACACAATCAGAAGATGGTAGTAAAGATTGTCGATGACCAATGAGAAAGAATGAGCTGAGAAAAGATGAACTTCTTTGTAAATGTTTTGTCCACTCATGTTTGAGGGGTGGGTGGTAATAAAATATCTGGGAGTGTTTTAACTGTTAATAAAATGTATCAATTAATGTGGTTCGTTGAGACTTGGGTTGGCTTGGTCCTACAGTACCATCTAACAGCTACCCAGATATTTGTACAATAAACTTGCTTTACGCACAAAACGTGCACTCGTTCCTCAGGTGGTGACCCAGTTTGGGCTGAGGTAATTAGGGGTCTGCCCCAACATACATCATACACCCAATTCCAGGAGGCTGTGTGCTTGGCAATGACCTTCCTGATGCAGAGACCACCCGGGTGAGAGCGCAGAACAAAGACAGGAAGATGCCCATGAGACAACTGGCTAAGATAGACCTCTAGCTAAAGAGTCTAAGAGATAGGATGAACCTGCATCCCCACAGCAAATGGCGAGCACCGAGGCAAGGACCGGAAATGACCACTTTGCCACAGACGCCTCTTCTCCTGTTCTCCTGTTTTCTGCTTGCTGATTTGCTGCCTTTTTCAAAGGCTTTAAATATTGGCCACGCCCCCTTTTTCAGCGTTTGCCATCAATTGGAAATGTGCACGCACCTGCGCCTGTGCCCCGAGGCAAGGGCCGGAAAGGACCACTTTGCCACAGATGGCTCTTCTCCTGTTCTCCTGTTTCCTCCAGCGTTTTTTTCTGCTTGTTGATTTGCTGCCTTTAAAGGTGAAAGACTTTAAAGGACTTATAATACTGTTTATATATATTTAGCCTAAGGAGATATACTAAAATACTTATATTCCACTTGTTTTAGGCTTTAAATATTGGCCACACCCCCTTTTTCGGTGTTTGCCATAAATTGGAAACGTGCGTGCACCGAGGCAAGGACCGGAAAGGACCACTTTGCCACTTCTCCGCAGCATCGTGTGCTCGTGTGTCCAGCCCACTCCCTGCTCAAACAACTTTTTAAGCTTTCGAGCTGAGCTATCAAAGCCTAGTGCAACCAAACAGCCTTTATTTGAATGGAGGTTTGTGTGTGAATTTTCTGTGCTGTCATCAAGTACGAGTGAATTACTCGTTAGGCATTGCATTGCATTTGGTTTACTTAGCGTTGAACAACACTTACATAGCATCTGTATTTTCGTTTACATTCATGTTGCAACGCTTATATTCGTTAAAATCTGATATGCGTGCTGACTTACTTACACCGCAAAGGAGGGGGGGGGGTCATGTAAAGGGAGGTGGCTCCATGCGCATATCGCGCAAAGCAATAACACTCACACCGGTGATTCGATGTGCTTCCCTTACCCCATCACGCGATATTCGCAAATTTCTTCTAGAATCTTTCCTACCTCCGCCAACTTTAAATGTGCCCCCAACTCACAATATTTTGCAGACAGCCTTACCTCCGTGCAACCTTCACTCCAGATTACAAGCCCCTGACGCTCTTAGCGCAGAGACGGAGATTGAGGTTGACATTGAGACCGAAAAGGTCCCAGTAGTATCAGATGAAACACTACTGGGAAACACTTGGGTACCCCCCCGTTTACCGCCAGCGGATACCCCAACACACGGAATTGTTGATGAAAGCCCTGATACCAGCCACGTAATACCCGACATCTCTTTGCATGCTGATGCGTATGACCTTTCAAATGAATCAAAGACTTGCTCTGCCTCAACGCCGAGCATAAATGGCTCGGTGTTTTCAGGGTCGCCGGTGGTCTCCTTTGTGCACCCGACGCCACGTAGGAGCACAGCTCCTCGATCGGAGCCCCGAGAAATGACTCCAGTTCCCCCTACCATGATAGAAATTACTCTGTTGGCTGTAAACATGACCATAGCAAGCCTTTTCAAATTGTTTGAAACGTTAGAGTCAGAATTAACAAAGCAAACAGAGTTGATACAAGACATCTCTGGATGGATTGCGGAAGAAATTGCATCAAAAAAGAAACTAGCACTAGAAAGTGATAAACGGGGATCTAATATCCCTTATGCTAAATCATCCGAAGTCCTCACGCGAACCACGAATGAGAATTTTTCAACTGTCCCATTCATTGAAAATATTATATTACCTGTGTTATCAACAGAGTTGATTCCTGATCCACAAGCTGACTGCCAACTAGAAACAGAGTCAAGAAAAAACAACTCTTGGATCAGTATAGAACAAAACTCACGGGAAAATGTAGCAGAGTCAAATCAAACATTGACAGATGAAGGACACTTTGAAATCTTCTCTAAAAACAAAAAAACACAGCAGTCCAAACAAAAACTCACAACAAACTTGTGAAAAACTAGACTAGGGAGGAAGAAACAACAACATGCGCCTGCATCCCGAAAGAACAAAATAAATAAAGCGACAGAGAACAAATTGGATGATGACAAAGACTGCTGTGAAGAGGTGTGTGAAAATGCTCCCACTACCTCCGTGGAAGATCAGACGCTAACGCATCCACCTCTAAATGATCTCCTTAATGTACTAAACGAACATCAGCACTCTGCCAGTGTGGAAAATGAGATCAATCCCGCAGTAATTAAGGACGTTTCCCCAAAAAATCAGAAGAACAAAACACTGTGCAAGTTTCATTGACAACGAAAAAACAAATTAGTGATCTACAGGATGACCCATATTATGAACAACGCAGGCAGGACATTAGAAAAGAAGTTGAAACATATTTGAATATGTTAAAAATAAAAGAAAATACTATTTGCAATCACCCTCCTCAGGGGTTCCTGAGACCTACCTTGGCTGAGGCTCCTCTGAGTGACAATCAGGTCTCAATGGCTAACACAAATATGGAAAACAACTTAAGTTATAGCGATATGCGTGCTGAGATGTTGCTAATGAATCAAGTTAACCAAATGGAAACAATACAGGGAGAACCATCCTTCGAGCCGATGCGGCCCTATCCAATCAACAAAGAGTATCCAATCGAGAAGCTGTGGATGCATATATAAATGTACAACAAAGAAATGATAACTTAAGAATTCAGCTACCTAATAAGATCTCCTCTGGTGTAACATCAACCATAATGCAAAATTATGAGAACCAATTCCCAGCGCTCGGCAGAAGAAATCCAGAATCACTCAGAGATCAGATTGATTCTCACAAATTAAGTTCCCAACCCGACTGCTTCATAGTACACGAGCAAAGCATGGGATTTGCTGTGATACCAACTGAAGACATGACTCTGAATAATAAAGCACAAGTCTCAAGTCATTTGCTGCAAGAACAGACCCGCATTGAAATGTCGATCAAATCCTGTCTAGATGAATACTTTGGAAAGAAGCAATGCAGTAATGCATTTAAGAGATCACACCAGAACAACCCAATGTCATTGCTGGCTAACAGAGCTGCAGAACAAAGACAACAGAATCTTGAAGAATGGCCTCAGTCCTTCTCTTCCAAAGAAAGTAATGCACAAAGTATGGATACTAAGAAGCAACAACCTTGAGATAAGAACTTAGACTATTTAAATAAAGCTGATAAAAAAGAACCAGCAAACAAATCGACTGAAAGGAGATATTCATTGATTATGAAATGTCGTGCTGCCCCACATGCCACTTACGGCTTGTGCAGAACGAGTGTTCTAAACATATTTGGAGATATCCCTGAACTGGAGGACGTATCAACTGCAGATATAGACTAGGGGCCTCATTACGACCAGGCGGTAAATTACCGCCAGGGTCGTACCCTTACCACCATGGCGTAAACATAGTTTACGCCATGGTGGTAAGGGTACGAAAACTGATAGCACGATCTAGTAGTTCCAGAGCTGCAGTACCGGATGGTCTTAGCAATCCGACTGCGTGGGGTGTCATCCTTGAAAAGTTTTTCAGAGCAGTAATATATACTAAAACCATACCTGACTCTTGGCGCACCTCGATTTTAGTGCCCATGTTTAAGAAGGGTGACAGATCCAAGCCATCCAACTACAGGCCCATTGCCTTGCTCGACGCGCCGGGCAAGATTTTTGCAAGAATTGTGCTTCAGGAATTCAATGTTTGGTCCAGAAATGTGTGAAAACGCGACCCTTACCAAACGGGTTCTGTTCCAGGAATGGGCACTAGTATTAATTTGACATGCATAAATGCTATCAAGCATCAAGCACGAAGCATTATGGTATGGAAGCCATGGAACCACTTGAAGGTCTTGTTTTTGATAAGTTAGAAGCGTCATTCTGGAGGCAGATACTACGCTTACCTCAAGCGGTTACGGTAGCATGGATCCACTATGAGTTGGGCCTAATCTCTTTGGTAGCGCAATATCACTGGCGCATGTGCACTTTATTCAGGAAATGTCTTCTGTGTAATGATGACAGAACCCTCCTAAGAATATTGTCATCCTATTTGTTGCAGTCTGAACATGGATTTGCCAAAAAATGGTCACAATGCATATGTCATATATTAGCTACTGCAAAGGTTACAATTGAATTACTTGTTAGAAATCCGGCTAAAGTAAAATGGCAAATTTTTACTAAAGACTGGATTCAAACAAGAGAACGATGCATGACCTGCAAACACTTTGATGGCGACTGCATGATAGATAAAAAATGTAGATCTATGTCGCCTTACTTGGTGAGAATCCCTTCCTTGGCTGTAAGACCAGCAGTTATGCGCCTAAGGTTTAATTTATGGCCCACGAGGGCAATTCTAGCCGAAAGGCGCATAATTCAAGCATCAAATATTATTTGTCGGTTTTGCCAGCTAACTGATGTGGAGGAAACACTGAAACATCTCATCATCGAATGCAGCAAGCTGATATCTTTAAGAATGACACACTTTGCAGACTTGCATGCTTTTTTGGCTGATGTGAACAAAGTCCAACAACGTTGGAAAATAATTGTTTCAGCTCATTTAGTGAGAACTAGAATTGCAACTGTTCATTTTTTTAAATGCTTTGAACCTCTAGTACCCATGTGAGCTAGATCAAAGAGACTTCTACGATAACGAGGAATGAGAAACGAATGAGAGCAGCAACAATGAATTGAATAGTATGGTATTTTGTGCTCAAATTATTGAGTATTTTGCATTGCAATTCTTCCTGTGCTTCTAATTTCTTTCTTTCAATTTCTTTCTTTCAAGTTGGTAATTCTGACTTCCAAATTTGAATTGGTATTGTGCTTGTTGTACTTGTACTTTAATTTTTGAAATTGTGAAGTGTGTTTCTCATCCTTCAACCTTCAATTTTTAACTGTGTTCTTAATTTTAATTGTTAAAATCTTGTAAGCTTAACTTTTGTAGAGGAAAAAATGATTATGTAAATTTCTTTTAATTTGTGTAAAAATATTGTAAAAGTTAATTAATTAACTAAATACAATAAAAAATAAAAAATAAAAAAAAGCACAATGAGTTACCTGCTCCTGTGACAGAGGGTGAGTGGGCTGCATGATTGCCTACCCCTGAGAGAGAGAGCCATATGAGCTAGACTTGGAAACTAATTGCAGGCATGTATCTTGCTGAATGTCTGATGGCAAGCTGGGGGCAGGGCAGAGAAAGAAGAATCTTACCAGAGGCTTGTTTCCCATACAGCTGTGACAGAATCTGGTGGTGGGCCTGTGAGCAGTGAGCAGCGGAGGATGGAGAAGCAGTGTTGGTGTGCTCTGTGGAATCGGAAACACTGCTTATCTGCAGAGCGCTGAACATCTTTTTCTTAAGCGGTTGTTTGTTTCCGATGAGAGCTATGGAATATGGCAATGTATAATAAAGGCGCAAAATAATAATACACGGAGACAATGGATACTGATGCTTCTTCTCTAATCTTCAAGCGCTCACGGACGCAAGGGCGGTAACGCCACCTTCAGCATCATGTGGGCCGCAGCCCACAACAGTGCAACAACAGAAAGGGGACAAGGCCCTCTTTCACAAACAATAACAACAAAGAGAGGACATTACATCTCCCCCTTGCATAGCAAAGAACTTAAGGTCCTCAGTTAATTTCTCTGATCCAGCAAGACGGCTTGCCAAGCACACTTCTAGAAGGGCTTTGCCGTATCACGTTTGCTGTCGCTGTCATCAGCGACCACTTGACTTTCCCAGTATTCAGAGTCTACATCCGACGAGTCATCACTGACTGTTGGATCAATATTATCATGGTGTAATTTGCCTTCAAAAGACCGAAAGAAAGAGGAGTTCCAAGTGATAGCGCCAGTGGGACTAGCAGCTGTTATCATGGTCCCTTGGATGTGAGTCACCGTCATGGGCTCTGTCCTGAAGGCAGGGACCTCTTTGGATTCTGGTGCCTGATGCACCAGTACTTGGTCTCCTATTTGGAAGTTGCGGGGCTTTGCTCCTTGTGGCGGTCAGCATATTCCTTCATCTTGTGTTTGCTCTCACGATCTCTGGACCGGGCCATGTCTGCACATTCGCTGGAGAGAGAGCTGTCAGGGTTGTGAGGCAGAGTGGTTTTACCACGCGCCCAAACCTGAGCGCTGAGGGACATGTCCCTGTGCTGCTGTGTGGTGTGTTTCTGTATTCCTGAAGTAATGTGCAGATGGCCTGCATGAAGGATCCTTTGGTGATTGAGCAGACTTGGAGGGTGCGCTTTGGGTTGCACATGAATCTCTCCACTGTTCCATTTGCTTGTGGCCACAAGGGAGTGACCTTGCGATGTTGGAAACCAAGATGTTCCGCAAACATGGCAAAATCATGTCCACTAAATGGGGGTCCATTGTCAGGCTTCACTCTGGAGGGAATTCAATAGTCAGCGAATGGTTTGTCTAACGCCGGTATTACTGCCTGAGCACTGGTGGAATGAATCAGATACACTACCGGGAATCTGGACATCTCCTCGATAATTACGAGTGCATAGTTACCGTTGGCGAGTGGGCCAAACATGTCGACGGTGACCTCTTCCCATACCTGTAGTGGCATTGTTGTCATCTTGTGAGGTCCGGGAAACGTGTGCGGAGCAACTGCCTTGCATGCCACACATTTTCCTAGTCCCTGATCCACTCTTTCCACCAACCCTTAAACTACTTACAACCTTCTTTTACTCTATCGCCAGCCCAATTGTGCCACCCACCCTGACCTGGAAATTGCCCTCTTGGTCACACTACTCATGAATCCGTCCACCAAATTCATTATCCTGGGCGACTTTAATCTTGGATTCAATTAGACATCAGACCCCAAAACGACTGCACTTGCACTAGCATTAAAAGATACGTACTTCACCCAATGGATTGATGTTCCTACCCACACCAAAGGATGAATCCTAGATTGGATCCTCACGGCAAATACTACCATTGAGATCACCTCCATTGACTCAATACCTTGGTCAGACCACCGGCTCAACTACTATAAGCTCTCTCTTGCCAACCCCCGCAAAGAATACCTGGAAATTGACCCACAAACTCATCAAGCCCACCATCATTAGTTCACTAGTATCCTGCTCCACATCCTGCAACGAGAACCCCCATGAACTTGCCAATCAATATCATGCCTGCCTAATCCACACCATATACCGGCATGCCCCATACAAAAAGCAAAAATACCCAGACCCCACAAGCCTAATTGCACCTGGTTCTCTGGGAACCTTGTTACCTTACGCTGGAAAAAATCCGCCCTTGAACATTTATGCAGAAGGCACCACTTCCCTAGCAACTGCAAGGCGCTCACCACTGTTTCTCTCTCCTACAAAAAGCCACTGTCACCCACAAATCATACAATGATCGAATCTCAAATGCTAGGTCCAATACTAAAGAGCTCGTCTCTATCCTGAGAGAACTTGAGACCCCCATACCCATTATCTCCACCACCTCCAACAACAAAGCATGGTGCACCACCATACAAAATGCCCTTTCCTCCAAAACACAGAGGAGATTTTTAAGCTTATAGCAATGAGTAAATTTGATATTGCATGCCTCACTGAAACTTGGCTCTCTGACGTAACCAATCATGCTGCTGCTTCAGCCCTTCCCGATGATTATCAAATCTATCGAACTGACTGCCAATCCTGTCGGGGCGGCAGCACTGCAGTGATTATAAGAACTCCTTGGCATCACATATTTGTCACATCTCACCTATTGATAACTGCCAACACACTCTGATCAAAATTGCCATTGACTCCAACACAACCATCTGTCGTATCAGCTTATATCGCCCACCTGTAAACATGCCTCTATTCGAAGAACAGTTGTTCATTCTTCTTGGTGACTTTATTAAACCCTCCTCCTATGTCATCGTCCTTGGTGACTTTAATTATTGGGCATATAAGGCCCAGGACTCTGAAGCTACCAGTCTCATGCTCTCACTAGAGGCCTATGGCCTACATCAACAAATACAATTGCCCACTCATAAAGATCGACACACTCTGCATTGGGTACTGTCTCATACCTTATTTTTGACTAATTTGGAAATGATGACCTGCCCTTGGTCTGATCACTGTCTTATTTCCTTTTCATTGGATCTTCTGTCTAAAATTGTTAGATGTAACTCCAACCCTGGTGTCAAACACACAGTTAGGAATATTCGCAAAATTTCCCTCGCCGCTTTCATTGAATTTGCCAAACATATGCTGGCAAACTTGCCACCTTCACATTGTACCACCACCCCAGTTGATCAATACAAAGATATTGCCTCCTCTGTCACAGACACTCTTGCCCCCAAACTTCAACTAAATTTGTCAAGACGGAAATACTTGGCCAATCATGGTTCTCTGAAAAAATCCTCGACCTAAGAACTCAAAAAAGGAAAAGGGAACAGGCATGGCGGAATATCCCTTCTGAGGCTTATCTTGCCTCGTATTGCAAAGCCGCCATTGACTTCAAAACCACTACCCTGGTTGCTAAACACGATTTCTATGACAACCGCATCAGCAATGCCAGGTCATCTCAAAATTAACTCTTTGCCATTTTAAAAGATTTCGAGGGCAAAGCTAACTCCTATTCTGCCATCCCTAAAAGTAATCAGTGTGTCTTGATATTCAATCAGGCTTTAATGCCAAACTCAATCTTCATCGTAATAAAATTGCCTCGCTACAAGCTAGAGTATTCAATTCTCATAGTTCCAACATTAATGAGGCCCCTGTCGCTAACCGATCTGACACCTCTATCCCTGTGTTCAATTTTAAAGAGATTTCGGAATCTGAGTTATCCAATATTGTCCAACACCTTAAGCCATCCCCCTGCCCTGACAACATTTGTCTTCCTGCTATGATTAAGGATGTTTTAAGTTGTCTAGTCCCTCTGGTTAATTAATCTTTTACCAATTCTACTGTGCCTGCTTCTCTCAAGGATGTCTGGAACTCCCCAAAAAGGCTACTCTTGATCCTGCCTCTTCGGACAACTATTGCCCTATTACTAATGTTACCTTTTTGCTAACATTTTCGGACAAAGCCGCATACAGTCATCTACTGCAACACATTGAAAATAATTATCTACTGGCCTCATTACAGTCCGGTTTTCGCGCATCACATGGCACTAAAACTGCACTGGTCAACCTAAAAGCTAACCTGTGACATTTTGATGCCTCTAGACAGATTGACCTTTTAATGCTCCTAGATCTCTCTGCAGCTTTTGATCTCGTCGATCACTCTTTGCTGCGGGAGAGACTAGGCACTATTGTGAACTTCTCCAAACGCCTTATGTTGGCTCTCCTCATTTCTAGGTCCCAGATCTGCTTGTGTTGCCTCAGGGGGCTACAAATCTCCCATCCAATTGCTGCAATGTGGTGTCCCTCAGGGTGCATATATTTCTCCCACTCTCTTTAACTTATACATTCGCCCTCTCTTTGACGTTCTTTACAGCATCAGCGTGAGTTATACCAACTACACCGATGATACCCAGTTGGTGATCAAACTAACTGGCATTAAAATGGCTTCTATCTATGCCACCATTGAGGGCTGGATGATGCAAAATTCCCTTGCCCTCAATGGCAATAAAACTGAGATCATGCTTGTTGGTACTTCTCAACGTATTCCAGATTTTCAGCTTTTAACATCTCCGGAACTACAATTCAGACCAGCCCTTGGTCAAGACCCTTGGCGTTTCTTTTTATGCCAATCTCAACATAAACAAACATGCCAGCTAGCTGAAGGCATCCTGTGACTATAAAACACGACTTATAGACAAATCAAACCATTCTTATCCACCACCAATACTGCAGCCATTGCCGGTACCTCGGTCAACTCCAGACTTGACTATAGCAACTGCCTCTTGGCTGGTACTGCTCTGTCCAATCTAGTTTCCTAACAGGTGGTACAGAATAATTCTGTTTGTGTAGTAGTTAGTATGTCCAGAAGGAGCCATGTCATTGAGGCCTGTAACTCCCTACACTGGCTTCCTGTTATGCACTGCATTGCATGTAAGGTGCTTTCCCTCACTCATAGGTTCCTCATAGACAATGCCCCATCTTACTTGAAAGAAAGGATTAAGCTTTCTCAGTCATCTCACACTCTACGATCCAACAACTCCAATAACCTTACGCAGCCTCGTCACAAGCTTGCCCGCTTTGGCGGGACTAGCTTTGACTCTGTTTCCCCACGTTTCTGGAACTCTCTCCCTGTTTTTCGGCATACCTACCCAGAGCTTTCGTCCTTTAGGAAATTTCTTAAACCATTTCTATATAATTCTTAGGACTAGTGCCTATCAACTCCTGCGTCTCCCTGGTCTACCCTTTGCTTCTCTCTACTGAGCTCTCTTACTTGCTGCACACTGAAGCCTGCAGGCGAGTTGCGCCTTATAAGAAATAATTAACATTAACAAAATCGAATCTCTTTGTGACAAAATAAATGCTAAAAATGCCATTATTGCAGCTCAGCCAAAGCTCACAGGCATAACCTACTCCAGCGCACTAAAATGGCACACATCGCCTCTCCCCCTCCCTAACTACCATTCTTTCTCTAAAACCCTCCAACTGCAAAAGAGACACATGCCCGGCTCACATAGTTAAGCTCTGCGCTCCCACCTTGATCCCAATCATCACCAACTTTGCCAACGCCTCCAACGCGTACTTCTGTCCTCAGCATTTCAGGTCTATTTCCTGTATTATAGGTCTATCCCCATATTCTACATCTATTTCCAGTATTTTTGTTCTATTTTATGTCTATTTCCCATATTTGAGGTGTATTTTCCTTTAAAACTTCCTATTGCTTATTTTTTGGTCTATTCCCATATTCTAGGTCTATTTCTTATATTCTAGGTCTATTTCCTGCATTTTAGGTCTATTCCTTCTTTTAGTCTATTCCCTGTATTTTATGGCTACTCCCTGTATTTTCGGTGTATTTCCCATATTTTAGGACTACTTTCTATATTGTATGTCTATTCCCTGTATTTTGGGTCTATTTCCTATATTGTTGGTCTATTGCCCATATTTTAGATTGCAAAGTGCCATGGAGTGTTGCTTGTGTTGGGAAGACTCTGTTAGCCTGCCACTGTTTCCTGCCTTGTCTGAGTCTTTCTTCCACTTTCATCCTGCAAGGAGGAGATTCTACATTAAAACTACTGCACTGACGTGCAGCGACGCAGAGTGCAGTGGAGTGTTGCTTGTGTTGGAAAGACTGTCAGCCTGCTGCTGTTTCCTGTTGTGGCTGAGTTTTTCTTCCCTTTCATCCTGCAAGGTGGGGCTTCTACATAAGAAACATCTGCACTTTTGCATAGCGACGCAGAGTGCAGTGTTGCTTGTGTTGCCTGAGAGTCGTGGTGACTGGGGCCACTGAAGAAACTGGGCGTAAAAATGTTTGTGGTCTTTGGATATGCAGAAACTTAGATATTTCCCAATGCCGTGGACTAGACAGCAGACCAAGTCACAGGTGAGCGAGCATCCCTTCCTGTCCGACGCAAGCCCAAAACTACAAATACACGTATCGCCAGGGTTCCCCCTGCCAGGCTGGCGAACCCCAGCTTCTGCATCCAAGATGAAGGACGCCAAGACTTGGCTCCAAGACTCTAAGGGAGGAGTGGAATGCAGGGCTCTGGTGCATGCATTGACGGCAAAGAAGAATCTAGCAACACTCTCCAATCGCGCTTCTTCAACAATGAAGCCAGTTTGGCGGCCAGCTATAAGCAAAGTACCACTTATTTCCCTTACCACCGCAGTGTACTCACCCAGGGTTTCGCTTCCCCGTGGGAATGCACGGTTGCTTTGACTGATGCAGACATTTTTTCTGGGTGAGAATTCAGGACTCCTAAGGGCGCAACCCTAGTCACCTTTTTATGAGGCCATGAAAGAAGATCTAACTCTTCCCGCCCCTGTGGGCAAAGTCACAAAGATGGCCGATCCCTCCCCGGCCCTACAAGGGGAATCTTGTGCGCTTCAAATTCCTTTTGGGTCTCTGCCCAGTCTAGCCAAAACTACCCTAGAATACCTTTAGGGCTCTGTGAACCGTCATTCGACTTCATACTCCCTTCACAGCCTCCTTTTGAGAGAGGAGACCTCTATATTGTTGAATCTATCCCTGATTGAGAGAGAGACCATCTTGGGGCACCTCCCAGCCCACACAACCAATATCATTTGGAAGGGAAGGCAAACCATCCTCAATCTTCAGCTACCATCCAGAGGTACTTTTCACTCCCAATACGCAACTTCCTTCCTCTACAGCATAGGTTCCTGCTAATACCTTATCTCGACCTTTGATGTCTTTTACAACAAACAGTTGACCAACCTTGTCCTTATAGCCTACCTTGTCCCAATCAGAAAGGCAACTTCAAAATGACCCGGCGTTTCCAACTCAACATGTGTAAGACGCAGGTACCCTGTCTAGGACATTCAACATGCAACAGTATTTAATGTCAGCCCTTTCCATCTCATTGGCCACCTATATGAAACTTCATGAAACTATGAATGAGAACATGATGGATCAGGCTACCCTGTTGGCCATGATTCACTCCAAAAACATCTTTATTGAATCGTTTATAACATCACTGCAATCCAGGGTGGACCACAAAGCTGAATGCGCAAATGTCATCCAGAAAAAGTTGCAAGACTCCTTGGATCTTGAAAGAGTGGACAAACCATGGCCCCTAAACTCAATATTTGAATTTCTCCAATTGAAATCTTTGGTCCATAATAGGGAAGAAGATGCACTGGCCACTCAGAACAAAGAAGATTCCTCTTTAAACAATATAGAATGCATGGAAATTCCTCTGCCCAAAAATAATGGAAATGTATCTAGAAAGCAAGTTCCGGGTACAAGCTCTAAAGCTGCACTATCTACGATCTGTCAGCCCTCGCTTTCCATAAAAGAAACCAACAAACTTGATGAAAGTTTTGTTAGCTTGCCTGTCAAGAACACCAGGGACAAGACATATTCCCTGAATGTCTTCCAACCCACCCACCGGCATCATTGACATTGCACCCTATAGAATCTGAGAAAACTGCAGTGTCCTTTCAGATTTTCCAGAACGAGAAGAAAAGGAAGGATTGCAGCTTGCTTTGAAAACAGCCCCTAGACCAAAAAAGTCTAAGAATGTGCCACTACCTTCAAATCAAAATATGAATAACTGCAGTGTCTTTCTAAGAAACCTTCAGTTTCCAGTCAATCTACTTTTGTCCCTTGAGGGGCAAAGTCTTCTCAGACAAGACCTGCTCTAGGCCGTCTCTACCCCGGATCTCTTAGAGCAGAGAAGTATCTTGATTTTATGAATGAGAAAGATCTGCATATGTTGAACAGACAAACAGAGAGATATTCAGCGCGATGATTCAAGAGATTTCTGACTTTGAAGTGATTTATCGACACACAAGCGACAATGCACTCTTGCAATTCACCTAGGATGGTAAATGTCACTCCATAAGATAAACATTATTCCTGGATATTGAGACCACCCAAGGTGGTATGGTATGATATGGCATTTATAACGCGCCAATACACAAGTGTTTCAAGGTAACCGTGTGAGGCTGAAAAATTGTGATATCTTCTCCTTGAGTGCCAGATTCGCAGAGCACCTTGAATTGGGGGTGGAGGGTTCGAACTACGTCCCTTTTCTTCAAGAATTTATGACCATACCTACCAAGAACAAGGCAACTGCACTACCCATAGACATTTTTTTTTCAACTCTGTAGTAAAGGAACAGAAACACCTATTTCGTAAAGATCTCACAATTATTCCACACCTGGTTCCTGAACAACGTCTATTACTGTAAAAAAAAAAAGAAAGCAGAAGTATAATAACTGGTTGACGAGAGAAAAAGCGTCCTTAGGACAAGCAGATGCGGAACAGATGCTGGCAACTACACTTAAGAAAGATGTTAGAGCTACATGGCAACGAATAAATGAGACAGATTCTTCGCGTTCGGCCTCTTTAGCAAGCACCGTTCATGAAGAAACCTGGACTGAGCTTTATGGCAAATTATTTGAAACCCAAGAAAACATACCCAACCAGAAGATAGAAGTAAATGGTGCTGCATGGCCCTTCCATCTTGACTATCTGGACTTGGAGATACTCATTAAAAAAGGAACTATTCTAGAGCTCCGGGACGAGACAGGATTACTAATAACATGATAAAACAATCCCCATATGTCTGGATCCTTTTATCCTGGACCTTTCCCATCAAATCTTCAGAAGGAGACCACTCCCGCAATCATGGTAAAAAGCTATCATTGTCCCGATATTTAATAAAGGCAACCGGATGGGTCCGACCAACTATCGTCCTATAACCTTGCTTGATGCACTGGGCAAACTGTTTTCAGCTTTCTGCTAAAACAGTTGCAACTATGGATACAGTCTACAAAGAGATTTGATCCATGGCAAACAGGTTTCTTGAAGGGGACGGGCATGGAACTAAATCTTTTTCTGATTAATTTACTTAAAGGAAAGGCACAAAACAGCAAAACAAAGATATACCTAGCTTTTGTCGATCTGAGCAAAGCATTTGACAGCATTGATCGCCAGCGCCTTTCGAAGAAAATGGAATCGTGGAACTGTCCACCCCCAATATTGGCTGCTATTAAATCCCTCTACGAATCCACTACCATACAAGTTTGACTGAATGCTGGGGGAATTCTGACTAATCCAATTCTCACCTATAGGGGCTTAAAAGAGGGTTGTCCACTTGCCCTGACTCGATTCAGTCTCTTCCTGTCGGATGCTGGGGAATACTTAAACACAGTAAAATCATTTCCCCCATCCATCAGGGGTGAGAAACTGCCAAGACTACTTTACGCAGATGACATTGTATTAGTGGACAAAACTCCTATAGGCTTACAGAGGTCTCTAGCTGCCCTAAATAAGTATTTGAAACAAAACAGTCTCTCGATGAACTCAACTAAGACTAGTATTAAGACGTTGGGCCCACGAGGAGGCAAGACAAGACCATCATTCAACTGGTACATTGGAGGCAAGCGGCTGAGAGTGGCTCCCCAGATTACCTACCTGGGGGCCCTAGTAAACACCAGTATGTGCGACCAACCACGACAACTGTAACTGAAATCCAGGCTCAAAATCTTGGCTGGCCAAGGGAGAAGGATCCACAAAAAGTTCTGCAAGTTCTCAATCTTGCTGTTATTGACGTTTTACAATCTAAAGGTGGTTTCTTCATTAACTTTCGGAGCAGTGGCATTTCTCCTTACTTCATGGACAATTCTGCCTACCTTGGAAGGAGCATTCTGGAGAAAGATCCTGAAGTTACAGAGTATAGCTTCCACTGCTTTGATTAGATATGAACTAGGTCTTGTTTCATTACAAGCACGAGTGACGTGGAAATCGTTGGCACCGGCAGTGCCATACGAAATCTTGAAAAACAAGCACTATGGAACAGACAATGTTCTTATAAAGCAGTGGCTTAAATGCTGCCAGTGTACTCTAGAAAATCTGCAGTCTGACCTGGAACAATTGATCAACTTTCCAGAAAATGTCAAAACTAAACTTTGGCGAGATGACAGGATCAGAACTCAAGAGGAAAGAAACTCACATCGCCTCATAGATGTTCTAAGAGAAGAAACCAAACCATGGAGATATGTTCCTAAATATCTCGCCAAAGCCCCCAATGGCTGGTATCGAAACCAATTCCTTCGCTTCAGATTTGACCTGTACCCTACAAATCAATTGCTGAAAATCTATGGGAAATCTGTGACAGAGGGCTGTAGATTCTGCCAGGAAAAAGAAAACACAGAGTCACTACAGCACATCTCATTGCTCTGTCAGGGTCTGACTGACCTAAGAACCAGACATATGACCAAATTATTAGAGGCCTGCAACACATTGGAAGTGAAGGAAATGTGGTCCTTCCTTTTCAGAGGGGAGAACCTTGCAGCGACAATTTCTTTGTTGAACTTCTTAATGGAGTTATTTGAATTGATCAACTGATCCATTTGGACAAAGACTTGCTACAAAGAGAAAATAACCTTTCTGCTTTTGGCTTAATTTTCTTCTGGATTCTATGACTTGATCCCCAAGTCTTGTATTAGCTTAAATGGAAATGTTTGATACATGATAAAGGTTTAAACTAAAGCACAAATCATTCAATAAAAATGTAAAAAACATATATCTGTCCCCTGCATTTTAGTTCTATGTCTATTATGTATGTCTATTTCCATAGTGTAGATCTATCTCCTGCATGTCAGGTCTATTTCCTGTAGTTTAGGTCTATTTTAGGTCTATTTCCCATATGTTAGGTCTATTTTGCTTTATAGCTTCTTAATGCCTATTGTAGGTTTATCCCCATATTCTAGGTGTATTCCTGCATGTTAGGTCTATTCTCTCTATTTTAGCTCCATTTCTCATATTATAGGTCTATCCTCTGTATTTCAGGTCTATTTCTCTTATTTTAGATCTATCGCCTGTATTTCAGGCCTGTTGCCTGTATTTTTGGTCTATTCTATGTCTATTTCTCATATGTTATGTCCATTGCCCTGTATAGCTTCCAAATGCCTATTTTTGGTCTATTCCCATATTGTAGGTCTATTTCTTGTATTCTATGTCTATTTCCTGTATTCTGGGTCAATTCCCTGTATTTTAGGGCTACTCCCTGTATTTTAGGTCTATTTCCCATATTTTAGGTCTGTTCCACTGTATGGCTTCCAAGTGCCTAGTTTATGTCTATCCCTATATTCTAGGTCTATTTCCTGTATTGTAGGACTTTTTTTAGGTCTATTCCCTATGTTAGGTCTATTCCCTGTATTTTAGGTCTATTTCCCATATTGTTGATCTTTTGACCCTATTTTAGATATATCCCCTGCATGTTAGCTCTTGCTGGTGTTTTAGGGTAAATTTCATGTCTATTTCCACATTTTACATCTATTTCCTGTATTTTAGTTCTATTTTAGGTCAATTTTGTTGTATAGCTCCATAATGCCTTTTTAGGTATATCCCCCATTTTCTAGATGTATTCCTGTATTTTAGGTCTATTTCAGGTCTATTCTCTCTATTTTAGGTCTATTTCTCCTATTTTAGGTCTCTATTTCAGGTCTATTTCCCATATTTTAGATCTATCGCCTGCATTTCAGGTCTATTGCCTGTATTTCTGGTCTATTTTAGGACTATTTGCCATATGTTATGTCTATTTCCCTGTATAGCTTCCCAAGGCATATTTCAGGTCTTATCCCATATGCACGTCTATATTAGGGCTATTTTCTATTTTAGTCTATTCCCTGTATGTGAGGTATATTCCCTTTATTTTAGATCTATCCCCTGTACTTTAGGTACATTCCCTGCATTTTAGGTCAATGCCAGCTCTATTGCTCATATATTAGATCTGTCCCCTGCATTTCAGGTCTTTTCCATGTATGTTAAGTCTATTTTCCATATTGTAGGTCCATTTCCCATATTTAATGTCTATCCCTTGCATTTTAGTTCTATTCCCTGTACTTTATGTCAATTTCAGGTCCATTTCCACATTTAAGATCTATCTCTTGCATTTCAAGTCTATTCCCCATAGTTTAGGTCTATTTTAGGTCCATTTCCCATATTTTAGGTCTATTTCCTGTATGTGAGGGCTATTTTAGGTCCATTCCCTATGTTAGGTCTTTTCCCTTAATGTAGGTCTACTTCCTATATTTCATATCTATTGAGTTTTAGTTAAATTCCCAATGTCATATCTATTTCCATATATAAAATCTATCACCTGCATGTCAGGTCTATTTCTGGTAGTTTGCATGTACTCTAGGTCTATTCCTGGTAGTTTGTAAGTGTATTTCCTACATTTTAGATCTATCACCTGTAATTTAGGTACATTCCCTGCATTTTAAGTCAAGCGCACTTCTATTTCCCATATGTAAGATCTATCCCTGCATTTCAGGTCTATGTCCTGTATTTTAGGTCTACTTCCTATATTTTTAGCCTATTTCTGTTTTTCAGGTCTATTCCCCCTGTATAACTTCTAAGTGCCTATTTTAGGTTTATTCCCTGTATTTCATGTCTATTTCACATATTTTAGGTATATTACTGTATTTCATGTCTATTCCCCCAGTATAGCTTTAAAGGTTCCTATTTTAGGTCTATTACCTGTATTTTAGGGATATTTATCATATTCTAGGCGTATTTCCCATTTTGGAATTCTTTTTCCCATATTTCAGATATATCCTCTGCCTTTTAGGTCTATTCCTGTTATTGTAGGTCAATGTTACATCTATTTACTATATTTTAGATCTATCCCCTGCAATTCAGGTCTTTTTCCTGTATTTTAGGTCAATGTTAGGTCTATGTCCCATCTTTTATGTCTATTTCCCTGTATAGCCCCATATTCTAGGTCTATTTCCTGTATTTTAGGCCTGTTCCCTATTTTAGGTCTACTCCATGTATTTAAATCTATTTTGCATATTGTAGGTCTATTTCCTGTATTTTTGTTCTATTTTAAGTCGATGTCACATATTTTAGTTCTATTTCCTGTATTGTAGTTCTGGTCATCTTATTCATATGACTATACTAATAGTTAAGTATTTTATGCAGGTATAACGCTAATTGTCTCTTAGCTCACTTTGCACTAATACTTTTAAACATTAAAAGAGTTCTGTGACTCAAGCTTAGGAAATCAGAATCGTTTATGCTTTGCTGTTTCAAAGTTCACTGCTCTTTATAAGTTTAAATGGTTGATTTATTTTTGAAGCACTTACTACCTTAAAGGAGCTAAATTAGTATCATAGGAAATCAGAATCGTTTATGCTTTGTTTGATAAATCCTTGGATGTTGTCCTTTCTCCCACAGGGTGAGACCTTTCCCATGGGGAAAGGGCGGTGAGGACACTACCCAATAGTCACCCTGGGGGTGGTGCACTGCGGGAAGATCAAATGGGAAGGGAAACCCCTTATGGGAAGAGAGACGGCATGTTAGGGAGAATGCAGTATCCACCCACCCCTTCACAACCTCCCTCACCCACTTACCCTTTGCAGGGTAACCTAGTCGCACATACCTCCATGTAGACCATTCCACCTCATTACCTTATACTGAGATGAGGAAAAGTAGGAGCTACCCATGTGTATCCTATAGGAAGACTGGGAAGAAGAAGAACTCCAGTAACCCAGTTGACAGCAACAACATTCATACTGAGACGAAGAAGAGGCGCATGGTGCTGAAGAGCACTCTGCGGAATCAACAGGAACGGACTAGTCAATATGGACAATCTATTGGTACCTGTGGTATAAAAAGGGGAGACAGACAAAACATGTTGTCAAACCTTCCCAGGAGGAACCGCAAGAGTCAGAGTGGTGCAGAGGAGAGGAGCAGACTGTGATGCTAAGCAGGGAGCAGGATGTACCAAAGCTGACCCGAGTGGCAAAACCACTGACCAAGCTGGTAGAGTGTAGCTCCAGAAGTCCCTGAAGCCTGGGAAGAACATGGGATGAGAACGCCTCTGCCCAAAGGAACTTGGAAATTGTGGAGCTGCCACAAACAAACAGAAGAACCGAGAGCTGGAGGAGATCCCTGCTCAACTGCATGTGCCTAGGAGGTGCCAAAACCCACATGCACTAGACTAAAAGGTAAGGGGCACTAAGAAACTAAGAAGGAGGTTGTGAGCAGAGAGGCTCACAGCAAGTGGAGAAAGGAGGGTCTGGGACCCGGAAAGTGGTATAGACTATACATCATCCGTCAAGGTGATAGACAGTAGCTGGCAGGAAAGTGAACTAGGTCTATTGAACAAGCAGCAGGGAAGGACGGAAAGAAACCACAAGAATACCTGGCAGGATAGTGAACCAGGTTTATCAAGAAGCAAGAGAAACACAATCCATCTTCTTCCTCACAGTACCTCATAGAGAACCAGGTCTGCTAACCCGGGTCAGAGACGCATGCCTCAAAGAGTAGAAGCCTAAGAAGGAACCAGGGCAAGGGAGGCATTTCCTCCTGGCATTCCAAAGTGGAGAAACCAGGGGAGGGCAGTCATTCCCCCTGGTGTTGTTGGATACTGAGAAGGACGCCAGTGGAAATGGAGTCATTTCCTCCTGGCATTGCAAAGTAGAAAAACCAGGGAAGGGAGTCATTGCCCCTGGCTTTGTGGGACACTGAGTCAGGGGAAGGAAGGCATTCCCCATGACATTGGAAACCATAAGAGAAACCAGGGGAAGGAAGGCATTCCACCTGGTACATTTTGAAGAACCTTTTAAAATCTTCTGTTCAGAAGAAGGAAGTCATTCTTCGGGACCCAACAGAGATGCTATCCTGAGTTGTTTTCAAGTGTAAGGGAAGGAAGTAGGATTTGACCTAACAGTGGACACTTATTATGTCAGATATTCTGACAATCTTCTTAGTTTATTATTTGAGGCAGGGAAACCCCCTCTTAGAATTAGGGAGAGGAAGGTTTTTCGCTTTTCAAATAAACATTTATAGCAACCACTATGCCACTTTTCTGTCGGTCTCGTACTTCTGCACCCTTACATTTGCTTTTCAAAGTCGTTGGTGCTTCATGTGACTTATCGAACTTGTAGATGAGACCGGAGCTCTCGTTGGAGCTTCTAGCTGCTGTAATCTTCTATTACGTCATTCTCTGCATCTCGGCGGCTCTTCTTAACCTCTATGCCTCTGCCAGGGCATTGTGGAATCCCTAGTCTTTTTTCTTCTGCTTATCAGGGCCTGAATTATGATTTATATAAGTTATACTATCTTAAATGGGTGAATGTGTTTCAACTATACCATTTTAAACATATCTCTAATCTCTTATTGTGATTTTATTTTCGTACAATATTTATTCAAAACAAATTGCTGATCTTCTTTAGTTTAATTTGTGATACCTTATTGTGTACATGTGGGACGCTTGATTCAAACCATTTCTCCTTGTTAACTCTGGCTTATCACTAATTGAGCTTTATGGGCTATCAGATCCAAAACATATTTTTCATTATGTTGGGGGACTTGGCAATGTAGCTTGTCAATTGTGGAGTGTTTCCTAAGATGCTTACCTAAATGCAAATCAATGTGACGGCTCTTGTCTTTTTCACGCCATAAAACATCTTCATGTGTGAAGGGTGCAGTATACCACTGCAAGTTGTGTTTATAGTTGAGATGTGGCCTTCAATTCTCTGAGGCAGTGTGAGAAAACAACTGAATGGGTATCCTGGTCCCTAATTTTGGTCTATTTCCCATAGTGTAAGTCTATTTCCCAGTAGGGTGTCGTGGTCCCTATTTTTGGTCTATTTCCCATAGTGTAAGTCCATTTCCCAGTAGGTCTTCCTGGTCCCTATTTTAGGTCTATTTCCCATAGTGAAAGTCAATTTCCCAGTAGGGCTTCCTGGTCGCTATTTTAGGCCTCATTCCTGTAGTGTAAATCCATTTTCCAGTAGGGTGTCGTGGTCCCTATTTTTGGTCTATTTCCCATAGTGAAAGTCAATTTCCCAGTAGGGCTTCCTGGTCGCTATTTTAGGCCTCATTCCTGTAGTGTAAGTCTATTTCCCAGTAGGGTGTCCTGGTCCCTATTTTTGGTCTATTTCCCAGAGTGTGAGTCCATTTCCCAGTAGGGCTTCCTGGTCGCTATTTTAGGCCTCATTCCTGTAGTGTAAATCCATTTCCCAGTAGGGTGTCGTGGTCCCTATTTTTGGTCTATTTCCCATAGTGAAAGTCAATTTCCCAGTAGGGCTTCCTGGTCGCTATTTTAGGCCTCATTCCTGTAGTGTAAATCCATTTCCCAGTAGGGTGTCGTGGTCCCTATTTTTGGTCTATTTCCCATAGTGAAAGTCAATTTCCCAGTAGGGCTTCCTGGTCGCTATTTTAGGCCTCATTCCTGTAGTGTAAGTCTATTTCCCAGTAGGGTGTCCTGGTCCCTATTTTTGGTCTATTTCCCAGAGTGTGAGTCCATTTCCCAGTAGGGCTTCCTGGTCGCTATTTTAGGCCTCATTCCTGTAGTGTAAATCCATTTCCCAGTAGGGTGTCGTGGTCCCTATTTTTGGTCTATTTCCAATAGTGTAAGTCCATTTCCCAGTAGGGCTTCCTGGTCGCTATTTTAGGCCTCATTCCTGTAGTGTAAGTCCATTTCCCAGTAGGGTGTCCTGGTCACTATTTTTGGTCTATTTCCCATAGTGTGAGTCCATTTCCCAGTAGGTCTTCCTGGTCCCTATTTTAGGTCTATTTCCCATAGTGAAAGTCCATTTCCCAGTAGGGGTTCCTGGTCGCTATTTTAGGCCTCATTCCTGTAGTGCAAGTCTATTTCCCAGTAGGCATCCTGGTCCCTATTTGTGGTCTATTTCCCATAGTGTGAGTCCATTTCCCAGTAGGTCTTCCTGGTCCCTATTTTAGGTCTATTTCCCATAGTGTAAGTCCATTTCCCAGTAGGGCTTCCTGGTCGCTATTTTAGGCCTCATTCCTGTAGTGTAAGTCCATTTCCCAGTAGGGTGTCCTGGTCACTATTTTCGGTCTATTTCCCATAGTGTGAGTCCATTTCCCAGTAGGTCTTCCTGGTCGCTATTTTAGGTCTATTTCCCATAGTGTAAGTCCATTTCCCAGTAGGGCTTCCTGGTCGCTATTTTAGGCCTCATTCCTGTAGTGTAAGTCCATTTCCCAGTAGGGTGTCCTGGTCCCTATTTTTGGTCTATTTCCCATAGTGTGAGTCCATTTCCCAGTAGGGCTTCCTGGTCGCTATTTTAGGCCTCATTCCTGTAGTGTAAGTCCATTTCCCAGTAGGGTGTCCTGGTCCCTACTTTTGGTCTATTTCCCATAGTGTAAGTCCATTTCCCAGTAGGGTGTCCTGGTCCCTATTTTTGGTCTATTTCCCATAGTGTGAGTCCATTTCCCAGTAGGTCTTCCTGGTCCCTATTTTAGGTCTATTTCCCATAGTGAAAGTCCATTTCCCAGTAGGGCTGTAGTGTAAGTCCATTTCCCAGTAGGGCTTCCTGGTCGCTATTTTTGGTCTATTTCCCAGAGTGTGAGTCCATTTCCCAGTAGGGCTTCCTGGTCGCTATTTTAGGCCTCATTCCTGTAGTGTAAATCCATTTCCCAGTAGGGTGTCGTGGTCCCTATTTTTGGTCTATTTCCCATAGTGAAAGTCAATTTCCCAGTAGGGCTTCCTGGTCGCTATTTTAGGCCTCATTCCTGTAGTGTAAATCCATTTCCCAGTAGGGTGTCGTGGTCCCTATTTTTGGTCTATTTCCCATAGTGAAAGTCAATTTCCCAGTAGGGCTTCCTGGTCGCTATTTTAGGCCTCATTCCTGTAGTGTAAGTCTATTTCCCAGTAGGGTGTCCTGGTCCCTATTTTTGGTCTATTTCCCAGAGTGTGAGTCCATTTCCCAGTAGGGCTTCCTGGTCGCTATTTTAGGCCTCATTCCTGTAGTGTAAATCCATTTCCCAGTAGGGTGTCGTGGTCCCTATTTTTGGTCTATTTCCAATAGTGTAAGTCCATTTCCCAGTAGGGCTTCCTGGTCGCTATTTTAGGCCTCATTCCTGTAGTGTAAGTCTATTTCCCAGTAGGGTGTCCTGGTCCCTATTTGTGGTCTATTTCCCGTAGTGAAAGTCCATTTCCCAGTAGGGCTTCCTGGTCCCTATTTTTAGTCCCTATTTATCTGTATTTCTGATCTACTTCCCCCTGGAGCATCCTATTCCCTACTTTAGGTATGTGATGTGTCCTGGCAACAGACAGTTTTGTATGTTGTGAGTTATGATGGTTTTTATGCTTCCATCTTACAATAAATTGCATTTAACAGTTTGACTTATTGATCTGAAGTGTTTCCACTTTAATTTGTTTTACTTAAATTAAGTAATGATGGTGATAATATAGATAATGAATGTTAATCTTAGCTCCCAGCAGTGGTGTGTGGTGCGTGAAAAAAGTCAAATAAACAATTGAAGAACGCCCTCAGTTTTCTACCACTCTTCCAGCACCTCACATTTTATAGCCTAGTTCAGAACCCTAAACCAATTGAAATGTTTGCTGCAAGAATTCATGTATTATTTGTACTTGCAGACATGGAAAACTGCTTGAAATGTCCAGAGGACCAGTGGCCCAATGCAAGGAAGGATGACTGCATGGAGAAGGTTATTGTATATCTCTCTTACAGTGACACCCTTGGTGTGAGTTTGGCATCCATGGCTATTCTCTTCACCATAACCACAGCTGGGGTGCTGGGAATTTTTCTCCTACATCAAGATACACCGATAGTGAAGGCCAATAACCGGGATCTGAGCTATGCACTCCTCGTCTCCTTAATGTTGGCCTTTCTCTGCTCTCTCTTATTCATTGGATACCCAGCCATGTGGACATGTCTGGTCCAACAATCTGCATTTGGGATTATTTTCACTGTTGCTGTGTCTTGTGTTCTGGCAAAAACCATCACTGTTGTCATTGCCTTCAATGCCACCAGGCCTGGGAGCAGTTTGATCAAATGGCTGGGGTCCCGAGTGTCCAGCTGCATGGTCATCTTCTGCTCTCTTGGGGAAGTAGTAATTTGCCTCTCTTGGCTGATCACCTCTCCCCCCCATCCTCACACTGACATGCAGTCTGAAACTGGGAAGATGATCCTGCAGTGTGACGATGGCTCTGCTATTGCATTCTACTGTGTGATTGGTTACATGGGAATGTTGGCCTTTGCCAGCTTCCTGGTGGCTTTCCTAGCCAGGAACCTACCCGATAGATTCAATGAGGCCCAACTCATCACATTCAGCATGATGGTCTTCTGCAGCGTCTGGGTCTCCTTCATCCCAGCCTACCTCAGCACTAAGGGCAGGTACATGGTGGCTGTGGAGGTCTTCGCCATTTTAGCTTCCAGTACTGGACTGCTGGGCTGTATATTCATTCCCAAATGTTACATAATTGTATTCAAACCAGATGTGAATACTAGCAAGCATTTAACCACAAGGAATAAATGATAGGTGAATGGCATAACTGGACATAAAGACTAGCAATCATGATAACTAAATGATCGTAGAGTGAAGGGCATTGCTAGCCATCTTAAGCTCGATATAAAGACTAGCAACATCGTAGGGTGAAGGGCATTGCTAGCCCTCTCAAGCTTGATACAAGCACTAGCAACCATGATAAATATATGATAGTCGGGTGTAGGGCATTGCTAGCCATCTCAAGCTGGATACAAAGACTAGCAACCATGATAAATATTTGATCGTAGGGTGAAAGGCTTTGATAGCCATCTCAAGCTGGATATAAAGACTAGCAACCATGATAAATATATTATAGTAGGGTGCAAAAATCATTGCCAAACAATCCAACATTAAAGCACATCCTGCTGTATAGCCGCAACTGACCCACCTAGAGCACTCCCCCTTCTGTTTCCAGATAGTCTCAGAAACTAGTCTCCATCCTGAATAATCTCAAACCATCAACATACAAAGAGAACATGTGAACCCACCCCTGTCATAAAAGAAGGCGTGGAAGCCCTTATCCCCTTCATCATGAGTTTCATCAATGCCGCCTTCCCCTCGTGTACAGTCCCCTCCTCACTAAAGGAAGCCCGGGTCAAACTCCTGCCCCTCCTGAAATAAACCCTTGTTAAACCCAGTCACACCCACCAACTACCCATTCGTAACAACCGTCTCATTTCTCCTCAAAATCTTAGAGACAATTGCATACTTACAAAAAATCCTAGGCCTGCAGCAATCAGGTTTTAGACAGGGTCATGGAATGGAATCAGCCCTGTTGGACCTAAAAAACAACTTGAACCCCTCACAGATAAAGACAAGCCGGCTCTCCTGCTGGTGCTAAACCTACCCGCCGCGTTTGATCTAGTTGACCACAACATCCTCTGCCAGCATCGCACATCAGTGGCTAATTTCACAAAAGAAATCATGTCCTAGGTAGCCTCTTCCCGGCTGACAGGACAATAAGGGTTTTCTCAGATGTTGCTTGTGCCCTCCCTCCCCCATCTCATGTGGTGGTCCCCACAGCTCTTATGTCTGCCCAACACTGTACAATATATTTACTAAACCCCCTTTCAACCTCCTGGACTCCTCAATATCACTAACACTAACTATCCTGATGATACGCAAATTCTGCTCCCCCTCACGGGCATATACTCGGAAGGCTCCCACTGCCTCAACTCAATTTACTCAGCTATCCAAGCTTGGAAGGCCAGCAATGGCCTTTGCTTAAATGATTAAAAAAACCGAGATCTGGATGGTTGCGCCTCCAAGGACCTGCGCAGCTCGTATTTGAATACAGACTGACCACTAGATTGTTTACAAAAAACTTGAAAAAAAATATACAAATAAATATTTGGAAAACAGCATCATTATATGATTATATTATCAAGACAACCCAAATTGTGAAAACCCAAGGCATTTCAAATTTTATTTCAAGAAAACAAAGGGAATTATTCTTGCTCCTGATGAACCATTGAGATTTTCAACTGGGAAACACGTGTTGAGTGAGAATGAGTGAGAATCTGCTTATTCAGTAAAGATTCATTTGCAAGTCACCAGGTGGTAACACTTGGATCAATACTACTTGTTGACTTTGATATATATAATTAAAGAACCTTGAAAAGCACCATCTATATGGATTGAAGCCTTTTTTTTTCAAAACAAGAAACTAAATTCAAGATTTGGATACTATAAACTTAGCTGACTCACCAACATAAAACTTCACATTTAAAGTTGGCGCATTTGAGTAAACCTTTTTGTCATTTCAATTAATTTTGCATTATTGTCTGTGTAGCAGCCACACAAGGATTTGGGAATTACTCCTGCAGACAACAACATAACCTAAAGAGCAGGCACCAACGGAGAGCTTTGTTGGTTGCAACATCTATTTTTGCTCACCATGATAAACACATGATACCCGGGTGAAGGGCATTGCTATCCATCTCAATCTGAATACAAGAAGTAGCGGCCATGATGAATACATGATAATCAGGTGAAGGGCATTGCTAGCTTTCTCAAGCCGGATATATAGACTAGTGACCATCAATGTTCCCTGTAATTATTTTTCTCTATGTGTGGAACTGGTTGGCTGTTGTGCGCACATTATTTTCCTTCTGCGCAGCTGACTAATGAGGTAAGCCCCTTTTTGAGCATGCGTGTTTAGTGAACTACCTTAGCAGAGGAGAGTTTTACATGGAATTTCCTCTTCCCAGCCACTGCAATTCTTTACAAATCCTACAACACTTTTTCCAAACACATAGGTGAAAATAAAATGTCATAAAAATGTAATACAGAAAACTCATCAACCAGTCCAAGACTTCAAAAACAGCCACAGTACCTTGCAAACGTACTTTTGTGCAGACACAAATGTATGTTTTATGCCACTGGAAAATCAATCATGTGTATTACAAAACACAAATATCTCATCATAACTGATGTGGCTGTCAAGAAATTTAGACAGAATACATTTGCAGATGGATTAATGGCAATTAAAAGCAATGTGTCAAAAAAACATGGTGATCGGCATTCAAGTGCCAATTCAATGAAGTAATTCAAGGCCCAGGACAACATGCTTCTAATAATTTGTGTAAGTATGATACTTGCATCACAATAACTGCACCTCAGAATATTATGATCAAACATTCCTGTACCTCTGCTTATATCCACATCATGTTGTCCTGCGGGTAGTGATAACACCAGCCGTACAGCTAAGAGACATATGCATCATCTATTTGTACTCCCTAAAAGAATTAAAATGCACCTATCAAAACTGAGAAACTATGACCATATCATTGCTTCAACTCACATTGCTACACTGAAATTTCTTCGAATTAGTGACCAGCAGAGCACTGGCATAAGAAGGAACTCCAATAATATTAATGCCCGATCTCAAGAGGAATTTTAAGGGGAATAAGCAGAAAGTATGCCTATTGGCAAAGCTAATGACTTTTTTACTCCCTGAAAAATCATTTAACTCCAGTAGGGAGCACAATCTGATTAGAACCCTGCTTGTACCCCTGTCATAGGAAGTAAAATGACGGGGCACGTAATAAAGTCTATAGTTTTGCCCACCCTGCCACACCACAGCCTAGATAAAATTAAGCAAGAGTCTTACTGAGGTTTATTATGGCGCCCTGTTGAAGGAAATCACATATATATGCCTTTTAAGTCAATACCATCAATTCATCAGCGATACAACTGATTGAGTGCCTTCTTCTGCAACGATGGATCCCTCTTCTGTAATTCTTATCAGTTAAATAAGCTGCAGGGGGATGCTAGAGACGATACACACAGAACACATGGTCATATTGAAAACCCCTCAGCAGCTGAGCATGGAAAGAAAAAGAAGGTGCTGTTGTCTAGACTGGTAGTAGCATTTCCTATTCTTTAGCAAACAAGCAACACATTGCTTGCAGTGTACTGCTGAAACGTCTGACTTGGTTTTTGGAATTAGCTGCTTTGCTCATCACCCGCAAGGAGTGATGACCTGCGCTCTTCCAACCATACCCTTCCCTCGCCCCTGTGCTTACCTCCAATACTAGTTGATGGAGCACTGTAAAAAGTGAAGGATTGTAGCAGTACACACTGACTGGGATATTTGCAGACCCCCAATACTTTGCAAGCAAGGCATATTTAAATGCCTCAACACATGATGTGCATTTTAAAAATGTCATAACTCTGCATGTACACAATTCGTTTGCAGTACATACAAGATTGTTTGCAACACACACCACCCTTATATCATTGTGTAGGATTACACAAGAGCTCAGTGAAACCGTTTTTGTATAGCAGCGAGTTACCATATACTGTGTGAAGGTCTATGCCCAAAGGAACTCTGAACACTTGGAAACGATGCATATTTTGTGAAAAGCATTCTCCTGTCTGAATATCCGGTGCCCTGATACTATGGACGAGTAATCCCATGCATAGTCCATAACCATTATCCTTTGTAGGCAAAGTAAATGATATTGCAATGTTGCTCTCCACTTATAGGGTAATGTTAGTAATGCTAAAGTATAAGACGCTGAGCATCACATTTGTCTTCTCAAAATCCTTAGAAAGCAAATTCATATTTGAGGTTGTTAATGTGTTAACTTGCAAGGGGGGCGCTTCAACACACTTGCATGTCATATGTACAAGTATGGGATAAGATTACACATCCAAGTCAGTATCTGAAATTTGAGCAGGTACCTAGATTATATAGTGTGGGTGATGCTTTTGGTAAGGCACAATGAGTAACAAATTCTCGTGTGTGAACATTATTCATATTACAACAAACATAAAACAAGTGTATGTAGGTACAGGTCTGCAAACCTTTCGCAGAGTCAAGAGAGGAAGAGTCAAGGTTGACCAGTAATATCTTAATGTGTTCTAGGGTAGAAGTTAGAGTCATACAGTAAATGTGTGGTAAAGTTTAGGAGTCATGGGTGGGGAGGGGACATTATTTGATTAATGTGTGCAGGCATATCTTGGTTAGATTCTTCTGTTCATGCAACCAGTTTTTCATATTAGTTTTTAACCTCTTGTGTGTGTATTTTGCTGTTAGGGATTTTAAATGAACAGAAAAACAAGACTAGTTGCTTATTTTAACAGAAAGAACATTTCAGCAAATTGCTGCAGCTTGTGCTTCATTACATCTTTTTGAATAGGTTAGAATTGTTTGTGCGCACAGCTAAAAGTCTTCTGAGCGGCACCCACAAGGAAGCTGGGCATGCGCACATGCGCTCAGCTTAGAGAGAACGTTAGCGACCATGATGAATACATGATTGTCGGGTGAAGGGCACTGCTCGCCATCTCAAGCTGGATAGAAGGACTAGCGACCATGAAGGATATATAATAGTTGGGTGAAGGGAATTGCTCGCCATCTCAAGCTGGATATAAAGACTAGCAACCATGATAACTACATGATAGCCAGGAGAAGGGAATTGCTCGCCATCTCAAGCTGGATATAAAGACTAGCAACCATGATAACTACATGATAGTCAGGAGAAGGGCATTGCTAGCCATCTCAAGCTGGATATAAAGACTAGCAACCATGATAACTACATGATAGTCAGGAGAAAGGCATTTCTAGCCATCTCAATCTGGATATAAAGACTAGCAACCATGATAACTACATGATAGTCAGGAGAAGGGCATTGCTAGCCATCTCAAGCTGGATATAAAGACCAGCAACCATGGTAACTACATGATAGTCAGGAGAAGGGAATTGCTCGCCATCTCAAGCTGGATATAAAGACCAGCAACCATGATAACTACATGATAGTCAGGAGAAGGGCATTGCTAGCCATCTCAAGCTGGATATAAAGACCAGCAACCATGATAACTACATGATAGTCAGGAGAAGGGCATTGCTAGCCATCTCAAGCTGGATATAAAGACTAGCAACCATGATAACTACATGATAGTCAGGAGAAGGGCATTGCTAGCCATCTCAATCTGGATATAAAGACTAGCAACCATGATAACTGCATGATAGTCAGGAGAAGGGCATCGCTAGCCATCTCAAGCTGGATATAAAGACTAGCAAAAATGATAACTGCATGATAGTCAGGAGAAGGGCATCGCTAGCCATCTCAAGCTGGATATAAAGACTAGCAACCATGATAACTGCATGATAGTCAGGAGAAGGGCATCGCTAGCCATCTCAAGCTGGATATAAAGACTAGCAACCATGATAACTGCATGATAGTCAGGAGAAGGGCATCGCTAGCCATCTCAAGCTGGATATAAAGACTAGCAACCATGATAACTGCATGATAGTCAGGAGAAGGGCATCGCTAGCCATCTCAAGCTGGATATAAAGACTAGCAACCATGATAACTGCATGATAGTCAGGAGAAGGGAATCGCTAGCCATCTCAAGCTGTATATAAAGACTAGCAACCATGATAACTACATGATAGTCAGGAGAAGGGCATCGCTAGCCATCTCAAGCTGGATATAAAGACTAGCAACCATGATAACTACATGATAGTCAGGAGAAGGGCATCGCTAGCCATCTCAAGCTGGATATAAAGACTAGCAACCATGATAACTACATGATAGTCAGGAGAAGGGCATCGCTAGCCATCTCAAGCTGGATATAAAGACTAGCAACCATGATAACTACATGATAGTCAGGAGAAGGGCATCGCTAGCCATCTCAATCTGGATATAAAGACTAGCAACCATGATAACTACATGATAGTCAAGCTGGATATAAAGACTAGCAACCATGATAACTACATGATAGTCAGGAGAAGGGCATTGCTAGCCATCTCAAGCTGGATATAAAGACTAGCAACCATGATAACTACATGATAGTCAGGAGAAGGGCATTGCTAGCCATCTCAAGCGGGATATAAAGACTAGCAACCATGATAACTACGTGATAGTCAGGAGAAGGGCATTGCTGGCCATCTCAAGCTGGATATAAAGACTAGCAACCATGATAACTACATGATAGTCAGGAGAAGGGCATTGCTGGCCACCTCAAGCTGGATATAAAGACTAGCAACCATGATAACTACATGATAATCAGGAGAAGGGCATTGCTGGCCATCTCAAGCTGGATATAAAGACTAGCAACCATGATAACTACATGATAGTCAGGAGAAGGGCATTGCTGGCCATCTCAAGCTGGATATAAAGAGTAGCAACCATGATAACTACATGATAGTCAGGAGAAGGGCATTGATAGCCATCTCAAGCTGGATATAAAGACTAGCAACCATGATAACTACATGATAGTCAGGAGAAGGGCATTGCTAGCCATCTCAAGCTGGATATAAAGACTAGCAACCATGATAACTACATGACAGTCAGGAGAAGGGCATTGCTAGCCATCTCAAGCTGGATATAAAGTCTAGCAACCATGATAAATACATGATAGTCAGGAAAAGGGCATTGCTAGCCATCTCAAGCTGGATATAAAGACTAGAAAACATGATTAAGTACATCATAGTCGGGTGAAGGGCATTGCTAGCCATCTCAGGTTCGATATAAATACTAGCAATCATAATAAATACATGATATGTGGGTGAAGGGCATTGTTAGGTATCTCAAGATGGATATAAAGACTAGCAACCATGATGATATATGATATGATAAGTCATTTATAACGTGCCTGTACACAAGTGTTTTTAGGTGTGACAAGACGAGGGAGGGAAGACAGAGAGTGGACAAGACAAACAATCTTACTAGGCCTTGTGTCATTCTGATCGTGCAAGTGTGAGAACGAGAAGTGCAGTGGGCCTGGTACCCAGTGAGACTCCGAGGGTAGCCAAGCAACCAGTCGGTACAGCAGACAGGTAGGTCAGGTAGGTTAGCAGGGGAGAGAGAGAGAGAAGGCAGAGGAGAAGAGGAACGTTTTGAGCTGCTTCAGGAACTTCAGGTGGCCTGGCTCTAGTTTGAGAGAGGCTGGGCGGCCATTCCAGAGGGAGGCACTTGCAGAGGAAAGAGATCAAACTCCTACTCTCTGCCTGGAGATGCGTCTAACCCTTACAGAGTTGGAGGTAGCTGAGCGACGGGATCGAGAAGGAAGGTATTTTGGAAGAGAGCGTTGGATGTAGCGCAGGCTCCATCCCCAGAAAGCCTTGTGGACAATGCAAAGGGTCTTAAACTTGATTCTTGCGGCCACCGGGAGTCAGTGGAGAGACTTCAGGGCTGGAGAGATGTGGTCCCTCGACTTGAGGCCAAGGATACATCTCGTAGTCCTGTTCTGGATTAGTTGCAGAGGGTGAAGAGTAGAGGGAGGCAGATTATGAAAGAGGCTGTTGCAGTAGTCCAGCCTAGAGAGAACCAGGGATCTGGAGACAGTGAGCTTTGGGCGGAAAGTGAGAAAGGGGAGTCCCTTTGAGGAGGTGCAGCTAGTAGTGAAACTTTTTGGCATCGTCCAAGGTGTGAGGAGAGAAAGAGAGAGTGGAGTTGAAGATGATGCCATGGTTTTTTGCCTCGCAGGAAGGCAAAGGAAGAGGGCACAAGACGGGTGACCAGAGTGAGAGAGATGAAACAGGGGCAGTGGTCCCAATGAGAAGGATCTCTGTTTTACTGGCATTAAGGCAGAGATTGTTGGAGGCACACCAATCCTGAATCGTGGATGGACAGTCAGGAATGAGCGAGAGAGAGAGAGGAGGCTGAGGGGAGCCTGAAGGAAAGCGGAGTGTCATCCGCATACTACTGTAAGTTAGAGGAGAAGGTACAGGCCAGGTGGGCCAAAGGGGCCAAGAAGAGGTTAAAATACCAGGGTGAGAGGAAAGAGCCCTGGGGAACGCCACAGGTAGAGAGAGAGAGGTGACAGAAGGAAAGTGACCAAGTTGAACCTGGGAGGGGTGGTCCAAGAGGAAGGAGGTCAGCCACTCGAGGGCATGATCCGTGATGCCCAGGTTCCCACAGAGTCAATTGATCAGGATGGCATGGTTGACCATGTCGAAAGCAGATGAAAGATCAAGGATGATAAGGACTGAAGAATTGCTCGAATCCAGGCTAGAGAGCAGATCTCTACGGGTGTTCAGGAGAGCGGTTTCCATGCCTCTGGCAGTTCTGAAGCGAAGCCAAACTAAGGGTCATGGAGACAACCAACAGATTCAGTGTGGAGAGTAAGCTGGGAGATGGCCAGCATTTCCAAGAGTTTGCCCAGGAAAGGGATGATGGAGATTGGGCTATAGTTTGCCGGGCATGAATACATGATAGTCATGTGAAGGTCATTGCTAGCCATCTCAAGCTGTATATAAAAACTAGCAACCATAATGAATACACGATAGACAGGTGAAGGGCATTGCAAGCCATCTCAAGCTGGATATAAAGACTAGCGACCATGATGGATATATGATAGTCGGGTGAATGGCACTGCTAGCCATCTCAGGCTGGATATAAAGACTAGCGACCATGATGAATACATGATAGGCGGGTGATGGGCACTGCTAGCCATCTCAGGCTGGATATAAAGACTAGCGACCATCATGAATACATGATTGTCAGGTGAAGGGATTTGCTAGCCATCTCAATATGGATAGAAGAACTAGCGACCATGGGTAGTGAGGTGTAGGGTATTTCTAGCCATCTCAGACAGGATATAAAGACTAGCGACCATGATAAATACTTGCCATTCTGGCATTGCTAGCCATCTCAAGCCAGTCATATAGACTAGCAACCATGATAACTACATGATAGTCCGGTGAAGGGCATTGTTAGCCGTCTCAAGCCGGATATAAAGACTAGCAACCATGATAAATACATGATAATCTGTGGAAGCACATTGCTAGCCATCTCGACCTGGATATAAAGACTTGCAACCATGATAAATATATGATAGTCGGATGAAAGGCATTGCTAGCAATCTCAAGCTGGATATCAAGACAAGCAACCATGATAAATACATGATAGTCGGGTGAAGGACATTGCTAGCTTTCTCAAGCTGGATATAAAGACTGGAGAATGGACAAACACATAATAGACGTGTGAATGGCATTGCAAGCCATCTCAAGCCAGTCATATAGACTAGCAACCATGATAAGCACATGATAGTCAGGGGAAGGGCATTGCTGGCCTTCTCAAGCCAGATGTAAAGACTAGCAACCATTATATGTACATGATATTCATGTGAAGAGCAATGTTAACTAGCTGACGGCCATGTCACACTGTAGCATGTTTCTCTTCCTTTTTCCGTTAAACACTGTATTTGCATGTTGCACAGATAGAGTTATGCATCACATAATGTATGTAAACCACATAGATAACAGGGTAATAAAGGTTAATAAAAAGATGCCCCCCTATTGTGAAACTGTCTGCTAGCATGTCAAGTCCACGGCTCCCACCATAAATATCAGTCTCTTCACATTTAGTTGGGGATCGGCATTCACGACTCCTTAGCTGTGATTAATACTCTCTTCCATAGGAAAATCATGTTTTAGGATGTCAATAACTGTGCCCCCCCCCCCCGCCTCAGTCAAATCTACACTAAATATTGCAAACAAATTGCTTTGGTGACGCAATGTTATTTTTGTCTCATGTGGTGCTTATTCACACCGATGTATCAAAGGAGAATACCACACATGCGCTGTTAACTGAAACTAGGCATGTTCCAGCATGTGCGGAGCAGTAATGGCCTGAGATGATTTGACTAAATGTTCATGGTATCTTGTGATCTTCTCCATTAGATGGCTTTTCCAGGCTGTTGATTTTTGGTTTCCCCCAAATAAATAAAATGTTGCTTTCTTGTGTGCATGCACAGCTTTGTGTAGCCTAAACATTTCAGCATTCCATGCTCATCGATGCACAAATGAACTATATATTCTGTTTTGGGAGTGTTATCAGAACAACTGTTGGTTTAGGTTCCTGAGAGACCAATCTCAGTGAACCTGCATGGTTTCCAACAACTAAGGCCAAGCTTACTCACTGGTAGCGTGACTGAGCACTAAGGCTTTGACTAAGGCGGGCGGGGTGTGATGTTAACTGCAGATCACCTGCACAGTGGCTCTCAAGCATTGATCGCAGGTATCAAATACACACTTACATTTTGTAGCAGGAAATGTGCCTTATTATTATTAGTGGTAGTATTTCATTCTAATAACGCACTGCATGCCCACGGGCCTCAGGGAGCACACATAACAAATAGAACAAACAATCGAGATTCCACAGAGGGAAAAAAAGAAAAGCAGTGATGTCAATTCTTCTCAGCCCGGCTTCAAACTGAACAGGTGCGTTTTAATCAACTTCTTAAACACAGACAAAGAGGACATCCTCAAGGAGAGAGGAAGTGTGTTACATTCTTTGAGAGCTTGCACATCGAAGTTCGTCCCACCAAATTTCCAAGGTTGTAGGAGCTTGTGAATATCATTGGAACGCAACTGTTGCTTGGGCTGATCAGCTACTAGGCCACTCGTTAAATATTGAGGGGTCTGGGCTGTCTGACATTTATGGGTCAACAACAGCAGTTTGTGAATAGTCCTATACTCGACGAGGAGCCAGTGCAAGGCCCATCCAGACTGTGTGAAATGACCACGTTTTGGTATAACAAAGATGGCCCTAACAGCTCCATTTTGCACAGTCTGGAGAAAGTGTAAGTTAGCTCGAGATGTTCCAATCAGAAGGCTATTGCAATAATCGAGTCTTGTATTGACAAGAGCAGATGCAAGAAGGTATCGATTTTCTAGAGACAGATAGGGCCTTATCTGGTGCAGGAACATCGCAACATATCCACATGAGGAGCAGAGATGAGAGACATGAGGTTTCATTGACAGCTCTGCATCCAGTTAGATCCGAATCTTGTAACCTGCTGACAACAATTATGTAGCAGCCCATGATCAGAAAAATATTATATTGTAAAGAGGATCTAGTTTCTTTGCTTGAGGACCTGAAGCAATAATGAGAAGCTCTGTCTTCTCATTATTGAGGGCAAGAGAGTTTACGGCAATCCAGTATTAAATAGCAGAGTAAAACCTATTCTTGGCCTCGGAAACTGGAGAATGATTACCCAGTAACTCAAGGCGCATCTGGGTCTCATCAGCATAGTTGGCGTCCTGCACATACAGACTCTCCAGGAGGTCGAGTAGAGGCCTGATGTAAATATCGAATAGAGTTGGAGATAAACATGAACCTTGTGGTACTCCGCAGCTAGTAGTAATGGGAGAGGCTTGGGAGTCCTCAGTCACTATTCTAATGGTTCTAGGGCCCAGGAAAGATTGGATACATTGGGTAACAGTCTTAGAGCAGCGTGCAGTGTCCTTGAGCCCGTTCACCAGGAGTGTGTGGTCCACAAGGTCTGGTAACATCAACAGTGTGGGAGGACCCCACTCCACAATACCAGTGATATTGGACTGTAAGTCCAATAGAGCTGTCTCCGTACCATGCGCAGATCTAAATCCGGATTGATGATTGCATAATATGTTATTAGTTTCTACGAGTGCCTGGACCTTCAAATATCCAACCCGGTCCAGGATCTGAAAAACGTATGGGATATTCGTAATGGGACGATCGTTTTTTGCCATAGAAGGTTCCAAACTGCATTTCTTTAGAAGTGAAGTAATCCATGCCTCTGTGAGGCATGAAGGCAGTAGACAATCTCTAAAAGAGGCATTCACAATCTTTGTGATCCAAGGAACCAACAAGTCAAGAGACCCTTTGAAGATATTAACTGGGCAAGCATCTCCTATGCAAGAGGTAGGTTTCAGGTTCGATACTATCTTGAGAATTTCTGCTTCAGTACATTGGGCCTCATCACGAGCTGGGCGGTCCCCCGGCTGGGATACCACCCAACTTCATTTGCATTAGCGATCAGCTGTCTGGCGGTATTACCTCTAAATCACGGGTTGGGCGATAACTGTAAATACCCATTTATTTCTGGCGCAATTACCACACGGTTATACCGCCAGCAATAATTGCACCAAAAATTGGAATTTTTCTGGTGTGTTTACCACAGCTCTAAGCTGGGGTAAACACGCCAGACTCGAGATTGGGCGTAACAATATTACCGCCGCATTTAAGGGCTACTGCCCAACTCGTAATCAGGCCCATTGTCTGAATTCGAACACAGGGAGAATGGGCTTAATGGTAGGACTATCTATAGTCTGTGCAAGAACTGTATCCGAGGAAGAGCATTCCAGGCAGTGCTGAAGGCATTCATTTAAATAAAGTACAAGGTTTGTAAACAAACATCTCCATATACATAGCACAACAAATGCTGGAACACCTATCACACTTTAGATTTATTTTATTTATTTCTTTGTTTGTCACGCACCATAGCCAGCAGGCATCAGGGTACACAACAACACGAGGACTTTTCAGAAGATGGGACATGACACAGGATTAATTCTCAGAGGCCCGTTACTCAAATAAGAGACTTTAGGCGTTTTTGAAAGGTCAACAGGTGTTTTTCCTGTCGCAGGTCCATGGGCAAGATGTTCCAGGGCTGGGCCACTTGAGCTGGGAATTACCTTTCCCTCTTTTAGCTCTAGGAATAACTAGGCGTTGGGTGTTACTTGAGCACATAGGTCTGCATGGTTCATATAGCTGGAGGCTTTGTTTGAGGTAAGAGGTTGCACTTCATAGAGGCATTTGTGGATCAAGGTGATTACCTCAAAGCATACTGTGATGAATACTACGGATCCCTAACTGAATCCCTGCCTAAAGTTTCCTCCCGGGTGGCCAGGGAAAGGCAGGCGCTTCCTGATCCTGACCTTGGGGGTGGTGTACTGCGGTAGGATCACCTGGGAGGAGAAAAGGGTCAGGCGGGTGAGGGATACCTGTGGGATGAGATACTATATTTAACCTCTTTCCAAGAAAACATCCTACCATTACCACAGTATTCAGCCATGAACCATGTGGTGGTAAAGGTAACAAACACCCAGTTATAACCCAAGAAATACATGTGGTTATAAATTCGCCTAGCTCCCAAAAGCCTAATATGAGGAAGTTGTATAATAGTGGAAGTATTAAGACTCCTCTCCTCCTCTTCTCAAACCTGCCTCATGACTGATTCTTGTAAAATTCCTTTGTTAAATGTTGGAGAAAGTGGAAATCAAGTTTGCAAAACTGAAAAAGTTAAGAAAACAAACTTTTTCACTAGGGACTTCAAGCCCCATATTCCCCTCAGTACTGGGACAAGGAAGAGGGATGCAGAGGAACAAAGATGAAGAAGTTAAGTCAGCTAACCAACAATAATGACCTACACCTGTGGGAGACTGGGAGGCTTAAAAGGCCCTGCCAGGTGGAGGTAAGCAGGAGAAGCAGGAGACGCAGAAGAAGCAGGACTGGAGAAGGCTGTGCGGGCCGTGTATGCTGTGGGAGGAAGAAGTAGAGGAGCCAGAAGACACCAGAACCATTGCGAGTCCTGAAAGGGTCTGTGCCTCTATCATCCCAAAATGCAGAGGTCGTGCAGCGGGAAGTGTGGGGAAGAAACACTTACCCAGGAAGACTGTTGTGCAGGTTTTTGCAGCAGGAAACAGTCATAGTGTGAGCAGTCAAGACATTTCAGGTGGCAGGGTCGCACCAGAGACTCTCGAGAGTCAGAGCGATTCAAAATCAGCGTGGTGGAGGTGGCAGCGGCCAAAGAGAGAGGGTGTGCAGACCTGCAAAAAGAGAGAGGAGCACCTGGAAGTGAATTATCCAGTGAGTCTGAGCCAAGCAAGTGTTTCCTGGGCTCTCCGGTGCAGGCTATGTGTTCTGCGCAGGCATGATCACTCAAGAGCGAGTGAGAAAAGCTAATAAGCAGCACAAATACCGAACTATTGTTAACTTTCAAAGGCATGTTGATAAACCTCACGAAAGATGGAACAACCTAAGGGTCGGGGTGCGGGAACCATTTTTCCCAACAGTGGCAGGAGGCCATGGCAACATGAGGTGGAACCACCAAGCCTCTTGTCCTCGCACCATTGGAGAAGAACTGCAGCAGTATCCTGGACACGTGGAGTATTGAGGGAGTCAACAGAGCAGAGGCGGGTGCCAGAAGCCAGGATGCATGAGATGAGACATCCCTCCACCAGATTACACAGAAAATTACCATCTATAAATGTTAGCCTTTGCATAAAATGCTGTCATGGATAGAGAAACATGCCAGCAGGCACGGGCAATCAGGGTGAACTGTGGGGTGCCAGATCTGCCCCCCTCCACTACAGCCTGGGGGAGGGCACCAAGTGCACCCCTGAGCATGTACGGAGTGTGACAGTGTGGGAAGCGGCCATTCCAAGTGCAATGCACCCCACACCCCTGCCGGCACTCTCTGTGCCAGCAGGAGTGTGACGTGTGAGTTTCCATGACACTGCGCAGTTGTCACACCAACATTTTGTCGGCCCGTGTCGGCCAGCCCCATGCTGGCATGGCACACGAGCCTCATGGCAGTGCATGACTCTCTGCACCTGCATGGGTGCAGCACGCCAAACACAAAACAAGACAGAGCCCTGCTGCTGGATGCACAGCAGCGTCCCATTGAGACATGGTAGTACCATAAATGAAGCCACCATACCAACTCCCACAAGGCGTGCAACACCAGGGGAGGGACTATGGTGGCATGAACACATACAACCGTCCCATGTGCTGCAAAAACAAAGGCTGTGCCTGTTTGCCATCACATGCCCATGAGTGCATGCCACAATATACGTGTCCCTGCAGGGCTCCATGTATGCATGTTATACACAGTCAGCTGCTCCTGCATGGACAGCCCACCTTTTTTGCACACCGCCCAAAGGCCACCTAGCCATGGGTCTCAGGCACCCATTCCAACAATGCTCTGGGCACATGCAATGGCCACTGATCAACCATGCCCACCGGGCCACATAGGTGGGGTGTCACTCTGATCAATAGCATGTGTGACTTGCATTCCAACCCACGTGAATGCACCATACTTGACAGCATGCCATTTGTCCCCTACAGGCACTCATGCAGCTCAGGAAGAGGCTGAGGAAGACGGGGAAGGCCCATCGGTGACTGCTGCCTCCAGGCCTTCAACGTCCACTAACACCCCTGAAGGCCGCACACATGCAACATCGAAGCGCAGGTTGTTAGGACAGTTTTTCTGAAGTCCAACTAAGGGCTTAGTAAAACCTTTCAACAGAGACAGTACAAGACTCTACTCTTAGTATAAGGCTGTACCACCTGAGTTCGGGGTAGCGTAGACAGAGCAGCCAGGCTTATCTTAGGAGCGAGAGAGGGCTGTAGAATCAGTACAAAGACATTGTAGTACACATATGATCCAAAGAAGCACTGAAACACTATGGCCCTCATTATAACACTGGCGATAACCCATGGCGCCATTAGCACCATGGTTGATGCCGGTGTTGTAACGAGTCCGGCAATGTTCAATGGGGAATTACCATCCCATTCCAAGGTTGGCGGGGTGGTAATTCCCCATTGAACATTGGCCCTTCTCCATTCCCATTTTTGCCCCATAGGGCTCAATGGGACTGGTAAAAGCGGTAATTACGGTACCGCAAATTGCGGAACAGTAATTACCTCGAAGGTCCCTTTGTGGGTCCCTACTTTAACGGCTGGTCCAGACCAGCCTTTCAGGTCGGGTCCCGCAAAGGGACCTCGTAATTAGGCGCTAAGGGGTTAACGGCGCTGCAGCCTTTTAAGGCGCCGTTAACCCCTTAGCGCCAGGGTCGTAATGACCCCCTATGTATTGTAAAAATAAATGGTTTATTTAAATACAAGTAGACCAAGGTAAATCTTGGGTAAATAAGTACTACACATTATATATAAACACAATCATAAAAACACAACACTATGCTTTAAAGTACACAGACCAATGCATACTTCTTATTTAGAAAACGAATAGTATTTCTAGGTAAGTCAGACCTTATCAAACACATTTAGTATAGGGCACACCTATTCACGGGGAACTTGAATAGGTAACTTTCAGAGTACTTTACAGTAATTCAACGGTAGTAGAGCCTGACAGTTATGCAGTGACGCCCAACAAGGAAATCAGCTTGTAAATATACTTTTCTGACTAGTGGAACACAAATTCAAGGAATATCTCTACTACTTTTGTGATAACACACAGTTATTCTAGGTGAGTAAGACCATATTGGTGTAATATACAAATACAGTTGCTTTTCAGCTTAACGGAACATAGTCTAAGAAATGCAAGAACTCTTTACACTTATTTCGGATGCACCAGGTAGACCAAGGTCAGCTACACCTAAATAAACGCTTATCAAGAATGGCACACAGCTATTCTAGGCAGGTAAATATTAATGTTGTAATATACTATTACAGTTGCTTTTCAAATCAGTGCAACACAAATTGAGGTAAGCAATAACTCTTTAACATGTTTTAGGATGGCACACAGCTAACGCAAGGTAAGTAAATCCTATGTACTTTTTAAAGGGCTATCAGCAACTTAAAGGTAAATATAACCTAAGACAGACTTATTCTGGACAGGCTAACAGCAAGTCAGGGGACGCAAGACCCAAATGGGGACACTCATTCATTTATCCCAACAGGAATAGTAAAGTGAAACCAACAGCATTACTTTTGGGGAAGAGGCACAGCTAATTCACAGATGAGTAACTTAACTGTATATATACTTTTCAGAATAGTGCAACACACATTCAAGGTAAGTAAGAACTTTTGCAACTGTTCACTCTCAGGTTTGTAGTTACCAACAAACTTCTTTTACAAGTAAGTCACTTTTGCACACTTGTTATTCTTTTCAAGGCAGAATCCTTTTCTTATCCAGACCTTTCCTTATTCTATAGCACGAGTTCACTCAGAGGCAGAAGAGGGACCCCAGTGGTCTAGGTTCCAGCTGTGGGCAGGGTGAGATAGGGTTCAGTTGCAGGCAAAGTCAGAATTCCAGTGGAAGACTGTTCAAACAAGTAAGTATTTCACTTTAAAGTTAGTTGAGGGTCCAAGAACTTCAGTGAAGACACACTAGGAGGATTCCGCAGTGGTCCTAGGTGAACGGGATGAGTGGTCTCCCAATCACACAAAACACCCCAAAACTATGCGGAAATCCCACAGGCTTAAGGTAAGTAAATACCGTTGCCAATACAGTACCTTAGCACAGAAGAAGAGTTGCAGCAGGAAGACTTCAGGATCTGCAGCCAAAAACCCAGTCGATGCATTCCATTGTCAAGAAGAAGGAAGGCGGGGCTTTGGAAGGACTATTGCAGCAGGGATCACGGGAGAAGGCACCAGGCAAGAGTTTCCTTGTGGGTGGATGCAACTCTGTGGTTTTGACGCCCTTTCCAGAGCTAGGAGAAAGACTGAATATCGCTGTTTGGATTCTTGTCGTTTGCAAGGTACAGCACTCTGATGATGGGACTTTTCAGACTCAATTCACGTCTCTGAAGATCCAGCAGGATGCCTACAAAGTTTCAGCAAGATTTGGAATTCGGAAGACCGTGCACCACACAATGGCTCAAGGTCCCAGGGTATTGCAACCCCGTAAGGTCGCAGCACAACTTGGGATGGCTCAAAATGCAGGTCTCCTTAGGACTGAGTCGTCGTGTTCGGGACTCCCAGGTCGATTGGAAGGAAGGGCTACAGCAGGCTGCGGTTACACATCAGGCTCTCCAATCACTGGAAATCGTCTCAGCTATGGTTTCTTCATCTTCCTCTTCGGATTTGGTTCCAGTGGTCGACTACCTCTTCAGCTTCCCGGATTAGAATTATATGCAGCAACCTAGCCAATCAAACAGCCATGCAACATTCAAATTGTGGGGGTTCCCACTCACTGAGGTATAGGGAAAAACTATCTACCAGTCTAGCAAAACGTTCTGGGGTTGATACAGGTCAGGAAGTTTATCATTGATATGAAAATCTTACCTGAAACAGGTCCCAGGATATAACGCCTGGCCCCAGCAAGACCAAGCCTGCTGGTGGCAGTGCAGGCCCTGCGCTAACCCCACGTGCCACCGGAAGCACCTCCACACCTATTGCTCTCACACAGCCAGCAGCAGTAGCTGTGACTGAGGACAAGCCTGCCAGCAGGAGTGCCGATGGCTCCCAGGAGGTCACCAGCCAACAGCCACAGGGTGATCTAGGACCACACAGCCCTGATAGCATTCATCACCACCATCGAGTCAGACACATGAGGGTGACATGGACACCCCCCTCATATGGATTCCCATGCTACAGTCTTGACTCACTGCAGAGCGCCACAACCCACTCCCCACCCAACACGAGCCACTCCAGCTTACAGAAACCTGACGACATAGAGAGGTGTCAACTTGAGATGGAGGCCTTTGCCAACACTCACTTCCTCCACCTCCAGGCCATACATGATTGTATGCAGGCAGCCCCCCACAGGATTATCTGTTCAATGGATCACAACCGGGCACAGGTGGCTGTAAGTACTGCTGCATTGATGATGTGTGGCCAGCGTGTCAGGGAGCTGACCGAGGGAATCTTTGCATTTGCAGAGTCCATGCAGCAGAGTAGGGAACACGCTCTGCAGCATATCCGGGGGCCAGTGTCCACACCCTCAAGTTCTGCCATACCTACTGAGGGGTCATTGCCCAGCACACCTAGGTGTCGGTCTGAGCATGATCTGGGCCCAAAGTCACCTGGGGCAGCCCTTATGGAAAGAGGCCATGCAAGTAATCGTATCACACTTGTTGACCACAGTGGCCGTGTTGGTGTGCTGTTGGGGGGAGATGGGGATAGTGTGTGGGGGGCAAAGTGTGTTGGGGTGGTGTTAAAGTTGGGGAAGGGTGTTAGTGTGCTGGGGGTTTTGGGGGTGGGAGGAGGTGGATAGTGTGTTGGGGTGGTTTTGGGGCCGTTGTTACGCTCACCTGGTTCCCACGGGGACGTCGATCTGGACCGGCCTGGTGCCACGTAGAGCCGAGATGACTGACTGGACACCCCCACTTACTTCGTTTGTCGGCTCGTATGAATATCTTTCTGCAAAGGAGAAAGGGAATTAACCTCCTGTAATTCGAGCGTTAACCCACCTTCCACTCCCGTTGTCTGCCCACTGACCACTCCGGATGTTTCCTCTTGTTCTCACCTGATGGTTTAGAAAGGTGGGCTCTCTATCCTGCATCGAGCGCAGGGGCGCGTAGATGACCAGTTACTTCATTGGCGTGGAGGAATAGGTGAGTTCCAGTATTGACTCTTGGATACAATAGTTTGTAAGAGTTCAAATGTCTGATCTTCACTCTTTCCGATTCCTGTGATGCTCCTGTTCTAACCTCTTCTCCTTCTTTCTAGAAGCTCCGGGCTTGAAGCGGGCGTGGCAGAAGACTGGTAGCTTCTGCAGGCACGGTGAGCGTTACGCTGCTGGATGCAGAATAACGCGAAGCACGTGTGGCTGTCCGGGCGTGGTTTAAATAGCCTAGGAAGAAGTCCCAGGTAAGTATTCTTCCACAGCCCCCACCCGAGAAAAAAGTAGTCCCTTAAGCAAATAGTCCCTCCCCATTTGGCTGGAGGCTTTGTGCAGCATGGTTTGCACCAGGTGAGTATGCAGCATGGTCTGCATTAGGTAAGTTTTTTTAAATGAGCCTGGCGCCCATGGCACCAGGACTGACTTTATCCTTATGAGCCTGGCGCCATAGGCCCCAGGACTGCACCCAAACAGTCCCTAACTGGGGTTTTTGGGCATGCTCTAAATGGCATGATGCCTGCTTCCGGGGTTGCTGGGCCTGGTCTGGCTTCCCGGGGGCAGGCATCATGACAGCACTCCCCCTCAAGGCCCCTCCTAAAGTTGTTCTTCTCCCTGGCCTTGGTTTGTTAGGAAATTCTCGGTGGAACCTCTTCACTAATTGAGGTGCATGCACCTGGTCACTAGGTTCCCAAGACCTTTCCTGAGGACCGTAGCCTTTCCAGTCGATTAGATAAAAGATTTTTGATCTCACTTTTTTTGAGTCCAAGATGCTCTTAACCTCAAATTCGGGCTCTACGTCTATGAGGATGGGGTCCGGAGGTTTGGTTAGTCTTGTTCCTGGTTGTACTGGCTTCAAAAGGGATACGTGAAAAACGGGATGAATCCGCATATGAGCAGGTAGGTCCAACTTGACAGCCACCGGGTTAATGATGGCCTTGATGGAGTAAGGTCCTAAATACCTAGGGTTAAAGGTCCGTGTTCCTTTGAGTGGGATGTGCTTAGTGGCCAACCATACTTGGTCCCCTATCTGGTATTGCGGTGCTTCACTCCTGTGCAGATCTGCATCTTTCTTGTATTTTTCCTTAGCCTTTCGCAAATGTGCAGTTGCTTCCTTAAAGGCTTGTGTAATAACAGAGTGGAGATGGTCCACCGCAGGCATCTGCAAGTGTTGGGGCGAATCAAGGTCCGAGGTTCGAGGATGGTGTCCATAGATGGTAAAAAAAGGACTTTGTCCGATTCCCGAGTGTACGGAATTATTGGACGCATACTCGGCAAGCCAAAGAATGGGCCTCATTACACGGAAGGCGGTAATCCAGGGTGCTATTAGCACCCTGGACCATGCCGGTAAATTACCGGAACCGCCTTGGTGGAAAGGGGAATTACCGCCCTATTCCAAGGTTGGCAGGGCGGTAATTCCCCCTTCCACCATTGCCCTTCCCCATTCCCATTTTTGCCCCATAGGGCATAATGGGAATGGGGAAGGAGCTAATTACGGCACCGCAATTTTGCGGTGCCGTAATTAGCACCAAGGTCCCTTAGCGGTTTGGTTTTTAACGCCTGCAAAAAGCAGGCGTTAAAGCACCAACCCGCTAAGGGACCTCGTAGTAAGGCGGTAATGGTTAACGGTCACCGTTACCATTAACGGTGGCCGTTAACCATTACCGCCTTCCGTGTAATGAGGCCCATAGTCTTTCCAAGTACCCTCAGACTGATGTAGCATACAACGCAAGTACTGCTCAAGAGTCTGGTTGGTCCTCTCTGTTTGACCGTCGGTCTGAGGGTGGTGACTGGTGGAAAGCCTAACATCTATCTGTGCCAATTGGCAACATTTTCTCCAGAAATGCGAAATGAATTGACTGCCCCGGTCCGAAATCAACACGGATGGAAAGCCGTGTAGGTGAACAATGTTTTCAAGGAACTCTTTGGCCAGGACTAAAGCTGAAGGTATCCCTTTTAAAGGAATAAAGTGAGCCATTTTGGAAAAAAGGTCTACAATAACTAAAATGGTGTTAAAGCCATTGCACGGGGGTAGATCTGTTATAAAGTCTAATGACAAGGTATGCCAAGGAGTGGGTGGGATATCCAAAGGTTGTAATAGTCCAGCGGGTCTTTTCTTTTGACTTTTATTTTGGGCGCAAATGCCACAAGACATGACAAACAATTTAATGTCTTTGCGCCAGGTGGTCCACCAGAATTGTTTCTTAATTTTGGCTTCAGTTTTTGCAATACCAGGATGTCCTTCCAGTAAGGTGTCATGGTACCGGGAAATGACAAGTTCTTGTAGTTCCTTTTGTGGCAGAAATAGCCGGCCTTGGTAGTAAGGTAAATCATCGGTGACAGAATACTCTGGACCTTTCTTGGCCCAGTCCTGTAAGGCAACTGAATCAAAGAGCTGGTGGATCTTTTCTTGAACGTCCTCCAGTGAATGTATGGACGTCAGGCCAAGGATCCTTTGTTCTGGAATTATGGGTACTGGTTCTAAGGCTATTTCTGTTTCTCCCATTCCAATTCGGGACAAGGCGTCTGCTTTACCATTTTTACAACCTGGTCGATAGGTTATTACAAAATCAAACTCGGCGAAGAATAATGCCCAACGGAGTTGGGGCGAAGATTGGGCCTTAGTTGTCTTTAGGTATTGCAAGTTTCGGTGATCAGTGACGACCGTGATGGTATGTCTGGCACCCAGCAGATAGTGCCGCCAAGCCTTGAAGGCGGACTTGATGGCTAATAGCTCCTTGTCGGTAATGGCATAGTTTAATTCGGGAGCCGAAAACTTCCTTGACCAGAATGCCACTGGATAAAGCTGGTTGGTTTCGGGATCCCTTTGGGAGAGCACTGCTCCCATGGCTGACCTGGATGCATCCGTTTCCACTATGTATGGAAGCTCAGGGCGCGGGTGTCTTAATACAGGGGCAGATGTGAATTTTGCATTTTAACTCTTGGAAGGCGTTTTCGGCTTCCTCTGTCCACACAAAGCGTTTATTCTTTCGCAATAGCGTTGTAATGGGATGCACAATGTGTGAGAAGTCCGGGATAAATCTACGGTAGAAATTGGCAAAGCCAAGCATGCTTTGGACGCCTTTGACTGAAGTTGGCGAAGGCCAATTAAGAATTGCGTCCACCTTACGTGTATCCATCCTGATTCCTCTCAGGGTCAGAATAAATCCAAGGAATTCCACTTCCGTAGTGTGAAAGACGCATTTTTCCAGTTTAGCATATAGTTTATGCTGGCGTAACTTCTCTAGGTCTGCTCGGACGTGTTTTACATGATCAGATTCTGATAAGGAGTATACTAAAATATCGTCGATGTAAACGACCACACAAACATCGATGAGCTCTCGGAGGACATCGTTCATGAAGAATTGGAAGGCTGCTGGTGCATTGCATAGTCCGAAAGGCATCACCTGGTACTCAAATAATCCGTACTTGGTGCGGAAAGCAGTCTTCCATTCATCGCCCTCTTTGACACGTACCAGATGATATGCCCCCCGAAGGTCTAGTTTAGTGTATATACAAGCGTCCTTCACCTGGTCTAGTAGTTCAGGTATCAAAGGTAATGGGTATCGATTCTTGATGGTTATCTGATTCAGAGCGCGGTAGTCTATGCATGTTCTAAGGTCGCCTTCCTTTTTTGGTACGAAGAACAAAGCTGAAGATGCAGGGGACTTGGACGGGCGAATGAAACCATTAGCAAGGTACTGGTCAAGGTACTGACACAAGTGGAGGTTTTCGGGTTCCGTAAGGGCATAGATTCTGCTGCAAGGTGATTGTGCTCCCGGTACAAGATCTATTTGACAATCATACGATCTGTGAGGTGGTAAAGTGTTTGCCTGTTCCTTCTGGAAGACATCCTGAAAGTCTTGGTATTCAGCTGGTAATTGCGTGGCAGCTGAGATTACTGGGGCCAGGACTGAGTTTTGAGTTTTCTTAGGGTAGCAGGTGTGAGCACATTCTGGGAAGGTTAGTCTCTTCTCTCGCCAATCAATGCAGGGATTATGTTTTTCTAACCAAGGTATTCCCAGTATTAGTTGGAACTGTGGGGCATTGATCAAATCAAACACAATAACCTCTCGGTGCCCATCTTGACCCAGCAATGTCATTTCTGCAGTGGAATGAGTTACGGGCCCAGAGACAATTTCCGTTCCATCCACTGTGGTGACGACATCGGCAGTGGTCTTTAGGGTGAGAGATAGATTCATCCTGGAAGCCAATTCACAGTCCAAACAGTTACCTATGGCTCCACTATCAACGTATGCCTTTACCGCGTGCATGCGTGATGGTTTCTCTGGATCTACAAGGACCATGGGTATGGTAAAATGCGAGGTCAGAGTGTCCTTCTTTAGGCTCGGCAAGCGGACCTCTACACTTGCCGGGCTTGATCGTTTCCCGAGTCAGGTTCTAAATGGCTTTCGTCTGCTGCTCCTATAGTTTTCTTGGGTGGTTTTACTGGGCAGTTCCGAAGGAAATGACCGGGAGCTCCGCAATAAAGACATAATTGCAGTTGTCGTCTTCTTTCTCTTTCCTTCTGCGTTAGGGGTCCTCTTACCCCCCCAAGTTGCATAGGTTCTGGGGCATCTACTCCCTTGGAGCTTACGTGGGTTTTAATCAACACCCTATTCTCGAACTTGGTTCGGTCAGCCTTTCTGGTTTGAAGTCTGTGATCCAACTGGACCACTAAGTCTATATATTCAGCACAGTCCTGAGGCGGGCTCACTATTTGGGCTAAAACATCTTTGAGTTCTCCTCGAAGCCTTCGATGGAATAATGTGATTCGCTTGGCTTCAGGCCATTCGGTTTCCACTACTAATCTGTTAAAGGTTGCAATGTAAGAAAAAAAGGTCCTGATTGCCTTGCCGTAAGGATAAGAGTTCGTTATCCAAAGCCTGTCCCTGGGAGTGTTGAGCGAACAGTCTTTCCATGCTTGTTCGAAAACCCTGGAAATCTCGAATAATCGGGTCATCCTGATTGACTAGTGGAATGGACCAATCCGCCGCACTGCCACTAAGATATGACAGCACAAAGGCCACCTTGGCCTGGTCGTTCGGGAAGGCTCCAGGTCTACATAAAAAGTGCAAGCGGCATTGATTCATGAATATAGCAAACCTTTTTGGGTCTCCGGCAAAGCGTTCAGGCGGAGCCAAGGGAACGGCTCCAGGTAGATTTATCTGCACCGGGTTACTCAGTGGTACAGGAGCTGGCCAGGAGTCCTGGTAGAGGAGTTTGTCCAGCCTGGCTTTGCAATAGTTGTCTGGCCAAATCATCAGTTTGTTCTTTTGATACTATCAGTTCTCTCCTGAGGGCATTAGTTTCTTGACGGGCGGAATGCACTTCGGCCCTTAATTCCCCTAATAATTGGGCCAACTGATCCGTTTCCGAGGTCTCCATGACGCCCAGGTGGGTATTTGTGGGTAGGCTTCGCGTTCTGTTACGCTCACCTGGTTCCCACGGGGACGTCGATCTGGACCGGCCTGGTGCCACGTAGAGCCGAGATGACTGACTGGACACCCCCACTTACTTCGTTTGTTGGCTCGTACGAATATCTTTCTGCAAAGGAGAAAGGGAATTAACCTCCCGTAATTCGAGCGTTAACCCACCTTCCACTCCCGTTGTCTGCCCACTGACCACTCCCGATGTTCCCTCTTGTTCTCACCTGATGGTTTAGAAAGGTGGGCTCTACATCCTGCATCGAGCGCAGGGGCGCGTAGATGAGCAGTTACTTCACTGGCGTGGAGGAATAGGTGAGTTCCAGTATTAACTCTTGGATCCAATAGTTTGTAAGAGTTCAAATGTCTGATCTTCACTCTTTCCGATTCCTTGTAGGTTGCCAACTTAACCACCACGGAGAGTCCAAAGGGCAGTTGGTGAGAGTCAGGTAAGTCTATAGTGGTTTTCCCCTTAGGGGCCTGGGTACGGCAATGATGCAGAGTTTACTGCGCCGACCCGATATGAGGTGAGTTCCCCCTGCGGTAAATCAGGTAAGTCTTTGGGGGTAGCTTGTGATGTCCAGTGGTTTCCCCTTAGGGGCTGGGGTGCGGCTGTGATGCAGAGTTAACTGCGCCGACCCGAGATGAGGTGAGTATCCCCCGTGGTAATCCGGTAAGTCTTTGGTGGTAGCTTGCTTACTTGTCCTTTGGTTTTCCCTTAGCTCACCTTGTTGTTCTTATCTCCCTAGGTGTAGGTGAGCGGCCGGGAGATGCTGAAGATCGCGATGGAATGCAGAGATGCAGCGAAGACCGGTGAGATCAGCGCGGCGCCGCGAGATGCGAGGCGACGCACGTGTGACTTCTTGTTTCCAGCTCGAGTGCGTGATGGATCAAGGATTCAGGTAAGGATTACTGTGATGCACCTGTTCTAACCTCTTCTCCTTCTTTCTAGAAGCTCCGGGCTTGAAGCGGGCGTGGCAGAAGACTGGAAGCTGCTGCAGACACGGTGAGCGTTACGCTGCTGGATGCAGAATAGCGCGAAGCACGTGTGGCTGTAGGGGCGTGGTTTAAATAACCTAGGAAGAAGTCCCAGGTAAGTATTCTTCCACAGCCCCCACCCGAGAAAAAAGTAGTCCCTTAAGTAAATAGTCCCTCCTAAACCCCATTTGGCTGGAGGCTTCGTGCAGCATGGTTTGCACCAGGTGAGTATGCAGCATGGTCTGCATTAGGTATGTTTTCTGAAATTAGCCTGTCGCCCATGGCGCCAGGACTGACTTTATCCTTATGAGCCTGGCGCCATAGGCGCCAGGACTGCACCCAAACAGCCCCTAACTGGGGTTTTTGGGCATGCTCTAAATGGCATGATGCCTGCTTCCGGGGTTGCTGGGCCTGGTCTGGCTTCCCGGGGGCAGGCATCATGACAGCCGTGGAGAGAAGATAGTGTGTTAACTGGCGTTGGGGTTTGAGGGAGGGGGATTTCTGCACTAAACAAATTAAAAACATAGTTGAACTTCATCAATGCAAGGACATTCCTCATTGTGTCATAGTGTTTATTCATTAATGTGAGTGGGACACAGTGGTGCAAGGTATGTGTCATGTGAATATCTTAGACTATTTTTCCATGAGTTCCTGGTGATCCACTTGTCTATCCCTGACGTCATCTCAGGCAATGTGTGCAGACGCCTCTGCCACAGGCACTGCGTCCTCATCCTCTGGAGGTAGCATGTCCACATCAGGGGGTAGAGGGACATTCCTCAAAAGGCAGATATTGTGCAACATGGCACACACCAGCACCATTTCCCCACTTATTCTGGTTTATACATTAGGGCACCTCCTGTACAGTCCAGGCAGAGGAAACAGGCCTTCAGGAGGCCAAAGGTACGCTCTATAGAGACATGGGTCCTGCAGTGAGCATGGCTGTAGGCCAACTCCTGTGCTGTTTGTGTGTTTGTGGATCCCGCACAGGTGTCATGAGCCAGGGCCACTGCGGTTATCTGGAATCACCTGCAAGGAGAGAGGCAGGGCCATGAGTCACAGCGTATTGTACGTTGGTGGCCTTTCACAGCATCAGGGCAAAGGGCATCATGTGAATGCATATGGGGCTACATTGCGTGGCATGTGTCTTTTTCTATGGTTGTTGCATGTTGTATCACACCTCATTCATCGTATCTTCCCAACATGCACCCTGTTCCCTTGCAGCTGATGTATCATCATGTGTCTGTTGTTTACATGTCAAGCTGGCATGGTGGCTGTCTTGTGACAGTGTATTGCTCTCCTGCATGTGGCCTGATGGATTTACCAGAGGCACTCCATAGGCATCTGGGGGCAGCAGGTCTGAATCGAAGGCTGAATTTGAATGGGTATGTGTCTGTGCTACTGGCAGGGTTATTGTTGTGGGATGTGATACAACACTTTGTGTAACATTGAAAATGGATCAGACAGGTTGCATTGTGGTACCTGCATTCATGTGTGTGTTGGTGGTCACTACTGTTTGTGTGCATCAGCGTATCCTTTGCGGTATGTCCCACATGTACATATCTGTGGGCTGTACTGTGAGATTGGTGTGGGAGGTGGGCACTTATCATGGCATGCAATGTGCAGTTGTGCACATGCAACCCCCCATGTGGTCGGATGCATTGCAGCGCCTTTTTTGTGGGCACTTTTACTCACTCACTATCCACGTCCATTTTCCTCTGTGCCTCTCCATATATCCAGGCAGTGTGCTGTTCCATAGGACAATGTCATCGTGGGTGGAACCAGGGTAGCGGGCACAACAGTGGGTGATGTACAGGTTGGGATCGCAGCTCACCAGCACGTTCAGTGAGTGGTAGTGCATCCTGTTGCTGTGCCCCCCTTTGTTGGCCTGGAGGACCACCTACGCCACATGGTTACAGTCCAAGGTTGCAATGACATTTGGCATGTAACTGTGCCTTCATGGCGTGCACCTGTGCTGGGGTGGTGGGCAGTGAGATGTAGCATGAGACATGCCGCAGGTGGGCATCCAGCAGCTGGGCCAACACTGCACAAAATGTTGGCTGTGCCATTCGATGCAGCATGGCCACTGAGTGCTGGAAGGTGCCAGTTCCTAGGAATATCAGGACAGACACTAGCTTTAGCAGTGGGGGCACAGCTGACCTGACGTTGATCCTGTTCGCTATGTCGCCATGGATTGTGGTGAGCAGCTCACTTATGGTCTCCCTGTTGAGGCGATACAGGGTAACAAACTGGTAGTGAGTGTCCAGGGTGAGGGCCAGACCGTGGGTATTGATGCATGTCTTGCTTGGCCTCTGCTCCTCCTCCTCTCTGCACCCTGTGCCCTGGGCTGGCTGTCCTGCCACTGTAGTTCCAGGCGCAGAATGAGCAGCGGCATGTTCCATCTCTCAGTGTTTACTGGCAGCATGGTGTTGGAAACTGTGTTTGGGCAAGGAGTTGCCTTATGTAGCCTTCTGGCGTGGATTGGGTACACCTGTGGCTTCATTTGTGCCACCAGTATGTATTTATCTCCACCTGTAAACTGGAGGTAATTGTGCCGTCGGCATTAGCACCGTATTTCAGCACCATTTCTAAAGTTACCATTGAAGCACTTATCTATTTTAATCTGAAGGTGTAGACGGGCATGCGAGTTTACCCGTAGGGCAAGAAGTGATTTCCCAGAAGAAACCTAGTGAAACGTTACGCCAGGTAGTAGAAGACGCAAGTGCTGAAGAGTGGTGCTATAGGAAAACAACATATTGGGCCTAATTAGGAGTTTGGAGTTATCCATGCCGCTGTTTGCGGTATGGCTGCCTCCAAACTCGGGTCCGGGTCTGGGTTCCTTGAATGAGGAATTACCGGGCCATTCCAACCTTGTAGGACCCGGTAATTCCTCCTTCAATTTACACATCCCCATTCCCATTGAGCCCTTATAGGGCTCAATGGGAAGGGGGAGGGAGCTAACAACGGGCTCGTTGTTAGCTCCCTGGTCCCTTCGCGGGACCCGGAAAGGACATCTGGCCTGACCAGAAATCCAGAGCGGGTCCCGCGAGGGAACCTCGTAATAGGGCGGGATGGGTTTAACGGCACCGGCACCATTACCGGCGCCGTTAAACCCATTCCGCCAGGGTCCTAATGAGGCCCATTGAGTTGGGACATTTGGAGAAGAATTGTGAAAGCTGAATGAAAAATGTTTACAATTCTTCCAGCAGTTATTCTTAAAGCAGACCATTCTAACCAAACCATTTGTTGTTGCCAAAGATGTGAAAGAGTTCCTATTCGTCGAGGAGTGAGAACTTATGACTTTTCTTTCAAGATACTTTGGGAGAGTTCCTATTCCACGAGGAGGGCTTATGACTTTTCTTTAAAGATACTTTAGGAGAGTTCTTATTCCACGAGGAGGGCTTATGACTTTTCTTTAAAGATACTTTAGGAGAGTTCTTATTCCACTAGGAGTGAGAGCTTATGACTTTTCTTTCAAGATACTTTGGGAGAGTTCTCATTCCACGAGGAGGGCTTATGACTTTTCTTTAAAGATACTTTAGGAGAGTTCTTATTCCACAAGGAGTGAGAGTTTATGACTTTTCTTTCAAGATACTTTGGGAGAGTTCTTATTCCAGGAGGATTGAGACCTTATGACTTTTCTTCCAACATACTTTGGGAGAGTTCTTATTCCAGGAGGAGTGAGAGTTTATGACTTTTCTTCGAACATACTTTGGGAGAGTTCTTATTCCAGGAGGAGTGAGAGCTTATGACTTTTCTTCCAAGATACTTTAGGAGAGTTCTTATTCCAGGAAGGGTGAGAGCTTTTGACTTTGACAAGATATTTCATTGAAGCAACAAAACTTTATGTTAAATCAGATTTCCTTGTTTTTCCTTTGGAATCCGGGTAAGGGAAGTTTGCCCAGTTCATGACAAGAGATATTGATCATATTGTGAACCAGGTTAAATGTTGTATATATTTGATGAATTGAGTTGCCATATAATACCTTTTTGCTTTGATTGTTGTATAAGTGTGAGGGTTAGATATCCCTTGGTTACAGTGTTCCCTTTAGTTCACTTTAGGCAGGGAAATCCTTGTTAGGGTAGGGGATAGTGAGGAGTTCATTTAACCAGTTTTATTTAATAAAATGGCAGAAGTTTAAAACTCTTTACAGAGTTGTCTGCCTCACATTTCTGACCCCTCGCAGTACTCTCACAACCAATGGCAACCGGTGTAATTCTTTCCTAGCGCTCGAGATGTGCTCTCTTATCAGAACGCTACAGACAATCCTCACTGCCTCATTTTGAATTGCCTGGAGCTTGTGGATGCAATCTTTATTGGCACCAATCAGTAGAGCATTACAGTAATCAATTCTGGGCATGACGATGGCCCTAATCAGGGTTTCACAATTCCTTTATGCCATAAATGGTTTAATTTGCCTCAGCACTATTTTGGGATCTCTTGACGGCGGCGTCCACATGTGCTTCAGCACCAAGGGAGGCCTCTTAGAAGACACCAAGGGTCTTTGCCCTACCAAACATAGGGATACAACAACGGGATCTCCTACTCTGTATAACATCTTCACAAAGCCCTTTTCGATGATCTAGATGGTCTGGGTATCACCTACACCAATTACGCCGATGATACACAGATCCTCATTCCGTTGATGGGGGATTATGACAAGGATTTGGCCTTTGTGAACATAGTATACCTCATTATCCAGGCATGGATGGCATCTCACGGTCTATGCCTGAATGATGACAAAACAGAACTCCTCATTCTAGGCACCCCATCCAACATTAATAAACTAGGCTCTAACTACTCATCCTTCAAAATTGACAACAACAACATTACTGTGGCTAAGGCAGTCAAAACCCTCGGCTTCTACATAGACTCCACGCTTACCTTCGGTAAACAAGCAAATGCTATGGCCTCAGCCACTTCCTACCCCTGCTAGCTAATCAGAGCAGCTAAGCCCTTCTTTTCACCTAACAACTGCATTATTTTAGCGAGAGCCCTGATCTTGTCCAAACTGGACTATTGCAACACCCTCTATGTAAACAGAAATAAATACATCACTTCCAAGATTCAGACCCTTCAAAACAATGCCTTAAGCTGCCCTAAGCTTCCCAAAAAATGCTCACATATCTAACCTTAGGAGATCTGTCAACTGGCTTTCTATGAATGACAAGATTCTCCTTAAAACAGCATCTTTGACATACAAATGTCTTAGCCAATCAGCCCCACACTACCTCACAGCCAGATTTACTAGACAAGTAGCCACTCGGCCACTAAGAAAAGTCAATTCTAACCTTCTATTAGATTTAAACGTACTAAATCTGGCGGGGGCAGCTTCCCCGTTAAAGCAGCACAATACTGGAACTCCCTCCCCCCCTGCCTTAAGGGAAGATCTACTTACCTACAATTTAGATCTAATCTCATCCACTGGTTAAAGGAACATGACATCTAACCTTACTCCACTAGCATTCATTGTATATATGTCCATATATTGTATACATGTGTCTCACAGTATTTATTTGCATTTATTGTATATATTTGTCCTACCGCAGTGCATACTTACCTCTATATAACCTCCGTTCTGCCTGCTACTCATGCACACAGCATTGTAACCATGGCTGTATTTAATCCTGCGTGCTAATGTAACATAAGCTGAACAACCCTCTTTATGCCTTCGCGCCCTAATACCCTCGGGTCTGGTGCGCAATATAAATAATAAAACAAACAAACAAACTTCCCTCGTTATCCAGACTTGTGTATTTGGGATCCGATGTATCCAATGTTGCCCTGGCTAGCGTAGATCCGAAGATCATACGTTCGGTTTTGGCACTATTCAAGCACATCCAGTTTTTTGATATGCAGTTTATAACAGACTCATTAACTTATCGGAGTCTCTGATGTAATTACCACTTAACTCCATCAGGAGTTCAATATGTTCCACATAGTTAGGAAACTGTATCCCATGTTTACCAGTTGGTTGCAGAGGTGTCTGATAGATATGTTAAACAAAGCAGGCACGCGCCCTGCGGAACTCCAGAGTGTATTTGATCCAGTTCCGAGGTGGCATTTCCTCAACACACTCTAGACTTTCTATTGCTCAAGAATGAGCAAATCCAGTCTGTAACATCCCTTGAGCAGCTTCCTGCGGTTGCTAGTGTATTCAACAGGCGTTCGTGATCTAGCAGGTTGAACGCTGCCGAAAAGCCTAATAATATTAGCAGCCCAGTCTTGCTTCTGTCCAAGGTGTCTAACATATGTGTTTGGAGATCCAACTGTGCGCTTTCTGTCCCGTGGTTTGCCCGAAAGCTTGATAGTCTTGGGTGGAGGTTACCTGAGTGTTATAGATGTTCATGTCGCTCGGTAGCAGCGATCTTATGCACAATCTTCAAGAGAAAATCCACAATCCTCAAGAGAAAGGGGGTTTAGGTAATGTGCCTCAGATTGGTTGCTTCTTTCGGGTTCAAACCAGGCTTTCTAGCAGCAAGGTTACCACAACTTCTTTCATTGTGTCAGGGCCCGAATTGTGGCTAAAGGAAGCATTAACAAAGCATACTAGGAGAGGGATGAAAGGTTTTAAAATTCCCAGAATACGTCCGGACGGCATGACATCACCAGGGCAAGCGGTGGGAAACAGATTTTTAAGTGTTATCTCCATCTCTGCCACTGTAACAGGTTTAAAGTGGAACCTGGGTTGTTCTTTAGGATCCTCAACCACAAGCATTTCCAGTTGTGCCTCCCCGCTTGTGTGATTAACTATTCTGGTACGAGCCAGGTTGAGTTTATCTGAAAAGGCCTGCTGATCCCTGGGAGAATCCTCATTAGAGGGAACAGAGAGGAGTGATTGAGTATTGGGCTTTTTGAGTTTCCTATAGATTTCAAGGAGTTTCTTGGTATTGTTCTCATCGCTTTCAATGCAGTCGCTAAAGAAACTCTTTTTGGTTTCGGAGATTTTTGTCTTATAGATTTTTTCCAGTGAATACCAGACTGGCTTATTTTGATCAGACTTGTTTTTGCCCAAGCCTGCTCTACCTGTCTCCTTTCCCTTTTAAGATCAATTAAAGCTGCAGTAAACCATTACTGATGCCACACTCCGTCTCTTATGATCTTTGATTTCATGGGGGCAACTTTGTCCATAAGTGTGTTGTAGTGTGTATCATAGGAATTCATCAACATACTTGGAGGATCTAAGTCAGTATTAGCGTCTATTGTGTTGTGATCAGGGCCCCATGTGGTGATCAGCAGGGGGGGGTGACGGGGTGAATAGAGTTGGCCCTCACTGTGCCGGGTCGCAGCACCAAAATGAGGGACACGTTAGGCCTTGTTATGGATTGCCCGCAACGGACTCTCCTCTTCCCGAGAGCATTACGGCCTTTATTAATACGTCACCACGAACGCGCAGTGACGTGGATATAACAGCGTCCATGATTAGTTGGAGGCCACTGCTTAGATCCTCTGTTTTTATCTTGTTTATATTCCTACTGAACACTATGGGTTGTTACTTTTTCTTACCGGTTCATCAGGTAACTGGAAAAGGCATTCTACAAAAGAGTGGCCCGACCAGATATATGGTTTTGTGTCAAGAGTCTCTATGGTAATGTTCTGTGATGCAATCCTGCCAAGGATATTACGTGGGTAGGTTCTTTATTATGTCCTATGATGTCCATGTACTTGAGGTGCTGCTCTTGATTTAATGCCTCCTTGTAGGCGAAGTCTCTGAACCAACGATTGAGGTTGCCTAGTACTATGGTAGAGAAGTTTGGTTTATTTAGAGTGGCCAACAGATGTACAAGTTCCTCGTTAAATCCAGGCATATCATCTGGTGGATGACATGATGGGGTATCAAACGGGTAATTAGAACTTAGCAGAGAGGAATGGTGTTAGTTCTAGTGGCATGCGTTCATACGCGTTAAACGTGGACCAGCGCAGACCAGTCCAAGCCCGCCGGTGCTAACGCGGCACCGATGGGAAGTTAAGGATGGACTCCTACTGGGAACTGCAGTCCTATAGAACTACAAAGGGAGCCACAAGTGAAAAAAGCACAACAAAAATGCCTGAAATCACAAGTGGAGGTATAATTAAAGGGAACAACGGTCAACTCGACTGAATTAGCAATTTAGCAAGGTAGGTATGATGTTATGCAACTTCTATGCAGAGCGTGTTGCATATCAGAAAAAGTAATCCCACCGGTAATCAAACTAAATTACGCATGCAGCACCTAGCAATCAGATTGAAAAGTTATTCAAGCAATGCACTGTTTCATAGGTGAAAGCAGGGGAAAGGATGTCGCGTTACATCACAAGCCTTATAATTCTATGGTTTAACGCACCGCAATGCTACCTGCGGAAGTCTCACCCTATCCTAGGAATAAATGATCCGGAGTGGCCTCAGGTAAGTAACCAGTTTTGGGTGGTGAGAGGCAGTTCATAGGAATTCTGCAACAGGGTTTAATGCACTCAATACAATCATCAATATGGTTATAGTGACACAGTTCCTAAGGTGGGGCTAACTGTTTTTCCTTGCAGGAAGAGGGCAGCGACCAATCCCAAGATTCCAGTGATGCTACAAATGAGAGTCCTGTACCCAATGTGCACCCCCAAAGGGAAGGCAATGCTGGCTGCAATGGAGGACTGTATGCACTGTTGCGTTTTAATGGGACCCGTGGGGGAAAGAAAAAGAGGTGTGAAGCCCACCCTCTCGAACTCAGACCAAGAAAGCCATGAGTTAATGTGAGAACATGGTCTGGATGTTCAGTGGCTCTGGCCTCCATTCACAACCTCACTGCTTTGGATCCCACCAGGTGCTGGACTTCAATCTTCTCACTAAAGAAGGACCTCTAGGCCATTAAGCATGAAGAGGAAGAAGAAGAACAACCATGAAATAGCCAGAAGAAGGAGTCTTGGTGATCCAGCAAGGGTATGCAGGGAAGTAAGGAAGGGGACAAAAAACTTCAGAAGTAGCAAGACCTCTCTGCCTGCTGGTGAGTGCCATCAGCAGAGCAGCAATGTCCAAGTCCCTCAAAGGTGGTGCACTGCAAGTTACATAGCACAGGCCGCTGTGTGGTGTCCACGCACAGAGGAGTCCCCACGCCAGATGTTGCTGTCCAGCTACAGGCCAGGGCTTCTATGTGCTCCTGGGAGGCTTCCAAGAAAGCATATGTCTGTGATCTTGTTAATATCCAAATGCAACCTCCTAAAGGCAAAGGAAAATTCAGGCTGCAGGAATATGATCAGCACGAAGGATCTGTCATTTTGGCCTCACTGTCTCTTTGCCATTTATTTATTTATTAGAGTTAGGGTTACCACATTCTAGAGAGCACTAGGCTGCCGTGTACCTGGCGGGATGATTGGCAGTAAAAATATTAGTTCTTGACCTTAGAATGTAGGCCTTTGCTGTTTTAAGAGTTGCAGCCATCTGCATTGAATTGGGTTCCATGTTTTGCCATTTTGGTTTGAATGCTGCTTCCAGTTTGAATTAGGCGTAGTCCCTGCTTCATTCAAGAAGCTTTTCAAGCTGCCAAAGTGTGTGTCTGAATGTTGAGCGATGCAAACATTCATCAGAACCTTTATTGCTGCAACAAATAGACTTTGCCATTCTTTCTCATGAAGCCCTTCCCAAGAGATATGAGCATGTTGAAAAATAAAATATGTTGTCCTTAACACTAGGAAGGAGAAAATACAATAATGGTAACACCCATATTTTAGTGTGAACCAGGCCTCCGGTTGAGGCACTGTCAAAATATTGAACCTGGCTTTGGGTTTTACTGCCCTCTAGCGAGTTTCTGTTCTACTGTGTACCATGGTGGGGTGGCCTGGTAGTGTAGAAAATACAAGTCCTTATTTATTTATTTATCTATTTCTAACGTGCCGTAGCCCGTGGGCATCAGGCCATAGAGCTGCGTCTTAGCGGACATATTTTTCTGAAAGACCTTTACTTTCCTAAGAAGTTCTACTGCACTGCAACATGACAGTTTTAGCCCCGGGCATGATCAGGGAAATAAGCTAAAACGCCTACGAACAGTCTGGGTTGCCACAGATGTCTGAAGTCATGGGAGAGGACATTAGTGTGTCGACTGCCATTAGGTGCTGATTCCACCAGTTTCAAGGTTTATGCAATGTAGTGACCAGAAAATCCAGTGGCCGAAAATACTGATTATTTTTTGCACTTTTCAATGCATTTCTGCGGCCATACTCCCCTTACAATAAATTATTACTGTAACCCACACCCCACATATGTATATATGCATTGAAAAATTCATTTTTTTTAAAAAAACGGTTTTATGGCAGTGGGATTTGTGTCACTAGAAGCCCTGTTTCACTAATTACAATGATTAGGTCATCTCCATGGGGACCCACCCAGGATGCCACGTGTAATGATTAACTCATCCCCATGGGGACCCACCCAGGATATCACATGTAATGATTAAGTCATCTCCATGGGGACAGACCCAGGATGCCACGTGTAATGATTAAGTCATCTCCATGGGGATAGACCCAGGATGCCACGTGTAATGATTAAGTCATCTCCATGGGGATAGACCAATGATGCCACGTGTAATGATTAAGTCATCCCCATGGGGACCCACCCAGGATGCCACGTGTAATGATTAAGTCATCTCCATGGAGATCCACCCAGGATGTCACGTGTAATGATTAAGTCATTCCCATGGGGATCCACCCAGGATGCCACGTGTAATGATTAACTCATCTTCATGGGGATAGACCCATGATGTCACGTGTAATTATTAAGTCATCTCCATTGGGCTACACCCAGGATGCCACGTGTAATGATTAAGTCATCTCCTTGGGGATAGACCCAGGATGTCACGTGTAATGATTAAGTCATCTCCTTGGGGATAGACCCAGGATGTCACGTGTAATGATTAAGTCATCTCCATGGGGATCCACCCAGGATGTCACGTGTAATGATTAAGTCATCTCCATGGGGATACACCCAGGATGCCACGTGTAATGATTAAGTCATCTCCATGGGGATCCACCAAGGATGCCACATGTAATGATTAAGTCACACACATGGCTGGGTGGGTCCATGGGGATCCATCCAGGATGTCACGTGTAATGATTATGTCATCTCCATGGGGACCCACCCAGGATGCCACGTGTAATGATTAAGTCATCTCAATGGGGATCCACACATGATGTCATGTGTAATGATAAAGTCATCTCCATGGGGATAGACCCAGGATTCCACGTGTAATGATTAAGTCATCTCCATGGAGATAGACCCAGGATGTCACGTGTAATGATTAAGCCATCTCCATGGGGATACACCCAGGATGCCATGTGCAATGATTAAGCCATCTCCATGGGGATACACCCAGGATGCCACGTGTAATGATTAAGTCACTGTTGGGTGTCCTGACCCACGTTTGAGCTATCATGCTGCAACATTTGGTGCTGTGGACTTAGAAAATCCAAGATGGCCAAAAAGCCCACAAGTGCGACAGAATCCAGGAGAACCACGCAGTTTGTGCGCACACCAAAATGGTTACCTCACTTGCCACCGACCAGTGTAAAGAAAGATCTTTGTTAACAAAATCCACTGTTACTGATGTCAAAAAGTTGCTGAAATCGTGGCTCACCGGACCACTTTAAAGATTCAACCCTTTTGTGGGGTTCCACATAACCATTTTACTGTAAGGAGCCCCATCAAAACAATGTTAAGCAAGGATTTACTACCATGTAAGAACCATTCCTGTTTGGAATGCATTAATCCAAGAAAAATCCCCAAAATGGTTGCATTACCAGTACTCACCACTATCAGAAAGCCAGCGGTTTAAAACAACACCAGACATTTTTTTTTGTGTAAAACTGAATAAATGAACCCAAAGCAGGCCAAAGAAAGACTTACTGAGAGGTGGATACAATGTAAAGTTATAATCTGAAGTGACTTGAAGGTTTATAACAAGACTGGCTGAGCTGTGGATTTCAGCAGTTTAAGTAAATTTGGACTGAAAGACACTAAAAATCGAAATGTTTAAAAGAAATGAGTGACCTACTTTTGAGTGTCACATAGGTTGCAATTGTTTAAATGTCATAGTTTTAAACTTAGAATCAGCATTCTAGCTGCATATGTAAAAATGGTTAGTTTTATTTGAATGCAGAAAACTGGGTAACTAAAAGTGACATTAGCTGGGGCCTGGCTTAAGGAACTGGATTCTGCTTGACAACGTCCCCCCAATTGGAGTGAAACTGGATCCACAGCAGTTCCCAGGCCTAGCTGCCTTTTGCTGTTCCCACCAAAAGGGATATGACACTTCTCTGATTGAATTACCAAGGGACTGCTAGAGACTAAACATAGGACCCAGGCAGAGGGTTTATTGAAGTGGCCATAAATGGCTTCCTCTTGAACAATGGGCCTTCCAGGGACCAGGCAGATGGTTTATTGCAGGGGTCATAAAAATGGCTTCCTCTTGGCAGAAACTGGGAGGGGGAGAAACTGGAGACAGAGGCTGAGCTTGAAGAAACTGGACAAACTGGTTTCTTCACCATGGGACTTGGGGAACCACACCCCTGTAGCCAGAATATGGTTTTAGAAAAAGATGAATAACTCATAGTACGGACTTGTCATAATTATTTAAATGATACCATAATTCTTGTGATTTTTCTGCCCACATTTTAAGAGGTTTTTAGAACCGGTGGCATGATCTGGGGGCAAACTAGCAGTTAAGAGGGTATTACTTAAAATGTCTGCATGTGAAAAGTCTGATACTTCGTCAATTAATGCCGGCATGCCTTGTACACATTTGGGTGAATTTGAGTAAGAATCTGATATTGGTAACCTGACCAAAAAGTGAAATATGTTGCCATTTCTCAATGCAAGCTCTCAGGAAGAGCAGATTTGGACAGGGTATATCTCAGGTGATATGTGATGGGTGCATGTAATTTCAAACCACTGTGTATCTATGAAGTGTGCATTTTGATCAAATATAGATTTTGTGGGCAAACTGACCAGGGGAGGATCCTCTGACCTATAAAGCCTACAGCATCACTCTGACTCACAGTTCCTTCCCCAATCATGGGAGAGGGGAGAATTGGGCCAATCTGCAGTAGAGGGAGTGGCTGGCTAGTGTTGCTGCACACACCCAATTTCAAAACACATAAAAGCAGACAGTCAGGACAGATAGGGACATTCTATTCCATCTGCTGCGGGACTCTCTGCCGGGAAAATCCATACTTTACCTCCATCAACCTCCAGAGAGCCAACATAGAGACTTCAATCTATCCACCTTCAGAGACCAAGACTTTACTTCAGAATTTGTAGCAGAGAGGTCAACTACAAGCTAAATCCCTCTTTAGCAGGCCTCAAATCATTGCCACTATTCACAGCCAGGCGAGTTGTTTGAATTCTTTGCAAGAACTCTTGCCATTTGCCAGAGAGCAGTGTTGTATCCAGAGAGAGACCAGCTGAACCGGAGACCGCTGTATCCGGACCGACAGACCTGATCAGAACCAGAGACCCAGACCAGAACAGCAGAGTAGAGCTGACCCCGACGCTGTGCGCAGAGACCGTCCGTGGCGAGTGAAGAAAACCTGACCAGATCCGTGGCGAGGCCCATTCTATTTCTAAATATATTGTGAGTACCTAGCAGAACTGTGCAGAACCAATCTCTTAGTTAAAATAATCTAATCCAAGCTATTTTAATCTAAGTAGAACTGCCTCCTAACTGTCACCTGTCATTTGCAAAGCTGTCACCTGTCATTTCTAGTTGCTAGCTGTCACTTGTCACTTTGAACTTTAAAATTTCAAATCTGAAAAACGACCTTTACCATATCGCTCATATCTCCGTGACCGTTTGTCTTAGAGACTTGCAGTAACTTTCCTCTGAACGCTGGGAATCTTGGCTTTTCAACGAACCTAGAACCGCATTCCTACCCCCTATATTTTTGACGCAATCACGCAAAATGCACTCGCGAATTTTACCGCGATTTGTAATTTCTCCACGTGTGAAAACAGCAGCTTCCTTGCTTTCCTTGCTAAAAATTCGTTTGCCTCTTAAGAACCATCCCTGAATCATTGCTAGAGTGAGCCTGGACTAATATTAACTTGATACCACTCACCCTGAACCTCTAGAGGGAATTAAAAGCATTTTAGCATATTTTTCACTTCATTGCTATCACATATAAAAGCATTTTGGGCCTGTGTTTCAAACTTCTGTAGTCTAAGCTTGCTGGGGTGAACTGAATTACATTTTATTGCATTTCTGAGAACTGTGTGCTTTCCTACCATTTCCTTGCATTGCATAAAGGGGGGAGGGGATTGCCAGAGAAAAGTGATTACATTGTTTTGTTGAAATCATATTGAGTATTTCTGTACTGCATTTCATTCAACATTGCATCCATCTGAACTTATATAAAGCATTCTCTACCACCTTATTCTTCTGTTCCTATTCACAAGTGTGCCAGTGCCAGACTATCCATTATTGATTACTGCTCAGATTAAGTGTCATATTCAATTATTAAATTATTATAAAGTGTGATATATATATCTATTGTTTAAATTATCAAATAAACCTTTTAACTTGCAAAACAGAACTACTTCTTGGCTCAGTGGGGTCAGGGGGATTCCAAGAGAGGGGTGTTATATAGGGGTAGTCATCCAGAACGCATGAACTGGACATAAAGATATATCAATAAGGGTTTCCATTCAGTATCCCTGACTAGGCATTGACTTAGCTGTAGTGTTGAATTGAATCCTCTTACAAATTGGGGGCTCGTAGCCGGGGATTCCGGATTAGATCTATCACTTGTGCAGATTAATACAGTGTGCCAGCTGACCAGATACACATATCCGGTCGGATCACCACGCTGTGTTACGCTGTAAAGCACTCCTCAAAGGAACGCTCTAAGGAAAAGGTCTGTTTTGCAAAAATAAAATACAAACTTCTGTAAGTCAGGAAGGAACTCAAATTCCAGAATGACGACCTTGGTAGATATGAAAATAGCCAGAGAGCACTTCTTACGTGAGCTATTTGTGAGAGGTGAGTGGACTCATCAGGACCAGACGGTCTGGTTGCAAGCAATCGCACCCCAGATCACGGAAACAGGGTCAGATATATGGAGAGACCAGGGTCCCTTACATGTGGCCCTGAGTGAACTATATGTGTCCTCTAAGGCCAAGGATGAGCACAACAAGATTGCCAGGGTAGCGGCATATTTATATTTACATATGGGAGCCATGCAGGACAAATGTGCTGAAAGCCAAGATCTGGCGAGTAGGCAACTGCTGGCATTACAGAAGGCCCAATCTGATCTGGACTCTTCTGAGCAGAGGCTGCAGAGGAGCCAGGAGTCAGAAAATGATAGTAGGCAGTATATCATTAAAATAAAAGAGGACATGGATATACTGCAACAGGAAAAGGCTGACCAGGATACTAGATTTCTGGCCCTGCAGAAGGAGCACCAAGACAGTTTGGACTCCTTACTGCAGAGCCAGAAAAAGCTGGAGCAACAATTAGACTTTAACAGGGCATGCACGGAGCAGGTAGCCACCCTGCAAAGTCATCTAGATAGGGTGAAGGCAGAGAGCAACAAGCTGATTTTGAAAGACCTGGATACCCAGGCAGAGTTTGATGAAGAACGCCAGAAAGCTGGTGCCTTTCAAAGGCAGAGGGACGACCTGGCGGCACAAATGCAGGCTCTCTGCCAGCACAATGATAGACTCCAACAACAGGTAGCGATGCAGGAGAGACTGATAGAGTCTAGTAAGGCCTTAACTGAGGAACTGAAGGCGCAGGCTCTTGCATTGCAACAGGGAGCAGGGGCGGATAGAGATGAGGTTCGCTGGGAAAGAGAAACTCCTGAGCATAACCCCAGGAGCCCTAGTACCAGAGGCCTTTATCTCTCTCAGTCCCTGGACTCTGCCACCCCCATGTCCCCTGGCGCACATGAGCACAGGGCCACAGGGATGGCAGATTACTATCCAGCCAGAAGCATGGGGCTCATAGGCCAGTACCACCCAGGAATGGAGGGGCGGGCATCCGGGTATGGGCACCCAAGCACAGTGCAATTTAATGGGGAACCCCAGGATAGTAGGCCCATTAAGGGCATCCTGAAAACCCCTCCCCAGTTAGGTCAGTGGGGGGGGTACCCATCAAATCCTGGCAGCAAGGAGGGATCTGAAGACTCCTCTGAGCGGTACAGGACACAGGAGACCAGGTCCCCACATTCTGCCAGCCATTCCCAGGCTCGCAGAATCCGGGAAAACCTGGAAGAACAGACGGGAACCTCTGGGAGCAGTGCCTCTGAGTCAGAAGATGAATGGACCAGGGTTACCCGGACCAAAAGGGCCAATAAGACAAAAAGGGCCTTGCTTAAGGACCCCTTAAAGCAGATTAAGGCAATCAGGAGCGTCATCACGCCTTATCATAAGAACGCCAAGTATTCTGTTTGGGAGCACTTAGAGTTGTTTGAGCAAATGATGGAGACTTTCCATTTGAAGGACAGCCAAAGCTGTATTCAATATGTAAAGTGGACCTTCTCCCCGGAATACTCCAGTTTCTTTGCAGGGCTGGAGGACCAAAATCATTTAAGATGGTCCACCTATAAGGCGGCCATCTTGAAACATTTTTCTACTCATAGAAATCCTCAAGAGGCTCGCAAGGCAGCCCACAATTTACAATGTGGGGAGGATCAGGCCCCACAAGAGTTTGTGCAGGAGTTAAAGCGTGCTTTTGCACAGACCACAAGAAGGGTGCGCACGGATAGCAGAGAATTTATTAATACGTTTTTCCATGCCTTGCCCAAATACATAATGACCCAGCTCGTGAGGGATTTTCACGAGAAAAGATCTTTAGAATGGGTCATTGAACAAGCCACCCGCATCTACGAGGTGCAGAAACCGGTGGAAAACAAAAACCAGCCCAAAAACCCCAAAACTAACAGCACCCCTGCTGCTGCCAAGGTGGCAGAGGTAAAGGTTGCCCCCGTTTTGGATTTGGAGATGGGGGGCCTAAAAACCTACCTGCACCTAATAATGCTAGGCCCAGAAGGTCCTCGGGCCAGTCACAAACAGGGAGTCAAGGAGGTAGTCCCACAAATGGGGTCCCTCGCTCTCCTGACTATGTAAGTCCACGTTACAAGGGAAATCGACCCATCCTGGGTTATGTGTGGACTCCTCAAGCCCAAGGGGGGGGGATCCAGCCAAGCACCTAACCCAGGGAACTTCCCTCCCAACTTCCCACAGGAGGGCAGAAATTCTCCAAATCCTGGGCAGAACTTTTTCCCCAGGTACCCACCAAATTTCCAGCCCCAAAATCATCCATCCTCCTTTCCCCAATTCCCTGAGCCCAGACAACCTAATCCGGGAAAGGGGAGGCCAAGGGTGGAGGGGTACCAAAATCTTCCCAACCAGGGGTACTACCAGAGAAGGGATAGCTACCCGTCCCGGGATCAGCCCAGGGGAGAAAACAGGGCCCCGTATCAGCCTGAGCGGGTTTCCCAGTTAGAGCGCCAGGTCCAAAATATGGCACGGGATCTGGGTCACATACTGAGGGCTCAACAGAACCCTCAGATGAGCGTGCCACCGCAGAATGCCCCAAACTCTGGACCTGGTGCTCCAGAACAATGACGGGGGCAGCACCCCGATAACACACCGGTTCCCAGGGAGGAGGCACAAGGGGAAGGGGGGTGTAGACCCTTGGAGGAAGCTTCCTTCCCAACTTGTAAACAGCCCCTGGAAAACCAGGAACCGGAAACAAAATCTCCTGCCCCTGAAAGTCTGCCTCCTAAGGAGCAGAGGGGGGGTAGGAGAAACAAAAGACCCAAACAGACTCAGTTTGAGGAGGAGGTACAGATCTTCCAATTTGAGGGAGAGGGATCCTCAGAGGATCCTGGGAAAAGGATCTTCTCCTTCAGAGAGGGGGGAACTCCTCCCAAAGAAAAATGGGTCCCTAGGGATGCAAATCCAGACTGGGGAGATGTGGAGACTGAGCTCCCGCCGCCCACCATCTCATCCCAGAACCAACAGCAATAAAATCCCCTGGTTCAAACCCATCCTGATGACTGCCTCCAAAAAGGGGGGGGGGGGCGGCCCAGAACCGGAGCCAGGGGAACCCACAATGGCTCTGATCTCCGGTTGCCAACTTTTTCTTTCAGATTCCCAAGGCTCTCCACAGAATTCTGCCCAAATCTCTTCGCTAGCGATGTCCAAAACCAGAAAGTTAGCCCACCAGTTGTCCAAAAATGTGCATTATCTGTGCCCCCTTGAGGAGAAGGAGGGAAGATACTATGCCCCGGTACAAGTACAGGGGCAGGGTACAATTTTGGCACTGGTGGACACTGGATCTCAAGCTACCCTTCTGTCCAGAAGGACCTTTGACGAACTGAATGCAGGAAGGGGAGAGAATTACCAAATTCCTCTCACCTCTCTTCCTGGACAACTGCAGAACTTTGACGGGAAGGAAATTCCCATTGAGGGGACTGCAGACTTGGACATTAAAATTGGGCGACACAAGTTGAAACACCCGGTCATAGTTGTGACTCCAGAGGGCACCCCTTGTTTACTAGGGAATGACCTCCTGAGAAGGTTGTCACCCCTAATAGATTGTGTAAACAAGGTCCTCTGGACCCAGACTAGCCGACCCATAAAATTAAAACAGAGTGTCAACCATGTTAGTTTAAACGGCACCTGCCACATGGTTGAACAAAAATCTGACCAAGTAGAATTTCACTTCCAGAATAGCCAAATTCCAGACTTGACAGTAATAGCAGTAGGACAACAGACTGGTGATGTAGGGTCGTCTTTATTTCTGAAAATCAACCTTCCTTCCAGTCTAAAGTGGTATTCCACGCTGGAAGGAAACACTCTGAAATTCTATACTAATCCACAATCAGAAACTCCCACTCCTATAGTCCAGAAAGATGTGAAATCAGCTCAGAGCCTGGCTGATATTCAGCAAATTGGAGAGCAGTTGTTCATCCCTGTTCAGTTAAATGATGGGAAGGACTCTGTTCTCGCTCGAGTGTGTGTGAACAACGGTAAGAGCTTCATCAGCGAAGCCATGTTCCACCAACTCCCAAAAGATCCAGCCATTCCCACATTCAAACTGATAGACAAATGGGAAATGGACCTGGAAGCGCCTAATTCCAAACATCTCCTGCCAAGCAGGTGTATGCTCAAAATCTCCATTGGCAACAAGAGCATAGTCCACAATTGTTGGGTCGTGCGAGACGTCACTGCCGCTTTTTACTTAGGCAGTGACATTCTCAATCGCTTTGCCATTAGTTTGGACCTAATAAACTTCAAAGCTTGGTCCCGATTAGCGGATAATCCCATGGGCTTTGATGATCCAGAAAAAGCATTTATGTCAGCTCAATTGCTACCTTATGCAGTTGAAATTCAGATCAAAGAGGAAGTCACCATCCCAGAAAGGACCCGACAATTCTCCCTGGAAGTGAAAGCTAAAAGAGGACAATATTTGCAAAACCCTGATGCTTACATACATCTAAGTGCTTCTCTCCAACAGAAAGGGTTGGGGGTAAACCCAGCTCCATTAGTCAACATAGAACATGACACCATTCTAATAGAGGTGGATAACAGCGACTTAAAGAGTATTACTCTAGCCGCAGGCACCATTATTGGAATGGCGGTTGATGACCGACATTTTTCCATTGATTTAGGTAATGAACTGTTAGGGCCAATCCCCAAGGACTGCTTTGACAGTGACAGTGATGACAATACGACACCAGACAGGATTTTTACCCGGCATGGGGGGAACTTCCTGGTGTACACTTCTTGCCCTTATGGTAAGGAAGATGTGACTTGTGACTTCAGGAGGGATGAGGTGATTTTCCAGGTCCATGAGGGCTGCCTTTCCCACCTGAAGCCTCCGGTCCAAATCAGCACTCTGACCAGGGACTTCTCCACCCAGCTGGAGGAGGCCGCAGAGATAGCCAAACCAGAAGTCTTTCCAGGCTTCAGGCAGATGGTGGAAGAGAGAGTCAACCTAGCTGATGCCTGTGTGACTCTGGAACAAAAGCAAAAGTTGAAACAAGTTTTCTTGGATTTCCAAGATCTCTTTGCGGTAGACTCATATGACTGTGGTCGCACTGACATCCACACAACAACAATCCCCACGGACCCTGGCATGACTCCTGTGTTTGTGAAGCAATATCGCTTGCCTCTCGCATCAATGGAGTCCCTTACTGAAATAATTAAGAACCTTGAGTCCCGGGGAATAATCCGTCCAGTCCACAGCACCTTCAATAATCCGGTGCTGGGAATATTGAAGCCAAACGGCCAGTGGAGACTCTGCGCCGACCTCAGGGAGCTCAACAAACGGGTCCATACTTCCCGATGGCCTCTGCCCTACATTGACCAAGGGCTGGCCCAGATCCAGGGGTCACAGGTATTCACTGCAATAGACCTGACCAATGGATACTGGACTGTGCCTGTCAGTAGGGAGGACCAATACAAGCTGGCTTTTACCTTTGGGGGCCAGCAATACACAGGGACCCGGACTCCCTTCGGATACCTCAACTCCGGCAATGAATTCAACATTTTCCTACATAAGGCCATGCCCGACCTGGGTGCGAGGGGTAACCTGGCTTATGTAGATGATGTCCTCATCAAAAGTTCATCTGTGGAGGAACACATAGCGGAGATCCGTTATGTTCTGACCCAGTTGAGGGCCGCCGGAGCAAAACTTTCCTTTCAGAAAGCACAGTGGTGTAGAACCCGTGTTAATTTCTTGGGGCATGAGATTACTCCGCAGGGTCTCTGTCCCCAGGAAAAGAAAGTGGAAGCACTTCAGAAACTGAAAGACCCCACAACTCTGCGGGAACTAAGGAGCCTCCTTGGACTGACTAATTACAGCAGAAAGTTCATTGAGGGCTACGCAGAGATCACCAGACCCCTGATTCAACTCCTGAAGGGGGGGTCAAGTGGGGAGGCAGTGAAACAATTCAAAAGAAGCCTCTCACAAGCGCCTTGCCTAGCTTACCCTGTCAGGAACAAGGAGTTCTTCCTGGAGACGGGGTTCTCTAATACGTGCTTGACGGCAGTATTATACCAAAAGCATGACAAGGTCAATAAAGTAATCTCCTATGCGAGCAAAACTTTATCCTCTGTGGAGGAAAAATTCAACGATTGTGAGAAGGCACTCCTGGCGACGTTGTGGGCATTGAAGAATTACCGCCTGTTTATCCAGGGGGAACACATCATAGTGGAGACTCCACACCAGCCTCTGCAATATCTCCAAAGTGATAGAATCCGGGCCGGAAATGTGAGTAATTCCCGAATTACTTCCTGGATTCTGTCAATGCAAGGCTTTCCTGTGGAGGTCAGATATGGCCAAAACAAGAATAGTCCCCTCGCGCAAGGTCTGGCTGACTTGCATGATTGTGCCAGAGAAAACTGTCTCGAGGACGAAAGTCTAAAAATAAAGGACAACATGGAGGCATACCTTAATTCCCCCCACAAAGTCTTTGAAGAAGACAAGTGTGAGGGAATGCCCACTGTGTATGTGGATGGATGCTCTTACATGTTGACAACGACGGGGAGAAAGAACTGGTGGCCGGCGTAGGGAATGCATGGGTGAATGAGCCCCCAGAACCCTCCGCTGGATACAAAATTGGTCCCCGAAGTAGTCAGGTGGCAGAATTGATGGCTGGCATCAGGCCATCCTCACTGCTGTCCAGCATCAACTCCACGAACTGGTCATAATCACAGATTCAGATTATGTACGGAACAGGTTCGTGGAGCACCTAGTTAATTGGAAAACCAGAGGCATGTTATGTGCTAACAACAAACCCTTGAAACATGGGAAGTTGATCCAAAACATTGATGATCTGGTCACCTCGAATGAGATGACCATCTAATGCAAAAAGATCAAGGGTCATTCCAAAGTAGAGGGACCAGACAAAACTGGAAATGACTTAGCTGATCAGCTAGCCAAAACCGGGGCCATCCATGGGGATCTAATTGAGATTGAGTCCCTGTTGGGGGAAATCCAGGTCACTGCTATCACTAGGTCCCAGACAAATGCTCACAACGACCTTTCAATTGCACAATGGAGTAAGGAGACCCCTGATGCTGATTTGATTACTGCTCAGAAGGGGGATCCAATTATTGGTAAGTTTTACCAACACCTTGAGGACCCTGAGAACTTTCCCCTGACGGATACCGATTACATTGGGAAAGAGGACTTAAGGGTGTTGATGAAATGTCCAAAAATGTTCCGGATCCAAGACGGTTTGCTGGTAAGGAAATCCAAAGCTGGCCACGATCAGTGGGTGGTTCCTACCTCATTCCGAAGCCTGATGTTAAGTCACGCCCATGATGCGGCCACCGCCGGTCATAGGGGGTTTCACACAACACTGGAAATCTTAAGAGAGGTTGCATACTGGCCACACATGGAGCAGGACCTTGACCAATACTTGAAGGCGTGTCTTGTGTGTGCGCAATTTCAGCCGACGTCCCTCACGCACCGTGCACCCCTCCAAAGGAGGGGGATGACACTGCCATGGTCAGATTTACAAATCGACTTTGTAGGCCCCGTGATTCGCTCTGCTAGGGGGAATAAGTACATGTTGACTGTGACATGCTTGTTTACCAAGTGGGTGGAATGTCTCCCAGCCCCAAATTGCAAGGCAGAAACTGCAGCTGCCCTGATGATTAACCACATCTTTTCCCGTTTCGGTCTACCTCAAAGGATTGAGTCAGACAGGGGTAGCCACTTCACCAGTGAAGTAATGACAAAGATGTGGGAGATACTGGGGGTCAAAAGGAAGTTGCATATTGCTTACCGGCCAGCTTCTTCTGGGGCAGTAGAGAGATATAACCGAACCATTGTGAGCATATTAAAAAAGTTTGTGGCGGATTCTGGACCAAGTTGGGATATCCGATTACCTCTGGTACTAATGGCCATCAGATCTACCCCTTCATCTGCAACCAAAATGTCACCATTTGAGTTGATGACTGGGCGCAAGATGGTGCTTCCGCAGCATTTGCTCTACAGGACCCAAGAGCAGACACTGATAAATGCCTCCACAACTCATGAGTATGTGGAGAATTTAAGGAAACACCTTCAACATGCTTTTGCTTATGCTCAGCGGAATCTAGAAAGATCAGCTGATAGCATGAAGACCCACTATGACCTGAAGACTTCCAGGAAGGAATATCAGGTGGGGGACCGGGTCTATCTATACAATTTCCAAAGGAACCAGGCCAAACAGTGAAAATTGTTGCCTACATGGAAGGGGCCCTTTGAGATTATAGACAAAATCTCCCTTGTGGCCTACAAGATCCGCATCCCCAAAGGCGGTTTGGCAGAGGGGGAAGACAAGTGGGTCCACATAAACCAGTTGAAGTGTTGCCATCCCAGGCACACTCTGCAACAACTGGAGGAATCCTCTGGAATCCTAGAGGGTACTGTCTCAGATTAATTCAGTTCTAACTTAAAATATCCTACATATTGCCTATCAAATTATAAGTTTCTCAATGTGGGTGTTTTCGTTTTTGAATGCAAAAAGAAATGTGCATGTCCATATGTTTTGACTATAAATTTATATGCCACCCCACTATATCAATGGTGGGGGAAAAATGTCTATGAATAGGTATTGCTGCTCTTCCTTTGTCGTCCTAGGAGAAAGAAAACCTCGAGACTGGCCAAGGAGGACGATCCGGAGACCGGGAGCAGAGACGCGGAGGGCCCAGGGTACCGCCCAATATTCCCATCAGGACCGGCGAGGAGAACCGATCGATCAGTACTGGATGGAGGAAAAGATGCTGAACTGTGCCATTTGCAGAATTGGAAGAAGATTATGCAGACAGACCAGTGCGTGGGTCAAAACCCTTGTGCACCCGACTCCCCATCGACTCAAATTCAGCATTACAGTAATCAATTCTGGGCATGACGATGGCCCTAATCAGGGTTTCACAATTCCTTTATGCCATAAATGGTTTAATTTGCCTCAGCACTATTTTGGGATCTCTTGACGGCGGCGTCCACATGAGCTTCAGCACCAAGGGAGGCCTCTAAGAAGACACCAAGGGTCTTTGCCCTACCAAACATAGGGATACAACAACGGGATCTCCTACTCTGTATAACATCTTCACAAAGCCCTTTTCGATGATCTAGATGGTCTGGGTATCACCTACACCAATTACGCCGATGATACACAGATCCTCATTCCGTTGATGGGGGATTATGACAAGGATTTGGCCTTTGTGAACATAGTATACCTCATTATCCAGGCATGGATGGCATCTCACGGTCTATGCCTGAATGATGACAAAACAGAACTCCTCATTCTAGGCATCCCATCTAATATTAATAAACTAGGCTCTAACTACTCATCCTTCAAAATTGACAACAACAACATTACTGTGGCTAAGGCAGTCAAAACCCTCGGCTTCTACATAGACTCCACGCTTACCTTCGGTAAACAAGCAAATGCTATGGCCTCAGCCACTTCCTACCCCTGCTAGCTAATCAGAGCAGCTAAGCCCTTCTTTTCACCTAACAACTGCATTATTTTAGCGAGAGCCCTGATCTTGTCCAAACTGGACTATTGCAACACCCTCTATGTAAACAGAAATAAATACATCACTTCCAAGATTCAGACCCTTCAAAACAATGCCTTAAGCTGCCCTAAGCTTCCCAAAAAATGCTCACATATCTAACCTTAGGAGATCTGTCAACTGGCTTTCTATGAATGACAAGATTCTCCTTAAAACAGCATCTTTGACATACAAATGTCTTAGCCAATCAGCCCCACACTACCTCACAGCCAGATTTACTAGACAAGTAGCCACTCGGCCACTAAGAAAAGTCAATTCTAACCTTCTATTAGATTTAAACGTACTAAATCTGGCGGGGGCAGCTTCCCCGTTAAAGCAGCACAATACTGGAACTCCCTCCCCCCCTGCCTTAAGGGAAGATCTACTTACCTACAATTTAGATCTAATCTCATCCACTGGTTAAAGGAACATGACATCTAACCTTACTCCACTAGCATTCATTGTATATATGTCCATATATTGTATACATGTGTCTCACAGTATTTATTTGCATTTATTGTATATATTTGTCCTACCGCAGTGCATACTTACCTCTATATAACCTCCGTTCTGCCTGCTACTCATGCACACAGCATTGTAACCATGGCTGTATTTAATCCTGCGTGCTAATGTAACATAAGCTGAACAACCCTCTTAATGCCTTCGCGCCCTAATACCCTCGGGTCTGGTGTGCAATATAAATAATAAAACAAACAAACAAACTTCCCTCGTTATCCAGACTTGTGTATTTGGGATCTGATGTATCCAATGTTGCCCTGGCTAGCGTAGATCCGACGTTCTACGCTATCATACGTTCGGTTTTGGCACTATTCAAGCACATCCAGTTTTTTGATATGCAGTTTATAACAGACTCATTAACTTATCGGAGTCTCTGATGTAATTACCACTTAACTCCATCAGGAGTTCAATATGTTCCACATAGTTAGGAAACTGTATCCCCATGTTTGCCAGTTGGTTGCAGAGGTGTCTGATAGATATGTTAAACAAAGCAGGCACGCGCCCTGCGGAACTCCAGAGTGTATTTGATCCAGTTCCGAGGTGGTATTTCCTCAACACACTCTAGACTTTCTATTGCTCAAGAATGAGCAAATCCAGTCTGTAACATCCCTTGAGCAGCTTCCTGTGGTTGCTAGTGTATTCAACAGGCGTTCGTGATCTAGCAGGTCGAACGCTGCCGAAAAGCCTAATAATATTAGCAGCCCAGTCTTGCTTCTGTCCAAGGTGTCTAACATATGTGTTTGGAGATCCAACTGTGCGCTTTCTGTCCCGTGGTTTGCCCGAAAGCTTGATAGTCTTGGGTGGAGGTTACCTGAGCGTTATAGATGTTCATGTCGCTGGGTAGCAGCGATCTTATCCACAATCTTCAAGAGAAAATCCACAATCCTCAAGAGAAAGGGGGTTTAGGTAATGTGCCTCAGATTGGTTGCTTCTTTCGGGTTCAAACCAGGCTTTCTAGCAGCAAGGTTACCACAACTTCTTTCATTGTGTCAGGGCCCGAATTGTGGCTAAAGGAAGCATTAACAAAGCCTACTAGGAGAGGGATGAAAGGTTTTAAAATTCCCAGAATACGTCCGGACGGCATGACATCACCAGGGCAAGCGGTGGGAAACAGATTTTTAAGTGTTATCTCCATCTCTGCCACTGTAACAGGTTTAAAGTGGAACCTGGGTTGTTCTTTAGGATCCTCAACCACAAGCATTTCCAGTTGTGCCTCCCCGCTTGTGTGATTAACTGTTCTGGTACGAGCCAGGTTGAGTTTATCTGAAAAGGCCTGCTGATCCCTGGGAGAATCCTCATTAGAGGGAACAGAGAGGAGTGATTGAGTATTGGGCTTTTTGAGTTTCCTATAGATTTCAAAGAGTTTCGTGGTATTGTTCTCATCGCTTTCAATGCAGTCGCTAAAGAAACTCTTTTTGGTTTCAGAGATTTTTGTCTTATAGATTTTTTCCAGTGAATACCAGACTGGCTTATTTTGATCAGACTTGTTTTTTGCCCAAGCCTGCTCTATCTGTCTCCTTTCCCTTTTAAGATCAGTTAAAGCTGCAGTAAACCATTACTGATGCCACACTCCGTCTCTTATGATTTTTGATTTCATGGGGGCAACTTTGTCCATAAGTGTGTTGTAGTGTGTATCATAGGAATTCATCAACATACTTGGAGGATCTAAGTCAGTATTAGCGTCTATTGTGTTGTGATCAGGGCCCCATGTGGTGATCAGCAGGGGGGGGTGACGGGGTGAATAGAGTTGGCCCTCACTGTGCCGGGTCGCAGCACCAAAATGAGGGACACGTTAGGCCTTGTTATGGATTGCCCGCAACGGACTCTCCTCTTCCCGAGAGCATTACGGCCTTTATTAATACGTCACCACGAACGCGCGGTGACGTGGATATAACAGCGTCCATGATTAGTTGGAGGCCACTGCTTAGATCCTCTGTTTTTATCTTGTTTATATTCCTACTGAACACTATGGGTTGTTACTTTTTCTTACCGGTTCATCAGGTAACTGGAAAAGGCATTCTACAAAAGAGTGGCCCGACCAGATATATGGTTTTGTGTCAAGAGTCTCTATGGTAATGTTCTGTGATGCAATCCTGCCAAGGATATTACGTGGGTAGGTTCTTTATTATGTCCTATGATGTCCATGTACTTGAGGTGCTGCTCTTGATTTAATGCCTCCTTGTAGGCGAAGTCTCTGAACCAACGATTGAGGTTGCCTAGTACTATGGTAGAGAAGTTTGGTTTATTTAGAGTGGCCAACAGATGTACAAGTTCCTCGTTAAATCCAGGCATATCATCTGGTGGATGACATGATGGGGTATCAAACGGGTAATTAGAACTTAGCAGAGAGGAATGGTGTTAGTTCTAGTGGCATGCGTTCATACGCGTTAAACGTGGACCAGCGCAGACCAGTCCAAGCCCGCCGGTGCTAACGCGGCACCGATGGGAAGTTAAGGATGGACTCCTACTGGGAACTGCAGTCCTATAGAACTACAAAGGGAGCCACAAGTGAAAAAAGCACAACAAAAATGCCTGAAATCACAAGTGGAGGTATAATCAAAGGGAACAACGGTCAACTCGACTGAATTAGCAATTTAGCAAGGTAGGTATGATGTTATGCAACTTCTATGCAGAGCGTGTTGCATATCAGAAAAAGTAATCCCACCGGTAATCAAACTAAATTACGCATGCAGCACCTAGCAATCTGATTGAAAAGTTATTCAAGCAATGCACTGTTTCATAGGTGAAAGCAGGGGAAAGGATGTCGCGTTACATCACAAGCCTTATAATTCTATGGTTTAACGCAGCGCAATGCTACCTGCGGAAGTCTCACCCTATCCTAGGAATAAATGATCCGGAGTGGCCTCAGGTAAGTAACCAGTTTTGGGTGGTGAGCGGCAGTTCATAGGAATTCTGCAACAGGGTTTAATGCACTCAATACAATCATCAATATGGTTATAGTGACACAGTTCCTAAGGTGGGGCTAACTGTTTTTCCTTGCAGGAAGAGGGCAGCGACCAATCCCAAGATTCCAGTGATGCTACAAATGAGAGTCCTGTACCCAATGTGCACCCCCAAAGGGAAGGCAATGCTGGCTGCAATGGAGGACTGTATGCACTGTTGCGTTTTAATGGGACCCGTGGGGGAAAGAAAAAGAGGTGTGAAGCCCACCCTCTCGAACTCAGACCAAGAAAGCCATGAGTTAATGTGAGAACATGGTCTGGATGTTCAGTGGCTCTGGCCTCCATTCACAACCTCACTGCTTTGGATCCCACCAGGTGCTGGACTTCAATCTTCTCACTAAAGAAGGACCTCTAGGCCATTAAGCATGAAGAGGAAGAAGAAGAACAACCATGAAATAGCCAGAAGAAGGAGTCTTGGTGATCCAGCAAGGGTATGCAGGGAAGTAAGGAAGGGGACAAAAAACTTCAGAAGTAGCAAGACCTCTCTGCCTGCTGGTGAGTGCCATCAGCAGAGCAGCAATGTCCAAGTCCCTCAAAGGTGGTGCACTGCAAGTTACATAGCACAGGCCGCTGTGTGGTGTCCACGCACAGAGGAGTCCCCACGCCAGATGCTGCTGTCCAGCTACAGGCCAAGGCTTCTATGTGCTCCTGGGAGGCTTCCAAGAAAGCATATGTCTGTGATCTTGTTAATATCCAAATGCAACCTCCTAAAGGCAAAGGAAAATTCAGGCTGCAGGAATATGATCAGCACAAAGGATCTGTCATTTTGGCCTCACTGTCTCTTTGCCATTTATTTATTTATTAGAGTTAGGGTTACCACATTCTAGAGAGCACTAGGCTGCCGTGTACCTGGCGGGATGATTGGCAGTAAAAATATTAGTTCTTGACCTTAGAATGTAGGCCTTTGCTGTTTTAAGAGTTGCAGCCATCTGCATTGAATTGGGTTCCATGTTTTGCCATTTTGGTTTGAATGCTGCTTCCAGTTTGAATTAGGCGTAGTCCCTGCTTCATTCAAGAAGCTTTTCAAGCTGCCAAAGTGTGTGTCTGAATGTTGAGCGATGCAAACATTCATCAGAACCTTTATTGTTGCAACAAATAGACTTTGCCATTCTTTCTCATGAAGCCCTTTCCAAGAGATATGAGCATGTTGAAAAATAAAAAATGTTGTCCTTAACACTAGGAAGGCGAAAATACAATAATGGCAACAGCCATATTTTAGTGTGAACCAGGCCTCCGGTTGAGGCACTGTCAAAATATTGAACCTGGCTTTGGGTTTTACTGCCCTCTAGCGAGTTTCTGTACTACTGTGTACCATGGTGGGGTGGCCTGGTAGTGTAGAAAATACAAGTCCTTATTTATTTATTTATCTATCTATTTCTAACGTGCCGTAGCCCGTGGGCATCAGGCCATAGAGCTGCGTCTTAGCGGACATATTTTTCTGAAAGACCTTCACTTTCCTAAGAAGTTCTACTGCACTGCAACATGACAGTTTTAGCCCCGGGCATGATCAGGGAAATAAGCTAAAACGCCTACGAACAGTCTGGGTTGCCACAGATGTCTGAAGTCATGGGAGAGGACATTAGTGTGTCGACTGCCATTGCCATTAGGTGCTGATTCCACCAGTTTCAAGGTTTATGCGATGTAGTGACCAGAAAATCCAGTGGCCGAAAATACTGATTATTTTTTGCACTTTTCAATGCATTTCTGCGGCCATACTCCCCTTACAATAAATTATTACTGTAACCCACACACCACATATGTATATATGCATTGAAAAATTCATTTTTTTTTTTAAAACGGTTTTATGGCAGTGGGATTTGTGTCACTAGAAGCCCTGTTTCACTAATTACAATGATTAGGTCATCTCCATGGGGACCCACCCAGGATGCCACGTGTAATGATTAACTCATCCCCATGGGGACCCACCCAGGATATCACATGTAATGATTAAGTCATCTCCATGGGGACAGACCCAGGATGCCACGTGTAATGATTAAGTCATCTCCATGGGGATAGACCCAGGATGCCACGTGTAATGATTAAGTCATCCCCATGGGGACCCACCCAGGATGCCACGTGTAATGATTAAGTCATCTCCATGGGGATCCACCCAGGATGTCACGTGTAATGATTAAGTCATTCCCATGGGGATCCACCCAGAATGCCACGTGTAATGATTAACTCATCTCCATGGGGATAGACCCATGATGTCACGTGTAATTATTAAGTCATCTCCATTGGGCTACACCCAGGATGCCACGTGTAATGATTAAGTCATCTCCTTGGGGATAGACCCAGGATGTCACGTGTAATGATTAAGTCATCTCCTTGGGGATAGACCCAGGATGTCACGTGTAATGATTAAGTCATCTCCATGGGGATCCACCCAGGATGTCACGTGTAATGATTAAGTCATCTCCATGGGGATACACCCAGGATGCCACGTGTAATTATTAAGTCATCTCCATGGGGATCCACCAAGGATGCCACATGTAATGATTAAGTCACACACATGGCTGGGTGGGTCCATGGGGATCCATCCAGGATGTCACGTGTAATGATTATGTCATCTCCATGGGGACCCACCCAGGATGCCACGTGTAATGATTAAGTCATCTCCATGGGGATCCACACATGATGTCATGTGTAATGATAAAGTCATCTCCATGGGGATAGACCCAGGATTCCACGTGTAATGATTAAGTCATCTCCATGGAGATAGACCCAGGATGTCACGTGTAATGATTAAGCCATCTCCATGGGGATACACCCAGGATGCCACGTGCAATGATTAAGCCATCTCCATGGGGATACACCCAGGATGAAACGTGTAATGATTAAGTCACAGTTGGGTGTCCTGACCCACGTTTGAGCTATCATGCTGCAACATTTGGTGCTGTGGGCTTAGAAAATCCAAGATGGCCAAAAAGCCCACAAGTGCGACAGAATCCAGGAGAACCACGCAGTTTGTGCACACACCAAAATGGTTACCTCACTTGCCACCCACCAGTGTAAAGAAAGATCTTTGTTAACAAAATCCACTGTTACTGATGTCAAAAAGTTGCTGAAATCGTGGCTCACCGGACCACTTTAAAGATGCAACCCTTTTTGTGGGGTTCCACATAACCATTTTACTGTAAGGAGCCCCATCAAAACAATGTTAAGCAAGGATTTACTACCATGTAAGAACCATTCCTGTTTGGAATGCATTAATCCAAGAAAAATCCCCAAAATGGTTGCATTACCAGTACTCACCACTATCAGAAAGCCGGCGGTTTAAAACAACACCAGACTTTTTTTTTGTGTAAAACTGAATAAATGAACCCAAAGCAGGCCAAAGAAAGACTTACTGAGAGGTGGATACAATGTAAAGTTATATTCTGAAGTGACTTGAAGGTTTATAACAAGACTGGCTGAGCTGTGGATTTCAGCAGTTTAAGTAAATTTGGACTGAAAGACACTAAAAATCGAAATGTTTAAAAGAAATGAGTGACCTACTTTTGAGTGTCACATAGGTTGCAATTGTTGAAATGTCATAGTTTTAAACTTAGAATCAGCATTCTAGCTGCATATGTAAAAATGGTTAGTTTTATTTGAATGCAGAAAACTGGGTAACTAAAAGTGACATTAGCTGGGGCCTGGCTTAAGGAACTGGATTCTGCTTGACAACTTCCCCCCAATTGGAGTGAAACTGGATCCACAGCAGTTCCCAGGCCTAGCTGCCTTTTGCTGTTCCCACCAAAAGGGATATGACACTTCTCTGATTGAATTACCAAGGGACTGCTAGAGACTAAACATAGGACCCAGGCAGAGGGTTTATTGAAGTGGCCATAAATGGCTTCCTCTTGAACAATGGGCCTTCCAGGGACCAGGCAGATGGTTTATTGCAGGGGTCATAAAAATGGCTTCCTCTTGGCAGAAACTGGGAGGGGGAGAAACTGGAGACAGAGGCTGAGCTTGAAGAAACTGGACAAACTGGTTTCTTCACCATGTGACTTGGGAAACCACACCCCCTGTAGCCAGAATATGGTTTTAGAAAAAGATGAATAACTCATAGTACGGACTTGTCATAATTATTTAAATGATACCATAATTCTTGTGATTTTTCTGCCCACATTTTAAGAGGTTTTTAGAACCGGTGGCATGATCTGGGGGCAAACTAGCATTTAAGAGGGTATTACTTAAAATGTCTGCATGTGAAAATTCTGATACTTCGTCAATTAATGCCGGCATGCCTTGCACACATTTGGGTAAATTTGAGTAAGAATCTGATATTGGTAACCTGACCAAAAAGTGAAATATGTTGCCATTTCTCAATGCAAGCTCTCAGGAAGAGCAGATTTGGACAGGGTATATCTCAGGTGATATGTGATGGGTGCATGTAATTTCAAACCACTGTGTATCTATGAAGTGTGCATTTTGATCAAATATAGATTTTGTGGGCAAACTGACCAGGGGAGGATCCTCTGACCTATAAAACCTACAGCAACACTCTGACTCACAGTTCCTTCCCCAATCATGGGAGAGGGGAGAATTGGGCCAATCTGCAGTAGAGGGAGTGGCTGGCTAGTGTTGCTGCACACACCCAATTTCAAAACACATAAAAGCAGACAGTCAGGACAGATAGGGACATTCTATTCCATCTGCTGCGGGACTCTCTGCCGGGAAAATCCATACTTTACCTCCATCAACCTCCAGAGAGCCAACATAGAGACTTCAATCTATCCACCTTCAGAGACCAAGACTTTACTTCAGAATTTGTAGCAGAGAGGTCAACTACAAGCTAAATCCCTCTTTAGCAGGCCTCAAATCATTGCCACTATTCACAGCCAGGCGAGTTGTTTGAATTCTTTGCAAGAACTCTTGCCATTTGCCAGAGAGCAGTGTTGTATCCAGAGAGAGACCAGCTGAACCGGAGACTGCTGTATCCGGACCGACAGACCTGATCAGAACCAGAGACCCAGACCAGAACAGCAGAGTAGAGCTGACCCCGACGCTGTGCGCAGAGACCGTCCGTGGCGAGTGAAGAAAACCTGACCAGATCCGTGGCGAGGCCCATTCTATTTCTAAATATATTGTGAGTACCTAGCAGAACTGTGCAGAACCAATCTCTTAGTTAAAATAATCTAATCCAAGCTATTTTAATCTAAGTAGAACTGCCTCCTAACTGTCACCTGTCATTTCTAGTTGCTAGCTGTCACTTGTCACTTTGAACTTTAAAATTTCAAATCTGAAAAACGACCTTTACCATATCGCTCATATCTCCGTAACCGTTTGTCTTAGAGACTTGCAGTAACTTTCCTCTGAACGCTGGGAATCTTGGCTTTTCAACGAACCTAGAACCGCATTCCTACCCCCTATATTTTTGACGCAATCGCGAAAAACGCACTCGCGAATTTTACCGCGATTTGTAATTTCTCCACGTGTGAAAACAGCAGCTTCCTTGCTTTCCTTGCTAAAAATTCGTTTGCCTCTTAAGAACCATCCCTGAATCATTGCTAGAGTGAGCCTGGACTAATATTAACTTGATACCACTCACCCTGAACCTCTAGAGGGAATTAAAAGCATTTTAGCATATTTTTCACTTCATTGCTATCACATATAAAAGCATTTTTGGCCTGTGTTTCAAACTTCTGTAGTCTAAGCTTGCTGGGGTGAACTGAATTACATTTTATTGCATTTCTGAGAACTGTGTGCTTTCCTACCATTTCCTTGCATTGCATAAAGGGGGGAGGGGATTGCCAGAGAAAAGTGATTACATTGTTTTGTTGAAATCATATTGAGTATTTCTGTACTGCATTTCATTCAACATTGCATCCATCTGAACTTATATAAAGCATTCTCTACCACCTTATTCTTCTGTTCCTATTCACAAGTGTGCCAGTGCCAGACTATCCATTATTGATTACTGCTCAGATTAAGTGTCATATTCAATTATTAAATTATTATAAAGTGTGATATATATATATCTATTGTTTAAATTATCAAATAAACCTTTTAACTTGCAAAACAGAACTACTTCTTGGCTCAGTGGGGTCAGGGGGATTCCAAGAGAGGGGTGTTATATAGGGGTAGTCATCCAGAACGCATGAACTGGACATAAAGATATATCAATAAGGGTTTCCATTCAGTATCCCAGACTAGGCATTGACTTAGCTGTAGTGTTGAATTGAATCCTCTTACAAATTGGGGGCTCGTAGCCAGGGATTCCGGATTAGATCTATCACTTGTGCAGATTAATACAGTGTGCCAGCTGACCAGATACACATATCCGGTTGGATCACCACGCTGTGTTACGCTGTAAAGCACTCCTCAAAGGAACGCTCTAAGGAAAAGGTCTGTTTTGCAAAAATAAAATACAAACTTCTGTAAGTCAGGAAGGAACTCAAATTCCAGAATGACGACCTTGGTAGATATGAAAATAGCCAGAGAGCACTTCTTACGTAAGCTATTTGTGAGAGGTGAGTGGACTCATCAGGACCAGACGGTCTGGTTGCAAGCAATCGCACCCCAGATCACGGAAACAGGGTCAGATATATGGAGAGACCAGGGTCCCTTACATGTGGCCCTGAGTGAACTATATGTGTCCTCTAAGGCCAAGGATGAGCACAACAAGATTGCCAGGGTAGCGGCATATTTATATTTACATATGGGAGCCATGCAGGACAAATGTGCTGAAAGCCAAGATCTGGCGAGTAGGCAACTGCTGGCATTACAGAAGGCCCAATCTGATCTGGACTCTTCTGAGCAGAGGCTGCAGAGGAGCCAGGAGTCAGAAAATGATAGTAGGCAGTATATCATTAAAATAAAAGAGGACATGGATATACTGCAACAGGAAAAGGCTGACCAGGATACTAGATTTCTGGCCCTGCAGAAGGAGCACCAAGACAGTTTGGACTCCTTACTGCAGAGCCAGAAAAAGCTGGAGCAACAATTAGACTTTAACAGGGCATGCACGGAGCAGGTAGCCACCCTGCAAAGTCATCTAGATAGGGTGAAGGCAGAGAGCAACAAGCTGATTTTGAAAGACCTGGATACCCAGGCAGAGTTTGATGAAGAACGCCAGAAAGCTGGTGCCTTTCAAAGGCAGAGGGACGACCTGGCGGCACAAATGCAGGCTCTCTGCCAGCACAATGATAGACTCCAACAACAGGTAGCAATGCAGGAGAGACTGATAGAGTCTAGTAAGGCCTTAACTGAGGAACTGAAGGCGCAGGCTCTTGCATTGCAACAGGGAGCAGGGGCGGATAGAGATGAGGTTCGCTGGGAAAGAGAAACTCCTGAGCATAACCCCAGGAGCCCTAGTACCAGAGGCCTTTATCTCTCTCAGTCCCTGGACTCTGCCACCCCCATGTCCCCTGGCGCACATGAGCACAGGGCCACAGGGATGGCAGATTACTATCCAGCCAGAAGCATGGGGCTCATAGGCCAGTACCACCCAGGAATGGAGGGGCGGGCATCCGGGTATGGGCACCCAAGCACAGTGCAATTTAATGGGAAACCCCAGGAGAGTAGGCCCATTAAGGGCATCCTGAAAACCCCTCCCCAGTTAGGTCAGTGGGGGGGTACCCATCAAATCCTGGCAGCAAGGAGGGATCTGAAGACTCCTCTGAGCGGTACAGGACACAGGAGACCAGGTCCCCACATTCTGCCAGCCATTCCCAGGCTCGCAGAATCCGGGAAAACCTGGAAGAACAGACGGGAACCTCTGGGAGCAGTGCCTCTGAGTCAGAAGATGAATGGACCAGGGTTACCCGGACCAAAAGGGCCAATAAGACAAAAAGGGCCTTGCTTAAGGACCCCTTAAAGCAGATTAAGGCAATCAGGAGCGTCATCACGCCTTATCATAAGAACGCCAAGTATTCTGTTTGGGAGCACTTAGAGTTGTTTGAGCAAATGATGGAGACTTTCCATTTGAAGGACAGCCAAAGCTGTATTCAATATGTAAAGTGGACCTTCTCCCCGGAATACTCCAGTTTCTTTGCGGGGCTGGAGGACCAAAATCATTTAAGATGGTCCACCTATAAGGCAGCCATCTTGAAACATTTTTCTACTCATAGAAATCCTCAAGAGGCTCGCAAGGCAGCCCACAATTTACAATGTGGGGAGGATCAGGCCCCACAAGAGTTTGTGCAGGAGTTAAAGCGTGCTTTTGCACAGACCACAAGAAGGGTGCGCACGGATAGCAGAGAATTTATTAATACGTTTTTCCATGCCTTGCCCAAATACATAATGACCCAGCTCGTGAGGGATTTTCACGAGAAAAGATCTTTAGAATGGGTCATTGAACAAGCCACCCGCATCTACGAGGTGCAGAAACCGGTGGAAAACAAAAACCAGCCCAAAAACCCCAAAACTAACAGCACCCCTGCTGCTGCCAAGGTGGCAGAGGTAAAGGTTGCCCCCGTTTTGGATTTGGAGATGGGGGGCCTAAAAACCTACCTGCACCTAATAATGCTAGGCCCAGAAGGTCCTCGGGCCAGTCACAAACACGGAGTCAAGGAGGTAGTCCCACAAATGGGGTCCCTCGCTCTCCTGACTATGTAAGTCCACGTTACAAGGGAAATCGACCCATCCTGGGTTATGTGTGGACTCCTCCAGCCCAAGGGGGGGGATCCAGCCAAGCACCTAACCCAGGGAACTTCCCTCCCAACTTCCCATAGGAGGGCAGAAATTCTCCAAATCCTGGGCAGAACTTTTTCCCTAGGTACCCACCAAATTTCCAGCCCCAAAATCATCCATCCTCCTTTCCCCAATTCCCTGAGCCCAGACAACCTAATCCGGGAGAGGGGAGGCCAAGGGTGAAGGGGTACCAAAATCTTCCCAACCAGGGGTACTACCAGAGAAGGGATAGCTACCCGTCCCGGGATCAGCCCAGGGGAGAAAACAGGGCCCCGTATCAGCCTGAGCGGGTTTCCCAGTTAGAGCGCCAGGTCCAAAATATGGCAGGGGATCTGGGTCACATACTGAGGGCTCAACAGAACCCTCAGATGAGCGTGCCACCGCAGAATGCCCCAAACTCTGGACCTGGTGCTCCAGAACAATGACGGGGGCAGCACCCCGATAACACACCGGTTCCCATGGAGGAGGCACAAGGGGAAGGGGGGTGTAGACCCTTGGAGGAAGCTTCCTTCCCAACTTGTAAACAGCCCCTGGAAAACCAGGAACCGGAAACAAAATCTCCTGCCCCTGAAAGTCTGCCTCCTAAGGAGCAGAGGGGGGTAGGAGAAACAAAAGACCCAAACAGACTCAGTTTGAGGAGGAGGTACAGATCTTCCAATTTGAGGGAGAGGGATCCTCAGAGGATCCTGGGAAAAGGATCTTCTCCTTCAGAGAGGGGGGAACTCCTCCCAAAGAAAAATGGGTCCCTAGGGATGCAAATCCAGACTGGGGAGATGTGGAGACTGAGCTCCCGCCGCCCACCATCTCATCCCAGAACCAACAGCAATAAAATCCCCTGGTTCAAACCCATCCTGATGACTGCCTCCAAAAAGGGGGGGGGGGGCGGCCCAGAACCGGAGCCAGGGGAACCCACAATGGCTCTGATCTCCGGTTGCCAACTTTTTCTTTCAGATTCCCAAGGCTCTCCACAGAATTCTGCCCAAATCTCTTCGCTAGCGATGTCCAAAACCAGAAAGTTAGCCCACCAGTTGTCCAAAAATGTGCATTATCTGTGCCCCCTTGAGGAGAAGGAGGGAAGATACTATGCCCCAGTACAAGTACAGGGGCAGGGTACAATTTTGGCACTGGTGGATACTGGATCTCAAGCTACCCTTCTGTCCAGAAGGGCCTTTGACGAACTGAATACAGGAAGGGGAGAGAATTACCAAATTCCTCTCACCTCTCTTCCTGGACAACTGCAGAACTTTGACGGGAAGGAAATTCCCGTTGAGGGGACTGCAGACTTGGACATTAAAATTGGGCGACACAAGTTGAAACACCCGGTCATAGTTGTGACTCCAGAGGGAACCCCTTGTTTACTAGGGAATGACCTCCTGAGAAGGTTGTCACCCCTAATAGATTGTGTAAACAAGGTCCTCTGGACCCAGACTAGCCGACCCATAAAATTAAAACAGAGTGTCAACCATGTTAGTTTAAACGGCACCTGCCACATGGTTGAACAAAAATCTGACCAAGTAGAATTTCACTTCCAGAATAGCCAAATTCCAGACGTGACAGTATTAGCAGTAGGACAACAGACTGGTGATGTAGGGTCGTCTTTATTTCTGAAAATCAACCTTCCTTCCAGTCTAAAGTGGTATTCCACGCTGGAAGGAAACACTCTGAAATTCTATACTAATCCACAATCAGAAACTCCCACTCCTATAGTCCAGAAAGATGTGAAATCAGCTCAGAGCCTGGCTGATATTCAGCAAATTGGAGAGCAGTTGTTCATCCCTGTTCAGTTAAATGATGGGAAGGACTCTGTTCTCGCTCGAGTGTGTGTGAACAACGGTAAGAGCTTCATCAGCGAAGCCATGTTCCACCAACTCCCAAAAGATCCAGCCATTCCCACATTCAAACTGATAGACAAATGAGAAATGGACCTGGAAGCACCTAATTCCAAACATCTCCTGCCAAGCAGGTGTATGCTCAAAATCTCCATTGGCAACAAGAGCATAGTCCACAATTGTTGGGTCGTGCGAGACGTCACTGCCGCTTTTTACTTAGGCAGTGACATTCTCAATCGCTTTGCCATTAGTTTGGACCTAATAAACTTCAAAGCTTGGTCCCGATTAGCGGATAATCCCATGGGCTTCGATGATCCAGAAAAAGCATTTAGGTCAGCTCAATTGCTACCTTATGCAGTTGAAATTCAGATCAAAGAGGAAGTCACCATCCCAGAAAGGACCCGACAATTCTCCCTGGAAGTGAAAGCTAAAAGAGGACAATATTTGCAAAACCCTGATGCTTACATACATCTAAGTGCTTCTCTCCAACAGAAAGGGTTGGGGGTAAACCCAGCTCCATTAGTCAACATAGAACATGACACCATTCTAATAGAGGTGGATAACAGCGACTTAAAGAGTATTACTCTAGCCGCAGGCACCATTATTGGAATGGCAGTTGATGACCGACATTTTTCCATTGATTTAGGTAATGAACTGTTAGGGCCAATCCCCAAGGACTGCTTTGACAGTGACAGTGATGACAATACGACACCAGAAAGGATTTTTACCCGGCATGGGGGGAACTTCCTGGTGTACACTTCTTGCCCTTATGGTAAGGAAGATGTGACTTGTGACTTCAGGAGGGATGAGGTGATTTTCCAGGTCCATGAGGGCTGCCTTTCCCACCTGAAGCCTCTGGTCCAAATCAGCACTCTGACCAGGGACTTCTCCACCCAGCTGGAGGAGGCCGCAGAGATAGCCAAACCAGAAGTCTTTCCAGGCTTCAGGCAGATGGTGGAAGAGAGAGTCAACCTAGCTGATGCCTGTGTGACTCTGGAACAAAAGCAAAAGTTGAAACAAGTTTTCTTGGATTTCCAAGATCTCTTTGCGGTAGACTCATATGACTGTGGTCGCACTGACATCCACACAACAACAATCCCCACGGACCCTGGCATGACTCCTGTGTTTGTGAAGCAATATCGCTTGCCTCTCGCATCAATGGAGTCCCTTACTGAAATAATTAAGAACCTTGAGTCCCGGGGAATAATCCGTCCAGTCCACAGCACCTTCAATAATCCGGTGCTGGGAATATTGAAGCCAAACGGCCAGTGGAGACTCTGCGCCGACCTCAGGGAGCTCAACAAACGGGTCCATACTTCCCGATGGCCTCTGCCCTACATTGACCAAGGGCTGGCCCAGATCCAGGGGTCACAGGTATTCACTGCAATAGACCTGACCAATGGATACTGGACTGTGCCTGTCAGTAGGGAGGACCAATACAAGTTGGCTTTTACCTTTGGGGGCCAGCAATACACATGGACCCGGACTCCCTTCGGATACCTCAACTCCGGCAATGAATTCAACATTTTCCTACATAAGGCCATGCCCGACCTGGGTGCGAGGGGTAACCTGGCTTATGTAGATGATGTCCTCATCAAAAGTTCATCTGTGGAGGAACACATAGCGGAGATCCGTTATGTTCTGACCCAGTTGAGGGCCGCCGGAGCAAAACTTTCCTTTCAGAAAGCACAGTGGTGTAGAACCTGTGTTAATTTCTTGGGGCATGAGATTACTCCTCAGGGTCTCTGTCCCCAGGAAAAGAAAGTGGAAGCACTTCAGAAACTGAAAGACCCCACAACTCTGCGGGAATTAAGGAGCCTCCTTGGGCTGACTAATTACAGCAGAAAGTTCATTGAGGGCTACGCAGAGATCACCAGACCCCTGATTCATCTCCTGAAGGGGGGGTCAAGTGGGAATGGGGTCCAGAACAAGCCGAGGCAGTAAAACAACTCAAAAGAAGCCTCTCACAAGCGCCTTGCCTAGCTTACCCTGTCAGGAACAAGGAGTTCTTCCTGGAGACGGGGTTCTCTAATACGTGCTTGACGGCAGTATTATACCAAAAGCATGACAAGGTCAATAAAGTAATCTCCTATGCGAGCAAAACTTTATCCTCTGTGGAGGAAAAATTCAACGATTGTGAGAAGGCACTCCTGGCGACGTTGTGGGCATTGAAGAATTACCGCCCGTTTATCCAGGGGGAACACATCATAGTGGAGACTCCACACCAGCCTCTGCAATATCTCCAAAGTGATAGAATCCGGGCCGGAAATGTGAGTAATTCCCGAATTACTTCCTGGATTATGTCAATGCAAGGCTTTCCTGTGGAGGTCAGATATGGCCAAAACAAGAAGAGTCCCCTCGCGCAAGGTCTGGCTGACTTGCATGATTGTGCCAGAGAAAACTGTCTCGAGGACGAAAGTCTAAAAATAAAGGACAACATGGAGGCATACCTTAATTCCCCCCACAAAGTCTTTGAAGAAGACAAGTGTGAGGGAATGCCCACTGTGTATGTGGATGGATGCTCTTACCATGTTGACAACGACAGGGAGAAAGAACTGGTGGCCGGCGTAGGGAATGCATGGGTGAATGAGCCCCCAGAACCCTCCGCTGGATACAAAATTGGTCCCCGAAGTAGTCAGGTGGCAGAATTGATGGCTGGCATCAGGCCATCCTCACTGCTGTCCAGCATCAACTCCACGAACTGGTCATAATCACAGATTCGGATTATGTACGGAACGGGTTCGTGGAGCACCTAGTTAATTGGAAAACCAGAGGCATGTTATGTGCTAACAACAAACCCTTGAAACATGGGAAGTTGATCCAAAACATTGATGATCTGGTCACCTCGAATGAGATGACCATCTACTGGAAAAAGATCAAGGGTCATTCCAAAGTAGAGGGACCAGACAAAACTGGAAATGACTTAACTGATCAGCTAGCCAAAACCGGGGCCATCCAAGGGGATCTAATTGAGATTGAGTCCCTGTTGGGGGAAATCCAGGTCACTGCTATCACTAGGTCCCAGACAAATGCTCACAACGACCTTTCAATTGCACAATGGAGTAAGGAGACCCCTGATGCTGATTTGATTACTGCTCAGAAGGGGGATCCAATTATTGGTAAGTTTTACCAACACCTTGAGGACCCTGAGAACTTTCCCCTGACGGATACCGATTACATTGGGAAAGAGGACCTAAGGGTGTTGATGAAATGTCCAAAAATGTTCCGGATCCAAGACGGTTTGCTGGTAAGGAAATCCAAAGCTGGCCACGATCAGTGGATGGTTCCTACCTCATTCCGAAGCCTGATGTTAAGTCACGCCCATGATGCGGCCACCGCCGGTTATAGGGGGTTTCACACAACACTGGAAATCTTAAGAGAGGTTGCATACTGGCCACACATGGAGCAGGACCTTGACCAATACTTGAAGGCGTGTCTTGTGTGTGCGCAATTTCAGCCGACGTCCCTCACGCACCGTGCACCCCTCCAAAGGAGGGGGATGACACTGCCATGGTCAGATTTACAAATCGACTTTGTAGGCCCCGTGATTCGCTCTGCTAGGGGGAATAAGTACATGTTGACTGTGACATGCTTGTTTACCAAGTGGGTGGAATGTCTCCCAGCCCCAAATTGCAAGGCAGAAACTGCAGCTGCCCTGATGATTAACCACATCTTTTCCCGTTTCGGTCTACCTCAAAGGATTGAGTCAGACAGGGGTAGCCACTTCACCAGTGAAGTAATGACAAAGATGTGGGAGAGACTGGGGGTCAAAAGGAAGTTGCATATTGCTTACCGGCCAGCTTCTTCTGGGGCAGTAGAGAGATATAACCGAACCATTGTGAGCATATTAAAAAAGTTTGTGGCGGATTCTGGACCAAGTTGGGATATCCGATTACCTCTGGTCCTAATGGCCATCAGATCTATCCCTTCATCTGCAACCAAAATGTCACCATTTGAGTTCATGACTGGGCGCAAGATGGTGCTTCCGCAGCATTTGCTCTACAGGACCCAAGAGCAGACACTGACAAATGCCTCCACAACTCATGAGTATGTGGAGAATTTAAGGAAACACCTTCAACATGCTTTTGCTTATGCTCAGCGGAATCTAGAAAGATCAGCTGATAGCATGAAGACCCACTATGACCTGAAGACTTCCAGGAAGGAATATCAGGTGGGGGACCGGGTCTATCTATACAATTTCCAAAGGAACCAGGCCAAACAGTGAACATTTTTGCCTACATGGAAGGGGCCCTTTGAGATTATAGACAAAATCTCCCCTGTGGCCTACAAGATCTGCATCCCCAAAGGCGGTTTGGCAGAGGGGGAAGACAAGTGGGTCCACATAAACCAGTTGAAGTGTTGCCATCCCAGGCACACTCTGCAACAACTGGAGGAATCCTCTGGAATCCTAGAGGGTACTGTCTCAGATTAATTCAGTTCTAACTTAAAATATCCTACATATTGCCTATCAAATTATAAGTTTCTCAATGTGGGTGTTTTCGTTTTTGAATGCAAAAAGAAATGTGCATGTCCATATGTTTTGACTATAAATTTATATGCCACCCCACTATATCAATGGTGGGGGAAAAATGTCTATGAATAGGTATTGCTGCTCTTCCTTTGTCGTCCTAGGAGAAAGAAAACCTCGAGACTGGCCAAGGAGGACGATCCGGAGACCGGGAGCAGAGACGCGGAGGGCCCAGGGTACCGCCCAATATTCCCATCAGGACCGGCGAGGAGAACCGATCGATCAGTACTGGATGGAGGAAAAGATGCTGAACTGTGCCATTTGCAGAATTGGAAGAAGATTATGCAGACAGACCAGTGCGTGGGTCAAAACCCTTGTGCACCCGACTCCCCATCGACTCAAATTCAAAGGGCAGTCACGTGGGGGGATCTGTTGGGTGTCCTGACCCACGTTTGAGCTATCATGCTGCAACATTTGGTGCTGTGGGCTTAGAAAATCCAAGATGGCCAAAAAGCCCACAAGTGCGACAGAATCCAGGAGAACCACGCAGTTTGTGCACACACCAAAATGGTTACCTCACTTGCCACCCACCAGTGTAAAGAAAGATCTTTGTTAACAAAATCCACTGTTACTGATGTCAAAAAGTTGCTGAAATCGTGGCTCACCGGACCACTTTAAAGATTCAACCCTTTTGTGGGGTTCCACATAACCATTTTACTGTAAGGAGCCCCATCAAAACAATGTTAAGCAAGGATTTACTACCATGTAAGAACCATTCCTGTTTGGAATGCATTAATCCAAGAAAAATCCCCAAAATGGTTGCATTACCAGTACTCACCACTATCAGAAAGCCGGCGGTTTAAAACAACACCAGACTTTTTTTTTTGTATAAAACTGAATAAATGAACCCAAAGCAGGCCAAAGAAAGACTTACTGAGAGGTGGATACAATGTAAAGTTATATTCTGAAGTGACTTGAAGGTTTATAACAAGACTGGCTGAGCTGTGGATTTCAGCAGTTTAAGTAAATTTGGACTGAAAGACACTAAAAATCTAAATGTTTAAAATAAATGAGTGACCTACTTTTGAGTGTCACATAGGTTGCAATTGTTTAAATGTCATAGTTTTAAACTTAGAATCAGCTTTCTAGCTGCATATGTAAAAATGGTTAGTTTTATTTGAATGCAGAAAACTGGGTAACTAAAAGTGACATTAGCTGGGGCCTAGCTTAAGGAACTGGATTCTGCTTGACAACTTCCCCCCAATAGGAGTGAAACTGGAACCACAGCAGTTTCCAGGCCTAGCTGCCTTTTGCTGTTCCCACCAAAAGGTATATGGCACTTCTCTGATTGAATTACCAAGGGACTGCTAGAGACCAAACATAAGACCCAGGCAGAGGGTTTATTGAAGTGGCCATGAATGGCTTCCTCTTGAACAATGGGCCTTCCAGGGCCCAGGCAGATGGTTTATTGCAGGGGTCATAAAAATGGCTTCCTCTTGGCAGAAACTGGGAGGGGGAGAAACTGGAGACCGAGGCTGAGCTTGAAGAAACTGGACAAACTGGTTTCTACACCATGTGACTTGGGAAACCACACCCCTGTAGCCAGAATATGGTTTTAGAAAAAGATGAATAACTCATAGTACAGACTTGTCATAATTATTTAAATGATACCATAATTCTTGTGATTTTTCTGCCCACATTTTAAGAGGTTTTTAGAACCGGTGGCATGATCTGGGGGCAAACTAGCAGTTAAGAGGGTATTACTTAAAATGTCTGCATGTGAAAAGTCTGATACTGCGTCAATTAATGCCTGCATGCCTTGCACACATTTGGGTAAATTTGAGTAAGAATCTGATATTGGTAACCTGACCAAAAAGTGAAATATGTTGCCATTTCTCAATGCAAGCTCTCAGGAAGAGCAGATTTGGACAGGGTATATCTCAGGTGATATGTGATGGGTGCATGTAATTTCAAACCACTGTGTATCTATGAAGTGTGCATTTTGATCAAATATAGATTTTGTGGGAAAACTGACCAGGGGAGGATCCTCTGACCCATAAAACCTACAGCATCACTCTGACTCACAGTTCCTTCCCCAATCATGGGAGAGGGGAGAATTGGGCCAATCTGCAGTTGAGAGAGGGGCTGGCTAGTGATGCTGCACACACACCTACTTTCAAAACACATAAAAGCAGACAGTCAGGACAGATAGGAACATTCTATTCCATCTGCTGCGGGACGCTCTGCCGGGAAAATCCATACTTTACCTCCATCAACCTCCAGAGAGCCAACATAGAGACTTCAATCTATCCACCTTCAGAGACCAAGACTTTACTTCAGAATTTGTAGCAGAGAGGTCAACTACAAGCTAAATCCCTCTTTAGCAGGCCTCAAATCATTGCCATTATTCACAGCCAGGCGAGTTGTTTGAATTCTTTGCAAGAACTCTTGCCATTTGCCAGAGAGCAGTGTTGTATCCAGAGAGAGACCAGCTGAACCGGAGACCGCTGTATCCGGACCCACAGACCTGATCAGAACCAGAGACCCAGACCAGACCAGCAGAGTAGAGCTGACCCCGACGCTGTGCGCAGAGACCGTCCGTGGCGAGCGAAGAAAACCTGACCAGATCCGTGGCGAGGCCCATTCTATTTCTAAATATATTGTGAGTACCTAGCAGAACTGTGCAGAACCATCTCTTAGTTAAAATAATCTAATCCAAGCTATTTTAATCTAAGTAGAACTGCCTCCAAACTCTCATCTGTCATTTGCAAAGCTGTCACCTGTCATTTCTAGTTGCTAGCTGTCACTTGTCACTTTGAACTTTAAAATTTCAAATCTGAAAAACGACCTTTACCATATCGCTCATATCTCCGTGACCGTTTGTCTTAGAGACGTGCAGTAACCTCTGAACGCTGGGAATCTTGGCTTTTCAACGAACCTAGAACCGCATTCCTATACTTTTGACGCAATCGCGAAAAACGCACTCGCGAATTTTACCGCGATTTGTAATTTCTCCACGTGTGAAAACAGCAGCTTCCTTGCTTTCCTTGCTAAAAATTCGTTTGCCTCTTAAGAACCATCACTGAATCATTGCTAGAGTGAGCCTGGACTAATATTAACTTGATACCACTCACCCTGAACCTCTAGAGGGAATTAAAAGCATTTTAGCATATTTTTCACTTCATTGCTATCACATATAAAAGCATTTTGGGCCTGTGTTTCAAACTTCTGTAGTCTAAGCTTGCTGGGGTGAACTGAATTAGATGTGATTGCATTTCTGAGAACTGTGTACTTTCCTTCCATTTCCTTGCATTGCATAAAGGGGGGGGATTGCCAGAGAAAACGGATTACATTGTATATTTGAAATCATATTGAGTATTTCTGTACTGCATTTCATTCAACATTGCATCCATCTGAACTTATATAAAGCATTCTCTACCACCTTATTCTTCTGTTCCTATTCACAAGTGTGCCAGTGCCAGACTATCCATTATTGATTACTGCCCAGATTAAGTGTCATATTCAATTATTAAATTATTATAAAGTGTGATATATATATATCTATTGTTTAAATTATCAAATAAACCTTTTAACTTGCAAAACAGAACTACTTCTTGGCTCAGTGGGGTCATGGGGATTCCAAGAGAGGGGTGTTATATAGGGGTAGTCATCCAGAACGCATGAACTGGACATAAAGATATATCAATAAGGGTTTCCATTCAGTATCCCAGACTAGGCATTGATTTAGCTGTAGTGTTGAATTGAATCCTCTTACATCACACACGTGGCTGGGTGGGTCCATGGGGATCCATCCAGGATGTCACGTGTAATGATTAGGTCATCTCCATGGGGACCCACCCAGGATGCCATGTGTAATGATTAAGTCTCTTTACACTCGATTTCTCCAACAGTCCCTTGCTGCTGTCTATTAACAACTATCACATTTTCTAAAACGCCTGCACCAATCACATACTTAAACGCACACTTTCATTTCTATACACAACTCCATATGTCCCCTTTAACATTCTGAGAATATGTTCCCTTTGCTTCCAAAGCCCCTCCACCAGAAACCTTTCCTACAGAATGCCCTATTTCTGCATCCACAACAATCTGCCGGCGCACCCTGCACACCTTTTCCCATGCACACAACACTCCACCCTTGTGCACACCCACAACAACACTATGAATGCATGCATACGATCATGAACACAGCTAACATAGTACACAAACGTAACATACATAGCTGCAATTCAACCCAACTCCCTCACTCCATAAAGCACCCACTGACAAAAACAGGTTGCAATTCTCACCATCCACAAACATACCATAGCCTCCATCACCCCTACTCACTACTATGCAGAAAGTATTGTTTCACTAGCAACCTAACCACAACATTGTCACAACATTTACCCTACCTCAACAATTCTGCACACATCATAGTAAAGAACTCATATAAGCTGCACTTCAACCACACCCTTTGCCATACTGCCAGTATGCACACACTCCACCAAGCGGGCACACTGCGTGACTTTTCATTGCACCATGTTCACTCACACATCCAAAACTTTACCATATTCTATCATCCACCTCACCTGCGGAACCAAACATACACACCTGCTAGATCATTTGTACTGCTCTGTCATCTGCAACGTACTACTCAACCATTCTTTGCAGGTCATCACTGTCTGCCAGATGCACAGTCAACATTGCATTAGTGGCGTGGGTGTCACCAAAGTCCTAGGCTCTTCAATCCATGGCCTATAACCTACCACCTTCGGCCATACACCCAAAAGGCTAAGCCTTCAACACAGGCACCACAACTCCATAGTGACCGTATGCAAACTCAGCACCCAGTGGACACACTCCATCACTTTTCACAGCACCATCTCCTAGTACATATCAAAAACTTTACCATTTTTGAAACAGTGTCCTCACCAGCAAAACCACACAAGCAGTTATGGCAGCTCACATGTCCTGCTCTATTGCATCTGAAATGAGCTCCACGCCCATTCTTTACAGGTCACAACCCTCTACCTGCTGCTGAATCTGAAATGCCTTACTACCGTGTGTGTCCTAAAGTCCTAGCCTCTTCAGTGCATGGCCTATGGCCTTCATCCATGCACCCAACAGTCTAGGCCTTCAAGACTGTCACTGCTACGTAATAGCTTCATCCATTTCACCATTTCACCACCTTCGCCTATACACATACACAGCAGTACCACAAGCACTACTACCCAACCTGTGCACTGCCATGGACCTGTAGAGCAACAATTTGTACCACTTACCATAATGTTGAAAGATAACACTCTATCCTACACCCCTGTGCACTTTCATTCACATACTATGGCCGTCCCCATTCCCAAACTATAGTGCCACTGCCTAAGTAGCCACATTCAGTTTGCAACAGTAGCCTACTGCAAAACGTGTGCACACACCACACTGTGAAAGCACCACCCTGCACCACATGTACACCCACACTTGCTTTTCTGTGGTAGATATGGTAAAGGCCTACGCTCTTCACTGCATGCCCTACGATCTACGGCCTTTGTCCATGCAGACAATATTATAATCCTTCCACAAACTCAACGCAGCTGGTGGTACCATGTGCCCAAGTACCACATTCCATCCGCATGACACAGCCACCCGCGCTCCCACCCAACCTATTTCATGTGCAATTCATTCCCCTTCTACACTGTACCTGCCACCACTTAGCACAGAAAGAGGTGGCCACAAACAGGTCACCTGCACACGCATCCAGCAATCACATACAGAACCTCTGCATTCCACCCATTCACTAAAACAGGTTGCTAAAACCAAAATGCACAAACATACCACAGCCTCCACCAACCCTACCCAGACCCATTCACAAAGTATGGCATCACTACCAACCTAACCACAACTGTTGCACAACATTGGCCCTATTGCCACAATTCATCACACAGCATAGTTACCAATCACAATTAAGGTGCACTTCTACTATATCCTCTGTCATAGCAAAAGTAGGGCCCTGGCAGAGTATGAAAACCATATTGCAAATGTTCTCATGTTCTCTGCCCCTGAGCCTGTGGTTCAAGAGCTGGTATTGATTTCATAATTGGCCCACCAAAGGACCCTTTTTTAAAAAATAAGTTACATTTTTGCAATGAGTTGCCTACGTTATCACTGGCGATGCCTGCTTCTCTCGAAGTATGACAGACCTCTGCATCCCTTGTGAACATTGAGTTCAGCCCCTGGAGAGCTTTGCAAATAAAGGGAATCTGTTTGATGGTTTCTCTTTAATGTAAGTAAATGCCAAGGCTTTCATGGTGTACTTTTGCCTATACCTGTTGTTTCACCCAATACTCTTCCCTTCTTCCCCAACAGTTGTATATTTTTGCTAAAACTGAGCAAACAGAGGCTCCTCAATTTCAAGGACCTCTTCCTCAGGGCATCCAACAAAAGTTATGTTGGCCCCTTCTGTGAGGAGACAGATTTAGCTAGTCTTCATTCTTGAAACAGGACATCCAAGGCAAATGTCTTCCCGTGTCCAGTAATTAATTACTACAGCGGTACCAAAAGAGAAATCACAGATATGTCCTTGAGCACCGCCCAGACCTCAATCCTCTTTCCACTTGCGTCTTTAATTGGACCGCATGCTAGCTCACTAGCATCTTTCCCATCACTTTGTTGGACGACAAGGAGCAGCAATCTGAATTGCTTCAGGGTACTTGTATGGAGAAAACAAAAAGCAAGGGCAAGAATGCAGATAACAAGTATGTTACCATTGGAAATTGGGTACAAAAGGAGAAATAATTAGCGACAAGAAGTCCCTTCGGTACAACCAAGTATTATTTGTGGGTACCTAGAAGGGATGCTGTGGTTATCCTGTTGGTGCACACGTTCAGGGGAAGCTCAGCCATGATTTCGTTTTCCAAGAGCAAGGCTCTTTTTAGGGGCTCTGGAAATTGATGGTGTTTTGTTCTAAGTTTTCACAGATGATGTGTCCCGAAGGTACAAGAGATGTAATTATTTTCCTAAGTGCCACATGATTGGTTTTTATAGCAGTTGGTGATCCCACAATCTTGGTTGGTCTCTAGGTATTGAGCCTGCTCAAAAGGTATAGAGGGCACATTATCAGATACATGTTCTAGATACTGCAAAGGGATGCAACATTGATGAGGTGTTTTTTTAACTCTTTATTTACACATTTTACACTTTATTATATATGGAAACAAACAAAACTTAAAAGTGTACAATGCAACACTAGGAATAAAACCACATCGACAATAATTTAACATTCTGCCACCCCATGTAACAAATCTTAAAGAATCAAAAATGGCTTAACAGCAATGAAAATAATATAATACAAGTCATCATTCCTATACATGAATCCAACAAATACAAAACACATAAAGCAAGAAGACACTCTACATGCAGACAAACACACACACAATCACATCGCTCACCAAGAATCCTCACCACGAACATTGCACAATACAAAATGATATGATATGATATGGCATTTATAATGCGCCTATGCACAAGTGTTTCAAGGCGCGACGAGGCAAGGGAGGGGGAACAAAGGGAGGACAGACAACGATCCTACTAGGCCAGGTGTCATTCAGATCGCGCAAGTGCATGGGAAGGAGAAGGAGGAGAAGTGCGAGGGAGAAAGCGGAAAGGACAGTGCAGTACATGGGGTAAAGAAAATTAAATTAAACAGTAAGTAAAAGTACGGCCAGCAGGTGCAAGTATAAGGATAAGTGCCGACACCAGGTGTCAAGTGGGACTGTAGGATACAGAAACAGTCCCCAAGTGCGGGGGTTGTCAGGAGGGCAGTGCAGGAGTGAGACTGGCAGGGGAGCGGACCTGAGATCAGGGCGTGACCAGATAACCAGTGCAAATTCAGTGCCAGCCAGGAAGTTATTAAGGGAGAGGAGGAGAAAAAGTAGAAGCAAAGAGAACGTTTTTGAGGTGCTTCCGACCGAAGATGATTCTCCTCAAGTTTCAGGGAGGCTGTTCCAGAGGGAGGGTTAGCCGAAGAAAGAGATCTACCACCAACTCGTTGCTTGGAGAAGCGACTGACCCTGAGGAAGTTTGAGGTAGATGAGCAAAGAGCTCGAGAAGGAAGGTATTTGGGGAGAGAGAATTGAAGGTATTGAGGCCCCTGGCCCCAGAAGGCCTTGTGGACGATGCAGAGGGTTTTAAACTTAATCCTCGCAGTAACAGGGAGCCAGTGCAGAGATTTCAGATTTCAAATTACCCCTATGTACCCTACAGATTGTTAAAGGTCCCAGAGAGTTCCAAGTAAATGTCTACTCAAAGTCTGACAACACCTGTACATCATTCAACCAACTCTCCACCAGTGGCTCTTTCCTGGTTTTCCACACCTTCAGAGCCTGCTTCACGCCACCACCAGTACTTTGTCTATCCATTGCCCATACTGTCTAGCAATCTCACATCTTCCTCTGCCAGATAAAAGGATCTGAAAAGGCATTCTTGGAAAACATATGGATAAAACCGTGTCCACCATGTCCAAAACACTCCACCACAATTAGCGCACCTTAGGGCAACTCCACAACATATGCAGCAAAGTTCCCCCTTTCCTTACCACAACCCCACCACACATCATTGTCCAACAAACCCAAACTATGCACAGTCCGATACAGGCGACCCAAAATCTTTTGTTGGTTAAGCCTCAAATTCAGGTCCAATTTACTCCTAAAAACTAGCTTTCTGTAGTTGCCCCCACTCCTTATCAAAAATGTTACACCCCAAGTCACCCTCCCAATCCTGTCACAACTTTTCCCAGAATTCAACAAATAAAGGATCCATAGGCATCAGATTACAAAATGTGGACTCCATACGGGGTGATGATGCAAATATAGCAAACCCACTTGGCTTGGTCCCCAATGGAGCAGACCACGTACTCAGTCTCTGCAACAAAAGTGACTCTAACTCCCTGAATCTACCCATCTCCCTATTCCCCAGACCGAACACACGCTGAAGTTCTGCAAAGGCTAACATTTGCCCCTTCACCCCTGCAACACATCACCTATCTTCAGTACCCCCGTCGAGATTCAACTGCAACGACATAAGGTTTTATTCCCAATCTAAAGACTAGGATTATGCTAAAGAGAAGCCCTATATTGCAATAACAAATTCTGATCGTTAGCAGTCAACCACAAGGCAAGGGCCTCGCAAGCCGCATCAGTTGAAGGTAATTTATCATTGACATTTTTCATTCTCCCCATAGAATAAATGTCATTCAACCCAAACGGAGAAATCCTATATTTCTCTACCGTCATCCATAGTGGTTCCAATGTACTCTTGGGCACTAAGTAATGAGCTGCCTTCTTGAATAACCCCCCCCCCCGCCTTTATGATATGGAACAAGATCCGGGTAACCAAAACCAGCTTCCCGAGTACTACGCATCAGGATGAATCTAGGGATTTTCGGTTTCTTCCTCTCACCCCAGAAAAAGTCTTGGAAAACCTTACCACTCCTCTACAGCAACCTTTTCAAAAATCGCAAGGGAAGTAATTGGATAACATAAAGAACTTTCGGCAGAAGAGACATTTTAATAGCATTGACCTTAGCCCAAATACCCAATGGTAATCTTTCCCATTTCCTCGCATCCTTCATCAACACCCCAACTAGTTGATCTACATTAAAGTCTTGGATTAGATAAACCTCCAAATAATTTACATGAGAATCCGACCATTTACAGTTCCGCGCCGGTAAATCTCCCCTTCGAATTGATTGTGTCCTCCCATGTATTCCTCATCTTTGATATTTGATATCCAGCTTCAGCTGCTTCGGAATTGTTTTTTCACCAGAGGGCACTGTGTGTCGATGGCATCGACTCGATGTTGTGACGACTTCATTATTTCGAGAGAGAAAATGTCTTCTTCGTCAACACCGACAACCCCAAAGACTGTGATTGTGGGTCGAAAATGTCTTCATCCACATCAAATCTGTTTGTGGTGCCTCGGGCCGACCATAACACCTCAGACTGCTCCAAGTGCCAGTCTACGACTGGAAAGACCTTGAAGGAACAAAGAGGGAAGTTGAAGGTAGGCCAAATCTCAAATTCCCCTAACCCGCCAAGAAACCTTCGACCAACGAGTCGAGAGGTGACTCTCCTCGGAGGAAGAAGGCCAATCGGTCGAGATCGAGGAGTGGCTCTCACCACTCTTCTTCGTCCTCGAAAAACTCTAAGAGAAAGCACCATAGGTTTCATTGTCAGATGCTTTCCCTGAGAGGGTTTCTTGTCAAACTCAAAAATCCACTCCGGCCGAGTGGGAGGCTGTCAGAGCAGAGAAGTTCAAAATATTTGAAAAGCAGAAGCTTCAAAGCCATGCTCCTACTGTGCCGTCGAAAGGAGCCGGGAATGAAAGGGCTTGACCTAAATACAGCATGCACTCGAGCCTGGGATGAGGCCTCGATCCGATGAAGTAACATTGAAGGATCAGTCAAGCAGAAAGCATAAGTTGAGGTTGTCAACGCCATCGACATCTTCGACGCCGGCGGCGCCTTCAACGCCAGTCAAACCCTTGACGTCAACACCAGCTGTGCCATCATTGCCAGCTGCGCCATCAACGCCGAGCATCCCAGTTAAACCTATGGTGCCACAGAAGAACGTTTTGATGACTCTTCCAGAGTCAAACCCATTATTTACAAAACCATATTTGCCACTAACAAGAAAAGACTATTTTAAGTCACTTTCTTCCATATATGAAGTGAATGAATCATCAGATGAAGAGGCTCTCTTTCATTTGGCCTCCAGTTTGGTACACCAAATGTACCAGAAAGTGTTATTGCAGAGGAGTGAAGGTTGAGAGACCTCTATGACAACCTACAGACTGCAAGTGGGGTGGATACCTCACCTGAGTTGGATGTCCAAGGTAGTGGGCTGCATGGGGTGGAGTAGGTCTCCATTGCCATTTGAACAAGATTATGAAACAGACATCTTAGATAAGGGTCCTCAGTCAGATCCCATATTACCGTTTCACATCGCTTTACAGAAAAGGGTGGCGATGAATTGGGAAACACTGTAAACAAATCCAGCTGTAAATAAAAACTTGACCAAGAAGTACTGTCCTTCCAGTAGTGACCCCGACGAACTGTCGAAACATCCCACTCCAGAGAGTCTGGTGGTGCAGGCAGCTACTGCAACATCTAAGCAAGTGGCTTACCCTACCATCTGTCTTGATATTGGGAAAATCTTCCTTGGGACCAGCCCTTGAGAGCAAAAATTACCCAATTCAGCCCAAAATACAGGTTCTATTGTGCCGAGCAGTGAACTCATGCTAGTGACAAATGACACCTTCAAAACGTTTTAGCATTTATTCTAAACAGTGAATTTCAGCAACATCTTGGGATTCAAGTTAGAGAAGATTACAAAGCACAAAACTTAGAGAAACACAAAATATAGAGAAACATAGAACTTAGAGAAACATAGAGAAACACAGTCTTACGCCCCTTCAATCAGCACTGGGAGACCCTGGCCCTCATAAGCTAGCTGTAGCCAGCCCCGCTCAGAGGACAGCGCTGCAGGGTGCCGACAGAGCAGCAGGTTCCGGACACTCGCTTTTGCTCAAACCAAGTCCACAGATCGATCTCCCACCTGAGTCATGTGGGCATGCATTTTTATAATCTCGTGCTGTCAGTCCATGACGCACAGTTCCAGAACCTTCCCTGGGCAAAATATAGGCTTGCTCATGGAAAAACCCAACTCTGTGAATTTCCACTGTGCTCCTTTTCTGTGCCCCTCCCTGCTTGGAGCCCATCTGCGCGAAAAATCAGGAATGTCTTATCAGTGCCTTCCCAGAGAAAAGAGGATTTGTTTACGAAACCATGCAGGGCTACAATTAGAAAGGAAGAATATTCTAAGAGAAGTCGAGATGAATTAACCCTATGTGAGCAAGCTCTAAAAAGGATGCACTCATAGCTTAGTGTTCATAGCACTTAAGATTGGTTATCTAAGCGCTATATAGGTGCCATAATGTTCCAAACACTCCAATAATGTCTATTAGCTACAGAACTGGGGCCTTCGCCCTGCCTATCTATCTACAATGCATAATGTGACCTACTACTACTACTAGGCCTGCATATTCCTTGTAGCTCACTACTGCGTAATGGAAGTGCTACAACAGACTACTGTCATCATTTTTGGCACATACTTTGAATAAACTATTGGCTTTCAGCGGCTAATGCTGTCAGCTAAAGCCCTGATTGGCAAATTTGCAATTTTGTGTATCACTACACTATCCCTCTAGATAGGGATGACGAAAGAGTAGATGGATGGACAGGGAAGGTATTTTCCGCAGGGAGTGTGGCACTCAAATCTGCCAACTCCACATCTGCCCTTGCAAAATGTACGTTCGCTCTGTGGGACTGCATTTCCATGGCGGCAGAGGACATTCCCGACGGGGATGAAAGAGATGGGTTCTTAGCCATAGTTAGGGACGGCAAAGAAGCCATGCGCAAGTCTCTTCAGTCAGATCTGGATTCTGCTGATAGCATCAGTAGAGCCATGGCTACTAGCACTGATATGCGCAGATTTGAGTGGTTGCAGAAGTTGGGTTTTGCACCGGATGTGCAATCCAGACTTCTCAACATGCCCTTTGATGGGTCTCACCTTTTGGCAATAAGGCTGACAAGAGTCTTGAAATGTTGCAGACCTCAAAGGAGACAGCCAAATCTTTAGGCGCCGCTATTAGGCAACTTCTGCCTTTTTGACCTAGCGGACAACCTTGGATGGGTAAATCTATTCACTACTACTCCTCATTTGGAAGGGCGAGAGGAAATGCCAGTCAAAGGGGCCAAAGAAGATTTCCTTGTGGTGGACGAGGAAGGGGTGCAAAGCCAGCTCAAGCAGGGGCATTTTTACCATCTGCCACTGCATCTGCCACCTCAAAACCTCTCTGAGGTCTTGAGTCACAATTAACCAGTAGGAGGCAGACTGTCTCAGCATCTAGAAGAATGGTGAGACATTACTTTGAATGCTTGGGCTTTGGAAACTGTAGCCCACGGGTACTGCCTTCCTTTTATACAGGGACCTCAGAACAATCCACCGGGAACCGCTCTTTGAGGATTCCAGATCTGCTCCTTGTGCAGGAGATTTTAATACTGCTAGAGAAAGGCACTATAAAACCAGTGCCTGTAGCGGAGAGGAACAAGTGTTGGTATTCCCCTTATATCCTGGACTGAGACACATCTTGGACGTGAGATACTTGAAAAAGTTCCTCAGGAAGGACAAAGTTCAAGATGGTCACACTTTCTCAAATCCTTCAGGCCCTCCCACTCCAGGATTGGATGGTGTCATTGGACCTTCAGGATGCTTATTTTCATGTGCCAATCCATCTCAAGCACAGAAAATACCTGAGGTTCGCAGTTGGCGGTTCTCATTATCAATTTCGAGTTCTGCCATTTGGGCTGACCTCCGCCCGAGGGTTTTCACCACACTGATGGCGGCAGTGGCAGCGAGTCTCAGAAGAGGGGGGATTCACGTCTACCCCTACCTGGACGATTGGCTGATCAGGGCGCATTCTCCCAAACAAGTCCTGGATCATCTCAACATCATCTGCCACTCTCTTCACAGACTGGGCTTTTCCCTCAATTACAAGAAGTCCGATATGGCACCTTCTCGGAAACTCCAGTTCATCTGAGCTGTTCTGGATACATCCTTGGGAAAGAGCTCGCCACCCGAGGTGAGGGTTCAAGACATTCTTCAGATGGTCACCAAATTTCAAAGTGCCCAGTGTCTCCCGGCCTTTGATTTTTTGAGGTTGCTCGGCCTTATGGCACCCTGCATTATTCTGGTGCCAGAGGCCCGCCTGAGAATGAGATCCCTTCAATGGGCTCTAAGAACTCAATGGTCCCAGTTCTCAGGAAACATTTTGGACCTAGTTCAGGTTCCCAGCAGGGTCTCACAGGATCTTCTGTGTTGGGTCTGCGAGGACAACATTCTGAAGGGAGAACCCTTTTGGCAACCATGGCCAGAGATAACAGTAGTGACAGACACCTCACTGAGTGGGTGGGGAGCCCACACCAACGATCTGATAGTCAGCGGTTGTTGCTCTCCATCGGAGTCCAAACTTCACATCAACCTTTTGGAGCTGAGAGCAATCAGACTTGCGCTGAAGGCTTTTCTGCCCTCTGTACGGGGAAAGAATGTCCTGATAATGATGGACAACACAGTGGACATGTACTACCTCCACAAGAGAGGAGGTGTAGGGTCACTACCATTGTGCAGAGAGGCAATGGAATCTCCCTATCAGCAGTTCGCCTAGCCGGAGAGGAGAACACAGCGGCGGACGCTCTGAGCAGGCAGGGCACAGTCTCCCACGAGTGGGAACTAGCTCAGGAAGTCCTTCAAGAGATCTTTACCCTTTGGGGAACCTCTCAAGTGGATCTGTTCGCGACCGGTGTCAACCGGAAGGGAGAACTGTATTGCTCCAGGGAATTTCCCCCCAAGAGGAGCTCTGGAGATACTGTAGAGGAGCAGCCGAATCCATCTACAGGAAGTCTGGCACCCCGCCGACATGAATGTTGAAAGCCCGAGATTGTGCCATGCTTGACACCAGCAGTTGTGACCATTCTGTGGTGAATCTTTGAGAAAAGGTATCCACTAAGAAAACCTTGTCAGATGTACTCCCGAAGAGAGGAAAATCTCATGGAGGAAATCCCTGAAGGAATATGAATAAGAGCAAGAGAAGCTCGTGATGTCAAAAGTAGCGAGCATGATGCACAGAGAAGACTGCGGGAAGAAGATGCATGACCCTTATAGAAACTGATGACGAAATAAACAATCGAGTTAACTTTCATATGCAAAAAGAAGATTGCACTTGTGAAGAGCACTGCAGAAAATGCAAGTCGTTCAATAACTGTACAGATGCTGTAATGCAAGTAGATCAAGTAATCTTAGAAGCTGGCTATGAGTAGTGAATAGACTGCATGTGAAGCCGCCATTGTATAGAAACTGGACATCAGTGTCATAAGTTTAGTAAGCTTAAACCCATGGAGAGAAGAGTCGAGAGCTGTGTTGCAGCATAGATTTAGCCGAGATCATGGAGGAGTCTGGAAGGGCTGTCTGGCCTGGTGTCAAGGCTGAAGCATCCAAGACTGGTTATCTACTCCTGAAGGCAGTGAACGTGAGATGCTGAATCATCCCTTGATAAAGTGCAAAGAAAGAACACCATGGTTGCCAAGTTTTATTCATTTAAGACAATTAAAGACTGAAAAATAGACCAGATTGTGGTCGCCTGTCGTGTGAATCAAGGATGGAAATAGAAGCGGGCAAGGAGTTCAAGAACAACGATAGTACGTGCTTGCACTCCCTTATATCCCCAGAGACAAGAATACACTGCACGTCCAAGTTCAAAGAAAATCTTCATGGCAGAAGGCTTTGGTGATGAGAGATGTTAGGCTAATTGGGTGGGGAGGTACAGTCAAGTCCACCTCCTGGTACCTTGGGTATGAGCTTACATGCTGCTAGTGAGCCAAATGATCCAGACTGGCACAAGCGTGCCAACCAATTGTAGAAGGCCATATAATGAAGGGCTTTATAGTTTGAGAGCCAATGATGTACAGTGTACTTAATAATGATGAAGATGACTTACACTAGATGTAGCCACAAGATGTCTACCTGAAAGTAGAGACCCAATCACAATCCAATCCCTTATAGAAAGTATACTTAGATGTTCCCCTCGAGCGTATCACAATCCCCGTAGGTTTCTCTTATTTGCCACATAGTATGATGTCACGTAGGAAGAGTTTTTATGATAAAACAGATTTTTTGTATGATGCGCCGAGAGCTTGTGCAACGTCCGTTGATGTCCGTTGTAACTCCCTGCTTTAGACAATTGATATTAAAACAGAAACCTTTGCTATCTTCTTGAGGTGTTTCTGTTATTTGGTGTAAGGGTTACTCTGCTTCCCATCCACTGCATGACACGCTACCCAAAGGGCCTTACAGTCAACGCGTTTGTGGTGGACTGGGAATTTCCACTCCTGTATGCGTTTCCTCCAGTCCCAGTCATTCCTCACGTGATCGGGTGGTTGAGAAAGTTCAGCAAACACATGATTCAAATTGCCCTGGATTGGGCCAGGAGGACGTGGTACCCGGATGTTCTGAACATGTACATCTGTCCTCCAATACGTCTTCCACAAAGACAGGACCTTCTCTCGCAAGTGGAGGGTTGGGTTCTCCATCCATAGGTCAAAACACTCAAACTTCACACTTGGTTTCTGAAAGGCTGAGGTACAAGGATTGGGACCACCCGGATGACATAATGAGGATTTTGCTTTCGGCCAGAAAGCCAGCAACAAAGTCTTTGTACTGTTGCCATTGGAATACATTCTGCAACTGGTGCAGAGAAACTAATGTAGATCCTTTTCTATGTAAAACACCAGATGTTTTATCCTTTCTGCTATCTTTAGCCAATCTGGGGCTCCAGATTGGTACTATAAAGGCTATTTGGCAGCGCTGTCCATCTTTAGGCGCTCGTCAGAGGAATGTTCATACTTCAAAATTCCACTCGTGACACAATTTCTAAAGGGGCTCACCAACGTGTCCCCCCCCCCAATCTCCGTTCCAGGTTTCAATTTGCGATCTTAATTTGGTTCTAAAATGTCTAATGTGTGCACCTTTTGAACCTTTACATTCATGTCCCTTAAGGTTGTTAACCTTTAAGACCATTTTATTGGTAGCTCTCACATCATCCTGCAGAGTTAGCGAGTTGCATGCACTTTCATCCAAGCCACCCTTTTTCCACAAGGATAGGGTTGTGCTAAGGGTTAAACCTTCATTTTTACCCAAAATCATTTCTGATTTCCACATAGGCAAAAAAATGTTTTGCCTTGTTTCTACCCCTCCCCCCACCCTCATTTTAGCAAACAGGAGGAGAGATTGCATAGGTTGGACCCTTGTAGATCTTTAAACATTTATATATCTAGACTGTCAAAACTCTGTACTGATGATCATCTTTTCATTGGCTATACGGGCCCCAAACTGGGTCAGACTGTCTCTAAACAGAATGTCCAGAATGTTACAGGTTGGCAGGGAAGGATCCTCCGGAAGGTTTAAGGGCCCATTCCACCAGGGGCAGGGCTACCTCTACAGCCCTGCAAAGGGGTGCACCAATAAAAAATATTTGTGAAGCGGCAATGTGGTCTACTATCCACACGTTCACAAAGCATTACTGCCTGGAATCTTCACTCGGTCAGGATGGTAGCTTTGGTAAAGCAGTCATGCACGTGGGTGGACACAATCCATTCGAATAACAAGTTACTTACCCCTGGTAACGTTCTTTCGACTGAATGTTCCACGTATTCCTTATCGCCCTCCCAGCCTACCCCACAGTAGAATTTCCCATGCTATTACAGCTTTCGTTCCTTCAACGCTGAGTACAGTCATTCCCGTGGTTATGCAGGAATACAGTGAAAAAACAGAACTAAAGCCAATAGGTGCTGCGCTTGCTACATATACCTTCGATGACATCATCCTCGAGGGGCATCGAGTCAATGCCATCGATGCACAGCGCCTTCTGCCGAAATTATTATTCTGAAACAGCTAAAGCTGGATATTGAATATCTAAGATGAGGAATACGCGAGAGGAACATCCAGTTGAAAGAACATTACCAGGAGTAAGTAATTTGTTAATCTACAAGTCACAAAGAGTGGAAATACTTCTGTTTTGTCCCAGTTGACCGTATGATATGAAAGCCTACCCACCCTTTCAAAGGCATTCTTTAAGGCTACCCTCCCCCTCCTCCGGATTAGAGAGTATTACTGGAATAGCATCTGCATAACATAGCTCCTTGATATCTTTATCACCAAAATGAAGACCTCAAATCACCTGTTCCTGACGAATGTAAGCTGCCAGTGACTCCAGAGCAATGGTAAATAAAAATGGCGACAAAGGACATCCCTGTCTCGTGCCTCTCGTAAAAGGGAACAAATCAGAAAGTTCACTGTTCACCCAGATCTTTGCCGTCACCGTGTAATGTAGACAACATAGTGCACTCAGAAATCCAGCACCAACCACCATCTTCTGCATAGTAAACCTCAGGAATACCTAGTTGACTAGATCAAACGCCTTTTTTTGGCATCCATAAATACTAATACTGTATCTGAAAGAACATTCTGCCGAAGCCCCATCACATCAATTATGGTCCTGATATTATAACAGCTGAATACGCCCCCCATAAAACCAACCTGGGAAGCATGAATCAGACATCTTATACATTCATCCAGCTTATTCGCCAAAACTTTAGAAAACAATTTCACATCCACATTAAGCAATGAAATTGGCCTATAATTCCCAGATTTTCTATGATCCTTGCCTGGTTTAGGAATCAATGTAATCAAAGCCTCTCGCATAGTTGGACAAAAAACCACATCCCACACAAAAAGATTATATAACTCACACAATCAAATGAGCCAAATCAGACCCAAAGGCTTTATACAACTCCACTGGCAAACTATCTAAATACAGAGATTTACCAACATTAAGCTGTCCTAGCGCCGTCACAATCCTCCACCTCAATCTGTGCATCCAAAGCCACACAATCCCCAGGTGTCAGTCTAAGAATTTCAATCAACCCAAAAAACTCATCCAAGTCGGGTCTCAAAGGAAAGTTATCCTTGGTATACAGTGACTCATAAAACGAGCGAAAGCATCAGTATTTCTTCAACTACCCAACCATGTTCATGCTCCACCACCCTGAACATACAACCTCACGGCCAACCCCTTCAACCTAGTAGCTAACAACTTACCACTCTAGTTGCCACATTCCCAATATTTCTGCCTCACATAGAAAAGTCCCCTCTCTGCTAGCATATCAGTCTTGCATACCAACCGGCCCGGAAGGGTTGGTTGGGTAGGCCTTTCTGTGGTTTGGTGACATTGGTTAAAACATAAAGGGCCTCATCACGAGTTCTCATCCGAGAATACGAAAAAGAAACCGGCTTGACCAGGCGAAGCTGCAGAGTGAGGCCTGATCTGCATCAGTGGTGCGAGCGAAGCCACAGAGAACCGCTGTGGAGACGGAGCGAGGTCCTGCATGAGAGAGAGAGCGCATTGGTAGCCGGAAGCCTCGCTGGAACACAGTAAGCACTGATAGGTGAGTTGATTTAGGAAGGGGGCCACCGGAACGGCAGACAAGCATTTGAGACTGTAAATGAAAGCAAGCAATTTGAAAACCGTTCTGAATAAAAGCAAGTACAGTTGAATACTGATATGAACGACAGCAGTTTTGTGGAATCACACCATATAAAGGAACTGTGTAGCCTGAGAGAACAAGCATTGGCAAGAGCCATAAACAAACTTTGTATCTTCAGAGAACAAGCATTGGCAAGAGCCATAAGGATATAAAGGAAATGTATAGCTTGAGCGAACAAGCATTGGCAAGAGCCATAAAGGAACTGTGTAACTTGAGAGAACAAGAATTGGCACGAGCCATAAGAATGTATGAAAGTGCAACCAGTGAATAGCAGTAAAAACAAGCAATGATAACGCATCAGGAGGATGTGAAATGAGAATAAATCAAGCACCACTCTAGAGCTGACACAGTGGTAATCTGCATATGAAGATGAATGCAAATTAGGTGTGTCGGTTGCATGACCTGTAATGGGTGGTCCGACAACTGCGCCTAGACCGATGACACCTCCGTATTGGAAAGCCACTTAAAATACCTGCAAAGAAGCTTGTGATTAAATATAAAGGAAATCTGGTGTGAATTGATATTAAGGAGCTGAATATTGTGAAATTGGTGAAAGCTAACCAAACCAGAAGAGCTGTAAAGTATCCCAAGGAATTATGTTTTGGGAAAAGTGGAAAGACTTGAAAGCTTGTGGAACTATCTTGAACCTTGCGGGAGGGAAAACCTTTTACAAACCAAGAGCTGGAAGAAGCTTTGAACTGTTATTTGAACACTTATTATTTTGAGGCCACACCCCCACATATTGCATACAAATAGAAAAGAGGGCAAGTATAGATTTTGGACACATACTGACATTTACTTTGGACTTCCTGCCAAAGACTATCCTTATTTTCATTTAGGTAGGGAAATCCCACCTCAGTATAGGGCACGTTAGGACTTTTTCCAACCTTCTTTTCTGTTGAATAAAATTGTATTGTCCAAAACTTTAATTCAGTTGTCTGTGTTTACTTCATGCCTTCATAAATGGTGTCAGGAATGTGATACAGCTCAACTGATACAAGTTGGGGAACCCTAAGGTTTGAGAAATTAAGTCCCAAAGTATCAGATCCCTTAGTAGCTATGGAAGGCTCTATTGGGTTCGATATTTGCAGCAGGGAAGAAATTATTCCCCCAGGTGAAAGAAGACTAATACTCACAGATCTGGTCTTGATTCCACCCCAACACACATACATCAGGTTGGCTCCCAAGTTGGAGTTAGCACGGACATTTGGAATTGATGTATTAGCAGGAGTCATACACCCAGACTTCAGGATATATAAAGGTGTTTCTACAAAACCATGGGAAAGATCCCTTCCAGATCCATCAATAGGATATAATTGTAGAGGGGGTGCTTGAGAGAGCAATGTTTCCTAAGGCAAAGGAAGAGGCCGGGAAGGAAGTAACAGACTGGTGTAGGACCCCTGGAAAAATTCTAAGTTGGGGAACAAATATATTCTTGTAATAGATTATGCCATACGATATCCGGAAACCTTTCCCCTTAGGGCTCATACCACCCAGCACATCCTGAAATCTCGCCCCCCATTCTTTTCAAGAGTAGGGTTTTCCAAAGAAATCTTAATGGATCAGGGCTCTACATTTATGAGCAAACTCATGGGGGAAGTGAAAAAACAGTTGCATATTACCACCTTAAGAACGTCAGTATACCACCCACAGACAGATGGCCTTGTGAAAAGGTTTAATAAAACTCTAAAAAAATGATTTCACAGGAGCTAGTAAAAAAGGAGAGAAGGAATTGGGATGAGATTTTACCTTGGCCTTTATTTGCTCTTCGGAATACCCCACAATCTACAGAATTCTCCCCATTTGAATTACTATACAGACAGTAACCCCGAGATATCCTGCATATGTTGACGGGAAACCTGGGAAGAAAGTGAGGAAGCCCCAATTCCACTTTCCCAAACTGCACACCGTCTTAAAGAGCACATGGCAGTAGTAAGATCTTCAGTCCAAACTCATATGGCCAAAGCACAAGAACAGCAGAGAACCTCCTATAATCGTATGGTCACCTTAAGATGTTTCGATGTAGGACAAAAGGTGTTTGTGTTATTGCCAACCTCCGAAAATAAGCTAATTTCCAAATGGCACGGGTCTTATGAGGTGCTAGAACAGACAGGATCCTGTAACTTCAACCTGACACTGATTGAAAATATAAGTATACCATATAAACCTTTGAAAATAATGGAAAGAAAACCCTACAGCATCAACTACCACTATTCTGTCATATTTACTACCTGATTACTCTGATAAAAAGGTTCTTATCCCTCTCTGAACTTGGTTATAACCAGAAACAAGATATGTATGACTTACTCCTACAATTTACCAATGTATTCAGAGAGGAGCCAGTGAGATTGACAGCAAGTGTGACTATTGCCAAATCTTCTACCTTAACCATGCAATGTATTGATGCACCTGCCACTGTTACTATGCCTGTGACCCCTAAAAATGGGACCCCCACTATTGCCAAATCTTCTACCTTAACCATGCAATGTATTGATGCACCTGCCACTGTTACTATGCCTGTTACCACTGAAACTACTGCACCCTTACCACAATCCACCTCCCCATCCCCTCCACCTCAAATGTGCCTTGATTAACGCCCAATCTGTCAATGCCCATGCATTGGATATCCATGACCTCATCACCACCAACGACTTAGACCTCCTCCTGGTCACCGAAACATGGCTGCATGAAGCCACCGCTCTACCAAAGGTGGAGGAGTAGCAATCATAGCTAAAGACTCCCTCAGAAAAAATGATAAAACTACCTATGACAACAGCGACTACCTCCAACTCAAACTCTCCATCTCTCACCACAGCACCATTACGCTCCATCTTATCTATCGGCCACCCGGTCCATAGGTGACTTCCAATCCGCCATCACCCACCTTTTGGCTGACCATCTAAAGAAATCAACCAAAGCTATCGACCTCGGTGATATTAACCTTGGACTAAATGACCCCAAAGACCTTGCTTCTACATAATTCAACTCAGCCCTTGGAACTCTAGGTTTCACAAACACTGTCACAGACCCCACCCACTCCTTAGGTAGGACACTTGACTGGATTGCACAGCACAACTGCCCTCTCACTATCACAGGCAACTCCCCCACCCACATGGTCTGACCACCACATCATAACCTTCAACATCCCCACTACAACACCCCCACCCCACACCCCACCAACCCCTGCCACCAGCCCTCACCAGAAGCGCCGGCCTACTCACTAAAGAAAGACTCCTACCATTCCTTCAGGGACCTGCCTTCAGACCTCCCTTCTCCAACGACACAGAAACCCTTGCGCAAAATTACAACAATGCTGTATCGGCAGCAATCAATTCCATTGCCCCCCTCCAACCTCGGAAATCCAAACCCACTAGCCAGACCAACACCTGGTTCACCCAAGATCTCCTTAAACTCCGGACGGACAAACACTCTGCCCTTGCACGCTGGCAAACCTCTCAAGACGACAAAGACAAACTTGACTTCAAAACCTGTTCCAAGGAGTATAAAAAAGCCATCATCCAAGCCAAAGCCAAATCATTTGAAGCTAGAATCACCGAAGCTAAATCCAACATGAAGGAAATGTTCACCATATTTAGGGAACTTGAAACCCTTACCCCAACACCCCAAAACTTCACCAAAGATAAGGTCTGGTGCGATGGCTTTCAAACAGCCATGCGTAACAAACTGGACCTGCTTCAAGCCAAAATTATGAACTCCAGACTCACTCTCCCTACCCCCCCCACAACCACCCCCTCTCACACCTCAGATGCCTCCCCCACATTCTCCTTCAAAACTATCCAGGAGAAAGACATCATTAAATTAATGAAAGGCATCAAACCCTCCAACTGTAAAGGAGACCCCTGCCCTGCCACCATTATCAAGGATTGTGCCGACTCCCTCGCTCCATTTCTCACAGCCTTTGTCAACGCCTCCTTCACCACAGGGAAAGTACCCTCATCCCTCAAGGAAGCATGGGTCAGGCCTCTCATAAAGAAACCCACACTTGACCCCACCTCACCCAACAACTATAGGCCCATCACCACCGTCCCTTCCTTCTTAAAATTCTGGACAAAGCAGCCTACCTGCAAGTTCAACACTTCCTCGAAGAGAATAAACTCCTAGGTCTGAGACAATACGTCTTCCGCCCCAAACACAGGACTGAGACCGCCCTACTCGACCTTAAAAACCAGATGGATGACGCAAGAGACTTAGGCAAACCCATCCTGCTCCTTCTCTTCGATCTCTCTGCCGCGTTCGACCTTGTTGATCACAACGTCCTATGCCACCACCTGACCTCCACTGCAAACTTCTCAGCCCATGACAGTACTTGGATCACCTCATTCCTACAAGGAAGGACCATGCAGGTCTTCTCTGATCTTGCGGGAGGGAAAACCTTTTACAAACCAAGAGCTGGAAGAAGCTTTGAACTGTTATTTGAACACTTATTATTTTGAGGCCACACCCCCACATATTGCATACAAATAGAAAAGAGGGCAAGTATAGATTTTGGACACATACTGACATTTACTTTGGACTTCCTGCCAAAGACTATCCTTATTTTCATTTAGGTAGGGAAATCCCACCTCAGTATAGGGCACGTTAGGACTTTTTCCAACCTTCTTTTCTGTTGAATAAAATTGTATTGCCCAAAACTTTAATTCAGTTGTCTGTGTTTACTTCATGCCTTCATAAATGGTGTCAGGAATGTGATACAGCTCAACTGATACAAGTTGGGGAACCCTAAGGTTTGAGAAATTAAGTCCCAAAGTATCAGATCCCTTAGTAGCTATGGAAGGCTCTATTGGGTTCGATATTTGCAGCAGGGAAGAAATTATTCCCCCAGGTGAAAGAAGACTAATACTCACAGATCTGGTCTTGATTCCACCCCAACACACATACATCAGGTTGGCTCCCAAGTTGGAGTTAGCACGGACATTTGGAATTGATGTATTAGCAGGAGTCATACACCCAGACTTCAGGATATATAAAGGTGTTTCTACAAAACCATGGGAAAGATCCCTTCCAGATCCATCAATAGGATATAATTGTAGAGGGGGTGCTTGAGAGAGCAATGTTTCCTAAGGCAAAGGAAGAGGCCGGGAAGGAAGTAACAGACTGGTGTAGGACCCCTGGAAAAATTCTAAGTTGGGGAACAAATATATTCTTGTAATAGATTATGCCATACGATATCCGGAAACCTTTCCCCTTAGGGCTCATACCACCCAGCACATCCTGAAATCTCGCCCCCCATTCTTTTCAAGAGTAGGGTTTTCCAAAGAAATCTTAATGGATCAGGGCTCTACATTTATGAGCAAACTCATGGGGGAAGTGAAAAAACAGTTGCATATTACCACCTTAAGAACGTCAGTATACCACCCACAGACAGATGGCCTTGTGAAAAGGTTTAATAAAACTCTAAAAAAATGATTTCACAGGAGCTAGTAAAAAAGGAGAGAAGGAATTGGGATGAGATTTTACCTTGGCCTTTATTTGCTCTTCGGAATACCCCACAATCTACAGAATTCTCCCCATTTGAATTACTATACAGACAGTAACCCCGAGATATCCTGCATATGTTGACGGGAAACCTGGGAAGAAAGTGAGGAAGCCCCAATTCCACTTTCCCAAACTGCACACCGTCTTAAAGAGCACATGGCAGTAGTAAGATCTTCAGTCCAAACTCATATGGCCAAAGCACAAGAACAGCAGAGAACCTCCTATAATCGTATGGTCACCTTAAGATGTTTCGATGTAGGACAAAAGGTGTTTGTGTTATTGCCAACCTCCGAAAATAAGCTAATTTCCAAATGGCACGGGTCTTATGAGGTGCTAGAACAGACAGGATCCTGTAACTTCAACCTGACACTGATTGAAAATATAAGTATACCATATAAACCTTTGAAAATAATGGAAAGAAAACCCTACAGCATCAACTACCACTATTCTGTCATTTTTACTACCTGATTACTCTGATAAAAAGGTTCTTATCCCTCTCTGAACTTGGTTATAACCAGAAACAAGATATGTATGACTTACTCCTACAATTTACCAATGTATTCAGAGAGGAGCCAGTGAGATTGACAGCAAGTGTGACTATTGCCAAATCTTCTACCTTAACCATGCAATGTATTGATGCACCTGCCACTGTTACTATGCCTGTGACCCCTAAAAATGGGACCCCCACTATTGCCAAATCTTCTACCTTAACCATGCAATGTATTGATGCACCTGCCACTGTTACTATGCCTGTTACCACTGAAACTACTGCACCCTTACCACAATCCACCTCCCCATCCCCTCCACCTCAAATGTGCCTTGATTAACGCCCAATCTGTCAATGCCCATGCATTGGATATCCATGACCTCATCACCACCAACGACTTAGACCTCCTCCTGGTCACCGAAACATGGCTGCATGAAGCCACCGCTCTACCAAAGGTGGAGGAGTAGCAATCATAGCTAAAGACTCCCTCAGAAAAAATGATAAAACTACCTATGACAACAGCGACTACCTCCAACTCAAACTCTCCATCTCTCACCACAGCACCATTACGCTCCATCTTATCTATCGGCCACCCGGTCCATAGGTGACTTCCAATCCGCCATCACCCACCTTTTGGCTGACCATCTAAAGAAATCAACCAAAGCTATCGACCTCGGTGATATTAACCTTGGACTAAATGACCCCAAAGACCTTGCTTCTACATAATTCAACTCAGCCCTTGGAACTCTAGGTTTCACAAACACTGTCACAGACCCCACCCACTCCTTAGGTAGGACACTTGACTGGATTGCACAGCACAACTGCCCTCTCACTATCACAGGCAACTCCCCCACCCACATGGTCTGACCACCACATCATAACCTTCAACATCCCCACTACAACACCCCCACCCCACACCCCACCAACCCCTGCCACCAGCCCTCACCAGAAGCGCTGGCCTACTCACTAAAGAAAGACTCCTACCATTCCTTCAGGGACCTGCCTTCAGACCTCCCTTCTCCAACGACACAGAAACCCTTGCGCAAAATTACAACAATGCTGTATCGGCAGCAATCAATTCCATTGCCCCCCTCCAACCTCGGAAATCCAAACCCACTAGCCAGACCAACACCTGGTTCACCCAAGATCTCCTTAAACTCCGGACGGACAAACACTCTGCCCTTGCACGCTGGCAAACCTCTCAAGACGACAAAGACAAACTTGACTTCAAAACCTGTTCCAAGGAGTATAAAAAAGCCATCATCCAAGCCAAAGCCAAATCATTTGAAGCTAGAATCACCGAAGCTAAATCCAACATGAAGGAAATGTTCACCATATTTAGGGAACTTGAAACCCTTACCCCAACACCCCAAAACTTCACCAAAGATAAGGTCTGGTGCGATGGCTTTCAAACAGCCATGCGTAACAAACTGGACCTGCTTCAAGCCAAAATTATGAACTCCAGACTCACTCTCCCTACCCCCCCCCCACAACCACCCCCTCTCACACCTCAGATGCCTCCCCCACATTCTCCTTCAAAACTATCCAGGAGAAAGACATCATTAAATTAATGAAAGGCATCAAACCCTCCAACTGTAAAGGAGACCCCTGCCCTGCCACCATTATCAAGGATTGTGCCGACTCCCTCGCTCCATTTCTCACAGCCTTTGTCAACGCCTCCTTCACCACAGGGAAAGTACCCTCATCCCTCAAGGAAGCATGGGTCAGGCCTCTCATAAAGAAACCCACACTTGACCCCACCTCACCCAACAACTATAGGCCCATCACCACCGTCCCTTCCTTCTTAAAATTCTGGACAAAGCAGCCTACCTGCAAGTTCAACACTTCCTCGAAGAGAATAAACTCCTAGGTCTGAGACAATACGTCTTCCGCCCCAAACACAGGACTGAGACCGCCCTACTCGACCTTAAAAACCAGATGGATGACGCAAGAGACTTAGGCAAACCCATCCTGCTCCTTCTCTTCGATCTCTCTGCCGCGTTCGACCTTGTTGATCACAACGTCCTATGCCACCACCTGACCTCCACTGCAAACTTCTCAGCCCATGACAGTACTTGGATCACCTCATTCCTACAAGGAAGGACCATGCAGGTCTTCTCTGATCTAGCTACTGCCTCACCTACCATTATGCTATGTGGGGTACCACAAGGCTCATGCCTGTCTCCCACCCTCTATGATATATTCACTCGCCCCCTCTTGCTCATCCTTGATGCCATGGGGATCTCCTACACTAATTACGCGGACGACACACAGATCCTCCTCACCCTGACAGGCGACTATGACACTGACTCCAAGACCCTCAACATCATCTACAACACCATCCAAACCTGGATGGCTGCAAACAGCCTCTGTCTCAACTCAGACAAAACCGAAGTCCGACTCCATCAAAATTCCAGTATCCGAGTCAGTAAAAACCTTAGGCGTCTATCTGGACTCAAGTCTGTCCATGACCAGACAAGTGAATGCCATTGCCTCCTCGGCTGCCTACCATGCTAAACTCCTCAATGCAGTCAGACCCTACCTCTCCAACAACACCTGCACAAACACAGCAAGGGCTATCACTGGATCACGGTTGGACTACTGCAACGGTCTCTTCCTAGGGACCTCTACAAAAAACCTTGAGAAGCTGCAAGTTATTCAAAGCAATTCCTTACGTGCAGCACAAGGCATCTCCAAAAGAGAGCATATCTCTACTGCCATCAGAGCCTCCCACTGGCTCCCCATAAAAGAGAGGATCATCTTCAAAGCCCTGACCCTCACCCACAAATGCATTCACCTCGCCGCACCAGCATACCTATCGCAAAGGATCCACCCTGCCTCTTCCTCTAGACCAACTAGGACCCCCTATGTTAACCTACTCACCGTACCCATGGTAAAAAGAGCAAGAGCAGGTGGCGCCAGCTTCCCCTACTTAGCCGCCCTGCACTGGAATGCCCTCCCCACGGCCCTGCAAGCTGAACCTTCACTCACCGCCTTCCACAAAACCATGAAAACCACCTCATTCGACTGATCACTTTACCCCTGTCATGACGTCCATCCCCTACATGGATACTATGGACTGAGTACGTTTTATGCATAACATGTATTATATCTCTGTTATCCAATGTTGTAACATATGCGTAATGTAATTAAGCCTACTACAAGTAACAGCGCCATAATGCCCCTGGGCTGTCTGTGCGCTATATAAATGTAAAAAATAAAAAATAAAATAAAATAAAGGAATCTGCCACCACATCCACACCCCTGAGGGCAAAGTGGTACACCTAAAACCTTATAGACTACCTGAAGCAAGGAAAGTGACCATCATCCAGGAGGTCAAGCAGATGTTTGAAGCTAATATTATTGAAACATCTAATAGCCCCTGGTCTTCCCTATTGTATTAGTGGCCAAACCCGATGGAAGTTGGCGATTTTGTTTTGATTTCAGGAATGTTATTGGCATATCTGCTTTTGATGCCTACTTAATGCCCCATATTGATTATTTCACTGATCGGCTTGGCAATGCTGTCTGTCTTTCCACCATAGACCTTACAAAAGGGTATTGGCAGGTTTCACTTAGCGGCCCCGAAAAAGAAAAAACTGCCTTTGCCATGCCGATAGGTTTATTCCACATTAAAAAGTCCTCCTATTTGGACTACATGGGGCCCCCGCAACATTCCAATGGTTGATGGATAAGATCTTACAACCATACCGTTCTGCACGGCCTACATAGATGACATTGTAATATACAGTAAGACCTGGGAAGATCATGTTTATCTCCTCTATACAGTCATGCAAGTCTTTTATTTAAATTTTATATTTTATTTCCTCTTGGCGGGTACATTGGGAAACAGCAGGCAGAGGGGAACAGATAACAGTGAGAACGCATTAGAGCATACAGATGTAAAGAAACAAAACATTTCAGTAAAAGAAATAGTAAGCCGTCTTTTCAATACATCTGGGCATCATCACGAGTTGGGTGGTATCCCGGTGGTAATACTGCCGGGGTTATTAGCGTTAGCGCCAAATCCCCCAGCGCTATTAGCGCCAGATCACGGGTTTGCTTTGAGCGGGGGGTAAATCTGGCAAAACCTGTGATTTGGCAGACCCTTAAAGGCAGCGCTAATAGTGATACCGCCGCGTTTAAGGGTTACTTCCAGACTAGTGATGAGGCAGAGAGTCACAGTAGCTACACATGGGGGACAGAAGGATATGGAGGGTAATTCAACAAGACAGCTGGATGATTAGTCTGAAGTGAGGCCGGCTAGGTATGAGCAGAACTCCGCACAAGTGTCTTCAGGTCTGGAAGAGTTGGGGAGTGTATTGATGTAGGCCACCTCGCAGTTCTGAGTCCAAGTAAGTTCAACCAGCCGTGTCTTGGCAGTTGTAGGGTTCTTGTCTTTCCTTTTGAGTGGTATGAACCTGTTGGTAATCATGCACCCCATATTTACAAAAGATATGATGCGTTTGGACAGAGGTGAGGACCAACCTCCAAACAGTGCGCCCAAAGGGGTATGGTCGAGCGTGACCCCCACTATGTATGACAATGTTTCCAGGACTGATTCCCAAAATCCGACCAGGGAGGAGCAGCTGCAGAACATGTGAATGTGGTCGGCCAAACGTGTGCGGCATCTCAGACACTTGTTCCCCAGTCTTAATCATTTTACCCACTTTCGCACATGTTTTTCCATTGGGTATCAGACAGCTACACATTTAAACTGATCGCCCATTTCATCCTGATTGCAGGTAAATTCGGGCTGTTTTATTCAATATCATCCTATAAAGTGTGGAAAGGCGGCCACAGCAATTTGTGGAGTTGGAATATATGACAAGTCAGCATTTTCAGGGGTTCCCTGGGGTAGTCAGGCGACCATGCGGTGACCGCGGCACGAATTCTGTAGTACTGCATTTGCTCCATAGTCGAGTACCCATGGTCCTGTCGCCTGGTTTGTGGAGTAATAAAGGAGCCGTCTGGCAACAAGTCAGCCAATGCTCTGTAACCCAATCCCTCCCAGCGGAAGCTCACTGTCTTATCCCACGTTGGACCCACCCCGGGGAATTCCCATAGTGGAAGCCACTTATAGTATGCCATGCCGACAAGGTTGTCTTAACCGGGTCCTAAGGGCAGTCATCAGTGTATTTCTCCTCCAGGACCAGCGCCTGGAGGTCAGTCCTCCCTGATGCTAGGTCTTCCAACTTCACGTGAGGCGGGGATGGATCCCCACCATACCAGTAAGATGCAAATTGGGCTTGGGCAGTTAGCCAGTATAATTCAAGATGTGGATTTGTCAGTTCTCCCGCATTTTAGGAAAGATTCCCATTTATGTGCAGTTTTCCTTCGAGTTGTGTAACCCCCCAACTTTTTGATGCTATTTAACACCTTAGTCTGACTTTGCCAGTGGAGCACAGCCTTCAGCTGCACTCCTCTGGGCTTTCTCGCTCACTTCGTTATGGGGGAACTGACATGCCCTTAAAAACAGTCAGTACTGGGAAACTTTGTTTCCCTTAGTCCTTTTCCAATGTTGAAACTTTTCTGCAACATGTTACAAGTGCACAATGCACCTTACAGTACAGTGCGCTTGGGTCCTCCTGTGATTTCGCATGGCCATAGACACCCTCAAAGGATTTTTTTTGAGAATTGCAGATTTACCCTGGACAGGGCTGGTAGCAGCTTATCTTTTCATATATTTTTAAACCTTTCTTGTCATACAAACCGCGTTTACCGTGTTTGGCACAGAAAGGTGGCCTGGTTCCAAAATGGCCATGCCACATGGTTCTTTGTCCTGTCCTTTGGCCATCTTGCACCTTCACCTTCCCCAGGTCGAGCCAACCCAGGTCAGTCCTTATTTGGACATGCATTCTCCCGCAAAACGCCAAGCTTCCGTGGGCTTCTGCATGCCTTTTGTGTGTGCTTCGAGGATTTGGGTTGGACTGTCTGGTTCAATACACATCCTGGGTGCCAGAGAGTCTGGTGTGCTGTGAATGAGTGGGACCATCGTGGTCCGTGATTGGTACCTGTATGTGAGCAGATCTCCCATCGGGTCCTTTTCATTTTAGCGCAAAGGAGATTCTGGATAAGAGAAGGCTCCAAACATCCATACCATGACAATCTCTTGAGTTCTCACTGAACAAAGGATAGTATCCGAGCATCCTGAAACTAAGAAGCTTTTGTTCCCATGCCCTTACGGAATGCAGCCGGGACCTTTTGGCCTTCACAATAACAACTGCCAGAAGAATCCATACTAAAATCCAGGAAGAGCTCAAAAATGAAAAGTTCCTATCCAATGATAATGTGGACAATGCAAGGGAAAACTGAAAGAAATCAATAATACGATGGACCAGTTTACTGCTGAAACACTTGAGAAAAAACATAAGAAACTGGCAAAAGACATTAAGAACTTTAAACTGGAAACAGTATACCCCTACCTTAACCCAGACTACAAAGAAATCAAAGAAAAAGAGAGGATGCAGAACCAAGCTGCCACACAAAAGCAAAGAAGGAAGTGGGTCACTTTCTCGGACACGTCCAGCTCCGGGTCTAGCTCTGGGACCGATATTTCTAACAACATATACGGCCAGCAGATGAACAACAGAAATTTCCCATATCCACCACCTATACCACTGCAACCTTTTGTAGGGCAAGGGGGACCCAGAGGCCATCCCTGGGGTCCCCCACCAATGCCCATGTTTCAATACCCCATGTGGAGACCAACCAGAGAGAGACGACGCAACCACCGGTAGAATTAATTGGACAATTACGGAAACTAAGAACATTATCATGTCTCTTAAACCGTCTCGATGCATTGGTGACACCTGTCCAGCCCCAATTATTAAAGAGGCTGCACATGAACTAGCCCCCTTCGTTTCATCATTTATCAACTCCTCTTTCAAATCATGCACTGTGCCAACCAACCTTAAAGATGCCTGGATATTACCTCTCCTAAAAAAAGTAAACCTGGACCCCAATGTCCCAACAAACTATAGGCCCATAACAACTGTCCCGTTCCTCCTCAAAATCTTAGATAAAGCTGCATATCTACAGAGCCAATCTTATCTGGAGATCAACAATCTACTAGGGACAAGACAATCAGGATTTAGACCAAGACATGGAACCGAAACGGCTCTCCTTGATCTTAAAAACCAACTAGACGAGCAAAAGATAGAGGAAACATCTCTATTCTCCTACTCCTAGACCTATCAGCTGCCTTCGACCTGGTAGATCACAAGGTACTCTGTAATCACCTCAAATCGGCGGTCAACTTCTCTACAAAAGCCACAGCGTGGATAAACTCATTCTTGGACCAGAGAACCATAAGAGTCTTCTCACCTACATCAGCAGCGGATCCAGTCCCCATTACCTGTGGAGTCCCTCAAGGATCATGTGCTTCCCCCACTTTGTACAATATTTTTACAAAGCCTCTCTTTGATATATTGGACAAACTTTGGGTCTCATATACCAACTACGCTTAGGATACCCAGATTCTTATCCCAATCCAGGGTGACTATGAAAAGGACACCAGCCTCATAAATAAAATCTACCAAATCATCCAAACCTGGATGGCCACACATGGCTTATGTCTCAACGACGACAAGACTGAGCTCATAATCATCGGGCCTACCAGTAAACTTAACAAATTACCCCATCTGTACAATTCCATCACGGCATCAAAATCAAGGTAGCCAAGGATAAAACCTTAGGATTCTACATAGACTCAGCGCTCACCCTCGACAAGCAAGTAAATGCTACAGCCTCAGCAAACAGTTACACCTGCAAACTTATTCACGCCTGTAAACCATGCCTATCCACAGACAGCTGTACCACCATAGCGCAAGCCCTCATCCTCTCCAAATTAGACTACTGAAATGCACTGTACCTAGGCACCAGTAAACATAACATCAACAAACTCCAAACCCTGCAGAACAATGCCCTTAGAACAGCCCTAGGTATTCCCAAAGGGCAACACATATCTGTCCATAGAAGAGCCGTCAACTGGCTGGCTATCAATGACCGTATCAAATTTAAAACTCTGAACATTACACACAATTGTCTGAACAACATAGCACCTGCATATCTCACAGAAAAAATCACAAAGTACACTTCTGAACGACCTATCAGAAAGGCCCTCTCAAACAGCATCAAAATCCCCAACTTTAAACTGAAAAGAACTGGTAGGTCCAGCTTCCCAGTTCTAGCAGCTCATCTCTGGAACTGCATCCCAGACGCACTCAGAGCCACCCCTTCCTTCCATGTGTTCAAAGCTAACGTCAAACTCTGGCTTCACACCAACGACTGCTAAATGCCACAACTGTACCAAATACTCTGTACATTTATTGCAAAATACTTGAAACTGTCACATATCCTACATGCAAGTCATTTGACATTGTAACATAAGAAATGCTTGATATATTATCCTGTAACATAAGAAATGTAACATATTTATGTACCTGTAACATAAGATTTAATTTTTCTTTGCAAGCGCCCAGTTGCTTAACGGCCAGGTGCGCTCTATAAATAAATAAACAATATAGTACAATACAACATCAAGAAATACCGGTTTTCAACCTATCTGACACTATACTTACCAAAATGGAACTTGCCGTTTTGTCCAAAGGACTTTCATATGTCCCTACCAACCCAATGGATTGGTTCAAATTGGACAAAGAACTCCAAGGCTTTTTCAGATCTATACGCCTCAAAATACATTTTCAAGATTCAGCCTATGAGCCACAAACAGAAGATACAGGCCTACACTTGAAGTCGTTCTTCAGTCCCAGTGATAACGACATACCATCTACGGTAATTTCCTTTGAAAAATGCATACGCCTAGAGGTCAGAAAACTTCAGAATGACTCCAAAACCCTACGTCACAATCTATCCAATGGCGAACGTAAAGCCCTTAAAAATTTGGAAAACAACAACAAGATTGTCATCAAGAATGCTGACAAAGGTGGGGGGATTGTGATTCAGAGCACCCAACAATATAAACACCTGGTTGGTATTCTATTTAATGATACAACTAATTACAGAAAACTGAAGAAAGACCCTACCAATGAAATCAAGAACCCGATCCAAGAAACGAGATATGCCCTAAAACAAGGTTAGATTTCTGAGAAGGAAGAGACATTCCTCAACACCTCAGAGGGCCGGATTCCTGCCTTTTACGCCCTCCCCAAAATCCATAAAAATTCAACCACTCCCCCGGGTAGACCAATCGTATCTGGTTGCGGATCCATCCTGGAACCAGTGTGCAAATTTATAAACTTTTTTCTGAAACCTCTGAGCCAAGCCACCAGCACCTACCTAAAAGACACCATGTCCACAATCACACTTTTTGAGAATCAAACTTTTGACAAATCCAAGGAACTGTTGGTAACCCTAGACATCACATCCCTCTATACCAACATACCCCAAGAGGCAGATCTGGAATGTATTCGGAATCATTTGACCCACCATATGGTACAGAAGCGCGTTCCAGTAAACTTTATAGTTGAACTTCTGGAATTGGCACTAACAAAAAACTACTTTTCCTTTGATGAGAACTTTTTCATGCAAACCTACGGTACCGCCATGGGGGCTGCCTTTGCGCCCAGCCTAGCCGTGCTCTTCATGTCTGAATTTGAAGAAAAATACATACTTTCAGCTCAGAACCCATTCAGGAACTGCATCAGCAGTTGGTATCGCTACATAGACGATATTATTTTTATATGTCACAGCGATTCCGAACTTCTCCAAGAGTTCCACGATTGGATCAACCAAATAACACCAGAAATCAAATTTACCATGAGCTACAGTTGTGACAACATCAACTTCCTAGATCTACAGATACTAACTCAGGGTGATAAACTCTCCTGCACCCTGTTCAGGAAGGACACAGACCGGAATACCCTACTTCACTACAACACCAACCACCACAGAAACCTAAAAAACAATCTCACCTATGGCCAATTTCTCAGGCTACGGAGAAACTGTACGGATACCAGCCAGTACAAATCACATGCAGTCAGTTTAGAGGTGAGACTACGAGCCAGGGGATACCCGAAAAAACAGATTAGGAACACCAATAAAAGAGAACTCTATACTCCACGGGAGACACTACTGACCCCAAAAAGCAGGATAATGAGGAAGACCGTTTTACATGTGTCACAACCTTTGGACCGGACACAACCAGAATACAGAAAACAATCAAAAAATTCTGGCCGCTTATAATACTGAGTCTTCTAGATGAACCAACCCCAAGGATGGCGCTCAAACGAGCTAAAAACTTAAAGGAACATTTAACCCATTCACGCCTTAAGAAGACGGCACGATCAACCCTATGTAACCTGAGGGATCTAACCAGCCATCATCCATGTGGGACGTGTGTTGCGTGCCAATTGACAAAAAAAAACAAATCCTTCAAAACTGGCAACAAAGAATGGGTACTCAAGCATTTCTCAAATTGCAAAACGTGCAATGCCATCTATCTAATTCAATGCCCTTGTGGACACAGATACATCGGCCAAACACAAAGACCAGTCAACAAGAGAATTAGTGAACATCGCTCAAGGATTCAGTGCAAAGTACATAATGCACCATTAGTGTCCCACTTCCTGGAGTACCACCATGGACCTGATGACTTCACCTGGTGGGTCATTGATAAAGTGGACAGTAACACCAACACGAAAAATGCATTAAAACACAAAGAAGCGTGGTGGGTTTTTAAACTCCAAACCATCACGCAGGGACTGAATGAGGCAAATGTACCCTGGGAGTAATACCATATGTATTTATTCAGTTTACTGCATATCCCATTTCTCTGCCTACAACCATTCTACTTTCTACCTTTGGCCAGGCACCAACCCTTTTAGGTCCTTCTCATGACACCTTCTGACACTAGCAATGATTGTAGCACATCCCTCCAAACAGGTGACAGTCTTCCAGTGTTAGATGGTGGCCCCTCCGACCCCTCGTTTTCACCTCCAGAGCCACCATGTCCCCATTACTCTATGATGCCCTCCCAGAATAAGGTTCATGGGTCCAGGGTTATGCCAATACACACGTGTACATGATTGGAGCCATGCCAAGTCTCATCCCTTAACCTACCTTGATGCTGCAACTTAGATTTGCCGGGAACCCGGGGGGATTTTTCCTCTACAGACTACGGCTCCTTTGCCCAACCCGACCTCATAGCGCTACACTTACTAGGTGACACCCCCATACTCCGAGTCACCCAGTAAACCAACGTATGTGCAGCCGGGAGCCGCGCAGACACCAACGCGTCCACGGCCGCACCAGGTTTCCATGACAACCCTGATTCCCATCTTGTTTACCCAATGCGCATGGACGGTGGCTGCTACACCGCTCCAGTACACATGCGCAACAAGTTCCATCATACAGCTCATTTTAGATGAACGCGGACGCTGAAGAAGAAGCAGCACTCCCTTCCCTACCGCGGCCAGTGACATAACACAGAGCAGCCGGCCTAGAGGTAAGCTACTACCTGCTTTGGGGACACGTTCCTGCCGGCAATCCTACACACTACCCTTGGCTCATTGATCTATGTCTAAAACTAGACAAATATACTTCCTCTCTACCCTTCCTTGTTTTAACAGCCAGCAAGACCTGCCCTCAGGATTACTGCAGAGGCTCTGCTTTTTCCCTAATATATAGAGGACCCTGCACCACTCTGCCCTCCATCCACTTCAGGGCAGCAGCCCCCACAGCATCCAGAAGGTATGTAGCCTTTTGAGCACCAAACTGTCCTGGACTAGCTACTGCAAAATAGTATGAGTAATTCAACCTTTCCTCTTGTACCCAGCCCAACAAATTACCCCTGGGGCTTCAAGCATTAGAGGATGACAAGTTACCACCCAACCTCGGAATCGGCATCTTTCTGTATCTGAACACTATTATCACAATCAAAAGGCCAACCAGAATCTCAGCCTTTGCCCTAGAACTATCAACAGGTCAGTCCCTGATTATTTCCAGCATTTTATACCAGATCGAGCACGGTCTGGTAAGAAATAATTGTTTTAGAGTATCCCCTACACTGCATAACCTTCCAGCTATGCAGTAGCAGGGTTTTTACAATGCACTTTACAACACCCAGAGACTATGTTTTAAGTCTCATCTTCCTTTTTCTCCCCCCCCTGCTTTGTTTTCCTCCAGAGAAACAAACCCAAAGGCCCAGATGAAGGCTTTTCACCAAGGAGCCGAAACGCCTGTGGTTCAAGCATAAGACTTTGCTAAACTATCCACCCAAACTTCTTAGGGGGCGTCTCCCCCTGGCGTAGACCAGCGGTTTGGTACTCTGTGGGAATATTTTTAACCCACCATAGAGCTGGCTACTTTAACTAGTCCCAGCCCTATAGCTAGCCTAGACTTACTAGATTAGCCTGTATTCTTTACTGTGTTTCTTTTCTTATCCTGAAGACAAGGTGCACAAACACATCCCCACTTTGGACTAACACAAGAGAACATGTATATAGAAATACTGTAGAAAATGTGCAGACTACTGCCCCTATATATGTGAACACTGTTACTTTGTCTTTTGGTTGTCTTTCTACAAAAACTTAAATATGATGTAATATTTGCTTCACAAACAGTACTAACACACCCTTGATTTATACACTGTGATGTGATCTAGTACGGTTTAAAACTTTACAATATTCATACTCTGTTCATTTGTTGAAATATGAATATAATAGGTGTGAATCCAGTCAGAGGACTGGACCTGCTAAATAAAAGCAGTTCTTTCTGAGCACGAAAGTGGTGTCTCAAGATGTGTGTATGGAATCTAGTTCCAGAGTAAAATAACCCTACTATTGGATACTCCGCTTACTCTTGAAGCACTAATTGTTAATGATAACTGATACAGTACAGTAAACACTTCAATTAAGATGAGAGTATATAACATTTGATATGTGGTTGGAGCCCCCACTTTTTGTTCTCTACTTTGTCCCCATGCCTGGCATTTTAGGCCATTATTTTCCTCGATTTGGTATCATGTCACACTCCCACTCCCCTAACATTCCAGCTCATAATAGTAACTCGTATTTCATCCACCAGTAAGGTTTAATGACCATTGTATGGCACCCTTGAATGCATGCCCCAGCGCATCTGTCCATCTCGCCCACGTCTCAGCGTCCATCCCCCAAGAGATTTTAACAGTTACAACCAACCGTTCCTTGAGTGAACAATCCATAAGGCCAACCATGTCCAAGCCCTTCTCCCCCGCCCTCACTGCCACCCCCAACCAGCAGTGTACTGCCCTCCCATCCACCACTGCGATGGAGAAGTCAGGGAAGATGCAAATGGTCTGGGATCCCAGCTGAAGTTCTTTCTTGTCCCTGGCGAGCCAAAGTATTATGTCTCTGCGATGATCGGACGGGGGAAGTCTCCAGGCTTGGGCCTTGGAGTAAATGCCCGGTGCACACGTGAAGAAGGGTGAGAGTTGTGGGTCGTCAAGGACCTCTTTGAATAGGCGTTCCACCGCTAGTTCCAGGCAACCATATAGCGCATCCTCGGGAACCATGTTGTTCCTCCACTACCGGGACTCCAGATCATCAGATTTCTTTTTAAAATCAATTTCATGTCCTTTGTGAGGGTGGCCATTGCAGTTTGGAGGGCACGTTATTCTTGGTTGCCCCGATCCTTTCTTCTGCTTTATTAATGCGTAGGACCTCTTTGGCTAGTTGGGAGCGCATTGATGAGACATTTGCAGTTATGTCATGCACCACTGCAAAACCTCTTGTCATACATGGCCTCCACCATTTGTTTGAGGTCAGGGGCAGATGACTCGGGTATAAGGTCTCTCAGGGATAGGGTAGGAGGATCCTCACGAGACTCTCCCCCGGGGCCACCATGGCAAACGTATCCATGGCACCAGTTTCTTTACCCCCCCCAGCACCCTTAGTCATGTTTAGATGATGCAGTGTAGATGCTACGTTTGGCGGGAAGGCGTAATGCGCAGGGCCGCCGGGAGGCAGTACCCAGCGACCAGGATCAGGTATTTGAGTCACTCAGGGGGATGCAGTTCTCAGTGAGGATTGCTGGGTGGATCCCCCTAGATAGCTGGAACAAGGGTGGGCTGCCAAGAGAACAGGATTGTACGCCCCAAAAGAGAAAGCTCAGCACTCACCAGGAGATGGAGGGCAGCTCCGGCCATGCCTCAGCAGCACCCCCGGCCTGTATGGTTTAGTCCAACCCTCCTGCGGGCTGGCTGCAGATTGACAGGCAGGGCCCCAGCCAGGAGGCAAAGCAGTTCCAATGGAGGAGACCAGGGCCGAGGGCATAGAGGAGCGGGTCTCCAGCGAGTGCTGAGAGACGAGGGGCCTCTTGCTGGATAAAGAATGATTTTCTGCACCGAATAGTATGAGCCGCTCTGTCCTGCAGCACCTGGGTGGAGCTGGGGATGGTGCAGCTTCTAGGACAGGATGGGCGGCCCAGCACTGATGGAACAATCCCCAGGGGGGATAGCAACAGGCTGTGTGCGGCAGGGGCCGAAGAGCAAGGGGTCCTCCGGCCTAGGTGGCTTCAGATTTCTTTTTTTAATGAATATTGAGCCCCAGGGGCAGCTACCCCAGAAGCACCCGAAGAGGTCATGGGCACCCGTAGGTGCATTGGCAACAGGGTCTCAGCTCCACCGCCGGCCGGTCACAACCACAACGTCAGGCACACAGCTCTGCTGTAGAGTTCAGCGCTACAGGGCCGCGCAGCCAATCGACAAGGAGCACCGAGGCTGCAATTTCCAGGCTTCAAAGAGGTATAGATCCGTCACCAATTAGAGGATGCAGAGGGTCTTGAACTTGATCCATGCAGCCACCGGGAGCCAGTGGAGTGATTTCAGGCTCCAATTCCTCGTGCAGGATTGTGCCAAGCTACCATAGGGTTAAGTTGCTAAAATTCCTCACAGGCGGCTTTGCAGGGGAACAAAAAATGACATTACATGACGTCAGATCTTGCTACCACTGTCGGCAGATTTTGCTATAGCTACATAAATAATACAACACAGGATTAAAATTGCTGAGGCACAGCTCCAATTCCCTGGGAAGGACGGCGCCAATCTACCATCGGGGTAAATTGCAAAAATTCCTCACAGGCGGCTTTGCAGGATAGCAAAAAATGACATTAAATGCCGTCAGATTTTTCTATTGCTACATAAATAATGCAACAGAGGGTTAAAATTGCTTAGGTACTGTTCCATTTCCCTCGGGAAGGATGGCACCAAGCTACCATAGAGTTAAATTGCTGAAATTCCTCACAGGCGGCTTTGCGCAACATAGGGTAAATGCTGCACTGCTATGTACAACATAGGGTTAAAAATGTCTCAAACTCACAGGCACAGCACCAATTCATCAGGAAGAACAGCGACAGGCTACGGAAAGCACACTGTCAGAAAATGCTATTGGTAGCATTTTCTGACGGCTAGCAGAATCTGACATTACAACTGACCGGGTTGCCGCATGAAGGGCAGAGGATACATCTGCTACACCAGGCCCCAAATGGGGCATGCAGCAGAGCTGCGGGGCCCTGGCGTCGGGTCTGTGAGTCGGTCCGACAACGGCAACACCTCCATGGAGGGTATCAGGTTATATTATCCCCACCAATAATATCGCCATATGGGTAAGGCCATAGGGGATATTATTAGTGGGGATAATTTATGGGGTTAATGGGACCGGGCGCCATTAAAACAATTAAGGGAGTTGCAGGGGTGTCCCCTGCATATTCCATGGCTTAATATTGCCGCAAAAATATGGCGATATTTTGGTATGGAGATATTTTTGCGTGGATATTAACACATGGAACCCCACAGAGGGAGCAAGGTGTCGCCCGACTCGTCACTAGTCCTTAGGGGGAGGGGTGGAGGGTTAACAATGGTCCTGATCCTCATTCCCCCGGTATACAATAACGCTCACATGGACATCAGGGACGCTCCATCGGGACAGCCGCGTGCTTGCGCCGGGTCCCCTTCATTCACTTCTGTCAAGTAACCTCAAAACAGGACCCTGAGAATGGCCCGGGGAGCAGTATCTCATGCTCTGGGACTGTGCCTTAGATTAAATAATCCTGGAGAGAAGAATCTCAGGCTCTGGGTTTTGCATTAGATTAAATAATCCTGGAGAGCAGTATCTCAGGCTCTGGGACTGTGCCTTAGATTAAATAATCCTGGAGAGAAGAATCTCAGGCTCTGGGTTTTGCATTAGATTAAATAATCCTGGAGAGCAGTATCTCAGGCTCCGGGTTTTGCATTAGATTAAATAATCCTGGAGAGCAGTATCTCATGCTCTGGGACTGTGCCTTAGATTAAATAAACCTGGAGAGAAGAATCTCAGGCTCTGGGTTTTGCATTAGATTAAATAATCCTGGAGAGCAGTATCTCAGGCTCTGGGTTTTGCATTAGATTAAATAATCCTGGAGAGCAGTATCTCAGGCTCTGGGCCTGTGCATTAGATTAAATAATCCTGGAGAGCAGTATCTCAGGCTCCGGGTTTTGCATTAGATTAAATAATCCTGGAGAGCAGTATCTCAGGCTCCGGGTTTTGCATTAGATTAAATAATCCTGGAGAGCAGTATCTCATGCTCTGGGCCTGTGCATTAGATTAAATAATCCTGGAGAGCAGTATCTCAGGCTACGGGTTTTGCATTAGATTAAATAATCCTGGAGAGCAGTATCTCAGGCTCCGGTTCTGTATTAGATTAAATAATCCTGGACAGCAGTATCTCAGGCTCCGGGTTTTGCATTAGATTAAATAATCCTGAAGAGCAGTATCTCAGGCTCCGGGTTTTGCATTAGATTAAATAATCCTGGAGAGCAGTATACCAGGTTCCGGGTTTTGCATTAGATTAAATAATCCTGGAGAGCAGTATCTCATGCTCTGGGCCTGTGCTTTAGATTAAATAATCCTGGAGAGCAGTATCTCAGGCTCCGGGTTTTGCATTAGATTAAATAATCCTGGAGAGCAGTATCTCAGGCTCCGGTTATGTATTAGATTAAATAATCCTGGAGAGCAGTATCTCAGGCTCCGGGTTTTGCATTAGATTAAATAATCCTGGAGAGCAGTATCTCATGCTCTGGGCCTGTGCATTAGATTAAGTAATCCTGGAGAGCAGTTCTCCAGGCTCTGGGTTTTGCATTAGATTAAATAATCCTGGAGAGCAGTATATCAGGCTCCGGTTATGTATTAGATTAAATAATCCTGGAGAGCAGTATCTCAGGCTCCGGGTTTTGCATTAGATTAAATAATCCTGGAGAGCAGTATCTCAGGCTCCGGGTTTTGTATTAGATTACATAATCCTGGAGAGCACTCATGCTCTGGTCCTGTGCATTAAATAATGGGACACTGTGGATGTGGTGCTGCCGCTGAGCATGGGTGGGGAGCAGTGTCTCAGGCTCTGGGTTTCTGCATTAGATTAAATAATGGGGCTCTATGCATGTGGTACTGTCTCTGAGCAGTGCCCGGGGAGCAGTGCCTCAGGCTCTGAGCTTCTGCATTAGATTAAATAATGGGGCTCTGGGGATGTGGTGCTGGCGCTGAGCAGTGCCCGGGGAGCAGTGTCTCAGGCTCTGCGCTTCTGCATTAGATTAAATAATGGGGCTCTGAGGATGTGGTGCTGGCGCTGAGCAGTGCCCGGGGAGCAGTGTCTCAGGCTCTGGGCTTCTGCATTAGATTAAATAATGGGGCTCTGTGGATATGGTGCTGCCGCTGAGCAGTGCCCGGGGAGCAGTGTCTCAGGCTCTGGGCTTCTGCATTAGATTAAATAATGGGGCTCTGAGGATGTGGTGCTGGCGCTGAGCATTGCCCGGGGAGCAGTGTCTCAGGCTCTGGGCTTCTGCATTAGATTAAATAATGGGGCTCTGGGGATGTGGTGCTGCCGCTGAGCAGTGCCCGGGGAGCAGTGTCTCAGGCTCTGGGCTTCTGCATTAGATTAAATAATGGGGCTCTGCGGATGTGGTGCTGCTGCTGAGCAGTGCCCGGGGAGCAGTATTTCATGCTCTGGGCATGCGCAATAAATTAAACATTCCCAGGGAGCTGTAAGTCTCCTCTTGCACAGTTCAGACCCAGAAACTTACATTTCAGCTGCAGTAAATCACAGCAGACAGCGGAAAGTTCCAGAAGATGCTGATCAGGTGCGTGATGGGCAGAGGCGTAATGAAATCTAAATTAAAAATTCTTGGCAGAGGTGCCATATTCACAGGCAGTGGGGGAGGGGGCAACTTTCTTGTGTGGGGGTCTCTAACTTCACACATTCTAATAAGAATATTGTAGCGCAGCTTCAATGTCAAAAGCACTTAACTCTCTGTATTACGCCGGAACGCTCCCACTTAAGGACTGCTTTGAGAACAGCCTGTCTCCTGCCCCCACTCCCCGCTTATTCCACCCCCTTCAAATCACTCCCCTGGCATGCAAGGACTAACCCCATCACGGCTCTCTAGGTCAGCCAGATCGAGTCAACGTAGCCCAGAATTTCGGGGGGGAGGAGGGACTAATGTCCGGTCAGCAGAATAGTGTTGCACTAATGGTGATGGGCTGTGTGGGGTGTGCTGTGCGATGGGCATTGCAGGGTGTGCTGTGCGATGGGCTGTCCAGGGTGTGCTGTGTGATGGACTGTGCAGGATGTGCTTTGTGATGGGCTGTGCAATGGGTGCTGTGTGATGGGCTGTGCAGGGTATGCTGTGTGATGGACTGTGCAGGGTGTGCTGCGTGATGGGCTGTGCAAGGGGTGCTGTGTGATGGGCTGTGTAGGTCTGATGGGCTGTGCAAGGGGTGCTGTGTGATGGGCTGTGTAGGTGTGATGGGCTGTGTAATGGGGGATGTTGGGGTAGTTACTGGAAGATGAGTATGCAAGGAATTCATCCCAGTATCACACACATACATCTCTACAGCACGGTGTGTACTCTCTCAATTGAATAGCACACTTGCCACATAAGCTAACGCTGGGAACTGTATTGAACTGCAATTGGTCCTCCAGCCCCCAATCCGTGGCGGACCGTGAGCGTGGGGGTAAATTCGAGGAAATCTCAGGGGGCAAAGTTCCTTACTCCAATTCCAAAGACAGGGAGAAGCCGAATGGTAATGGGACGGGGGAGGTAGACGAGGGGTAGCTGGAGGCAGAAAGAAGTGAGGTATATTGTATTTACATCTATCTTATCATAGTGAGATATCACAGAACGTCACATGCCAGCAGCTTGTTCAATATATAGCTTGGTGCTATTATGCCGGGGGCTCTGTGCTGGTCAGGGTTTGGGTGGCGGAGGGTCTTTCTCACTTTTACAATTTGGACCTTTCAGGGCTTACGGTGTAAAGGAAGAAATCTGATTGCCCCAAAATGAAGAGTAAATGTGGAAATACATAGTTGTGCTCTAGGATGAGAACCCCAACAATTCCCAAACACAGAACAGGTTGGCCCTCCCTTCTTGGATGAGGGAATTGTTCTCAATTGACACGATGGCCTCAGTTTTGATAATATGCCCTTTCCCCAAATGCCACCTTCAATATTGCGTCAGATTTTAATCCACAGGGGCTTTATTTCTATCTCACAGGTGGGGGGTCTTCATGAGCAAGTATTCCTGATGACCACGATAATGGGCCTCATTACAAGTCTGACGGTCTGGAAATAAGGGTGCCGGTATCAACGCAGACTACAACTGTGCATGCCGGCGCCATTGCATGTGGCAGGTCTGACCTGCCGGGCGCAACGTCCCCAGTAGGCACAGTTGTCACGGAATCATCAGCAACATCACTAACCGTGCTGGTGCTTCTGAGTCCCCATTCCCATGGGGTCCTAATGGATTCAACGGGAATGGGGACTAACATTTACCAGAGCCTGACATCCTGGCCCCAGGGGACGCATGGCAGACGGAGGATAAGTCTCGTCCTCTCCAGAGCCCGGAGAGAAAAAGGGAAACTGAGCCCCACCTTAACCTCCCTGGAGTGCTTAGGAGGATAGCCTCCTACGGCGGAATACCTGAGGCACCTCCGCCCCAAAATCTAAAGAAAATCAGTGGTGCCACAGCCGAGATAGCCGTGAAAGTAGCTAGGTGCAGAGGACGACCGGCAGGCCCTGCAAGGAGAATGGGAGGTGTGGGCATAGAGGAGTCCGAATCGACCCTCCAAGGAGGGGACCCCGTAGAAGGCGCACGGCAGCACCACAAGTCCCTCGGTGGGGGTGACACAACGCAATGAGGTCCCCCAGCTGAGAAGCAGAGGGGGTGTGGGCCACGCCAAGGAGAATCAGGAGTCTCCTGCAGCCAAGCTGAGGCTGCGTGTAATACGCAAAGGAGGAGCAGGAGACTACCGCAGCCTGGAAGGCCCTGAAAAGGGGGCTGGATGTTCCGCCTGGAGATGCGCAATCAGGGAGAGGAATCATCAGCCCGGAGGCCCTGCGAAAGGAGGCTGAGTCCCCCCACCCCCAAGGTGAAGGAACACAGGGTGAGAAGGAGAGGCAACCCGGGAGCGCTGGAACCTGGGAGATGTCACTGACGCAGCAGTGAGCGAGGTAACACCAGGTACACCATTGCGCCTGCCCCCCGTGGCCTCAAACTCAGCGGGGTGAGGACATTAAGAGCAAGGGGAGAGGTGGTGAACAGGGAAGCAGGGGAGTAGAGTGACCAGGGATCCCGCAATACGAGGCGGTGGGTCAGGATCTGGCCTAATCCTGTCTAGAGGCCTTGGAGGGGCCCACTAGAGAAGTGGTCCAACTGAAGACGGCTGGACCCAACGACCCACCAGAGCCCCATAAAAACGGCATTGTGACCAGGTGGTGAGGTGTGGGCCCCCTCGACAGGAGGAGGGGCATGTGCCTGCCTCACCTCAGCACCCAGATCTACAGCAGGCCTGCACCAGTGGATGGTCAAAGAAACAATTCCAGGAAGCTTATTAGAGGGGATGGGGAGACACAAGCAGAGATTCCTGATAGTGACCCGGAACCTCAAGAGAGCAAAGGGAGACCACCAACTACAACTTAGGGATGGGAGCCTGGCCCTTGCCCCAGGGCCCCAGCTTACCTGCCCAGCAGACACAGGAAGTGTGTGGTCAGAGCACAAGACTGCTCTCCTCTGGACCCAAACAACCAGCCCAGGAAAACAGCCCTGGGGTATATACAAAAAGAGAAGTTGGGAACTACGAGAGCTTGGAGGTAAATGAGCTGGAGGACTGCTCTTGAGAAAATTCAATGCCAGGCACCCGGCCCAGCGCTCCCTTGGCTTCATCCAAACAAGCAGGAGAAATGAAGGAAGACCGGGTATCTACCAAAAAAGATATTGCAGCGCTCATGGAGGAAACCAGGGGAATGCGGGCCGCACTGGGCCTCCGATTGAACAAGATGGACCAGAGAATGGATGCCATTGACGAGAGGGTCCAATGCCTGGAGAGTAACCAAACCTCCCTTGACACACTGGAAACGGAAATGGATATGAGGTTATCTGAACTAGAAAGAAAAGAATCAGAAGCCAAACTGAAAATTGATGATTTTGAGAACATGGAGAGGAGGAACAACCTCTGCTTCTTTGGGTTCCCAGAAAGAGAAGGAGAGACCGAGGCAGATATCAAAAGGTCAATCATGGAGGTGCTCATGGTCCTGTTTGGCTCGGATGCAATTGACGAACCCAAGATTGACCGGGCCCACCGGGCCGGTGGAGGAACGGGAGGCCCAAGAACAATTTTGGCACGGTTCCTTTACTTCCTGGAGAAAGTAATGTCTCGGTGGCACCGGGATATCAGGCGGCGGAAACGGTGTTACAGGCTGGCTACTGCCAGACTTGTAATGAGGCGTTGTTAACAACACATTTGGCACATTTGATTTGTTGGACACAACAGGCTACATTTTAGGGTTGTAGGTTTTAAAAAGAAATGCATGTGTATTGAGTTTTGTACATGAGTATTATGACATGCACTACCCTATATCGACTCTCTTTGGAGCAGGCGTGTTCATTACATATCTAAATAAATGAACACATTATTATGCAATGAGTCTACTGAAGGTATGCACTCCTGTGTTTTTTTTTTTTTTTAAACTTATGTTTATTGATTTTACATAAATAACACAAAAGAGATAAACATTGCAATTTAGAACACCCCTCCCCCCCCTTGGATCGGATGAAAATCAAATTGTCCCGGGTTCTCATTATGCGTTGAAAATATCTGAAACTTTAATGTTGTGTGGACACCACTGTTCCATAAAGTCTGACTGTAGATATTGTAGTGTCCCTTCCCACTCTTTTGCAAACTTGTCTCCAGTTCCTTGGATTTTGTGGGTGATTTTCTCCATTGTTATATGGGACCATACTTTCTGTAGCCAAGTAAACGCCATTGGGGTATTCTTGTTTTTCCAATTTTGTGCTATGGTGGTCCATGCTGCTATGAGTAGTCCCATAAAGCTTCTCCATTGTGATGTGCGATATTGTCTTGCTGTGTCATCTCTGAATCCGCAGAGCCACACCTCTTCCCCCATCAAACCCACATCTGGGAAAATGTTGCCCATTTCGTTTTTCACTTCTTCCCAGAATGGTTGTATGCCCCTACAGTCCCACCAAATGTGCCTCCACGTTCCCACTTCATCGCATCCTCTCCAGCATAGGTTAGGTGTGTTTGGGTACATCGAGTGGAGCTTCTCTGGGGTATAATGCCACTGTGTCATGATCTTGACCCACATCTCCCTGGTTTGTGCCGATCTGGTCATTCTGGGGATCTGTTTCCATAGGTCTGCCCACTGACTGTCCGAAGGTTCCTTCCCCAGTGTTCTGCCCCATTTTATTCTGTATGCCCATTTGACGTTTTCCCCCTGTGAGTTTATGTATTTGTATAGCGTTGAGACCCACTTTTTTTCCCCCGTGTTGGAGATGATGTGTGTCTCAAACCCTGTGAGGTCCCTGGTTGCTGCTTCTGTGATCATCGGGGAGTTCAGCCAATGTTTTAGCTGCTCATATTTATATCTGTCCCTTCTGGATATATTCTCGCCAGTAAAGCAAGATTCCAGGGATATGATTTCTTTGTCTGCGAACATTTCCCCAATTTTAGTGATACCCACCTTCTCCCAGCTATCATATGCCCCCTGTTCCATTCCTGGTGGAAATAGTGGGTTTCTACTGATTGGTGTAAAGGGTCCTATTGCTGTGGACATTATGCCTTTTTTTGTTTGGGCATCCCATGCTTCTAGCGTGGATTTCATAATTTCACTTATTCCTAGGTTCACGTGTCTGTGCTGTCTCTGTTTCCAGAGGAGTTCTACCAGTGGGGTCCTCGCAACTGCTCTGTCTTGTTTGACCCATATCTGCTGTGGATCCTCCCCCACCCACTCCCTCAGGACTCTCAGCTGTGCCGCCTGATAGAATTTTTTGAAATGGGGGAGCGCTAACCCTCCTTCTCTGGTTGGGGCTGTAAGGACCATTCTGGCTGTTATAGGCGTTTTCCCCTTCCATACAAAGGACAACACCAGTTTTGTTAATGATTTAAAGAACGAGTCTGGGACACCCACCGGGAGAGCCTGAAAATAATACAGTACCCTTGGGAGGACGGTCATCTTGATGGCTTGAATTCTACCCCACCAGGAAATCTGTAATGGGTTCCATCTGCCTAGCTCTTTTCGGATGTTTATGAGAAGGGGTGGGTAGTTTTCCCCATAGAATTGCTCTATTTTTCGAGGTACAATTATCCCCAGATATTTTATACCTTTCTGTACAATCTTAAGGTCTTGAAGTTTTGCTTCCCTTTCAATATTCGCTCTGTCCCCTGCCAGGATTAGTATCTCTGATTTTTTCCTATTTATTTTTAGGCCCGAAATGGCCCCGTAATTTTCTAGTTCTCTCACTGCAGATGATAACGTGGATTCTGGGTCCTGTAGGGTTATTAACATGTCGTCCGCATATGCGATCACTTTGTGTTGTTGACCTGCCATTTCTATCCCTTTTATGTGCACTGATTCCCGTATTCTAATTAGGAGGGGTTCTAAAAACAAAGCGTACAGCAGAGGTGAAAGAGGGCATCCCTTCTTCGTTCCTCTCGTTATCCTCACCGTGTTCGTAACCTCGCCATTAATGACTATTCTACTGGATGGGGAGTTGTAGTTTGCTCTGATGCGCGCAATATATTGTTCCCCAAACCCCATGTGCTCCAATATTTTGAACAAAATTGGCCACTCCACCTTATCAAAAGCCTTTTCGGCATCTATCGACAGCAATATCGCTGGGGTGTGATTTATACCTATTTTTTCCACTAAATGGGCTAGCCTCCTTGTGTTGTCATGAGTTTGTCTGCCCGGAATAAAGCCTGATTGGTCTTCACTTATCAGTTTAGGGAGAAGCGGGGATAGCCTCGTTGCTAGGATTTTCGTATAGATTTTTGCATCCAGATTAATTAGGGAGATTGGCCTATATGAAGCTGGGTTTTTAGGATCTTTACCTTGTTTGTGAAATAGCAGAACCTTCGCCTCATTCATAGTGGGGGTCAGATTACCGCTGTCCTTAAAGGAGTTTAGGAGCCTCGTTAGGATCGGGGTCAAAATGTCTGCATATTTTTTATAAAATGGGGCCGTAAACCCATCTGGGCCTGGGGCTTTGTTACTTGGGAGTCCCTTTATGGTTTTTCTGACTTCCTCCTCACTGATAGGTGTCTCTAGTGACTGCTTGTCCTCTTCTGATATTTTCGGGAGGTTTATGGCTTCTAAGTATGAATCTTGGGAGTTCGTGTCAGGGAGTTCAGTGGAATAGAGAGTTTGGTAGTAATGTCTCAATGATTCCCCCATGTCTTGTGTGCTTGTTTGGGGGACTCCATTGGTGTCATAAATGGCTTTAATCGTTGTTTCCTTCTGTTTATCCCTCAGTTGTCTCGCCAGGAGCCGGTCTGCTTTGTTTGCTCTAATATAATATCTTTGCTTCAGATAGAGTAGGTTCTTCTCTGCACCCTTCGTTCGGAGCATCTCTAGTTGGCCCTGTGTATGTTTCAGTGATTTTTTTAAAGCCTTTGTGGGGTGTGTCAGGAGTTTCTCTTGGATATCTTCGATTGATTTTTCCAGCTCTTTTTCCCACCGAAACCTTTGTTTATCTCTTGTGATTTTCAACGCAATCATTTTCCCCCTCAATACTGCTTTAAACGCATCCCAGACTGCTTGCAGCGCTACCTCCCCTGTGTCATTTTGTGTAAAGTATTCCTCTATCATTTCCCTTATGGATTCCCCTGTCATTGGGTCCTGGATCAGCTCCTGCGGTAGTTTCCACCTCCATAGCCCATTCTTCCTCCCTGGGAGAGTCACCTCCAGCCACAGCGGGGCATGGTCCGAGAGGGCTATTGTGCCCTTATCCAGTCCCTGGATTTTTCCCAGTAGTCCCACTGAAACCCAGAAGTAGTCAATTCTGGACATGGTGTTGTGGACATGTGAGAAGTAGGTGTACCCCCTCTGTTCACCCTTCAGTTCCCTCCAAACATCTGTTCTATTTGCTGCCTCAGACGTTTTGATGGTGCCCTTTGGCCGTGCGCGTTCCCCGTACTCCTATCTATATGTGGATTCCATGCCATATTGAAATCTCCCCCCAAGATCACTTCCCCTCTAGCATAGCTTTCCAATTTCGAGAGAGCATCTCTAAGAAAGCCGTCCTGTCCTTGATTGGGCGCGTATATTGAGGCGAGTGTAATGTGAAGGCCTTCAATTGCTACATTGGCGAAGGCAAACCTCCCTTCTTTATCCATGCTTGAGTCTAGTAGTTTAGTGTCCATTCCTTCTCTCACTGCAATCAGTACCCCAGCTTTTTTCTCCGTTGTCGTTGCCTGAGCCCATATTTTGTAGCCTTTTATCCGGATTTTCTGCTTATCCCTCGTTCTGATGTGGGTCTCCTGGAGAAGTAGTATGTCCGCCTTCTCCCTTTTAAACTGCTTTTCCAGTTTAGCCCTTTTTGTTGGGTGATTCATGCCCCTTATATTGTAAGTCATTATGCGTAGCACCCCCATTATGTTATATTCGTTTGTTGTTGCCTCGGGCCCCCTTCTGTTCTTGATTCATTTCTTTGATTCATCCGATCCCTTCCCCGCCCTTGAACTTCCCCGCCCCCCCCAACATTGAACTTTAAACCAACCAAACTGTCCCCCGAGTTGGGCGAGGGTTCCTATTGACGCTAGAGCGTTGCGCCCATCGCTCCCTGCCCTCCTTACCCTCGGGGGGTATGATATGGGGAGTCCTAAACCCCAGAGATCCATCGGTCTTTGCCTATTTCCAAGCCGTCTGTTCTTCCCACGACCGCCATCTGCGTGTTGTCCGTTCCGTTCCGTCCCCCTCCCCCACCCCGAACTTAATTCCATAATTGCTGTTCCATGTTCGTACCCCTTGTTTGCATTTTCCTGAGTTCTTCATGTAGCTTTTCTCCGGGATTCCCTCCCTGCATTTGACTTCTTTTGCGTAATTGTTTCCCAACCCATTGGTCTTCTCATTCGATCCCTCCTGCTCGATGACTCCCCCCGCTCCCCCTCATCTTCCTGTAGACCCAATGTGCTCATACCTTCCTCCACCGTTGTTACTCTTCTCTGTTTCCCTTCCCACGTAAATAGCAGCCCAAATGGGAAGGTCCATTTATAGCGGATTTGCTTTTCTATCAGAGTTTTCACCAGTGGGGCCATTGCTCTCCTTTTTTGTAGGGTTATCAGAGCGAGGTCTTGGTATAATTGGATGTTTTGACCGTTCATTTTAATGTGTTCCAGTTCTCTGGCTCTCCTGAGGATCTGTTCTTTCTGTGGGTAGGATGAGAGAGCCGCTAGGACATCGCGTGGTCTTTCCCCTGGGGCCCCTGATCTTTTTGGACCCACTCTGTGGATTCTGTCGATTCCGATTTCGTCAGCGTCTTGGGACCCCAGAATGTCTCTAAACACTTCCTTTACCGCCTCTTTCAGATCTTTGTCTAGCACTGTTTCCGCCATGTTCTTGATGCGGATGTTGGAGCGTCTAGAGCGGTTCTCCAAGTCCTCACATTGAAGTTCTAAGTTGTGCGTAAGTGCCACCAAGTGTTCTTGCATTTCGCTAGCTTGTCTCGTGTCTTCTTCTAGTCCCTGCACCGTTTTTTCCACTATGTCCGTTCTTTCTTCTAGGTTGTTAATATCGGTTCTGATGTCTTTAACCACTTGTTTCATTTCGTTTTTCATAGTGGTAAATTGTTCTTGGACTGTGGACATGAATTTTTCTTGTAAGTCCATGAACCAAGTTTGCATGTCTTCCCTGGTCAGTGGTTGCAGCTGTTGGGATGGTGACTCTGACTCCCCCATGGGTTCTCCCTGGTTTCTCCCCCTCGGTTGCGATGCTCCCTCAGTGGACCACATTTGCAGAATGTCTGCGCCTTGCTTCGCAGATTGGGATATCTGTTGGATGGGGTTCCCCTTTCCTTTTGCTCTTGACATGGTGGCGTGATCCGTTTGGCTGCCTATGGGGCTAACGTGCCTTCTTGTAGCCCTCCGGATGGCCCCTCTCCCTATCCTATCCTCTGAGATGTCTCAGTGAGCGGGGGGGTTCTCGAACCAGGCAGATTCGCAGTCTGCGTGTCCACTCCTGCCCCCGTCGGGTCTCAATGTCTGTCTATTTTGGGTGGGGGCAGTTCCCCTTACATTAGTGTCCTCCAGTTCTTCGCCCCCTATTTAGCGGGCCTGGGGGGAACCCCGATCCATTTTTTTTTTTTTTTTCGACTCCTTTTCCTGAGCCCCCCCCTTCGGGGCGTAGATCAGCGGGCGGGTGGTTTTCCTCCCCCCCCTTGATGGCTCACCTTTCTTCTTCCACGCTGTTTCAGGGCGGCCCCCGCTTCTCCTCACCTGCGGTCCGCCCTGTGCACGCTGCTCTCTCCCTGCGTTGCGGCTCCTCCCCGGTGCCGCTGCTGTCGCTGTGTTTCCTTCCCCTGCGGCGCTCCTCGGCAGCGGCTTTTCCCTCCCGGCTGTGTGGTCCTCTATGGCGGTGGAGCGTCTCCTTAGGCACCGATGGGGGAGGGGCCGATCTGCTCTCTCCACGGGCCGCGCCCGCGTTCGTCCGCGGCGCCGATTCCCCGTTGGGAGGGGGTTGCGGGGGGGGGAGGGTCTAGCGGTCGGGGGGGGATCGACGGTCGGTCACGGCTTCGATCGTGCTGTGTTTGGCGGCCCGGGCGGAGCGCGGATTAGCTGTGACTCCTCACCCCGGCGGCCATCTTGGAATCACTCCTGTGTTTTTTTAAACTATTGTGAGAGGGGAAAGGAATGGCCACATTTATATAGCGCTCCCTGCAATGCGACTCACTTCTTGTCGCTCGCCATCCCCATAGAGGAGAAGCAATCGTTGCCCATTTGCCGCTGTATACATGAAGTGCAGGTGGCTGGGTTCCAGCCTAATTTTAGCTGAAGTGAGTTCCAGAGTCTAGCGCCCCATACAGAGCGCCATCTTGCACCACGTGCAGAACATTTATAGCTGTGAACCACAAGCCCAGAATCGGTTTCTCTTAGAAATTTGGAAGACATCTTTGTAATTTAATTTTGTAAAACAATATTAAAGCATATTTTTAGTTTATATATACACACACCTAGTATACATACAAAACATGATTACATTAAATATCCATCCTTTGAATGTATACCTATTCTTTTTAATTCATAGCATGTCTATTATTTTCCATATCACTTATCTGCTTTTTCTTTATCCAGAATCATACCTTTTTATAATGATCCATTCCCCTTTCATTTATCTGTAATCAATGTAAGTTGGCATCAATACTCTGTATGGGCCTCATTACGAGTTTGGAGGTAGCCATGCCATCTTTAGCAGCATAGCTATCCCCAAACTCGGGTCCGGATCCTGCAAAATGGAATTTGGCCCCCATAGGGCTCAGTGGGACTGGGGAGGATGCTAACAACAGACCCATTAATGACGGGTCCGGGGTTAGCATCCGGGTCTGCTAGCGGGTGCCGCTCTGGACGTCTGGTCTGGCCAGGCGTACAGAGCAGGACCCGCTGCAGAACTCGTAATGTGGTGGCCCGGTATGAACGGTGCCAGTCCCTTACCTGCAGCGTTCATACCGTAGCCGCCACAGTCGTAATGAGGCCCAATGAATGAAGTCACCCTACAAATAAAAATGCAATTACAACCCAATTTCGTGGTCATACGCCTATCGCAATGTCATGAGCAACATGGAGAGAGAAATGGGGAAGGGCAAATACCCGATTTAAGTGCATATCCGCACACAGAATGACACTGGTGTGTGGCTGGGACAATTTTTCTTCTCTCGTTATGCACACATTTCAATATTCTGTGCCTATATTTGACTGGCTGAAAATATACAAAAAACAAGCCAGCATGTCACAATGCTGGACATGTCCGGCTTGAATAATGATAACACATTAGTAATATATGAACGCCAGATGATCAAAACTGGTTACCACATATTTTGTCTGTTCCCAAGCGATCGTCGTTCAAGGGAAGATTTAAACAAAAATGTGCCGATGGCAGAAATCCATCTGGTAAACCCCAGACCTGTGCCCCATCAAGTGCACAGAATCCAACACACAAGGGCTGCAAATAGGAGTCCAATATGCTCATCAGCGACAAAAATAGAATTGAGCGATACCTGTTCCAGCAGACGTCGGAAAGTCCCATAACCAAAGAACCGCCAGGTTCACTTATTTAAAGGAAAAGGGAAACCTAAACCGAGTTCCTGTTGAACGTACTTCCGTGTTACGTAGTAGAGGAAAAAGTATGTCCCACGTCAGTGCAAAGGGTGAACAAACTAGAACGGGTAAAGCCTCTGGTTCCAAGGACCTGCCACAGTTGAAGAGGTGCTACACATCCAAGCGCTGAAATCCGAAAAACTGGGGTATAAATAGAGACAAAATGAGGTGTCAAAAATTAACAATCAGAAATCTGCTAAGGTTCCAATGCATTGAGGGCTCTATATAAAGGTACACAACCAAATGCGTAAAATTCGTAATATGTGACAAAATATGCAAGTTGGTTATAACCTGAAACAGTGCTACACCTGCTGTTTCTATACTCAGATTACCGCAGCCCATTCTGCATTACTGTCAAAACCAAAGCTGCAAGTTCTTAAAGCAGAAATCCAAAATTGCTCACATGTAGCAGGTTTCGTGGCGAAGGAACGTCTGTTGTTAACATGCTGTGCAACAAACCATCCGACATCTTCGACAGAAGGGTTATATTCCGCAAAATAGGACACCAAGGGAGCTAAACTAACATGATTTCTAATCCTAGATCTGTGCTCATTCATTCTCAAATGGACTTGCCGTTGTGTTTTGCCCACGTAACATTTGTCACAAGGACACAGAATGCTGTAGGTTATACAATTAGTAAAACCTTTCAATTGCCATGTTTTTCATGCATATGTAAACTCTTTAATTTGTATGGTGTATTTACACTCAACACAGCTGCCACAGGATAAATGGCCATGAACCGGTTCAAGTCCCATCTCACTTTCAACCTTGCCCACATCAGAGGAGGGACACAATTAGCAGATGAATGACTTTGTGTCCCAGGCAAAGGCCAGCATGTGCTTAAATGCCTAGGCACTATTCTGATACACTGCCATTGTTCTCTGGACTGTACTGGATGTGATGTTGGCTGCCGCCGGTGATGTAGGCGGCGGCATGATCATGGAGCGGGCCCTGACAGAGGCCTACCCCAGTGAGCAGCGCGGCGGGGCGCAGCGCGGCAAGGAAGACACGACCACTCGCTGAGGTGCATAAACCCGGACTGGCGCGCTGACGCCAGTACCGGTGATTCCTTTATTTCCTTCTCGTCACGTGCCCCGGACTAACGGGTCACGTGACACCACATTCCTCCCCAACTTGGAGGTGTTCAACCTACTGTTTAACATACATGAATTTGGCAAAATGTTATTAGCTCCGCTGTCTTAGAGTCTGTCTTGGTGGGGTTTCCTGTATATTCCGTCCACCACGTATCCCTGAAGACGGGATGACGGTCTGGGTCTTTCTCTTAGAAGATACCGAGTGCTGCTTCTCTCCGGTGTGTCTGTTCTCGGGGCTGCCAGTGTGGCTGGGTCCTCTTGCTGGAGCGGTGTCTCGGATGGGGGTGTTGTGGCGCGGGCTCTTGACAGTGTGTGGTTCTGGGGCGTGAGTGGTGCTGTCGCCTCGCTCCTTGGAGATACTAGTTGTTCCTCCCACAATTCGGCTGGTACTCTCCTGAAATGCGACACATTTCTTGTCACGGTCTCGTTTCCTCGTGTGGCGGTGACCATGCTGTGGTTTGTCGCGCTAACTGTCCATGGTTGCGGCTCGAAGTTAAGGGACATCTTCTTGGGTGTTTCTCGGTTTCTGACAATCACTGTATCACCTGGTCTTAGTTCTCTGTGGCGGGCTCGCCGGGCAGTGCTTTCTTGTTCGTTCCGCCTCAGTCGCGTTTCGTCTATAGCTGGGATGTCCGGTTCGGGGGCTACCCATCGAGGGTGTATGGGGAGCTCTGCCTGTATCGGTACCCCGAGCATGAGGGCGGCAGGGCTGACCCCAGTGGATGAATGAGGGGTTTTCCTGTGTGTTCTTAGGAATCGATAGACAGCTTTCAGCCATGGGTGTCCTTTTCCTTTGGCGATGTGAATGACTTTGTTCAGCGACCCCATAAATCTTTCTGCGTCGCCATTCGCCTGGGGCCATCTGGGGGTGATGCGCTGGTGTTTGACGTTCACTTCTTTGAAGAATTCGCGCAGTTCTTGGCTGGTGAAAGATGGGCCGTTGTCACTCTTCACCTTTCTCGGAATTCCGTGTGTCGCGAATATCTTCTCCAGCGTGAGGATCATGGTCTCTGCGTTTGTGGATGCGACGTGCTCCACCTCCGGGTATCTGCTGAACTCGTCGATAACTACGAGTAGGTATCCCTCGCCTGCGATTGTGCAGTGATCCATGCTGACTGCATCCCACCGCTTGCTGCTTCTTGGAGCGCTGCTGATGGGTTCCGGGTTCTCCGGTCTCCTGGATGCTTGGCACGCGGCACATAATTCCACCAGCTCCATTACCCTTTTTTGCATGTTGGGCATCCACATTCTAGATTTGAGGTATGCAGTCGTCTTGACGATGCCTTGGTGGCTGCTGTGGGCTAGCCGTAGGGCTCTCTCCTCTAAGGACTCGGGTAATACGATGCAGTGACCTTTGAGGATCACTCCTTCAGGAGCAACGGAGAGTTTGTGTCATATCCCGAACAGTGCCCGGAGTTTGGTTTGGGCTGATGTGGTGCCCTGGGCTATGGATGTGAGGTATGTCTTCCAGTTGCCTGATTGGATGGCGGTTGTAGTGTGTTGCAGGATGGTGTCTGCTTCTGTTTCATCGGCTATTTCCTTTATGGTGAGGGCGCGTGGTCGGGCGCAGGCGACCACGTGGCATACGTGTTCGTCCGTTTCTTTCGAGTGATGTTGTTCTCCTCTGGTGGCAGGTCTTGGGTGGCGGGACAAGTAGTCTGCTGGGTTGTCTGTCCCTGGGCGGTAGTCGACCTCTATGTTATAGGGCTGTAGCTGCAGCATCCATTTCTCAGTGCGTGCCGGGAGGTGGGGAGCAGAGCCTTGGAATATCGGGATCAGTGGCTTATGATCGGAGTACACTTTTGCTTGTTTTCCAAGCAGGTATACCTTGAAATGACGACATCCCCACAGGATGGCAAGGGCTTCTTTCTCAATGTGAGCATAGTTTTGCTCTGGTTTGGTGAGCGCCCGACTGGCAAACGCAATTGGGAACACATTACCCTCGTTGTCCGTTTGGGTTAGGACAGCCCCTAGGCCTACTGGGCTGGCATCTACCAGTAGTTCGGTGTGCCTGTCTACGTTGAAGAAGGCCATGGTTGTTGATGCTGACAATGTGTCCTTGATGTGCTGGAAAGCTTGTTGGTGGATCGATGTCCACTCCCACTTCTGGTCTTTTTTGGTCAGTTCACGTAGTGGGCTTGCGATGTTAGCAAGGTCTGGAATGAAACGCGCACAGTATGTCGCCATCCCCATAAAGCTTCTCACCTCCGTGGCTGATTGAGGTGCTTTGGTGTTCTTAATGTCATTTACCTTTGATGGGTCAGGGGATACGCCTTTGGCACTAAAAATATATCCAAAGAAACATAGTTCTTCTTTTGCGAATTCGCATTTCTCTGCATTCAGCGTTAGGCCTGCTGTTTCTAGCCTGCTTAGGACTGCTGCAGGCGTTTGTGGTGCTCTTTCTCGTCTGAGGCGTACACGAGAATGTCGTCGCTGATATTCGTGGTGCCATCTAGGCCTGTGATGACCTTGCGGATTTCGTGTTGGAAAACCTCGGCTGCCGACGATATTCCAAAATTAAGTCGCTTGTACTTCATTAGCCCAAGGTGAGAGGAGAATGTGGTGATGTACCTTGAGTCTCTGGCTAGTTTGAGCTGGTGATAGCCCGATCTTAGGTCTAGTTTGCTGAAGATGGTCGCTCCCGTGAGATCTACAATGAGCTCATCTATCGTTGGGGTGATGTGGCGTTCTCTTCCGATCGCCGCGTTGGGGAGCCTCATATCTATACAAATTCTCACGGCATTGGGCTGTTTCGGTTTTTGGGCCACCACCATTGGAGAAACCCACGGGGTAGGACCTGATGTTTTTTCGATTATCCCTGCTTTTTCGAGTTTGGTTAGTTCTTCCTCTATGGCCTCACGCAGATGGAATGGTATCCGCCGGTGTAGTACTGCTTTCGGCTCAATCGTGGGGTCTATGTGGAGTTTGATAGTGCGGCCTTTTAGACACCCGATTAATTGGAACAGTTTCTTGTGTCGCTGTAGTAAATCGTCAAGTTCGTTGTGTTGGAGGCTAAATGCAAAATGAATTAGCTTTAGTTTCTCTGCAGTCTTGCAGCTGAGCAGTGTTTCACAGCCAGAATCCACTACATAGATGTGCGCTCTGCAGCTAGTGTTATTGTGGGCGAAATCAGACTTGAAAGACCCTTGTACGGGTAATGGTCTCTTACATCCATACGCGTATAGTCTGACTTTCCTCTTGTGGAGCGCGGGTTTCGGGCAAAGCTTGCTGAACGCAGTTGCTGGCATCACGCTCACTGTTGCACCAGTGTCGATGACTACTTTCACTGGTTCGCCGTTGGCGATGACGGTACACGATGGTCTCTTTCTTCGTCGTGATCAGTGTGGTTCGACGGCCGATATAAGGTGTACTCGGTGTATCCGTTTGCCTCCTTTCTTCCGTCTCTCTTTTCTCTCGGGGGATACACTGGCGTCGCTGTCGTCGCTGTCGCTCGTGTCTGGGGACCTTTGAGAGTGGTCGACAGCTCTGGCTTTTCCTTTCCGGTCTTGTTGGTGTGAGTATTCCCTCGGGGCAAACTTTTTCCGTCGCTCAGGTTGAGGTCGTGACGCCGTTTCTCTGTCGCTACGGTTTGGCGGGTTTATGCAGACCGCTGCATAGTGATTGAGGCGGTTGCATTTCCTGCACGTGGATCCCCATACCGGGTAGGATTCTCATTTGTGCCACGGGCCACCGCACCATTTGCAGGTTTTGTTCCGTTCTTGCGGCATCTGCGTCCTTTGGCCGTGCTTCATGCGAGTGTTTTGATGTGTAGATACAGCTGCTACCTCTTCTGATCGCTTGGCGTTGTCTAACGGGAGCCTTTGGATCGGTGCTTCAATCACCGCTACCTGGCCTTCAGTTTGCTCGCGAAGGCGCGCCATTTCTAGAATGCGGGATAGCCGTATGTTCCTTTCCGAGAGTATTGCTCTTCTCAACTTTTCAGAGGATATGCCGTTTATTATTTGGAGGCGGATTGCGAACTCTTCGCCTGGGAACTCACAGCCAACTGCCATCTCGCGAAGGCGAGCGTGAAATTTGTCTACTGTTTCCTTCTCACGCTGTCTGGCCATGCAAAAATGGAAGCGTTCATAATCAGGGTTGAGGTCAGGTTTGAACATGTTCGTGAGAATTGCTTTGGCTGCGTCATAGTTGTTGTGGTCTCCGCGATCAGGGGTAGCGTTGAAGAGGCGTAGGGTGGCTGCTCCAACGTTGAGTAGGAGAAACGTGCGCTTCTTTCTCGCTATGGTGATGTCCCTGGCGTCCAGGTGCATTTCAAATTGTTGCAGCCAGATTTCCCATCTGATGGCAGCCCCTGTGGTAAATGAGTCAAATGGTGGCATGAGCGTCGTGAGTGCTGGGTCCGGGTGGTCTGTGGTGAGGCTCTTTCTGATGGAGGAGCCAGTGTTGGTTCTTACAGGGCTGCTTTCGGAGCTCGACATGTTGTTGTTGGCAGTGAACTTCTCACTAGGTAGAATGAGGCCTAGTGGAAGAGCGTGTCTCTGCGCGGCCTCACTGGATGGGGTGGTTATTTCACTCACCGGTGTCTGGGTCGTGATGGCTGGGTGGTGAACGTAGGTTCCTGTTGTTTGTGCGGCCACCAGGCACAGGAGTCAGGAGTCCTGCACGTTGTTTGTGTGTGTGAGGCGGGGTTCCCTCACTGCTGGTGCACGTGTTAATACGCGGCATCCTGGAATGTTCGGGAGCTGCCGACGTTGTAGTGGCCGACACGTGGGCAGGACGTTGTGGCTGTCCGTGGCCTCGCAGAAGGATCGGCACTGTTTCTGCGTGCGAGGCACGGCAACTCGATGACCGCGCGGCTCCGCGTACAGGAGGGGGGAGGCGCGGTCTCACGTGGATTCTTCCACGGCCTCGTCGCCAGTGTGTTGTTGGCTGCCGCCGGTGATGCAGGCGGCGGCGGGATCATGGAGCGGGCCCTGACAGAGGCCTACCCCAGTGCGCAGTGTGGCGGGGCGCAGCGTGGCAAGGAAGACACGACCACTCGCTGAGGTGCATAAACCCGGACTGGCGCGCTGACGCCAGTTCCGGTGATTCCTTTATTTACCTCTCGTCACGTGCCCCGGACTAACGGGTCACGTGACACCACACTGGGAGTACTCCCTGACCACGGAAGCAACGTCAAGCAGATGCCACTTGAACAGACAATGGAACTCATATATAGGGAGCACCGTGTGTGGGCTCATACTACAGCAGTGTAGGACAAGCAGTGCAGAAGTCCAGAAGTGTTCAGCTGAAAACTAAAGTAGGTTTGCTGTAAAACCCCACCCCCAACAGTAACAGGAAAGGGGCACACTAATGTTACTTTTAAGGAATTGGGCAGAGTAGCTAATGAGAGGAAGCAGAGGGGTTCTTAAGTCAAAGGCCCTGAGAGTGAGGTGGACATTTTTAGTGGAGCCTGGGAATACACCAAACAGTACATAAAATGGATGGGCTAAGCCAATCTCAAGACGTAGATACAGTGGTTAAAGGTCCAGATCTAATGCAATCCAATATGAGGAAGAACCAGTCTAAATTACAGAGGATCACGCTGTAAAATGATGAGTTTTAGCTCTTATGTGGAACTGGAATGGATAATTTCTCACAGTGAATACCTGTGTAATTAGGAAACCAAATGCAGGAAATTAGTGCTCTGACGGTGAATGGGAACTGGTTGAGTAAAAGTGGCAATTATTAATTTATTAAAGAAATACACCGAGACGAAAGCCAGAAACCTGAGCACAAAGGGAGATAGAGCAACAGCAGGACGCCCCGGGATCTCCATGACACCCTACACTAGGAGTGGGTGCCCTCTCTATTGAAACCCAAACCACGGGTTAAAATATACCTTTCTGAGATTGTCTGAAGCACCTGTGGTATGTAGGCAGTGTCTCTGTCAAGGAAAGAGGAGGAGCTGTTTGAAATGCAGTGTGTGGAAGAATCAGTGGAACGCAGCCTGGATGTGGAGACTATGTGCGACCGGGTACCAGAGAGCGCAAGACACTTGCATGGTGACCTTCCGAGATTAAAGTCAAAACGTTGGAAATATTTGAAGAGCGGCACAGGTGATCTACACCCAGAGGCTCTCCGGTTACACCTCTTCAAGGGGGAGGGGCGACCATTGATTGGAGCAGGGATGTTCTTCTGGGGAAACATCAATACATAAGGCCTCATTACGAGGAAGGAGGTAGCCATGCCGCTATCAGCGGCATGGCTACCCCCATACCGGGTACCAGGCCTGGGTCCCGCAAAAGGGGACTTACCAGGCCATTCCCACCTTGGAGGGCCCGGTAAATCCCTTTCGCGGGACCCGGACCCGGTACATCCCCATTCCCATTGAGCCCCAATAGGGCTCAGTGGGAATGGGGAGGATGCTAACAACGGGCCCGGTAATGATGGGCCCGTTGTTAGCATCTTAGTCTGCTAGCGGGTCCCGCTAAGGACGTCTGGTCTGACCAGGCGTTCCTTAGCGGGACCCGCTGCAGACCTTGTAATAGGGCAGCACGGAATGAACAGTGCCAGTCCCTTACCGGCACCGTTCATTCCGTGGCCGCCTGGGTCGTAATGGTGCCCATTGAGACTCATGAACATTACAGGTGAAAATATAAAGAGCGAAAGGCCATAGTAAACCCAACAGAGGGAGGCTAACATTGTCTTAAGGATCGGAGCCCGTTTGAGGGGGTTCTAGCGGTGAAGAGTCATCACCCAACGTAAAAGATTATGGAAAGGAACTTTTGTAATTGTTGACATATCAGGCCCTGGGAGGCAACAGACTTTGTGCCTCATTATGAGTCCGGTGGTAGACGTGCTGGTAGAAACGTCACGGCTGCCGCTGGAGTCATTTTTTATCCGGCGCCGGGCAATGGGTTCTTACTGGGGAATTACAGCCTCGGTGGTCCCGGTAATTCATCATTGCCGGGCGTCGGAAAATATTACTCCCCATTCCCATTCAAGTCCCATTGGATTCAATGGGAATGGGGAGGACGGATGCACCGGCACCATTCAAGGTCTGCGAGCGTGTGCCTTTCCGCAGGTCAGACCTGGCGGGCGGAAAGGCACCTGCTCGCAGAACTCGTAGTTTGCCGATCTGGTAACAACTGTGCCGGTAGCTTACCGGCACTGTTGTTACCGGACCAGCAACCTTGTAATGAGGCTTTTTGGATAAAAAAGACTTGGCCACAGAAGGTCCTGATATCGCTGAAAAGAACTGTAACCTCAAGATGGAGAAGCCCAGTTGTATGTTGTGCTCATTAGTCCCGCCTTGTCCTGTGCTAAAAACATGGGTAAGGTAGACCCCAGAGATACCATCCTGACTTATCATTTTGTGAACGCTTCTTTCTTTTCTGGTGAAAATCATCCCACACTTTTTTGTAACTTAGCAGTAAGGAATGGCAATAGTTTTTTTTTTTTTAGTGTAGGCCCTTTTTATTTGCGAAGATGCCACTAGGACTGCCTTATTATTATTTGATGGTCGTAGCTTGCTCCCATCTTACATTTAGGTTTAGATTGGGTGTTTTTCTCACCCATTTATACAGTTTAATAAACACCCTTGAAGTCTGATCACTTTTGTCTGTCTCTACTGTTGCCACCATGAGTTCCTTACATAGCCCAATCCTTGTATCTACGATATTTGCCTTGTTTGACTGACTCTCCGAGGAGCACTGATTGACCAGATGAGCCAGCCCAATACTGAGGAGCTGGAGTGATACTATGCGTTGGATTGGTATTTCCTGATGCAGTTTGCAGTTCTGAGGATTTCTGATAATTAATCGCATCACACCTTTCTATAGAGCAACAGTATAGAGACGGGGTGGAGCGGGAAGAGGGAGACGGACTAAGGCTGCGCTCTTAGCAGTCGACCGTCCCCCGCTCACTTTTAACTTTTATTTTTACCTTGGTTTGGGACTTGATTTCATATGCACTATTGCTACTGTTATTTTTAGTAGGGCAAATGGTTTTAATTATTACTGAATGAGCAGCGTCAACAAGAATTTTAACAGTATTTATTTTAAAATGCTGTGTCGCTAAATTCATTACTCTACCAACTAATCAATCTGCTGGTTCTTTAGTAATCTTCAGTTGTCGATAGCGATTTTACTCTTTAGTCGGCACTTAGCGACAATATCCTGAAACTTTGAGCATAAACACACAGGGTTGGGTGGAGTGGTAAAAATGCAGCGGTAACGCTATTACTGCCGTATTACTGCTCTGCCCAATCCCAAGTTTGGGCGGAAAGTTGGAGATTTCTGCCCATTTTCGGCACTATTACCGCTGGCGCTATTACTGCTGGACTCCAAATAAATGCGGATTAACAGTGCCACTGCAACTCTGGATCCAGCACAAATTGCGCAGGACCGAGTTGCTGTAACGCTAACACTGTTGGGCAGTATCCCGGCGCATTAACCGCCGGGATACCTCCCAAATCGTGATGAAGCCTACACTCATTTTAATTTGGTAACCCAGGTTTAGGTGTAGATCAGGGCCGTTGCCCTACCTCTACATGGAGGGCAATAAGGAAGGCTAACTTGTATATTTCCCCTGGAGGTGCCCCAGAAAAAGGTGTATAAACTCTTTGAGCCTATCAAGGAGGTAAACGGCCTGATAACCGAGATTACAAATTTACTACACGATATTAATGGAGGAGTTGGTGCAAGGGCAAAAATAAACGGCAATGATCTTCCTAGTAGCTGGTTCTAACCAAACTGTGTAGCAAACATGCCGGAAACGGCAACTTTGGACAAACCGATACCTGATGGTCCATCCCCAGGATCAAAGAGTAGAGTACGCAATAAAGCCCCGCTGAAAGTAGATCCGGTTAAGGATCCATTGGATATATGTGAAGTGGGGAAGAAAGTGGTCAAGAGGGGGGAGGAACGTTCAAATGCTGGCCTCCTCTGTAGGCCCCAGGGGGATGACCTCCAGTCACACTGAGATGCTTGAACAGGTTGGTACTAATGGGGCTGCTTTATCATCTCCATCTAGGAATCCCCCGATTGCGGGCTGTTGCACTAGCAATATAGCTAGAAAGACTAGTAATTCTGAGGAAGGTTTATGCATATGCACCTTATATTGACCCGTGCACAGCTTTTGACAGGGTCCCCCGGGCAAGGCTCTGGAGTGTTCTGATGCGTCTTCCGATTCCTGCAGTTCTCTTGAGGGCTATTCAAATGCTCATGCAAGAGGAATGAGGCTGTGGTCCAATGGAATCTTGATGGGCACGCCACAAAGCATATAGACCTACAGATGGGCGTACGCTAGGGGTGCGTCCTGGCCACTAAGTTGATTTGTCTCTTTATCAACAGAGTCATACACAAGTTGCTAAATATTCCCACTGATGCCCCCGAGCTCGCCAGTGAAAGTCTCCCGATCATGCACTTTGCTGAAGACACTGTCATGTTGTCCCTTACACCATTTGGGCTCAGGCAACAGTTCTTTATCTTTATCAGCTCTGCACATGGCATGATGCTATTCTTTTGGGAATGGATCTTAATGGATATTGCAGAGATCACAAAAAGTGTTTACCCCACAAAAATGTGTCGGAAGATTCCATGATGATGCAAACTAGAGCAAACCTAAAAGGCAGGCAATGGGTATCCTTTCTGAACGAGTGGGACCTTACTTTAATAAACGGTTGGATCAAGGGTGATTCCCCTGACAATTTGCCAAGATGCCTGACAATTTACTTGGAGCATGGGTTTAAAAATGGCAATGTTGGACTTTTTCTTTGGATGTAGTGCGTGCTTGGAAAAGGTGGTAGAAATGCACGCTGTTCCAACAGAATTTAGTGACCATTGCATGCTAGTTCTAACGATGGAAGAATTTGAGGGTGGCAGTAGTCCTAGGGGTGTCAGTGGAATTTATATAAATCATACGGATAACCTCATATGTTGGACGCCTGCTAACATCAATAAAATGAACGCTGCCTCCTCTTACTTACTTGACTTTTTTAAAAGTCTGCCATGTGAATGATATCAAAGAATGGCTGACAGTTAGCATCTGATACTGGTACTGTGGTACGTAGACCTTTGGCTATAGATGCAAAAAAACAAACTAGCATCTTTGATATTGCTATACGGGATGCAAAAAGACATATGAGAAAGTTAAGGCAGATCAATAAAGCTGGGGGTATCTGGGGTGAGATTATCAGTAAAAGCAACAAGGTAAAGCAAGAGTATAGGGACTGGTTGAGAAGATGGTGGTGGTCTGTAAAAAACTCAGTGGCAACAGATGGTCAGAGCCCTGAGGAGTAGAGAACCCTGCACCATATGGCAGACATTGGATAAGGTGAAAGGAAATAAGACAACAAAAATAGTTAATTCTATTAGTGGAAGTGAATGGTTAAAGCAGCTAAAAGCCAGAGTGTAACGCTCACCTAGTTCCCTCGGAGGCGCGGGTCTTGGCTGGGCGGTGAAACCGTCTTCAATGTTAGGCGTAGGGTTCGTTTGGCTCCCTGGTTTGGCCCCCTTCTCACCGAAAGCTTGACTTGGAGGGTGAGATGTCTACAAGTGGAAAAATCAGGGGATTAGTAGCTGGAAGGTTGGATGAAGTCTCTACCCCCACACTCTCTCCTCCCGTGGTACTCGGTTGCTAACTGTGCTCACCTTAAATAGGTGAATGCCGGGCTCTCCATCCTGCGTCTTGTGCAGGGGCTCTGGGTCCAGTTACTTCACTGGATTTGGGATCAGCCTCTTGATTGCAGAGGGTAAGTAGAGAGCGATGCCGCCGTTAATTGCACGAGCGTATTTTGCATATATCAAAGTCCTTAATGTTCTCTTTTAACGTCCCTTTTCTGCAGGGTTCACTGAGAAGAAATGATGGCGAAAGAATGCCAAAGTTCGTGGAGGCACGTAAGTAGAATGAATGCCACAGTACTTTAATGCGCACCTTAATGTCTTTTCCTTTCAGATGGAGAATGATGATGGCGCCGGAGATGATGCCCAGGTTTGTGCCGAAGAGTGAACAAGATGATGGAGCATATGAAGGCACGTAAGTAGAAAGTCTGTTCTAGGCCTTTAAACGCACCTTAATGTCTCTCTTTTGCCTTGCAGGTGGCGGAGTGCGGTGCGAGCTGACTTTGGAGCGTACGTCGCACAGGTAAGCCGTTCAGAAACAGAACGTTACTAACCAATGTTCTTTTGTCTTTGCAGGGCTCGATGGCGGAGAAAGAATGCGGCAAATACCTTAAACACTCCGGTGGATCGGGTAAGTTGAAGCGCTGACCTTGACTTTGCTAATCTGTGTTTTTGTTGTTTTGCAGATGCTGCTGAAGACTGAAGATTGGATTCTCATCAGGTAAATCCGGAGATTTCGCGTTCACAGGAGCCGGAATGGAAGATTCCCTGGAGCTGACACGGTGAGCGTCCTGCTGCTGATGCAGAATAACGCGAAGCACGTTGCACCAATCGGGTGTGGTTTAAATAGTGCACAGGAGTGCTTAGGCGTCTTCTTCCACAGCCTCGCCCAGGTAAGAAAAAGAGTTCCAGTTTCCAGAAGAGTTCCAGTCCTAGGGAGTGGTGCCAGCCCCACCCAGAGGAAAAGTAGTTCCTGCCAGAAGAGGATGAAGACATCATCTTGTTGGTAAGGAAGCAGCATGGTCTGCTGCAGGTAGGTCCACCCAAGCACTTCTGTATTTGCTATGAGCCCGGCGCTTCTTGTGCCGGGACCAGTCCCCACAATGAGCCTGGCACCACCGGTGCCAGGACAAGGCCCAAAAGGTCCCTAAAGGTACTTGCTGGCGTCTGCAATGAATGTTGTGAGCCTGCTTCCAAGGGCGTTGGGCTGCTCCTGACTCCTTGGAAGCAGTGGTCATGACAGCACCCCCCCTCATGGCCCCTCCCAAGTTCGTCTTCTCCGGGGGTCTTGGTTTGTCGGGAAAAGTTCGATGAAACTTCTTGACCAGACGGGGTGCATGCACATGTTCCGATGGTTCCCAAGACCGTTCCTGGGGGCCATAACCTTTCCAGTCAATCAGATAGTATAGCTTCGATTTGGAGATCTTGGAGTCTAGGATGTTCTGAATTTCGAACTCCAGTTCTCCATCCACTAGGATAGGGTCTGGAGATTTTGTCAAACGGGTTCCAGGTTGCATGGGTTTTAGTAAGGAAACGTGGAAGACGGGATGAACTTTCATATGAGTAGGTAGGCCCAATTTAACTGCCACTGGATTTATTATGGCAGTGATTGGGTAAGGTCCCAGGTATCGTGGATTGAAAGTACGTGGTCCTTTTAAGGGTAAATGTTTGGTGGACAGCCAGACTTGATCTCCCACTTGATATTGGGGAGCTTCCTTTCGATGTTGGTCTGCACCCTTCTTGTAATGTTCCTTGGCTTGCTGAAGATGAGAAGTGGCTTCCTTAAAGGCTTGAGTGATTGTAGAGTGCAGGTGATCTACAGCAGGTGTTCCAAGAGTCTGAGGTGGATCGAGATTTGAGGTGCGAGGGTGGATTCCATACAAGAGGAAAAAAGGGGTTTTTCCAGTTCCATAATGGACTGAATTATTATAAGCGTACTCCGCAATCCAGAGGATTTGTTTCCAAGTGCCTTCTGCTTGCTGCAACATGCAGCGTAGATATTGTTCCGGAGTTTGGTTGGTCCTCTCGGTCTGCCCGTCGTTCTGGGGATGATGGCTGGTTGAAAGCCTTACGTCAATTTGGGCTAAGCGACAGCAACTCCGCCAGAAGTGGGAAATAAACTGACTTCCTCTATCTGAGATTAGAACTGAAGGAAAGCCGTGCAACCGAACGATGTTCTCGAGGAATTCCCGGGCTAGAATTGAAGCTGTGGGTAACCCCTTCAATGGAATAAAATGAGCCATTTTAGAAAATAGGTCCACAATTACTAAGATCGTATTATATCCGGAGCATGGTGGTAAATCCGTGATGAAATCCATGGAGAGAGTATGCCACGGGTGAGGAGGAATGTCTGTTGGATGTAAGAGGCCTGATGGTTTCTCCTTCTGACTTTTGTTTTGAGCGCACACACCACAGGAGATTACAAAATCTTTAATGTCCTTCCTCCAAGATGGCCACCAGAAATGTCTTTTTACTTTTTCAGACATTTTAGCAATGCCGGGATGCCCTTCCATTAAGGAGTCATGGTAACATGAGATGACCTGTGATTGTAAATCCGTACATGGCAGATATAATCTACCTTGAAAGTATGGTAAGTCTTTTTCCATTGTAAAATCTTTCCCCTTGAGTTTCCAATCTTTTATTTCTGCTGGAGTTATACGTTTTTTAACTTTTGCTTCAATATCTTCAAGGGATTGTGTGTTAATTAAACCCAGGATTCTTTGTTCCGGAATTATTGGTACGGGTTCAGGACTAGTCGTGAGTTCATCTACTCCCACTCGGGAGAGGGCATCTGCTTTTCCATTCTTGTTGCCTGGTCGGTAAGTAATTACAAAGTCGAATTCGGCGAAAAATAAAGCCCAACAGAGTTGTCTAGAGGATTGAGCTTTGGCTGATTTCAAGTATTGTAAATTGCGATGATCCGTAATGACAGTGACTGTGTGTCGGGCTCCCAGGAGATAGTGCCGCCAGGCCTTAAAGGCGTACTTAATAGCTAAAAGTTCTTTATCGGTAATGGTATAGTTGATTTCGGGAGCCGAAAATTTGCGGGACCAAAAGGCCACAGGGTGCAACTGGTTTGTTTCTGGGTCCCTCTGCGAAAGCACTGCTCCCATCGCGAGACTGGAGGCATCGGTCTCAACAATATAGGGAAGTTCCGGGCGGGGATATTTTAAAACCGGAGCTGAGATGAATTTAGTTTTCAGTTCTTGAAAGGCTTGTTCGGCCTCCGTAGACCATTCAAAACGTTTGTTTTTTCTGAGAAGGGCTGTAATGGGTTGAACTATTCGAGAGAAGTCTGGAATAAACCTATGATAAAAGTTGGCGAAGCCCAACATGCTTTGGACTCCTTTTACTGAGGTTGGTGAGGGCCACTTAAGAATAGCGTCCACTTTTCTTGAGTCCATGTGAACTCCGTTAGGTGACAAAATGAATCCCAAAAATTCGACCTCAGTAACGTGAAAAACGCATTTCTCCAGCTTGGCACAAAGTCTGTGTTGACGGAGCCTCTCCAGTACCGCTGTGACGTGTTTTCGATGATCAGCCTCAGAGGCCGAGTAGACCAGTATATCATCAATATAGACAACTACACACACATCAATGAGTTCTCTGAGGACGTCATTCATAAAGTACTGAAAAGCGGCCGGTGCATTGCATAATCCAAAGGGCATTACTTGATACTCGAATAATCCATACTTAGTACGAAAGGCCGTCTTCCATTCATCGCCCTCTTTTATTCGTACCAAATGGTAAGCTCCTCTGAGGTCCAACTTAGTATAAATGCAGGCACTTTTAACTTGGTCTAGTAGTTCTGGGATCAAAGGTAACGGATATCTGTTCTTGATTGTTATCTGATTCAGGGCACGGTAATCTATACATGTTCTCAGGTCTCCCTCCTTTTTTGGAACGAAGAACAGAGCTGAAGAGGCTGGGGACTTTGAAGGACGCATAAATCCATTAGCCAGGTATTGGTCCAAATATTGCCTTAGGTGAAGAATTTCTGGTTCGGTAAGGGCATAAATTCAACTGCACGGAGGAGTGGATCCCGGAATCAGGTCTATCTGACAGTCGTATGACCTGTGAGGAGGCAGGGTGTTAGCTTGATCTTTCCGAAAGACATCATGATATTCCCGGTATTCAGGAGGCAATTGTGGAGTCTCAGAGGAGATTGCTGCCAGCTTGTTGGGAGGCTGAGGATAACAGGTGGGAGCGCATTCTGGAAACCGAATTGTCTTTGCTCGCCAGTCGATTTGAGGATTGTGCTTCTCCAACCAAGGGATTCCCAGAATAACTTGAAACTGCGGGGCCTTGATCACGTCAAACACGATCTTCTCTTGATGTCCATCTTGGCCTACCAACGTCACTTCCAAGGTGGTGTGAGTTACTGGTCCGGAAGCTATTTCCGTACCGTCCACGGTGGTAATGACGTCTCTCACCGTCTTAGGACAAAGAGGTAGATTCATCCTGGCGGCCATTTCACAATCCACATAATTGCCGATCGCGCCACTATCAATGTATGCTTTTATGGCATGCATACGATTAGGCTGCTCTGGACTCACGAGGACCATAGGCATGACGAAATGCGAGGTCAAAGAACTGGTTTTAACGCTCGGCAAGCGGACCTCTACACTTGTCGGGCGAGGTCGTTTTCTGACTCAGAACCTTCGGCACCTTTATCGGATGCTCCTACCATCTTCTTCTTTGGTTTCACCGGGCAATCTCGAAGAAAGTGTCCTGAATTTCCGCAATAGAGGCATAATTGCAATTGTCTTCTCCTTTCCCGTTCCTTTTGGGTTAGGGGTCCTTTCACGACCCCAATTTGCATGGGTTCCACGGAATCATTTCCTTTAGCGGAGCTCTGTGGTCTTGAAAAAACACGAGATTCAAATCTGGAACGATCGGCCTTCCGATTCTGTAGCCTGTGATCTAATTGAACCACCAGATCGATATATTCAGAACAGTCTTGTGGCGGATTTACCACCTGGGCCAGAACGTCTTTAAGTTCCCCTCGCAGGCCTCTGTAGAAAAGCGTGATTCTCTTATCTTCCGGCCATCCGGTTTCCACCACTCGTCTGTTAAATGACGCAATGTAATCCAAGAGGTCTTGATTACCCTGTCGTAGTGAAAGAAGTTCATTATCCAAGGCCTGACCCTGGGAGTGTCGTGCGAACAATCTCTCCATACTAGCTTGAAAGTCTTGGAAGTTATGAAGAACAGGGTCATCCTGAGTCACTAAAGGTATAGACCAATCTGCGGCACTGCCACTAAGATATCAGAGCACGAAGGCCACCTTGGCCTGGTCCGTTGGGAATGCGGCAGGTCTACACAAAAAGTGCAATCGACACTGATTGAAGAATACAGCGAATCTCTTCGGATCACCAGAAAAACGCTCGGGCGGGGCCAAAGGTACATTTCCTGGTAGATTAATCTGCACCGGATTAGTGGAAGTCGTTGGAGCATGGCTCCCTCCCGAGGCGGGCAGAGGAGTTTGTCCCGCTTGGGCTTGTAACAACTGTCTGGCAAGATCATCAGTTCGCTCCTTAGAAACAACTAACTCTCTCCTTAAGGCATTCGTTTCCTGGCGTGCTGCGTGTACTTCTGCCCTCAACTCCCCAAGCAGCTGGGCCAATTGGTCTGTGTCTGAGGTTTCCATTGCGCCTGGGCGGGAAATATGCGGTATGGCTTCGCGTTCTGTAACGCTCACCTGGTTCCCTCGGAGGCGCGGGTCTTGGCTGGGCGGTGAAACCGTCTTCAATGTTAGGCGTAGGGTTCGTTTGGCTCCCTGGTTTGGCCCCCTTCTCACCGAAAGCTTGACTTGGAGGGTGAGATGTCTACAAGTGGAAAAATCAGGGGATTAGTAGCTGGAAGGTTGGATGAAGTCTCTACCCCCACACTCTCTCCTCCCGTGGTACTCGGTTGCTAACTGTGCTCACCTTAAATAGGTGAATGCCGGGCTCTCCATCCTGCGTCTTGTGCAGGGGCTCTGGGTCCAGTTACTTCACTGGATTTGGGATCAGCCTCTTGATTGCAGAGGGTAAGTAGAGAGCGATGCCGCCGTTAATTGCACGAGCGTATTTTGCATATATCAAAGTCCTTAATGTTCTCTTTTAACGTCCCTTTTCTGCAGGGTTCACTGAGAAGAAATGATGGCGAAAGAATGCCAAAGTTCGTGGAGGCACGTAAGTAGAATGAATGCCACAGTACTTTAATGCGCACCTTAATGTTTTTTCCTTTCAGATGGAGAATGATGAAGGCGCCGGAGATGATGCCCAGGTTTGTGCCGAAGAGTGAACAAGATGATGGAGCATATGAAGGCACGTAAGTAGAAAGTCTGTTCTAGGCCTTTAAACGCACCTTAATGTCTCTCTTTTGCCTTGCAGGTGGCGGAGTGCGGTGCGAGCTGACTTTGGAGCGTACGTCGCACAGGTAAGCCGTTCAGAAACAGAACGTTACTAACCAATGTTCTTTTGTCTTTGCAGGGCTCGATGGCGGAGAAAGAATGCGGCAAATACCTTAAACACTCCGGTGGATCGGGTAGGTTGAAGCGCTGACCTTGACTTTGCTAATCTGTGTTTTTGTTGTTTTGCAGATGCTGCTGAAGACTGAAGATTGGATTCTCATCAGGTAAATCCGGAGATTTCGCGTTCACAGGAGCTGGAATGGAAGATTCCCTGGAGCTGACACGGTGAGCATCCTGCTGCTGATGCAGAATAACGCGAAGCACGTTGCACCAATCGGGTGTGGTTTAAATAGTGCACAGGAGTGCTTAGGCGTCTTCTTCCACAGCCTCGCCCAGGTAAGAAAAAGAGTTCCAGTTTCCAGAAGAGTTCCAGTCCTAGGGAGTGGTGCCAGCCCCACCCAGAGGAAAAGTAGTTCCTGCCAGAAGAGGATGAAGACATCATCTTGTCGGTAAGGAAGCAGCATGGTCTGCTGCAGGTAGGTCCACCCAAGCACTTCTGTATTTGCTATGAGCCCGGCGCTTCTTGTGCCGGGACCAGTCCCCACAATGAGCCTGGCACCACCGGTGCCAGGACAAGGCCCAAAAGGTCCCTAAAGGGACTTGCTGGCGTCACCAATGAATGTTGTGAGCCTGCTCCCAAGGGCGTTGGGCTGCTCCTGACTCCTTGGAAGCAGTGGTCATGACACAGAGTAGTAGTTGAGCAGGTAACACATGAAGTGGAGAACCCTGGTGAGATATGGCTTTTGGTGGTTTCCACTGATGAGATCGAGCTTGCTATAATAAACTTAAAAAGCTCTAGGGTGCCTGGGCCCAATGGCCTCTCAAATGTGGTTTTGAAAAGTAATCCGAGCTGTTGGGCTAGGATTTGAAAGATCCTATTCGATAAGGTATGTTTGAGCAGAGGGTGCCGGTATCATGGAAACAGGCCATTCTCATCCCGGTATATAAAAAAGGAGATGGATCATTTCCTGAGAATTACAGACTCCTTTCTCTGCTAGATGTTACTGGCAAACAATTTTCCTCGTTTGTGCTAAATGCGCTTCAAGAATGGGTGGCGGAGAACAACGTATTATATCCTCTCCAGACTTGCTTTCCCACTGGTTCATCCACCACCCATAATATTTGATTATTGGACCGACTTATTCCAGGGGCAGCCACCAGGGGGAGTCTGGCGTTATACGTAATTTACATGGACTTCTGTGCTGCGTTCGATTCTGTGGATCGGATTGTCTTATGGCAGAAATTGGAGGGACTAGGATGCCCGTCGTGGTTGTTATCTATAATAAGGCAAAGAGTGAAGCTGAAAGCGAGGGAGCATTGTCTACCCAGTTGATGGTTGACCTGGGAGGTCAAGCAAGGGTGTGTGCTGGCCCCCACGTTGTTTAACCTCTTCTTGGCAGACCTTCCCCCCTCGTTTATTGCTGAAAGCGCATTGCCCACCAAAAATTGGAAATTTCCCCTTCTCCAGAATGCTCTACGCTGATGATTTTCTTTTTACCAAACTATCGGGGAGAGGGGTTTGGGGGGGGTGAAAGACGTGTAATGAACTCCTGAAGTATGCGACAGAAAAGTGATTAACGATAAATAGGAGTAAAACCAAATGCATGCTGGTTTCACGGAAAAGGGTAAATAGTGTGGCATTGAGGCTCCTATCTGGGTCTATTGAATATGTGGCCAGCCATCTCTATTTAGGGGTAGAAATGACTGCCTGCTTTGGCTAGTAATATCAAGGAAGTAAAAAAACAGAAGGCCCGCCAATTAACGTATCTAATAAGCAGGTTTTCAAAGCACACAGCTGGATACTCCGTGGAGGGAATTAATATGCGGTATAAGCAATGCTACTGCCCTGCAATTTTATAGGGATTGGAGACTTTGGCTATGCATGACCTGGCATGGCTTAACGTATTGGAGGGCCTGTTCTGGCGTAGTACGCTGAATGCATCATCTTCCACTTCCATGGAGTATCTTAGACTCAAACTACGTTTGTTACCACTCAGCAGTCAGGTGTTGATTAGAAGAGGAGCTCTTTACATTATATCTAAAGTGAATCCTAAATGCCTGTTGTTGAATTTGATGGAGAGTGGTTATTCGACCGAGCCTGGTGCGAGCGGGAAGGGTTGTGACTTTGTTGGACTTGAATACAGACTGCTTTAGGAGGATTGACTGGTTTCATGACTTTGAAAGGGGCACAGATTATGAAGCTCTCAAAGGTTTATATAAGAACAAAGTGCAGCAAAGGGATTGGGTAAAGAATTACACCCATTTGTCCACACTGCATATCTACAAGTATGTAGCTAATGTTATGCACCATTATCTTAAACCACCGTCATGTTTACTCCTGAGTTCAAGTGCGGCCGTTGATGCTACGACTCCAGATAAACCAGCTACCATTGCAGATGATACAGGGTGTACATCATAACCTCTCGATTGAAAGAAGATTTTGCCGCATGTGTGGATTGACTAGTGTGAAATACTTGAAGGTATCTCACATAGTGAGCCTCGAGAAACCCTTATTCAGGTGGCCAGCAAAGGGCTGTTCCGCTCAGATCCCAAATCTAGGTGTGAGTGAGCGAGAAGGGTTCACCGGGATGGGGAAGCCTGGGGTTTTACTTGAAGAAATAACCAAAGGGAGACGCTGTAGTGTACCGGAGAAGAGGGCAAGCTCTTTGAAACCTTTGTAGGCTGTATTACATATGCCTCCCTTCCTCCCATTATATCTATCCTGTCCCAACCCGACGTCCCTTCCATATCTGATAAATACCCTAGAAGCCCAAACCCCATTGCACTTCAAAACCGCACCTCCCAGAATACTTGTTTTTCTGTTCCCTACCCGCATACTCCTGGTAATTCTCTTCCACGCCTCTCTAGTCACTGCTTCCTGCACTCCCCAAAGAGAGGTGGGTCTGTAATGATGTTAATGTATGCTGCAGACGCCTCTAATCTGGAGGAGTCACTTAGAGAGATGGTTTGTAATTTTCCTGGTGAAAACTATTTAACTATTTCCCTTCTTAATAAATGGGGACGATCGCCGCCATGTGCCGCTTGAAGCCACATAATTTAGTTAAACTACTACTATATTTTTCAATCTGGTAATTGGTCATTTATATAGCACCTTCATCCCATTAATATGGCCTCAATGCCCTCTGTGGACTGAAGTCCAAGGTATGGAGAATTGTCAGAAGGATTAGAATGCATTTGTACATTTGGCCGAGATAAGGAGTTAGGTGGGCTGTCTATGCTCTAGTAAGCAACCCAAGGGTCAGACATGTGGAATGGTGATGAGGGAGGTCACGAGAAGTGCATTAGTGCAAGAGGCTTGATATGTGTCCAGCAAGACCAAATTTTGTTGTGATCGTTGCTGCATTCTAATGTGTATGGATGGATAGATGCCCACCGAAGTGGTGCGTTTATACGTACCTTGACCTCAGACTGAGCTTTATCTTTGATGTCGCTGTATGATATGATCATCTGTGTGAAACGATAAGCTACCCTCATAGAATCTTCTATGTCCTGTAGGCAGGCTACCATCACGTCTTCTCAGTGTAATAGGCCGGCAATCCTAATACATATTCTAGGCGTGACAGTTAGGCTACCATAAGATCTTGGGATCATAAGATTCTGTAACGAAATAGACAGGCTACCCTTATAGTCTTACTCTACATCTTCTAAGTTCTATTATAGGCTTCCATCAGACATCTTCAAAATGCAAAATGAAGGATACTTGCATATGTCTTAAATGCATTACATTGGCTAACTTATGGATCTTCTAAGTGCAATGGATAGGTTCCCATCATATATCTTTGAGCGTAACGGACAGGCTCACATTATAAGGTGCAACACAAAATGTCCACTCCCTGATCCGTGTGAGTGCATCACACTGCCCGCCCTCTAATCTGTCTAGCCTTAACAGTTCAGTGACTACATTTTGATTTTTTTCAAGGGCCTTAGAATTAGTCATCCAAAGTGTCCTAGGGTCATCCAGACGTGGACCCCTTGCTCACTGTGCTCAGAGAGGCACAGCTCCACCTCACTGATGATGCCCAACAAGGCTGAACACGTGTATGGGGTTGCTGTTGGTATACTTGTTCAGAAGGGAGTTGCCATAGCATTTCGGTGCTGGACTGTCCATGTGGGCGGACAAAGACTTCCATGCAAATGGATTTTTCCCATCTGTGAAAGGTACAGTGAGCTCAAATGTGGCTGCAGACTCCACAGTGGGTACCATCCCATAGAACAGGCCGTGTTAGTTCTCATAGAGGGGCGCCCATGACCAAATTTTGCTTTTTTCAAGGGCCTTAGGATTAGTCACCCTAAGTGTCCTAGGGCCATTCAGACATTGGACCCCTTGCTCATTGTGCTCAGAGAGGCACAGCTCCACCTCACTGATGATGCCCAACAAGGCTGAAACTTGTGTATGGGGTTGCTGTTGGTACTCTTGTTCAGTTTTTTATACTGTCAAGAGCTGTTGCAGACCAATAATTTTCATTCACAGATAATTGTCTCATCAGCATAGTTTAAATACTGGACTTAGGTTTGTCCTATGTACGGAGGGTTGGTCCATATTCAATCCCAGCATGAGCACATGTTTAAATGTACAAATTAAATATAAAAGGGGCAAAGACACACCCTTGACGAAGGCCACAATTTGTGTTTATCCATTTAGTGCATGATCCCTGAGCGTCACGCCTCACCTTTTATTTTTTTTTATCCTTATGTAGGGCGACTAATATACTTATCAGGGGCAATGGAAAACCACAATGACATACTTCTTTCCAAAGAACTGCTCAGTTTATGCAATCGCAGGCCTTGCTGACATCTAAGAAGGCGAGGCACACTGATCTTCCCTGTTCCGTCACCTGTCTATCCAAAAGGAAGACTGCACAACTGTTTAACACTGTACCAACTCCCTTCTTAAAACCAGCTTAATAAATGTTCAAGTTATGTGATTTTAGAAACCCTGTTTGCAAGTTGTTTAATAACATTTTAGCACATATTTTGTTTGTTGTATCCAGTAATGAGATTGCTCTATAGTTCAGTGGGGAGAATATATACCCCCCAGCCCCTTGAACACCAAGATCAGAACTGCCAACGTCCAAGAGGGTGGAATCACTTGGGTCGATAAAATGTTACCATACAATGCAGAAAGGACGCTAGATCACAAAAACCGGTCAGATTTTAGTGTCATAGTTGACAAACCGTCAGGGCCTGGTGCATTTGATTTTTTACTGTGTTTGATTAAATTTACAATATTGTCCCTCTCCCAAATAATGGCCCCCGACCAGCTATGACAAGTATAGCCGACTGGATCTTCCAATTCATTGACAGTGTGTAATTCTTTCAAATGGTCAATCCATACCTGCTTTGTTGTTGGTTGGGTTTGAAAAATCAATTCCTTCTGATTTTATCAGGGGCCAAAACTTGTCAGTGCGATTTCCTAAAACACAACTCTGCATCGGTAATCAACATCAGAAATGTGAGACCTTGTCTCCCATTTTTAAATTTCGTTTTCAAATTGCACATCTCTAACATTGGTAGTGGCCTCGTTCTTTGCAATACTCTTAGGTTAGTGCATAGTTCTCTCTTCCGTTTTGAACCTCGTGGTCAAAGGCATGTTTGTGAATGATCAGTTACCTTTTTGCCAAGATCTTGGAAGACGTTAATTTTCCCAAGATAGATCGAATAGTGGGTTCGAACTCTGTAGGTCTGCATAATCTATGCCATTATACTGGACCGAAATTAACCCATTAAATGATGTTGCAATTTTTTGGTGCCACCTCACACTGCGATCCATTGGATTAATCTCCACATTTAGGTTCACTGCTGCTTTTGATACAAATCTGGTTATTGTTGCCGCATATACCGCCATGCAATGGTCACTTGAGGATGCATGTGCTATGTCTAGTGTTCCTCCCCTGGCTTGCAGATCCGAGGAAACAAAACATAGTCATGGCTAGATCCCCACTGATTATTGTGCCAAGAGAATTTTGGGGGAATATCTCCCTGCATTGAACCTTTCAGGGGAGCCAGGCCCCATGCCTCTAACTCGTGTTTTATTGATTGATCTCTGATGCGTTTTTTTACTAGAGACGCTTGCCCTGTCCGGCTTCCAATACCACTGATCATGTAGACATTCTGAATTGAAGTCCCTGGGTATTATTCTATATGCTCCCTCTTCAATGCTTTCTCCTAACATTAAATATGAGAATTCAGCAAAACATTCATCTAAAAAAGCACTACTACGGTTAAAATACATATTAAACAAAGGAGATTGTTGTGGTGTTTTTGACACCGGCTCTTTCCATGTTAACATAGTCAGAAGCATGTCACTCCTCTCTGTTACATTTTGTCTCCCAACGCATTCCTGATTGTGTTTCAAGGCTATAAGCAACCCTCTGTCAGGGCGACCCTTTAAACCCTGCTTAGCTTTATTAAAAGACACCTCGTAGCCAACCATTGTGGGTGGATCCATCATAAGGGTTTCCTGCAGGCAAACAATGGGAAAAAACTTGAATCCCTTTATTTTTGTATTATGTTAGAGAAACCCCTTGAGTTCCAAGATAATGGGCCTCATTACGACCCTGGCGGTAAGGGGTTTACGCCAGCGTTAGCTGCGCCGACCCCTTACCGCCAATTACGAGGTCCCTTAGCGCCATGGCGCTTTTAACACCTGCTTTTAGCAGGTGTTAAAATCCATGGCGCTAAGGGACCATGGAGTTAATTACGCCACCGTAATTTACGGTGGCGTAATTAACGCCTTCCCCACTCCCATTATGCCCTATGGGGCAAAAATGGGAATGGGGAAGGGTAAATGGGGATTGGGGACTTACCGCCCCGCCGACCTCGGAATGGGGCGGTAAGTCCGCCAACCACCATGGCGTAAACGTAGTTTACGCCATGGTGGTAAAGTCACGGCCCAGGCGGTAACTTACCGCCTGGGTCGTAATGAGGCCCAATATGCTATTTAGCGGTGTCATGCGCACTGCTCATTGTCTTGTGGTGTTCTATGTAAAGTGTCAACGATCATGGGCCAGTCATAGCTGACCTCTCTCTTGTTTCATTGGTTTTAACTTTTTCCCAGTGATTTGGGTGCCCCCATTCATTAGACAACCTAATAGTCAGATGTTTTTTAGTGACCTCCTCTTCGAACTTTACCTTGGGGTGCAGGTTGGAAGACTTGGTGCACACTGAGCTTAAATTATCAAACACTTCGTACCCCAGAGCTAATAACGCTTCACATTCAGTCAAGATCACGTTCTTTATTATGTCCAAACATACTTTTACCATGTCCATAGAGTCTTCATAAACAAACTCGACCTGCTGGATATCATTGGAATTTACCAAGCGCAGGCTTGGGACTTCAAAGACCAGGGACAGAATATATTGACGATTTAAAGGGTTCAAAAAGGCGACCCAACTATAGATGGTAAACTTCGCCATCCTGCTTCCCATTGCCCTTTCCTGCTTTTTTAGCACTGCCTTTCCCTTCCTTATCGGCTGACTTCTGTGTTCTACGTCATTTATGTGCTGACTATTGCCCCTAATATTTAAATGCATTATATTATTATTTTTCCTCCAGGGTCCTCAACATTGGATGAACTTTCTGTGGCTCTAATGGGACTTCCTCTTTGTTTGCATGGATTGGCAGTAGGGTGTAACACACTCTTCAGTTGTGGTTTAGGGCATAGGTCGTTTAAGTGCCGGCATTTCCCCATGCCCCCTTGCCCACCTTTACCCATATATCATGTTTCTTTCCCTCAAATGCTTTCAGATCTTAGGACTCATCAAAACTTGGGTACACAAGACATTTTACTCAGGTCCACGGAGCCATCACCTCCCACTACACGGCTCATGTATTGTGTGATGTCTCCTTGGCCTTTTAGCAAAAAACCAGAGTAAAAGGTGTCCGTTATTTGGCGAGATCCTTGAGCTTTTGTTTTCAGCTTCAAAGGAGACTTCTCTACTCTCTTTAGTATAGCTTGTTCCCCAGTCGTTTCATCCACCTTTAACCTCAGTTGTTGCAGACATTTCCGTGACCCATTATTCTGCTGCTTTCATGGTGCTTTACAATGTTTGCATTTCCTTTGAATCATACCCCTTTCCTGGATTTATGTTCTGTACTACGATTGGGAGTTCTATCATACTACTATTTAAAATGAGTAGACTACTTTCTCCCTCTACCTCGATGTTCCCTGCACCCAGAATAGATACAATTAGAAGTATAAGGAACTCATGGTGGCAACAGTAAAAACAGACACAAGTGATCACAGTTCAAGGGCGTTTATTAAACTGTAAAGGTAGGTTGGAAAAACGCCTAATGTAAACCTAAATCTAAGATGGGAGCAAGCATCAACCATCAAACAATAATAAGGCAGTCCTAGTGGCGTCTCTTCAAATAAAATGGGCCTATATTAAACAAAAAAACAATTGCCAATCCTTACGCTAAATACAAAAGAAGTGTGGGATAGTGTTCATAAGAAAGAAGGAAGTGTTCACAAATAATAAGTAAGGATTTGGTGATATGATATGATATGATATGGCATTTGTAACGCGCCTATACACAAGTGTTTCAAGGCGCGACGAGGCAGGGAGGGGGGAACAAGGGGAAGACAGACAACGATCCTACTAGGCCAGGTGTCATTCAGACCGCGCAAGTGCAGGGGGAGGGGGAAGGGAAAAAGTGCAAGGGGAAGGGGAGGGGGAGTGCAGTATAAAGTAAGTAGAATAAAAAATAAATAAATAGGGCCAGCTGGTGGCAAGTGCAAGGTAAGTGCAGACAAGTGCTGGGAAGGGGGGGCTGTAGGGATACAGAGACAGTCCCACAGTGCAGGGGTTGCCGGGGAGGCAGTGCAAGTGGAGAGTGGCTGGGCCCAGGACCGAGGTCGGTGAGGGTGGCCCAGTTGCAGATTCAGTGCAGTCTCAGTGAAGAATTTAGCAGGGGAGAGGGAGAGAGAAAGCAGAAGCAAAGAGGAAGGTTTTGAGGTGCTTCCGGAACCGGAGATGGTTCTCCTCAAGTTGCAGGGAGGCAGGAAGGCTGTTCCAGAGGGAGGCCCCTGCCGCGGAGAGAGATCTACCCCCAGCTCATTGCTTCGAGAAGCGGCTGACCCTGAGGGAGTTGGAGACGGATGAGCGAAGGGCTCGGGAAGGAAGGTATTTAGGAAGAGAGAGTTGAAGGTATTTAGGCCCCAGGCCCCAGAAGGCCTTGTGGACAATGCAGAGGGTTTTGAACTTAATCCTCGCAGCCACTGGGAGCCAGTGTAGAGATTTCAGTCCTGGAGAGATACGGTCCCTGGGCTTGAGGCCAAGGACAAGTCTCGCAGTTCTGTTCTGGATGAGTTGCAGAGGGCGGAGAGTGGAGGCAGGCAGATTAAGATAGAGGCTGTTACAGTAGTCCAGCTTCGAGAGACCCAGGGCTCGGGAGACAGTGAGCTTCTGGGGGAAGGAGAGGAAGGGAAGAATACCTCTGAGGAGGTGCAGCTGGTAGTGTGACTTCTTAGAGACGTCAGATATATGAGGAGAGAAGGAGAGTGTGGAGTCGAAGATGACCCCGAGGTTTTTTGCCTTGCAGGTAGGAGCAGGAAGAGGGCCAAGAGAGGCTGGCCAGAGAGCTGAAGGGAAGGTGGGAGTGGGTGTGCTGATGAGTAGAATCTCAGTCTTACTGGCATTAAGGCAGAGGTCATTGACGGCACACCATTCCTGGATAGCAGACAGTCAGAGATGAGGGAAGGAGAGGAGGAGGCCGAGGGTAGCCTGAAAAATGAGCTGGGTATCGTCCGCATAGCACTGAAAGTTGGGGCAGAGGCCGGCGATGCGGTGGGCAAGGAGTGCCAGATACTGGTTGAACAGCCAGGGAGAGAGATTAGATCACTGGGGAACACCACAGGTGGAGAAAAAGATGTCAGAGAGGAAGGACCCAAGTTTGACCTGGGAGGGTCGATTGGAAAGGAAAGAGGTCAGCCACGCCAGAGCCTGACCAGTGATACCCAGGTTATCACGGAGACGGTTGAGCAGGATGGCATGGTTCGGTCTCCCTTCCACACCTTTTAAGCACGGGAGAAGGTAGGATTCCGGAGCACAGCACACGCTCGAGCTTTCCCAGCATGAGCCAACAGTTCCGCTTTCAGGTATCAGGGCCTTCGGTGGTTAAGTCTCTTTTCTACAAAAAGTCTCTTGCCGCCGTGGACCTGATGTATTCAAAATAATAAACAAAAGTTCCTTTCTGCTTGCACGTTGGGTGATTCCTTTTCACCCTTGGATCCCACTCTTCCTGGCTCAGATCCCCAGAAAGTTCTTTAATGATACCAGGACCTCTGATAGCTATGGTTTCCTGCTTTTGGGGGCCTGATAGGTTCAAAGTTTCAAAACAAAGATTCAACAAAAAGTTCTAGTTCTTCTATGGTTGTACTGTGGTGATAGCTCTTCACCCCTGGGTCCCCCTCTTCCGGGCACAGACCCCTCTCGAATATCAACTTCTCTCTGTCGGGTTCACTCTGGATTGGTATGCATTCAAAGGGTTTCCCTCTTGGACTTTTCTTTGTTGCATTCAGAGGTTGGTGGGTGTAGGCTTCTCAAGCCTGGATCCCCCTCCTCTGGGCTCAGATCCTACTTGGCTATTTGCCTCCCACTATGGGGTTCACTATGGCTTTCTATGCAGTTTTGTTTTTGACATTCACAGATCTTAAATGCTTTCTATGCAGTTCACTGTGGACATCCCTCAGCCGGATTCATACTTGTCAACACACTGGGCCTCATTATAAGTGTGCCGGTCCGGTAACAAAGGTGACGGTAAACTACCGGCACTGTTGTTACTGCACCGGCATACTCTGAGTTCTGTGAGCGCGTTTCTTTCAGCCTGCCAGGTCTGACCTGGCGGGTCGAACGGCACCCGCTCGCAGTCCTCGATGGTAGCACCGGCACTATTCATGAACGGTGCCGGTGCTACCGCCCTCCCCATTCCCATTGTGTCAAATGGGACTCGAATGGGAATGGGGAGTAGTTTTTTCCGGTGCCCGCAATGAGGAATTACTGGGGCTGTAATGCCCCGATAAGTCCCCATTGCCGGGCACGGCTACCGCCGGAGTCATAATGAGGCCCTCTGTGTTTCAGGGCTTTAGGCTTCGCCCCCTCTTTATCAGCATCCCTCGTTCAGGTTCACTCTTGCCAATCTTGTCAATCATAGCTTTCTCATTCATTTCTTACGATGTAGAATTCACTTCCCTTAGCTTCACAGTCATCTGTCGGTCAAAGACTTTTGACTGTACAGAGGATTTTACAAGACCCATGTATTTCCATGTTGACGCCCTTCTCACCTTCCCCAAGGCGTTCTGGTAATGGTAGTTTCAACAATCGCGTAATCGCCCAGAGTTTTCTGAGTGAGCACCCACATGGTGCCGGACTCCTCTGGTGCTAGTTTTCCCCGTTTTGCGATATCAACAGTTCTTTGTATTTCACAGTTCAATGAGCCGTTTGCTACTTTTTGTTCAACACAGTTCGGATTCTTATCGGCTCTCCCCTCGACTTGCCGGATGTGATGAGCCACTTGGTTTTCTTTCTATCTGGAGTCAAGGTTCGTACCAGTGAGACAAGCGTCTCTCGCCGGCTTTGTTATCAGCGGAGGAGGGTCATGTGTACTGTTGACATCTGCTGCAACACACGCTGGCTATTGTTCGCGAACTTACGATTCCTTCCATGGAGGTCTGACAGGCCTTTGTTGGAAAGAACAAGGTAGCTTCTCTCGCTATTACCCTCTTGGTTTGCGCCGTCTTTCTCCTCCTCTTGAACTGCCGTGCTGAGTTAGCTCTCTCGACGTGCGGTCTGCCTTGCTCGTCTTGTGCTCTCATGCTCCATCTTTTATCCCTGTGAGTAAAGGAAAGGGCCGTCAGGTGTGTGTGATTCTGGTTAATTGCCTGACTCTGCCAGACCCTTGTGTTGGAACATGTCAGGTAAACAGCTCTATGGTTAGTCTGCTGTCTTCCACAGGGTAAAAAAGTGTTTGTGTCAAAAGGGGGGGGGGGGGTTTGTGAAGCAAACAGGGAATGACTGGGATTTTTAACATGAAATAAAAAAGGGGGATTGTGTTTTATCTGAGCAGGTTGGGAGTGTGGAAAATAATAATCAGAGGGACGAGAAGGAGAATGGGGAGCTTCTTTCAGTGGAAGGGAGGTAGAAGTGGAATGACTAAAAGAAGAATCAGGGACGTCATCCCCCTCATCTTCTTCCTCAGTATAATACTGTGCCTCCCTTTGAGCAATCCCCTGAGCATAAACCTAGGTCCCCCACCCAGGTGACCCTCCCTCGCTGTAAGTAGGGCATGGTATGAACAGTAAGACAGCAGACGCAAGGGACCACGGTTCAAGGGTGTTTATTGAACTTTCGTAAGGGAGTGATAAACGCCTATCTAAACCTAAATCTACAGCTGGGAGCAAGCTACGACCATCAAATAATAATAATGCAGTCCTGGTGCAGTCTTGTCAAAATAAAATCGCCTATACTAAAAAACCTATTGCCAATCCTTACTGCTAATTTACAAATAGTGTGGGATAGTGTTCATGAAAAAGAAAGAAGTGTTCACAAAATGATACGTCAGGATGTTCGGGCCATTGGCCTCCCTTCGCCACGTTTTGAGTACGGGGCAAGGTGGTTCACTCGAGCAAAGCACACACTTTTACTTCTGCTGCACGAGGATCCAGTTTCATTACCAGCATCAGGAAATTCTGTGTCCAAGTCTCTTTACTTCTTAAAAAGCCCCTTGATTCAGAAGGCCTTATGTACAAAAACACAAGATGCAAAAGTTATTTTCCTTTTTACAGCATTCAATTTGGGTGTTCTCCCTGGATCCCCCTCTTCTGTGCTCAGATCCCCTTATTACAATGTTCAGAGAATATTCGTTCTCGTGTGACTCACGGTTCAGCCCAGGTCCCTCTCAGCCAGGCTCAGATCCCTTTCAATTTCCCAATTAGTCACTGGGTTCGGACCAATTGTAGTATAGATTAAACCATTGAAGACTTTCGAATATGCACAGGGTTTAGCTTGACACGTTGCAAGACCACTTTGATCTCAAGGTTCCCTTTTTCTCACACTTAGCATCAGTTGGATACCTAACAGAGACTTTCGAATGAGCACCCACATGAGGACAGACCACTCTGTCTACGATGTCTTTTCTTGGCCTCCCAAAGTTCAGTCACATCTTTGGTTTCTAATTATATTTGCGTTGCTCGTCACATATGTCTCACACACTGTTCTCTTAGATATTTCATACAACGTTGCTGCTTGCAACCTTGGTTCAAAACACATGCTGGTTTGGTATCAGTCTCTCCAACTCACCGGCTGTGCTGTCTTTACTGATGCTGGTTTTTTGTAGGAGCTATGGACAGTACCACAGTGTCAATCGCTCCTCGCCGCCTTGGTTATCGATGCAGGAGAGCCCTGGGTACCTCCGACACCCTGTACAGGTTAGATCAGCTTTAGTTCTTGGTCTTAGGTTTCTTACTTTCCAGGGTTCACAAAAGTAATAGTCTTTACAGGTTAGGGCATGACCCTCCTTGCAATCCTCTCTGGTCTTGCCGTCTTTCTCCTCGTATTAAACTGCCATCTTCGAACTGCTGTTTCCTTGTGTTTTTTGCTTTGCTCAGAGTGTGCTTTCGTTCTCCGCCTTTTATATGTGTTGGGAAGTGTGATGGAAGTCAGGTGTGTGTACTGATCAGTAATTGCCTGACATTGCCTGACCATTGTATTGGGACATGTCAGGTATACGGCTCTTGTGTTGGTCTATTGTCACTCAGGGTGAGCTGTCCATGAGGAAGTGTTTGTGTCGGGAAAGGGGGAGGGGGTTAAGTTCGTTTTTATCCTACCTGGTAGGATGGGGAAAAGGTATTACAGAGAAGGGGATTCCGCGTCTCACCATCCGGTGTCCCACTTCCACTCCCCGAAGACCACTCATCCAGGTGATCCTCCCGCACTGGTCCACCCCCAGGAACCTGATACAAAAGCGATGGCCGTGTCCTGTCCACCTGGATGACAGATCCCAGGGGACTAGCGAGTGAGACACCTTCAGGTTTCTCACAACACGGAAACTCAGATACTAAAAGACAACTCCATCTGTCTGTTTTTAACATTTCCTGGACACAATCGTTTAAGTTCTTACAGACCAAAAATAAACTGTGTGTCTGCTGCAACACCATAATGTATACGCACCCTCCAGCTTTTATTTTCTGACCATCATGATCTTGGAAATGTTGAAACTGATCATTAATATTACAAATCGGGGGGCCCGGGGATGGGTTTGACACCGGGAGAGATGGAGGCCCTTTGGCCCTCCTGCCTGATTAAATGGGACAATAAAGCAATAGAATATTTGGGGGTTCATATCTCAGCGCTCCTGAGGGAGCTCTATGTGGCAAACTTCCCACATCTCTTTAGGGAGCTGGAATCTCGATAGGTGGGTGTCCTAGGAAATTTCGTTAATGGGCCAGATCACAGCCAGTAAAATCAGTACTCCGAGTGGATATCCCACAGACACCCCTCCTCTGATTGTAGCCTAAGGTCTTCCATTTATATGGTGGGGGAAAAGCCTAGGGTTCCTAAATAGGTGTTGATGGGCAACACCCGATTGGGAGGGATGGGGGTCGTGAGCTTGTGCAATTACTATGCAGCGGCTCAGTTGGCAAACTTCCTTCCTTGGGTCAGGCCCAATGGCCCCCGAGATGGGTAGAAATTGAACAATCCAGAGTGCCACTTCCCCTCAGCTCTCTGTCATACACCTCCGCCCTACCGCGAAAACACTGGCCCGGTCTGCTATCCAATGAGGGAAGCGGAGGGAACACAGACTACCTCCTGCTCCTGCATTATGTAAAGATAGACATACATTCCTAGTTCTCTTAAACTAAGCTAAAAACCGCTGGCATTGCGAGTGGAACCCACTTCTTTAAACAAAACCAGGCCTTTTTCAAAGAAGAAAATGTGTGATTAATAGGAGCCCACAGGGTACAATATTTTATTAACCTGTTTTCATTTGTTTCCTAATCATCATATTGTAAAAAATGACTCACTGTTTAAGACAACATTTCACACAAAGACAGGTGTAACATATAACATCTTATCAAAACATATGCCTATATATGTGCATTCTAAAACGTATCACAATGATGAGTGGTGTAATACCACTTTATTCACAAGTCATTGTTTCTGTATCACAAAGGTTTCTGACATCTCTCGGAATTGATATTTTTGGGTTTTTCACACCCTATGTCCTGTCAGGGATAGTAGTGGGCAGTAGATGAAGCTGCAAAGTTATTGTGTCAATGCGGCTGCGTTTCGGCCCCTCTGGCATGAGATAGAACGCATCCATCCTTGGTATTCTCGTTTAGTAGTGCCGGACCTTCATCAGGACGGGGAACAGGTAATCTATCGGGCTACTGTGGTTTTTAACCCATGTGATACTTGTCTTCTTTCTAAAATAATAATAATAAAAAATGAATGTAACCACTTAAAAATAGGTCAATGGTCTTTAGTTTATCAGAGGTGTTTATAGACATGCTCATTGTCATGGAACATTTAGAGCATATAGTTTCATAAAGCACAAGATACCTCAAAAATGGTGAGCAAAGCAGGGACAGAGGAGAGTCGCTCGATAACTACGGCTGACTTGTATTGAGGACGCCTGTCCAATGTTAATGGAATATAGTGTGCGGAAAAAGTAGATGGTGATGCCATACATGCTCTGCATGCAACTATCATTTTCAAAACTTTTGTTTTTTGATGCTCTGTATTCTTAATTTTCTGTATTCTTAATTTCTGCATGCGCACATTAATTGCAACATGTCAGAAGACCACTGCCTAATGTTTTTCCATCTGCGTGCAGTATGCTGTGCTGATTCTCATATTTATAAATGTTCTTGCAATAACACTGCTCTGAATATACATAAGAACGGTAACACACTGTAGTAAATCGCCCACCTTAAGTGAAGACAGGAGCCGTACTTGGGTTGCACCAGTGGTTTATTGATGCTGTAATTCCATAACGAATTGAAGAGGCGCAAGGTGCCAACATTACTAAAGGCCAACGGGCCCAACTGTGCTGAGGGTCAGGATTCCTCAGGCTGCATAAATATCGAGCTTTGAAGTCCCGTGCTCGGAGGAGCCGGGTAGACGCATCTGATCGCGTCTTGAGCTCGTCCCGTAATGCGCGCATAGCTCGCGGGGGCGTAGCTGTGTTTGCTGGCGAGGTCTCGCGAGAGCGGGGCTCTCGCGATCGCTCTACACACCTCCCTTTTTCAATACAGAACAAGTTCATTTTAATACATAGTCATTGTATCTCACCGGTCTTCTGTGTTCCCTTCTGGGTCTCTCACCGGTTCCAGGGCAAGGTCCCTGCTGCTCAGGTTCTGGGTTTAGGTTGGGTTCTTCTGGTTCTGTCTCGGTTTCTTCTCTTTCTCCGTCGTTTCCTTCGGGTTCTCGTTCGTCGGTTCCCCCGTAATCCTTTTCGGCTTCCACGCGTGGTGTCTCTGGGGTTCTCGCCTTTTCTTGCCTCCGCTGGTATAATGCTACTCTTTCAAAGTTCCACGCGCGCCCGTCTTCTGTGCGGACATGATTTGTCCCTTTGTGAGTTACTTTTATGGGCTGACTGTACCGGGATCCTGTGGTTTGATCTTTTCTTGGTAGTTTTATTTTCACCCAGTCTCCTTTTCCTATGCTGGGCACTTGCTTTGTCCGCCTTCTTTCGTCGCTCCACGATTTCATGCGTGACTTGTTTTTCTCAATGCGCCATACTACTTCAGCCATGTTCACGGCTTCATCTTCCCTTACTTTCGACAGCCATGGTGGAATGAGCGTAGATGCAGCACTCCTCCCTCTCAACATTTTGAACGGGGATATTTGTGTAATACCGTTTGGCGTGAGCCTGTGGGCCGCTATGGCCTCTTTGGTGGTTTTGAGCGGGTCCATACCGGAAGCCGTGGCCAGTTGGATGGCGCCCTTTATGAACCTGTTCACCCTCTCGACGAGTCCATTGGCTTGAGGGTGATATAGGGCCGCTTTCTTTTGTTTAATATGGTTCCTTTTTAAAAATTCTTCCATGTCTTTGGAAACTAATTGTACACCATTGTCTGTGACGACTTCCTTCGGGAGGCCTTCCCTTTGAAAAATTTCTGTGAGTACTTCTATGACTGTCTCAGTAGTTATGTTTGGTACAAACTCTGCTTCCACCCACTTGGATAGATAGTCGACAAGTACTATGCCGTATCTGTGTTCTGTCGCCATCGCCTCCAGGGGCCCTATGAAGTCGATGCCCACTTTGGACCATACCGCTTCTGGTATCTCTGTGGGTATGAGGGGTGCCTGGCGAACCTTAAGTCTTTTGTCGCTATTGAGGCATTCGTGGCAGCGTTCTATCATAGCGCGAATTTCTTGATCCATAGACGGCCACCAGTAGGCTTTTCTCACCCTGCGGCGTGTCATCGTGTTCCCCAAATGTCCCGCATGGGCCCTACAGAGGATTGTGCGTCTCATTCCTGTGGGGGGAATGATTTGGTCTGTCTTTATGATTATCCCCTCTGTTTCCGACAACTCATCTTGCACTTTCCAATACGGTCTCATGCCTTCGGGCAGCGTTTTTTCATTGGGCCACCCTTCCCTGATCCATCCGCGAATCTTTGCCATGGTGGGGTCTTTCTCGTCTTCTTCTTCCCAATGCCTTTCACTGAGTTCCAGGTACCCTGGTGCCGATAGGTCTGTGATGGACGCGACTATGCATTCCCCTTGTAGGAACGTGGTAGCCTCATCTTTGCCCTCCGGCAGTCTCGACATGCAATCGGCTTGTGAGTTTTTCCAGCCTGAGATGTGCTGGATTTCGAATGTGTACTCCTGTAGTTTAGCTGCGATGCGGGCCAGTCTGGGCGTGGAAGCTTTGGTGCCTCCTGGGCTGAGCATGTGAATGAGCGGCTTGTGATCTGTTACCAGCTTAAACTTTGTGCCCCACACGTATGTTCGGAAATGTTCGACGGCCCATGCGCATGCTAGCATTTCTTTTTCAATGGTGGAATAGTTCTGTTCCGCCACTAATAGTGCCTTTGAGGCAAAGGCCACTACATGTTCGTTGTCCCCTCTCTTCTGCGTTAGCACTGCCCCTAGTCCGTACGCACTGGCGTCTGTGGTGATTACAGTTTCCCACTTTGGGTTAAACGGTTGGAGACATGGGGCTTTCACTATGTGCTGTTTTATGGTTTCTGTCGCCTTCTTCTGAGGCTCTCGCCACGTGAATTCTGACCCTTTCTTGAGCAGATCACGGAGGGGTGTAGTTATTTCTGAAAACCTGGGTATGAATTTCGCATAGTATTCGGCCAATCCTAGAAATGACCTCACTTCTTCTTTAGTGGTGGGTTCCAGAGCTTTGGTGATGGCTTGCATGAGGTTCTGTTTGGGACTGATCCCTTTTTCCGATATCTTGTACCCTAAGTATTCGACTTCTTTCACCCCGAACGAACATTTTTCGTAGCGTAGGCGCACTCCTGCTTCTTGTAACTTGTTGAGAACTAATTTGAGTGTGGCATTGTGTGTCTGTTCATCTCCTGCATACACCAGGATGTCATCCTGGAAATATACCACATTTTTAACTTTCCGTAGCAGGACGTCCATCATGCGTTGGAATGCAGATGCAGCTGACGACAGCCCGAAAGGCATTTTGGTGAATTGGTATGTACCAAAAGGAGTGATGAATGCCGTAAGGGGTTTTGATTCATCGTGCAGCTGTATTTGGTGGTATGCGTTTCTCATGTCCAGTTTAGAGAATATTTTGGCTTCTTTCATTAGTAAAATGAGTTCATTTATGCTTGGGAGCGGGTAGTTGTCCGTAATGACTTCTAGGTTTAAACTGCGCAGGTCTATGCACACCCTTAATTCTTGAGATTGGGGTTTCTTTATGAGGACGACTGGGCTCAGCCATTCGGACGCTTCAATTTCTTCTATTACCCCTCCCATTTTCATTTTGTCCAGCTGATGTTTGAGGGTGTCTCTTGCTGTGGCTGGTACTGGTCTCACCCGGTGTTTGACAGGGACAGCATTTCTTTTGAGCACAATTTTGTGAAGAAAATTGTTGATATGCCCCCGCTCCTCCGAGAAAAGTGTTGGATAATCGCTCTTGACAATTGATCCGTTCTTTGCACTGACAGACAGGACCTGATCTTCTGTACTGGGATCTAGTTTGATTTTTAACTTGTCCTGGTCGTCCCAGCCCAAAACCGCTGGACCTTCGTGACTGAAATATACTCGGGTGATGGTTTCTCTCCCTTTGAATTCGACTTTTCCATTGATATAGCCTAGCAGTTCAACTGACGCCCCACCAAACACTGTGGGCTTGTGTCGCGTGGTGAGAACTTACACTTTCTCCTTACCCACCATTTCTTTGTAAGAGCGGAGGGGTAAAATGGTGAGATCTGACCCGGAGTCTGCCATGACCCTTGTCTCGTTTCCATCGATTTTGATGAGGCGATGGGGCTTCTCTCTCCTGGCCCGTGTGCTGTTCACCATAATGACTGTGGGTCTTCCTTCATCTTCTGAGGAGGATTCTCTTCCCATCGTTCGATCTGTGGTGAGACTGGTGACCTTCTTGTTTCTCCACACTCCACACTTTCGACACACTATGGAGAAGTGCCCAATGCGCTTGCAGATGGAGCACTCCTTGTCTCTAGCTGGGCACTCCCGGTCAAACGCCAGGTGCTTCGTGCTGGTGCACCTGTGGCACTTGAGGGGTTCTCTCTTGTAACCTCTCGCCTCTCTCATGTCCGCTGTCGACTTTTCTTTTTTTATGTGGAAGCCCACCGCTTGTATTTCCGCGGGACCCTGGGCCCCTGCAAATTCTTTTCTTCTTCCCACCGTTTCTTCTACCGCCCTGGCGATCTCAATAGCTTTCTCTAACTGTAGCTCCTTTTCGATGATAAATTTATCTTGGACTTTACGACTGTTAGTGTGTACGACCAACATGTCGCATATGCGGTTTTCTGCATTGGTGCCAAAGTTACACAAGGCTGCTAGTTCCCTCAATTTGGTGACGTAGTCATCGACGGGTTCAGATTGTTCTTGTTTCCGAGTGTAAAACCGTATTCTGTGGAGCACTGTGTTCTCTTTGCTGGCGAACCTCTTAATGATTCTCTTGACCGCCTCCTTGAACACATCCTCATTGTCATCGTCTACAGGAATCGGGGTAAGGCCCTCGAATATTCTTTGCCCCTCCACTCCTAGGGCATTGAGTAACATGGCCCTGCGTCTTGCCGCCGAAAACCCTGCTCCCCCCATAGCCTCCACGTATGTCATGAACAGGGGTTGCCATTGTGGCCATGGAATGGCAGGCCTACCTGGCGTTTGCAAAAAGGGTGGCGGTGGCGTGGCTCCTTGCATGCTTCTGTGTAGGTTCTGATGATGATCCTCGTCGCCAATTTATGTAGTAAATCGCCCACCTTAAGTGAAGACAGGAGCCGTACTTGGGTTGCACCAGTGGTTTATTGATGCTGTAATTCCATAACGAATTGAAGAGGCACAAGGTGCCAACATTACTAAAGGCCAACGGGCCCAACTGTCCTGAGGGTCAGGATTCCTCAGGCTGCATAAATATGAAGTCCCGTGCTCGGAGGAGCCGGGTAGACGCCTCTGATCGCGTCTTGAGCTCGTCCCGTAATGCGCGCGTAGCGCGCGGGGGCGGAGCTGTGTTTGCTGGCGAGGTCTCGCGAGAGCGGGGCTCTCGCGATCGCTCTACACACACATATAATGGACACTATTTGATTGTTAACAGTGTCAGTGCAATTTAGAAACAAATTATGCTGTGAAGATAAGTATTTGATAGAGGTGGATCATATCCCTTTTTATTAATTGCCTTAGGAATGTGAAGTCCTCCCATTAAGCAAGCAACAATGTTACCTCAGCACGCTCATATTTTTCATCAAGAAAATAGCGTGCCCATGTAGGTCTGCATGAGAGGAAGACTCTGTTTCCCATGCTGCACCACATCTGAAACAATATCAAATGCTCAGTCGTAAGTCGACTAGCGAGAGGCACGTGACCAACAATCACGTGTCCGCAATACACGGAAGAATAACAAAGTAAGTCTTGGACTGCTCGCTCACTTTCCTGAGCACGCGCAGTTCAAGGGAGGATTTTGGAATCCGGAGTACAACGAACAGCAGCAAGTGTAGTAGATTATGTTTGGTCCTGTTCTTCCATTCCCTCAACAGCATCCCAAAATGCATGACCGTACAATACGGTGAACGCGCTGTGCTGGGGCAAAAAAACACCTCAGTTGCCACGGTTCTCACCACCAGACCGAAATTATCGGTCCTAATAAGCTCCCGTCCCCTGTCTGTTTTACAGGCTAGAAGAGGAGCTTCTCCAACAAGCCGGCAATCCAAACAAGACCCGAGTGATGTAATCCCAATCTTAATCCCTGATGGATCAACAACACCTGCACGGCCATTAACAAGAACACGCCAATCAGGTATTAGGCACGAAAGACACACATATAATCTAGAGTACAGCATGTATGCACTTTTTTAAACCGCCATTATAGCCTTTTGGGCTAAACATATGTCCTGTATTTATCTAATCTCACAGTAAATCAGCTGTAGTTATCGAGCGACTCTCCTCTGTCCCTGCTTTGCTCAGCATTTTTGAGGTGAGTCGCTTGTGCTTTATGAAACCATATGCTCTAAATGCTCCATGACAATGAGCATGTCTATAAACACCTCTGATAAACTAAAGACCATTGACCTATTTTTAAGTGGTTACATTCATTTTTTATTATTATTATTTTAGAAAGAAGACAAGTATCACATGGGTCAAAAACCACAGTAGCCTGATAGATTACCTATTCCCCGTCCTGATGAAGGCCCGGCACTACTAAACGAGAATACCAAGGATGGATGCGTTCTATCTCATGCCAGAGGGGCCGAAACGCAGCCGCATTGACACAATAACTTTGCAGCTTCATCCACTGCCTAGTACTATCCCCGAGAGGACATAGGGTGAGAAAAACCCAAAAATATCAATTCCGAGAGATGTCAGAAACCTTTGTGATACAGAAACAATGACTTGTGAATAAAGTGGTATTACACCACTCATCATTGTGATACGTTTTAGAATGCACATATATAGGCATATGTTTTGATAAGATGTTATATGTTACACATGTCTTTGTGTGAATTGTCTTAAACATTGAGTCATTTTTTACAATATGATGATTAGGAACCAAACGAAAACAAGTTTTATAAAATATTGTACCCTGTGGGCTCCTATTAACCACACATTTTCTTCTTTGAAAAAGGCCTGGTTTTGTTTAAAGAAGTGGGTCCTGCTCGCAATTCCAGCGGTTTTTAGCTTGGTTTAAGAGAACTAGGAATGTATGCCCTGTCTTCACATAATGCAGGAGCAGGAGGTAGTCTGTGTTCCTTCCCCTTCCCTCATTGGTTCGACAACCCAGTTGTAAAACAGTCCCCTTGTTAAAAAATAAAGATTGGGTCAACCTGTTGTATAGGCTGGTCTGCTATCCTCCAAGAAAACAAAGTTGAAAACATGGGTCTGGGTGATGAAAAAGACAGGAATCCAGGGGGTTTAGGCCCACCCACCCCAATCTTACATAACCCAGACTTTATTCAAGGCTTTCTGCCGCCGAATTCAGAAGATGTTTGCAAGTTTGCCTACAATACCTGTCTCAACTCTTTGATAGTGGATCGCCGCGGTCCTTTGTAAACTGCTAGGAAAGGTTCTCCTTGTCTGAGGCGGATAGGCATAGCTATGCCCAAATCCAGCACTGGAGAGTTCACCAACTGGTCCGTCAGAGGGGCTACACGCGATCTGGGTCCATTGAGCTTACTTTGCTGAAGGGCTCACAAGGGTGGAACGTTTCCAGGCTGTATAGACTCCTGCAGGTGGACATGTGGAAGCTCCGACCCCAATACATGGCCCAATGGGAGGGGGACCTAGGTTATCCTATAGAGGACCAGACATGGGTGAACATTTGCACAAGAAACTCCTCCTCCAAATGTGTAACTAATAAGGAATGTGCCTTTTAACTGACATATCGGTGGTGTTACCCCGGGGTGAGGCTGCATTGCAACAAGAGTTTGCTGAACCCGACTTGTTAGAGGAAATGTGGGGCTCAAGGGACATATCTACACATGTGGTGGGAGTGCCCCCTTACGCAAACCTTCTGGGAGAAAGTGGTTAACTCAATTGAAGCTATCACTCAGGTCCAACACCAGATGGAGGCCAAAGTGACTCTGCTACGGGTACCAGTCCCGGGGCTGTATCCAAGGTCAGGGGTGATGGCCGAGATAATCAGCCAACTCCTCCTGGCAGCTGGGACATTCTAGTGGCAGAGAAGGTCACAGCGGCTAAAGAGGGAGTGTTACACCAGGTCACTGGCATTTGCTCCCTGATCCTGGCGTACGGCCTGAACTTTCTGGCGCAGGCACACAAACCACATCTAGTGGCGCAGTTCCCTGACAATCATTAAAGTTTTGGGTGGTACACCAGGTACTGGCAGAGTTGGGAAAGGGTGGGGATGGACAATACAGGGTGGGTAGGGTGGCAATTGTCAGAAGAGTGCTGCAATAAGCATTCATGTTTGTCTGGTCCCTATTGTTCGAAAATGGGATGTGAATGCAGCCGATTTTAAATAGAGTTGGTAAACTGATCAATAATCACAATCCGAAGGCCACCAACACACCTCATATGGGCTCAGATGAAGCTCTTGAAACTTAGGGATAGGCACTGAGGGGTAGGGGGAGTCAGTGACACGCAGGGATAGGCAGTGATGGGAAGTCACTGACAGCTGAGTCTGGTTACGCATAGACCCACACTTACAGAGAGATAGAGACAACCCCCGACTGCTGGGCATTGACACCCACAGACACACATCAACAACCACTGCCTGCTGGATATTGACACTCACAGACACAAAGGGACAGTCTGAGGCAACCACTGACTGCTGGACATGAGTACCAACGGACAAGCATTGTCATACAAACAACTACAGACTGACAACACTAACCAATAGCCAACACCCCTAGCCGGTAGTATGTTATAATGCCCCATGACAACTACCCCTTTTCCATAAACCCAATCACTAACCCCTACCTTACCCCTACCCACTAAAACAGAACAATAACCCTATCCTCGATTCCTAGGTACTAATGTCTATACAAACACCCCTAGCCTCGCCCTTCATCACTATCCCCTGTCCCTATCTACTAGAACAAAACAATAACCCTATCCTCGATTCCTAGGTACTAATGTCTATACAAGCTCACCTAGCTGAGCCCTTCACCACTAACCCCTATCCACTAAAACAAATCAATAACCCTATCCTCGATCCTTAGCCACTAATGTCTATACAAGCTCACCTAGCTGAGCCCTTCACCACTAACCCCTATCCACTAAAACAAATCAATAACCCTATCCTCGATCCTTAGCCACTAATGTCTATACAAACTCACCTAGCTGAGCCCTTCACCACTAAGCCTCAGCCACTAACATGTACCAATGGAAGTGTTGATTTATTTTAAAATAATTGTCACTGTTACCAGTCACTAAAAGTCGATCAGGTTTTGATATATCAGCATGAAGGTATCAATGAGGTAACTACACTCACACCTGGCAATGCAACCTTAATTCACCATTTCTAAAGCATGTGCTATATAATTCAGTGGGTGTGAATCCCTGTCCTCCCTCCCTCTGTCCTATGGCATCTCGAACTGCCAGGGGCTTGTTGGCCTTAAAGTAACAGCTGCAAAACTCACTATTTCAGATTTGACACTAGATTTCTGTTTCTATTCAAGATTTTCTTGGTCCAAAGCAGTTGCATGAATGTGTGTTTTAGCACACTATGAATAGACTATAGGTTGGGTCCAAAGCACTTGGATGAATGTGTGTTTAAGCACTTTATGAATAGACTATAGGTTGGGTCCAAATCATTTGGATGAATGTGTGTTTAAGCACTTTATGAATAGACTATAGGTTGGGTCCAACACACGTGCATGCATGTGTGTTTAAGCACTTTCTGAATAGACATTTGGTTGGGTCCAAAGCACTTGGATGCATGTGTGTTTAAGCACTTTATGAATAGACTATAGGTTAGATCCAAAGCACTTGGGTGAATGTGTGGTTAAGCACTTTATGAATAGACTATAGGTTGGGTCCAACACACTTGCACGCCTGTGTGTTTAAGCACTCTATGAGTAGACTTTAGGTTGGGTCCAAAGCACTTGGATGAATGTGTGTTTAAGCACTTTATGAATAGACTATAGGTTGGGTCCAAATCATTTGGATGAATGTGTGTTTAAGCACTTTATGAATAGACTATAGGTTGGGTCCAACACACGTGCATGCATGTGTGTTTAAGCACTTTCTGAATAGACATTTGGTTGGGTCCAAAGCACTTGGATGCATGTGTGTTTAAGCACTTTATGAATAGACTAAAGGTTGTTCTGATGAAACAAGGTGACAGAATTTCATCAAAAACATTTTAGGCAAAATATGCTTGTGTGCTGTGGAGTCAGAATGGAATAGGTTCACTGTATTTCATGACAATTAAAAGGGGAGATGTGTTAAAATGTTACAAAGTCAAGACACACATGTTAGTTTAGCCCTTGACACTTAAATATGAATTGACCCTTTGTGGCTGGGTTCTTTTGAGGCGTTAAGGTACAGTTTTAAAGAGAAGGTGTAACGACATTCCCTGCGCCTTCATATGTAGCACTTGAAGAAATCTTTAGCTATGTTTTCATCCTTGTGTTCTCCACTGGTAAGGTAGCTCATCAAGTTAAGCGCTCATCTCAGACATTGTCCAACTGTAGCCAACCAGGTTAAAATCCCTGCAGGCATCTTTCAGCATTTAATTTTACATATGTCTGAGTTCCACTTAATTGGGTAATAATAAAACACCTGTTTTGCCAGTACTCAAAAGTAATAGGAATTCTGTATGAAGCGCTATTAGAAAAGTGATGTGTCGATTATTACTGGCCTTGAATGGATGAATATAATTGCTATGCACTGTTTTAACTCCACAGATGGAAGTATGAAGAGAGAATGCAAAACTGCAATTCAGGGAAGTGACCTGAAGACCCTGGAAAGGTTAACAAGGAAGAAAACTGAGGGTGTCCCAGAGCTACGAGTCTGAAAGTTGTTTAATTCCATTAAACCCCACCATCAATAAAGGTTAACAGTGGAATCAATGCACAGAGGACCTTTGCAAGTACTATCTATAACAGAACAATCCATTAAAGAGGAAGCTTGTATCCTGCAAGAAAATACATATAGGACAATCACACATGAACTCAATGCAAATGTTATAAAACATTGATTTTATGTTTGTTCTGATACTATATCGGAGAAGACACAGGTGGAATGAGTTGTGTTCCCATAATTGCATATATGTTAAACCTACTAAACTTTGATTCATTGACCTGTCAGTGTGGTGCCTGCTAGAAAACCATTGGTCATGAAATCAGTCCGATTTGTCACGAGAGACAGTCGAGAAGTTGTCAGAATTGCAAAATAGGGTGTTCAAGGAATTGGTGCAGCACAATGTAGATTGTCCATAGGGGTGCACGCATAAAAACCCATAGAAAGAAGCTGCTCCATTGGGAGGTTTGTAGTGAACATTTTATAAATGTCCTGACTTTGAAATTATGTGAATTCTTGTCATGTCATCTTTCCTCAACAAAGCCCAATCTGGAGACACTCACCGCCAAGAACAATTGTATCAGTGTATTGAATGTGATAAACAATTCAGTTACAAAAGACATCTAACTCTGCATCAAAGAACACACACTGGAGAAAATTCTTATCAGTGTACTGAATGTCAAAAGCTATTTAGTCGGAAAAGCCATCTGACTGACCATGAGAGAAAACACACTGGAGAAAAACCTTATCAGTGTGCAGAATGTCAAAAGAGATTCAGTCGGAAAGAGATTCTAAGGCGACATGAGCAACAACACACTGGAGAAAAACCTTACCAGTGTTCACAATGTCAAAAGAGATTCTTTCGGAAAAGCCATCTGGCTGAGCATGAGAGAAAACACACTGGAGAAAAACTTTATCAGTGCTCAGAATGTCAGAAAGGATTCCGTCACAAAATCAGTCTGACTGAGCATGAGAGAAAACACACTGGAGAAAACCTTATAAATGCTCAGAATGTCAGAAAGGATTCAGTCAGAAAAGCCATCTGACTGTACATGAGAGAATCCACACTGGAGAAAAACCTTATAGATGCTTGGAATGTCAGAAAGGATTCAGTCACAAAATCAGTCTGACTGAGCATGAGAGAAAACACACTGGAGAAAAACCTCATCAGTGCTCAGAATGTCCGAAAAGATTCAGTAAAATAAGTGATCTAACTAAACATAAAAGAAAACATACTGGAGAAAAACCTTATCAGTGTTCAGAATGTCAAAAGAGATTTAGTCAGAAAAGCCATCTGACTGTACATGAGAGAATCCATACTGGAGAAAAACCTTATAAATGCTCAGAATGTCAGAAAGGATTCCGTCACAAAAGCAGTCTGGCTATACATGAGAGAAACCACACTCGAGAAATCACAAGTTCTTTGAACATCGGAACAGTAGCAGTACTGAAGAGGATCAGACTTAATATTAAGCAAACATCCTGTAGAAAAAGCTTCTAAGTGCTCTGTCAGAACACCTTCAGTTTGACTAAACATGACACTAAACACATTGGAGACAAACTTTATCAGTGCACAGAATGTCCAAAAACATTCAGTCGGAAGGATGGTCTAAGGCAACAGGAGAGGACATGCACAGTCATAGAACCTTACCAGTGCTCGAAATGTTAAACAAGGTTCAGTCAGAAAACCAATCTGAATTACCATGACTCAGCAGAATTATAGAACCCAGTTTGCAGTACCAATGTGCTATGTCACCACACCTGATAAAAGTACTGGAGCAAGTGATGTAAGGGACAATTACACACATGGCTGTTGTTGTAAATACTTCATTCTTCATTGCTGTACGAATATAAAGACAAAATATGATGAAATGACGAATGAACAGCAAGGTCATGAGCAAATCAGCAGCAATAGCCCGAGTTGGCACAGGTTGTGGTATGATTTCTTTATTTTGTAGGGTTTTGTTTTTTACCCCATTTAAGCATAGCTGTGACAGAGCACAATGAGCCCAGGGGAGATGTGCTTCCTTATGAGATCAGCCAAAAGTCAACTTGAGCAAGTCCGAATCATACAGACAATTGGGAACAGTTACTAGACAGTCCTTTTGGACTATAATGTGATAATGCTTACCATAAAATATATTTGGCCATAATTAATTAGTGGACGACAATATGCTAACTATGCAATTTTAGTGATATGTCTTAGAGTTAATTGGTGTGTGAAGAAGTTCCAAATGGATTGTTTTATCTTTTTAAGTGGCACTTAAGTATGTTGTATGGGTTTGTACATATGGCTTGTTTCTTTTTACTTAATGTATACATCAGACAAAAAACATTGTGAGTTCCAAATAAATATATTATTTGAAGTTGACATTAATTGTTAATAATAGTTTTTTAGCACAAATATTAATAGTGTACACTTTTTAATTTGACCTTGAAAGCCCAATGTTGTTAAACATAGATGTTACGTGAAGGTATGTTTTCCTTACATAACCTAAAGTGGTTGGCAGCAAGGGATTTACAGAATACTTCATGCAGGTCTTACATGCGTAGAACCATCTATTTATCCAGCTGGTGACATTAACTGTAGCAAGGAGTGCAGTATTGCATTGACCTTCATGGATTCAGTGTCATTGGATTAAGAAAATGTTCCATTTTTGATACCTTGATATTGGCCATAAACACATTCTTAAGACTTCAGGAATCCTACAAGACGTCTCACGGTAAGGATGGTTGAAGGGCCAATCCCTCTGGAGTGTGCTCCTGGGGTAATGAATACCCTACATTTGATACCTCACTATTACACAGACTCTTTCCACTTCTTCACAGCATCCATAACATTCTCATGTGTCCCACAAGGCTATTGTGCCGTCCATAGGATTGGTTGTGACAATGGTAAACAGGTGCTGGAACCTATTGCATTCTCAAAGTAATGTGAAAGGGGGCTTGAGGCAGTTTGAAGGAGTGGACAAAAGGATTCAGAATGTTCTGGATGGATTGAACAACGTCACACAGTGAGGAATGGGACTAGGGAGAAGGTCTTGTGCAATGGAGATGACATGCGTGATCTACGCATTATAGGCCAGCGCTGTCCATGTGTGAGTGAAACTATGGGGAAAACGCCAGAGATGACACACCCATTCCTACAGATGCTGGAACAGAAACATCAATCCACCACGACCTACACTGGAAATGGTAAAGCGGCTGGTTTTAGTTTTGGCTGTTAGAGGGTGGTGATGCACCACCTATAAACTGAAACTATTACATTGGAGAACATCTAGGAAGGGTACACAGCTTGTGGGTGGCTGCTTATTTTCCCACCTAGTCACTGGCCATGGCCATGCTAATCTCTACAGCCACTTCCACCCAGTACCTCCGTATTCGAAACGCATATTCCTGGGATCTCTTTTACTTTATCAAGCAGTAACATGAAGCGTTGTGCTGTTAATGCCTGCCAGTGCTATTTCAAAGCAGTCTTCTGAGGGTTAATGGGTTAATTGAAGCTGTAAATGTGTTGCTGGTGTAATAAAAAAGTCCTAACCAAGTGTGCCTTCAGCCACTTGATTTATTAGCAGTGTGTGTGTCCCTGCATTGAAGTCTTGTTGAAAAGCAAGCATTGGCAAATCATCAGCTTTGGCTAGTGTATAGATATAGGAATGGCATTTTTCAGAACCTGGTGCTATTTGCTCTGGTATTTGCGCCTTTTTGCAGCTGTTGGCATCTTATTGGCAGGTAATAGTGCCATTATGGAGCTGCCTGGGAAATGATTGTCATACCTGCACAAAAGCCGAAACGTTTGGCTTTGCCAGTGCTAGTTTGAATCCCTTTCATTCTGACACTGATATCTGCTTTCCCATTTTTGTTTATTACGTGAATGGGCTCCTGACTCCGAGAACTGGGGTCAGGCCCACCCGCCACAGGCTCTGCACAGGCCTGCTGCAGGGCTTGGGGTGGGGGGGTTATTATAACACACATGGACATAAAGTCTGAACTCGGACAGGCTACTCTCCTCGATCAGCAAGTAACGGAACGTATATAGGTGGATGAGCGTGGTTATGTGCGTACAAACTAGCTGCCAAATGACCCAGGCCATGTGTCACCGCTACAGCCAGTCTTGGCTTTTTTCCCCCAAAAGTACTTTTCATTCTGGGACTTGTATTTCTGTTTTCCCATTGTAGTTAGGGACCTCCAAGTCTCATCAAAAAGCGGTGGACTAAAAGGTTCACAGGGGCTGAAAAAGTCACATGTTACATGGGATCTCTTAGCAGATAGTTTCAAACATTGCCATAATTTATGTCCACGTATTCCTCCAGCAAATTAACCGTAGGGTCATTGTAAAGATTGGAGGGGGGTATCTGTACTCCTGCTCCCTATATGGCAAAGCAGAAGCACAGAGCACCCCAGCCAAGGTTCTCTATTTGGTAGCTGTGTATGAGCAACCAAGGCTTAAGCTCTCAGGAGTTGATTCAGGCTGGTTCTTAAGTACAGTGTAGTCCCCAAGCACCCACAAAGGAATGTCCACACACTGGGCCTCATTCCGATATTGGAGGTAGTCATGGCGCTATTTGCGCCATGACTGCCTCCAATAATGGTACCGGCACCGGTCTTGTTCAATGGGGGCTTACCGGTGTACTCCGACCTTTGCGGGACCGGTAAATCCCCATTTAAAGACATTCCCCATTGAGCCCCAATAGGGCTCAATGGGAATGGGGAAGTAGCTCATAACGGTACCGCAAATTGCGGTACCGTTATTAGCTCTGAAGTCCCTTAACGGGTCCCGTCCATAACGCCTGGTCAGACCAGGCGTTAAAGGAGGGACCCGCTAAGGGACCTCATAGTAGGGTGCTAATGGATTACCGGCACCTATCTCCTTAACGGTGCCTGGTATCCCTTACCGCCCTACTCGGAATGAGGCCCACTATGTTGGTGAAAACACAGTTCTTTACATAAATAAGGCTTTGATTATGTACACATGCAATAACACACTTTGTGCTCAGGAAATTCTAAAATGGTAAAGACAGTCTCAATGTGGTACCACAATTACTTCTTAGATTCCATTAAAATTCAACAACTGTATACAGTTTCAAATGGCATACAAATCAATTAATAAAGTCAATCAACAATAGACGTAGGAGGAAATCAAGTTGGTTAAACAATTCGCAGAATTCTGGGCCCCTACCACTAGCCACAGTTCTGTATGAGGATCCCCCCACTTGGGCAACCTGTAAAATAAAGTATATTGACAGGTCCAGTCCATATATTGTCTATTAGAGTCTTATTTCCTTCTATAAAAGTTCTACTACCCCAATGTACATGGTGTCACGATGCCTGCCCCCAGACATCCGGCACAGATCCATCTATCCAGGCAACAGGCATCCACGAAGACCCAGGAATTCCCAAAACTCCGTCTAGGGGCTATATGGGTTCAGTCCTGGCGCTGTAGGCGCCAGGCTCATATTGCCATCTTTAAACTGTGCAGGTCATCCTGCAAAGAACTCACATACAGGCCATCATGAGGCCATGAAGGGACTACTTTCCTTTAGGAACTATTTTACTACTTGGGTGTGTTACTGGAACTCTTTACCTGGAAACTACTTTTTTGATGCTATTTAAACCACGCCCAAAAAGCAGCACACGATTCACGTTATTCTGCATCTCAGCAGCGTAACGCTCACAGTGCCTGCAGTCCAGTATTCAGTCTACAGCTACACCTGTTTGTGTCCGGAGCCGATCCTAGAGAAAAGGAAAGAGAAGAGAAGGTTAGAACAGGAAGATTCCCATTTGGTCATCATCTTCTCCTGGAGCAGCCGCACCTGTGAGAAAGGGAAAAAACATTTAAAACAACTGTGTCGCATTGCCAGCTGCAGCGCTGCGCCATACTCATGTATCATTAGAGCATCTTCACGACCCAGCACGGTGCCCGTTGAATCTCTGCTCGCAACATCAGCATCTGAAAAAACAAGAACAAACAAAAGGTGAGCGGGGTTCCGCCAAAGGCATTCACTTATTTACCGCAAGATACTTACTTGGCATATTACCGCTCGAGGCAGCGCTGGTCACCATTCTACGCTTGACATTTTCGCAAAGGCGCCGCACCTGCAACGAAGATAGAGAACTATTGGTTAATCACACTTGGAACAATATTACTTGCTAAACAGTGCTTGGTGCACACTGACTCTTACCAAGGTGCTACCTTCATCCATCGAGGCAAACTCGCTCCTCGGACCACGTTGCATGGGGAAAGGTATGAAAGGAGCATGAGTGAATAAACAGACATTTGAACTCTAAAAGAAGTATACATTTGGTTTACACACAACTTACCTCGGAGTCATTATTTGTCTGGAACTCTGCCAAATACCTTTGGATCAGTGAAGTAACTGAAGTTCTACGCGCCCCTGCACTCCAAATGCAGGATGGAGAGTTCATCCTTCCTAACTATAAGGTGAGACTTTACGAAGGGGAATACTAGAAGTTTTCGGGAAGATAGTGTTAGTGTTATTGTTAGTGTTAGTGTTAGTGTTAACCCCTCTACCACGGGTGGCTAATTCCCTTTACTGCTTCTAGGAAAATCCTCTTGCGGGCCAGGCAGACGAAACTTAGTGGGCAAGTGCAGTTGATCATCACTTCGCTACCAGTCACACTGGTGGAGACCGCAGCAGTGCAGCTTCGTTCGGCGCCCCCGTGACACATGGTTTAGCAGAGTTCGACGTCGGGTCATCGACGGATCGTTCTTCAATGACTCCATTTAAGGCAGGAACCACGGTTTGTCGAGATCCCTCAAGAAAAGGTGAACAAAGGCGTCAAGGCAGCAGCTTCAGTCCTGATGGTGCTCGTCGACGACCGTGGACATCCTGCGAAGATGAAACGTGCGGTGCACTTCAACGACGATAGTTTTTTGCCGCAATGAAGAACTTTGGCCCAGCAAGGGCGTCATGTCATCAGCGTCTTTGTGGTCTTCGGGTGGCGGGAAACCCATCGGCGGATTCTCCTCGGTTCGTCAGCAGCCTTGACTTTCTCCGGCAGAACAAAGAGGTCGTTGTTGATGAGCGAGGGAGTACTTGTTTCAAAGTGTTCTTAGGCAATGGAGCACTACGGCTCCAGTCGTTGGCGGCGTGGCATTAAGTGGCCCCCGCTTGTGGGCAACCCGGCTTCGATGGGCCTCCAGCGGTTAAGGCCGTCCTCTGAACCTTGGTCGATGACGGTGGCTGGAATGTCCGGGCGCTTCTTTTTGGTTTCCTCATCGGTCCATGTCTTCGATCGACAGTCTTTCGAAGGCTGACTCCCAGGGCGCTTCGGTGAAGGTTAGCTGGTGCACGATGGTCCCTCGTAGCTCGGGAAGAGGTCTCTTAGCCAGATCCTACCTCGAATCAGGTTCTTGAAGGCAGAGCACCTTTCAGATTGCATCGAAGGGAAGAGCGGTTCACCTTCTTCCGGCTCGGCTTCGAGAGTAAGCATCAAGTTTCGACTTCAGCTTCTGAACAATTTCCATCAGTGAGAGGTCCCCAGATATACTGCAGGGTCAAACTCAGGCAGCCAATCATCCAGAAGGGCATTCATGCAGGCAGGCAGCCATTCAGTCTCACAGTACATTCAGCCCATTCTCCTCCCCCAGTACTCACAACAAGGAATGTGTATTGGGACAAGTACCCAGCCATTCAGCACTCCACACTGCATTAATCCGTGTTTCGGGCAGAGCTGTCTCAGTCTTTGTGTCACATACCAAAAACCAGACACCCATAACATGAAGTGCATATTGGTCACACACTCCATTCACCCAGGTCCCATCCGAAGGGTGTACCCACAACATACAGTCACTGGGAAGGCTCCAGCCAGTCTGGCCTGGACTTCCCCACAATACCATATATGGAACTTCCACCCAACAGCCAGTCAAGGGAAGGGACAGAGTCAGGGCTTCCCAGGACATTGGGAAAACAAGGTAACAGGCAATAGAAAGCAAGAGGCCACATGAGCCATCTTGTCTCCTATCAGGAATCAACTGATTCCGATGGCAGGGCCTGGGTATCCCAAAATAGAGGATACTCAGAGCACCTGTCAAATTCAGCATGGAGCTGCCACCAGCCCATACCCTGCTTTGTGGGCCACACACAGGTGCCCATAAACATACATTAGGGGCACAGGTTGTACCCCCACCCATGGGTGCCATAAGGGTATCCCAATGGTCTGTTCACCAAACCAAAAAGAGGAAGAGCTGCAAATAACACAGAACACACATTATAAAAGGACTACAGGACAAGGACATGGAGACCCTGTTGCTCCAATGCATTTCCAGCATCACAGTCATTTAAATATGAGCAGAGCCCTCAGAGTGCCATATGACATGGGCTAAGAGCTCATCTGGTTGTTTACATTCTGAATTGGGTATTTTTACTTTCATAAGAAGAGAAGCAAAATAATTGAAAGAAAGCCAGGATTGGTGACACTGGACGAAGTTCAGGCTCTCTGCCTGTGGATGACTGTTCAGCTTCAACTGGCCCCATTGATAGCCAACCTGATCATGCATTGGTTTCATGGAAGTCAATGGCTAATAGCGTACCTGATCATGTATTGGCTTCATGGAAGTTAATGGCTGATAGGCAACCTGATCATGCATTGGTTTCATGGAAGTCAATGGCTGATAGACAACCTGATCATGCATTGGCTTCATGGAAGTCAATGGCTGAAAGCCAACCTGATTATGCATTGGCTAAATGGAAGTGAATGGCTGATAGCCAACCTGGGTGTCTACCTTCTACCTGGACGTCGGAAGCGGCTGCAAGTCTTACGCTGCTTGTACGCGTAACTCCCTGCAGTGACGGTTTGACGGTCTGACGGTTTGCCGCTCACGTGATCAGACGCTTCGGCTGGAGCCGGATCACTTGCTCACAGCGCAACGCTTGAGTGGGCCGCGGGCGGCGGGCGGCAGACCGGAGGAGTAGTTTGAAGGAGCCGTGTCCTGTGTGTGCCCTGAGTGAAGTCGTGTGGATCGGGGAGTCGGGCCCTGGGAGTGCCCAGTGCGGACATTGGCTCCTCCCCGCTCCTGCCGGATTTTGATCTGAAGAAGGAGGCCTGCACGCCTGCTGTACCTACCATTTATTCGCAGGAGCTGGGTGAGTCCCCAATAAGGGCATTACAGTAAGCTGCACCTGTGGTGCAGGGGTGGCTTCGGGACTCGTGGAGAGGGGCGCTGACTCTCCCTTTGTGCCATAGACAACCACTCTTGGGGGGTGGTCCCCCCCTTTTGTGTTTGTATTTTACCTGGGGGGTGGGATAGGTAAGCGGCTTCATAAGAATTGTAATACCACCCTCCCTCAAATCATCTGTTGAGTGTAACAACATAAAATGCCTCCGGGACAAAAGACAGTACAAAATAAATATAATCTACGGAAGACGAAGAAAGCTCGAGAAGCAGAGGCGCTGCGGAGTGAGGAGATGGGAAGTCCCAAGGAAATCTCCATGAAGAAGCTCAAAAAGACCACCCTCCCAGGCCAAGAGGTGATTACTGGTTTCTTCCCTCCCAATCCGATACCTGAAATTAATTCTACGATTATAGAGGAACCAGCATACACTGGAGGGGGAGGGAGGGACTGTTTGAGTACTACTAATTTCGATGATATCGACAACAACTCTTTATTGGATCTATGCCTGAGTATCCAACGAGGGATGACCCCCTGATGCCTAGGAGGCAGGATGATAAAGATCTGACACAGGGAACGAACCCTGCGGCCTCTCTTGTCATTACCTCGGGCCACTCAGATCCGATGGGCAGATTGTCTGCCTCCCCCAATTTGGTAATGGTGTCTATGGAAGACGTTCCGGACAATGAGGAATTGGACCTATCTATTCCGTTTCCTGGAGCAAATGAATTAGCAGAGATACAATCTTCTGTAGCTTCTCTTCAGTTTGCCTTAAAAATTCTGCTCCAAATTCTGCTCCAAATGACCAGCTTCTGAACAATTTCCATCAGTGAGAGGTCCCCAGATATACTGCAGGGTCAAACTCAGGCAGCCAATCATCCAGAAGGGCATTCATGCAGGCAGGCAGCCATTCAGTCTCACAGTACATTCAGCCCATTTTAGGCAATACCACCGCACTGACTATTCCCCGGACTTATGAAAATCCTGTGGAAACTGAGGCAGAAATCAACTTAGCGGAGGCCATTGACATAGCTGAGGAGATAAATGCTATGTCGACTAAGGAAGCCTCTGTAATCATGGATCAGAGTGAGATTGTTTTTTTCTCTCGTAAACAGCGCAAATTGGCCAAGAAGGCTCAACAAAATAAGAAAAAACTGTTAGCGTGCTCCTCAGTAGAAGAATTTGTGAACATCGATGGCCGCTCAAAAAAAGCAAAGAAAAGGGCTGCCCGAGCTAAGAAAAAGAACAGCACTGGAGGTGGCTGTCTGACCAGCTGGCTGATTACGGACCAAGATCAGAAGAAGGAACAGACAAAGGAGCTGTTAACGCCATCAAGGGAGGCAGAGTGTGCTGAGGCCAAAGGCACCCTGACCTTAGATGAATTGGAGGAGCGGGACGCAGAGTGGGAACAACTTGAAATCGATGCCCAGTTGATGGAGGAAAGGTTATGTGGGTTCCCGGAGAAATCGTCCCAGCCTTCGCTGCCTCAGGCTAAAATCGGCCACCCTCCTACCAAATCAACGGAGGTTGGATCAGGCAAGTCATTCAGTAGGATATGCCGGATCAAGAACCTGTATAAAAACGGCGATCGCAGATGGTTGTCCCGGTCGGAGCTCCTAATTCGACTATATTCCGCCCCAGAACTGCGCGTGTTGCAATCTGATGACTTCCAGTTTGTGGAACCATTGAAGGGGCGGAATTCGTATGTATCTGCCCTGCATTGCAAGTTTTTATCTACCGCTCAGTTGATCAGGAAATACTGAGACGAGTTATGGGCAGTGGAGATAGATGCAGACTTGGATGAACTTGATCCCTGTGTCGATAACAGTGAAACAAGTGTGCCGGCTGATCTCGCTGTCTGTCCGATTGTACCTAAGGGAAAGAAAGTGGAAGTGACTGACATACAGCACGTGTTAAAATGGCTGGCCGAATCGCTGCCCGAAGCGTTATCCAATCATTGATCCTGGTCATTATTATCGTGGAACTGCAGAGGTTTTGCGCATCTGCTGTCCTCTGAGGGATCAGTAAACTTTGTCGCCAAACATGAGCTAATATGTCTTCAAGAGACCTGGGCGATGGACCCATTATTACTGGATGGATATAGGATTTATCAATCTTTCGCGAAAAGGGGGGAGAAGGGAAGACCATTTGGTGGGCTGCTCACAGGGGTGGCCAGCTTTCTCCCCTCGAAACGGATACCCTGTAGCCAAGATAATAATCTGTTGGCAGTGGAAGTTGAATATGGGCCCAAGGGCAATGGAGGAAATGTATTGTTGATATATTTATATAATCCTCCTTATGCCCGGATAAGTGAGCCTCTCCAAGCAGCCCTTCACGAGCTGTTGGCATCCTGGTCAGCCACTCTGGGAAACGGAGCAGTAATGGTAGTTGGGGATTTCAATTGCCGAATACCGGGGGGGGGGGGGGCTACAGCCACAAAATCCGAGGTTAAGTAACAAGCGGTTACTTACGCATAATAAAAAGGATACTGAAGGCCCTCAGTGGCGTCACTTGTTCGATGACTGGGATTTGGAGATGTTGAATGGTTACACGGCTAGTGACCATCCAGGCAAACAAACGTGGGCTAATGGGTCTTCCTCCAGTATAAGTGACTACATATTTGTGTGCCCTAATATGTTGCTGTGTGTTATTGACCTGACGGTTTCTTTAAATGAATGGAGTGACCACGCTGCACTCCAGTGTGTATTAAATATATTCCATACTACTCCAGATAAGAGCAATATGGGTACAATTTGGGTAAACAAAGCGGGCACTAGTATTAGGTGGACTGCTAAGAATATACACTTGGCATCAGAAGCACTAAATATTGAAAATCGGCCCCAAATACCCAACTTCAATGAGATGTCCATTGAAGCCATAGAAACTTGGATCAGTATTTTCTCTAATACTCATGCCTCAGCTCCCAATTGGAGTATGATTAGACCAGAGGGTGTGATACTCCCGTTTAATAAAAAGATCAGAGACACTAAGAGGGAACTGAGAAGGGAGCTCCGCACGATCAAGCAAAGGTGCGAACCTATAGAAAATCTTAGGGTGGCTATCAGGAAAAGTAAAAATAAATATAGAGCCAATATCAAAAAACTACGGCTCGCTGAAAGAACTCTGGCATATCAGAAATTGATACACATAATCTGCTCGAAAAACACATGTAGCATTTGGGCACTTTTGGGTGAAGCTAGGGAAACAGCCAAGGGGCAATTGGTAAATCCCATTGGTGCAAAGGAATGGGAGCACTTCCTGCAGAATCGTAATGCCATCTTGCAGACTGAGGAGAGGTCTCCACCGCCACCCCCAAGATCTAGTGTATCATTTGATATGTCATACACGGCGATACTCTGTAAGATAAAAACCCTAAAATCCTCTAGAGCCCCAGGCCCTAATGGCCTTGCCAACATAGTTATTAAAGCCCAACCCGAGTTTTGGGCAGGATTGTTGGCAATTATGTTTGAGAAAATTTTGAACCAGGGGGCGATACCTAAGTCGTGGCAAACAGCCGTATTGATTCCGGTATTTAAAAAGGGGAATCGGCTAGATCCGAATAATTATAGACTCCTTTCTATGCTGGATACGACAGGCAAATTGTTTGCCGCCCTGTTGCTCAAGGATCTTCAGACATGGGTAGATGAGGCCCATATACTATCTACATTTCAATGTGGCTTTAGAAAAGGCTACTCCACCGGGTATAATCTGATGGTAATGAACCTATTGAGAGCTAGAGCCCGTAAAAGAAATGAGCCACCACTGTATGCACTCTACATCGATTTTAAAGCAGCTTTTGACCTGGTACCTAGAGAACGTCTATGGTCTAAACTTGCTACTTTAGGCTGCCCTGCTGGCATACTGTATTTTCTTAGATTGTTACACCATAATAACTCGGTCAGGTTGAAACTAGACCAGGAGGGACACCTGACTAGTAAAGTACATCAAAACAGGGGGGTCAAACAGGGTTGTGTGACTGCCCCCCTAGTCTATAATCTCTATGTGCATGATGTTCCGCTTGCTCTAGCGTCTGCCCGTAATTGCCCCCCTAAAATCGGGGACTCTGTTTGCACCGTTATGGCATATGCAGATGATTTGGTCATTTTTGATCATACTATTGGTGGGTTACGTAGATCAGCTACGGCATTATGGGAGTATGCCGAATCCAATGGTCTCATCATTAACCTAGAGAAAACTAAGGTATTGAGATTTTCCAGCAAAAGAGTGTCCCGTGTGAATCTCACGGTGAATAATAACTTGATTCCATACGCCCCACTCTATCGTTACCTAGGTATTGATTTTGAGCCCAATGGGGAATATGTGGCACTTAAGCTCTCACGTACAATGCGAGCGGCGCAAGTAACATCTCTTATAGCCAACTTTACCAATAAGCAAGGAGGATTTACCCTTTGGGGTACGCGCAAACTGTATACGCAGGTATTTATCCCTATGATGACTTATGGCCTAGAATCACTACTAGACATAGATCTTAGTTGGCTTCAAGTCATCGAGGGGAAATTCTGGCGTCGTATACTCGGCCTGGGCCCGGGAGTTCCGATGGCAATTATTCGATTGGAACTGGGACTACCCTCTATGAAGGCTATCGTCTTGAAAAGGAGATTGGGGCACTTCCTGAAAATGCGTAGTGTAACATCTAACCCACTCCTGACCACTATCTACCAAGAATTGTGCAAGAAACAAAATCTTCAGTCTCCATCTGTGATGATGCTAAAACATCTTGCTAATATTGGTTGGACCTGGCGAGAAGGGCCATATTCTAAGCAAGTTCAAAATGCACTTGACAAGCGGGTAGAAATGTGGGATTGGTTAGAGAATTTCGCTCACCTCAGCTCGTTGAAAAGCTACTCATTTGTACAATATAGGTTGTATTCATTTATGCAACCACAAGGATATCTCAATCTCTGCCCTTCTAAAAAACTGCGACGATTTATTCTACTATTAAGGTTGGACCAACTCCCTATCCTGTTGGTCACGGGTAGAAGACTACAGTTGCCAGTGGAACAACGCACCTGTCGGTTGTGTAAAGAATACAATGCATTAGAGTCAGCAAGACATGTTTTGACAGAATGTGGTACTATGATTAATGTAATCCAATGTCACATGGGGAAGTTCTCCCATAAACTGGCATCAATTGGAACGTTATTATTCTGGCATCACTGCATGAATTCTGAGAGTATGCGAGTGATGTTAGCTCTTTTTAACATCTGGACTAGGATAGAAGAAATATTGGATATTCAGATCTGAAATCAGTACTCTTACCCTAAAAATAGACACTGCTCTTGCTATGAGACGAGATAATCAGCTGTGCTGCGAGCTCCCTTGGCATTGTAGTTGTTAGAAATGGTCTAAGTCCAGTTTACCTCCTTGAATTGCTGTCAGTATATCACAGTGGGTTTTATGGGTGTTATTGTGTAATTTTGTACTGTCTCTTTTTCTTCTTGTTTACATGCTACTTGAGCTTTTAGATTGATTTTATATTTATAAATGGTCTTTTTTTTTATCATATTGTTATATTGTTTCTATCTTGTTTGTTTGAAGTTTATTATATATGTGTCTAGATATCAATATGTGTAAAGTTTATTAAATAGACTGTATCACATTAATTAAATAAATAAATAGCCAACCTGGTCATGCATTGGCTTCATGGAAGTCAATGGCTGATAGCCAACCTGATCATCCATTGGTTTCATGGAAGTCATGGTTGTCTCTACCAATCCTGCATTAGCTGTGATTAGCAACCATGGGAAAGACTACTTAGTGTAGTTTCTGTTCAGAGAAAATCGGGTTTCTCCCTCTCCTCCTCAGATTCAGTACATGTCCTATAAATACACTCCCAACCTTATGTGATGCTGTTCATGAAATTATAAGCAATGCTTTCTGGTCGGCCTGTGTCGGGCACAAGGAGCTCACTCAGTCCTGGTTGTATACAATCCATTTCTGGAGTATTACTTTCTTCATTAATGTCGAAGAACAAACACTCAAATTTGGAATGCAACAGTTGCAGAGTCAGTTTTCTTTCATTGCAATGCAAGAAACAGATCGGAGAGAGCGTCCCTGTCTGGCAAAAGAGCCACCTGATCCTTTCTACATAGGGTATTTATAGGTTTTTCCAACTGCAAGATAACAAAGAGATACATTTGGGATGGTATTCTAAGGGCGCAGAAGGAGGAGACTGACACACAGGTGGCATGCTTTTGGCTGCAGTTTTATTTATGGTTTCACAAGAAAAATAAACCTAACTTTCCCTACTTGTAAGAGGGGTTTCACTGCCTCAAATGATATTGTAAGGGTTCTGTCAGAATGACCTTTCAACTCAAAAGTCCACCGTCCTGTGTCAAAATGCCTACAGCTGTCCATTACATTTACAACTAAACTAAAAAGATAGGCAATGTTCTTGGTCCAGAGGAATGGCACCCTTCTTCTGGACTTCTGATCACAGATGTGTTTTCCAGTTCGTATTTCACCTGGGGGAATGGCTTCCTCCCTCAGGTTGTAAGTTCTCTTTGAACCACAACAAAGATCCAGTTTACAAATTACATTATCACGTTTCCTCCTGACCATCTCCCCACTAGTCTCTTGTTCGTTGTAACCAAAAAGTCTTATTTTCCTATATGGTCCTGAGAATGGCTCCCTTCTCTGGATAACTGGGGTTCTCAGTCTCACCACACAAGGGGGAATGGCTCCATTCCCCTGTCTTGGGTGTACCAAGAGAATGGGCCTCATTCTAAGTTTGCCGGTCCAGAAACAAGGGTGCTGGTAAGCTCACTGGCACCCTTGTTTCTGGACCGGCCAACTACGTGTTTACCTGCCATGGCTTCTGTACCTAACAGGTCTGCTGACCCTGCCGGGTGCAGCGGTCACGGTGGGCAAACCGTTTACGGGAGCAATGGTGCTTCCGTGTCCCCTCTCCCATAGAGTCGCATAGGACTCTGTGGGAATGGGAGCTTACAATTTAACGGTGCCTGATTTCCCGGGCCGTAATAGTTGTAATAGCCCGGTGGCACTAGGAAGTCAGGTGCCAGTAAATTATTACGGGTCTGGCAGCAACCCGCCGGTAGCAACGACAGGATTACCGCCGGACACGTGATGAGGTCCAATGTCTCCCTTCTCTTGGCACTGTATTTTCACAATTCCATTGATTCTCAGTTTCACTCCACCAGGGAGAACAACTCCTGCCCCTGGCATCTCTTCCTTTAGTTTACACAGTTTTCCATCACCAGGAGGAAATGCCTCCTTTCATCTGGTCTCTTTCCAATATTTACTCAGTTCACCAACACCAGGGGGATTGACTCCCTTCACCTTGCCTGGGTTACCTGGAGAATGACTCCCTTATCCAGGTATCCTTTTGGTTCCCAAAGTTCACAACGCCCAGGGGGAATGACTCCCTTTCCCTGGTCTTTCTCACTTTCTCTTGTGTTTGTACAGATCACCAACATCTTTCTCCCAGTCTTGTGGGCGCGGGTCCCAGACCAGAATGGTTTCACACACTGGATTCAGTAGGCCTGGTTTACTACCCTGCCAGACACTGTGCTGAGGAAGAGGATGAAAGTTACTCTTCTTATTTGGGTGTGGGTCCCAGACCTGTGTTCCTACCCACTTCTCTCATTGGCAGACCTGGTTCACTCCCCTGCCAGGCACTGTGACTATGAACATGACTGATGGTAATCATCCTCTTAAGGTGCAGGTCCAAGGCCCATATTGCATGATTTGGGAATACTTCTACAGCCCCATCGAGCATCCCGGCAACCCTGTTACCTGTAGGCATCTTTCCAGTGCTCTCCAGCTGGTGTCCGGCTTGTCTGAGTCTCAAACTGAGGTTCACAGGGCTTTCTCTGTGCTCTCGGATGCTGCGGCGGCTCTGTAGTGTTTGGCTTCCCACCAGTCTCCCTTTTTCTCTTGACCACACGTTCCAGAAGTCATCTGCTTCTGGCGATCGGCTTCTGCAGCCTTCCGGTACTTCCGTACTCGCCAGACAGAATGGGAGCACCTCTGTGCTTCTCAAGGGACTGCCGCAGGTCCGCAGTGTTTTCCCCTTCTCGGGCTGCGTATCTCCAGCTGACCATGCATTCCAGTTCTCCTGCTTGGCTGGCTGCCCGTGTTTCCTTCTCTTTTGCTAGTCCATCCACGGCAGACCCAAGAGTGATGCCTCTGCCTCTAGACAGACTCTGTTCTCCTGACCTCTCCGCTAGATCTGGATTTGTCTCCTGGTTCCTCCAGGGAGGGTTTCTCATTTCACCCAATCCCTCTTCCCTTTTTATATTCAGATCGTTCTCTCTTAGTACTTATTGACTAGAACGCTCACCATTGTTATGTGAGGTGTTCAACATGGCTATGCACTTCTTCGTCATCCCAGTACTCATAGCACCAGCTTCCCTAGGGAAGTTCCTACTCTTCCTCGTCTCAGTGGATATTAGGTTGTCCACTAAACTAACATTCATAAAAGTGTGGTGTCTGAAGGTGGAGTGCATAGGCTGAGGCGTGGACCTGAGTTTGGTGGGTGGTTGGAATACTGTGTTCTCCCTGGACATTTGTCCCTGTTCCTACAGTGGGAGTCCCTCCCAATGAGATCCTCTCAGTGGGTACCATCCCCAGGGGTACTATCAGGTAGCAGCCTCACCTCCCTGTCCTCATAGGAAGTGTGCTAACCCTAGGGGAAAGGTGACAATACCCTGGAATTCATCACATTTTCTTGCACTAATGCCGCTGGTTTCCTCTTGTAACAGAAAACGGGACAGGAAATGTATGTTTCCCTATTCCTTTTCCTTTCTGTGTTCAACACTAACACAGAAATGTTGAAGATCGAGAAAACAGTGCATTACTCTGCAGTTTGTATCTTTTTGAACACTTGGCCAAGTGAGGGGCGAGTGGTCTGTTTTCAGCCTCGATTTTCTCCCAGTAACATAATATTTGAGGTATCCTATGGCCCATTTGATAGCTAATCCTTCTAATTTGATGATTGTGTAATTTCTTTCTCGTGGAAGGAGTTTCTGGCTAATGTAAAGCATGGGATGTTCTACTCCATCATATTTGTCTGATAAAACAACACCTAACCCCCACCTTAGAAGTGTCTATTTGGAGCAAAAGCTATTTGTTAGAACTGGGCACTTTTAAAATGGGTTTGCTGCACAGGATAGACTTTATGGTGTCAAAACAGGCCTGGTCTTACTGTCATTGTAACTTTTGAGGGGCAGCGTTCTTTAACTTGTCTGTTAAACAGGAGGTAATGGTGTAGTAGTTGGGAATAAATCTCATGTAATAACCAACAAGTCCTAGAAAAACCTTCAAATCATTTTTTGTTCTAGGGATGGAGGTCTCTTGAACAGCTCTAACCTTTTCTAATTAGGATTGAACAATCCATTTCCAACAAAGAAACCAAAGTAATTTATGGCGGACTGAGCCAAGTGGCATGTTTTAGGGTTGGCTGTTAGGCTGGCTCGTCTTAGTGCCCTAGTAATTTCATACAAGTGGAAAATGTGCTCTTTCCAGGTTTTACTGTGGATAACTATGTTGTCTAGATAAGCATCACAAAAACTGGTATATGGCTGCATAATCTGGTTAACGAGTCTTTGGAAAGTGGGAGGAGCCCCATGGAGCCCAAATGGAAGGACTTTAAAATGGAATAGTGCTCTGGGTGTGGAAAATGCCATTTATTCTTTGTCCTCTGGTGGTTTTAAGGGAACCTGTCAATAGCCCTTGGTATGATCAATCATGTAGATGTATACTGCTGAGGGCGGTCAATTGATGAGGTTGTCAGTTCTTGGCACCCTGTAGTTGTCATACTGGGACACAGCACTGGGTTTTCTGAAGTCTATACAAACCCTCCACGATTGATCAGGATTGGCTACCAGGATTATTGGCGAGGGCCATGGACTGTGGGAAGGCTCTATTATATCAACATCCAGCATTTTCTCTACCTCCTGGATAATTATCTCTTTACGCGTCTTAAGGATGCGGTAAGGTTTAAGGTTGACTATTTATCCCTCAGGTGGCATGTATGATAGTAGAATCCTTTTACTCTCCCATGGGTATCATTATAGACATCTGGGTACTGATCTAAATGGTCTTGGATGTCTTGTTGTTGGGTCTGGGGATGGTCTGATGGTATCCTGGACCTAGCTCTGGACTGGTTGACCTCCTTTCTCTCTGACCGACCTTCCCATGTTCAACTGGGCCCTTTTCTCTCCTCCATCTCACTCTATACCTATGGTGTCCCTCAGGGCTCTATCCTCTCGCCTTGGATTTCAACATCTACCTTGCCCCTCTAGCCCATTTGATCTCTTCCTTCAATACACCTGGTCACCTACTTTATACTCCCTAACCGATGATTTATGGTCATAGTACAATTTGGCACCCTCAGCTGATCTAGATTTTTCTGTGTGAATGCAAACACGTACTGCAAATGCTTTCTCAACTCTTCCACATAGTCATGAATTGTGGATGCTTTTACCAATACTTGCTCATTGGTCCTGTACAACAAATGTTGGGAAAGTACGATCTTCCTGCCTATGATAATCTCATGTGGACTGAGAGCTGTAGACTTTGATGGTGTCACTCTAATGGCCATCGATACTAATGGGCGCTGCAACTTAGCTGCTGTCACTGCACTACAATCAGGTGCATGTACAAATTCCAACCATTTTGTCATCAAACATGTAACTGTTAGCATGTACTTGTTTCCTCATTATAATCTTTGGACTGGACTAATGAAATCAACTTGCAAATCTGACCAGGGAATATGTCAAACCTCTTTTCATTAACAGTGCTCTATGAGTTGGCGAGTCGGGCTGGAATTGTGCACAATTGTAATTGTTTATTTGTAAAGTGCTTTTACACAGGTGGAGTGCTTCAAAGCAATTCAAGGCAGGAAGGGAACAAGGGAATAGAGTCATCATTCTTAGGCCTTGAGGTTTCTGAATGATCTAACAAAAATAACTAGCATACTAGGCCAGAGGCATTTCTACTAGTGCAAGTGCATGAAGGAAGACATGAGAGAAGGGGAGAGGGAAAGAGCATATAATCAATAAACTACCGAACTATGCCTAACGACTTGACGGAAAGTGCAAGTGCATGACAAGGAGTGGGGAGAGACGAGGGGGGAGGAGAGGGAAAGGTCATACAGAACAAACAAAAACAACCATACTTGATTCCACATCTTGGGACATATGTGGCCAATAAGCATATTCTTTCAATATTTCCTGTGTACCCCTATGCCCTGATGTTATTGCATCATGGGGGTGATTTAGTATTAACCCCCGAAATGACAAATGGACCACTGTGAAGGCATTATGAGGCAAGACACAGACAACAGATTCAAAGTTCAAATAAAAGATCTGTATTAACTTAAATGTAAGGATGGTGTAAGGTCTACCTTGCCCTATACTAAGGTGGGATTTCCCAACCTAAATAAACTAAGGGTTGTCCGAGTCAGTAAGTTCAACTTCAAAATCTGTCTGTTTCAAAAACCTATACTTGCCCTCACAACTAAAGCAAAACAATGTGCAGGGATGTCAGTAATCAAGGAAACCATGTTCAAAGTAAAGTTCTGAGCTTCTTCCAGCTCCTGCTTGCTCTTGGCTCAATTCCCCAAGTTCAATACAGTTCCAACACAATGGTCTTGGTGTTCCCCTTCCCCAAATTCAAAACAGTTCCACCGAATGGTCTCAGGGTTCCCCTCTCCTCCATTCCAACACAATTCCACAGACTGGTCTCAATGTTCCCTTCCCCAAGTAGGCAGCTCTTCTGGCTTCAAATTCACAGTTAAATCAACTTGCTTAGTTTTCCTTTCCTCTCTACCACTTGAACAATCTTAGGCCAACCAGCCTCAGCCTCTTGACTTCTCTTGGTTTTCTCCAAGTCTAGGTGCAGTTGTCGGACCACACAGTCCACCGCCCACAGGTCAAGCAACCAATAATCCTTGGCACTCTATCTCATAGGACTTCTCTGACATCACAGGTTTCCTTTCTGCGTCTGTGTTATAAGTCCACATATGCTTCTGGTTCACTTTAACAGCTTCTTGCCTTGACCAACAGCACACTTACCTTTGTGGTTTTTCTCCTAATTACCACCTTGCGTTCACACTGTCCAGTAGTGTTTTGCTCATCACTTGTTTGACTTTGTTTGGAAATGCTGTCTCTTTAAATTCAGCTCATTCGCGAATGCACATCACTTTCTGTTTAATTCGTGCAATATTCTCATATGTGTTCCATATCTTTTCGTTAGATTAGCATTCACACATTTTTGTGTGCTGGCAACTTGTTTGGTATTCTTTTTTTTGGATTTCTTTTTTTATTAGCATCTATTTTCCAATTTAAACCTTTCAGCTATTTTATAAAACAATCAATATTTAAACGTAAAAGAACATAAAAGAACAACAAATAAACACTTTGTCAAAAGCAAACACTTTCTAAACAGAATTTAAGAAAAGATTGTTGCTATAATTTTTGCAAATATAATCCGAACAAATTCCATCCAACAAAGCAAAAGCCACTGAAGTTCTAGTCCCTTGTATTAAGTAGGACCAAATGTCAGACTGAGTGAGTGTACTGTAGTCAGCAAATAACTTTTTGATCAAATTTGTTCTTGTGTCCTTAATTCCTGAACAATTCATGATAAGATGTTTAAGAGATTCATATGGATGAGAGCAATGTCTACAGCAGTAGTCCCTGATAGCCACTGGTTTTCTAGCCTCAAGTAACTCCTTAGTTGGTAATACATTCAATCTCATTCTCAGGAATTGAGAGCGGGCAGTGTCTGACGAGAATTTATGAAGATAGAGTAAAGTTGTTCCTCATCTTCTATTTCCAGCACAGTATATACTGTATAACTTATATTCTAATATGGCATCTAGTGTATCAATCCAATCTTGATCAAATAAAGCCTTCTTAACACTCTGTGGGTTTTCTATTAGTGACTGGTTGTTTCTCCCAATATTATTTAAAGTGCCAATACATTTGGAGCCCCATTCCTCCAAAATGCGGTCGCTTTCAGCACCGATCGCCTGATTCAATACTGTAAACCCTCCTTCTATTGGTGGTATCAAATATTTTCGTTAGAAGGAGAGGCTCTTCCAAACTTTTTGTATGTATAACAAACAAACAAAAATAAAGATGTTAAGCCCAACTCTCTTTTAATGATCGCGACTTGCATGTATTTAGGTAAAGATAAGACGTATCTCCAAAATAAGCCTTCCAGTACGTTCCAAGTTTTCCAAGGCAGAGATAAAGAACTTTTCGGAACTGTACGTCAATATGGGCATTACTTTGGTGCAGTAAAAGATAATGACAGGTGCAAGTGTACATTTACACAAATGTCTTTTAATGATCTTGGCCTGGACAGCCAGACATTTCGTTTTCCTCTTCAACTCCACCTCTCGATGGATGTCTACAGCACTGCCATTTATTCATACTCCCAAGTACGTCATTTGGGTTATCACTGTTATCTTTGATCCTTTCGATAAACCAACAACCTCCTTTCCCTTTAATCCCAGATTTCCTGCCAAAAATCAGTATGCTCAATTTATTAGAGTTTACCGTTAAATCATTTGCAGCCAGGAACTTGGATAGTGCGTCCAACTGTCGCTGCAGCCCTATCAGTGTTTCATCCATTATCATTAAGTTGTCGGCATATAGCAATCTATTAACCTGTGTTTCATTGATGATGGGAGGGAAATAGCCGATATCTTTAAATGCGTCATCTATATTCCGCAATGTATAGGTTAAAGATTGCAGGTGCCAGGTGGCAACCTTGTTTTAAACCAATTGAGGTGATAATTGGATCAGTAAAGCCTCCTGCATTAGTCAGTCTTATAAGCACCGTTGTTTGGGTATGAATACACTTTATGGCTTCCAATATATCACTAGGACAGCGCAAAACTTTTAATTTGTTCCATAGGGTTTGATGGTTGACAGAAGCAAAAGCCCTAGATAAGTCAACTGATGCCAAATACAGTTTCTTGCTGTTTCTCTGAGTAGATCTTAATTTCAACAGGTTTATAAAAACAGATTGAACGAAGTTCCGACACCCCTTTCAAAGCCCGACTGCCACAGGTCTCAGTGTTTAGTTTCCCGTAGCCAGTTTGTCAATTGCTTCAAAATCAGGGCTGCAAATATCTTCCCCATAACATCACAAAGGGAGATAGATCTATAGTTTCCAGGTGAAGACCTATCACCCTTCTTGAAGATTGGGTCTATGACAGATGATCTCCATGAAGCTGGTATTTCCTTCCGGAGTTTTATAGATTCAAACAAAAGATGCATGAAGGCTGCCCATTCTTCTGGATGTTTCTTCAAGGACATATTAGTCAGACCATCTGGGCCACCAGCTCTAGAAGAACTTGAAGATTTAATCAAAGTCAAGATGTTATCCCTGCTTGTGTCGAAGGTCCAGGAATGACTTGGCATACCGTTGACGTCTGTATCGGTATTACCCATGATCTTACTTGAAAAGAGATTTCTAAATTTAGTGATCCAATCTGCTGTTGAGATTGGATTTGCTTGCATGGATTGTTGTGGCGCCTCCATAGAATTCAAGATCCTCCAAATCGCCCCTGAGTTTTTAGCAGATATTTGCTGGAGCATGTATTCTGCATCCTTCTGGATTATTAGGTATTTGTGTGATTTTAGCCAGTTTTAATAGGTTTGTTCCACTTTTAAAGGCTGCTAGGGACTTGTTAGTAGGCTTTTTCTGCCTGCCATGGCCTTTTTAATTTGTTCAGCTTATATTTTCTTTCAAAAACCACAAGATCAAATTTGTGTAAATGTCGAAATGTCGGTTTTCCTCCCCAATTATTTTTTCTGCATACAGGCAAAAGAAACTTGAGTAATCGAGATCCGCTCTTGAAGGGGACACATCAAAGGCCTCTCGTAGGGCCATTATGTTATTCAAGGTTATTCTAAGTCCATTCCTACCCAGAAGTACTGTTAAATAGTTTGACCTGGATTGTGTTTTATAGTGGGAGGGACCTTCCATTTCTAGAATTAGAAGATTGTGATCACTCAAACCTATTGATTTAACTACAAGTGATTTTATGTAAGGCTTGTAGTTGTCTGATACAAAAAAAATAATCGAGGATCTGCCACTCAGGACTACTTTTCCACGTTTCCTTCGGGGGGATGTCACCCATCATACAGCCATTTAGGATCTCAAAGTTTCTGGTACACAGCTCCTTTCTCCATTTCAAACCCCGTAAAGTAGGTTTGTCTATATTAAGTGTAATATGTGCGACCAAAATTCGATCTTTACCAAAGCAATGGATATTGAGGTCACCACAGAGTGACATTTTCAAGTCAGATCTAGAAGCCCTTATATTGTCAATTTCATCCATCACTTACTCAATGAAGTTCTTAGCCATGTCCGAGTACGAGTTCAAGTAAAGATTGCAAATTAGCCAACCTCCTGAGGTACTCTCATTGGAAGATTTTTTATCAAGCAAAATGATCTGAATAAGAGGAGACAGGTTTTTCACCCATATTACAATGAGGCTACAGTCATCATTAAGTAGAAACAATAAGCCAGCCATAGGTCGACCTCTCAGGCCTTTTATGGCCGGTATTAAGTGAGATGTAAAACCTTTGAGTAATCGAGGTTCCCTTAGCCATGTTTCCTGGAGATACACCATATCCATAAACTCAAAAGGCCTATTTCCTTCTCCGAATAAATGTCTGTAGCCTCTAGTGTTCCAACAGGCTAGGGGAATGTCTTTTGGTTGCTCATTGGCCACGTTCTTAAGAAATTAGGATTTTTGGGCCAACGCACCAGCTAGCCAGTCCCATCTGGCTTCCTGTTTCTTTGACTGCTTGCCAATTTGAGATTTGCTCATGTTCTTACATTTTGAATTTTCTCCCACAATTCTCTGATTTTTGTAAAGAAGGCAGAGGCAAATTTCTCGTGGGTGCAATACTCTGTTGTCGGCTCAGGCCTTTCAACAGGTGAATTCTTGAGTTAGTAGAGTTGTCAACACTTTCGAATGGGGGTCTGTTGTGGTCTTGAATTGAGAATCCCCTAAGGGTTAGTTAACAGATTTCTCCTATAAGTAGGCTTTTTACCTCTTTGGAACAGAGATGCAGGATCACCTTGTCTTTCTTTGTTTATCAGGAAATTCGATGAGATTGATGTCCTTAGATTGAATTGGAGTTAAAGCTGGGATACTCTGAAAAAGCCTCAGGACCTATGCTCTATTGAGGAGTAGATCATCTGTTAGATGTATAATTCTTTCTAGGATCAAAGAAGTCTTATCATCGCCTCTCCTCTTTTAGCCCCTACTCCGGCGATCCCCATATGAAGTTTTTGGATCAATAGATGAGTGCTGGTGGTAACATTCTTTATTATCTCCTCAAAAGGGTTGTCTATTTAAATGTCGTCTTTTTTGTTCCAAAGATTTAAAGTCAATACGTAAGTTCTTTATTTGAGAGACCTTCTTTGGAACCTGGTCCAACTTAGCCACGAGTACACAAAGGGACACTTTTACCTTTTGGTGGCTATCAGAGGTTACCAGATTTGTCTTTCTACGCCTAACCGACCTTTCAGAAACAATCTCACAATCATCACTGCTTTCAGTTTCAATCACTGTGATAGATTGGCTGGCCATGTGGTGGCAAGTTCTTAAAACAACCAGGTGCTCTGCCAATAGATCTTTTTGCTGGTCTTTTGCTGAAAAAACCTCATCCCATTAATCTGAATAAGTGGAGAGGTTCATTAGGTCGTCAAAACAGATAGATGTTTCTTGAGGGCGTATTTTATTGTCAACTGAGACCTTCGCCATGGGCTGATTTAGACTGAGATTCAAGCAGGCCATCCTCCAAAGGTATGCTTACACCTGATTCATCCATATAATCACATGAGGAGCTCTCACTGGGGATTATCACCATTTTATTATTCTTTGTAGTACTATGGTGATTTGAGGGGCCTTTGAAGTTATTATGATTCTTCATTAATTGTGGTATTCATGGGTGTCTAGAGGACAAAGACATCCAAATTGCTTTTACAGGGAGTGCCAGATCGTTCCTTGAGATGAGACTTCTAGGAGGATTGGTGCCGCAATTTACACCTACTTTGGAGGCAGGATCCTGTATTTTATTAAAAATTCCATAGGATGTCGAGACCGGAGGGTCAGGAACTGCTACTGGTGTAGGAACTCCCTCCCAATTCTGTGCAAGATCTCTCATAATGGTTTCATTCGAGTGATCAAGTGTAATTGGCCCTTTTTTGGACAAGAGGCATTTAAGCCGCTGTTTTTTGAAGCCTCAATAGAACCACACGGTATGTTAGGTGCTTTGAGACAACTTGCCTCAACAGAGTTGGATTTCTCAGGTGGGGCTTGCAAAGATTGCAGTTCCTTGTCAGATCTTCCCAGAGATGTTATTTTGTTGTTAACCATCGAAAACAAAGGAATCAGCCTCTGACATAGTAAGAAGGAAACCCTCCTATTATCCTTTTCTTTTAGAAAAGGCTCAAGAGTGTTCCTTAAAAAGGTGCTAATCCTTTCAAGACTGTTGTCCTCATTCTCCTTAAATGCAGTAATGAAGCCTTCAATGTAAATGGTTTTTGAATGAAGCATAGCTAGAAGAGTGTTTTGGTCTCAAATTTGATCGCCACCCCTTCTTACAGCTTCATAAATGGTGCCATTGTGATAGAGAAAGCCGCAATCATATTAGCATCTATAGTTGGAACATTGGTTGCTTGCTTCTCTATCTGTGCGGCAGCAAGCTCTACTAATAGGTCTTCATCTGTTATGCGATTGTTTTCAGAGGTGTTTAAGTCTCCTGAGCATGAAGTCAGCCTCCTACGTTTGAGTGCCTGGGTAGTACTGCCTACCCCACACACTTCCTTAAGGTGTTTGAAGCAGTTCCATTTGGTTTGTTTGAGACTTTTTTGGATATGTCCTTATCCGGATGAGCTTTAGGGGGGATTTCCAGCCCATCTGCCTGAGTCCTTCCCGGTATCGAGAGCCCCCGTTTCCAACAACTTATATAGGAGTTTCTGCCGACCTGGGAGCAAGAGATACATTCAATGAAGGTTGAATTTGAAGGTCTTTGTTTTCCTTTGGTGCTCTCGTCTTTGCTGCTGGAAGGGGCTCATGAATGGCTTTTACCAAATCTAAACAATCAGATGAGCCAGAGATAGAATTTTTGTGCACGGGGCCAGTTACACCTTTTAAGATTCCACCTGATCTTGGAGTCCTACACGACTGGCAACAGGCAAGTAATTAGGTGCTTCAACAATCTGTGAAGTTGGAATTATGTCCAGTTTTTCTCCAACCTCAGATGAAATTAAAGGTGCAGTACTGTTTTCCTTTACTGGGGTTTTAATGGCCCCTTCACTAAGATGGTCTGAAGACACACCGTCCTGGTAGTGCTCCAGGATATTACAAGGGCAAAGAGTTTGCGCCACTACTTTGACCCGTACATCCAGCGGGCAGAAGTATGGAGCTTTGCATGAAGGCAGAGCGAGTAAATCGGACTGAGTCTCTTAATGCATGTTATGTTTCATGGCAATATGATCATCAATGCCCTCTGTGTTAGCCCCTGGGCAATTTTGAAGCTCCTGATTGAATGTAGATCGGACCACTCCTCTCCCCCATCTCCTGGTCGCTTTCTGGCATAATGTCAAAGACCACACGGATCAAAGGGTTCAACAACCGTGCAGTCTCCACATGGTAAAATAGAAAGGGGGCTACGTAGAGGTGGAGGCAGTCGAAGCGCAGACCTGTCTGCGTTTACAGTTGCGGGGGTAATGTTTGTCACAGGCGAATTGCCTAACAGTTCTGCCCAACAGTTATTTCCAATATCAAAACAGCACAAATGTAATACATGCTAGACGTGAAAAGAGATGCATATTGGTCTTTACGTGATTGATTTGTAGCATACGAGAAGCACACAAGTACCTTGTTCATTTAGTGCGAACACCCACTGCACTGCGGTAGCCCCTCAGCAGAGGAGGAAATGGGTCGGCCGCTGGACGCCGACCCGCCAAACAACAAAACACTCTGCTCACTCCGCCTGCTATGGAACTCTTGTAGGCTTAATGGGTATAGAAAACAGACTCCTGTCTGTATGCACGGCACTGTATTCAATAGTTCCGATTTGGTCTCCAAACCCACTTGTCAGCATTCAAAAAAACTCATTACATGCTTGGCAACTTGTTTGGAATTCAGTAGTTCATGTTGGGTCTCCAGACTCTTTTTCCATATATTTTAACTGCAACAGCACCCGCTGTTACATACACCATGCCCCTGGAGCGCCCTGGTCTGAGTGATGTTTCCCTGTCACTCACCAGTGCGTGGTCGCTCCTGCGGGTGCTTTGGTTTTGCGCTCAGATTCTTGCTGGCTCCTCTGTCACTCTTGAGGAGCTCTGGTGAGCAGCACTCGCTCCCTTCAGGCCTTCCTGCAGCAGTTGGCGGCATCTGGGAAGTCTCTGTGTTCTCCACTCCCAATAGGGAACACACAGCAATGGACTCTGCAGCCGGCTCGGGCCTCTGTGTCTTCCTGGCTTCTCTGCAGTCAGCATCCTTTTCACCGGCCCATATCCTGCCTGCTCCACCTCGGATTGCCGCGCTCTCCTGTCCAGCTGGTTCTCTCCTCTGCTAGTTCTCTTTCCATTTATACACCTGCAATCATTTAACAGATTGCAGGTGTGAGTTCTTAGTTTCTTTGCCTGGCCATAGTTATTAGGACATGCCAGACCTCCTCGTCTCAGTACCAGATTGGTGAAATGACAAGCTAGTGTGTACTACTCCTAGTTGTCTCTACCTCGTCTCAGTACTATGGTGATATTTATGAGGGGAAAAGAGAGGAAGTGATTGGTAAGAGCCTATAAGCAGGGGGAGGATAAGGTTGGTTCTCACCATAAAACGAAGGATGCTATGTCTCGCCTGAATATATCCTCTCCCCACTCCCCATGGACCCTCCACCCAGGTGACCCTCCCTGGCATCTCCACTCCAGGGTCAGGATCCAAAAGCGACTGCTTTTCCCTGGCCACCTGAGAAGACGATCTAAGGGGAGTAGGTGTGAGGATACCCTCAGGCTTCTCACACCACCCATTGGATTTGACCTGAAATGTATTTTCAGACCAACAGTCTGTCTTGCAGCTGAAACTGTTTTCTTTTATTCTTCATCATCACCCTCAATTCCTCTCTTCCCTTGCAGTCCTCCTCTGTTAAGGCATTCTGTGCTGCATCTGATACACGATTGTACAACATACCTGTGATTGGGTCTTTTTGTGTGCTTTGATCAAGTCCTGATCAGGCGTGTCAAAGCTTCACTGCACCACTGGTTGATTACTCACCAAGCAAGTGTTCAATGGGAAAGGATTCCCCCATCACTGCCCCAATTTTGTCTAATGGATCAGCCTTGTCATTCCCTTCCTTATCTTCTGCAGGTGTTATGGCTTGCCCTTGTATCTTACTCCAGTGAATGTTCATATCATTCTCTGAAACAAGATAGTCGATAGCTTGAATCAGCTTTCCATGTTTGAGTGATTTTTTTGTTACAAGTGACCATCCCTCTCAGCTGCCATCCCGGCAAGTATAACACAAAACGATTCTGGCATAGTCTGAGTCAGTGACTGTCACTATTTCTTTTCATTTGTTTTCTACTGCTGTGGATATTGCTTTGTAGATTTCAGCCAACTCTGCTACCAGACTTCTCCTGGGACCTATCCTTATGTTCACCGTTGGGATACCTTCACATTTCACCCACACATTCCCGATTCCTGCCACCAATTCCTTTTCAGGGTCATGACACGCGTGGTATGCATACCCATACACATATACGGTTGGGAGATTTCTACATTTTCTTCATCCAATGCATTGTGTGGTGATTGTTCAAATTCAATCAAATCTGTTTCTAATTCGGCACTATCTCTAGTGTCCATAAATGCAGTCATGCAATTTTGCCAGCCCCGGAACTATTGGCCTTCTCTTATTCTGCCCACATCTCACTGGGGAATCTCTGTAATGCCAATGTCCATGATGTAATATTTGACTGGGCTAAATTTCCTGATCTGATCCTCTTACTCTGAATACAATTTAGGGGTTGATGAATAGTCTCAACAATCACCTGCTCTCCTTGAATAATAGGGTGGAAATATTGTAATGACAAAACAATTGTCAATGATGCTTTTTCACATTCATTTTTATCCTCTATGTTCTGTGGCATAGTGGAGTGAAGAGTCGGACACAGAGGTGGCCTTTTAACATTTTATTTTTATTTAACCAATAAAGAAAATACCTACCTCTCCTTATTAGTATGGGGTTTCCCTACCTAACCAAAGTTATAGGGGGTGCTCATCATTAGGATGAAAGTCCAAATTAATATAGCCGTACTCTGTCCAAACTCCTACCCTAACCCTACCACTAATAATAATAAAACACAAACATAAGAGATACCAGGAGAATGGCTCCCCCAGCCACAAGGGTGTTAGGAAAGATTTCATAATTACATGTAATTTTCCCTCCATGTGTCAACCCCCAAACTTGTTGCTGCTGTTTAGACCCCATTGAATGACTTTGCCAGAGAAGCACAGCCTTCAGCTACAATCCTCTGGGCTTTCGCTCACCTTTTATGGGGAAACTGACATGCCCTTAAGACAGTCAGTACTGGGAGACTTTGTTTCCCTTAGTCCTTTCCTCATGGTGCAGCTTTTGTGCAACATGTAACAAGTGTGCAATGTATCTTACCACACTTGGGTCTCTAGTCATTTCCACAGGCCCTAGCAACTCTCGCTGGACTTTTTATGAACTGTGCAGATGTGTCATACACAGGACTGGTGGCAGCTATATTTTTGCATTATTTTTAACCCTTTCCTGCCATATTGACCACGTTAACTGCGTTTGGCACGAATAGGTGGCCTGGCTCCAAAATTGCCATGCCACGAGGTTCTTTGTCCTGTCCTTTGGCCATCTTACCCCTTCACCTTTCCCAGGTCGAACCGACCCGGGTCAGTCCTTATTTGGTCATGCACTTTCCCGCGAATCCCAATACTTTTGCGGGTTTCTGCATGTCTTGCAGGTTTCTGCATGTCTTGCGGGTCTTGCGTGTGTGCCTCCAGGATGTGGGCTGGGATGTCAGATCCCAATACACATCCTGGGTGCCAGAGAGTCTGGAGTGCCCTGAATGCCTGGGACCACCGTAGTCCGTAATTGGTCCACGTATGGTGTGTGTGTTTGTGAGCAGATCTCCCATTGGGTCCTCTCCGTTTTGGCGCAAAGGAAACTTTGGATAAGAGGAGGCTGAAAACACCACTACCATTTTGATCTCCTGAGTTCACACCAAACAAAGGATAGGAGCCAAGTATCCTGCAACTACAAAGCTGAGTCGAGGAACCGCTGGTGACCCGCTGGAAGGTTTGACACCCTGAGCCCGCTGTCGTCCCGTGGGACCCCTCTGCATCTGGTCGTCCCAGAAGGTCTGCAAAGACGCTTCGACCCATTGGAATAGTGGGACCTACTATTCTCGCCACCTTCATCAAACCATGCAAGTAAGCTTTCTCAGAAGTGTCTGACCAGCTTACCCAGTTGCTTTGCTCTGTCACCGCTGCCGTTTCGAGGAGGCCCTCGAAACTTGGTATACTGCTAGCTCTGTGTCCACGGCACCCTCACACCGAATTTCATACACTTGGCATTCCCAGGTCTGAAGTGAGATGAGTGCGCCAGGACCAGAGTAAACACGGTTACTGTGTTGCCCTGCCGCAGCAACAACCTGTGCAAGTTCGCTGCATTTGTGACCCTCTTGCCTCTGAAGCCTGCTGCAGTGAAACCGGGTGAAACTGGGTCGATTCGTCCTCCCGGAGCGGCGAAATCGCCACTGTCCCATTTGGGAATCATCGCTGTATGTTGGGAACTACAAAGTGCTGAGAGGTCCTTTTTGCCGCATTCGAACCTGCCAGCAAAGTGGACTGAACTAGCGAAGTTTGGGTCTGCCTGCCCTGTGGGCCCAATTTCCTTTCCACAGTTATTACGAAATAGCGACTCCATCCCGCACTCTCAAACTGCCTCTGCCTTCAAGTAGAGGTCCGCCTTGAATAGTGGGAGCTTGTTCTACATTGCCTCATCCACCTTCCTGGGCTGCTAGAGACCCTATCCTGCCCATTGGCACAAGCGCATGCATGTACTGTTGAGCACAAGGCTCCTATCTTCGTAGGGCTGGGACTGCCTCTTAGATAGGTGTATTATTGATGTGGAACTGGGTCTAAAGATTACCTGCACTACATGTTTCCTTCCCCTCTAGGTTGTCATCTTTCATGCATTTAACCCTTTGGACCCCAATGGTCTTGTATATATATTGTATTGAGTGTGATGTGTTGGTTTACTTAGTGTTACTGTGATTCTTTTTTATGGTCTATGTAACAAAGGCCTTGTAATACATGTCTATATTTTTAATATAACACCTGTCTGGAGTAATTTATAAGTGTCCTTGCTCTTGAGGTCCTTCAGTCACCCTCACCCCTCCTGCGACTTAGTCTTGACCACCTGCCATAGCTACCCTGATTGTTCTGGCTTGTCCAAAGGTTACCTTGTTCCAAGAAACTAGGCTGGCCTTCTGAACCTCTGCCCCTCCAGGACAGAGTTCAGAAATCCTTCTTAACAAAGCGCATATTGAGGAAGATCATAAAACAGTTACATTTTTCAGTAGGATAGACAACCAGGAAAAGGCCTCCCTTCTCCTTGTTCATAAAGTTGCAGTTCCTCTTGAAAGTTCTTAAAACAATTCCACTAATAATCCTTTCTTGATCCACAAACAACTGGTCCTCCTGGCATGACAGATCAACCTTTTACTTTGGATTCTGAATCAACAATAATATGCACCAGGTGAATGACTGCCTTCTTCTGGTTCAGTTGATCTTGCCAGTAAGGGTTCTTATCAGTTCTTGCAACGCGCTCCACGCTTCTTTCAGAGCTTTCCCAAAATAAACACAATACATCTTTCTCTGCGGGTGACCACTCCTGAGGCTACCACCTTTTGTTCACATGTGTTCCAAGTACTGAGACGAGAGAGATTACTCCCAAGGATTCTTTCGTCTACCACACTTAGTGACACTTAGGCCAAGTACTGAGACGAGAGATTACTCTCGAGGCTTCTTTAGTCTACCACACTCAGTCATACTTAGGCAAAGTACTGTGATGAGGGAGATTACTCCTGATGCCTGCTTCAGGTGCAGTAGCTTTGGTGGGGCTACTGTGACGAGGGTGATTATGCCTGTTACTTGTCTGCCTTCCCCTACCGGATCTCCCATAACTCCTGTTACATTGCAGCTTCTGGGAGTACGTCTCTGTTTCTTCCTGGGGTTTGGTATAGATGCGTTTCCAGTGTACGCTTGTCCTCTCTACTCCTTGGCTCCCTGCTGCATTTCCTTTACTCTGCGGGGTTGTACTCCAGCCGGTATCAGCGCAGTTGCAGGACCACTCGATCCACCTCTCCGAGGTCGCACCACTGTCTGACTTCCTTCAGCTTATTCGTAGGCCTGCACTCCTTTGGGTGTTAGAGGACTTCTGTAGCCTTCTGTAGGCATCCCCTTCCCAGGAGGTTGGCTATTCCTTCATGTCTCTGTTTCTGCAAGTTCAAATCTCATGCTGGTCGTTCTCCTCTTCTTTCAGTCCCTTGTCAGTTTTAAAATGTCTTGGCTGGGTGATCCCCTATAGAGAATCATAATCCTTTGTTTGTTTCCTTGGTGTATTGTTCAGGCCTCCTCGGGGCCACCTCTTCCCAGTACTTCCTATGTTTTCCAATGGAGTAGTCTGCACAACTCATTCAATCTTTTTCTTCACAGTACTTTGAGAAGATATAATGTTAGGTCTTATAGAAAGAAAGGCAAGGGACATTATGGTAGCATAAAGTAGTGTTATCAGATGGAGCCTCAAGAGTCAGAGGGTTAGTGAGTTCTGTCATGACATTTGAGTCCTTGTCCCCATGAGGGGAGTCGCTCCCTGTGAGGTCCTCTCACATGTTACCGCGCCAAGGGGGAATATTGGGCAGTGGCATCACCTCCCTAGCCTCACAGGGATGGGCTCCCCCATGGGGAGAAGTGACATGATCCCATGATTCGTCACAGTTCCCTAAAGTTTTTGGCGGAAATGGTGCTGCAACCACATAATACCCTTCAATGTGGATGTGCTGCCGTGATCAGGGCCAACAAACATTTAAAATAGCCAAGCAAAATGCACAATTCATCTTCATGGTGAGCACATTACCATACTCAGCAAAAATAAATGTCCTGTAAAAATCCTCATGTGGTTCTAAACATATACTGAAATCCTCTCATTAATTTTCTAACTCCGATATGGCTGGCACCTTAGTTTGTGCATTATTTCACCTGGTCCTTCAGGTAATCTCTCGTTTCATTTGCGCAATAATTCACATGGACCTTTGGGTAATCTGTCATTTCACGCTTCACTTGATACTACAGGCAATCATTAATTCACAGATCAATCATAGTTGCCCTTCGTGAATGCGGGGCCCTGAATTTTCTTAATCCACGGCACTTCTTAGAAGCAAATGAAATGGCACGCACTCGTTGGTGGGGGCCTCCCAACCAGAGAACCCATGTAATACTTTGCTAGGAGATTAATATTTTTAAAAAACCCGGGGGAATGGTGGGCCTTACTGCAGCTGCTTCCCCCTCCCACAGCTCTCCTTACTTATTTGGTCACTGCTGCTCTCTTGTAGCAGGTGATGTTCTCTTGATGTAAGTTCTTTAAGTTTCCTCGTCGCCAATGTTATGTTGTAAAGTAGGCTCTGACTTCACTTACACAGACCAGCTGTGGAGCCACGTAGGTTAGTCCAAGAAGCTTTATTGTACATATATATATATATATCTGTATAGGTTCCAGTTACTTGCAGTATGTACATCACAGGATCAGGTAGACACAGGTAGACATTATAGTTACAGACCCACCGTCCATCCTCTCACTCCCAGCTCAGGTCCCCAACTGACATTCATAGAACACTCACACACACATTCACTCAATTTTCTCCTGAGCTGCCTATCATGCATACATAAAAATTCCATCAGCATGCACTCCTGGCCAGTGATACAATACAAGACTGCCTTACATTACAACACAGACTCAAAGAAAATGGCAAAATACTACTTTATTATCAGTTCAGTAAAGTAGGGAAACCTGGCGAACAAACAGATTGTAGCTCACACACTCTCAAATACATATGAGTTAACCAAAGGCTTCATACCTCAATGTATGCCAGCGCCAACATCATCCTATGTGGCAATTAGTAAAAATCTATCGGGCAAAGGGATAGGTTAAGGGAACATATATAGCAATACCTTATTTAGGTGTTAGTAACATCATTGGCTGCCCCTTACCTAATAGGCACACCTGGAACAACCTCTAACTATGTATAATATAGATAATAGCAGAATAACAGGAGCAGATTGGCTTCTGCAACAATGTATAGCCCACTATTGCATAGGCCCTCATGATTGGTTGGCACTCTCTTCCAAACTCGGACATTCGGCACATATGCAGCACATAAACGAAACCCAGGTGTGTGGAACAACGTCAGACAACTGTCCACTTGGCCCACTAGACTACCATCTCTCATCAGTTAGGCTCTAAGCCAATGCATCTTCTTTGTAGTTGACCTTGTTGACTGGTCTCTTCTCCAGAAACTTTAAGTCAATGAAGCTACATTGCTATCTATGTCTGGAGCCTTATGAATAGGCCTTGTTTATAGCCTTGCACAACATATGAGGAGACCATGATTCGTCCATTTGTCCTCCTATTTAGTGCTAATTGATTAAATTATAGTGGGTTCTATTACTCTCTTTGGCCTCTGGAGACTTGGTTGCTCCGTCTTGCATATGTTTCCATGTCTTTAATTCTACAATTCTTGACACTAGCAAATGCTCACCCCTTTACTTAATCTAAGAGAAATATGCCCTACGTACATGGCTTATCCTCTTCCACTCTTTTTGTGCCTTTCAGTTGCTTCTTGCTGCAGCATCCTTGATCCTTATCCAAACAAGCATTATTTGTTCTTTGCATGAATCTGTATTCTGGTGCCTGTTAGCTCTGCAGCCTTGGTCTCTCTCCTTCAGACATTTCGCTTACTATTATACAGAGTCGACGTCCATCTTGTCATCATGGCTGCTTTATCTGTTTTATATTTTCTCCTGCTGCAAGCTTCTATATGTCTTGTTTACCTTGCATTTCTGCTTATATACATCTACTGCATCTCTTCTTGCTTTTCTTCTCAGTATAGATGATTTCTTCTTTGTAATAACATATTTGCCTACTTTGTTACGACAGTCACGTCATCATTCTTTAAGTATTCATATATCGTTTCAGTGCATCCTCGTCTCTTCTCTTCATGATGTCACTTTACACCTGTCAGACTTTACTTATAGATCTTCTACGTCTGGTGGTATCTGCAGACGTCCTTCTACCACTTCAGTTCGAGGGTACATTCGGTAGGGTTGTCTGAGCGCATACCAGCTTTCATATCTTCGATGCAGTATTGTGTTGATACCAGGTGTCATGAACAGTGCTTTCTTGCAGCTCTTCCAATATGACAGAGGTTAGCTCCATGAGTGACGTGTACATCTGCTTCTCTACACTTCCAAGTAAAGTAATGGATTTTAATCTCTTCTGCTGGATCGGAAGGATCCACTTGCTTGGACCTCTAGGGTGGAGGGAGAAAAGAACAAATGAGCACCACCATTATAAAACCCCATTATGGCCCACCTATCCACTGAACTGAACTGTTGACCTTTTACTGTGCACCAGGATGTAAAGGAAGACCAATAATGTCTATAGGCCCATAACGTTGACTTCTGAGACACAAGGGTCACCTCTAAGGGAATCCCCAGTGCCTTTAGTCCTGTTAGTTACATTTCCAGGCCGTCAACCTTAGGGCCCAGATGGACTCCTCCATCCGCCATGGAGATCCCTGCAGCAATGGTAAGGCATAGTATCATATAAAAAACTTACGTACTATCACTTCAAAAAGACAACAGGAATTTCTTCAGTTTACGCCTGAATTCCAGATGGTATACAAGGCAAAGAAATGTAGCCTGAACCGAGAAAGGTGACAACCCCCCCAAATAAGCATGGAGTCATGTAATGGGAGAACCAGTAACTCAGAAATAAGGGAGCTTAATTATAGTGAGACTTGTGCACCAAAAACAAGGGCCAGATTTGCACGCATCTCATCACTTTTGCCAAATAAGTGAGCAGTCCAATTCACAAAAGGGGCATTTCTGTACATTTAAAAGCACATCCCAACTTCGCAACGACTTGCATTTTTAAATGTGCAGAAATTAGGGGCATTCCCCTGTGCCTATTGGAACAGGTGCAGTGGAGGGAAAATCATGGGAGGCTCATTTCTGAGCATGTAATGGGTTGTTTTTTGTGTTTCCATCCTCCAAACAGGGATTGAAATGTTTTTTTTTTTGGGCAACGACTGGCGCTTTAACAGCCAATCTTGGCGATATGCGTTCCCAGGAACCACGTGGGTGTGGTAGGAGCACGCTCCCGACTCTTACGTACTTAAAGGGGATGGACAGCACAACTGTCCAGCTCCTCTTAAAATGCGCAGGTCACATTTGAGAATAAGGTGACCGTGCGCATTTCAGCAAGGAGCGCAAATGAAAAAGGTGCATCCTCTGACCCAGAATCTGACCCAAGGCATTGAACTGTACTTGCTGCTTCACTGTGATCCAGCGTAAGGTCGGCAACACTGCAGAAACACGGGACCTGCAACCTAGATGAATGATTAGTCAGACCGCAACATTTTGACCAATTTGTAATTTATGTATGGGAATCTTAGGCAGTCCTAGACAAACTGCATTACAGAAATCCAACTGACTAGAAACAATGGCATTTATGAACTGGATTTTATGAGGGGAAGTGAAATAGTCCAGACAGATTCCAAATGAAAAAAAGAATTCATTTGAGACCATGCTAATGTGGTCGTCCAAAGAAAGCAAAGGATCAAGCTAGACTCCCATGTTTCCTATCTTTCTGCAACCCAACAAGAGAGGGGCCTAGAGCAGGCCAACACTTGTCAGATCACAGGTCGAGCGCTGGGGGCTCTGCCATGTCATTTTGTGGAGGTTCATTCATAAACTGCCCACTTTATAGACAACATTTGAAGTCCTCTTGCCGCGACCCCTCTGAGTGTCGGAAGTGGAAAATTGACGGGGTCTCGTTGGCATTAAATAAGAAACGTGGCTCCAAAGATTTGAATTATGTCTGTGTTAGGGAGAATTCTCTGTTTAGGCTGAATTTCCTAACCTAGCGAGTCCCCCAGCAGCTTTGCTGGATTTCTGGAGTTTCCTTTTTTTCATCCTGCCAAGAGTGAGACTCTTTTCCTCCCACTCTTGGACATGAATGTGGTTGATTTCTTTGAATGTCAATGTGTTCTATGGGCTATGGGGTCTTTTACTCCATAGGGCCTCGTGTTTTGCTATGTGTGTTACACCGCACCCTCTGTGCCGTAACACTGGGGTGTCCTAGAGGATCCCCACCATAGACTCCATACCCTGGGACTGACTACTGTCTCCCAGGGCATGTAAAGTCACCATTGGCTTTACTAGACCTAAATTTACTAACAGAACTAGTACAAACCATCCTATTGTGGATGTACTGGTAGGGGTAATTCGATTACCCCTGGGTCTGTTGTTCGAGGGGGCACTGTCCCTTCCCCCTCGTCGAGTTTTGGCTGGTGGCAGTGGATACTACTTTTTATATTCGACCGCGAATATATTCCTATGGGATTCTTCCCATTGTTGGAGGCTAATACTTTTTCACATTAGTCTCTAACATACCGCCGGTTTATTTGTCTTAAATAAATCCACCGGTTGGTATTTTCTGACAGAACTCGTTTTTTAAAATGGTGTATGTGTTCGCCTCTGTAACTCCGAACCAAAGGTTGAGCCCTTTGTTCCACTTTTGGCGGGCTTCTGCACAGAAGCCCTCCAGAGTGGTGCCATTCTGTCTGGGTACCACAGGGGGTGTGGGAGGGGGTTTAGGCACCCTGGCCTGAGTTGCTTTGCCAACTCAAGTCGCACTCTGGTGTGATTGGCCCGAGTGGTGAGCCGCCCCGCTCACCACTTAGCATGTTTGATTGACAGCTAGGCTGAATGAATGGGGGTATTCTGCATAAAAGCAGGGCTTTTGGGACTGGAACTTCAGAAGTCGCCACAGGACCTAAGAATCCGACGAGGGTAAAGCTGAGCCGACCTGCAACGACGACACCTCCGGTGGAGCCCTGCTGAACCGACTCACCACTTCCCAACGACAGAGGAGATCTCCCTCCTGGAGAGTCTTCTTCCGCTGACTGGTGGGAACAACCAGTCCCTTGCTTTTTCTTCACTTCCAGGACGTCTAGTGGTCGAATTGCCCGTGCTGAGCACCCCGGCAACCGGATAGCCACTAACCACTGTACCGCGACCAAAAGGTGGTACCTTGTGACGGAGCACTCCGCGGCCGGTCTCTTCCCTGGTGGTGCAACGATCTTCAACTTTTCCTCGACGACAGGATCCTCTCATCTTCTGGTGAAGCCCAGACTTGCATCCACCACCAGGAACAACTGCCCCCGCCGGAGTTGTCTCTTCACTTGCAAGGTACTGTGTCCGCCTGACTTCCCTTGAAACGGTTAGCGTGAGGTGTCTGAAATCCTTACCTTTCCATTGGGTCGCCTCCAGACCTTCTTAAACGTTTGTTCTAAACTGGTCCAACCTTTCTGTGACATTTTGCTACAAAGACTTGAAGTGTAGTTCCACTGTAATACTTTTGGGACATACAGCCTTGCCTCTCTCCGAGTGGGCATGGCCTCCGAACTTTGTGATTTACAGTAGACCCTGCCTTGCTCGCCTTGCATTTGTTTTGTAAAAGTGTTGGCACTGAGTTGATTTCATACCCTGCCTTTTCTCTCCCATCCTAACGAATACTAGAGTGCCATCTAGGTTAAAGCATTCACCTCTGTCTGCAAATAAGTGGTGCCGTTGAACCTAGACTTGTCGAAATATTGTTATGGGATTGATAGATACTTATAGTGATTGTGATTGAAGTTGTTTGCCATATTAGTGCCAGTGTTTTCCATAGATGTGTTTTTGAATAAATAATTATATATCTTTACACCCAAGCTCTGATCAGTGTCTGCTTGTTCTACTGTGTAAATTGCCCTATCCTGTATACTCCAAATACGGCCTAACTCGTCTTGAGAGAAGTCTGACTGCTCAGCCACGGCTACCAGGTAAATCTGGGTGGTACAGACTGCTACCAATCGGGTTTACTGCTAACTCCTGTAGACTTAAACCTTTTGCAGTGGTCCCAGAGGGAACTGCACAGGTTTCTGCCTAACACTGGTGTACAGCGGTGGGATTTGTATCGAGTATACAGTTTAGAGTGCTTTTCAACACTTTAGGATAACTAACCACAAAGCTTAGCACTAAAAAGCAACTTTAAAAAAAAACATGTCTACTATGGAAATTTACAGTCAGGAGTCCTTGTCAGGAAAAAATACTGAGAGTTTGAGAGCTCTCTGTAGACAAGAGAATCTTTCTGTAAAAGGCAAGAAAATAGAACTGATAGCGAGATTGCTGGAAAACCAAAGTCTGGGTACTGGTTCAGAGGAACCAACTTCTCCAGCAAATGTAGATAACAGTAATGGTGTTGATCTAAATCAAAGTTCTGATGATAGTGATGAAGAGGCTGAAGAGGAACGAGAGGCTAATGAAACTGTCTCCCCTGCTCCTCTGTCTGCCTTACCAGCTGTACCGACTGGGCCTATAGAAGGTCCCACACTAAGTCCGCAAGTCCTTGAACTAGAAAAAATGAAAATAGACTTGGAATTCAGAAGGATTACTGCTCAAACTGAACAGAAACACCAAGAAATGCAACAAATTCTTAGGCACAGAGAAATGGAGCTCAAGCATGAGTTAGAAATGAAAAAGTTGTCTGTCGAAACTGCTTCTGTCTCTGGCTCCTCTAGAAGTTCCAGTCCCAAAAGACCCCGGATGCCTAAGGAATTAATTGGTATGTATGAACCAAAGTTGGATGTGTTGGATTGGCTGAGTTTGTTTGAGTACAATCATGGGCTCCAGAACATCACAGGTAATGAGCTACTTACCTGGTTGTTCTCTAGGCTCCCCCCTGTTGCAACTGATGTGGGAATGGAGTTGGGGGAGGAGGATAGGAAAGAGTATGAAAGTGTGAAACTAGCTTTGATAGCTAGATTTGGGAAGACCCCTTCCCAGTATCTTAAGAGGTTTAGAACCCTCAAAAAGCATGATGGTACCCCTTGGGCTACCTGGGTGAGTGAAGGGTTGAAAAACGTAGAGGGATGGATTAAGGGTTACAAGGTGAACACTTATGAGGGTATGAAGAATCTTTTTATGTTGGAGTCTATTTATGATGCCTGTTCTCCTGAGCTCAGACAGCACTTGGCTGATTCAAAGGAATTGGATTCCCGGAAGCTAGCTAAGGCTGCTGAGTTGTGGGTTGCCAACAGGGCTACTCATAAGGATTCTGGGGCAACTCAGAAAAAGGATGAGGGAAAGCAGCCTAAAAAAGACTCAAAAGAGAATTCTAATAACTCAAATTCCAAAGAGGGCCCCAAACAAAACCATAAGGGTAAGCCACAAGGAAAACCACAGCAGAATAGTGTACCTTCTGGTGCCAAACCAGAGGGAGGCCAGAACAAGCCACCATTCCAGAAAGCATTCGGAAAATGCTTTGTTTGTGGCTCTACTGACCATGTGAAAGGAGATCCCAGATGCAAGGGTAAACCTTCAGGGGTCCAGCTTGTCTCCTTAGCCTTTGCTCCAGGGGAGGAAGTACAAACGGCAATTGGAAACTTTCTACTACTGGCTGATGAACCCATTGGAGTCTCAGCCAGTGTTTCTTTAGTGTCTCTGGGTTTGTGGGAACAAGACTTTAGATGTCTATAATTCTATCCCAGATAATACTAAAGAGTATTATAAGGACAATGTCCAGGTGAATGGCCAGGAAACTCCTGCCATTAAGGACACTGGAGCCAGCATAACTGTGGTGGATAAATCTTTTTTTCAGGCTGAGGATGTTGCTAAGGCACCCAAAACGCCTCACCAAGTTAGCTGGAGGGCCTGTGCAGATGCTTCCCCAATTACCAGTTCTCATCCAGTGTAATGACATGACTGTGAAGATACCTGTCAGCATACAAAGTGAGGTGCCAGGACGAGTTCTGTTGGGTAACGATTTAAAAGCTCTCGGAGTTGTGTCTCAAACCCCCAGACCTCCAGTAAATGGTTACAGGAGCTAACCAGACCTGCAAGGGAGAGAACCATGAGAGGTACCCCCGAGGAGATGATGAAGAAGGATATCACTCCTGCTCCACTGGATTTGTCAGCTGCTGTCTCAAAGAAATCAGAAGCGAAAGGGAAACCTAAAACTTCTATACCGAAACCAGCAGCCAACACTTCAGTACAGCCAACAAGGACTTCCCCTCGGTTGTCCAAAGTTACACCAGTAACTCCCCCTACAGCTGAGGCTGAGAGGGTGGTACAACCCTATGTGGTAGAATTAGACTCTGAAGAAGAGCTAATGGAAGGCCAGGAACTCGTTGGAAATCTGGATCCTGTTGACCATCCTGAGCTGCAGTCTTTACTGGCAGAAGGTGGACCCAACAGGGCAGACTTCAGTAAGGGACAGAGAGTATGTCCAACTCTGGAAGGTCTTCGCCACCAGGCAGAAGCTCAGGCTGAAGGGCAAGAGCCTGGGAAATACAGGTTGCACTGGGAAGATGGCCTCTTCTACAGTGAACCGACCAAGTCTGAACCTGGAGACTACAAACGACTTGTAGTACCCCAAGAGAACAGACAACAGTTCTTGCAGTTAACCCACGAGATTCCTTTGGCTGGTCACTTGAGTTTCAAGAAGACTAAGGAAAGGCTCTCTCTCTACTTTTATTGGCCAAAGATGGGGGCCGAAGTAGAAAAACACTGCAGGAGCTGCCACACCTGCCAGACCTCTGGTAAGGTTGGCTCCAAGAATGTGGCACCTTTAGTGCCTCTCCCAGTTGTGGGAGTCCCATTTGAGAGAGTAGGGATTGACATTGTTGGTCCCCTTGATCCTCCAACCTCCTCAGGCAACAGGTTTATATTTTTTGTAGTAGACCATGCGGACTGTTACAGCTCTGGCTAAGGCCCTCCTTGGTATTTTTACCAGGGTCGGGTTTCCTAAGGAAGTAATCTCTGACAGGGGGTCAGACATTATGTCCCACTACATGAAATCCATGTGGAAAACCTGTGGGGTTACTTACAAGTTCTCAACAGCTTACCACCCACAAACCAATGGGTTGATAGAAAGGTTCAACCGAACCATGAAGAGCATGATAGGTGCTTTAGAGGAACCCCTTAAACGAAAGTGGGATCTTCTACTGCCATGCCTTCTCTTTGCTTATAGAGAAGTCCCTCAGGAGGGAGTAGGTTATTCTCCCTTTGAGCTTCTCTATGGTCATCCCGTCAGAGGACCATTGGCCCTGATTATGGAGGGGTTGGAGAGTGCTCCTTCCCCCAAGCCAGTCAGAGTGACTGACTACGTGATAGGTCTCCGGAGTAGACTGTCACACAGGATGGCGGAAGCAAGCGATAACTTGAAAGCTGGACAAGCATTGGTCAAGCACTGGCATGATCAAAAGGCTAACATGGTTGAGTTCACTCAAGACCAGCTAGTTCTCGTTATGATCCCAACAAGGCAGAGGGCCTTGCAAGACAAATGAAAGGGACCCTTCAGAGTTGTGGGTAAACTTGGAGAGGTCAACTATCTGGTGGACTTGGGCAATCCCAAGGAGGCTCTGACAGTCTTCCACACCAACAGACTCAAAGCGTATGTCTCGGGACCTGATGTAGGAGCGTTGCTTCTAGCATCATCAGAGGAAGAAGAAGAGAGTGAAGCTCTTCTGGATCTCCTCAGAGGCTTACCTTTAGACGGAAAAATTGAAGGAGTAAATCTCTCTTCAAATCTGACACCTGAGCAACAAGAAGAGTGCAAATCTATGTTGAATCAGTTTGCCTCTCTGTTCTCACTTTCACCAGGCTTGACCCCTTGGGGCCAGCATGACATACTCACTGGTGACTGTCTGCCAGTCAAAAGCAGAGGATACAGAATGTCAGAAAGTGTAAGAACCCACATCAAAGGTGAGGTCAACAAGATGCTTGATCTCGGGGTAATAGAGCCCTCTACTAGTCCATGGTCTAGCCCAGTTGGGTTAGTACCAAAGGCAGGATCTAAAGAACTTAGATTCTGTGTGGACTATAAAGCTCTTAATGCAGTCACCAAGACTGATGCCCACCCCTTGCCAAGAACAGATGAGTTGGTGGATAGACTTGGTTCAGCCAAGTTCCTCAGCACATTTGACTTGATGTAAGGCTATTGGCAAATAGCCCTGACAGACCATGCCAAGGAGAAAACTGCATTTTCTACTCCTGTTGGCTTATACCAGTTTAAGGTAATGCCTTTTGGATTGAAAAATGCACCTGCTACATTTCAACGGATGGTAAACTAGGTTCTGAATGGGATGGAGGACTTCTGCATGGCATACTTGGATGACATAGCAGTGTTCAGCAATTCCTGGGAAGAACATGTAACCCACCTGAGAGATGTTTTGCAGGCTCTTGGACGAGCCAATCTGACCATAAAGGCGAGTAAATGCCAAATTGGACAGAGTAAGGTAGTCTATCTTGGACATGAGGTAGGAGGTGGAGAAATAAGGCCTTTCCTCAGTAAGATTGAAGCTGTGCAAAATTGGACAACGCCTACTACTCAGACCCAGGTGAGAGCCTTTTTAGGTCTCACTAGGTATTACAGGAATTTCATCGAGAACTATGGGACCATAGCTTCTCCTCTGAATGTCATCTCCTCTCCAAAATTCCCTAAGAAGGTTAGATGGAACGAGGAGTGCAATCAGGCCTTTGAAAACCTGAAAAAGGCTCTTTTCCAAGCCCCAGTACTCAGAGCTCCTGATTACCACCAAACTTTCATTGTGCAGACAGATGTTTCAAATGTAGGAATAGGTGCAGTACTCAGTCATCTGGATGGGAAAGGTAGGGAGCACCCCGTTTGCTTCATCAGCCGCAAGCTGAAGGATCCTGAAACAAGGTGGGCAACAATCGAAAGAGAATTCTTTGCTATCGTGTGGGCTCTGAAGAAGTTTAGGCCATACTTGTATGGTTCTACTTTTGTCATTCAGACTGACCACCAACCCTTGAGATGGTTAATGCAAATGAAAGGGGAAAACCCAAAACTTCTGAGATGGTCAATCTGCCTGCAAGGGTTTGATTTCACCATTGAGCACAGGACAGGGTGTCACCACCAAAATACTGATGGACTCTCTAGGATGTATATCATCGACTAGAGGTATGAGATTCATCCAAGAGTGGATTAAATCCTCCTGTCCCTTAGTCTGGGGGGGGGTCGAGTGTTAGGGAGAATTCTCTGTTTAGGCTGAATTTCCTAACCTAGTGAGTCCCCCAGCAGCTTTGCTGGATTTCTGAAGTTTTTTTTTTCATCCTGCCAAGAGTGAGACTCTTTTTCTCCCTCTCTTGGACATGAGTGTGGTTAATTTCCTTGAATGTCAATGTGTTCTATGGGCTATGGGGTCTTTTACTCCATAGGGCCTCATGTGTTTTGCTATGTGTGTTACACCGCACCCTCCGTGCCGTAACACTGGGGTGTCCTAGAGGATCCCCACCATAGACTCCATACCCTGGGACTGACTACTGTCTCCCAGGGCATGTAAAGTCACCATTGGCTTTACTAGACCTAAATTTACTAACAGAACTAGTACAAACCATCCTATTGTGGACGTACTGGTAGGGGTAATTCGATTACCCCTGGGTCTGTTGTTCGAGGGGGCACTGTCCCTTCCCCCTCGTCGAGTTTTGGCTGGTGGCAGTGGATACTACTTTTTATATTCGACCGTGAATATATTCCTATGGGATTCTTCCCATTGTTGGAGGCTAATACCTTTTCACATTAGTCTCTAACATACCGCCGGTTTATTTGTCTTAAATAAATCCACCGGTTGGTATTTTCTGACAGAACTCGGTTTTTAAAATGGCGTATGTGTTCGCCTCTGTAACTCCGAACCAAAGGTTGAGCCCTTTGTTCCACTTTTGGCGGGCTTCTGCACAGAAGCCCTCCAGAGTGGTGCCATTCTGTCTGGGTACCACAGGGGGTGTGGGAGGGGGTTTAGGCACCCTGGACTGAGTTGCCTTGCCAACTCAAGTCACACTCTGGTGTGATTGGCCCGAGTGGTGAGCCGCCCCGCTCACCACTTAGCATGTTTGATTGACAGCTAGGCTGAATGAATGGGGGTTTTCTGCATAAAAGCAGGGCTTTTGGGACTGGAACTTCAGAAGTCGCCACAGGACCTAAGAATCCGACGAGGGTAAAGCTGAGCCAACCTGCAACGACGACACCTCCGGTGGAGCCCTGCTGAACCGACTCACCACTTCCCAACGACAGAGGAGATCTCCCTCCTGGAGAGTCTTCTTCCCCTGACTGGTGGGAACAACCAGTCCCTTGCTTTTTCTTCACTTCCAGGACGTCTAGTGGTCGAATTGCCCGTGCAGAGCACCCCGGCAACCGGATAGCCACTAACCACTGTACCGCGACCAAAAGGTGGTGCCTTGTGACGGAGCACTCCGCGGCCGGTCTCTTCCCTGGTGGTGCAACGATCTTCAACATTTCCTCGACAACGGGATCCTCTCATCTTCTGGTAAAGCCCTGACTTGCATCCACCACCAGGAACAACTGCCCCTGCCGGAGCTGTCTCTTCACTTTCAAGGTACTGTGTCCGCCTGGCTTCCCTTGAAACGGTTAGCGTGAGGTGTCTTAAATCCTTACCTTTCCATTGGGTCGCCTCCAGACCTTCTTAACTTTTGTTCTAAAACTGGTCCAACCTTTCTGTGACATTTTGCTACAAAGACTTGAAGTGCATTTCCACTGTGATACTTTTGGGACATACAGCCTTGCCTCTCTCCGAGTGGGCCTGGCCTCTAAACTTTGTGATTTACAGTAGACCCTGCCTTGCTCGCCTTGCATTTGTTTCGTAAAAGTGTTGGCACTGAGTTGGTTTCATACCCTGCCTTTTTCTCTCCCTTTCTAACGAATACTAGAGTGCCCTCTAGGTTAAAGCATTCACCTCTGTCTGCAAATAAGTGGTGCCGTTGAACCTAGACTTGGCGAAATATTGTGATGGGATTGATATATACTTATAGTAACTGTGATTGAAGTTGTTTGCCATATTAGTGCCAGTGTGTTTTCCATAGATGTGTTTTTAAATAAATAATTATATATCTTTACACCCAAGCTCTGATCAGTGTCTGCTTGTTCTACTGTGTAAATTGCCCTATCCTGTATACTCCAAATACGGCCTAACTCGTCTTGAGAGAAGTCTGACTGCTCAGCCACGGCTTCCAGGTAAATCTGGGTGGTACAGACTGCTACCAATCGGGTTTACTGCTAACTCCTGTAGACTTAAACTTTTTGCAGTGGTCCCAGAGGGAACTGCACAGGTTTCTGGCTAACAGTCTGCCAGAAGCCTCATGTAAAGATTGAATAAGAGAAGTAATAGGTTTTTTGACAATTCAAACAGAGGCTGAAAAAAGGATTATACTCTGCTAGTAATAAGACAAGCCAGCCACGCCAACAATTTGTCTCTGTTGCCTAAACCATCAAGACGTGCTAAAATATAGAATGGTCAACAGTGTTGAATGCAGCGGTCAGCCCCCATACCTCCACTGTCCACCAAACGTCTAATGGTGTCCATTGCCACCCCTAAAACAAGTTCAGCGCTGCAGCTGTGACAAAAGCCGTCCTGAGCATTGGCCGGCAGCCTGTGTTTTTTAACAAAGGTTTGCAATTGCAACGCTGCCACTATCGCCATCAATTTACTTGGGTAAGGGAGCACTGATGTAGCACAAATGTTAGGTAGATTGTTTGTGTCCAGGGATCCGTTTTTTTGAGTAAGGGAGTTACTGCCATCATCTACCAGCGGTCAACGACTTGACTAGATTGAAAAGAATTGTTGATTGCTTGAAAAGATCAGAAACCATCAGAGCTTTTACATTCTTTAAGATCCTGCCTGGACTGGGATCATAGGGGAATTCAGATGGGCGGTAACCCGCCATAATCTCCAAAAAGAGAGATTTTCAATGTCCTGGAAGATTTCCTTAGGTATCATGCCTTCTGAGAGAAGTCCCGAAGTAAGCAGCTTATTTACCCACAAACTGGGACATGGTCTCTTTGATTTTGTCAGAGAAGAACTGGGTCAGCTCATCACACAGAACCTGGGATGGAATAAAGGCTTAACTGAGAACTTTAGGTTAGTGGAGCTCTGAAAGAACTTTAAACAGCTTCTGAGCAGCGTTGGAAGTAGGGGAAATATGGCTTGGATAATGGAGATGCTAAGACTTGATCAGCATCTTTATGTAACTATGCAAGTGCTGCTTATCCTTGGCCTAGAGCCCGGGGACTGCATCTCTCCAGCCCTAATATCTCTCCACTGGCTCCCAGTTGCTACGATGATCAGGTTCCAGACACTCTGCATCATCCACTCAGCTTTATGGGGACTAGGACACGGCTACATCCAACTCTCTCTCCCTAAACACCTTCCTGCTATATCCCTTTGGTCGTCTAGCTCGAACTCTCTGCAGATAAGAGTCTTTTCCAAGCAGAGAGTGGGGTGTAGATCTCTCTCCTCCACAGGTGCCTCCCTCTGGAATGGCCTCCCTTCCCAGCTCAGACTTGAGCTGGATCTCCTTAAGTTTTGGATGCTTCTCAAGACTTACCGTTTCTCTTCTTCCTTCCCTCTCCCCCTGCCCTGCTAATGTCCCTGTCTGCCTCTTGATTGGCTGCCTGGTTCCTTCAGAGTCTTACAGGGCTCCAGGCCCCACCTAGTCCAGTCGACCCCTGCACTTGGTCTCCCCTAAAGACCCCACCCAACCTGCACTTGCCCTTCAGGGGCCCTCCCACTGTACTAGCCTGGCTGGGCCTGCTCCCTTGCAGCCCTTCCAGCCCCTTACCTCACACTAGGCTCATCGACCTGCCTTCCCCTGCACTCTCTGCTTTCCCCTGGCTCTGTTTACCTTGCCTGCCCTGGCACTTGCTTTTCTCATGCTGCGCCCCTCCGCCATGACCGGCACCCCCCCCCTCTCGCCTGCACTTCTCTTTACTGCACTTGCACAATCCAAATGTCACAAGGCCTAGTGGATCGTTTATGTTTTGTCCTCCCTGTTCCTTACCCTCTTGGCTTGTTGCACCTCAGAATAATGTATAGGCACATTATAGGTACCCAATAAATACATTTTAAAAAAATATAAGCAAGTCTATCCTTAGGATCAGAATTGTTTCTCTGAATCCGTTCATTATGTCTTAACTTCTTTTTTCATGATTTGAGTGCCAAAGAGAACCACAGTTTCTACCACCGGCCACCCTGATTGTGATTTCTAGTTATGCAAGGTGTTAACTGGTCCATGGCTATCATGATTTTCAGATAAATCCTGTACAGATGCAAAGATGAGTCAGAGACTGGCACTTCCTTTTCCTCAAAGGTGAAGAACGGATCCAGACTCTTTCAGTGATTGTTGTCCCACTCATGGACGGCTTAAGAGGTGACTTAGATGGGTGGATAATAGAGCCACCCGATTTCTCAAAGGTGAAAGGAACACTAGTGTAGTCAGTCCATGGAAAGGAGACGGAAGTGCAAACAGTATCTGAGCCCGAGTTATCAAAGGTACAATCCAAAGCATGTCCTGCGGTTTGTGAAGAAGATGACGAGGGCTGGGCGAGGCCTAAGACGGACAAAGAATCAATGCAAAATGTAGCCTTTTTCTTATTAACGACTTCTACCCAAAAGTAGAAGTCACCAACAATTAGGAGGCAGGAGCAAATGGGAAGGAGTTGTGCAATTCAGTCCTCAAAGCGTGTTTGAAATTGAGTATTTAATGAAGGAGGTTGGTAGACTATCAAAAGATCCACTGATATTCCAGAATTATCAAAATTTTTTGGATAAATCAGTTGTACATTTCTTTATCCTTTTTAGTGATTCTTTATATATCATGGACACTCCGCCACCTTAAATGGTTAAGAGCTGGTGGGGCGATGCAATTTAATGCAGACACTGTATCTTCAGCCAACCAGGTTTCTGTGACACAAATCGCATCCAGATTAAGTTCCAAAATATGATCATGCACAGAGAAGTGTTTTTATCTTTCAGGAGCAAAGCAAGAATCAAGGGCTTTCCCTTGGAATTCTCAAAAATCAATGGCGGAAGGAGGCCCGTAACTCAGCGCGGGATAGCAGGTGGAAGATCACAAAACCGGTCTAGAGATAATTCTTTATCCTGTTTTTGGAACTCTTACTGCCAGGATTATGTTGAAGTTCTAAATGGTTGTGGCTCAAGGATTTAGCCGTATGCACTGCTCACGGACCAAAGGGAGACAAAGTATATCTAGAAACGGGAGTGTAGAACAAGAAACATTGGTTACTGAAACTTTAGGCAAAGCAATAATTGGCTTCATCAGAGAGACAGGAAGATTGTCTGCATGCCTGTAGACCCACCTCACCATGCAGCTGTGGCTTTACACAGAAGAAATTGAACTTCCTCCAGGGAGTAAGCAGGCGATACCAGCCCCCTTTGAATCCCAAATTGTAAGGCCCTTCATTGAGAACTCTGTCTTGCCTGTCCGGTCATGGAGGCCTTTGAGAGGTCCTTCCCTGCAAGGTACATTTTTCATTTTCCCTTCTGACTCAACTGTGAAAATATATATATTGCCCATTTTATCTTGCTGCCACATGTTTCCCACCCATCCACATTCCTACCACCCTGCCGCGTGACTCTGGCCCCATTTTGGGATGTTTTGACCCATTAGGCTCTGCCCTGCGGCATCACTGTGTGCTGGTGGCACCAGAATCAGCAAAATGGCAGCGAAAATTCCATGCGTGCTAAAATCTAAGGAAATTGTGCTCCACCAAGCACAAAAAGATGGCTGCCAAATCTACCATGCATGTTGTCAGTGGTGGAATGGAGACGGCACTCTGAAACATGTCATTGGGCTGTCCAACATGTAAAAATGGAGCACAGATAAAAAACCAGTGCTTGCTGAAAGAAATCCAAAATCTGCTTTTAAATCTTTTCTTGGTTGCTACAAAATACAGAATGCTGGTCCCAAACACCCGCAAACATCCAATCTTCTTGTTGGGTGTCCCATGCTATGGAATACAAGGAATTATTGTGCATTTGCAATATCCAGGAAAGTTGAATTGGTCACAAAAACATCCACAGCCAGTTTGTCTGCCTGGGAAATCTGTCAAAATCTGGGCGCAGTACCAGCGGCTGCCTGTGACTGTTTCAAAAGCCTGTTTTAAAACTTTAAAAGTGGTACCATTAAGATCTAATGTCTCAAATCTAAGTGACTTGTTATCAAGAGCAAACTATGTTGTCACAATTTAAACTTCATGGTTTAGAGCCTAGAATTATTGTTCTAGATGTTTGTTTTAAAATTGTAAGTTTATTTTCAACAAAGAAAAATGTAACAAATTTACTTTTAAAGTAAGCTTGATTCAGCCAAAACTACAAACTATCTTCCCCCAATGGGAAAGACACCTCCCTTCTGCTTCCCACCAAAAGGCCAGGAAATCACATTCAGGTGTTGATGAAGAGGGGAGGAGATTTGGGCTGCTGCTCCTGGGAGAGACAAAGGACCTTCCTGGGCTGAAAGGGTATGCAGATTAAAGTGTCAACAGTGCTCTCTGCCAGAAGGAAGAGGCAGCGATTGCTCTTGAGCTACAAGAAACCTTTGGAGGCAGAGAGAGAGACAGTTTTGTTGATTCACAAATGGACAAAAATCAGATTTCTAATAAACCCCGGACTTCTGAATTCTTATTTTTGGGGCCACATTTTAAGAGGTGCCAGAACTCTGTGCTATGTTCTGGGACATAACTGTAGAAATTGTGGTTTTATAGCAGATGCATTGATGTCAGAAATATGAAACTTCACACACTTATGCCCATATGCAATGCGCACAGGTGTACCAAGTTTGGACAAAATAGATATTGTATCCCGGATAAAAAGTTCGAGAATTTGTCAAATCCAGACCCAAGATCCTACAGAGACGGGGCTCGGATGAATACTTGCTCCACAAAATATGTGATCTAGATATGCTGTTGCTATCAACTTTATAAAATTGTAAATGTGTATTATATGAAAAGTAGATTTCATGTGCAAAAACAAAGGGGAGGGTTTTCCTGCCTCATAAACCACATCGTCATGATGACACTCTGTTTTCTTCTCCAATCAAGGGAGAGGAAAGACCATAGCCAATATAACACCTGGGGGTGCGCTTAGGATAATTCAGCATACCCACCCCTTTAATAAATACATAAATAGAGACAGCTGAGGGCTCACAAACACACACACATTCACCCACCAACCGATTGCTGGCAGAGCAGTTTGCAAGAGAAATTCATATTCCAGACTCCAGATTCCAGAAACTTTTAAAGCAGAAAGGCCCATTTCCAAAGCTGAACCATTCTTAGCTTGGCCTTAGAAATCCAGGAACCAGATTTTACCCCAGACATCCAAGGGGAACCAAAGAACAGCCTGGCTGTGCTGTAACTGCTTTCCTGACAAAGAATCATCTTCATAACCAGAAGGGCAGATTAAAATCCCACTCTGGTGCCGGGCTGTGCAGATCAGAGAGCCATTGCTGATCCAGTCCAGTCCTGCCATGCGGTGTCCAGAGGGCCTTGCTGATCACTGATCAGACCTGTCTGGTGTGCCCAGCAGTCTGTCCCAGAAAGTATCCCTGACCAGATCCCTGATGGGTCCATTCCAAAAATATATAGTGAGTATCCTTTGTATAGGACTGTCACTAGAATATTTACTATCCATAAGTCATCCCTATCCAAATCCATCCCATATTATATCCAGAACTGTATTGTTAGAAATCCTTTTTGTCTTGTCTGAACTCTCCATCTCATTCCCTATTATCTCCTGTACTAGTAGTGTTAAAATCATATTTGCGCTGATATATTTTCTGAAGAAGGCGAGAGTCTCGGCAGGCAAAACCATCCAGAGACGTCCTGGGTTGGTGGCTGTGCTGTCGTGTAGTTTGCATCTTCATAGTCTACCCCTAGCGTAAAGAAACTTTGTTTGTAATTTTAAAAGCACATTCTTGTTTTGCAATTTTGCCTTTTTCTGGAAAAAACGACCTCCACAAAAACCTCCATAACTTCTTCACTGTTTATATCAACTCCTTCTAGTTTTCCAGTAATCGCGCTTACTGCACGCAGAAAAGTTTGCCGCAAATTTTTCGTTCGGCTCAAATCTATAACGTGTGAAATAGCTTTTCATTGCACCCGACCTTAAAATTAAGTTTTCTACTTGCTTCTCACTCTCAAATCATTGTTAGTGTTTGTCTGATACCATACAAAGCAGCTCCCATTAGTATTTCAGCAATTTTAGTGATTTAGACCATTTTTAGTGTTTTCACCATTTCATTCAAGCCAACTTTAAGACCATTTTTGACAAGTTTGCAATCATTCCTGTTTCTCTCTCTGTGTTGCTGGGGGAAATTGGGATTGATATATCGTATTGATTTCTGCATTCCTGAAACCTGTTCTCTCTCTTTCTATCTCTTTATATTGTATATTGGGGGGATTGAGTAGTGTGCAGGGGAAAGAGTAATCACATTGCATTTGATTTGAACATACCCAAAGTATTATTTCTGTACTGCATTATTTTTCCCATCATTACTCCTTGTGATTAAAGAGATTGTTTAGTGTAACACCGCCAATTGGTGATTATTGTATAACCATTAAAAATAGTGTGATATATATATTGTAAAATACATAAAATAAATATTTTAACTTTGAAACCAGCCTGATTCCTGGTTCAGTGTGACCGGGGGGGATTCAAAGAGAGGGGCGTGATATAAGTGGTACATCGTTCAGAAATAAAAGAACTTATAGACACAAATAAATAATTAAGGGTTTCAGCTGTGCATTACAAGCTAGGCATTGATTTAGGTGAAGTGCCGGGTTGAAATCACTTACAAGATTGGGGGCTCGATGCCGGGATTTCTGAATTAGACATACCACTTGTGACAGCTTAATACAGCATGCTAACTAACGGGGTGCATAAACCCTGTCGGGCTACCACACTGTGTTACGCTGTGAAAAGCACCCCTCAATAGAAATGCTCTAAGGAATTTGGTCTGTTTTGCAAAAATAAAATAAACTCCTGCAAGTCAGAAAGGAAATTTATATTTCTGGAATGGCGACCTTGGTAGAATCAATATGACAAAGCGAACACCCACTGCACAAATTATTTGTCAGGGGTGAATGGACAGAGCAGGATCAGAGTATGTGGTTGCAGGAAATCAAAGAACAGGCCACTGCAATAGGATTAAATATATGGCAAGATCAGGGTCCATTACATATGGCACTAAGTGAACTGTACATGGCCCCTAAGGTAAAAGAAGAGCAAAGTAAGATTGTCAAAATAGCGGCATATCTGTATTGCCAAATTGGAGCAATACAGGACAAATGTGCCGAAAACCTAGATCTGGCAAACAAGCATCTACAATTATTAGAAAAAACCCAAACTGATCTGGACTCTGCAGAGCAAAGGCTACAAAAGAGCCATGAATCAGAAAACGAAACCATGAAGTACCTGATAAAAATAAAAGAAGATATGGATATCCTGCAGCAGGAGAAGGTAGAGCAGGATCCCAAAGTACTGGCCCTGCAGAAAGAGTGCCAGGAAAGTTTGGACTCTCTACTACAGAGCCAGAAAAAGCTGGAACAGCAAATACATTTTAATAGAGCATCCGCAAAGCAGGTAGTCACCCTGCAAGACCGCCTAGACCAAGAAAAAGAAGAGAATAATAAATTAATTCTGAAAGACCTTGACACCCAGACAGAATTTGATGAGGAGCGCCAGAAAGCTGGTGCACTCCAAAAACAAAGAGATAACCTGGCTGCACAGAGGCATACTCTTATTCAGGAAAGGGACACCTTAGGCCAGGAGGTCAGTTATTTAAAAGATAAGATGGAGGAAAATCACCTGGCCCTCCAGGGACTGGGTGAGCTCCAAAAAGATTTTACAAAACTGTTAGAGCACTCCAGGAGGATGGAAGCTGCGCTGGCAAAAAGTGACCAGGCCAGTAAGGACAGGACTCAGGAGGTAGCCCTCCTGCAGCAAAAATTGGCCAAGTACTCTAAAATGACACAGGAAGCACAGAGAAACAATGAGGCTCTCTGTGAGAAAAATGACAGGCTCCACAGACAGGTAGCTATGCAAGAACAATTAATAGAGACTAGCAAGGCCTTGATAGAGGAACGGAAAGGTCAGATTCTTGCCTGGCAACAGGGAGCAGGGGCTGAGAGAGATGATGTCCGCTGGGAAACGGAAACACCTGAGCATAACCTCAGGAACCCTAGTACCAGAGACTTTCATCTCTTCAACCCCATGGACTCTGCCACCCCCATGACCACTGGCGCACAGGAGCCAAGGGCCACAGGGATGGCAGACTTCAATCCAATGAGGAATATGGGGCTCATATATCAGCACCTCCCAGGAATGGATGGGTGGGCATCTGGGTATGGGTTCCTAAGTGCTGTAACATTTAGTGGGGAACTCCATGAGAGTAGGCCCACTAAGGGCATCCTGAAAACCTCTGCCCAGCTAGGACAGTGGGGGGCGGGGGTACTCAGCAAATCCTGGGAGCAAGGAGGAATCAGAAGACTCCTCTGAGCGCCACAGGACTCAAGAAACTAGGCCCCCACATTCTGCCAACCATTCCCAAGCTCGCAGAATCCGGGATAGCCTAGAAGACCAGACAGGCACCTCTGGTAGCCTCTGAGTCAGAGGATGAGTGGACCAGGGTTACCCAAACCAAAAAAGCCAAGAAGGTCAAGAGGGCCTTGCTCAAGGATTCCCCCAAAACAAAGAAAGGCCATTAGGAGCGTCATCACGCCCTATCATAAGAACACGAAATTTTCAGCTTGGGAACACCTTGAGCTCTTTGAACAAATGATGGAAACTTTCCATTTGAAGGACAGCCAAAGCTGTATTCAATATGTGAAATGGACGTTCTCTCCTGAGTACTCCAGCTTCTTTGCGGGGCTGGAGGACTAGAATCATTCCAGATGGTCCACCTATAGAGCGGCCATCTTGAAACACTTTTCTGTGCACAGGAATCCTCAGGAGGCTCGCAAGGCAGCCTATAACTTGCAATGTGGGGAAGATCAGGCCCCACAAGAATTTGTTCAAGAATTAAAGTGTGCCTTTGCGCAGACCACTAGAAGGGTGCGTACTGACAGCAAAGAGTTTGTAAATACTTTCTTCCATGGTCTCCCCAAGTACATCATGACCCAGCTAGTGAGGGACTTTCACGAGAAAAGATCACTAGACTGGGTCATTGAACAAGCCACACGCATCTATGAGGTGCAAAAGCCAGTGGAAAACAAAAAGAATCCCAAAAGCCCCAAAACACAAAACAACCAACACCCCTGGTGCTGCTAATGTGGTGGAGGTGAAGGTTGCCCCCATTTTAGATTTAGAGATGAGGGGCCTAAAAACCTGCCTGCACAGAATCAAAACAATCCCAAACCCAGAAGGCCCTCGGGCCAATCACAAACAGGGAGCCAGGGACATAATCCCACAAATGGGACCCCTAACTCCCCTGACTACATCAGCCCATGCTACAAGGGCAATAGACCCATCCTGGGTTATGTGTGGACTCCTCCAGCCCAAGGGGGGGATCCAACCAGACAGCAGCTAACCCAGGGAACTTCCCTCCTCACTTCCCCCAGGAGGGCAGTAATCCCCCAAATACCGGACAGAATTTCTTCCCAAGGTACCCGCAAAACTTTAACCCCCCAAACAATCCATCCTTCTTTCCCCAATTTCCTGAGCCCAGACAGCCCAATCCGGGAGAGGGGAGGCCAAGGGTGGAGGGGTACCCAAATTTTCCTAACCCGGGGTACTTTGGGAGAAGGGATAGCTACCCTTCCTGGGATTAGCCCAGGGGAGACATGAGGACCCCGTACCAGCCAGAGCGGGTGGCCCAACTAAAGCGCCAGTGTCACCAGGATTGGTGATATCCTCGTCAGAGAACGTATAATCCGATTCACCACCCTCCCCTAACTCCTCACCTTCGTCTCTTCTTCCAGTACCCTTCTTCCCTTTACTTCTTGGTCGCTCCTTTTTTTTATGTAGGTAGGGGCGCCCACGGAAGGAAGCCACCGTGATACCCAAAAAGGGTTTCCGGTGCCTCCTCCCGGGAACGCCGGAAAGGGGAAAAAGCCAAAAGGCACAAAAAATCCCTAAGCGACCTGCGTGACTCTCCTTCGGAATGAGCTGGAATGTGCTGGAATGCAGTCGGCTGAAGCAGATACTCTGTGGTAATTAGGATGAGGCTCCGGAGGAAGGTAGACAGTAAGTAGTACGGAATCTCACAAGGAGAACCAAGTCCAAAGGTGAAGCACAAATTAATAGGCAGTCCTTAAACAGGCCGGGATCTGGTACACGGGAGATAACAGAGGAAGGTATCCGAATCAGAAGAATCAGCTATCCAAGAAAACAGGGCTAGGTTTGGTACACAAAGAGGCAGGCAGGAGGAAGAGAAACAGGAAGGGGAATAGAAGAAGGAAAAAGGGGCAGTAGGCAAGACAAGGGGAATAGGACAAGGACCCGATAGAGATCGGGTATAACAGCAGCGAGTGAGAGCGAGGGAAGAGCAGGCGAAAAGGCAGACAGCACTAACGGAGGAAACCGGAAGCGTTGCAACGCGTACACAACCCGGAAGGAGCTGTATTTATACTCCGGGCCGCGTAAGCGCGCATACGCACGGGCGGAGCTGCAGGTGGGCGTGACAGGCTACCAGCGTGCACGGCAGGATAATGTCCGCGCCGCCAGCGGTTCCACAGGCGCCAAGTACCGCGCGGCATGACAGTATGCCCCCTCCCAAGGGACCCTCCCCCTGGTTTGCCCGGATGGTAAAAGTGGAACTTGCGCAACAGTTTAGGGGCAGAAATATGGGAGATGGGTTCCCAGGAATTCTCAGAGGAGGGGAAGCCCTTCCATCGTACAAGATATTCTAGTTTGCCTCTACGATACCTGGAGTCGCATATTTGAGCTACCTCGTATTCTTCCGGAGTGTAATCCTGAGGAACAGTAACTCTCTCAGCTTGACGCCTCCAGGTATCAACATGAAAGGGCTTAAGCTGAGATGCATGAAAGACAGGATGAACTCTGTTCAGGCTGGCAGGAAGTTTAAGACGGAAGGCCACAGGGTTGATCCTTTGTACAATCTTATAAGGCCCTAAAAACTTCGGGGATAGTTTGGATGGATGGGCCCAACGAGGTAAGTATCTCGTAGAGAGCATTACCCTGGAACCAACCTCCCAACCTGGCACGGGTTGACGATGTCTGTTGGCTTGGGACCTATAGCGTTCCTGCGCTGCCTGAAGGCTTTCCCTAGCCTCCTTGTGTATCTCTCTAAGGCGGGTGAGTGAGGAATCTACAGATGGTATATTAGTAGAAAGACAGGAGACAGGAAGAATAGACCGGGGATGGTAGCCATAATTACAGAAAAATGGACTAACCCCTAGAGCTGAGTGTACGGAATTGTTGTAGGAGAATTCGGCCAGAGCCAATAACGAGTGCCAGTTGTCTTGTTGGGAATTAGTAAAACACCTTAAGTATTGTTCTAGAGTTCCGTTTAGCCGTTCAGTTTGTCCATTAGACTGGGGGTGAAACCGCGACGTGAGAGCTCTTTCAATCCCCAGCCGCTCACAGAGAGCCTTCCAAAAATGAGAGGTGTACTGACTTCCCCTGTCAGAGATGATCTTAGAGGGCATCCCGTGCAGTCTAAAAATGTCTTGGAGAAATACTTCGGCCATGTTGGCTGCAGTGGGAACTCTGGGCAAAGGGGAAAAGTGAGCCATTTTAGTAAATGAAAAACCACCACCATTATACATGTGCACCCCTGTGAGATGGGGAGATCCACAATGAAATCAGTAGAGATTGAGCTCCAGGGGCCGTCAGGCACAGCACAAGGTTCGAGTAATCCTATAGGTCGTTGACGAGGGGATTTACTTCGGAGGCAGATGATACAGGATTGAACATAACGATCCACGTCCTCCCTCATTCTAGGCCAGTAGAAGTGACGACGAAGGAATTCCAGGGTGCCTGTACCGCCCTGATGCCCAGCAAGTTTTGTGTCGTGACACCAGTTCAAGGCCATCTTGCGAAAGGCAGGCGTGGGTAGATAGAGTCTACCCTTGACCAGATAAAGACCATCTCTAATTTCGTACGCCAAGCCTTTGGGATGTCTCTCTACTTCAAAGCGCCCCCCCCGATTCATCTTTTACCTGACTGAGGAACGTAGAAACCATTCCGATGCTTCTGGGTCGGGGAAACATGTGTTCACGAGGAGACTCAGAATCGGGTAGGTAGTCACAACGCCGTGAAAGGGAGTCAGCCAACACATTCATCTTTCCTGGGATATAAGTGATGTGAAAATTGAATTGGGCGAAGAAATGAGCCCATCAGGCCTGTCGGGTGTTGTAGCACTCGAATTGCCTCAGGACTTTCAGGTTCTTGTGATCAGTCCGGATTGTAAATGGATACCTGCCTCCCTGAAGGAGATGCCGCCATTCCACACAAGCCGATTTCATTGCTAGTAATTCTCGTTCAATGACCGAGTAGTTTCTTTGACTGGCGTTAAGTGTCTTCGAGAAGTAGGCGACAGGATGCTCTACTCCCCGAACCTCTTGGAGAAGGACAGCTCCTATGGCAGCAGCAGAGGCGTCGGTCTCCAGAATGAAGGGCAGCTCCTGGTCAGGCTGTAGAAGTATGGGTGCAGCACAAAAGGCGTTCTTAAGATCCCCAAAGCTATCCTCGGCCTCAGCCGACCATATGAACGGCTCAGAAGATTTCTTGAGGAGAGTAGTGATGGGCAGGATCTTCTGGGAGAAATTGGGAATGAACCTACGATAGAAGTTCGCCAGACCCAGGAATCTTTGAATTTCTTTCACTGAAGAGGGTGAAGGCCATTCTAGGATGGATGACACCTTGTGGGGGTCCATTGAGATACCCTGACTGGACAAGATATAACCCAGATAAGGTATGGATGAAGCGGAGAAAACACATTTTGCAAGTTTGACTGATAAGTGATTGTTCTTAAGCCTAAGGAAAACTTCCTTGACATGTTCCTCGTGTTCTTTGGCATTGTTGGAAAATACTAGAATATCGTCAAGATACACTAGAGTTGTTTGGCACAACAAATCGGAGAACAGTCTGTCCATAAACCGTTGAAAAATAGAAGGGGCATTAACCAACCCAAATGGCATGACCTGGTACTCAAAGAGCCCGAACGGAGTCCGGAAGGCAGTCTTCCATTCATCTCCTTTCTGTACTCGGAGAAGGTGGTAGGCGTTCCTTAAATCAAGCTTAGTAAACGTTGTTGCACCGTGGACGGCTTGTAAGATCTCAGTTATCAAAGGCATCGGATAACAGTCCTTAACAGTGACTTTATTTAAGCCTCGATAATCAATGCAAGGTCTTAGGTCCTTCGAATCTTTTTTGGAAACGAAAAACAAGGAAGCTCCAGCAGGAGACTTCGAAGGTCGGATCAGTCCATTAGCCATGTTATCGTCCAGATAACCTCTGAGATATTGCTTTTCCTCCAGTGACAGAGGAAACATCCTGCCGAATGGTACTAAAGCTCCCGGAGTTAGTTCGATGCAACAGTCCTCAGGCCGGTGTGGAGGTAGTTCAATAGGTATCTTTTCTGTCACCACCTCTGTGAACTCCCTTAGGTAATGGGGCAAGCAATGGACAGACTTGGTCTCACAACTATTAGATGTCTTGACAGTTTCGAATCTTGGCTCGGGTAAACATTCAGCTCTACAGAATGAAGATTGAAAACTCAATACATTTTTTGACCAGTCAATGCTGGGGTTGTGCTTGCGTAGCCAGCAGATTCCCAGAATGATGGGGAAGTGCGCGGCTCTGATGATGTCAAAAATAATTCTTTTAAGACCTTTTTGTTTGGCCCAGTGAATGTCGATGAAGTTGCCGGCAGCACCACAATCCAGTAGAGCTAATGTAGTCACTTCTGTAGACTCTAGTTTGAGGGTAACAGTGAGCACCATAAGACGAGAGTCTTCAGGGATTTCGGGAGATGACACAGATAGAGAAGCGTAAGGACTAGGACCAGTCCCTCGGTAGTGAGTCCCAACACTTACCGAGGGCGAGCGTTTCCCGGCCTTCTGGGTGGAACCTCCGGACAGTCTCGTAACATATGAGTAGAAGCTCCGCAATACATGCACAGGCAGCCGTCCCTGCGCCGTTTGCGTTCCTCAGGGGTAAGCGGAGCACGCGCTGTCCCAATTTGCATGGGCTCCTCTTTGGAGGAGCGTGAGAAGGGTACAGAAGGAAACGGGTGTGTTTCCAGGAGAGGGGGAGCATTTGTCTTGGTCTTTCTTCTTTCCATCCGTCGTTCGGTCAGGCGGAAATCTATCCGGAGGGTTGCCGTAAGGAGTTCTACAAAGGATACAGGTCTTTCTATCCTGGCTAGCTCATCCTTTAAGTCTTCTCTCAGACCCCGCCGAAAGATTGCATATTGAGCCTGCTCCTGCCACCCAGCTTCAGCTGCCACCTGTTTGAATGTTGTAATGTAGGTTAGCAGATCCGAATTCCCTTGACGGATGTCCAGCAGATCTTCTGAAGCCAGGTAGGTACTTTCAGTACGTAGAAAGGTTTGTTGCATGAACCCCTTGAAAGCATCATAATCCTGTAAGACTGGATCCGGCAGGTTCACCAACGGAGTAGCCCATGCCAGGGCATTACCTGACATGTGTGTTATCATAAACCCCACCTTGGCATGGTCCGAGGAAAAGGTCTGAGGGCGGAATGAGAAGTGTAAATGGCACGCATCCAAAAACTCTTTTACCTTTTTTGGAGTGCCATCAAACTTGCCCGACACAAGGGGGAGCGGTGGAAGATCGGTGGAAGGTCGTTCTCTCTCCGTTATCCGTTGCTGTAGGGTGGCCTTGGCAGCCTTGAGATTCTGCATTTCCATATTTAAGTTCTGGACTGCTGCTACAAGTTCCTGTACTTGCTGTGGCGTAGCCATCTCAACTTCAATCTGGCGTTGCAAACTGTCACCAGGATTGGTGATATCCTCGTCAGAGAACGTATAATCCGATTCACCACCCTCCCCTAACTCCTCACCTTCGTCTCTTCTTCCAGTACCCTTCTTCCCTTTACTTCTTGGTCGCTCCTTTTTTTTATGTAGGTAGGGGCGCCCACGGAAGGAAGCCACCGTGATACCCAAAAAGGGTTTCCGGTGCCTCCTGGGAACGCCGGAAAGGGGAAAAAGCCAAAAGGCACAAAAAAACCCTAAGCGACCTGCGTGACTCTCCTTCGGAATGAGCTGGAATGTGCTGGAATGCAGTCGGCTGAAGCAGATACTCCGTGGTAATTAGGATGAGGCTCCGGAGGAAGGTAGACAGTAAGTAGTACGGAATCTCACAAGGAGAACCAAGTCCAAAGGTGAAGCACAAATGAATAGGCAGTCCTTAAACAGGCCGGGATCTGGTACACGGGAGATAACAGAGGAAGGTATCCGAATCAGAGAATCAGCTATCCAAGAAAACAGGCCTAGGTCTGGTACACAAAGAGGCAGGCAGGAGGAAGAGAAACAGGAAGGGGAATAGAAGAAGGAAAAAGGGGCAGTAGGCAAGACAAGGGGAATAGGACAAGGACCCGATAGAGATCGGGTATAACAGCAGCGAGTGAGAGCGAGGGAAGAGCAGGCGAAAAGGCAGACAGCACTAACGGAGGAAACCGGAAGCGTTGCAACGCGTACACAACCCGGAAGGAGCTGTATTTATACTCCGGGCCGCGTAAGCGCGCATACGCACGGGCGGAGCTGCAGGTGGGCGTGACAGGCTACCAGCGTGCATGGCAGGATAATGTCCGCGCCGCCAGCGGTTCCACAGGCGCCAAGTACCGCGCGGCATGACAGCCAGGTCCAAAGCATGGCACAGGATCTGGGTCGCATGGTGAGGGCTCAACAGAACCCTCAGATGGGCATGGCGGCGCAGAATGCCTCAAACCCAGGACCTGGTGCTCCAGAGCAATGATGGGGGAAGAACCGCGACAAACCACCGGTTCCCAGGGAGGAGACATAAGGGCAAGGAGGGTGTAAAACCTTGGAGGAAGCTTCCTTCCACACTTGTAGAAAGCCCCTGGAAACCCAGGAACTGGAACTAAAACCTCCTGCCCCTGAAAGTCTGCAACCCGAGGAGCAGAGAGGGGGTAGGAGAAATAAAGAGCCCAAAAAGACCCATTTTGAGGAGGAGATACAAGTCTTCCAGTTTGAAGGAGGGGGATCGTCAGAGGATCCTGGGAAAAGGATCTTCTCCTTCAGGGATGGGGGATGTCCTCCCAAAGAAAAATGGGTCCCAAAGGATCCCAATCCAGACTGGGTAGATGTGGGGACTGAGTTGAAACCGCCCATCATCAGCACTCAGAATCACCACCATGAAAATCCCCTGGTTCAAACCCATCCTGGTGACTGCCTCCAAAAAGGGGGGGGGGGCAGCCCAGAACCAGGAACAGGGGAACCAGAAACTTCCCCCATATCTAGCTGTCACCTTTTTCTTTCAGATTCCCAAGACTCCAAACAGAATCCTGCCCAAATCACCTTCCTGTCAGTGTCCAAAACCAAGAAACTAACCCACCAGTTGTCCAAGAATGTAGATTATCTTTGCCCCCTTTAGGAGAAGGAGGGAAGATTCTATGCTCCGGTACAAATACAGGGGCAGTGTACAATTTTGGCACTGGTGGACACTGGATCCCAAGCTACCCTTATGTCAAAAAGAGCCTTTGATCAACTGAAATCGGGAAGGGGGGAGAAATACACAATTCCTCTCACCCCTATTCCTTGACAACTTCAGAACTGCGACGGGAAGGAAATTCCCGTCTAGGGGACGGCGGATATGGATATTAAAATTGGGTGACACAAGGTGAAGCACCCGGTCATAGTTGTGACTCCAGAGGGCACACCTTGTTTACTAAGGAATGACATCCTGTGTAGATTGTCACCCCTCATAGATTGTGTAAACAAGGTCCTCTGGACCCAGGCTAACCGACCAATAAAATTGAAACAGAGTGTCAACCATGTTAGTTTAAACGGCACATGCCACATGGTTGAACAGAAATCTGACCAAGTAGAATTTCCCTAACAAAATAACCAAATCCCAGACGTGACAGTAATTGCAGTAGGACAACACACTAGTGATGGGGGGTCCTCTCTATTTCTGAAAATCAACCTTCCTTCCAGTCTAAGGTGGCATTCCACACTGGAAGGAAACACTCTGAAATTCTTTACAAATTCACAATCAGAAAATCCCACTCCCATAGTCCAGAAAGATGAAAAATCACTCTGAAATTCTTTACAAATTCACAATCAGAAAATCCCAATCCCATAGTCCAGAAAGATGAAAAATCAGCTCAAAGCCTGGCTGATATTCAGAAAAGTGGAGAGCAGTTGTTCATCCCTATTCAGTTAAATGAAGGGGAAAACTCTGTTCTCGCCCGAGTGTTTGTGAACAATGGTAAGAGCTTCATCAGCAAGGCCACGTTCCGCAAACTCCCAAAAGATCCAGCCATTCCCACATTTAAACTGATAGACAAATGGGAAATGGACCTGGAAGCACCTAATTCCAAACATCTTCTGCCTAGCAGGTGTATGCTCAAAATCTCCATTGGCAACAAGAGCATAGTCCATAATTGTTGGGTCGTGCGAGATGTCCCTGATGCATTTTACTCAGGCAGTGTCATTCTCAATCGCTTTGCCATTAGTTTGGACCTAATAAACTTCAAAGCTTGGTCCCGATTAGCGGGTAATCCCATGGGCTTTGATAAACCAGCGAAAGCATTTAGGTCAGCTCAACTGCTGCCTTATGCAGTTGAAATTCAGATTGGAGAGGAAGTCACCATCCCAGAAAGGACTCGACAATTCTCCCTGGAAGTGAAAGTAAAAAGAGGACAGAAATTGAAAAACCCTGACGCCTATGTCCATCTGAAGGCTTATTTCCAACAGCAAGGGTTGGGGGTAAACCCAACACCACAAGTCAACATAGAACATGACACCAATCCAAAAGAGGTGGATAACAGCGACTTAAAGACTATCACTCTAGCCGCAGGCACCATTATTGGAATGGCGGTTGATGACCGACATTTTTCCATAGATTTAGGTAATGAACTGTTAGGACCCATGCCCAAGGACTATCTTGACAGTGATAGCGACGATGACACGACGATGACACAACACCAGACAGGATCTTCACCCGGCATGGGGTGAATTTCCTGGTGTACACTTCCTGCCCTTATGGCAAGGAAGATGTGACCTGTGACTTCAGGAGGGATGAGGTGATATTCCAAGTCCGCGAGGACTGCCTTCCCCACCTGAAGCCACCAGTCCAAATCAGCACTTTGACCTGGGACGTCTCCACCCAGCTGGAGGAGGCCGCTGAGATAGCAAAAACGGAAGTCTTTCCAGGCTTCAGGCAGATGGTTGAAGAGAGAGTCAACCTAGCTGATGCCTGTGAGACTCTGGAGCAAGGGTGACAATTGAAACAAGTTTTCTTAGATTTTGAAGATCTCTTTGCGGTGGACTCATATGACTGTGGTCGCACCGACATCCACACAACAACAATTCCCACGGACCCTGGCATGACTCCAGTGTTTCTGAAGCAATATCGCTTGCCTCTCGCATCAATGGAGTCCCTTACTGAAATAATTAAGAACCTTGAGTCCCGTGGGATAATTCGTCCAGTCCACAGCACCTTCAATAATCCGGTGCTGGGGATTTTGAAGCCAAACGGCCAGTGGAGTCTCTGCGCCGATCTTAGGGAGCTCAACAAATGGGTCCATACTTCCCGATGGCCTCTTCCCTACATTGCCAAGGGCTGGCCCAGATCCAGGGGTCACAGGTATTCACTGCAATAGACCTGACCAATGGGTACTGGACTGTACCTGTCAGTAGGGAGGACCAATACAAGCTGGCTTTCACCTTCGGGGGGCAGCAGTATACATGGACCCGGACTCCCTTCGGATACATCAACTCCAGCAATGAATTTAACATTTTTTTACACAAGGCCATGCCCGACCTGGGTGAGAGGGGTAACCTGGCTTATGTAGATGATATTTTAATCAAAAGCTCAACTGTGGAGGAACATATAGCGGAGATCCGTTATGTTCTGACACAGTTGAGGGCTGCCGGAGCAAAAATCTCCTTTTAAAAGGCACAGTGGTGCAGAACCCGTGTCAATTTCTTGGGGCATGAGATTACTCCTCAGGGTCTCTGTCCCCAGGAAAAGAAAGTGGAAGCACTCCAAAACTTAAAGACCCCACAACTCTGCGAGAACTAAGGAGCCTTCTTGGGCTGACTAATTACAGTAGAAAGTTCATTGAGGACTACGCAGAGATAACAAGACCCCTGATCCACCTTTTGAAGGGGGGGTCAAGTGGGAGTGGGGTCCAGAGCAAGCCGAGGCAGTAAGACAACTCAAAAGAAGCCTCTCACAAGCGCCTTGCCTAGCTTACCCTGTCAAAAACAAGGAGTTCATCTTGGAGACAGGGTTCTCAAATACATGCTTGACTGCAGTATTATATCAAAAGCATGACAAGGTCAATAAGGTAATCTCCTATGCGAGTAAAATGTTATCCACTGTGGAGGGAAAATTCAACGATTGTGAGAAGGTACTCCTGGCAACGGTGTGGGCATTGAGGAATTACCGCTTGTTTATCCAGGGGGAACACATCATAGTGGAGACTCCACACCAGCCTCTGCAATATCTCCAAAGTGACAGAATCTGACCGGAAATGTGAGTAATTCCTGAATTACTTCCTGGATTCTGTCAATGCAAGGCTTTCCTGTGGAGGTCAGATATGGCCAAAACAAGAAGAAAGAGTCCCCTCGCACAAGGTCTGGCTGACATGCATGATTTTGCCAGAGAACACTGTTGAGGCAGTCTTAAAATCAAGGACAACATGGAGGCATACCTTAATTCCCCACACAAAGTCTTTGAAGAAGACACGTGTGAGGGAATGCCCACTGTCTATGTGGATGGATGCCCCTACCATGTTGACAACAATAGGGAAAAAGAAATTGTGGCCAGCGTGGGGAATGCATGGGTGAATGATGCCCCAGAACCCTCCGCTGGGTACAAAATTGGTCCCCGAAGTAGTCAAGTGGCAGAGTTGATGGCTGTGCATCAAGCCATCCTCACTGCTGTCCAACACCAACTCCACGAACTGGTCATAATCACAGATTCAGATTATGTACGGAACGGATTTGTGGAGCACCTGGTTAACTGGAGAAACAGAGGCATGCTATGTGCTAATAACAAACCATTCAAACATGGGAAACTAATCCAAAATATTGATGATCTGGTCACCTCAAATGGGATGACCATCTACTGGAAAAAGATCAAGGGTCATTCTAAAGTAGAGGGTCCAGACAAAACTGGAAATTACCTAGCTGATCAGCTGGCCAAAATCGGAGCCATCAAGGGGATCTACTTGAGATCGAGTCCCTGCTGGGGAAAATCCAGGTCACTGCTATCACTAGGTCCCAGACAAATGCTCACAATTAACTCTCAACTGCACAATGGAGTAAGGAGACCCCAGATGCTGATTTGATTACAGCTCAAAAGGGGGATCCAATAATTGGTAAGTTTTATCAACACATTGAGTACCCTGAGAACTTTCCCCTGATGGATACTGATTACACAGGGAAAGAGGACCTCAGAGTGTTGATGAAATGTCTAAAAATATTCTGAATCCAAGACAGTTTGTTGGTGAGGAGATCCCTAGCTGGCCATGATCAGTGGGTGGTCCCTACCTCATTCGGAAGCCTGATGCTAAGTCACGCCCATGATGCGGCCACAGCCGGTCATAGGGGGTTTCATACAACACTTGAAATTTTAAGATAGGTTGTGTGTGCACAATTTCAGCCAACATCCCCCACACACCGTGCACCTCTCCAAAAGAGGGGATGACACTGCCTTGGTCAGATTTACAAGTCAATTTTATCGGACCCGTGATTCGCTCCTCTACGGGGAACAAGTACATGTTGACCGTGACATGCTTGTTCACTAAATGGGTGGAATGTCTCCCGGCCCCAAATTGCAAGGCAGAAACAGCAGCTGCCCTGATGATCAACCACATCTTCTCGCGTTTTGGACTACCCCAAAGGATTGAGTCAGACCGAGGTAGCCACTTCACTAGCAAAGTGATGACAAAGATGTGGGAGATACTTGGGGTCAAAAGGAAATTACACATTGCCTACCGGCTAGCCTCTAGTGGTGCAGTGGAGAGATACAACAAGACAATCGTGAGCATATTAAAAAAGATTGTGGCAGATTCTGGGCCAATTTGGGACATCCGACTACCTCTTGTCCTGATGGCCATCAGATCTACCCCTTCATCTGCAACTAAAATGTCACCGTTTGAGCTGATGACTGGATGAAGAATGGTGCTTCCCCAGCATCTGCTCTACAGAACCCAAGAGCAGACATCGATAAATGCCTCCACAACTCACGAGTATGTTGAAAATCTGAGAAAACACCTTCAACATGCTTTTGCCTATGCTCAGCGAAATCTAGAAAGATCTGCAGACAGTGTGAAGACCCACTATGACCTTAAGACTACTAGAAAAGAATACCAAGTAGGAGACCGGGTCTACTTATACAATTTCCAAAGGAACCAGGCCAAACAGCGCAAATTTCTGCTTAGCTGGAGGGGTCCTTTTGAAATTATAGACAAAATCTCACCAGTCGTCTACAAAATCCGTATCCCCAAAGGCAGTTTGGCAGAGGGGGACGATAAGTGGGTCCATATCAACCAACTGAAGTGTTGCCATCCTAGGCACACTCTGCAGCAACTAGAGGATTCATCTGGAAACCCCTAGAATTCCACCTGTTGAAAATGAGTAATCAATTGCAAATAGAAAAGATTGTCCTGATATGTCAAATGTATGTGTCTGCCCCACTACATGAATAGTGGTGGGGAAATGTCTACAAATATGCTCTATTTTGTCATCCTAGAATTTGAAACCATGGATCCTAAGTATCAAGGAGGACCACCCGGGGACCGGATGGAAAAACCCAAGGGGCCCGGGTTATCGCTCCACACTTGCACCTGGAACCGGCTAGGAGAACCTGTCGATCCACCACTGATGGGAGAAGCAGCAAAGTTTTTTCTACTTGGACCAAAAAGAAAACTGAACATCCCAATCTCGGGACTTCCCCTTGACGGGCGGTCAAAAATCAAATCGCGAGGGGGGCTTTGTGGTATGTTTTGACCCACTAAGCTCTGCCCTGCGCCATCACTGTGTGCTGGTGGCACCAGAATCAGCAAAATGGCCATGAAAATTCCATGCGCGCCAAAACCTAAGAAAACTGTGCTCTACCAAGCACAAAAAGATGGCTGCCAAATCTACCATGCATGTTGACAGTGGTGGAATGGAGATCGCACTCTGAAACATGTCATTGGGCTGTCCAACATGTAAAAATGGAGCATAGATGATAAGCAGTGCTTGCTGAAAGAAATCCGAAATCTGCTTTTAAATCTTTTCTTGGTTGCTAAAAAATACAGAATGCTGCTCCCAAACACCCGCAAACATCCAATCTTCTTATTGGGTGTCCCATGATTTGCAATATCCAGGAAAGTTGAATTGGTCACAAAAACATCCACAGCCAGTTTGCCTGCCTGGGAAAGCTGTCAAAATCTGGGCGCAGAACCAGCGGCCGCCTGTGACTTTTGGGCTGCTTCTCCTGGGAGAGACAAAGGACCTTCCTGGGCTGAAAGGTGTGCATATTAAAGTGTCAACAATGCTCTCTGCTAGAAGGAAGAAGGCGGGGATCGCTCTTCAGCTACAAGAAACCTTTGGAGGCAGAGAGAGACAGTTTTGTTGATTCACAAATGGACAAAAATCAGATTTCTAATAAGACTGATAATTTATTGTGGACAATTGTTAAAAATATAGAAACCCCGGACTTCTGAATCTAAATTTTGGGGGCACATTTTAAGAGGTGCCAGGACTCTGTGCTGTGCTCTGGGACATAACTGTAGAAATTGTGGTTTTATAGCAGATGCATTGATGTCAGAAATATGAAACTTCACACACTTATGCCCACATGCAATGCGCACATGTGTACCAAATTTGGATAAAATAAATATTGTATCCCGGATAAAAAGTGCGAAAATGTGTCTAATCCAGACCCAAGATCCTACAGAGATGGGGCTTGGATGAATACTTGCTCCACAAAATATGTAATCTAGATATGCTGTTGTCGTCAAGTTTGTAAAATTGTAAATATGCATTATATGAAAAGTAGATTTCATGTGCAAAAACAAAGGGGAGGGTTTTCCTGCCTCATAAACCGCATTGTCATGACGATACTCTGTTTTCTTCTCCAATCAAGGGAGAGGAAAGACCCTAGCCAATAGAACACCTAGAGGTGCACTTAGCATAATTCAGCATACCCACCCCTTTAATAAATACATAAATAGAGACAGCTGAGGGCTCACAAACACACACACATTCACCCACCAATCGATTGCTGGCGGAGCACTTGGCAAGAGAAATCCATATTCCAGACTCCAGATTCCAGAAACTCTGAAAGCAGAAAGGCCCATTTCCAAAGCTGAACCATTCTCAGCTTGGCCTTAAAAGTCCAGAAACCAGATTTTACCCCAGACATCCAAGTGGAACCAAAGAACAGCCTGGCTGTGCTGTAACTGCTGCCGTGCTGTGCCGATCAGAGAGCCATTGCTGATCCAGTCCAGTCCTGCCGTGCGGTGTCCAGAGGGCCTTGCTAATCGCTGACCAGACCAGTCTGGTGTGCCCAGCAGTCTGTCCCAGAAAGTATCCCTGACCAGATCCCTGACGGGTCCATTCAAAAATATATAGTGAGTATCCTTAGTATAGGACTGTCACTAACATATGTACTGTCCATAAATCATCCCTATCCAAATCCATCCCATATTATATCCAGAACTGCATTGTTAGAAATCCTATTTGTCTTGTCTGAACTCTCCATCTCATTCCCTATTATCTCCTGTCCTAGTAGTGTTAAAATCATCTTGCGCTGATATATTTTATGAAGGCGGCTAGAGTCTCGGCAGGTAAAAACAATCCGGAGACATCCTGGGCTGGTGGCTGTGCTGTCCTGTAGTTTGCATCTTCATAGTCTACCCCTAGCATAAAGAAACCTTGTTTGTAATTTTAAAAGCACATTCTTGTTTTGCAATTTTGCCTTTTTCTGAAAAAAACGACCTCCACAAAAACCTCCATAACTTCTTCACCGTTTATGCTAGAAACGAAATTTAAGTGTCTACTTCTAACATCCTGAGCTTTCCAATGTACACAAACTGCCCACGGAAACGTTTGACACAAATTTTTCATTTGGCTCAAATCTATAACGTGTGAAATAGCTTTTCATTGCACCCAACCTTAAAATTAAGTTTTCTACTTGCTTCTCACTCTCAAATCATTGTTAGTGTTTGTCTGATACTATACAAAGCGGCTCCCATTAGTATTTCAGCAATTTTAGTGATTTAGACCATTTTTTGTGTTTTCACCATTTCATTCAAGCCAGCTTTAAACCATTTTTGACAAGTTTGCAATCATTCCTGTTTCTCTCTCTGTGTTCCTGGGGGAAATTGGGATTGATATATTGTATTGATTTCTGCATTCCTGAAACCTGTTCTCTCTCTTTCTATCTCTTTATATTGCATATTGGGGGATTGAGTAGTGTGCAGGGGAAATAGTAATCACATTGCATTTGATTTGAACATACCCAAAGTATTATTTCTGTACTGCATTATTTTTCCCATCATTACTCCATGTGATTAAAGAGATTGTTTAGTGTAACACCACCCATTGGGGATTATTGTTTGTTTGTTTGTTTTATTCACTTTTTATGCGCACCAGACCGGTAGGTAGCAGGGCGCAGCAATAAGAAGATACAAGGTTTACATGGTTACAACATAGAATAATATGCACTGTACAATAAACATCTATAAATCACACATAGTTACAAAATATACAGTATACACGGTACGTTTACCGGATATAGCACATGTGTAGTTTGCCAGATATAGCATGCATGGTTACAGATATACAGTATACAGGTACAGTTTGCCAGATATGCCACATGTAATTACAGAATGAGCGACACGAGTCGACTAAGGGTCAGTGGAAGTGAGGTGTTGAATTACATTTTTCCTGAAGTGTAGGTAGGGTTGATCTACTCTCAGGTCTTGTGGCAGTAGGTTCCAAATTTTGGCAGCCTTTACTGGGAAGCTATTTCCACCGATCGTAGTAAGTCTAACTTGTATAACCATTAAAAATAGTGTGATATATATATTGTGAAATACATAAAATAAATATTTTAACTTTGCAAACCAGCCTGATTCCTGGTTCAGTGTGACCAGGGGGATTCAAAGAGAGGGGCATGATATAAGTGGTACATTGTTCAGAAATAAAAGACCTTATAGACACAAATAAATAATTAGGTGTTTCAGCTGTGCATCACACGCTAGGCATTGACTTAGATGAAGTGCCGGGTTGAAATCACTTACACCGTCCACCATGTATCCCTGTCCCCGCTCTCGCTCTATGTCCATGTTAGCGAGTGACCCCGCTATGCTGCCCCGACATTCGCGAGCATCATGTTTTGCTCATACCAATCCATCTGAACTCACCCTTTGCATAAGTGCAGAACAAGATCTCTTACACCCTATATCCCCTTCAAGAAATCATGTGCGCATCTAGGTCTCCCGCGCTATGCAGACACCATGTGCAGGTACCAGCGGCCCGCAGATTGCTCGCACGCTGCCTAGAGCTACAAGACATCAACACCTGCCCATCTAGAAGTCGCTGCCTTGCACAGGCCCTGCAAGACGTTCGCACCTCTATGCACACACTTTATCCATTTTCAAGCAAGCAAGTCGGCTCTTAGGCTCATTCCCCCCACCCTCTCTTCCTTACAACCCAACCTTGCAGCCAACACCTTCCTGGTCCTGGCATCTACCACCTTAAAGGGTGCATTAGTAAATGCTAGATCCATCTACACCCACTCCCTTGACATTGCTGGGAATCTTTTACTTTTTTGTACGATGGTGTATCTGCGTCTGTCTGTCTTCAGGATTTCAATAGGGGTAGTTTGTGTCTTTTTGGGGGCTGCATGTGCAAAATAAATCTGAAGAGTATTTTAAAGAAAGAAATCGGCATATACCACATTTTGCTTTGTCAAAATAAAATCCTCTGCTAGTTTAGCATAACTCCAATTCATGCAATTTGCTCACATGATAATTCAGAGAATTCAGCCAAGGAAAAGACGGCAAAAGCCTACTTTGTTGACTACCCTTTAATGTTTGTATGTCAAAATAATTGGCAAGAATTAAAAAATGAACATGTGGAAATTATGTGATCAAGTCCTATATAAAAATTGTAAATCACAGGGCTAAAAACACATTCAGTTTTATAGTGATTACTTGAAACCTGCACAAATTATATAACAACCCAACCAGCCAAAATACAAATCATTACATAACAATGTTGAGCAAAGAAAGTATTGCAAGGGGAGACTAATTCATAATGGGTAGTGAGCTGACACCCATCTGCCCTTTATGAAGGAGGCAATAACACAAGAGAACAGATCACAGGATCACCTCCTGTCCATGCAGGAATCATGCAGGTCATTCTGGATTGCACGTGCAGCTCCCTCCGACATATGGCATTTTTCAGGTTGCCAGACATTTCGTGGAAAAAAATTGGTCGACCAGACAAATGGTCGAACCAATTTGGTCGAAAACCAAATGGTCGAAATTTTTTTTTTTTTATTTTAACCTTTTTTTTTTTTTTTGGGGGGGGTCCCCCCAACCCCCTTTTTTTCTCTAAAAACCCCTTTTTTTAACTAAACGAAAACCCAAAAAATAAATATATAAATAAATAAAAAAATTCGACCATTTGGTTTTCGACCAAATTGCGTCGACCAAATTGCAGTCGACCAGTTTTTTTTCGACGAGTTGACTGGACACCCATTTTTCATGTGTTAGAGAATTACTTGTACATTGGATGGTGTGTTGGCCAATTGTTTAGGAAAAACACTGCTCCTAAACTGGACAATTTCAACCCAGTATTGAAAGGCTGAAAACCCCCACTAGAACTTGAACATATTCATGCAGGTTCCACACAGATCTCCCCATTTGTGTACATAGCTAAATGGAATCAACCCTATTAATTGTTCTCCCATCCCATGGCTCTCCTCAGTGTTCTCTTCCTGTATTTGCCATCCTGCTTTGCACAGTGCTCTGTTACTTAGTAACTAGGTTTAAGCTATGTTAATCCTATACATATCAAAGTAAATACACACAAACCACTGCTCACTTTTCCTACCCAATTACTTAATTTGTATTCTTGTTTCGTAATACATAGGCTGACACAGAACTCTCAAATCATGGTTTTTTTAAGTCCTGGCATTAATGGCACATGTGACATTACATTCCTGTTTAGTTTTTATAAATGAAGTGGTGAGTACCAGAATGCAGTCCGCAAGTAGTTTTCCACATTTACATAAGTGTAAAATTGCTGTTAGTGGTTGAATTCCTATATTGGGACATGCATAGAGGTGGGCTCCTCCCTATCACAGAAATGTCCATCTTAACCTTTAATACAGTTGGGATACTACTGCCTTTCAATATCGTCAATAGGAAATAATGCAGAGTTTCACCATAAACATCAACACTTAATGCTATATGTACCTTTTTTCTTGCAAGATGGGGCACGGATTGTCATTTTTCTACACACAAGTGCACACACATCCACACTTGCCGGTAGCTTTATGATCCCCATTCTGATTGAAAGCCTATAAATACTAGCATGCAAAGTAATGCTAACTGAAATAAATCGAAATAAACAAAGTGAGAATGAAATGATCACAGCCGCAGCTTTGTTTCACAATGCATGCAGATGTATGCACCCCTTCCCTTTTTAATCATCCATTATTTGCACCTCTTAGTGACAATGGCCATACCACACATTTCCTATTTGCTTTTGTTATTGATATGTAACCCCTTGTTGTGACACTGTCCGAGCCCTTCAAGCCCTGATGCAGCCCCTCCTCTCACCGTGCACACAGCTTTTAACTGTTTGCTTTGCAATGAGAGGAGATCGAGGTGGCAGGGGAAGGGGTCCAAGGACTGCAGACACCAAAATAAACTCACAGTGCTTATTTTGGTGTCTAATGCAAAGAACTACTGGGAAGCCCCAGAAGAGCTACCAGTAGCTCACGATCTACTGGTTGGAGATCCTGGTTCTAGATATATCGGAAACATGGCTTCACACTGCCTCTGGCCCCTCCTTAGTCCGTGCAATACCACCTAACTACTCAGTTTACTGTAAAGCTAGATTGGACTCCAGAGGGAGGGGGGGGGTCGCCCTCATTACTAGAGAATCCTGATCACTTAGAGAAAACTGCAACACTCCCTTCTACTCAGGTGACCTCCTGACTATCAAACTGAGCCTCTCGCACACCTCCACAGCAACCATTCATGTGGTCTATCATGCTGCCGGCCACCTCCACTGTTTCGTGCACCTCCTCTCCAATTCCGAACCATCTTCTAAGACCATACTACTTGGCGATTTCAACCTTGGCCTCAATGACGAAACAGATTTAAATGCCTTACCTCTTAATGCGCTTGGCTTCGTTCAACGGATCATCAGCTCCACTCACTCTAAAGGCTAAATCCCAGATTGGGTCACTGACCTCAACTGCAACATCTCCATTGCCTCCAATTGGCCCTGCCCCTGAACTGATCACACATTATCCTATTTACTGTTCCAGTGTCCATGTCCACTCCACACCTCTCCGTGCTCTCATCCCCCCACACCCCCTCCACTGCCACTCAGGGCAACAGAAACATTACCAAAACTTGCATTTCACCACTGCTGGGTGACTTACTCTGCCTTCAGGATCCAGTCAATGACCCTGCAGCCTTGGTAGAGCTTTATAACCTAACTCTTCACAGGCTATTGACAGTGTGGCTCCCCTCATTCTGTGGAAAGCCAAAGCTGTCTCTCACTGCAACGCTTGGTTTTCACCTGATCTTAAAGCCCCTGCATACTCAAACCTGAGGCAGAAACAAAATGGAATAAAAACCCTAATATTCCTAACAAAACTTGCTTCACCTTCGCAGCAAAACATGCAAAAAGGCCATTATCCAAGAAAAGAGTGCCACATATAATTCTCGAATTGCCAAGGCCAATTCTAGCACCAGAGAGCTCTTCACTATACTACACGAGCTTGAAGCCCCCCCCCCAAACTACCTGCACTCAGGACAGCATTAACATACAAAATGCCACTCAAAATTGACACATTCCAAAGAATTATCTCTGCAAAAAGCATGTGCAGCGTTACACCTGTAATCCCCACTACGGAGCCCCAAGTGATGCTGCAAAAACGTCCTTCCTTTGACTTTAAACTGGTCTCCGAACTCTGGGTCATTCAAATCATCAAAGGACTGAAACCCTCTCGCTGCCAGGCTGAAATCTGCCCACCATCAGTCATCAAGTACTGCACAGAAACCCTCACACCCTTCATTGCCACCCTCATCAATTCTTCATTTTCCTCCGGTTCTGTGTCTAGTAGCCTCAAGGACGCCTGGGTCCTACCACTTCTAAAAGAAACACCCTTGACCCAGCCATCCCGATGAATTACCGCCCCATAACTACTGACACCTTTCTTCTCAAAATCCTTGATCGCGCAGCGTACTTACAGATCCAGCACCACCTGAAATCAAACAACCTCCTTGGCCTGCATCAATCCAGATGCCAACCTGGCTATTGTACGGAATCCGCATTGCTTGATCTAAAGAACGAAATGAGCGAGATCAAAGATGCAGGCAATACAGCCCTCCTCCTGCTCCTAGACCTGTCAGCCACCTTTGACCTCGTGGACCACCAAATCTTGTACTGTCATCTGGCATCTGCACACTCCTCATCTGGAGCCATCTCTTGGATCGCTTCCTTCCTTTGTGACAGGTCCAGGAGTGTGTTCTCAGCAAACGTGGCATCCCGACAGCCCCTGTCACCCGTGGTATCCTGCAAGGCTCTTGCATCTCACCAAACCTCCACAACATCTTCACAAAATCCTTATTTGATTTACTTGATGACAAAGTAATTTCCTACACCAACTATGCTGATGGCACGCATATCCTCCTTCCCTCACTGTTGACTACGCAACTGATACCAACAATCTCCAAGCAGTCTACCACACCATCCAAGAATGGATGGCCTCCCACCTCCTCTGCCTCAATGACGATAAAACAGAACTCATCTTGGTTGGTTCCCAATCAGCTCAGTAAACTCAATCAATCCTACAAAGCGTTCACCATAGAAGGTAACATCATCCAGGTGTCCAGCACAGTCAAAACACTGTGCGTATATCTTGATTCCACCCTATCCCTATGCAGGCAAGTCAATGCGATTGCCTCCTCTGCGGCACACACTTCCAAAGTTATCAACGCTTGTAGACCGTTTCTAACCACTGGCAATTGCATCACCATTTCTAGAACACTTATTGACTCTAGATTTGATTACTGCAATGCCCTATTTGCAGGTACTTTTTAGCACAATATTAACAAACTGCACCTCATTCAAAATAACATCCCCAAACGCAAACATATCTCAGCGACAAGAAGAAGTGTGCACTTGTTAGCAATACGCGGACGCATTTTGTCCAGTACTCTAGCAATCACGCACACATGCCTCTCCAACTCAGCACCAAAGTGCCTTTCTCAAATACTTTCCAAAGTCCAAGCCTCCAGACCTACATGCTGCGCTTACTCTCAACTCACCCTCTCTCGTTTCAAGTAAAAGAGAGCGGGGGGAGGTACAGCTTCCTTGTCATACCCTCCAAGACTTGAAACACCTTACCCTTACCACTGAGAACTCAACAATCCTACTGAATTTTCCCGGAAACAACTAAAGACTCCTTTCTATGAACCTGCAATCTGTTTGGTTCAATTACATTACCTGTACCCTGCCCTAATTTTACGTGTGCCTACTGTATGTAACCAGCGCCTTGATGACACCTGGTTTAGAGCGCTTAACAGATGCAAATGTAATAAATAAATGAATAAATCTCTGTGGGTGAGGTCGATATGTTTCAATAAAACTCGGGAAACAATGTCATCAATGGCTTCTTTACACACATCTTCTGGAGACAGGGAGCAAGTTCATTCACATCCGGAAGAGTGCCACCAGAATCACTTGCACTCCACGGCGCCTGATCTTCCACCCCACTCTTCATAGAAGTGGAAATTGAGAAGGGGCAACGATGAGCCCCTGAGGCCATAGGTGAGCCAGCACATCCACCGTCCAAACTAATAGGCCCATCTGGAGAGGGAAACACCAAGGTAGTGTGGAATACTTCCCGAAACGAGCTGGGGGTAGATGTCTGTCTTCGACTGGGGCCTCCCTTTGGAACAGCCTCCGTGCCACCCTTGAAACTTGAGGAGAACCATCTCCGGTTCCGGAGGCAGCTCAAGACCTTCCTCTTCGCTTCTGCCTTTGCTCCTCTTCACCTCTGCGGATCTGCAATCTCTCTCGGCACTGTGCACCTGGCCACCCTCTGGTCTACGGGCCCAGGTACCTGCTCATCCTGCCTCCCTCCTGCACTGCCTTCGGGCCACCCCTTGCATTGGGGTCTGTATCTGTACCCGTACAGTCCCCCACCCACTTTCTGCTGCACTTATCAGATACACCCTCGCTGACTAACCCAGCACTTTTCCACTTGCTGGCTGCACTACCACTGTTTATCGCCATTATTTATTTATTTTACTTATTATTATTTATTCTGTTCTCTCCTCTGTTCCGCACTTTCCACTTCTCCCCCTTCCATGCACTTTCCCTCTTTTCCCTTTCCCATGCACTTGCGCGCTCTTAATGTCACTGGGCCTAGTAAGATTGTTGTTTTTGTTCTCCCCTGTTTCCCTCCCTTTGCCTGGTCGTGCTCTGAAACACTTGTGGATGAGTGCGATATCAATAAAATATCATTTCATTTAATTTCCCTGAGACAGACAGATCCAGGCAGGGATGACACCAACCATGGATGTCATTTAGGGGTCGCCAGGGGTCGAATCTGCGACCGCTGAGGTCCCCCTTGCTATCCCTGTGGTCTCTTTTGCTACGCCTAAAAAAATTCAAACAAAAAAACCTTTTGTTTTTGTTTTTGTTTACATTGAGGTTCATGGCCTGTGGCCAGCCAGCAGCATGTGGCTCTTGGTTTCTGTAGTGGCTGGTTTTCTGATAGCTATATTGCCAGTAAGATAGCTCAGTGGGTTGAGCACTGGCTGCTGCAATGTGTGTGTGATCCGCATGTTGCAGTTTCGACGCCCAGCAAGGTCAACTCAGCCTTTCATCCTGCTGAGGTTGAAAAATGAGTACCAACACAGGTTGGGTGATATTGTATGTATATTTGATCTATAGGAAGCGCTTAAGCCATTAAGCGTAAGTGCTACATAATGACACATCATTATCGTTTTGCCTCGGACGTCTGCTTGCATTCACAGTGATTAGGTAATATGGGCCTATACACACTGATATTAATGATATGATGATCCATTCTTGTTTGAAATGTATATCACTTTACAGTGATATTGTAACCATATTCTTCATAGTGTACTTGGAAACAATGCTATGTGATGCCACTTCCTGTTTTGTCGTGGGGTGAAAGGTTGTGTTCCATCGCTTCCTGTGATGTCACTTCAGGGTGGGGTCAAACTACATCAGTTCCTGTGATGTCATCTGAGGTCAAGGGTCGTGTGATGTCACTTCCGCTACCCCTGGCAATTTGGTGAAATGACGTCCCTGACACCAACATTCCACCAATCTCTCAAATGTCTTTGGGGCAAAGAAAAACCCTGCACAGCAGGTCCGCAGCTTGCTTCACTGTCACTTCATGGATTGCATTTGCTGTGCAGGGGTTGTGTTGTAAGACATGGTTCCTGATTACACGAGTGGAGGAGAAATGGATTACATTGTGGGCCCTTTCTCCTACATAACCCGAGAGAGAGAATGCTGTTCCAGACACATGCTTCTTTTCTGCCTAGAGGCTTCTTGAACTTACATATTCAACTGATATTTCTTCTTAAATCCTTTAGACGGCCTTTTAAACATTCCATCAAGTGCCCCTGATAATGTTGACTCTTGGACAGCGCCTCCTTATACTTGAAGTGCACAAAGTCTGTTTGGTCCTGTGGGACGCTGTAACTGTTGTGACACGGTGGCCCTTTGGAAACCAGGCTTGGTTGTGTACTGCATTCTAGAATGCTCCTCTGATGCAGGGATCTGCTAACAGCAGCTCTTCAGGTGTTCTGGTCAACGATTCCTATCGCACAGCAGGCAGCAGTGGCAACACCTGGAGAGTCCAAGGTTGCTGAGCCCTGCTGATTGGTCACCTACATGGAATGTTCTGTTCTATGGGCATGTTCAGCAATGCTGCCCCCTGGGCTTCCTTTAAGCTTTATCAGTTGCATATGAAGTCTGGGTTGAATGCCCAGTGTGGGCTGTCTGTGCTGATATTCTATCATGTTTGCATGCTGCCGCTGCATTTCCTCCTTACCCCTTCACCCCCCTCACAGCTGTCTAAGATTGTCATCTTCCCATTGAGTGCTGAGGATGAGGCGTAGGTGCAGGCAGAAGCGATTCACCAGAGTAAGTATGGTCTTCTTAGTCGATAGTCCCCCCCCCCCATGTGTATGACCCACTCCCCCTTCCCACTGTCTATGAGCCTCGAGCCTATGTATTTTAAGAGGGAAGAATCCAATAGCCACTTTGGGAGGCCGGAGGACCATGCATGCACCTCTCCTCACACTTCTTAGGGACCCATGCTACGCTCTGCAGCCATTCCAGAAAGAAAACACAATTTTATAATGAAAAGAGCAGTAGGAGGGATTTGATCATTAGGTGTATCTTGCACTCAATGGCTGCTGGATGAGAGACCACAGGCACGTTGTGGTGTTGAAAGGCCAGATTCAAAGACCCCCTGAACTCCCAACACATTCAAGAGTTAGAAGTCCCATGGTGTGTGCTAACTACAAGTTTCCGGGGCACTATCGCCCGGTCCTTCTAGTTGAGGTGTCTGCTTTCCTTGGACTGCTCAAGGTATGTATTGCCGTTCTTTTGGCACATTACCCATATGGTCCTGTATACCCAGGAGGGCCCACACTTTGGAGAGGACACTAACCGGTCATGACATGAACTGGCACGCCCCAGATCCAAGTGGCTGCTCCTTAACAGAATGAAGAGCTGTTTCTGGATGTCCTATTTTTCAGCAACACAAATGTTCTATCATTTTGATTTTGAAAAATGTCAGGTCTCTAACAAATGTATATGACACTTGTTTGAATTAGTTTGCCCGTTTCACACTATTGTGTTTCCTCTTAATAACTTATGACATTTATATGTAAACATTGGGATTCAAAGATTGACTTTTTTTGCATATTTTTATTTACAAGTAATTTGTGACATTAAATGCTGATATTAAATGCTAGTGAATGTTCATTTACACTAAGGGTAATCTACATTTCATTTTGCACTATGCTCTGCTAGTGATATTTGTAGAATGTGTGATGTTTGTTTATATTTTTGAAAGTTTAAATGGAAGTTTGAAAGTTCTTGTGTGTGCAATAAAATATTATATAAATGAATTGATACTGTGTGAATCATTCTATACCAAATAGTAATACAGTGTTAAATTGTCAAGAAAGATTCAATGCAATTTGTGTTCTTTCTTCAACAGAAATGACTCAAGATATCAACGTAATTTCATGTAAAACAGCGAAATAGCAACATAGCAATGATCTTCTATGCCCCAACTCCTTTGCTCCATTCTTGTGGTGCAAAGCAGAATATAGATAATGGGCCTCATTATAGGTTTGGTGGTAGCCTTGCCGGTACAACCGGCAGGCTGACGCCAAACTTGCACATAAATTCTGGTGACCCGCGAATGGGCAATTACCGGGTCATTACGGCCCTGCCGGACTCGGTAATTGGCCATTCGCGGGCGCTGGAATGAAATACTCCCCCTTCCCATTTGAGCCCCGTTGGGCCCAATGGGAATGGGGAGGTCGGATGCACCGGCACCATTGAAAACGGTGCCGGTGCATCTGACATGCTCGGCTCGCGGGTGCAGGTGCTGGTACGGCCGCCAGGACAGACCTGGCGGCAGTAATGGCACCCGCGAGCAGAATTTATAGTTTGCTGGTCCGGGAACTACGGTACCGGCAAGCTTATAATGACCCCCAATAAAAATTAGCGGGTGCTGACTTTCCCTCTAAATCCTACATGAAAAAGTGGAGTTCCTCCTCCTCCAGAGATGCCAGCATTCAACTGTGACAAAAAGGTAATTGAGACACCTTTATTTTCTAGGGCATCCTAGTGACGTGAGTAGTGTCCCCTGATTTGCCCGGCCAGGATGGATCCTTCATATACTAGCCTTGCCATCGCTCATGCTATTAGTAGTGTCTGTATACTCACAGTTTTGTTGCATGTAGGGCTGGTAGTTCTTGCAGTGGTAGGTTGCATCAATGTTTATAGTGTAAGATGATAGAAAGGAAGTCCCAAAAGGTATTCATAGGTTGGATAAAGCCAGTACCCAGTGGGCCGTGCCCTCGGGAAACCAAGGACGAATCCGGTTGAAGTGGTTGCAGTACAGAAGAATGGAGGTTTCCAAGTTGCCGGTCCGGTGAGTGATCTTCCAGGGACAAATAGGGCCTCATTACGAGGTTGGAGGTAGCCTTGCCTGTTTTACCGGCAAGGCTACCTCCAAACTCGCATCCGGGTCCGGCACCCGCGAATGGGCAATTACTGGGCTATTCTGACCCAGCTGGACCTGGTAATTGCCCTTTCGCGAGTGCCGGGCCCGGTACATCCCCATTCCCATTTGAGCCCCATAGGGATCAATGGGAATGGGGAGGGTGGTAGCACCAGTACTGTTAATAATGGTACTGGTCCTACCTTCATGTTCTGACCTGGTGGCTGCAAGGGCACCCGCGAGCAGAACTCCTAGTATGGCGGTATGGTAGAAACGGTGCCGGTAGCGATACCGGCGCCTTTGTTGCCTTACCGCCAGACTTGTAATGAGGCCCATAGAGTTGTTTTGGAGTTCCAAGGAAGTATAAAGGATGAAGGTCGATCCAATGTAGGTAAGTAGATCAGTGGCAGGAAGCCGATTGAAGGTAAGCAGAGGTTGTAGGTTTGGAGGAAGGGGACTGATTGATTGATTGTTTATTTGTATAGCGCCTATACACAATGTGTTTCAAAGCACTTCAAGGAGGGAGGGAACACAGGAGATTACAAATACATTCTTACAAGTCCTTGAAACAAATTTGAATGTTAAAAATAACTATAATAATCAGCCTGGTGACATTTCAGATGGTGCAAGTGCAAGAAACAATTAAGGAGATACAATGAGACAAAACTAGAAGTAACATGCCTGACGACAATTGATGTAGTGCAAGTATAACAAGAGGAGGGTGGTGTGGAGAGAGGGAGGAGGAAAGGAAACAGACAAGTGACTATCATAATAGGTAGGACGACCGTTCAGAATAGTGCTGAGGGGAGTGGGAGGAGAAGACAAGGAGGGAAGTGGGGTGGACAGACAAGCTGATAACAGGTTTTATGACAAATGATAGGAGTAAGTGCAATGGACATAAAAGGGGGAGCGGGAGGGGAATCTGGCTGCAGGGCAGGCAAGAGAGGAAGGAAAGGGGGAGGGGGTGCGAAAGACAGGTGGCTACGATTTCTATGTCTAACGGAAAATGAAGGTAGTGCCAGGCTTAAAAGGAGAGGGGGAGGCAAGGAGGTGGAGAGGGAGGGTGGATAAGAAAAAAAGGCAGCTACGATTACTATGCCTGACGGCAATTGGGGTAATGCCAGTCTTTAACAAGGAAGGGGGAAGAGGTGGGGAGGGAGGCTATGCAAGACAGGAGGCTACAATTACTATACCTGACGGCAATTGGGGTAATGCCAGTCTTTAACAAGGAAGGGGGAGTGGGCAAAGCAAGCTGCGCAAGACAGGCGGCTACGATTGCCAAAGCAAGCTGCGCAAGACAGGCGGCTACGATTGCTATGCCTGACGGCAAAAGGGGTAGTGCCTGAAGTTAACAGGAGGAGGGAAAGTCAGGGGAAAATGGGGGTTACCAAGACAATTTCAGGGCGCATAGTGGAGGGAGGGGGGCATGGGGGCGTGCCAGGGACACAGTTGCACTTCCGGGGCAAGGGGGTGGGTGGGGGAAACAGTCGCACTCATGAGGGGCAGGAGGTGGGTGGGGGACACAGTCACACTCACGGGGGAAAGGGGTTGGTTGGGGACACAGCCGCACTCACAGGGGGTCATGGGGGTGAGTGGGGGACACAGTTGCACTCATTGAGGGGCATGGGGGTGGGTGGGACACACAGTCGCACTCACAGGGGGTATGGACGTGGGTGGGGGACACAGTAACACACGCGGGTGACGGGGGTGGGGAGTGGCTGAGCGGCGTACCGTGGTGGACAGGGGTAGACAGGGCCAGGAGTGGGCCTTGTGAGGAGGGCCAGCCAAGCCTGCCGGCCTCCTCATTGGCCCAGATGTAGTAGGCCAGGACCAATCCCAGGCACCCAGCAGCAGAAGAGAAGGCACACCGGTGCACAACAAAGGAAACTGCCATCTTGGAATGGCCGTGCTTCATGGAGGAAGTGAGACCAGCATATAAAACGCACACAGCAGACCAACGAATCTGCTAAAATGTTTACACAAATTACATGAGACAGATGTCAAGTCTCGCAATGCATATTAGCAAATTTACAAAGTGAGCTGTGGAGCCATCATGCGCCGGAACATCGAGCCCAGAGGGCGGGGGCTTACCTGCAGATGGAAATGCACAGTGTACACTGCAGGGCCACAGAATGGTACTGGGGAAGCATCGGTGCAGCCGCTCTGGTCGCCGTAGCAAGGACGAGGGAGGGTTAAAGAAACGGAAGGTAGCAAGAAGTGCAGAGAAGAGAAAAAGTTGGAGAAAGTTAAGAAAGAATGGAGTAGAGCAGGAGGAGGACAGTAAAAGGTGAAGGCAAAAGGTAAGTAAGCACAAGAAAGGAAATACAAGATTGAAGGAGAAAGTAGCTAGAAGAGCAGGTGAATAGATAAGGAGAGAAATCAAGGTAGGCAAGCAGAATGGACAAGAAGGGGAAACAAAAGAAGGAACCGCAGAAGGCGGTAACGGAGACAGAGGAACAGAAGGCTGGCAAGGAATAGCAAGGTAGCAAAACACTAGAAGCGTAGTAGTGTTGCTCCAGGCTCAGCAAATCACTGGTATAAGTAGAATGCAGCCTGAAGGTGCTAGCGTGCCATTTTGGAAAGGAACTAGACTGTTGCAGTTTACCAATGTGGACGGCGTCAAAGAGGCACCATCTTGGAGCACATTTGGAATGCTCCGTCTGGTATTTACTCCATTGGTGCCTTAAGGAGCCAGATGTTTTCCTAACAGTATGCCCCTCCTGTGGGGCTAAAGGTCCTGATTTCCATGGGTGAGTGCGATGAAATTCCTTCATTAGAATGGGAGCATACACTGAAGAAGCTAATTTCCACGTGCGATCTGATGGAGCATAACCTTTCCAGTCAATGAGATATTGTAAACAGCCGCTAAAGTATCAAGAATTACAGATTGCAGCTACGTCATATTCTGGACCATAGGCAGTGTCGATGGGAGGTGGAGATTTGATTTGATTCCCTGAAAACCGATCTGGTATGTGAGGTTTCATTTGTGAAATGTGAAACACAGGATGAAGCCTTCACCAAGAGGGCGCTAGTGGTACGCAATATGCCACAGTTCCTATTGCCTTGATCACTTGGAAGGGTCCAAAATATTAAGGAGACAGTTTGGATGGAATCAATCTCTTGGGGAGAAAATGGGAGGACAGCCAAACCAAGTCTCAAGTTTGGAAAGTGGGTTTGTTTGATCGTTTTTTATCTGATTGGTATTTTGCTGTGATTCTGGTTTCTTTTAAGGCTTGTAGTGCAACTGTATGACGTGGTTGTATCTCTGTTATTAGGTTATCCACCAAGGGTACTTTTGATGAGGCTGGTACTGCCATAGGTAGAACAGACAGATGGAATCCCTCAGAGCAATAGAAAGGGCTTTTCCCTGTGGCAGAGTGAACGGCATTATTGTAAGCGAACTCAGCATATGGTAACAAATAACTCAAATTGTCTTGGGCTGCCGAAATGAAACAACAGAGGTATTGTTCCAAAGATTGGTTAAGTCTCTTCATCTGCCCATTAGATTTTGGATGGAATCCTGAAGTGAGAGACTGTTGTATACCCAAGGCTCTGCAAAGAAACTTCTAGAATGTAGAGGTTTATTGGGGTCCACGGTCTGATAGTTTGGATTTAGAGAGATCATGTAATCTGAAGATTGTCTGAAGAAAATAAGATGCTATTTGTGCTGCAGTAGGTATTTTTCCATAGGAAAAATATGTGCATGTTTTGTCATGGAATCAATAGTGACCATGATGGTCGTGTTTTGGGATGAAGGGGGAAGTTCCACAATGAAGTCAGTGGAAATGCTTTCCCACGGTTCTGATGGTAAGGCTGGTTGGACTAACTTTCCTGATGGAGCCTTAGGAGGAGTCTTAGTTTGTATACATACAATACACAAGGATACGTACTCTTTAACATCCATGGTCATTTTAGGCCACCAGAAATGATGGGTGGCCAAGTCCACGGTGGCATGGATTCCCCTGTGTCCTTCAGTTTTATGGTCATGACAGAGTCTTAGTATTTCCTGTTGTAGAAGAGGAGTGGGTATGTATAGTTGTTGTTTGTAAAAGAATAGACAGTCTTCTTCTTGTAATTTGTGTGACATCTCTTGCTTAGCAGTTTCTGGAAAAGTATGACATTAGTCCTCGATGGATTGCAGGAGGTCGATGACAAGGAAAAGGAAAGAAGTTTGTGGTCATATTTTCTCAGGGCCCCTAGGGGACCCTGACGTCTATGGAAACAAGGCGGGTCACCACGCATGATAGAGACGCCAGACACAAGGTTGTATTCCCGAAGCTAGGGTTTTATTGCAAAGCAAAAGTCTCAGTTGGCCAACTCGGTCTCACGCCCCGCGACGTGTATCTCTAGACCTCAAGGGACGCAAGAGAGTGAATTACGTACATCAGTTACATATATACAAAATGCATATCAAATAATCAGCTATGACATGGTTAACACCCCCCCTTTATTGGATTTCTTTGAACTTGGTGTGATGATGGACATCTCCGACCACTATGACACCTTCAAACATCTATTCTAGTAACAATTTGCAATTTGTGAGTGCGAAGGCATCTTTCGGTTATTGAATAGAACATGGTGCTTCTGTTCTTGGGAGCGAACTACATACGGGGGGGAGTTGCATTCCGGACCTTGCTATCTATCAGGTGCTATTCGCATCCTGGGAGCCGACATGCTCTAGCAGGCTCAGAAAAGGGGGGCCGTTAGAACAGCATAATTCAAGCCTTTAGCGGTATTATTCTAACATATTCTACCATATAACAAGACTGGCTGGCAGCTGTGAAATGATTAAATGCCCTGCAGCTCTGCTTCAAGGCTACATTCGGGAGGGAGCCGGGCATTCTTCCTGGCGCTGCCTACATTTGTGTTTCAGCGAACTCTTGTTATCCTCACGGCCCTGCGGCCTTGTCCTTTTCACATACAGACAACAATGTTCCACAGCGAAAAATATACTGCGAAGCAATAGGAACAGAAAGCAATGAGCAATGGTTAGAAAACAAAATGGCGATTCTTGCTACATCAAAAATGGCCGTTCATTGGCAAACTCGAAAACCTATATTCTGTCGTATCGTGCATGAGACGGTTGGTCCACGGCCACCAAAATGCGTTTGCGGTCTCAAAGTAGAGGTATCCGTATTTCTAGACTGACACAACGACTGTTCTGACATTCAAAGTTCTGCAAAACCTTCAAGTTACGGTGATCTGTACGAATAGTGTTAGGATATTGAGAACCCAATAGTAAATGTCTCCATTCCTGACAAGCCCTCTTGATGGCCAACAACTCTTTCTCCGAGATGGTGTAATTGCATTCAGACGAAGACAGCATCTTGGATATGTATGCAATAGGGTGTTCGATGCCTGCAGGAGAAAATTGCTTAAGGACAGCTCCAATAGCTGAATGGGATGCGTCTGTCTCTAAAATAAAAGGTTTCTTTTCAACAGGAAGCCTCAGGATGGGTGCAGTTGAGAATGCACGTTTGAGCAGCTCCAAACTGTTTTGAGCATCAGTTCTCCATTTGAACCTTTGTGCTTTCTTGAGCATGGTTTTTAAGGGTTTCATTTTGTACGAGAAATTAGGGATGCATTTGCTGTTGAAATTCACAAACCCGCAAGAAGCATTAGATATCCTTAATGTTTTGTGGTATTTTCCAATTTAGGACGGCTTTTAGTTTAGTAGGGTCCTTGGCAGCTCCATCAGCCGATAATACAAACCCTAAGTAAGGAATAGTAGATTGGTGAAATTAACATTTTTCAATCTTGGCAAACAGGTGATTGTTTCTTAGACATTGTGTAGGAAAGCCCCTCAATGCTCACACCAGATAAAATACAACCCACTAGGGAAAAAGGCCCAAGGCACCTCTCGCAAGGATAACAAGTATTTTATTCCTAAAAAATAGGAGTGCATCAGCAAAGAGCTCTACTGCTGCCAAACGTTCTGCCAAAATCTGCATGAGCAGCACTTTAAGAAGGTACATCGCGTCATTAGTGACATCATTACATACAATAAAAACCTGCATGGCTGGTTGGCGATTCCCTATACATAGGCTGCCTGCTCCATAGGGGGATGCCAGGCCATTGGTCCCAGCCCCTTCGGTCCATCTTCTCCCACATGGGTGATGTTGCAGTCGTCATCGGTCATTAGGTTGCTGCTAATTGGCAATTATGTGAAAAATAAACAATGCATTTCTATCTATGTAGCAGTGCACTTGGTGCAAGCAAACAGGGGCCTGAGGGAAAAGCTGAGGTCATACTAACTCACAAACTTTGCTCGATCCCAGACAGGCCGGAATCTCTCACCTTCATTCTTGGCTATCATTTTATCACTCCCTGCACCTCGCAGCACAAATCACGTGACCCAGGAGTAAAGGCAAGAAAGCTGTGCCTTCCGATCTTTCTTGATTGATCAGGGGGTCTAACAGGTTTGTGGTCAGTGGTCTGGGAATGACTGGTTCCTTGGAATTCAGGGGTCATGTGGCTAGGGCATTCCGGTGCTATAACTTGGAGTTGGGACTGGCGGGGGTCAGAAGCCCATGCCCTCCTTCTCGTGGATTGCAATACACAAAAGCGCTCAACCATCCTTCCGCGGCCTTGCAGGGCACATCCCTCCCAGAGCATGATGACTGGCAACTTTTTAGATAATGAAGCGTTAATGGATCTCTGTAGCTCAGGCCTTTTGTCATATCTCACAGAAGGAGATGGTCTTTGTGGCACCGATGGTCACAGGCACGTATGGCAGCCATTGCTTCTCCCAAGATGGCGGCTCCGGCAGGTTGTGACATTCCATCCTTGCAGTGGATGCCTGCAACCAAGACTCCACCCCATCAGCAAAGTTCTGGTTATCTGCCGACATGCACAACGCTCGAGTGCGTTGCTACTCCTTACAGTCAGCGCTCCGTAAATTCGCCACTAGGCTTTACTACTTGCTACAGCTCTCATTGTTCAATTCTTACCCTTCTCTGTCTCTGTGTTTTCAAAGCTTCCCACCTGCTCCTCCGGAATTGAGGCTTTGCCGCTTAACACCCGTTCCCTTCGAGCCAGCGGTCAACTCAGACCTGATTCTTTGCTAGCCATCCGGGATCGCTTACCTTCATTCTAGTCGGGACCCATTGAGCCGGCATTATCGCTCCAGTCTCTCCGGACATTATCTGGCAATTCACTCCGAACCCATTTCCGACTTATCTCACAAGGGGAACTTGCTTATCAGGTATCGTTTGCACGCTTAGCTTAGCTCCGACGCCTTAGTTAGCCTTTTTCTCATCACGTCTCTTCTTATCTCTTCCGGCTCACAGCCGATTCCAGAACTCTCACAACTAGGATCACACGTAATTTCTTTACGACTGAATTCTGCTTCGCAGGTATTTTAGATTCCTTTCCAATCGATTTAACATACTACGACATTTAGGAGACTCAATACCTTCAACCTTCTTTCTTCTATATTTCAATCATTCAGAAGGAATTTGTATTCTTGCTGTTCTGAATACTTCATTGCACATTTCCTATCTCCATAGGGTAAATATTTCCTTATCCTATATCCAGATCATTTCACCCCTATTTCTACTCCTGAACCTATTGTTCTATAATTTTTACCTTTCTTATTTCCTTGTTGTATTTGCATTCAGTCACCTGGAACCGCAACGGAATCTCACCCCATCCAGTGCAACATAGAAGATTACATCCACTGAGGCGATCAGGGTTTTTTTCCCCCAGAGGGTTTCTGTTCTGACTTGAGTGTCGTGTAGACCGATGAGACCTCCGTCCCCAAGTGACGCACAGGGGAACAAAATAGAAACCCGCTGTGCGACCCTTGAGGCCACAGGTGAGAGATGTCTTCCCAGATCCACGGAGCCTCTGGAACACCGATGCTGCTGTCAAGAAGGAATGAGGTTAAGCACCAGGCAATCACAATACAGGCAGGTAAACAAAAGAATCTAAAGTGTCTTACCTATCTGGTGTAAGGGAGACCCAGGTAACCTAGTAGGGAGGTTCGAGGCTCAACAAGATACAGCGGTCCCCGGAGTGGTAGAACTGCAGGTAAGCGTGGATCCAGGTAGGCCACCTGTAAGATAGGGCTTGACTTGGACGTAGAAGTACAGCAAGATACTCAGGGATGATCCGAAGACAAGTCGATGTGCAGTCCAAAAATCCGGCAACAGGTAAACAGTTCCAGGCAAAGGTACAGAGGGGTGTCCAAGAGAGTCCAAGATAGAGTTCCGTGGTCGAGGTAGCAAGGAGCAAGTAATAACGCCAAACAGGGTCCGAAGCCAGCTGAGAAGCAATGATCGTCCTGCCTCTCAGCTCTTTATACTGTGTGTCCCTGTGTCATGTGACGTCTCTGGGCCATGTGACGTCCACCAAGATCACGTGAGGAACGCCACAGTGTATCACGTGACCGACGTGATGACGTAACGCCGTCCCTTCTGCGATACATCCTCCAAGGCAGTTGCCAGTGCAGGAAAGGCTGTAAACGAGCCCGTACACCAAAGAAGGTACGGTGTCTTCGGTTCTGTGGGTTCACCGAATCCCTTGAGCCTCGAAGCTGGGGTGGAGATGTTTGGGGAATGTGAGCAGTGTTCTGATGTGGGGAGGCCTGATGTGCTGAGGATCGCCTAACATAGCCCCTCCCCAACGGCCCACGACCCCGTGGGCAGGATGGATGGTCTAAATGGAAACGGGCTACCAAGCGAGGGGCGTTCAGGTCAGAGGTGGAAACCCATGAACGTTCCTCCGGGCCGTAACCCTTCCAATCTACCAGATACTGGATCCCCCCCCTAAACCACCTGGAGCCCAAAATGGCCGACACCTCAAAAACATCAGGAGAGGACAAGGACACCGGCGCAACAGGGGCACGAAGACGGACAGAGTCGGGACATGGTTTGAGGAGGGAGACATGAAACACAGGATGGATACGCCAAGAGCTGGGAAGCACTAGACGGAAAGCCACCGGATTAACAACCTTCGATATCACATAAGGACCGACAAAGCGAGGTAGCAACTTCCGACAACCCACTAGGCGAAGATGACGGGAAGACAACCAGACCCTGGAACCCACCACCAGAGGGGGAGCAACCCGACGTTTGCCGTCCACACGGGCCTTCATAGCAGCCTTTGCTTCAGTGAGATGAACCACTGTACTAGCGTGCAAGGCAGAAAGATCCCTAAGACATGTCGTGGCCGCAGGGTTCGCAGAATCAGAAGCATCAGGGACCGGCAAGACCTTGGGATGTTGGCCATAGAGGGCGTAAAAAGGAGAATAACCAGTGGCTGAATGAGCCGCATTATTATATGCGAACTCCGCAAGCCGTAAAGCGGCCAACCAAGAGGTCTGATGTTGCAATATAAGGCAACGAAGGTATTGTTCCATAGTTTGATTCGTCCTTTCGGTCTGTCCATCGGTCTCAGGATGATAGGCCGAAGAATACCTGGTATCAATGCCCAATAGCTTCGTCAGGGATCTCCAAAACCGAGAGGTGAACTGTGACCCTCGATCAGATATGATGACCGAAGGAAGGCCGAATAGCATGAACACATGTTCAAAAAACAAATCCGCTAATACAGGAGCCGAAGGGATACCTTTGCAGGGAACAAAACGGGCCATTTTAGTGAACGTGTCCACCACCACCCAGATGGAGTCGAAGCCCTTCAATTTGGAGAGATCAGTAACGAAATCCATCGTCAACGTATGCCAGGGTCTGGGAGGTACCGGAAGCGGAAGCAACAACCCTATTGGTCGACCCCTTTGATGTTTAGCCTGAGCACATACTGCGCATGATCTAACATAGCATTCTACATCGCGCTTCATAGAAGGCCACCAACACCAACGCTTGAGAAGATCTAAAGTGCGCTCCTGTCCGGGGTGAGCGTTAAAGGGAGCGTCATGAGACCACTCAAGGGCCAGATTACGTGTGTCAGGTGTGGGAAGGAACAGGCGTTCCTGTACGAACGGTAACCCATCAGAAAACACTGGGTCCCATTCTCGCAACTGGTCAGAATGATCGCTAGTCCAGGATCGAACCGAGTCTATCAGTGACAATGAGGGAGTACAGAGACAAATCACATGACTCTTTCCGAGAACAGTGTCGGGGAATGTAGGCAATTGAACCCCCCCCGGGGAACGTGACAAGGCATCCGCCTTCCCATGAGCCGTTCCAGGACGGTGCATAATACGGAAGTCAAAAGAGGAAAAGAAAAGATGCCATCGGACCTGTCTGCTATTAACGCATTTCAGAGAGGCCAAATCCTGTAGATTCCGATGATCGGAGTATACTGTGATAGGATATTTGGCCCCCAGAATATGATGACGCCAAACACGGAAAGCGTCCATGACAGCCAAGAGTTCTTTTTCCGTAACGGTATAATGAGACTCAGTACTGGAAAACTTACGGGAGTGGTATGCCACTGGATGTAATTTGCCTGTATTAGGACATGTTTGTGACAATACCGCCCCGAGGGCAAAGGAAGAGGCATCTGCCTCGACTATGAACGGGAGGTCAGGATTGGGATGTTGGAGTACCGGTGCGGTAGTAAAGGCGGTTTTCAAAGTCTCAAAAGCCTCCTGCTGTTCTCTCTGCCACTGATATGGTACCCGAGGACTAGTCAGGGCCGTGAGTGGGGCTACAATCGTGGAAAAGGAAGAAATGAAACGCCTATAAAAGTTGGCGAATCCTAAAAAGGCCTGCAAGGACTTGAGTGTTTGAGGTACTGGCCAATCCAAGACTGCTTTGACCTTAGACTCGTTCATGGATAACGCCCCAGGGGTGATGTGGAAACCCAAAAACTCAACAGAGGTCTTATGGAACTGACATTTCTCAGGTTTGGCAAATAAGGAATGTTTGCTCAAACGGGTTAATACTTCTCGGACGTGTTTTACATGGTCATCCAGATCACGAGAGAAGATCAGGATGTCGTCCAAATACACAACCATGTACACATCCAGAATATCCCTGAAAATGTCATTCATGAATCGTTGGAACGTGGCCGGGGCGTTACATAAGCCAAAGGGCATGACAAGATATTCGTACAAGCCGTAACGAGTACAGAAAGCAGTTTTCCACTCGTCTCCCTCGCGAACGCGTACCAAATTGTATGCGCCGCGTAGATCAAGTTTGGTAAAGATGGAAGCATGTGTTAAATGATCTAAGAGTGGAGTGATTAACGGGATGGGATATCTATCCTTCTTGGTGATCGCGTTAAGACGCCGATAATCCACACAAGGACGTAAATCCCCCTCCTTCTTGGGTACAAAGAAGATAGGACTTGCCGCGGGTGAAGTGGAGGGGCGGATGTGTCCTAAACGCAGGGCGTTCTGTACATATTCTTTTAACACCAGTTCCTCCGAAGGAGACAAAGAGTAGATCCTGCCCGAAGGAACAGTGGAATCAGGAAGCAATTCGATTGGGCAGTCATAAGTTCTATGTGGAGGAAGTACCTCAGACGAGCCTCGATCGAAAACTGATTCGAAAGCCCGATATTCTGGCGGAATCCCAGACACCAACCCCCCAACAGTATGGGACTGTATGACTTCTGGATCGTCAACTGTCAGTGTGAGTTGTGCTAAGGCTCCCAAGACCCGAGAGGGTGTGTCAGGGGCTTGATGGACCGGGAGACAATAATTCTGACAAATATCGGACTCAAAGAGTACAGTGCCTGCTTGCCAATTGATCAGTGGGTTATGTTCACGTAACCAGGGAATCCCTAGTATGATACCGAATTGAGGTGCGGTGATCAAATCAAAACATAAAGTTTCTGTGTGTATGTCTTGTATGTTCAACAAGAGGGGTGCAGTTTGATGTCTAACAGGACCAGAAACCAACGCAGAGCAGTCTACGGCTTGAACATGTTCCGGTCGTGTTTTTACCACTAAGGGTAGATTGAGGGAATGGGCCAAATCAATATCTATGTAATTACCAGTGGCACCGGAATCAATAATGATATTGACTGCATGTAGAAGGCCAGTAGAGGGACATAGAGTAGCCTTTACGGAGATGGGTTGAACACGAGCAAAGGCAAGAGGGGTTCCCGGAGAAGATGATGGGACACTCGACCTGGTCTCCGGTTCTAAGGTCGAGCCATCCGAAAAACCTGACTCTTCTTGGGACGTCGAGGACACTCTTTCACGAAATGTCCACTGGTGCCACAGTAAAAGCACGCATTATCTACCCTTCTACGTTCCCTCTCAGATGTTGTAATAGGACTGCGTAACCCTCCCACTTGCATAGGTTCTTCAGTCTCGGAAGCGGGAGTATTAACAAAAGTAGGAGGGGAAGAGGCCCCCAATTCAGCTCTACGCTCTGATCGTCGTGCATCTACCTGCAGGACGAGATCAACCAATTCCTGATACTGAGTAGGCATAGAAGGGATCACTGCTAAAGCGTCTTTCATGGTGTTACTCAACCCCCTATAAAAGACCACCGCCCGCTTGTTTTCTGGCCATGATGTTTCTGCAACTAGCTGATTGAACCGGGTGATGTAATCTATCAGAGTTCTTTTGCCCTGAGTTAATTCCAATAACTCCAAATCCCTAGACTGTGCCTTGTGTCGAGTATCGAATACTCGGGACATTTCTAGGACCAACAAATCAAAGTCATAAAGAACCGGGCTATTGTTTTCTAACAGGGGATTAGCCCAAGCGGCAGCTGTTCCAGCTAAATGGGAAAGGGCGAAGGCGGCCTTGGCAGTGGACGTGGGAAAGGCCAACGGCCTGCATAAGAAATGTAACTTGCACTGGTTAACAAAGGTTCTGAATTTCTTGGGATCACCCTGGTAACGTTCAGGAGCAGCCAGGGGGGAAGGAGTTGGGAGGATTATTGGAGTCGGGACTGTAGAAGCAGCCAAGGGAGGGGGTGTAGTGGAGGAGCTGCCATCTCCAAACTCAGGGTCTGCAGGAAGAGAATGCTGAACGCTCTGTATGGTATCCAACCTTTGATGGATCACTGTGTTTGCGGCGGCCATATCTGCCCTTAGTATTGTAATTGCCTGAACTAGAGCAGTTATGGGTTCGTCCGTGGATCCCTGCATCGTCTAACACGACTATACGGCTTCTCAGTCTGTTCTGACTTGAGTGTCGTGTAGACCGATGAGACCTCCGTCCCCAAGTGACGCACAGGGGAACAAAATAGAAACCCGCTGTGCGACCCTTGAGGCCACAGGTGAGAGATGTCTTCCCAGATCCACGGAGCCTCTGGAACACCGATGCTGCTGTCAAGAAGGAATGAGGTTAAGCACCAGGCAATCACAATACAGGCAGGTAAACAAAAGAATCTAAAGTGTCTTACCTATCTGGTGTAAGGGAGACCCAGGTAACCTAGTAGGGAGGTTCGAGGCTCAACAAGATACAGCGGTCCCCGGAGTGGTAGAACCGCAGGTAAGCGTGGATCCAGGTAGGCCACCTGTAAGATAGGGCTTGACTTGGACGTAGAAGTACAGCAAGATACTCAGGGATGATCCGAAGACAAGTCGATGTGCAGTCCAAAAATCCGGCAACAGGTAAACAGTTCCAGGCAAAGGTACAGAGGGGTGTCCAAGAGAGTCCAAGATAGAGTTCCGTGGTCGAGGTAGCAAGGAGCAAGTAATAACGCCAAACAGGGTCCGAAGCCAGCTGAGAAGCAATGATCGTCCTGCCTCTCAGCTCTTTATACTGTGTGTCCCTGTGTCATGTGACGTCTCTGGGCCATGTGACGTCCACCAAGATCACGTGAGGAACGCCACAGTGTATCACGTGACCGACGTGATGACGTAACGCTGTCCCTTCTGCGATACATCCTCCAAGGCAGTTGCCAGTGCAGGAAAGGCTGTAAACGAGCCCGTACACCAAAGAAGGTACGGTGTCTTCGGTTCTGTGGGTTCACCGAATCCCTTGAGCCTCGAAGCTGGGGTGGAGATGTTTGGGGAATGTGAGCAGTGTTCTGATGTGGGGAGGCCTGATGTGCTGAGGATCGCCTAACAGTTTCCCTGGAGAGCTCATTGCCTCCTGATTCATTTATCTAGGGAGAGGAAGAGGTTCTCCAGGTGGCCACTCATATTCAACACACACATCTACTGGAACAGGTCAGTGGGTGCATGTTTAGAGGGAGAGTATTATTCCTGAAAAGTCCAATTTATGCAACAGTTATTACACCTTTCTTATCAGTGCACGGGACACAACCTATTCCTTTCCTCATGTTCGCGGCCTAGGCCTGTGATGCTGGCTACTGTGCTGCATTTGCATCTTGTGTTCCAATATAGCTGCTAATATCTAAGATGGTGTTTGTTCCCACATGTGCACTATGTATATGAAGCATGCAATAATATGATTGCGTAAAGGACTTTAGGCACACTCTCCTTCCCCCCCCCCGGTCTCTTATAATGCACTTCATGGCCTTTGCCTTGTTTTAAACCGCTTACATGTGTGAGAAAGTCATCCCCCCTTCCCAACATTCCCCCCTTTCATTAATTCTACATTAGCAAACTCCTCAATAAACCTACCATTACTTGTCCTCTGCCAGCGTTCCTCCTGCAACCTCTCAGCTTCTAAGTAAGGTGGTGATCCCTCCTTTTAGAATCCATGCTCTACATACATGGCACAAGCTCTGGCCAGATTGGGCATACTCCTCAGTGGTGCAAGTCATATATATACATGCCCCATTACCTGGTAAATCAACCCAATGGTCCGTGTAATGCTCAGCTAGGGGTGTAGTGATAGTGCCGCGGGGGGTTTGTGCAAGCGCTGCTCTATCGCAACCTTGTGCGGTTTGTTTGGGTCATCTGTTTGGGCAGCACTGTCTTTTGTACCGCAAGGTGCATTTGATACCCCAATTGAAGCCATCGTTATGGCACTGTAAAGTACTACTTTAGTACAACATTGGAGTCCCAGCTGGCAGGTGCAGAAAAGGACCAACACAAACACAAAATGGCGCACATGCTGTATTCACTCGGGCCAATACTTTGTCTCCGAACCCCAGTAGCCCTTCTGCTGCACAACTCATTGATGTTTCTTGTCACATGTTCGCCGCGTACTTTACTCCTTGCAATTTCAGGTATCGGCTCTGCAACCACTGGCTGCTTTAAGATTTTGAGTTCAATGCAGCTGGTCAGGGTCCATAAGTTTTAGTCGCACACTCTGCTCCTGGAAGGTGCCTCACAGCCCATACAGTGCCAGATGAACCAGGCATTGAGGCTCTACAATTGGTATTTCTTGTGATATTAATGCCACAGGGGCTCCCAACACGTGTGGTATCAATGAACACACAACAACTACCATTCACCTTCCTCCTCCCCACCGAGCTCATGTCTGCGTACCAACTATTTGAAAGTTCTGGATGGTGCACGTCTTGTATTATATCTTAACTCAAGTCCACGGTATTCATCATATTTGGACCTGGAAGGTGACTCGCAGCCTATAAAGTGCCAGATGAACCAGGCATTGAGCCTCTACAATTGGTATTTCTTGTGATAGTAATGCCATGGGAGCTCCTGACACGTGTGGTATCAATGAACACACTTAACAACTACCATTCACCCTCCCCCTCCCCACTGAGCTCATGTCTGCTTACCAACTATTTGAAAGTTCTGGATGGTGCATATCTTGCATTATATCTAAACCAAGTCCACAGTATTCGTCATACTTCGACCTTCTAACTTGCCTCTTTCTACATGCTGAAACTTTGTTATATGCATTACTAAAAAAGCTGGTAGAATCAAAACGTATATAGGTAAAAACATTAAATTAATTTATACTATTAACAGTGTGACTACTTTTCATTCGGTCATTGTTATGGGGGTCTGTGGCCACGGTGTTGTGTGTTAGAAAAAATGGGTTTGTAATTTTGGTGATATTTACATACTGAATATGTCCATTAGTAGTAGCATTTGTTTTTGTATTGTCCACCTTTTATATGCTCTCCCCATATAAAAATGCATCACATATAAATACCCAAACCAAACAAAAACATGGCCAACAACCCAGCAGTATAATAAGTAACACATAAATATGAATACGAGAACCTTGAAATGCTATTATACACGTTAGTTTTCTTAATATAAACAGAGTTATTAGAACCAGTTGTATCCATCGCCAGAATACCAGAATACCAGAAATGGAATGTTTTTTACAGAGGTTGAGAAAGAGAGAGAGAGAAAGAGAAAGAAAGGAGAGAGAGAAAGAGAGGGAGAGAGAGCAGATATAAAAGAGTATGGGACAGTGGGAGAGTGCACCACCTGTGCAAGTGTAATGCGTAGCAGCTTTATGTGGTGCTTACATGGGGTTTTGAAGTGCATTACCTCACTTGTATAAAAGGAGCACAGAAACTGTGTGCAGGAGAGCACTTTACTGGTTTGGTGTGGGCTCGGCCCTTCGGGTGCTTTGCAGACATCAGACCGGTGCACCCAATACCGCAGCTTCTTAGCTTTGACAGCAAGGGGAGTGGCGTATATTACTTGAAAAGGACCGTTATATCTTGTATCGCTCCACCGGCACACAAAATTCTCAATATATAGCCAGTCACCGGGGAACAATTGCAGAGAGACGTTGCTGGAGTGTCTGTTGCGGCGCCAGCTGCTTCCTCAGTCCAGGGAGGTGCAATCTGTTGAGATACACATTTTATGGGCTTCGTTAGGGTGGCCAAATAGTTGCTAAATTCCTCCCCCAAGGTGGACACTGCACTGTGAGCATCTGACGCTCGTCTATCAGAGGAAAGTGGCGGTTGCCTTACCACAACGTGGGGTGACAAGTGTTGGTCCTAACAGGGCGGCGTGCACAAACTGAATAATGCAAGGAGTAAACAGTGCACTTTTTCTTTAATTTGGTGCACAACTTTGACAACTCACTTTTCAATAGGCCATTGATCTGTTCTATGAATCTATTGGCCTGGGGGTGGTAAATGGTGAACATCCTATGCTTGATGCCCAGTAATGCCTCTCTCTAAAAAGTTCATTGAAGAAATGCGTGCCGTTGTCTGATCTTAATACATCGCACACGCCCCATCAAGGAAATACCTCATGTACCAAAAATGTGGCAGCGCACTTAGCATCCAGATGTGCACATGGTCCTGCCCCCACCCAGCGTGAGAAGGGACACACGACCACATCAAGGTAACGAGATAAGGCGGGGCAAGGCGCCTCTGATAGTTGTCAATGTAAGTCATGTCCTCAGACCCCCATCGCCGTGGAGAGGGCAGGAGCCCCCCACCACCGTCCAGGACCTCAGCGGAGACCCCGATTCGACGGAGGCGGCGTGGATCCCCTCTAAGGATCAGCAGCAGACCTCAACTGCATCTGGCCATCTGCCCCCCCTGGGCACCCCACCTCATCACAGGAGCCCCCTGCGCCTCCAGAGCCCCCAGATCCGCTCGCGCCGACATTTTTCCAAAAAACAAAATGTCGGGCGCGATGCGGCCCGAAAGCGAGGCTGGGCGTTGCACGTTGCCTAGCAAGGCTGTGTAGGCAGCTCTTAAGGCCACACATCCGCCGGCAGGCGGAAGCCGGCGGCCACCCAAGGCCAACATAAGGCCGATTGCCCTGTTTGCCCCCCTCAGACCCCCATCGCCGTGGAGAGGGCAGGAGCCCCCCACCACCGTCCAGGACCTCAGCGGAGACCCCGACTCGACGGAGGCGGCGTGGATCCCCTCTAAGGATCAGCAGCAGACCTCAACTGCATCTGGCCATCTGCCCCCCCCTGGGCACCCCACCTCATCACAGGAGCCCCCTGCGCCTCCAGAGCCCCCAGATCCGCTCGCGCCGACATTTTTCCAAAAAACAAAATGTCGGGCGCGATGCGGCCCGAAAGCGAGGCTGGGCGTTGCACGTTGCCTAGCAACGCTGTGTAGGCAGCTCTTAAGGCCACACATCCGCCGGCAGGCGGAAGCCGGCGGCCACCCAAGGCCAACATAAGGCCGATTGCCCTGTTTGCCCCCCTCAGACCCCCATCGCCGTGGAGAGGGCAGGAGCCCCCCACCACCGTCCAGGACCTCAGCGGAGACCCCGACTCGACGGAGGCGGCGTGGATCCCCTCTAAGGATCAGCAGCAGACCTCAACTGCATCTGGCCATCTACCCCCCCTGGGCACCCCACCTCATCACAGGAGCCCCCTGCGCCTCCAGAGCCCCCAGATCCGCTCGCGCCGACATTTTTCCAAAAAACAAAATGTCGGGCGCGATGCGGCCCGAAAGCGAGGCTGGGCGTTGCACGTTGCCTAGCAACGCTGTGTAGGCAGCTCTTAAGGCCACACATCCGCCAGCAGGCGGAAGCCGGCGGCCACCCAAGGCCAACATAAGGCCGATTGCCCTGTTTGCCCCTGTTCGCACCGGGAAGCTACCGTTACCGTTGGACCTCCAAGATCACACACATTCTCCTCATTAAGGTATCATTCGTTCATGGATGGACGTGGATGATCAAATTCTTACTAGGACATAAACAACGTGAGTACTGTCACTAGCTGTTCAATTGCTATTCTATACTAGTTACAATAGTGCTCTCCTGTTACCCATATCACTGCTATGCCCTTTGGCCAAGCTCAGCCACCCATTGTCCGATGCTGTGCTTTTTGATCGTTATACGGGTCTGGCTCATGCTGTGCCTGGTGTTGTGCCCTATGGTCGCCCACAGACCACTTCTGAAGTTGTGTTGTGCCCTATGGTCGCTTACAGACCACTTTTGAAGTTGTGTGTTGAGTCCCTCCACTCACAGCACCACCAAGTACACAATCATGCCCATAGCGTCCTGCAAGCTCACCGTTGCCGCAACCACGCTGCTCACCCTCCTATCCACACTCACTACTCTCAAACTCTATCCTCCCATGCATCCCCTCATCCACACACCACCCAGCCCACTCCTCTGCCACAAGCATCTCGCTATTAAGGATATCACACCAACCATGACAGATCGTACACCCTGTGTAGTAACTCTGCACAGACTAGAAAGACTTAGAGCGCGCACACAGTCCCCAGAACTTAGCACACTAGCCCTTCCCACTGAATTCAGAAACTCTAGACTGAGTTCCCGCACCACCTCCACACGCTGCCCCCGCACGGAATACCCACACACCCACAGTCCACCACCCACTAACCTAGCCACACCCTGCAATACCACCTCACAGAACATACCAGACACGACCATCACTCACACCTCCACAAGCAAACATCACACACCTCACATCAAATGTGCCCTCCTCAATGTCCGATCACTCCCAGCTCATGCCTCTGATATTCATGACATTATAACCAGTAATAACATTGACCTGTTAGCCATCACCGAAACATGGTTACATGAAGCATCAGGCCCTGCCGTTACACTTGCACTACCACCAGGCTTCTCCATACTCAGACAAGATAGGCCAGATCGAATAGGAGGCGGAGTAGCCCTCATCTACAAAGAGAACCTACAGCTCCGACCTGTCAGTCACCCCTCGACCAACAACTCTGACCTCTTATCGGCCAAACTCACATTGTCATCCAACAGCACCATCAACATTCACCTACTATACCGCCCCCCAGGCAACTCCCCAGACTCCCAGGACAACATCTTACACATCCTTAGCAACAACATCAAAAGCTCCACCAAAACCATTCTACTAGGGGACCTCAACCTCGGATTTAATGATCCCAAGGACAAATCTGCAGCCACTCTCACCAAGGAACTCAATGACCTGGGCTTCATCCAAAAAGTAGAAAGTCCTACTCACATCAAAGGCCGCATACTTGACTGGATCGCAGACCATAACTGCCTCTCCTCTATCACCTCCAACTCCTCCCTGCCTTGGACTGACCACAACTGCATAGAGTTCTCTATTCCTATCACCAAAAACCTTAAGACTCTGACCCCTGCCAGCACTGCACAAGTCAGAAGCTCTAGAAAACTCACAGAGGAGAACCTACGCCCATACCTCAATACCCCAGTGTTAGCCCCCCCATTCGCTAGCGACCCCAATATCCTAGCAGACATCTACAAAGATGTCCTCACCAAAGCTATCAATGTAATAGCGCCACTCGAATGGAAAAAAGAGAAGAAATCCTTACACTCCAACTCCTGGTTTACTGAAGAACTGCACTCAATGCGATCCCACAAAAGAGCAGCACTAAAAAACTGGCAATCTGACCCCTGCACCAATACCAAAAACATATTCAATTTAATCTCCCACCAATACAAGAGAGCTATCTCCAATGCCAAAGCCAACGCCTTCAACACTCGTATCGCCAATGCCAAGTCACACTCCAAAGAGATTTTCGCAATCTTTAATGAGCTCATCTCCCCCCCCCAATACTCCAGATGAAATAATCAAAGATGAAGCATGGTGTACCAGCATTCAAGCTGCCATGCTTCACAAAATTGACCTTCTCCAAAAGAAAATCAAAGACCACTGCAAAGCACTTCCTCACCAGACAGGAACCAAACTGACCAACACCCCACCCACTTCCTCCAAGCCCACCATACCTGACTTCTCCTTCAGAGATGTCACTGAAACAGAAGTTATTAACCTTCTAATAAACCTCAAAGACTCCCCATGCAAAGGCAACATTTGCCCACCTAAACTAGTCAAAGACTGCGCAGACTGCCTTGCGCCGCTCCTCACGGCATTTATCAATGCGTCCTTTAAAACAGGCATCATCCCAGCCAACCTCAAAGAGGCTTGGGTCCAGCCTCTCCTAAAAAAACAGACTCTTGACCCCTCACAACCCAACAACTATAGACCAATAACCACTGTGCCATTCTTGCTGAAATTACTGGACAAAGCCGCACACTGCCAAATCCAACACTTTCTGGAAACCCACTCCATCCTCGGGACGAGGCAATCGGGCTTCCGGAAAGGACATGGCACAGAAACAGCCCTGGTAGATCTGAAGAGCCAGATCACCCAAATCATGGACAAAGGCAAGCCGGCTCTTCTGCTTCTTCTAGATCTCTCAGCCGCGTTTGATCTGGTTGATCACAAGATTCTCACTTCCCACCTCACGCACTCAGCCAACTTCTCCAAAGAAGCAGCCGCCTGGATCACTTCCTTCCTCGAAGGTAGGGCCATGAAAGTCTTCTCGGGCATCGCCAGCGCCACTCCCACGACAATCCACTGTGGGGTCCCTCAAGGTTCCTGCACTGCACCTACACTCTATAACTTGTTCACCAAGCCCCTCTTTGACAAACTTGACTCATACGGCATCACCTACACGAACTACGCGGACGACACACAAGTACTTCTACCCCTCTCAGGCTCATACAACGAAGATGCAAAGGCTCTCCACACTATCTACTCCATCATCAAGGCATGGATGGCAATTAATGGCCTCTGCCTCAATGGTGACAAGACTGAAATCTTGATATTAGGTCAACAGAACACCTTAGACAAACTGGACAAACTGTACACTAACTTCTCCATTGACAACTCCATCATCCCCGTGTCTACAGCCGTCAAGACACTGGGAGTATACCTTGACTCTTCGCTATCAATGACTAGACAAGTCAGCGCAATCACTTCCGCATCCGCACACACCACCAAACTTATAAACGCCATCAAGCCCTACCTCTCTAAACCTAACTGCCTCTCCATAGCGAAGGCAACCATTGGAGCCAAATTGGACTACTGCAATGCTCTCCTAGCAGGCACGTCAGCCAAAAACATAAATAGACTACAAATCACGCAGAACAACGCTCTCCGGGCCGCTCTTAGTATCCCAAGAAGAGAGCATATCACCCAGGCCAGGCTCTCAGCCCAATGGCTCCCAGTCAAAGAACGGAGCACCCTCAAAATCCTCACCCTCACTCACAAATGCCTCTCCTTCTCCGCCCCGTCCTATCTTTCAGATACCATCCTCAAACCTTCCTCCACACGTCCCACTAGGACGCAATACGCTAACCTACTCTGCATCCCACGCATCAAAAAAGCCAAAGCCGGAGGTCTAGGTTTTCCCTACATTGCAGCACAGACATGGAACGCTCTCCCTTCAGACATCCGAACGGAAAACTCACTTCCCATCTTTCGCAGGAAACTGAAAACCTCGTTCCTTGCAAAATAACTAGCAAACTCTCAAGAAGCCATGTAAATATACTGCCTTGCTATTGTATATATTTCCTCTGTAATTTATGTACTACTTGTAACTACGGTTTCCTTTGCAACTAAGATGTCTGTAACAAGCGCCACGATGCTTCTGGGCTGATGTGCGCTCAACAAATTTGAATAAATAAATAAGTAACTTTGACAAGTAGTGTAACGCACAGCCATTTTAGTTAAGTTCTCCTGTAAATTTGGGCCAAACCGTTCTTCCTGTATGTCTGCTGCAATATGTTGCTTGGAGATGATGGATGGTGCAACTGGTCGAATGTGACCAGTAATAACTCATGTTGTATAACTGCTTTCCCAGATCTCTTGCGTCCACAACAGTTCGGTTGGGGACTGTTTACACCCACTTTTCACCCACAGTTCTTTTTCCTCTTGTGGTGCTTGTCCCTGTAACTCAATTAGCTGTGCAACTGGTAATGCACTGTACGGTGTTGGCAACTGTTCAGTGTTGCATGCTAATACAGGATACTCTGAGACCTGTGGCATTGGAAGGTATGCTGCTTTTTTTGCTGCCGCGTCTGCGACAGTGTTACTGAGTGAGACGTTGTCTGTGTTATTAGTGTGGGTGGTGCATTTTATGACTGTCACTATAGATGGTTGGGATAGTATGTGAATGAGCCTTTCCAATAATGCGGAGTGTTGAACTGGAGATCCGCCAGCTTTCCTTAATCCTCTCCTCTTCAACTGTGCAAGGCCTGCATGCACTGTGCTAGCGACATATGCTGAGCCGGAATAAAAGGTCACGTGGCACCCCTGTGACATTTGTAGCGATTCAATAAGCACTACGAGTTCAGCTGCTTGAGCCATCAATGAAATGCATTGGTAATCTCTTCTGTATTGGTACCTCATACCCCCCATCCACCAGGCAAACCACTGCCGCTCCAGTGTGCTGTAAACCTGTGTTCTGGTCAATTTTAGCTGACCCATCAACAAAGAGGACTTCCCCCCCCTTGAGCGGTTTATCAGGGGTCTTTGCAATACCATCTTCTCCTCCCTCAAAAGTCACACAGTTAGGGTTGGCCAAGTCTTCGTCAGAACAGATTTCTGTCAAAAAGGTAGCAGGGTTGACAGCTTTGCATCGCACAATGTAAATGTTTGCGCTTGTTTGAATAACCTTGTAGGCAGACGCTCACTGTGTGGTCAGTGTAGATTTTGCACACTCTAGAATGGCAAAAACTGCATGCTTGACATACAATGTTACAGAGCATCCCATAATGATGGTGGAACTCTTTTCAATGGCAAACACCATAGCAGCAAGTGCCTGTACACTTGCAAATTGGCCCTGCATTACTGGGTATAGCATACCGCTGTAATAGGCCAATGGCTTGTGCCCATGGTGCTCTTTTGTGTCAGCACCGCAGTCATCAGTTGCCCATTGGAATGGGAGAATAAATAGAATTGTTGCGTGTAGTCTGTGGTTGCTAGCACTGGTGCTGTGGATATGACTTCATTGAGATCAATGAAATTTGTGAGCATGTCCTCAGTCCATACTATTATGTTGTCAGTTTTGTGTGCTTCCTTGAGGCATTGTAAAAGTGGTCTTGTGTATGATGCATAATCAAGAATCCATGCCCTACAGTAATTGAGCCCCAAGAATGCTTGCATTTCCTTCACTGTTTTGGGCTGCAGGGTAGCGCGCACAGAGGCAGCGCGATCAGGAATTATGTTTTTGCTGTTCACAGAGATTAATTGACCAAAGTAAAGTACCTCCCGGAGCAGTACTGTAATTGAGCCTCATCAGCCTTGTATTCCTTGTGGGGCAACAGCTGTAGGAGTGGTATGGAGTCCCTCCTGCACTGTTGCTCGCTGACACTGCACAATAGTAAATCATTAACATACTGAATGATTGTACTAGGCACCTGAATGTTGCTTAATTCAGCATGTAATATCCTCTTGAAAAGGCTAGGGTACTCAAAGTACCATTGAGGCAATAATGTATGTTCGAAGCACATCCCCCTGTGCGTAAACACAGTGAGGTATTGTGATTCAGAGTGCAAAGGGACAGAAAAGAAGGCATTTTTAAGATCTACCACGGTAAAGTGGGTCTCATCTTTAGGGATGTTACAAAGGATTGCCGCAGGGTTCGGGACCACTGGAAATTCTGCCTGTGTAATGTCATTAAGAGGGCACAAATCCTGAATCATTCTCCAGCTCCTCCCTTTTGCCTTTTTTATCGGGTTGAAGAGGAGGGCCCAATGCCCTCCCTGGGCATGACACCTGTGGACCAGGCAGCCGAGACAGGACACAAGGCAAGGAGGCAGACAGGCCCGGGCTTGTTTCAAAAGTCATCTTTAATGCTTCACAGGAAAGTAACAACAGCAATGATCTCCCAAAATCACTGGGTACATATACTTTTTTACGGCTGATGCAACATTTCATTTTATTACACAATACATTTTGATTGGCTCCTTCAATTAAAGACAGGCCCTTATTTGCCTACAATTTTCTGGCTTAACTGCCACTCACCAGGTCCACAGGACATAACTTGGCATGCCTCGCTTGACTGGCATATAGGCTGATTAAATTTGTTTGAGAGCCTACTGACCTTTATTATGAATCCTTTATTTTGAAAAGAGCTGTTTTTTTCAGATCACCAGAGTCTTTTTGGCAGGCTATACCATGCTTTCCTGCCAAGAAAGTCTAAAGATAAACATCAGCTCCAGTACACTGCCCATGAACACAACGCATTTGTTGATAGTTTAACAGCTGTTCTGTCTAATTGGTACTTTCCCAGACCATAAACTGGCCTCCTCGACCCATCAATGTGAGAATTGCTGTCAAGGAGTTCTAAAAATATGCCCCAGCTGCAGTGAACTAGCCATGAAAAGTTGTTAGAGATTTTTTTTTTTTACTTGGTTGGTTTCAACCTTTAAAAGAAAAAGAAAAAAATACAAAACAGCACACCGATCACTCCCTTACGAATTTCCCTTTCCTCCCTCCCACCCTCCTTAAAGGTAAGCTGCTTTAGGACCAGAACAGACCAACCAGTCTTCCTTTCGTCTCATACAGTACTTGGCTGTGTCTCTTCTTCCAGCCGAGTTTTTAGAATTTGTAAGAAGTTTATTAGAGCAAACAATACTGCTCTATTGAGTCCTTCAAAAAGAACTTGCCACCACTCTTCAGTGCTCCTTGTACGGTGTATGTTGATCACGGGGGCAAAACAACGGCCCCTTTGTTGCTCCAGAGTCTGACAAGACATGGTCAGATGTTTCAAAGTTTCATTGGCCTCATTACAAAATCCACAGTTAAAATTGAAGTTAGTTTGTTTGGACCTAGTTCCCATGCGATCTTTTGACGGGAAGACAATTAGTCTAAAGCGCATGTATAAGGCCCTTGCGTGCTGATTCGGAAGGCGCATTAGGTAATTAGCACGTTGGTCATATGCTTTAGCCTCACCTGGTACTTCAAGCATTGATGAAGAGCATGCTCTTTCCAAAGCTTCTTCTCAGCAGCCTCCTGATTGTCCAGTAACAGAGAGAGAGTGATATTGTATTCTTCAAGTAGATCTTGAGACAGGCGATTCCATTTCGCAAGAATGGTATTTGCGTTTTCCAGGTCCGGCCTGTGTACAATGCCAAACTGGGGTACCGGGTCCATCAGGATTATTTTACGATATAAACTTAGCAGATTCCATGCAACTCTAGTGTTTTTGGTTATTAATAGACAATCCATTTGCTGTTATATATGCGTCTATTAAAGTCATTTTTCGTTGAAGCCCTATTGGGGTCTGATCTATCAATACAAGGTCATCGGCATATACCAGGTAGTCAATGGGTGCACCGTGTATTTTTGGGGGAAGCATGTTTGCACCAGAGAAGACTTCTTGTAAGTCTGATATGAACAGATTAAAAATTGTTGCAGCCAATGGGCACCCCTGTTTTACGCCTTTATGTGTGTTTATTTTGGCAGACAGTGTGCCTGTCATATCAAGGTGAACCTTAATAGAGGTTTCCATGTGCATTTCACGAATTGCACTCGCTAAGCTCGTGGGACAATCCCACTTGGCTAGTTTTTTCCACAGCAACTCTCTATTTATACTGTCAAATGCCTGCAAAAGATCTATCATTGCCAGGAACAGCTTGGTATTGAGTCTGATTGTTTCCATCTTTAAGATGTTCAGTATGAGTAGATTCAGGCCGCAGCCCACGCCCTTTACAAACCCAGCTTGTCTGGGGTCAATGTGATTGGAATCTCTGGCCCACTTCAAGAGTTTCCGTTGGAGCAGTGTTGCATATATCTTCCCCAAGACATGAAGAAGCGCTATGGGTCTGTAATTATTCGGGTTCGAACTATCCCCCTTCTTGAATATTGGCACCACAACGGCACTTTTCCAAGAGCTAGGGGTTGCACGATTCAGGACAATCCTCTTGAATAAAGTGACACAGAAGTCTGCCCATAAGTCTGGGTTACGCTTGATCGTATGATTTGTTAAGCCGTCCGGACCCGGGGCTCTAGATTCTCGCACACTTTTGATTACCAGTAGGATATCTGTTCTCTCAAACTCCAGATCCCATTCTGTTGCGGGTGGAGGGTCACAAGCTGTCACTGGAACTCCTTTACTGAGTAGTACTCTGCCCATGCTTCTTCAGTCACTGCAATGGCCTGGAGGGCATGTTGAGGAGCTATGTTGCTATTTATCAGTTTCCAGAATTGAGCTGATTTCTTTCCCTCCATTTTAGATAGCATGTTCTCAGCGTCATTTTGCACCATGACTTAAGCCAATTCTTGTAGTTTTGTTTAAGTGTCCTTATCCTCTGTTTTGTGTTTTCATTCACGGGCCCCTTAATCTTCCTTATTTCTTGTCTCATGAGTCTTTTCCGTTGCAGGACGTACACATCGAATTTGTGTTTTAGTCTTAATTCGCCTTGTTTTAAGTTGTGTTTACATTCTGCAAAATTCGACAACAGATGTTGATATTCAAGGCCTTCTGTGTTTCTCGTGAAATTAGCTGTTATCTCCTCTACTTCAGTATCGAGGAGGTTTAAACGGCTCCTACTAGACCCAGTACTTACGGCGTGTGGCCAGCAAGCACTTGCGTGTTTGTTCTGTTTTTCAAGGGTGAGCTGCACCATTTCGTGGTCACTATGAGTCATTTCGAGTACTCTAGGTGCAACACTCTCTTGTGGATGTTTTTTTTTTCGCTAACAAATATGTAGTCTAGCACTGAGTTTTGCTTCAACCTTCTCCATGTGGGCTTATCTGGCATATCGCCCACAGTGTTCCCATTCAGCATATACATTCCGTGGGATTCCATTTCTGTACACCATTCTCATTTAAGCATATGATGTTTAGGTCTCCACATAGGATCAGATCCAGCGGCTGTGTCTTTTCGAGTAACTTGTCAATTACTGTTGTCACTGTATCTGCAAACCCAATTGATTCCTTTGCTTGATGGTTCCAATACACGTTAATGATGCATAGCTGGTCGCTCTTAAGATTAAGATCTTAAGATTCACAGCCTGTGAGACGCTTATTGTAGTTAGCTGGATGTAAGGTGACACGTTAAGTGATTCAGTTATCCTGAACCCCAAGGCCTTTCTAACTGCCGTCAATAAGCCAGCCATGGGTCTTCCCTTAGACTGACATATCACAGGGTTGAATGCAATTTCGAATCCTTCAAGTAGCGGACTTTCACTTAGCCATGTCTCTTGTAGACAAATAAGATCCAGATTTTTTGCCCATGAGGTATTAAACAAGTGGCTAAAGCCTCTAGTGTTTCACAAGGCCAATGTACAGATACTTCTGGGCTCCACTTCCTGGCGTTAGGTGTTTGACACCTTATTTAGGGTAGCCGCAAGCCAAGACCAGTCGGACACGCTGTGTGGAGGGTTGGATGCTGGCGAACCATTGGCCATTGGCGTTGATGGACTCCGGGTTCCCTTGATTGTGATCCTTATCGGTTCATCCTTGTGTGGCAAAGTCGCACAGTCCACAGGCAAAGGAAAAGTCATGGTTAGAGCCTTTGTCGTTGCGACAGTTGACCTTGATTCTTGCTCTTGAGGTCGATTACGATTGGTCTCGGGCTCTATTATGGAGTTGTCGTCTCTTTTTGTTGGAGGCAGCCACGCACTTTAATCCACCCTTATTATATCAAACCCCAATGACATCAGCACAGGACCAGCATGGAGTAGGGCGTCAGCAATCAGTTTTGACTGCAGATGTAGAATGACAGCATAATTTTTCTTTTCATTGAAAAATTCTACAATTTTAAGATCCTCTGAGGCGATTGCTCTTAGGCTTGGAATCAAATGGCATAGCCAAATTACATTATGACGGTTTAGAATTAAATCATCCGAGGATACAATACGTTCCAATAGGAGACGATGTAGACCTTGCTGGTGTTTGCTCCGCGAGATTCCCTCCTTTTTCTCACCCATGCGGTCGCTTCTTTTAGCATGTATTTGTCTGTTCTGATGCTCTTTAGGGCGCAAAGTCGATACCGAGCGGTTGCTGTCCAAATTGTTGGCCTAAGCTGGGCCCGATAGACAAGGCAACACAGGCTCATCATTCTCGGCCAGTGTGTCCTTTCTATCCAGTTTGAAATCTGGATTAGCGGGTCCTTGTGCTACACATAGATTGTTAAATTTTTCTTTCACCAGTTTGCGTTTGTCGGCCAAGGTTAAAAAATGTAAGCACTGGTCCGCATTCCCGGTGGAACGCACACGCAGAGGTTCAATCAGTTCGCAAACTCTCATCGAATTTCTTTTGTCGTCGACTTGCTTTAGCCCTGCAGTTGTTGGACACACTGCAGGAGTGATTGACCTCATGACAATGTCTGGGACCAAAGTTTTTGTCAATTGTTGATCACGCTGTGGCAAGAGCGGTAGAGAGACTTGTGTCAACCATGCCTCTGAGTCTGTACCAGACACGGCTACTGACAGCACTTTGGGCAAAGGCGTCTGGCCAGAAACTACCTTCTTAACTATGTCAGGCTCAGAGGGGTTCACAGAATGAGCCTCAGTAACCGGTAAAGCCGATGCCGGCAGCCAATGCACTTGAGAGGTGGTTGTATTAGTAGCGTTGCTGGGCAGCTCTTCATCCTCATAAGTCGATACATTCATCAGCGAGTCTGAGACATCACTAATGCATGTATGAGAGGCTTCCAAGTCTATTGGCAACTCCTTGGAAGCTTTCACCATTTGCTTGCTTTCCAAGGGTTTACTTTTTGGTAGCAGTCCATTTACTATAACATTCACGGTTTTAAGGTTGCGTAAGAATTTTCATGAGTTTGTGGCTCCTCTCTTAGCTTTCCGTGCTGGTAAGTTTTTGGTTTTCTTACCGGGACCACTTAAGGCATGTTCGTCACTTTTGTTTGTTTTGTGTGTGTCAGTTGGAATCTTGAAGATGTTGTATATGACGGTCGACTGCTCGGCAGCGTCCACCATCGCTCTGGGTGGTTCAATGGACACCGTCTCCTGATGAGAACTGCTTGCAGATGTTGACGGTATTTGAGGGTTTAGTAAAGCTAAGTTAGCCATATCTTGGGCCTCTTTTACGGCTTTCTCAAATCCACTTGCTAGTGCGGAGCAAGGATCCCTATCCGGGATGGTAGCAGGCAGACTATGCTCAGCACTGCCGGTTAGTTCAACCGACCTTACCTGTTCCAAAGGAACTGCTGCTGGGACCTGTATGCCAATTGTGCTTTCCGTCAGTTCCAGATTTTTCTTAGGCAATGCTACTACGCATGCCGGGTTGTTAGATAGATTACTGTGTTCTGGTCTGGAACAAGAACAAGAAGTGTCTAGAACTGTAGCCGGAATACACCTCTGACACTTAGCAATAATAGACGGTCCATTCGATGTTGTGTCTTTTTGAAATATATTCAAAGCTTCTTTTGTGACCTCCGCCAGCAGTTTTTTGTCGTTTTTTACATTGTCCAACAAAGCTGCAAAAGTTACATCCGTCTTCTTGTTCATCTCTTGCAGTACCGCCTTGCAGTAAACAGACTCTTGTTCAATTTTACACACATTGTTTATCAACCTGTGTACTGCCGAGGCCAAGTCTTTCGTGTTGTCATTGAGTTGCTCATACATTTTGAGGAACGGTGCACTAGATATACACATAGATGACATTATCAGAGCCTGTAGGTCTTGTAAATTTAGTGCGTTTCCTGGTGCCACCTGCTCAAACTCGCCACGCGCGCACTTCTTTTTTTACGAGTGACACGGCGTCTGATCTTTGGAAATGGTCGTTCCATAAGAGAGGAGTCAGAGGACACCTGCTCTAGGTCGTCCTCACTTGCTGACACAGGTATTGCATTCCCGCTTTGTTCTATTTGTAACGCTTCCATTGAGCGAGTTGCATTCAATCGTTCATTACGGTAAGAACTTTTTGCCTTTTTGTTTTGAGAGCATCTGAGACTGGGTGAGATGCATTCGTCCCTTCTTCGGCGTTTAACAAGGCAGCGGACTTGATGCAGTTTCTGTTGCACAGAGTTGGGCGAAGACTCCTTTTCAACGAGGGGCAACCTGGTCGACGGATCTGTAGGCTGTCCAACGTTATTCCTGTGTCGCCATTACAGCGATCTTTGTTTATTGATGCGTGTAAGGTCAGCGAGCAGTTTGTTCACAACCTCAAGTGAGTTTCTGCGATCCATGCCAACTACACTAGCATTGATCAAAGCAGGTTCGTGCTCCCTTGAAGTTGCTGTCAAAAGAGCATCTGCTGGATTTTCTTGCTGTCCAATCACAAAGTCATATGTGCATTTAAATACCACGTCGTCGTCTTCACAGTTCGAGCCGCCATCAGAGGCACAGTGAAACTCTGTAAGTGTGGCTTCACCTACAGGTCCTATTGTAGACACTGCACTGAAAAAGCAGCAATGAGGTAGCTCTCTGCTAGAAGTAAATATAGATTTAGGACTTTGGGACGCACAGTTGAAATCGTGACAGCTCGCCACACAGTGAGTCAGGCCCAGATGTCCAGACGCAGTGGTCATTTGGCTCCTGACACTCGCTGTCGCGGGAGGATTGTCTACGTCGGATGAGTTGCTGTCCGTCGAACCTTGACAGAAATCTGCCATTGTCGTTGCGTTATTACTACTGGAGTCAGCCACAACGTCACCCGCAGTACTCCCGCTCCCCCCTATAGGATCCATTCCAGCCGGTACACAACCCGGCACCCAACCCGTGAACACATCATTACTTGCAGCCAGAAGGAGCATGGGGGGGGAGATCCAGTGCAGAGTGCTTATTGGTGTCATTTCCAGCACTGTTACCAACTGTACCACCTAAACAAACATTGGTACGGCTGGCAGTATCTCTCGTCATATAGTCACAAACTTTCGTGTCACTTACTTGAGGCTCATCCAGGAATTCTGTGATGGCTGATGAAGGTGCCGGCTCATTTGTAAGGACACAATCCAGGCCGGTAGAATAGTCGCAGTTCACAAGGGTTGCGCTCGCTGGAGTTGCTGGTTTGACTTGCAGGGCCGCTTCCAGGCGCCATTGAGCGCGTGTTTTGGAGGAATGAGCAACTTACATTGCCATACAAAAACCGTGCAGCCCCCTCAAGCTCCCTTGAACTTCCTTGGACTCCTTTGACTCAACACCGACTCCGCGCCCACTCCGCGGGGGAATCGAGTTTTCGTAGGCATGCAGGTACGTCCACAATTGAGAGGGACAGTGTAGACCGACTGCAGGGAAACAGCAATATATTATGCACTACAGCTGAACTAGTGCAGCGCTCATAGCAGTGGAAAAATCCTGCGTGACTGGGTAAAGTGCTTCACTGGATTTTTCTTGCTGGGACACAGGTGGTTAGGTTGACACACGATGCGTCAGAAAGTCCTAATAAAGATGTCAGGATTTTTTATGGTGCCATTGCTGCTGGATACTTTGCTGTCCAAGATGGGATGATTAAGCCAATTTGTGTTCCGGAAATCAAATAACAATCAACGATACATGTGCTTTGCAAAGGAGGAATATTTAGATATCTTTGCATGACTGTGCATGACTGTGAGTTTTTCACCACAATTTAGTTTTCCGGAGCCATTTTGAATTTTTGTTGACTTTTACTCTAGTCTGAATGTTCTGTGCCGCTACCAATGGGGAGTTGGGGTCATAACTCTGTTTCTGTTTTAGAACTAGATTTTTAATCATTATGACCCTAAAAATATGTCACGCTAAAATGTGCTTTTTTTCCCTAGAAGGCACCACAATTCTGATTTTTGCAATACTGGAACTATTGATCATCCTGACAAGTTATCTGCATTCAATTTGAGGGGGGGGATAGCAAATCCAGCACTTCCTCTACAGGGTATATAGCCATGTTGCATGGGGCTGTAGATGGTACACTTATCCCCTGATTTAGTAGGGCAACGATAGTGTCCCATATCCCCTCTTCTGCCTCTCTTGATAAAGGATACTGCTTTACCCGGGGCAACACAGTGCCTGGCTTGAGTGTTTTTCAAACTGGGGTTACTCCTTGTAAGAGCCCCATATCATGGGCATTTGTTGTCCAGAGCCATTCAGGGACCTGCTCCAAGTCTGTCTCAGTGAAGGGGACGGGGCTACAAGAGCCATCAAAGGACATTGCACTTTCCGATACTGCACCATAATATCACAAGGGATAGAAATCGCTAGCACGATCTCACCAACATCTGATCGATCCTAAAAAACAAATCTGTATCAGTCACTTCTCTAAGAGATATTGTAGGGTTAATACACAACACCATGTACCACTCGCACCCTTCGAGTCAGTTCCAATTACCACAATCCTCTTAGCTGACACCACCAGACACTGTAAGTCGAGGGACAGTATTGTCCCTGCCCCCAATTCAGGGGTTACCACAGGCTGTAAAATTAAGTCTGATGGCACTTGCCAACAAGCCTTGCCAATTTGGGACACTACCTCCAGAAGCATGCTTATGCCATAAGCAAACATGTATGGGTCCATGGGAATACCGTGAACCACTGCCGCTCCCTGCTCCTCTCAACTCACCCTGGGCACCGTCTCCTCTCCTACTTCCTTCTCCATGTGTGGTCTCCCCCATTCTCTCACCTTGGCTCTTTTAACATCTACCTCACTCAGTTGGCACTCATCTCCTCCTTCTCCCCCAACTTCCAGTGTCATGCTGACGACACACAACTCTTCCTCAAACTTCCTGCTGACCCTCTTGCACCTTCCATCATCCCTGACTCCCTTTCTGCCATCCAGGCCTGGCGCACTTCCAACGATCTCTAACTCAATGCCAGCAAAACAGAGATCCTTCACATTGGGACTCCTGCCCCCAACTTCTTGCCATCAAGCTGGCCTTCATCCATGGGCTCTCCACCTGCACCCTCGACTCCTGTCTCTCCTTCCTCCCTCACACTCAGGACATTGCCAAGAAGTCCCATTTTCAGTTCTTCCTTCTAAAAGGAATTCTATGTTTCCTCACCTTCCCCCAGAAGCTGAATGTTACCAGGGCCCTGCTTCTCTCTAGGCCTGACTATTGCAATAGCCTCCTTCTGAATCTTCCTTCTTTCACTCAGCGACTTCTCCAGCTAATCCCGAATGGGGCAGCAAGACTTATCCTTGGCCTCAAACCCAGGGACTGCATCTCTCCTGCCTTAAAAAGTCTTCACTGGCTCCTGGTTGCTTCACGGACTAAATTAAAATCCCTCTATCATCCACAAGGCTGTCTAGGGCCAGGGACCACAATATCTGCAACTCTCTCTTACTAAATATTCCCCCTTTAGAGCCCTGCGCTCCTCTGGCAACAACTCTATGAGCCTCATTATGAGTTGGACGGTAAAAACAGGTCCATTACCGGCATGCCGGTAAGAGCGGGTCCGTGCTCGTATGAACCCGCTAATAGCGGGTGATTATGAGTGCACAAGCACGCGCGAGCCCCCATGCCGGTAATGGTAATACTGGCATACTGCTAAAGGCCCTTCAACCCCCCTATACCGGCATCGCGGGACACGCCCATAGCGGTACCGCCTCATACCAACCCCTAAATACCGGCATGGTAATACTGGCATGGTGATACCGTGTTCGCAAAAAACTGACCCGGAAATTACGTCATCGCGCAGGAACAGGAAATGGGCCGGCGGCCATCTTTAAAAACACAATCCATTGCCATCCTCCCCAACCACCAGTTCTTTTGTGTTGTGCTGTGGCAGAATAGAAGCAGGATGTCCAAGGCTACCAGGAAGGCGACCCCCAGGAAGTGCAAACAGCGTTTTTCAGACGCTGAGCTAAGTATGCTCGCTGACACCCTGGCCCAGCATGCGGACACCATCAGGAGCACCGACATGAAGCATGCGGCCCAGACCAAAAAGAAGGAGGTGTGGCAGGAGGTCGCACAGAGGGTGTCGGCAGTGGGAACCACCCCAAGGAGTGTGCGCGACTGTCGGAAGCGGTGGGATGACCTCCGCCTCAGGGTGAGGAAGATCCTGTCGGAGAACAGGAGGGCCGCAATGGCGACAGGCGGAGGCCCACACTCCCCAGTGAAGTTGACGGCATTGGAGGAGACAGCCAGTACCTTTATAGATCCTGAATCAATAGAGGGAATTGGAGACTAGGAGGTGGGCGCCGCATCATCCACAGAAGAAGGTGAGTGACCCATCATATCCGTGTAGGCTAAACCATGATGTGGCACAAGTGACGCGGAAGTGAGACTAGCCAAGGCAATGCATGTCCCAGGCCCACACAACATATCCAGTCAAGAATGTGTGCCACACCCTGCTACACACGCATGCCGAGTGCCAATCCCAACACAAGTGCAACATGACCCAAGCGTGCCCATGGAACTCACCAGACATCCACCATACCAATGCCATGCCACCAGCCATGCATTGATTGCCCACATGCCCCCTCAGAACACCAACTGTCACACCCCTAAAATAATTTGATGCATGAATGTATGAACATATCGCAGCGCAATGGATTATCGCTGCCATGTGACACCATCACTGATGACCTGCATCTCTTCTATCCCCCAGGCACCGATGAGGAAGATGGCATGCAGGACAGGGGTGCAAGTTCATCCACTGCACGGCAAGGGACCAGGGCCGCCGCCACCACCCAGCCCAAGAAACTGCCCAGAGCAACAGGCAGTGTGCCACACTGGGCAGTAACCCTGCAGGAAACACCTGCACCCACTGTCCAGCAGCAGCCACCCACAACAGTGGGAGGCGTTTCTATTCATGCTTCGCCAACCACCGCGGACGTTGTGGATGCAGAGGTGGAGAATGAGGGTGACATCATGTCCGGTACTTCCACCCCAAGCCCCATTACCAGCATCCCTAACCCTACAGTGGCAGAGAGCATGTACGATCCCTGCCTCCACGACTCAGACCTTGATGAGTCAGACATATGCCTCTTTGAGGAGGAGTGTGCCCTGGACGGGGGCACCACACAAGTGCCATCCACCACCCTGCCTACCATCACCCTGGTCACTAGCACTCCTGCAGCCAACGACTCCTTCGAGGCTCGCCTGTCAAGGGTTGAGGCACAACAGGAGTCGATGCTTGAACTGATGCGGCAACCAATATCAGATGGAAATGACTCCATGAGGGCCATTGCCACAGCCATCGCAGCCAACACTGCTGCTGTTGAGGCATCCACAAGTGCCATGAGGGAGTGTCTGGAGGCACTTACGCAGGCCCTGCTTGCAAACCTGCCTCATATGCAGCGCCCACGCCTTGAGGCAGGCATTTGACTGACCATCGACACCTCCACTGCCACAACCCCTTCTACCTCGGCCCAATCGAGCCCTGTGCGGATGACGCGGAGGAGTCCATGGCACCCCCGGATCCCAAAAAACCAAAGAAATAGAGTGGGCAGACAATGACATTTGAAAAATGTACGTTGGTCAAGGGACCAGTGTTTGTTGTACATATGGGGACATTTGGGGGGTTTGTAGGGTGGGTGAGGGGAGTTTACTGGGGGTTGTGAGGGGATTATGTTCACATTATCACACGTCTGGAAAATACACCCGTTGTGTGCAAGAAAATCATTGGCTGGACATACTTCTTTTTGTGCATGTACATTTAATGTGTGATGTGTACAGTGGGGCACTTCTGACAAAACAAGTGTGCATGTCCACATGCAGCCAGTGGGTCACAGGCACATTAATTTCATGGTCCCTGCGATTCAAAAGTATTCGTCAATTAGTGCTTGGCGTACAGCATAGCCATCCCATGCATCACGTAATGGCAGGGGGGCTCCTTCGCCTCCGTCTCCATCCCCTTCATCCTCACCCGGCCCATGCATGTCAATGTCAGGTGGCAGTGGTACATTCCTTTGGACGCACATGTTGTGCAGCATGACACAGGCCATGGTGATCTTTGCCACCTTCTCAGGCCTATATAGGAGTGCCCCACCAGACCTGCTCAGGCAGCGGAACCGCACCTTCAACAGGCCAAAGGTCTGCTCATTCACAACACGGGTATGAGTGTGCACACAATTGTACTCCTCTTCATGGCTGTTCTGCGGATTCCGTACAGGGGTAATTAGCCACGGCCTCAAGGAATATCTTCCATCACCTGCAAGCAGATACAGATAGGTGTGTGTCACTCTGAACTGCCACCTTCAGGGAGCACAGTCATGGCAGCAGCTATTTGGTGTGGGCATGCACATGTCCCAGTACGTGTACAAAACAGTCACCTATATGCAATGTATACTGTAAAGAGGTGCGGTACACTGGATGGGGTTCAATAGATGATGCAGGGTGTAATCATGCATGCTCTGGCAGATGTGCAGTGGTAGTGCAACAATGTTTAGCCTCCAATTCATGTGTATTCTTTACTATGCATGGTCACACTAGCCGCATTGCCACAGTTGCCATCCTATTCAGTCATGCATTGCTTGCCATCACCATGGTGCCCTGGTTGTGCCACTTACTTGTAGTCATCCATATGCATTATTTGGGATATGTGGCCCAGTAATGTGTCATGTTCCATTTGGCTAGTTCAGGTGAGGTGTGTTTAGATCTGCATGCATTCTCCAATCACTGGCTATTGCCACCCAGGTGCACTATTGCCCCCCTTTCCCACCCTGGTGAACTATCCCCCCCTTTCCCACCCGGGTACAGTAGCCCCCCCCCTTCTGCATCCGCACACATCAGTACCCCACAGCATGGCCATGGGCCTGTTGTGCAACTCACCTAGCAGCCAGGCACGTGGTCCAGCATGCGTGAGAATGGTGGTTGTGAAATGCCATGCAGCTGGCCCACTGTGTGTTGGTAGGTGCCTGTGGCCAGGAAGTGTAGCACAGACACCACCTTAAGTAGTGGGGGGGAGGGTGGCAGTGCGTATTTCTATGTGGCTGGCAATGTCATTCTGTATCATGTCCACTATGGTGGTGGTGATGGTGTCACGGTCCAACCGGTACAGGGTGTGGATCTGCTCAGGGGTTAGGTTGAATGGGCTGGGTCTGGTGTGAGGGATTGTTGGCTGTGCTGGTGGTAATTGCTGGGCCTGTCTCACCCTCCTTCTCCTCCTGTGTCTCATCTGTGCTGCCTGTTGTTGCTGCTGTAGTTTTTGTTGTTGTTGCTGTAGTTATAGCAGTATAGGCATGTCCTCCAGCGCCATGATTGCAACTGCTAGTGGTAGCATTTTGGTGTAGGAAGGGGGGTGGTGTGTAAGTGTGCTCCTTTTGTTCTGGGCCACTCAACATTGCCTATACCTGTGGGGGGATTGTGGTGTGTGGGTGTGCTCAGTTTATACTGGCACAGCCTCCATTGACTCCACCTGTGGGGATTGTGTGCACCTGTGGCAGCTGCCTTGTATCCTGCTTGCTGTTTGTGGGTGGTCCGCGATTCCTGTATGGCCGGCATCGTGCAGCCTGTGATTACTGGCTTCGCGATGCCGGTATTTGCATGTATGCGTGAGTTGGAATTACCCCCTATTACCGGCATTGCTCTCTGAAGGTGCGCTTGTACGCGTCTATGCCGCTATTACCGGCACCGTTGTTTAGTGTGCCGATAATACCGGGTTTGCGGGTCGGAATGCGACAGGACGATAAACGATGCCGGTATTACCATACCGGCCTCGTTTTTGCCTTACCGGCATACCTCGTAATGAGGCCCAATGTGTGTAAAGCGTTTAGCTAAACAGGGGGCAGGAAGTCGTCTGTTTTCCTCAGCTAGCTCCCTTCTTGTGAACAGCCTCCCCCATCGTCTTTGTCTTGTGCAGGATTTTCTTAAATTCTGGAAGCTCTTCAAAACTTTCCTCTTTACCTCCTCCTCTCCACAACTCTCCTTGGATAATCTCACAGTTGCTTGTTTTGTGTGCAGGGCTCTTAGTCATCCTCAGGGCCCTGACCTCCCACACCAAATCACCCCCAGCTTCCGTCTATCCTCAGCACTTGCCTCAACTCACCCTCTTCCCTGGAGGTCTCACTTACCCTTAATTGCACTTCACCTGTTACTCACCCATGAGCACCACACCACCTATCCCATTCCCCCTCACTTCTGCACTTGCACATTCTGAACACTCACAAGGCATAGTAGGTTTGTCCTCCCCCCACCCACTATATTTAATATTTCTTTATGTATTTAATTGTATTGTTTAATTGTTTCACATCCCCTTGTCCCCTCCCTGTTGCCCTGTGGGCGTTTTGAAACAGCATTTACCTGTATAAGCACCTAACAAGCAAACAATAAATACATACATAAATAACTATGATAATCATTGCTCTTATGGCACACATGCCTGGGGTGGCACACACTACTCCTTGGTATGTGAAGGGGATGGTCATATACAACCTGCTTTACAGGTCTCGCCCAATAAATGTATTAGAGTTCTCTCAGAATACAACAGGGGTGCACGTATCAACTTTCCTCCTATTTTGATATCCACTTCTTTTGTGTAGGGAACCATGATGACAGCCCCAGAGAAGCCCTGTATGTCAAGTTTTTCACCCGATAGTGGGGATTTCCCTCACTAAACCATGATTTAATGGCACCTGTGTCAACCATGAAGATGAATCTCTTGTTACCTATCTCAGTGCCCACCAAGGGTTCCTCGTCAGGGTGGACTGTACTGGACTGGGCATGCAAGAGTTCTCTGTGGGCTGTCCTAGACATTGTATGTGTTGGTGCCAGGGAACGTAAAAGGGTTGTTCCCCACAACACGCACACCTTGGTAGAGTATGACAGTGCGTTGGGCACCACATCATTCATTGGCAGGTTACTTCCATACATGGTGTTCTGTAGGGGCATTAGTGGTTCTGTCATCTGGGGGTTCTGACCTTGCACACTTGGGGGTCGTGGTGGTAGATTAGTTGATGTATTTCATAGGTTATGGAGGTTGGCCTCAGGGTCTGTACCTGTGGTTGGGGCTGGGGCGGTAGGCAATAGTTGTTATACGGGTTGCCTCCCATCCCCCTGCCTGATCCTACACTCCCTTGCAAAGTGACCCCATTTCCCACAGCTCCAATATTGCAAGGGTCCCATACCTACTGCCCCAGGTCCCATGCCTCCAAATCCCCCTGTCCCCCTCTGAACCCACCCTCCCGCGTTGCTGACCTCTTTGCTGCCACTCTGGGTAGCGGTACTGAGGTCCACCTCCCCACTATCCTTGTCCTCCTCCTGGCCAAAACGCTGTTATTCTCACATCTGAAGGTTCCAAGGTCTGCTCTGCCACCTACATTTGAGCATTTTATGATCCTTCCCCTTCAACTGCTATTTTTGCTAGCTTTTTCTGTACTGGTTACGCTTCCTCAGCCTTCAGCCTTTGGGCTGTTTCCTTTTCTCTCTCCTTTATTCTTTTACTATGTTGTATGATTATGGTTTGAATCTCAGCCCACAATTTCGCTTCAGTGACCACTGTTTTGTGCCTTCTGAACTTCTTTGGGCAAACCCCTTTTGATAACGAAATAAAAAAAGAGGACCTGACCGGTCCCACTGAACCCTTGAATCTACACGACACATCTCCTGAACCTTAATATTTTGCACAAGTCTTCATCGTCCCTCATAGTATACTGCACGATAGACTGCAGGTCTGGTGTGTCAGGATACGCTTGCTGCAGTGCATCCCACACCTGTGCCCTGACATTGTTAAATGGCACGGCATTGTGTGTGTGTCGTCATCTAACTTTACTCCTGGATACCCTGCTTTAACCCGCACGCCTCCAGCCTGAACCCCACAATTGCAACAAGTAAATATTTTATGTACACCACGGACAAGGGGATCCCTGCAGTCTGCATTTCAAAGGCATAGAACCACTTTCCAGCCCTGGCAGTAAGGGGTGTCAGCAGATTAATCAAGTTATTCTTATCCATTTGCGCCTGGGTGTTCTGCCTAGGCCTTTATGCAACAACGACATCTGGGTACCTGTACTCCTCCAATCTTTTTGTCCACCACTTCCCTTTTACCTTGCCTCTGCTACCAAACCTATTCCTTAACCGTGGTCCCCACAAACTTTCCACTCATGGCGTTAACTCTAGCACCAGCTGCGCATCCCCCTCATCATCCTCCATCTCATCCACAGTATCCCATTTGTCTTCCCTCAGCTCTCGATCTGGGTACCTGTCTGACCTCACTGTCCCGTATCCCGTACTTTCGCTCGCCCATCCTCACATCCCTCCTTTTCAGTGTGCATGTCCTTTATGGCCGTACCATTTAAGCTAAACAAAATGTCTCCTGCTCTTCATTCATCCAACTCACTACCCTTCTTTCCTCCCCCTCCTGTGTCACCCACAATCAAGCCAATTCTACCCGCGTAGCCTCCAATGCCACTTCGAACTCCTTCTGAACTTTACAATCCTGGGGCAGGATAGCACTCAGTGTTCATCCGTAGTGAGGTGGGGCAGTAGCCGGGGTAGGCAAGTATGTCAGGTTTGTGTATCCCGTGGCTGTGTGAGTGGTGAGTAGATAAAGCCCTGTATTTGAGAGCACAGCTTTGTTCTCCAGTGTCGTCACAGGCATTGCATCTAGGCCTACCCCTTCAGGGTTCTGCGTTGCCCCTCCATCCGGGTCCTCCACATCCTCTATCATCTTCCACAGGTCTAATATCTCCTTTCTCTTTTGAAGTTGTTTACCTTTTAGCAGCTAAAAACCAGCTCATGTGCTCTAATATACCGCTATTGTGGGTGCCCTGCTCTGGCCAGGAGTGGTGCATCCCCCATTGTGTCTCTACCACCCATTGTTTATGGTTCTTCTCTATCTTGTCTTTGTACAAGGGAAGCATGTTATACATGTACTCCAATGGCGTCCCTCCTCCCATCTTCACAATGTGGGTGCTTAAAGCCCCAACATTTACAATTATTCCCTGCGCACACTTTTATCACCAAAGTCACTACCAGTCCATCGTCCCCACCTCCCCATCACTCCCTGTGAACACTTATGCCTCCCCCTAGCCATACGTGCACACACACACACACACAAACACACAAAAAACAAGCTACCAAAACCGGCCAACCTCTGGCCTCCACCTGTTGCACAAAAAATCGTAATACACAAAAATAACAAGCTAAAACAACAACCACTACTTCATCCAAGCCCACTAATCATATGGAGCTCATATTTTTCCTTTATCTCCTTATCACAAACAAATGGCGCCATCATCTTCCCTCACTCGGAAAGGCTTCGACACTCCTGTTTTCCTCTGTAAAATCCTCTTAAAATAACAATACAACTAAATCTCACCATACCACACTCCTCCTTCACTCATACACACTGCACTCCTCCATACACCATCTCCCTCATTATCCCTCGTAAGGGGTGTACTCGTGTCTGCGTGTTCACCCAAGCTCCTCCATCACAGAGTCCCAATAATGGCCTGTACTCACCCAGTAGCCGTGCCCTGCTCCAAAAAGCAGACGGGAATTCTGTGAAAATGGCTTCTGTACAACTCTGCGGGTTGCACGCTTGGGACTGGTTGCTACAGGTGGGCGCAGCCCCTTCAGAGAGGCGACCTGGGAGCCTCTATCATTGCCAGGGTTGCTGGGATCACGTTGGGGTTACCAAATGTGGGAAAGCTCATGCCAGAAAAAATACAACCCACTAGAGAAAAAGGCTCAAGGCACCGCTTGCAAGGATAACAATTATTTTATTCCTAAAAAATAGGCGTGCATCAGCAAAGAGCTCTACTGCTGCCAAATGTTCTGCCAAAATCTGCATGAGCAGCACTTTAAGATGGTACATCACATCATCAGTGACATCATTACATGCAGTAAAAACCTGTGCGGCTGGTTGGTGAGATCCTTTAAATAGGCTGCCTGCTCCATAGGGGATGCCAGGTCATTGGTCTCAGCCCCTTCTGCTCACCTTCTTCCACGTGGGTGATGCTGCAGGTGTCATTGGTTATGAGGTGGCAGCTAATTGGCAATTATGTGAAAAATAAACAATACATCTCTATCTATGTGGCAGTGCACCTGGTGCAAGCAGACAGGGGCCTCATGGAAAAGCTGAGGTCATACTAACTCACAAACCTTGCCCAATCCCAGACAGGCCGGCATCTGTCCAAGGTTTCCCACCCCCGTTCTGGGCTGTCATTTTATCCATGCCTGCACCTCAGAGCACAAATCATGTGACCCATGAGTGAAGGCAGAGAGTCCTGCTTTCTGGTCTTTCTTGATCAATTGGATGTCTAACAGGTTTATGATCAGTGGTCTGGGGATGACTGGTACTTTGGAATTCAGGGGTCATATGGCTAGGGAATTTGGGTGCCATAACTTAAGAGTTGGGACTGGTGGGGGTCAGAGGCCCGTGCCCTCCTTCTTGTCGGATTGTATTACACAAAGGTGCTCAACTGTCCCCCCGTGGCCTTGCTGGGCACAATCCTCCGAGAACACAAAGACTGGCAACTTTTAAGACAATGAAGGGTTCATGGATCTCTATAGCTCTGGCCTTTCTAATCACTGCCCGGGATATAGCCTATTCCTTTCTTCATGTTCGCAGCCTAGGCCTGTGATGACTAATGCACTGTATTTGTGTCTTGTGTTCCAATATGACTGCTAATATCTAAGATGGTGTTTGATCCCACAAGTGCACTACGTCTATGAAGCATGTAATAATATCATTGCGTAAAGGACTTTAAACCCTTCCCCCTCCCCCTGGTCTCTTATATTGCACTTCATGGCCTTTGCCTTATTCGATACCGCTTACTCGTTCTTCTAAGGTTTTAGAGAAGGCTAAGGTGTTGTCTAAGTAGAGCACTAAGGAGTGTAACAACAGGACAGCAAATACATGACCTACAAATCATTGGAAAATGGATGGTGCGTTCGCCAACCCGAAGGGCATTACATGATATTCGTAATGACCAAATGAGATGCGAAATGCTGTTTTCCTTTCATCGCCTTATTTGGATTATCACCAAGTGATATGCTCATCTGAGATCCAATTTGGAGAAGACAGTGGCTCCTTGAACGGCCTCAAAAATGTCTTGGATGAGGGGCAGAGGATATCAGTCTTTGAGGGGGATTTTATTTAGTCCCATGTAGTCAATACAAGGTCTCAATTCTTTACAGTCTTTCTTTAGGATAAAGAATAAGGAAGCTCCAGCCGCACTCTAGGACTCGGTTATGAGACCATGATGAAAATTAGTCTGTAAGTAGGTATGCAATGCCTCCTTTTCAGGTTCCGACAATGTATACATGCAGCCAAAAGTCACTTGTGTATTGTGTAACAATCATCACCCTATGAGGTGGTAACTCTTTGAATTCCTCGTTTGATAATACATCCATGAAGCTGTGATATCATGCTGGGAGGAGATGAAGATTCAATATGGTAGCGTTTGTTGATTCAGTTTCCGGTGTGTCAATGTGTCTATATAACCCCACTGATCCTGTGGAAGACAGGAGGAAAGACAACATTCTGACCCAGAAAGAGAGTTTCAGCAGTCCAACTGATGTATGGGCTGTGCTTTCTTATTCAAGGAAATCTAATATTAATGGGTAAATGACTGTTTTTATTAGATCCAATGTTACCTTCTCAGAATGAGAAGAAACAGACATGGTGAGATGAGAAGCCTGTTCTTTAATTGGTCCCAACATTAGAGGAGTCCCATCCACACCTTCCACAGGAACCTGTATTGTTTTCTTGACTCAGGGTATGTTGTTTTGTTTGGCACATTCAGCATCCATAAAGAGTCCTGCGGCTCCATCATCTATGAGAGTAAGGTTTTGTCAGAGAAACTTAGAGTACCTTGGGGAATGACCATTGCATGCGGGTTGTGTATACAGCCCAGGGAACCTTTCAGAACAGACACATCCATAGTTCCCGTCACGGATGGGTAGAAGCGTTTCCCGAACGCTTTGGAGGGGCAAGTGGGCAGTCTTTGAGGACATGATTCTTTGACCTGCAGTACATGCATAGCCCCAATGCTCTCCTCTGATTTCTCTCATCAGGCATCAGCGGTCCTCGAGCCATTCATAGTGGCATAGGTTTTGCTTCTTCAGTTAGTCTTGATGGCTTGGGAGGGTCGATTTGTGGTTTGTCAGAGGTGAGTCAATAGGTTTGGCTCTTTTTCCTTTGCAGCGTCCTCTCCTGTAGTCTGTAATCTAATTGAAGTGAAGATATGAGGACGAGGAATTCGGGAATCCTCGCCCTTTAGGTCCTCATTTAAGGCTCTACGTAATATTGTAAGAAGTGCATCCTCTGCCCAGGCTGTTTCTGAGGCTAATTGTTTAAATTGTGTTATATAGTTCAAGACGTCCATATTGCCTTGTCGTTAATATAACACGTTTTCTTGTGCCAAAGCGACCAATTCTCATTGTCCAAACATAGCCTGTAGGTTATTGAGAAATACAGGATGTGAATCCAATAATTGGTTATTGGTGGTCACAAGTGGTGTTGCCCAAGCAAGGGCGTTTCCTGATAAATTTGAAATCATGAAGCGCACCTTAGAGCGATCTGTGGGAAAGAACGTTGTTTTTTATGGTGAATTGAACCAGGCAAGTATCTATAAACTCTTTCAGTCTTTTAGGGTTCCCATCGTACTTTCCTGCTGCCAAAGGACTTGGAGGGAGTTCTGTTTGGGGTTGTGTAACCATCTGTCTGCGCAATGTATTTTCTGTCTTCAGGTTTTGTTCTTCCACATTTAAAGATTATACAGCTGCAACCAGCTGTTGCATTTGTTCATCCATTCTTAATCAAATGTGGGTGTCACTATCTATTAGCAGTGTCTGTTTACTCACAGCTTTGTTGCTTGTTGGGCTGGTAGTTCTTGCAGCGGTAAGTTGCAGCAGTGTTTGTAGTGTAAGATGATAGAAAGGAAGTCCCAAAAGGTATTCAGAGGCTGGTCAAAGCCAGTACTCCATGTACCAAGTGGGCGGCACACTCAGGAAACCAAACCTGAATCCGGTTGAAGTGGTTGCAGGACAGAAGAATGGAGGTTTCCAAGTTGCCGGTCTGGTGAGTGATCTTCTAGGGGCAAATAGAGAGTGTCTTTGTAATGCAGCTCCAAGGAAGTATAAAGGATGAAGGTTTATCCAATGTAGGTAAGTAGATCAGTGCCTGGAATTCGATTGAAGGTAAGTAGAGACAGTAGGTTTGTAGGCAGGGCAGGGGATGAGGAAGGGTTAAAGAAACGAAAGGTAGGAAGAAGTGCCAAAAAGAGAAAAAGACGGAGAAAGGAAAGAAAGAATGGAGTGGAGCAGGAGGAGTACAGTAAGAGGTGAAGGTGAAAGGTAAGTAAGCATGAGAAAGGAAGTAAAGAATGAAGCTGCGCGACGCAGAGAGAGAGAGCAGCTCTCTGACCGCTTCGAGCCGCAAGAGGGGAGACCAGAATAGAGAGAAGAGAATGGAGTGAAACTGTAGGCAATACAAGATCAGAGAAGAAAGTAGCTAGAAGAGCAGGCGAATAGATAAGGAGAGAAAGCCAGGTAGGCAAGCGGAACGGACAAGGGACAAGAAGGGGAAACAAAAGAAGGAGCACAGAAGGCGGTAACGGGGAGAGAGGAATGGAAGGGTTGCAAGGAATAACAAGGTAGCAAAACACTAGAAGCGTAGTAGCAACACTCCAGACTCACCTAGTTACGGGCATAGTTAGAATGAAGCCGGAAGGTGCTAGCGCACCATTTTGGAAAGGAACTACACTTTTGCAGTTTGCCAATGTGGATGGCGTCTAAGAGGCGCCATCTTGGAGTGCATTTGGAATGCTCTCTCTGGTATGTCCTCCATTTGTGCTATAAGGATCGGGATGTTTCCCTAACACACGCTGAGTGTCTGCCATATTTATTATAACAAAGCAGTAATACAGAAAGGTAAATAAAATGTCTTCCAACATAAATATTGCATGTGGTTTCTACTGATCTTCAACTCTTCAGGAAGTAGTTGGTAGCCATCTTCAAGTGGCAGCGTCAGTCGCTGAATGCTTATTTGTAAACGTAGTGGTGCTGTGGTGACAATGGCTCTTAATGCTGCCTCTGAAATGTTAAGTTAGATCTGCCATGCCATTGATAAAAGAAGATACAATGTTGCAATAATTAGAAGTGACCACCACAGTGAGCTGAGCCTGTTTCATGAAATGGCGGTTGTATACGAATTGTTCGTTTTACAACTGTTCAAATTACAATTGACCTTTTCACAATGGACCGAATTGTGAAGGTCAATTGTAGCATATATGTGGGGGGAAACCCCCCACAACCCCCCACCCAACGCCAAACCCCCCAAAACCCCTATATATATATATATATATATATATATATATATATATATATATATAGGGACGTTATGGTTAAGTTGCGCTACTAAAAACCTATGAAATTCAGTAAAAAAACTTTGTTAAAGGGACGTTATGGTTAAGGTGCGCTACTAAAAACCTATGAAATTCAGTGAAAAAATGTTGTTAAAGGGACGTTATGGTTCAAAGTAAAACCGAAAAACCCCTGAAATTCGGCAGTTATGGTAAGATAAGCAACCATAACTCGCGCCGCCACCGAACACTGCTAACACTAACACCCAGGACATCAAAGATGGCATCACAAATGTCATTGATGACATCACTGATGACATCACATGTCTGACTCCCCCTTTTTTCCTTTCCTGACATATCTAGGCCACATGATTTTCTTCAGTAACAGTCAGGAACTAAAAATTGTAAATTACTATATTTGTAGACTTATCCTTCAAGTATGTTCTTAGAATAATTCCCTTATGGTCCAGTCATATCATATGAAACATATACATAGGAGAATTCACAACCTTGAAAGACAGCAATCCTTTTTGTGCATTAAAATTATCAGTAGATTTATCAGCACTTTCTGATACTTTTGATGTTTTTTTATTACTGTACTTTCCCTTGTATATGCTCATATTTTTATATGTTGTACTCACACTATTTTCCTTAGTGTCCAGACACATCATGTGATATATATAGATAGGGTAAGTAACAGCTTTGAAACAGAGCAATCATTTCCCTGCATAAAGGTAATCAGTTAGGTTATGAACACTTTCTGCTACTATTGCTGTTTCTTTTTCCTACTTCAATTCCCTTGTATATATTCATATTTGTATGTGGTGTTGTCTCTTTGTGATTTGTGTATAATAATGCAATTATGTAGTAAGTGGGTTTTATTACCTACTTATCACAAGTTTCAATGTACGCAAAACTCTAATATGAAAACAGTTATCATTTCAATATTCAACATGGCAAGCTTATGAATATTGCACCTCCATCATGTATGCTGCACACAATGCCTATGTTTCTACATGAGTACCTTAGTATACTGGATTGAAGTTAATAATAGAATACTATTTATATCAATGCATAGCTTAATGCAATGATTAGCACTTGATATTTATTCCAATAATCTTTGACACTTTTTTTATTAACATTACACTAAGAATCCCTTGTACAGACTTTTCATGAAAGGTAAATGCAGATGTGATGTCATCAGTGATGTCATCAATGACATTTGTGATGTCATCTTTGATGTCCTGGGTGTTAGTGTTAGCAGTGCACGGTGGCGGCGCGAGTTATGGTTGCTTATCTTACCATAACTGCCGAATTTCAGGGGTTTTTCGGTTTTACTTTGAACCATAAAATCCCTTTAAAAACGTTTTTTCACTGATTTCATAGGTTTTTAGTAGCGCAACTTAACCATAACGTCCCTTTAACAAAGTTTTTTTACTGAATTTCATAGGTTTTTAGTAGCGCAACTTAACCATACGTCCCTTTAACAAAGTTTTTTTACTGATTTACTGAATTTCACAGTTTTTTAGTAGCACAACTTAACAATAATAACTTTGACTTTATGTACATATAATATGGAACATGCTGAACCCTTTCTACTGAATTTGACGGTCCGCAGACATGTTTGGACAACAGTACCACCACCTAAAAACTCTGGGGGGGTATGTGTAATAGTTATATTATAACATAGGAACATTTAACAAATTCACAAAGCAGCACACATACAAAGTATATGTAGTAATACTTAAAAAATGTTACCCATATATGTAACACACTAACCATTCATGTAAATACAATATGTTTTAAAATGGAATATAGCAAAAGAAGATAAAGTGGCTTCCATCATAATTACCTCACAGACGCTCCACAACCAACAGCAAGACCAGACGTATACACTACTGATTACATATCTCACCAGACATAGTAAGTGCACTTCTTTTTACTCATATATTTATAAACTTTCTATATTAGAAAAAAAAAAATATTACTTTTTTGTTTTCTCACAGAAATGTGTAGTACTCTCGACTGGCTAGAGGAGCATTTCCCACGAGAGGAAATGTTAGAAAATAGTCCACCTAATGGTACACACTTTACTATATAAACCAATTAATAAATATTATTTTGTATACATTTAACATATATATTTTTTTTATTACAGACCATACAAAAATTCCAAGCATCTCACAACAACAATCAGAGGATATCACTCTACAGCAGATTAATAAAAAAATGGACGACCTTATGCAAAACTTTATGGATTTGAAAAACTTTGTGGAAAATTATGTGAAACCCCCAACAGCACACCATTGTCCAACCTGCACTTGTCCCCCCTCACCCTATCCCACGCAGTTAACCCCAAACCCTGTCTATGGACCAAAGCGTTTCGATGAGATTTCCTTCCCTTCTTCACCTGATCCCAGTTATCTAGAATTCCCTAATTCTCCTGTTTTTGTTTCCGTTTCTGCCCCACCTTCCAAGTCATAATTGTATATATATGTGAAATAAAGTTACTTTTCTTATATTGTGTTGTAATTACTTTCAGTTCCTTGTGATAAAACCAATGTAGGTGTCCACGGACACCGCGGTTGTTCGGAAATGTTCGTAATGAAAAGAAAATGTAACTGTCCTGAGGACACTACATCTGTCCGTAATGTTCTCATGCAAGTTGAAAATGTTCTAAGAACACTCGTAGTGTCCTGAAATGTTCGTAAATAAACGAAAATGGAGGTGTCCTTAAGAACACTATGCCTATTTGTAGTGTTCGATAGCAAGCAGAAACTGTTCTAAGAACACTTGTGGTGTCCTGAATTGTTCGTAAATAAACGAAAATGAAGGTGTGCTTGAAACGCTATGTCTGTCCGTATTGTTAGCAAATAAATTAAACTGTGCTAAGAACAAACGGCTGTCCGTAACTGTTCGTTTTACATGTGACGCACTTTTAATTAGTTCAGGACCCGAACACTGTCCGTAGAACATCAACACGCATGCGCAAAACAATGTCCGTACATTGGGTGTCCTGCGGACGACCGCTACTTTAGCGAACATGCTCACAAAACAATCATGTGACCGCGCCCACGCTCATCTCGTGCTCTAAATGCGGACACTGTTCGTGTCCCCGACCAGTTTAAAAGTACATTTCCAAGTAATCCACAATATTTCTCATTAAAAAATCACCATACCACAAATCCCACATACTAATCCTAACTTTCCACATAGTTTTTGTGACTTTTTGAACCTTTTTTGATGTTCGATCTGTCTTGCAGACGGCGCGCATGTCCACGACCTGCGCACAAGCACCCCTATATAAGACCACGCCCTAGAGCGCATTCTCATTGTGTTTCTGACTATTCCAAAGAGCACACTGCATTTTGCTGCATACTTTGCAGATTTTGAGATTTCCATCTCCAAGCCTATGACATCCATGGCTCGACTATTACCACATGGTGCTACATCTGCCTCAGCACCACCCCCAACCCCACCCCCTCCACCACCACCATTTCCCCAAGGGCCTGAAAAGGGGAACAGGAGTGAGGATACAGAGGAGGAAGAAGAGGATGACGAGAATGAGGTAGAGGAAATCCCTACTACCCGCTGTCGGCGTGAATCTTGGGTGTGGCGGTTGTTTACCGTTCATGGAAACGGTCCTAAGTCTCATGCGAACCGTGTCACCTGTAATGAGTGCAAAATGGTACTCAGTCGCGGGAAGCATGGTTCGTATAGCTTTGGGACCACTACCATGAAGCGACACCTGCGCTCATTCCACACTGGGGCCATTCGCAAGGTTGTACCTTGCGAGAAGCGTAGTAGGTTGATTGCCTCTACTTCATCCTCCGTTTCTGATCCTGTCACCACAAGGAACACCTCTGTGGGACAGCGTCTTCCTCAAGCTGCCTCACAGGCCATACAGAATTCTGATGACCCTTACCTTTCGTGGGTCACAGTTGTATGTGTGTACTGTGACACAGTACTCTGCAGGGGGGAGCGACTTCGGAGTGCTTTTGAGGCGATCGTCTCAGAGCACCAGAAGACCTGCTCACTACCCAAATAAAACCCACTCTACATCTTCCTCTCTCAGCTCGCCCTTTCTTATCCCTTTGGTTGGTGTCCCCCCCTTTACCCTCCTTTCCCTACTCTCCTAGTGTGTTGTGTATAAAAAAGAACAAAAAAAATACAAAATAACAAAAATCAAAAAAAGAATAAGACTCTTTTCAGAGCCGCCTTTCACAGTTAAAAAATAGAAATGAAGATACATAAAGCATAGCCATTTCCATTTCGTGAAAGTCCGCGGACGGTCCGCGAACAGAAAAACAATTGCATTGCTACCCTATTGAAACCAATGCACTTTTCTCTAACAGGAAGTGGTGGCTCTGAAAAGAGCCTTTGGGAGGTGTTTGAACGTAAAACATTTTAACTACGTAAGACGTACTTCAAAACGAATGCTGTATTTCTAAAAAAAGGTTGCAATGCATTTTGTACATTTCTCAGAAAAATCTGATTGCCAGCATAAGTAAGATGGACTCCATCTTTAAGAAAAATGTATATACTACGAAACAAAATATTTTCATTGTTAAAAGAGGACATGCCAAAATCTCTTAGGAGGGCACAAACAGCCTTATTAACATTACGCCTTGCTTTCTCCATTTGTGGACCACATGAGAAAGAACGAAGCCACACTTGTCTCTGCGCAATCCGTGAAAAAATTATTTTAGAGTTTGGAAACATGTCCATTATCTTCTGAAGTCCTTCTTTCATTGCAAATTGCAAAGAAATTCCAGACACATGTCCTAAACCGTTACCTCCACAATGAATTACAATTATGTCTGTATGTTCCTCTATCTTCAAAGTTGCACAGAGAGGTAGCAAGTCCAACCACTTCATTCCACGCACTCCATGCCAGCGCACTTCCACATGTGGGAATCCAAGATCTATAGATACTCCACAGCTTTCTGCATGCACCTTCAACCAATGAATCCACGAGTCTCCCAAAATCCATACAATCTGTGTTTTGAAACACTCAGCCATAGCTATCTGTTCTTCTCTCTGCAAAAACAATATCTGAGAAAACCTCTCCTAGCACAACACACTCACTAAACTTTACTGACCAATCCCTTGCTTCTTCCAATCTCATTTCCATACCTCCCCCTCCCCAAATTACCCGGATGTAATATGCGGTGTCCTAGAACTACCGCCATGTCCGCGAACGTATTGTAACATGTACAGCCCTTCTACCATTTCGATTTCACTCTCTGTGCCATTCCCTCATTGGATGTAGCTAAGCAATCACATGACCATCCACCAATCAAATCCAATAACTCTACATGTAACTGCATCATCATAGAGCAGCACTACAAATGTACAGTGTATCTCTCGGAGTACAAGTCTCATACCATTGACAACCACGATCTACGAGAAATACTATACAAATCTCCAATATTACTACTTGCAGCTTGGTCCATATCCATATACATGAACAGAAAGTACAGGTATGCATATTTTCTACACAGTACATGAACACATTTTCTAACCGACTTTTACCTTCTATAATCTGAAAAATGAATGGACGATCATTGTTTCATTGTCCTAAAATGACCTGTCACTTACAAACCTTTATATCGTTTAATTTCTTCATACACACACACACACACATGCAAATACTATTAAACTAACATTTTTGAAATAAAATATATACACGACATATAATCACACAAAATAACATACACGCTCTATGATCAAATCTCAAACAATAATATTTGTACAAACACATAATTGGTTTTAATTTTTTTCGTTTATATAAGTACTTACGTGCAAAATAGGCTATGACACATAGCTCTCACCTCACACGCTTTTGGCGGGTGTCACCCGCCTTGTAAAGGACGGACTCACTCGCCAAGCCTCCTGCATGCCCATTCATTCCAATGGGCGTCTCACCCGCCAAAAACAAAATCAGGTGATTTCACCCGCCTTTGCGACACACATGGTTGAGAGCTATGATGACAATGACTCACTATTACGTGGAAAAGCTTAGTTACAAGAATAGTGGTATACGTTGGTAGATTATGAATTCCACAAACCATAGTAAAGATATTTTCTTTCCTACTCTTAGTCATATTATAGTTTTAATGGTTTTCAGGAAGGCGCTGAGCATTTCAATTTAAAAAAATCTATGTCTAAAATGAAAACAGTGCTATATAGCAACCAAATTACTAATTTCTTTCTTTTTACAATTGCAGTGAAGCCCATTCTCCTGAATAGAAGCAGCCGATTTTGATTTACAAAGAACAACTAAGAAGCAAACTACTCATTTTTGAAAAAAAAGTAAGTAGATTGTTACCATAATATTTGATAACTCACACGCACTGTACGGCGCATTCATGGTATTTCTGTGCCCAAAAATAGAGATTCCCCCCGTCTTAAACAGTGATCTCCTGTCAGAATGGCCCTCAAATTCCTATTTTTCGGCACACAAATTACCCAACTCAGCCGCTAGAATGTAGATGTTGTAGAACAAACAACTGTTTTAATTGTATAGCTTTACCTATATTATTTATTCTTCTCCACACCACCGGCTTACTTTTTTCTGTCATCTGAACCCCAGTTTAGTAACACATTAATTGAAGAATACCCATCCCTAGTAGTTCAACTTCCCAATTCACAATCACACACCATTACATACATCTTTATCATCTTACTCAAACAATCATGCACACAACACACATGCATTGCAGAATACCCCAACCCATACCTTCTGTATTTTTTTCAACAGACGCTAAAGAATGCCCACCAAGAAGCAACTCCGTAGAAAGAGACGCAGAAGTAGAGCAAATGAAAAGAAAAGTCTCCAACATAAACACCCATCTATAGCAGAATTTGTAAAAAACATTGAAACACAACAGCTAATACAGTCATGTTGTGAAACAGAAGAAGTTTCTAGTGCAAACACTTTGCCTCCTCTATCACAAAGTAAAACAACCCAAAAAACTATTAACAGAAGGAACAAGTTACTTACCTGTAACTGTTGTTCTCCAGCATGGGTCTGGCATGGATTCACATGCTCATGAATATTCCCCGTCGTCAGGCTGGGAATCCTCGGTAAAGAAAAAACCAGTATCAGTTTCGTTTCTGATCTGTCTTTCGTAGTAGTAACCAATCACTGGTGTCTGCGTCATACTGACCACAGCCAATGACTGCCCTCTACCTAAGCCCCGCCTCTGGCAGCCATCTTCAGATTTGGAAGCACGTGAAGTGGCAGTATGACCAAGTGAAGAGCCGCAGAGGGGGTAGGCGGGAGGGTTCGCATGTGAATCCATGCCAGACCCATGCTGGAGAACAACAGTTACAGATAAGTAACTTGTTCCTTCTCCAGCATGGGGTCTGGCATGGATTCACATGCTCATGAATAAAGAATACATAGCAGTACACACATGCACAACCACGGGAGGTGGCAAAGGCTCAACATTAAGCATTACATCAAACTCAACATTAAGCAATCTTACCTCCTCACCAGGCTCACCTCAGGCGAACAGGTTGCGCAGCACTGCTTGGCCGACCCTGGACTCCTCCCTAGAATCCCGATCGACGCAGTAGAATTTCGTGAAGGTGTGCGTCGACCTCCACGTAGCAGCCCTGCATATGTCCAGCAGGGGCACACCAGATAGGAACGCCGTGGTAGCTGCGATCGCTCTGGTGGAATGGGCTCTCGGACGGCCAGGCAGCGGTCGGTTTGCCAACCGATGACAGTACATGATACAGCCGGAGAGCCATCTGGAAATGGAAGCCTTCGAGAGAGCCTTCCCCTGATTGACAGGTCCAAAGTTCACAAAGAGTTGTGATGTCTTCTGAAAACACTTTGTGCGGTCCACGTAGAACTTCAGCGCTCTAGCCACATCAAGCGAGTGCAAAGTCCTCTCAGCCGGCGACGAAGGCGACGGGAAAAACACAGGCAACACCAAGGGTTTGTTGAGGTGGAAGTCCGACGGCACCTGGGGCATGAAGGAGGGGTGCGTCCTGAGCACCACCCTCGTGTCGTGAAAAGTCAAGTATGGTGGCTTGCAAGATAGGGCCTGGATCTCTCCCACTCGTCGTGCGGAGGTGATGGCCACAAGAAACGCTGTTTTCCACGACAGGAACTTCAACGGGGCCGAGTGCAGAGGTTCGAACGGAGGTCCCATGAGCTTGGTCAGCACCACGTTGAGCTCCCACGCCGGGGCCGGAGCCTTCATCGGCGGGAACGATATGAACAGTCCCTTCATGAACTCTTTCACCAGACGATGAGACCACAAGGACGTCCGCCCCGTGGTTCTGGTGTATCGGGAGATCGCAGCAAGATGAATCTTGATGGACGCGTGTGCCAGTCCAGCCTTGGCCAGCGTCAACAGGTACGGCAGTACTTGGGGAGCCGTAATCCTTAGAGGGTTAATCTTCTGTGCGTGGCACCAGACAGAGAACCTCTTCCATTTGTGTCCGTAGCATTTAAGAGTCGAGGACGCCCTGGCCTTTGCAAGAACCTCTCTGCAGTCGGCCGGTATGTCGTATCCTCCAAACTCTAGCGCTGCAGGAGCCAGGCCTGCAAGTTCAGCGACTTCGGGTCGTGGTGGAGGATGGCGCCTCCTTCCCTGGAGAGCAGATCCGCGTCCACTGGCAGCTTGATTGACGGGGACGCTGACAAGTCCAGAAGGTCCGGGAACCATATCTGCCTCGGCCACGCAGGTGCGACGAGGATCATCCTGCACCGTGACCTCTTGAGCTGGTTGATGAGCCGGATCAGCAGTGGCAGTGGAGGGAACGCGTGTAGGAACAGGCCTTCCCAGGGGAACGAGAAAGCATCGCTGATGCTCCTCGGCTGGGGAAACCTGCTGCCGAACCTCCGGCACTTGGAGTTCGTCGCCGTCGCGAACAGGTCGATCTGGGGTGTGCCCCACCGTCGGAAGAGGCGATCCACTAGATCCTGCCGTAGTTCCCACTCGTGGCACGAGCGCAGCTCCCTGCTGAGTGAGTCGGCGATGGTGTTTTTTATCCCTGCCAGATGAAACGGCACCAGAAACATCCTTTGGGTGACGGCCCAATGCCACAGGTCCTGCGCCTCCTTGGACAGTGCTGGGGACCTGGTTCCACCCTGTTTCCTGATGTAAAACATGGTGGTGGTGTTGTCGGTGAAGATCCTCACCACCTTGCCCTTGAGGGACAGAAGGAAGGATCTGAGGGCCCAAAACACTGCACGGAGCTCCAGGACGTTGATATGGAGGGACTTCTCCGTCGGGAGCCAAAGGCCTCTCGCGTGCAGATTTTCGGTGTGCGCTCCCCACCCTTCCAGGGAGGCATCCGTGGTCACTGTCTCCTGGTGGCCTGGGGTCTGGAAGTCCATGCCCGCCGTCAGATGCGCGCGGGTGCCCCACCAGCGGATCGCTCGTCGGAAACTCTCGTCGAGTGTGATCCTCTCCTCGAAGTCGCCCGTCGTTTGGATCCAGCGCGCGTCCAGGAACTCCTGCAACAGGCGCATCCGGAGCCTGCACATGGGAATGAGGTAGATGCAAGAAGACATCATTCCGAGGAGGGACTTGATGGACCTCACCTTGGCCGTGTCAGCAACCAACATCCGCTGTACCTTGCCCAGGATGACCCTGGTCCTTTCCTCCGACGGGGAGGCCAGAAGGGACACTGTGTCGAGCTTCGCTCCCAGAAACAGTGCGTCTTGCGCGGGTACCAGGTGGGACTTGGCGTAGTTCACGGAGAATCCCAGGTCTGTGAGAAGTTGGACGGTCCTTGCCGTGTGCTCCACGGCGAGCTCCCTCGTCTTGGCTCGGATGAGCCAGTCGTCCAGGTAGGGGTAGACGTGGATCCCCTCTCGGCGCAGCTGCGCCGCCACTGGTGCAAGGCACTTGGTGAATACCCTGGGAGCCAACCGTAGACCGAAGGGAAGGACTCTGAACTGATAGTGACGCCCTTGGACCACGAACCTGAGAAATTTTCGGTGCCCCTTTAGGATGGGTGAACTTGTTCAGCCGTCGTAGGTCTAGGATGGGGCGCCATCCTCCCGTCTTCTTCTTCACGAGGAAGTATCTTGAGTAAACTCCGCAGCCCCGAAGCCTCTTTGGGACGAGTTCGATGGCGCCCTTCCTGAGCATCGCCTTTACCTCACGGAGAAGCTGAGGGACGTGAAGCTCTTTCCTGGCCACAGGGGGGACGCGCGGGCACCTTCTTTGAAACTCGAGCGCGTGGCCCTGGGCTAGGGCGTCCAGCACCCAACGGTCGGTGGAGATGGACTCCCACACGGTGACGAAGCTCGCCAGCCGGCCTCCCACCGGGGTGCTTCGGTGGGGGCCCGACCCCACGGCCGGTTCAATCCTGCTTAGACAAGGCTTTGCCGCCTTGACCTCCTTGGCGACGATGGCGGGGTCCGCCTGACTTGCCTCGTCCCCTGTAAGCTTCCTGAGACGATGAACGGGCCGCTTGACGGTAGGTGGAAAATCCGCCGCCGGAACCTTTGGAGGCACCCTTGCCTCCGCCGCTCCGAAAGGGCGACCACCGTTGCTGAAGAACCCCGAGCGCCCCCGGCCCGTCTCCGTGTCCGCTTTAATGGCTTGAAGGGAATCGTCCACTGTTTTCCCAAACAGGTTGTTCCTATCGAACGGCATGTCCAGGACTCTGGTCTGTACGTCTTGACGGAAGTCAGTAGCCTTGAGCCATCCACGCCGCCTAAGGCACACGCCGTTGCCCAACATGGCGAAATCCAGTGTCGGCGATGTCCGTCGCAATCGTGATGGTGTGGTCCGACGCCACCTCACCTTCCTGCAAGATCTCCAGGGCATCCGCCCTCTTGTCGTCCGGTAGGAAGTCCAGCAGGGGAGCCAGTTTGTACCACAGCTCCCTGTCGTAGCGGGCTACGATAGCCAAGGCGTTAGCCGCCTTAATCGTCGTCGCTGCAGACGAGATGACCCTGCGCCCCATCGTGTCCAATTTCTTTCCCTCGCCGTCCGGCGGGGAAGTCGATGTGGAGGCCGCCCCCCACCCCGCTTTCTTCCTGGCCGCCGCGGAGACGACGGAGTCCGGGGTAGGCTGTGTCCGGAGGCACAAGGGGGCCGCGTCCGGGACCCGGTACTTCTTCTCGTACCGGTCTCTTCTAGCCGGCGTCGTGGATGGGTTCTTGAGGAGGGCTAGGCCCTCATCCCAAATATCGTCCAGTAGAGGTACCGCGAGGACCGTCTTCCTCTTGGCCTCGCGCCGCTGATAAAGGAAACCTTCCTTCTTCTTCTCCTCCGGGCAGAGCTGGAAGAGCTCGGATGCCCTGGCGATCATGGAGTGAAAAGATCCAATCTCGTCGGGCGGGGAAGCCCGGGTGGGAGGAGACGACGGCAGATCCTCGTCGTACACCTCGTCGTCCGTACCCGTCGCGGCCGTGTCAGTCCCCGTATCATCCCCTCGAGTCATGGACGGGGAGGAGGGCTGAACGGGGCGCGACGGCTGAAAAGGAGGTGGAGGGTGAATCCTTCTTTTCTTAGGAGGGGGGCTGCCCGAAGGGCCTGGTTCCGGGTCACCCGCCGGGAGAGGTTTCTCCGTCGGCAACGGTAGTCTCGTCCTTATCTCTGAGCATAAGGACTGTATAGCCAACAAAATGGCCGCCGAGTTGTCTTGCGGCACTGGCAGAGGGGAATCCGACGGGCGGTCAGGGGCCCCGTCGGTACCCTCGACGATGTCGTCGTCTCCTGCGTCGGGATCCCTCCCGACGGGCTGGACTTCTTCCACGCCAACGCCGTGGCTTAAGACCTCGATCAGTTCTTCCTCAGAGGTTGAGGCCGAATCCACGACGACCTCCTGCCCCCCCTTTTTCTTCTCCGTCGGAGGTTTCACAGGGGTCCTGTGGATGGGCATAAAAGAGGACTCCCTCCGCGGTGGCAGGGAGACTCTGAGCCCCGAGGTCGCCACCACTGGTGTAGCCTCCACAGGCTGAGCCAGGGCCGCCGCGACTGTCTCGATAGAGGCCTTGGCCGGATGGATTAAGGCTTTCACCACCTTAGGTGCGCTCACCGCCTTCTCCTTGAGGGGGGGGACACTGCCTCGCTCCCCCTCCGCCTTCGAGCTCGACCGGGGCCTCTCCAGGAGCTTCGCCGAGTGCTCGGCCTTCCTCTTACCCGACCCAGAGCGTTGGCTCGTGGTTGATGGTGCCGGGGAGGGTGCGCCCTGCCTGGCGCCCGTAGAGCCCGACCGGTCGGCGCTCCCGGTGCCAGCGGACTCGCGGTGCTTGGCATTATGTTGGACCCCCGTCGCCAGGGCGTCCTCAAAGGTCTTAGAAGACCGCTCGGATTTCTTCCTCTTCTTCTCGCCGGACGGGCTCTTCCCTTCCAGCCAGTTGGCGAGACGTTGATGGCGGTCCTTCATGGTCCGCTCCGACATGTTGCCGCAAAACGCACAGTCCTTCTCCACGTGCGTCTTGTCCTCATGTAGGCAGTAAAGACAAAAGAAGTGTTCGTCTTCCTTAAAGACATTCTGCAGCTGGCATCCAGGGCAGGCCCTGAACAGCTTTCCGGGCGTCGAGCTTCCCTTCTCCTGGGCCATGACCGAGATGGGCCTGAGAAACTTCTGGAGTCCTCCAAAAGCGTAGCTCGACGAATCTTCACCCTTGAGGGGCGTGGACGAATCCGAAACGGGTCCCCGTTGATCGGATGGCGAGTCGGTGGAGCTTGAGGCTCTTGTGACCGAAAAAAACAAAGTTTTTGAGAAAAAACGTGAAAAAATAGCATTAACGCTCGAGAGCAATAGCACGAGGATCCCAACACATGAACGTGCGGTAAAAATCTGAAGATGGCTGCCAGAGGCGGGGCTTAGGTAGAGGGCAGTCATTGGCTGTGGTCAGTATGACGCAGAGACCAGTGATTGGTTACTACTACGAAAGACAGATCAGAAACGAAACTGATACTGGTTTTTTCTTTACCGAGGATTCCCAGCCTGACGACGGGGAATATTCATGAGCATGTGAATCCATGCCAGACCCCATGCTGGAGAAAATCAACTATCACTACAAATAAAACGTCTTCTATAAATCTTGATATAGTACAAAGTAAGCATACCAAGAAAAGTATACTAGCCAAAATGTTCCGTCACAAAGTCCTTCAAAATCTGATAAAAACAGGAGAGAAACCAGGTTCAACACTTTAAACCTATCGTAGGAAAGTAATCTTAGAAGTGTTGATAGACAGTGCAATTCTTCTCAAAAGAAACGTATTTATTGTTGTGGTAAACACAATTAAACCACTAACAAAACTAATAACTAAATTTCAAAAAAGACTTCTCAATAAACGAAATGTGAACAGAAATAACTTCTTAAATATCTGTGGAGGTGAATGGAGTCACACTACAAGCACAGAACCATACTTTAATGAAGAAGCGTACAAACAAAAGCAAACAAATACAATTGCCATACATAGCAGTGGTCGAGGTTATGAAAAGGTTAATAATACCATAATGGAACAAGAAGTACTCCTTACAAAAATATGCCCTGAAAACTTAGATTTACCCCTCCATTCGACTGAATCAGAACATCTAATTTACACATGGCCATGCACGTCAATGTGTAGCATTCCCAAAAAAATGTTCAAATCTTTACTCCTATTCCTCAATCAATATGTGAAAAGCAAACACAAAATCAAAATTAAAAAACTGCAAAGTATGGATGCTTGTCCAGTACGCAAGCACACAGGACTGCAAGGACATTCATTGGCCTGCATATCAGGAGCTACTTGCAAAACAACCTTCCATGATATCAAAAGGATATCAACACATCATGCAAGTATAAGAAATCTAGTTTATAAACTGTATTATGCAAAAAGTCCTGCTTTAGCACTAGCCAATTTAAATAACATTCTTCTACATGGTACACCAAAAGACCTACTAGAAGAAATCGAGTATATACAGAAAAAATATTTTGGAAATAAAACCCACTTACAAGATGAATTAGCTGTCAACCAACTTCGTAACAAATCTGCATATGGCAACCTTTCACTAAACACATACAAAAAAGAAATATTAAAATTTCAAAGCACTTCAGATGAAGTACCAAACCACGTGTGTGTATGTTGCCGCAGAACGTGTTATAAAAGTAACACAAAAACTATAGACCTTTCATACAAAATAGAAGACAATGAAGATTCTAAATGGTTTGAATTAGCTCTCTACCTTATAGCAGAAAACAAATACAAAATAACTGACCCCATAATACTTTGCAGTTACTGCACTACCAAACTTGACAACAACCAAACTCCTTCACGTGCTATCACAAATAACTTGGAATTACATCCACTACCAAAACTCCTTCAACAACTTAATTTATATGAGTGCATCATAATTCAAACAGTTCATCCATTTCAAGCAATAATACGCCTTCAACCAAAAACTGCAAAATTACCTCCCTCTGAATTAGTGAAAGGTATTCGTGGAAAAGTAGTGTATTTACCATTAGATCTAAAAGAAAATGTGCACACTCTAGGAGTGCAACATACAATGCAACAATCTTTAATTATCTTGGTAAATGGAGTACCTACAAAAAACAAATAAAATTGGCAACAACTGGTAGATTTACATAAAGTTAGAGAAGCCCTGCAATATCTCAAAGAGAATAATGATTACTACAAAGAAATTAATATTGAAGAAAACGTGAAAGATACAACTGAAATAATTCAAGATACACAAGAAACTGGTCAATTTGAGCTCCTAGATCCTGCTACAATAGCAAACACTTTAGACCATTATACAATTCACCCATTGCACTCTAATGACACCATAGAAGATGCACTGGAAACGTACCAAATGCGTCAAACAAAAGGATCACCAATCAGCATATGGGAAAAAAGTATAGAAGCACGTGCTTTTCCTCAACTATTTCCTACTGGCAAAGGAGGAAGATACGATGATAGACCTGTTCAAATATCAGCATCAGAATATCGCTCATTACGAATGTATTCTGAAGATCTCAGATTTCGACAAAATGTGGAATACATATTCCACCTACTCTTTGAAAGTGAACTAGCAACTTCATGTTACGGAGTTGCACACATATTAAAATCAGGATCACACTTTCAAAATATGACAGCCACACAATTATTACAAAAAGTTCAACAAAAAGATGAGGTTTTACAGGTAAATCTTACAAATCTATTAGCAAATATGCAAGGTACTAAAGAGTACTGGTTTCGACGCCATGGAGATGTACGTTGTATGATCAGAAACCTTGGCCCACCCACTTGGTTTGTTACATTAAGTTGCGCAGAATATGCATGGGAAGATTTACATGCTTTCCTACGCATATCAAACGAAAACAAAACAAACATAGATATACTAACACCTGGAGAACTTTGTTCTCAGGATCCTGTTAATGTTTCTAGATATTTTCACCATCGCTTCATTGCTATCCTACATTTTATTTGTAATAAAACTGTTCCTCCCCTTGGAGAAGTGCAACACTTCTTTTGGAGAAAAGAATACCAAGCCAGAGGAGCGCCACATGTCCACATGCTTTTATGGATTAAAGATGCTCCTAAATTTGGTCAAGACAGTGATGCCACTGTTTTACAGTTTATTGAAAAATATGTCACTTGTGAAATTCCGTCAGAATCCACAAATAGTGATCTTCATGCAAAAATCTTACAATTCCAAAGACACAAATGTGGCAAATATTGTCGTCGCAAATACAAAAACAGAGGGAAATACTACACCAAATGCCGATTTGGTTTCCCTAGACCAGTTACAAATACAGGTCAAGTGAACAACCTCATGTCTTCAGTTAGACATTGGGCCTCATTACAACCTTGGCGGAGGACCATGGTGCTATTAGCACCATGGTCCATGCCGCTAAGGTTGCAATTCCGCCATGGTGGATGGCGGAATTACCACCCCATTCCAAGGTGAGTGGGGCGGCAATTCCCCATTCACCAATGGCCCCTTCCCCATTTCCATTTTTGTCCCATAGGGCATAATGGGAATGGGGAAAGGCGATAATTACGGCACCGTGAATTACGGTGCCGTAATTATCGCCAAGGTCCCTTTGCGGCATGTATTTTAACGCCTGCAAAAAGCAGGCGTTAAACACCCATCCTGCAAAGGGAACCTTGTAATCAGGCGTTAAGGGTCGTCGCCGTTTACGGCGCCGTAAACCCCTTAACGCCTGAGTCGGAATGAGGCCCATAGTGTTAAAGGTAAGTCACCTAAAAATACATATTGCATAAAAAGAAAAGAAGAAGAAAAATATATCAATGATTACAATGCAATCATTGCCCACTTGTGGAATGCAAACATAGATGTGCAGTACATTGCAGACAATTCTACTGCAGTTGCACAATGTCACAGCATACTTAACCAAATCAGAAAAGACAGAGCTCCAAGACCTCTGGAATGACCTGTCATCAGATAAAACAGTGTCTCAGAAATGATAAAGCTTGGGCATAAAAATGCTGTCCCATAGAGAATGTGGATCCTATGAAGCAGCTGATCGATTAACTGGTACTGCATTGTATGGTAAATCTGCAAATATAGTATGGCTAAGTCTTGGTCCAGCTAAATCTAGAAAAAGAGTTCTAAAATCATATGAAGATATAGAAACAATAGCCAAACATGATCCCAACAGCCAAGACATTTTAAAAAACAATTTATTGGACACATACTACCCAAACAGGAGTACCACTTTGGAAACCATGTGTCTATACCACATAGCCCAAAACTACACATACAAAAATAATATAAAACCTGATGAGCAAAACCGTAAATACAAAGTGACAAACTGTGATGGCAGCTTAGTAACTCACCAAACCAAATTTAATTAATCATATCAAATTGTCATTAAAGACTCCTCAACATAAAGAAATATATTACATGTCCCTGCTACAACTCTTCAAACCATGGAGAAAAGAAGAAGAAATACTAGATACCTATGACTCATATGAAGACGCTTTCAAAGCAAATGAAAGCACTATAACGGATGTAAACTTTGCACAGTACAAAACAATGTTGCACAATGAACAGCAACACGAAGAGGAACTCCAGGCCCAACTAGATAAGGACACTCCTGACAGTAGTCAACCTTCTGTCACAGGAAGCCAAGAACCACTGGGAGAACCACTAATAACAAATGAGGCAGAATTAGCTATGATAGAAGTAGAAAACACCATGTGTCACTATGAAGATAAAGAAGACTTAACTACACTACAATCAAAACTAAACAAAGAGCAACGTAGCATTTTTCAAGAAATAACAAAAGAAATTGCACATGGTGTGCAAAATGAAAACAAAGAATGCACCTGCCAAAATTACAAACCTATACTATTGTATGTCAGTGGTGAAGCTGGTTCTGGCAAAACATTCCTAATCAAAATCATCAGTAAGTTCCTTCAACAATTGACAAACAACAAACTGTCAGCTGTTGTCACGCGGCCCCCACAGGTTTAGCTGCCTACAACATAGGTGGTGTCACTTTACACCGATTACTACTCCTGCCAGTAGAACACCAAAACAAGTTAGATTATTACAAACTTTCTGCAGAAGCTGCAATGGAAGTATGCAGAGTATTGAAACAAATGAAAATGCTACTAATAGATGAAGTGAGCATGGTGTCCAACCTAATGTTATCTTTGATTCACCTCAGATTACAAGAAGTACACAAGACAAACTATGAAGAGCTCTTTGCAGGAAAACACATCATTGTTTTCGGAGATCTTCTTCAATTGACACCTGTAAAAGGTGAGCCTATTTTTAAAACAATAGGACACAAACTCTGCCGTAAAACTGTTGGCATCATTGGAAATGTCAACCTTTGGCAACATTTCCAATACGGAGAATTAACAGAAAACATGCGCCAATCTGCAGATCTCACTTATGGCAACATCTTAAAAAGTATCGGAGTTGGTATACTTTCTAGAGAAGCAGAAGCAATATTGAAAACCTGGCACATTCATTCACTTTATGGTGATAATGCATGTGCTACAGATGGTATGGAACAATTAGCCCACAAAAATGTCAATTGTATGGCCTTAATGCCAACTCTTGCAAGCTGTTTCAAATTCAATGAAATAATGTTAAGCAAAGAAATGCAACCAATTATTGAAATTAGCGCCACAGACAAACTAGATGTACATGGAATGACACTACCCATGTGTGACCAAGCCACAACAAGACTAAATAGTTTAGAAAAATCAATCTCACACAGCAGGCTTGGAAATGATATTAAAATTATCCTTAAATTGCAGAGTAATGCTTAAACGTAGCCTTGACGTGGACCAAGGACAAGTTAATGGAGCACTGGGTACAGTTGTTGGCTTTCAAACATACCCACGTAACAACAAAATTCAGTTTGTCAATATTCTCTTTGACAAACTTTCAGAAGTAAAAAGAATAGGACGCTCAACAGCTCGATTCCTTCTCTTCAAAGACATGTATGTACGCAGAGAACAATTTTCTCTAACTCTTGCATACGCAGTCACCATTCATAAATCACAAGGTCTTACTCTAGACAAAGCAATGATAGACATTGCTAACACAGTCTTTAAAGAAGGCATGAGCTACGTAGCACTGTCACGCCTATGTACAATTGACGGTCTATTTCTAATAAACTTTGATGCAAGTAAAGTAAACGCTGATATTCCTTGCATTTTAGAATACAATAGACTTCGTTCACTATACACCCCCCATCTACAAACATATCCTGTTCCACAAAAAGGAAAATGTTCTAAAAGAAAACTAAATCAAACAGAAATGCAACAGGATGTCACTGCAAATCTTTCAAAGAGACTAAAAGAAACTAAAACTTCATCAAGTACCAAAAGCAAAAAAGAACCAATTAGGGAAAGTAAACCAAGTACTTCGTCAAAGAAGGAAGACAAACTAAAAAAAAATCACTCAGATACAGAACTACCTGGTCCATTTAAACTTATAAATGAAATAGGTGTAAGTTGCTACGCAAATGTACCAATCAATATTCTATTTCAAATACCAGCAATTGTTGACAACATTTACTTACACTTTAGAGACCCATTGTGTATGCAAATGTTAGTACTTCATAGAAACGTAAAAAACAATCCTGACACCCCGTATACTGTTCATGGAGTAAGACAAGAATTGGACTACTGTGCTGGAATGGTGAAATTCACTATAAACTCACAGGAAGATCCACAAGAATTTCTAATGTACTTACTATTAGTACTGGAAAACAAAAACATACCTATAAATGAAATCTTCCAGATTTCATACATGTGGAAACATACATGCACTCTCTGCAACAATGTGACACAAGAACAAATCCCCAATGAGCGCTTTGTCTATATATCAATACCTAATTGTGAATCCGTTCCATTTCAGCAACTTGTGCAAAATGCAAACCACGGTAGATTATGTTCTACCTGCAATTCGGATAATTGCTCCACATTACTAATACAAACACATAGTAAATACGTAATAGTAATGCTTCTACGTTACAATTCAGATGGTACGAAAAACAACTGCAAGCTGATTGGATTCACACATGGTCAAATATCACTTGGTGGAAAAACCTTCACAACAATAGGTATAATCTACCACACAGGAGCCACAACCAACTCAGGGCACTACACTGCATATATGAAAAAAAATGTGGATGGTTTGAATGTAATGATAGTACCATTACCCTAAAGCAGAGATTACCAGCTAATCTTACAAATGCGTATTTAATGTTCTTAAAACCAAAATTTGATAACTGAACTGTACTTAAACCTTAAGTACACTTGTAGTAAAAAAATATAAACTGTCACACATAATATATCTAACTGCCCAAAGATTCTACAACAACTAATCAGATAAATTAATACCACTCAAATAGAGCAAAAAATAGACAGTTAGAATACGCCTACTGGTATCTAACTGGGCCAAAATTTTACAATATCTAAACAAATACCTAATATCTTACTGCTCACAAAAACTGGAACAATCCAATGCATAAAGCATTAGGCAGAAAGAACAAGTAAACGCGGAAAACAAATAAATAAACTGTAGCATAACAGAAAAAGGTTTTTTTTTTTAATCCAACATGGATTTTTTTTCTCCCACAGACCCAATGATTTTAGCAACAAACACAGAAACTTTGCAAATTGCACAGTACTCTGGTTTGTAATCTACTAAATATGAGGGTCAATAAAAAGAAGAAAATGTTGATTGTACAATGTAATAAGTCATTATAAAATACTAATACTAACATGCTATTTTCTTTTATTACAGAAATGAACAAGAAAAATATGGACTCCCGTTACTAAACCAAATAGTACGTATAACAAGATAAATACAACCATTGCAGCATATCACACCCATACAAGCTTATAACATTGTTCCTTATAAATTAGTTTTTGACCCAAAGTTAAAAGCCACTATGGGTGCGATATGCTGCGGTAGTTGTGGCCAGGGCATACACTCTTGGGTGCATGGCCAAATGGCCATGCTCCCAACATTCTATACCCTGGCCACAACCACTGCAGCATATCACACCCATAGATGCAAGCATTGCAACCATTTTTATGTCCGCGGACAGAGGGAAGGTCCTAGGACACATTCAACTTGCCAGAGGACAATACAAACAGCGTTCTCAGGACACCCCCATTTTCTTTATGTACGAACATTTCAGGACACCGCGATTGTTCTTAAAACATTTTCACCATGCCAACGAACAATACAGACAACGTCTCCAGGACACCCCCTGCAAACATTCCAAGACCCCATGAGTGTTCTTAGAACACTTTCAAGTTGACACTGAATCCATTCTGTTTATTTACGAACATTCCAGAACAGCCGTGTTGTCCGCAGACAAATCGAACACAACAAAAGCGTCTAGCACATAAATAAAATACAACTTTGAACCTATCTCATACTCCCCCATCCTCCTCAAAGACTTCTACACACCAACACACTCTACTAAACACACATTTTGAACAAACTTTCACCGCGCTGTCTGCGGACGTCCGCAAATGCAAGATGGCGGCCGCGACAGAAAATATGACGCGCATCACGCACCATGCCGCCCAATCAGCGAACACGTCGGATGTCCGCGGACATGACGCAAGCTGCTGGGCCAATCGGGGTGCTGTCCGCGGAGCGAACAGGGAAGTCCGTCCGCGAAGAGAACACAGATATCACAAAATTTTTTGCCTTACATTTTGGTCATTTTTAAAAAAAACTACTGGACGTATTTACACCAAATTTGCAAAAGCACGCTTTCAGGACCAGGCCACCGCTCCTGCCGCAAATTTGGTGTAAATCCGTCCAGTGGTTCGGGCTGTAGCCGTGCGCAAAGTTTTTTCCCATTCAGTCTATGGGAAAAAACAAAAGTTTTGGGACCCCCCCTATAAATTTTCCCCCCCTGGACGAATCCTCACCAAAATTTGCAAAATAATTCATAGTGGGCCATATACTTTTTTTGCAAAGTTTGGTGAGGATTCGTCCGGGGGAGCGAAGTTATAAGCCACCCAAAAAGTGCTCTTCCTATGGAAACACCAACTTAACCATAACTACATGGACGCTACTGCGTCCATCTAATATATATATATATATATATATATATATATAGTCAATTGTGAAAAGGTCAATTGTAATTCGAACAGTTGTAAACGAACAATTTGGGTAATACCGAAATGGCAGTACACATTTCTGATATGATTTCTTATGAGAATGTTGGCACGCGTTGGTGAAAAGCGTGGGTGCTGCCCTGCAAAGTAAAACAAACCTGCTGATAATACTGTGCTAATAGGATGGAGAAATAATCTGTTGTTACTGCCATCACCATCAAACCTAAACCCCACTTTAGACACTCTTGACAACTTTTTTAGTGCCCTGCTAAATAATAGAGAGTTTGCATTATTCACCCATCACCCTGATAAATTGAAAAATAAACTAAACTATTTACAAGGACAAGGGATATTGCTGATGAGCTCTCACCTAAGATAATGGCCCTCATTATATGTAAGATGGTAAATCGGATGGTAATTCCACCGGACGAAGCTACCGCTAACGCCATTGTGTCTGGCGGAATTACAGCTATATTGCAACAAACTGCACGCACTTCAAAACACTACAACAACAAAACAACAAAACAAACCACACATTGGCCCTCATTACAAGTTTGCCGGCAAACTACGGTTCTGCGGGCGGAAGCCGTTCCACCCGCCAGGTGAGTCCTGGCGGGCAGTATGCAACCCCCCCCGCAGAGTTTCACAGAAGCACCGAAACTGTTGCTCACAGTGCCGTTGCTTCCGTCCTCCCCATTCCGAAGGAGTCCTATGGGACTCCACGGTAATGGGGATCAACATAATTGCCGGTGCCAGATTTACTGGACCAGCTGGGCTGTAGTGCCCTGGTTATTCCGGCAAGTCCGGTGCCAGTAAATCACTATGGGTCCGGCGGCAGCCTGCCAGGGTTACCAGCAAGGCTACCGCCAGAATTGTAATGAGCCCCATTGTCTTGACCAACATCACATGGCAAATACCAACCGAAAAACACAGATACGCTCATTGAATGGAGTCACTGAACTGAAGCTGCCAACCTCACATCACAGTTCTCTTGCTCTTTTTTCCTGCTCAGTCCTACTAACTCACCCACCTCCCTCCTTGCTTTACAGATCCTCCAGAGTGCCAAGAGACGACGCAGGTGGCAACAGTGCACAGTATAAGAATCTTTAACATAACAACTTGGCAGGAGCGTGCGCACTCCACCAGTGGTAACGGTAATTCCGCCTGCCGTAAATGGATTCCTACCAGTAATTCCATTCAGAATCGACAGAATTACTGTTACCGCCAGAATATTCTGCGCTACTTCCAACGGCAGAATTATTGCCAGCAGAACGGGAAGCTCGCCGATGGCCATCTTGAAAAATCCACTCCACTCAAAATCGCCTTTAAGGGATTAGCATCCAACGCCAAAACACAACCCAAACATGTCTCAGTCAAAGGTGCATCAAAGAAACCCAAATTTCACTGAGCAGGAGCTCACTGTGCTGGCAGAGGAGGTGGGGGCCCATGCAGAGGAGCTGCATGGGCCACACCACTGCAAGACATCCTCCCAGTGCAAGAATGCCATTTGGACAGAAATAAGGGACAAGGTGGCAGTCGCGGGTAATGTCCCACAGGCCTGTGATGACATAAGGAAGCGCTGGAATGACCTAAAATCCAGGGTGCGGATGCTCGTCTCCAACTGTCGTAGGGACACAGGGGCCAAAGATGGAGGAACTGTGGCCCCACTGCAGCTCACACCGTGGGAGTAGAGGGCGAAGAGCATCGTCCACATGGAGGGCCTGGAGGGCCTGGGTACGGCGGAGGCGGGAGCCAGCAGCCAGGAAGACCCTGGTGAGTACATGAGTGAATCATGGGCCACATGCACAACTACAATGAAATGGCAACAGGCACATTTGCAGTCACCAAGTAGAGGTTCACCCAGCCAATGAAGAAGCAACACATAAAAACATCTCGGGACAGTACATCATTGGGCATGGTAGGTGTGAACCCCCTAAAAGGCACACCATTCACAAGGAGGTGGCCCTCATGTAGGACATACCCAAGAACCATGGGGCAGTAAGTATTTTATCTGCCTGACTCCCTCTGAGTTCTACAGGGCACCAGGCCCCCCCACCCAGTCCACTCCCCTCTTGCACTTAGCATGTGGACCCTCACCCCCTGCACCCATGCAATCCCTAGCACTTGCCCTCCTGGCCTCCCCATAGCACTCGCCTAGCCCCTGTGGCCCTCTCGCCCCCTTCCAGCACCCCTTTCACTTGCATTCTCTCCTCTTTAGCCTGCACTTCACTTCCCAAACTAGCATTTCGCACATAGCGGCAAGCCCACTCCCCCAACCCCCTCCCTTGCACTTCTTGTTACTGCACTTGCACGATCCGAATGTCACAAGGCCTAGTAGGACCGTCATTGTTATCTTTCTCCCTGGTTTCCCCCTTTTTTGTCTTGTGGCGCCTTGAAACAGCATTTGTTGTATAGGCGCCTTACACATATCCAATAAATAAAAAACATGATTTACCATCACAGCACTTGTATGTAGAGTCATTTGCTATGGGGGGGAGGGACATATGCATTGTCATGTCACACCATGCACTGTAAGGAAGGCATGGTATCAAACAGTAAGACAGACACAAGTTGGGCCATCCAAGCTTGGATGCTCAGGTAGATTTTGTTCAGTAATTTGGGATCTGTGTCGAAGTTCCCTATGATTGGGAGGAGTATTTTGGTGTCGTCAGCATAGTTAGTGTATGTGACGCCCAGTTTGTCAAGGAGGTCAAATAGAGGCTTGGTGAATGTGTTCTATTTGTTGAAGGAGTTGTTTGGCTGCTCAATTTGGGAGCTTGTCATTTCATTTCTAGAGCAGGACTTTTTGCAATGTATAATCTATGGACAAGGTTTTACATTACTGAAGTGTCAGTTGCATCCATTTTTATATGATGAAAGGTGCTTTTAAAAGCAGTTCCTGAAATGTAGGCTAATAAATATCCTTGTAATCCAGTGTGGATGTGCAATGGGCAGGAGTCCACGGTTTATAAAGTTTTTTTAATTCTACTTTTGTCTTTTAGTTTAACATACTGATTATGGAATTGTCGTGAACATTTGAAAGACCTTTGGCACTGTAAGGAAGGCATGGTATCAAACAGTGACGACGGACACAAGTGATCACAGTTCTAGGGTGTTTATTGACCTTCAATCGGGTTTGAAAAACACCTATTTAATCCTAAATCTCAAGCTACGATCATCAAATAATAATAACACAGTCCTAGTCGAGTCTGTCAAAATAAAAGGGCCTATACTAATAAACCTATTGCCAATCCTTACATCTAAATACAAATAATGTAATCCACATAGTGTGGGAAACAATGTTATGCAAAAGAAAAGTGTACAAGAAAAGATATGTCAGGATATTCAAGCCATCAGCTTCACTTACCCGCATTTTCAGCACGGGACTAGGCAGCACACTCCAGCTTAGCACAGTCTCAGGCTTCTCTAGCACGAGGATGCAGTTCAAATCTCAGTGTCCGGGCCTTCTGTGTCAAAGTCTCTTATTTCAGAGGGCCTGATGTGACAAACACACATTCAAAAGTTCCTTTCTCCTCAGGAGTCTCATGTACAACTTTCTTGGGTGATTTTCGATTCACCCCGGGCCCCCCTCTGCCGGGCGCAGACCCACTTTAACACAAAACCTTCAATTGGTCTCCCTCTGCCGGGTTCGGATCAAATCCATGTATTTTTCCAAACTTTCTCTACTTCATCGAAATCGAAGACTTTCGACTGTGCGCAGGATTTTACTTGACCCATTGCAGGACCACTTTGTAACGCTCACCTGAATCCCTCGGAGGCGCAGGTCTGGGCTGGGGGTTCTCGGAGTCTTCTAGGGTCACGCGCAGGCCTCGAATGCCACCCTGGAAAGGCCCTTTCCTCACTGAGATCTTGATCTGAAGGGTGAGGTGTCTGCAATTATGAGAGCAAGGGGTTAATATGGATATATAAGCCTGACTGGGTAAGCTGCCTCCCCTTCCTGGTACTCCCAAGTAGTTCGTAGGCTAAATGTGCTCACCTTATGTAGGTGAAAGCGGAGCTCTCCATCCTGCGTCTGTGCAGGGGCGCCGAAGCCAGTTACTTCACTGGTTAATTGTCCAGCCTCTTGGTTGCAGAGGATGAAGATTTGGAGCTAGGCCGTTGTTAGCAGCACGAACGGCGGTTGCTTGAATATGGAGGTCCGGAGAGCGATGGAATGGCGAAGGTATTGCAGGCAAGTAAGTAGAAAATGTCAATTCGAAGTTAAAAGCACTTCTTAATGTCTTTTTTCCTTTTTCAGGTCGCAGAAGCAGCTGGGTAGAAAAATGGATGTCGAGGAATGCACCGAGGAGTGAGAAAGATGAGCGCTGCCCAAAACACGTGCGTATAGATGGAGTTTTGTATTTCTTAATGTTTTGCAGATGCGAGTAGCAGCGTCGGCGTCGGCGGAGGCGAGAAGAATGCAGCGCAGGTAAGGAAAGTTTCACGGAGGTTTACTAACCAATGTCTTTGCTTCCACAGGGTGCCGGAAAAAATGCCGGAAAAAATGGAAAGCTGCAGCCCGTGGCTTGAGATGCACCGATGGACTGGGTAAGTGCTGCGCTGGTTTTTATCTCGTGCTAACCTGGTGTTCTTTTCCCTTTTCAGATGCTGCTGAAGACGAAGATGGTTTTTCGGAAGGTAAGATTGCGGATTTTTCTTCCCCAGATGCAGAAGTTGAAGATTCTCTGGAGCTGACATGGTGAGCGTCCTGCTGCTATTGCAGAATAACGTGAAGCACGTTGCTCTGATCGGGCGTGGTTTAAATAGCTTACTGGAGTGCTTAGGTGTCTCCTTCCACAGCAGCCTCGCCCAGGTAAGTCCCAGCTTCCAGAATAGTTCCAGTATCCAGTCCCAGGGAGTGGTGCTGGCCACACCCAGAGGTAAAGTAGTTCCAGCCATGGATGGATGAGGATTTCATCCTGCAGGTGAGTGAGCAGCATGGTCTGCAGCAGGTAGGTCCACCCAAGCACCATTCCTTACATCATGAGCCCGGCACGTCCTGTTCCGGGACTGAGTCCCCTTATGAGATTGGCGCCACTGGCGCCAGGACAAGGTCCATAAGGCCCCTGTGGGAGCCGATGGGTGCCTGGAAATGAAGTTGTGACCCAGCTTCCGAGGCAGTTGGGCTAAACCTGACTCCTTGGAGGCTGCGGTCATGACACACTTCGATTCACATTTATTCATTCTCTTTCAATTGCTCTCCCTCTGCTGGGCTCAGATCCAACTTTATCTACTTTATCACTTATCAGCTGGATACCTTACAGAAACCTTTGATTGAGCACCCAGGCGGTGCCGGACTACTCTGTCAAAGGTATTATAGCTTGCTTTAAAGTTCAATCAATTATTAGCAGTTCTACTCCACTTGCAACACTTATCACAAGCATTTTTTAACAATGCTTGTTCCAGCGCTCGCCATACAATGTTGCTGCTTGCAGCCTTGGCTTCAACACAGACCGGTCTTGTGGCGTTCTCCCTAATGCTGCGGCTGTGTTAATTTCATCGACGCTGCTTTGTTTTTGGTGCCAAGGACAGTACCACGGCAGATGGCACTTCTTCTCGCCTTGATTATTGACACAGGAGGGCCCCGAGTACGTACTTCACACAATGCAGGATTCGTCAGCCTTGTTTCCTGGTCTTAGGCTTTCTATTCCCGAGGTTTTGTGAAAGTAACAGTTCCTTATCGAAAAGGTCAAGGGAACTTCCCTCCTTGCGACCCCCTTCTGTTTTGCCGTCCTTCTTCTCTCGTTAAACTGCCATCTTGGAACTGCTGTTTCCTCGTGTGCTTTGCCTTGCTCTGAGTGTGCTCTCGTGCTCTGCATTTTATCCATGTGAGAAGTGTATCGGAGGTCAGGTGTGTGTGTGATGGTCAGTAATTGCCTGACCTTGCCTGACCATTGTATTGGGCCACGTCAGGTATACTGCTCAGGTGTTAGTCTGTTTTCTCTCATAGTGGGCTGTCTGTGAAAAAGTGTTTGTGTTGTAAAGGGACGTGGGGCTGAGTTCTTAAATATCCTACCTGGAAGGATGGGGTAAAGGTGTTACAAGGAAGGGGATACCGCGTCTCACCATTCGGTGTCCCACTACCACTCCCTGAAGAGCCCTCACCCAGGTGATCCTCCTGCACTGGTCCACTCCCAGGAACTGGATCCAAAACAATGGGCATGCCCTGGCCACCTGGATGACAGATCCCTGGGGACTAGTAGGTGAGACACCTTCACGTTTCTCACAGCACACAGCTCATGGGCAGCACTCGTCGCTTTCATAGCCTGTGATAGGCATGCTGGAATGCATGTTGGCTGTATTGGTCCTGTCTGTTGCTATCATGCATGTGCCCTGATGGGTGATCAGTTGCAACTGTGCAGGTTAGTGGTTTCTGCGTTCCTTCCATTAGGCTCACGTAAAGGGTTAATGAAGTACATGGCATTACCTTCTGCCAGTGTTGCATTGTCTTTGTGCAGTGTTGCAATGTCACATTTGATGTGTAGGGGTGTGTTCAATTGCATTGTGGTTCCTGCAGTCCTGTGTGTGTGTATTGCTTTCCTTTTGGGGCAATAGGCATTGCCGACATACTACTGCATTGCCCAGCATGTCCTGGTCCTGGTCCGGTGAGTTGGTATTGTGCTGGGGGAGAGGGCCGGTCCTGCAGGTACAGAGCCTTGACAGGGCATGCGTTGGTCAGTTGTGGTAATGTCCCCCCATTCACATTGCGTTTCACTGGGGCTGCGAGGTCAGTTTGTGTGATGGTACTTGTACTCACCCAGTACTCATGTCCGTTGCCCCCTGTGCTGCTCTATTTATGCAGGCAGTACAGGGTGTTGAACTGCTTGTCAGGAAAGGTCCTGGGTGAGGGTCTGACCCAGAGTATGGGCGCTTGCCTTGCATGGCGTCTCCTCCTAATCTCTGCGCCCTGTTCCCTGTGCCGCTGTTCCAGCCTGTGCAGCTCAATGTGGAGCAGGAGCGGCTGCATGTCCGAGTCCAGAACAGCTTGTGGCAACATGGTGTTGGAAAGTGTGTTTGGGAAAGGCGTGGGCCTTATGCACTCCTCCTGAGTGGACTGGATGCACCTGTGATTTGATTTCCATCACCTTTATGCATTTACCTCCACCTTTTAGGTAGAGGTAACTGCACCACATTTCCAGTTATTTTCAGTGGTAATTCTGCAGTGTTTCCACTTATAATACCGTGGAAATACCATTTCTGGTTCTGGTGATAAATCTCTGGTAATTCTGCTGGTAGTAATTCCGCCAGTGAAGTTACTGACAAGTGCATGATTCGGCAGAGTGGTAAAAGTGACGGTAATTCCGATACCGCCACTTTTTTCACTTGCCAACAAACTCATAATGAGGCCCATTTGTCTGGACTGTTTCCATGGTGTCCTGGTAAACGACAAAGAGTGTGCACTGTTTACCCTTCGTCCTGGTAAGTTGTAGCAACAGCACACCATTTACCAGGACAATGGGCACTGCTGACAAACGTCCTCCCACACCTTCTCCGAGCTACTTTAATGTCGCCCTGGCAGTGATGGTGACGCTAGTAGAACGTGTGCATTATTGAGCCACCGTTCTGGCAAATCGTACATATTTTGCACTATTCAGCCGTCATCCTGGCAAATAGGAGTAATTATGCACAATGTACACTTCACCCCGAACTATAGCAACATTTACCCTTTCTCCTTGCAAAGAGACTATCCTGGGGCTGCCTCCAGCACATCCTGGGGGCAGTGTTTCAGGCTCTGGGCTTGTGCATACTAGTAAATAACGGGTCTCTGAGGAAGCAGTCCCGCCTCTGAGCGTGTCCTGGGGTGCAGTGTTTCATGCTCTGCGCGTGTGTACATTAGATTGCATACTGGCACTCTGAGGCTGCGGTGCCTCCTCCCAGGCTCTGGGTCTGTGCATTACAGTAAATAACGGGGCTCAGAGGACGTGGCGTCGTGCGGTGAATGCGGAACAGTCTCTTCTTGCAAGCATGCTTGAATCCCATGCATTGATGGAATGACCACAGGCAATGTGCCAGCTGCTTGGCAAGGGCCTCCTTGAAGAACGGTATGCGGGTCACCCATCCCAGGTGGCCTTGATGTCTTTACAGGTCTTATTCTTTTGTGCCACTCTGCCACTGTTGATTCAATTTCCCATTTCCCTCCATCCCAGATGTTAACCTGCTCTGACTGTCACGGTGTGTTTCTGCACATATATCATTGTGATACATTGATATGAAACTAATTTAGCAATAATAATATCATGCGGTAGACAGTTTTTATTTCATTAATCCTCAAATGTGTTCCTTCATTGAAGTGTTAGAGCACGTGCTTAGAGTGGGGTAGGCTGAAGATGAGGGTCCCTAATGCCTAGGAAGCAGTAGAGAGGATGCTCAGGGCTATAGGGCTATTGGAGCGTGAAAGAGGCGAGGGAATGGAAGTCTCACCCAGGCATGATGTGGCAGGGCATCCGTACAGAACGTCGGAAAAATGACGAATGGAGAAATGATCGCCTTTTTTTTGCGAATATAGGGGTGGGTTGGGGTACGGGAAACAGTTGAGGTGGGGGTGAGGGCGCGGGTTGTTAGGGAGAATTCTCCAGAATGGCTAATTTCCCTCACCTACTGAGCTTTGCTGGACTCTTTGACATTGACTCTTTTTAAATTTACAGACCCGGTACAAACTATCTTACATAGAGTTTTGGAAAGGGTTAATAAGTATCCCTTTTTGTCTGTTTCAAGTGGAACATTATTTCGTTCCCCTTTCTTTAGGATTTGGCTGGTGGCAGTGGCATCTACCCTATTTTTCCCACTGCGGTCTATTTTAAAAGCCTTGGTACTGTTTTAGTTAAGTTAGTAGCCTTGAACTTAAACCCGCTGGTCCCCATTTACTTTTATTTGGTTCCGGCTGGGTTTATTCGCCATTTCTTTTTGTAAAGGTCTTTCTCGTGTTTTTCTCTGCGCGCCAAACCAGGTTTGGTTCCTTTGCGCGCCCTCCTTAGGCACCTGAATGTCTGAGGGGGACAAAATGTGAGGGAGGGGTTTGAGACTCCCTGCACAGGGTCTCCTTGGAGACCCATGTCACACTCTGTATGATTGGCTGTGGTGACTGTCCCGGCGGGACAGCCACCCTGCTGTGTGATTGACAGCCAGGCTGTGTGAATGGGGGAAAACTGCATAAAAAACAGGTCTCTGGGACTGAGAAGGCAGAGTCGCCACTGGATCGAGAGAACCAAAGAGAAGCTGACAGAAGAGGACCTCTACCACGACTGAACCTCCCGGTGAAGCCCTGCTGCGGGTCCGAATCTCCAAACTTTTACGACAGGGAAGATCTGCAAGGAATCTTCTCCCATTGAGCTGGTGGGGCCAACCAGTTTGCCAAACTACAAGCCAGGCCTCCCTCCTCTGGTCGAATTTGCTGTGCACAGCAACAGTGAATCGGATAGCCAGGAGGACTGGACCCTGCTTGGGTTTTAAGGAGCGCACCTTTTATTCGTTGCTTTGCTCTGCTGCTGGTTTCTTCCCTGGTCATTGCAGGACGCTCCAGTCTTCCTACTTCTTGTCAGTCCGACAGTCGCTTCAGGAGCCGTGAGCCTGTAGGACCTGCCAGGAAGTCCGCCTCAGCTACAGCCTTCTTCTTCATTTAAGGTACTGTTCAAACCCCGTTGTTCGTTCCGTCCGACCGCGGTGAAAGTGTTTGAAATCTTTTGCCAATCCGAGGGCTTGTCCTTCTCTATTCTTTAAAGTAACTTTTTGTCTGAGCAACTTCCTTCTGAACTCTTGGCAAAGACTTAACTGTGAACTACCCTGAACTGAGTGATCCTCTGCAGAGACTTTGGTCCATTGACTTTGGCCGCCCAGGCCTCTTGATTGGATTTCCTCACTGTAGTTACTTTTTCTAGATTACCCTGCTTACTTACTTGTTGGTGCTGCTCAACCTTTGTCTAACCTTGTCTTTCCCTCCCTTTTAAATTTCTGGGGTGCCATTTTGCTCACACTTCATTTTGAGCTTAACTTGTCCAGAATCTATTGGGTTAGGGTGTAGTATATTAAGAGTGTGATTTGTCTACTGCTTTACTTTGGTGAATTGTTTTACAACTGATGTGTAAATACATGTATATTCTTTTACTCAGAAACCTTGAGTCAGTGTTTGCTTGAACCATAGTCATTGCTGTCCTTTGTGCAACTTCTGATACTGCTCACTTTACTCTTGAGATAGGTCTGGCTGCTCAGCCATCGCTACCACTTTACTGTGTAGTACAGGCTTGTATCAAAGGTGAATTTGTACTGTCACTTGTAGTCTTAATTGTGTGTGGTGTTCCCAAAGGGTACGGCATAGGATTCTGCCTAACACTGGTGTACAGCGGTGAGGATCAAGTATAGTGATTATACTTAGAGTGCTGCTATTACCTTGGGTCAACTAACCACAAGGCTAAACATCACTAAAAAGCAATATTAATCATGTCTGATATGGAAAGCTACAGTCAGGAGACGCTCCTTAGTTACACTGTGGATTATCTGAAAAATCTGTCTAGAGATAGGAATCTCTCTGTGAAAGGCAAAAAGTCAGAGTTGATTGAAAGGTTGTTAGAGAAACAAAGGGCCTCATTCCGAGTTGGGCGCAAAGGGATTACCGGCACTGGTAAGGACACCAGTGCCGGTAATCCCTTTGCACCCTATTCCGAGGTCCCTTAGCGGGTCCCTCCTTTAATGCCTCGTCTGACCAGGCGTTGTGGACGGGACCCGTTAAGGGACTTCGGAGCTAATAACGGTACCGTAATTTGCGGTACCATTATTAGCTACTTCCCCATTCCCATTGAGCCCTATGGGGGCTCAAATGGCAATGGTTTGGTGAATGGGGACTTACCAGTCCCGCCAAGGTCGGACTGGACTGGTAGCGCCATGACTACCACCATACTCAGAATGAGGCCTAAAGTCTGGAGGGTGGGTCTGAAATACCTGACCCTCCAGCAAATGTGGAAAATGATGAGGGTGATAATGTGTCAGTTATTGATGAGGCAGATGTGTCTCACAATGTAGGCCTCACTGCTCCTCTACCTGCTCAACAGCCTCAACCTTTGTCCACTGGGACCCCTACAGGGCATACACTCAGTCCTGAATTCATTGCTGTAGAAAAGATTAGGCTTGAATTGGAATTTAAACGGTTAAATGCTCAAACTGAACAAAAGCATCAAGAACTTAAGCTCAGAGAAATAGAGATGAACCCTGCCTTAGAAATGAAAAAGTTGTCTTTGGAAAATGCTTCTCTCCCAGAGTCTTCTAGGTCTTCCAGTCCTAAGAGAATCCGGATGCCTAAAGAAATTGTTGGTCTGTATGAAGCTAAGCTTAATATTTTGGATTGGTTGGCAATGTTTGAATATATCCATGGGATTCAAGACATTTCAGGGAATCAGTTGCTTCCTTGGCTCTTCTCTAGGCTCCCCACTGTTGCATCTGATGTGATGGAGTTGGGGGAAGTGGATAGGATGGATTATGAGTGCGTGAAGCTAGCCTTAATTGCTAGATTTGGGAAGACCCCTTCCCAGTACCTTAAGAGGTTTAGGACCCTCAAAAAGCATGATGGTACCCATTGGGCTACCTGGGTATGTGAATGTTTGAAGAACAGATGGTTGGGTTAAGGGTTACAGAGTAAACACTTATGAAGGAATGAGAAATCTTGTTATGTTGGAGTCAATTTATGATGCCTGCTCTCCTGAGCTCAGACAGCACTTGGCTGATTCAAAGGAGATAGATCCCAAGAAGTTAGCTAAGGCTGCTGACTTGTGGGTTGCCAACAGGGCTACTCACAAGGATTCTGGGGCAACTCAGAAGAAGGATGAGGGAAAGCAGCCAAAGAAAGATAAAAGAGAATTCAAATACCCCCAATCCAAAAGAGGGCCCCAAACAAAACAATAAGGGTAAGCCACAAGGGAAACCAAATCAGGCTAGTGTACCATCTGGACCCAAACCAGATGGAGGTCATCAAAACGTTTGGGAAATGTTATGTTTGTGGGTCAACTGACCTTGTGAAAGGGGATCCCAGATGTAAGGGTAAACCTTCAGGGGTCCACACTGTCTCCTTACTCTTCTCCCGAGAGGAAGAAGTACCTATGGCAAGTGGAAACTTTCACCTACTGGCTGATGAACCCATGAGAGTCTCAGATAGTGTTTTAGTGTCCCTAGGTTTGTGGGAACAACAGCATTTAGATGTCTATAATTCCATCCCAGATAATACTAAAGAGTATTATAAAGATAGTGTTCTTGTGAAGGGCCAGGAGACTCCTGCCATCAGAGACACTGGAGCCATCATAACTGTGGTTGATGAATCATTTTTCAAGGTGGAGGATGTTGCTAAGGCACCCAAACGCCTAACCAAGTTAGCTGGAGGCCCTGTGCAAATGCTTCCCCAGTTACCAGCTCTCATCCAGTGTAATGATATGACTGTCAAGATACCTGTTAGTGTACAGAGTGAAGTGCCTGGTAGAGTCCTGTTGGGTAATGAACTGAAAACTCTTGGAGTTGTGTTAGTACCCCCAGGCCTCCCAGTAAAAGGAAACAGAAGCTCACTAGGCCTGCAAGGGAAAGGACCTTGAGCGGCTCTCCAGAGGAGTTGGTAGAGGAAACTATCACTCCCAGTCCACAGGAGTTGCTCACTGCTATTTCTGGAAAGTAAGAGGCAAAGAGGAAACCCAAGATCTCAAATAAAAAGACAGATAGTGTCCCTGTGCTACCAACTAGGACATCCCCAAGATTGTCCAAAGTCACACCTGTGATTCCTCTACCTGCTGAGGCAGAGTGTGAGGAGCAATCCTCTGTGGTTGATCCAGTTTATGAAGAGTCAGATCTGGAAGAAGACATTGTTTTAGTTGGAGATCTCAACCCTGTTGACCATCCTGAGCTGCAGTCTTTACTGGCAGAAGGTGGGCCCAATAGGGCAGACTTCAGCAGAGGACAAAGAGAGTGTCCTATTCTTGAAGGTCTTCACCTACAGGCAGCTTCTCAGCTTGATGGGCAAGAGCTTGGGAAGCATAGGTTACACTGGGAAGATGGCCTCTTCTACAGTGAACCAACTGAGTCTATCCCTGGGTACTGCAAAAAACGTGTAGCGCCCCTAGCAAACAGACTCCAGTTCCTACAGTTGGCCCATGAGATACCTCTGGCTGGTCATTTGAGTTTCAAAAAGACAAAGGAAAGGCTCTCCTTATACTTCTACTGGCCTAAGATGGGTTCTGAAGTTGACAAATTCTGTAGGAGCTGCCACACTTGCCAAACCTCTGGCAAGAGTGGAGCCAAGAATGTGGCACCCCTGGTGCCTCTCCCACTGGTGGGAGTTCTTTTTGAGAGGATGGACATCAACATTGTTGGTCCCCTTGACCCTCCCACATCATCAGGGAGCAGGTTTATCCTGTTTGTAGTAGACCATGCTACTAGGTACCCTGAAGCAATACCTATGAGACTGTTACGGCTCAGGCTGTGGCTAAGGCTCTACTTGGTATTTTTACCAGAGTAGGGTTTCCTAAGGAAGTGATATCCGACAGGGGATCCAATTTTATGTCCCACTACATGCAAGCCATTTGGAAAAACTGTGGTATCACAAGTTCTCTACAGCCTACCATCCACAGACAAATGGACTGGTAGAGAGGTTTAATCATACTATGAAGAGCATGGTAGGTGCTTTAGAGGAACCCCTTAAAAGAAAGTGGGACCTTCTATGCCTTCTCTTTGCTTATAGAGAAGTCCCTAAGGAGGGAGTTGGTTACAGTCCCTTTGAACTTCTCTATGGCCATCCAGTCAGAGGTCCATGGGCCCTGATTAAGGAGGGGTTGGAGAGTGCTCCTTCCCCCAAGCCAGTCAGAGTGACTGACTATGTGATAGGTCTCCGGAGGAGAATGTCACACATGATGGCAGAAGCTAGTGATAACTTAAAAGCAGGTCAGTCTCTGGTCAAACATTTGCATGATCAGAAGGCCAGCATGGTTGAGTTTACTCAAGACCAGCTTGTACTAGGTATGGTGCCAACAAGGCAGAGGGCCTTGCAGGACAAATGGATAGGACCCTTCAAGGTTGTGGGCAAACTTGGAGAGGTGAACTATTTGGTGGATTTAGGCAGACCTAAGGAGGCTCCCAGAGTCTTTCACACCAACCGTTTGAAGGCATATGTCTTGAGACCAGAAGTGGGAGCTTTGCTTCTAGCTTGAGCTCAAGAGGAGGAAGAGAGTGAACCTCTACCTAACCTTCTCAGAGGCCATCCTTTAGATGAGAACGTTGAAGGAGTTAATCTCTCTTCCAATCTGACATCTGAACAGCAGGATGAGTGCAAGTTTCTGTTGAATCAGTTTGCCTCCTTGCTTTCACTTTCACCAGGCTTGACCTCTTGGGGCCAGCATGATATTCTCACTGGGGATTGTTTAGCTGTGAAAAACAGAGGTTACAGAATGTCAGAACATGTGAGATCCCACATAAAGGAAGAGGTCAACAAGATGCTTGATCTAAGCGTTATAGAGCCCTCTACAAGTCCAAGGTCTAGTCCAGTTGTTCTAGTACCAAAGGCAGGATCCAAGGAGTTGAGGTTTTGTCTGGACTATAGATCTCTAAATGCAGTCACTAAGACTGATGCCCATCCTTTGCCAAGGACAGATGATGAACTGGTGGATAAACTTGGTGCAGCCAAGTACCTCAGTACATTAGACCTAACGTCAGGCTATTGGCAAATAGCCCTGACAGACCATGCCAAGGAGAAAACTGCATTTTCAACCCCAGCAGGCCTCTACCAGTTTAAGGTTATGCCTTTTGGGTTAAAGAATGCACCTGCTACATTCCAAAGGATGGTCAATGAAGTTCTGAATGGGATGAAGGACTTCTGCATGGCATACTTGGATGACATTGCAGTGTTCATCCCTACTTGGAAAGAACATGTTGATCACTTAGGATATGCTTTGCAGGCTCTTGAGCAGGCCCATCTGACCATAAAGGCAGGCAAATGTCAAATTGGTCAGATTAAAGTGGTCTACCTTGGTCATGAGGTAGGAGGAGGTGAAATATGGCCATTGTCTAGCAAAGTACAAGCTGTACTAAACTGGGCCACCCCTACTACTCAAACCCAAGTGAGAGCCTTCCTAGGTCTCACTAGGTACTACAGGAATTTAATTGAGAACTGTGGGTCCATAGCTTCTCCTTTGACTGTAATCTCCTCTCCAAAATTCCCTAAAAAGGTTAGATGGAATGAGGAGTGCACTCAAAGCCTTTGAAAACCTGAAGAAAGCCCTTTTTCAAGCTCCAGTCCTAAGAGCTCCTGATTACCACCAACCCTTCACTGTGCAGATGCATCCAATACAGGTATAGGTGCAGTCCTTAGTCAACTGGATGAGAAAGGTAGGGAGCACCCCATTTGCTTCATCAGTAGGAAACTGAAGGAACCAGAAACAAGGTGGGCAACCATAGAGCGTGAGTGTTTTGCCATTGTGTGGTCTCTGAAGAGGTTTAGACCATACTTGTATGGATCTACTTTTGTGATTCAGACAGACCACCAACCCTTGAGATGGTTAATGCAGATCAAAGGGGAAAACCCACAACCTCTAAGATGGTCAATCTGCCTGGAATGGTTTGCTTTCACAATTGAACACAGGTCAGGATGTCACCACCAAAATGCTGATGGTCTCTCTAGGATGCTTATAACTGACTAGAGTGAAGAGATTCATCCAGGAGTGGATTAAATCCTCCTGTGCCTTAGTCTGGGGGGGGGGGAAGAGTGTTAGGGAGGATTCTCCAGAATGACTAATTTCCCTTACCTACTGAGTCCCTCAGCAGCTTTGCTGGATTTCTAGGATGTATTTTTTGCACCTGGTAAGAGTGTGAGCCTTTTTTCCCACTCTTACATGTGTATTGCTGTATGTGTTTAACATTTTTATGTGTTCATGGACTGTGGAGCCTCACCTACTCCACAGGCATCATCTTTTTACTGTGTGCCACACAGCACCTTTAGTTCAGTGACACAGGGTTGTCTTTTTAGACTTCCCAACCCAGACTCCATTTTCTGGGACTGATTACTGTCTCCCAGAACATGTAAAGTTGCCATTGACTTTATTAGTCTTTTTAAATTCACAGACCCAGTACAAACTATCTTACATAGAGTTCTGGAAAGGGTTAATAGTTATCCCTTTTTGTCTGTTTCTCGTGGAACACTATTTCGTACCCCTTTCTTTAAGATTTGGCTGGTGGCAGTGGTATCTACCCTATTTTTCGTACCGCGGTCGGTCTATTTAAATAGCCTTGGTACTGTTTTAGGCTAAGTTAGTAGCCTCGAACTTAAACCCGCTGGACCCCATTTACTTTTATTTGGTTCTGGCTGGGTTTATTCGAAATTTCTTTTTGTAAAGGTCTTTCTCATGTTTTACTCTGCACGCTAAACCAGGTTTGGTTCCTTTGTTCGCCGTCCTTTGGCGGGCTTCTGCACAGAAGCCCTCCTTAGGCGCCTGAATGTTTGAGGGGGACAGGATGTGAGGGAGGGGTTTGAGACTCCCTGCACAGGGTCTCCTTGAAGACCCATGTCGCACTCCATATGATTGGCTGTGGTGACTGTCCCGCCGGGACAGCCACCCTGCTGTGTGATTGACAGCCAGGCTGTGTGAATGGGGGAAAACTGCATAAAAAGCAGGTCTCTGGGACTAAGAAGGCAGAGTCGCCACTGGATCGAGAGAACCGAAGAGAAGCTGACAGAAGAGGACCTCTACCACGACTGAACCTCCCGGTGAAGCCCTGCTGCGGGTCCGAATCTCCAAACTTCGACGACAGGGAAGATCTGCAAGGAATCTTCTACTCTTGAGCTGGTGGGGCCAACCAGTTTGCCAAACTACAAGCCAGGCCTCCCTCCTCTGGTTGAATTTGCTGTGCACAGCTACAGTGAACCGGATAGCCAGGAGGACCGGACTCTGCTTGGGTTTTAAGGAGCGCACCTTTCATTCGTTGCTTTGCCCTGCTGCTGGTTTCTTCCCTGGGCAGTGCAGGAGCCTCCAGTCTTCCTACTTCGTGTCAGTCCGACAGTCGCTTCCGGAACCGTGAGCCTGCAGGACCTGCCAGGAACGTCCGCCTCAGCTACAGCCTTCTTCTTCATTTAAGGTACTTTTCAAACCCGCAGTGAAAGTGTTTAAAACCTTTCGCCAATCCAAGGGCTTGTCCTCCTCTATTCTTTAAAGTAACTTTTTCTAGATTGCCCTGCTTACTTACTTGTTGGTACTGCTGAACTTTTGACTAACCTTGTCTTTCCCTCCCTTTTAAATTGCTGGAGTGCCATTTTGCTCACACTTCATTTTGAGCTTAACTTGTCCAGAATCTATTGGGTTAGGGATTAGTATATTAAGAGTGCGATTTTTCTTTGCTGAATTGTTTTACAACTGATGTGTAAATAAATGTATATTCTTTTACTCAGAAACCTTGAGTCAGTGTTTGTTTGAACCATAGTAATTACTGTCCTTTGTGTAACTATTGGTACTGCTCACTTTACTCTTGAGATAAGTCTGGCTGCTCAGCCATCGCTACAACTTTACTGTGCCGCACAGGCTTGTATCAAAGGTGAATTTTTACTGTCTCTTGTAGTCTTAACTGTGTGTGGTGTGCCCAAAGGGTACTTCATATGATTCTGCCTAACAGGGGTCACCTCCTGCAATTTAACAACAAAAATGTGCGATATTTTCTCCAGTCGAAATTCCAACGTACATCCTGTGGCAGAGCTTGCCCAGCTCTCCTTGGTGAGTGCCCAGTGTGAACACGTCTCAAAGGGCAGCTTGGAAGGCAACCTTTTCTTAGGGCGTTTGAGCTTCTATTCTAAACTGGCAGCTTGACTAGAAACAGTGAGAAGGGCTGAGGAGGAACATGTGCCTATTGGTGGTTAGAGCCTGCATTCTACATTTTCTAATTGTCTAAAGAGAAGAAAATATGCTCTAATATTTCTTATAAAAGCCAATATTTCTTGCCATGTTTCATTTTCTTTATTTTTATTACCCTGGCTCCATATCTAAGGAAACACCCATTGAGAGACTTCTGATGTAAAGTTCTGAGTCTGAAGTTGAACTTGCTCCCTACAACGGAGGTGTTGGCGATTACGAGGAATATTCAGAAGGGCATGAGAGTATTTGTAATATGGTGGAATGATATAATTTGTGATGTCATCGTTGATGTTCTGGGTGTTAGTCTTAGCAGTGCACGGTGGTGGCACGAGTAATAGTTGCTTAGCTGACCGCCATTTCTGGGGGTTTTGGTTTTACTTGCAACCATAACGTCCCTTTTACAACGTCTTTTACTGAATTTCATAGGGTTTTGTAAGTGCAACTTAACCATTACATCTCTTTAAAAAAAAATGTTCACTTAAAAAAATATATATACATACATATACATAATGAAAAAACTTTGCTAAAAGAGATGTTATGGTTACAATGTAAAATCGAAAAAACCCAAGTAATTTGCCAGTTATGGTAAACTATGTTACCATGACTTGTGTCACCACCATGCACTGTTAAGACTAACACCAACGTCATCAAAGATGACATCACATATCCAGGGTGGTTGTTTTTGTTCAGTGACAGTGAGCATTTTCAGCAGATGACCGGGTGTGGTCATGCTGCATTTGGAAACATACACACACTCTAAAGGTGCTCTTATGTACACCATAATCGTGTGCTCTGTTGTTCATTTACTTTCTTTACGGTTTGGTCTGAGCTCATGGCGCACATATATGGGACAATAAGCAGGCCCCAGACAGATCATGGGCCTCGTTATAGGTTTGCCGGTCCGGGAACGATGGGGACCCGGTACCGTAGTTCCCGGACTGGCAAACTACGAGTTGTGCTCGCGGTTGCCTTTCTGCCCACCAGGTCGGACCTGGCGGGCAGAAAGGCACCCGCGAACACAGCATGTCGGATGCACCGGCACTGTTATAAACGGTGCTGTGCATCCGACCTCCCCATTCCCATTCAGCCCTATGGGGCCGATTGGGGAGCATCTTTTTTCCGGCTCCCACAAATGGACAATTACCTGGTCCGACAGGGCCGTGATGACCCGGTAATTGCCCATTCGCGGGCGCCGTAAAAAAAATGACACCGGCGTCAACCATGCCTGTATTACAGGCACGGCTAACTCCAATGTCATAACGAGGCCCCACATATTTTTTGTACATGATGATAAACTCAAATCAAAGTGTTTTTGTCTGGTCATGGTGTTTGTTTCTCTGTCTATGCCTTACATGTATATGCATACATGCTTTCCATGCATATTGTTTGTACTGACAGATGTGTGTAGCAATTTTTGTTTTGTGCTCTTAACTTCAAGTTTAACATTGTCAAGATTCTGATACAATTTCAACCTATGATTCTACTGACCAATATTATCAGATTAAAAATACTTTATTTGTAGGGTTTATAGTGCAGCCTTTGTGTAGGTATTATTACATTACTTGATTAACAATAAAACTTCAATACAATGTTTACATTTCAATAAGTACATTTTGAAATGCATGCAGTAGTTCATGATACACCTCTCAGTCACACTTCATATGTTTCTATGATGTGATATGATATTTTATTTGTATCGTGCTTCACACTTGTACACAAGTTTTTCAGAGCGCGACAAGGCCAGAGAAGGGCGCAAGGGGTGCAACAACAATCTTACTAGGCCCAGTGACATATAGAACGCGCAAGGGAAAGGGGAAAAGTGAGTAGAAGGCAGAAAGTGGAAAGTGCGGAGCAGAGGCGAACAGATAAATAATAATAAATAGAATAGATAGATAATAGAGGCAATAAACAGTGCTAGTGCAGCCAGCAGGTGGCAAGTGCTGTGTTTACGGCAGCAGACTGGGTAAGTCTGATAAGTGCAGAAAAAGAAGAAAATGGGGGTTAGGGGGGGACTGAGTGGGTACAGATACAGTCCCCATTGCAGGAGGTGGCCAGGAGGCAGTCTAGGAGGGTGGCAGGGTGAGCAGGTACCTGGGCCCAGGGAACAGAGGGTGGCCAGGTGCACAGTGCCAAGAGATAGCAGATCAGCAAGGGAAAGAGAGGGCGAAGGCAGAAGCGAAGAGCAAGGTCTTGAGGTGCTTCCGGAACCGGAGATGGTTCTCCTCAAGTTTTAGATTGGCAGGGAGGCTGTTCCAGAGGGAGGTCCCACCCGAAGACAGATCTACCCTCAGCTCGTTTCTTTGAAAAACGACTGACCCTGAGGGAGTTAGAAGTAGAGGAGCGAAGAGCTCATGAGGGGAGGTGTTTGCAGAGAGATAGCTGAAGGTATTTTGCAATTCTAGCAACTCTATAAACAGAATCCCTTCTAGGGACTTTCTATCAGAATTGTTTCATATGTGATGTCATCAGTGATGTCATCTTTGATGTTGGTGTTAGTCTTAGTAGTGCAAGTTATGGTTTCATAGCTTACCATAACTGTCAAATTTCTTGGGTTTTTCGATTTTACCTTGTCACCATAACGTCTCTTTAACAATGTTTTTTCACTGAATTTCATAGGTTTTTACCAATGCACCCTATTTTCCTGCAACTTCCTCATTTGTCCTTTCAAACCCTACATCTAGAAACCATTCTACGCTGCCATGCATTAAATCCACAATATGTCCACAGACGTACCTGTACCTGGGTTGCATCAATGCCCTTGCTTCAGCTAACACCATTGAGGCCCTAGGCTTTACAGAATGTATCCTGAGCCTTACCCACAACATAGGCCAAATCCTAGATTGCCTAGCTGAACAAAACTGTAACATCGCAATCGTCTCAAATATGCAATGCCCCTTGGTCAGATCACATCATCATCTCATGTAGCATCCCTATTGAGATTCAACCTCACTCCACACCTGCCCTTGTTAAATGCTCTCACTGGCGTTCAAGTCACTTCCAGTGATCCATCCACAATGGCGGATACCTACAATCTCTACCTAACGTGCGCTATTGACACCATTGCTCCTTTGGGGATACACAAAGTTAAACCACTGGTCCATCTCAATTTGTGGTTCAGTCCATCCGTATACTAAGAAACGGGCAGCTGAAATCTCATGGAAGAATAATCCGACAGCATCTAACAAGCAATCTTACTGCTTTAACTAAAGACTACAAACTAGCCATACTTGATGCAAAAAGTTCCACGTTTAATGCCTGAATTGACAAGGCTAACTCATCCACCGGAGAGCTTTTTGCTATACTACGGGAATAAGAATCCCCAGTTCCTCCAGCAACTGCTCTGAAGACAACACCTGGTGCACAAGCATATGATCTACCTTACTTGACAAATGATCTTCCCTCCAAAAAAAGATCTTGATAAAATAAACAGATCATACTAGTTGCCTTGCCAGATTTTAAACCCCATTCCTCCCAACATAATATTCACCTTTTCGACTTCAAACCTGTCCGAGAATCTGAGGTAATCAAAATCATCAAAGGCCTCAAACCCTCCAGATGCCGAGAAGACATTTGCCCTGCCCCAGTTATCAAAGATTGTGCGGAAGCCCTTGCACCTTTCATTTCCTCACACATCAACTCTTCATTGTCCTCAAGTTCATTTCCAGCGAACCTAGAAGATGCTTGGGTCCTAGTATTATCAATAATAAGCTATGTTAGATCCTAAAATTCCTACTAACTACTGCCCTATCACAACCGTTCCATTCCTCCTTAAAATTCTGGACCGAGCAGCATACTTACAGATTCAGACACACCTGGAATCCAACAACCTCTTGGGCTTGCACCAATCAGGGTTCCCTCCAGGACATGGCACTGAATCAGCACTCCTTGACTTAAAGACTCAATTGGACGAGTTTAAAGATGCTGCTAAAAAGGCTCTCTTCCTACTGCTGGACCTTTCAGCTGCTTTCGATCTGGTTGACCGTCAAATCCTTTGCGATCATCTCTCCTCAGCAGCCACTTCTCCATGGAGGCACCTACTTGGATCTCATCCTTCCTTTCTAACAGAACAATGAGAGTATTCTCACGCTATGCTTCCGCCCAGCCAGCCCTAGTCACATGTGGCGTCCCTCAAGTGTCCTGCATCTCACCCACTCTTTACAAAGTATTCACGAAGCCACTCTTTAAACTTCGTGACTCTCAGGGTATCTCCTACACTAACTACGCAGACGGTATCCAGATCCTTTTACCCATCACAGGTGACTACACTACTGACACTAACACCTTAGGCGCAGTCTATCATACCATCACTCACATTGCTGTTACAATGATATGACTGAGCTGCTCCTGGTCTTCTCGCAATCCAAGTCAAAGAAATTAACAGACTAAAAATCCTTCTTTATTGACGGCATCACTATCCCAGTCGCTCAGGAAGTCAAAACCCTTGGGTCTACTTGGACTCCAATTTGTCTCTAACCAAGCAAATAAATGCAATTGCTTCTTCAGCAGCATACACTATTGTAGAGGAGGAGCCAAGTACCCCCACCTCAACCGCCCCGCCCATATTACCTATAGATTGGAAGCCAGAGTATGTGACATACACGGAGCAGTTGACACAACAAAGGGCAGAGTATGAAAACCGTGCAGTACCTTTGAGAATACCGATACCTAGGAGAATACTAGAAGCAAGATTCCCCTTGAGGAAACCATACCTGCACACGAGGAAATATGATGGTCGTTTAAATGAGATTCCTGAAGAAGCAGAGCAAATGAACGGTACAGGAGAATGGTGACGTCATGCGGAGCTGAACTGATGTGCCTAAGAGATGCAGAGCCCAGAGAATGCAGATATTCTATAAGGCATTGTGATGTGGAAGCAGTAGCGGCCGCCCTGGATCACGGGAGAAAGGAGAGGGTTGCGGAAGAGATCAGCCGGGTGCCAATGCTCGCCCTTTAAGGGAAAGGAAAACAGGAAAAAGACTACAGATCCCAGGATACCCCACGGAATACAGCAGCAGAGAGGGGGCCCACCGATGGGAAAAGAAAGGAAACTAAGGAAAGGGAAAACCGGGGTTCCTTATCGTATCAGACCCACCAGAACAGACACGAAGTACAGGGTTAACCCACAGCGGGCGGAGCAGGGAGGAGGTGGGGAATCAGGGTCAGGTGTGATAAAACCGTTGCTGGAAACACCCGAGGCTGATTATGGGGGAGAAGCGGGGCAAGGGTTAAAAACAACTCCAAGAGACTCAGACAGGGTCTTCTCTTGCAGGAACAGCAAATGGTGATGGGTGCCGCACCCGATTGGAGTGAGACCAGCGGAGAGTACGAGTGGGCTTACTAGGAAGAAACGGAAAACCCACAGATTGACGCCGTACCAGGTCTGAGGCTCAAGACAGCATTCCATAGAAGAAAAGCGGCAACCGGAGGAAAAGTATTACGAGGTGTGAATTGTTGACAATTGCTATTTTATTTTATTTCGTTGGCTCGGCAGGCAAGCAGGTTGAGGGGTGAAAGCCTATACGCGCCGGGGAGATATAAGAGACCGTTTGGGACTTGTAAAAGCATTACCGCTGAATTGCACGTAAAGCAAGTCGCAGCACCAATGCCGGTGAGGTGAAAGCAACCGTCATCAGTTTGTCTGAATTCAATAACCTGTGAAGTGTTAGTTGTGAAAATAAACAACTTTGAAAGAAAAACCTCGTTTGTCTCCGGCTGACTACTTAACAGTGGCGGCAGCGGTGGGATTTAAGACGAACGCAACTCCCCATCAGCATGGAAGCCGTGCTAAAAGCACTGGCTGAAGGCCAAGAGCAGCTGCAACAGTTAGTGCAAGTACAAGGGTATCAAGCGCAAGCAGATCGACAGGCCCTACAACAGGCTCTGCAAGTGTAAACAGCAGCTCAGGAACAGGGCAGAGAAGCATTGAGGATTCTGGGTGAATCCGTGGTGACACAACAAGCACATCCGGCCATTCCACCTACCGTACTTCAAAAATACCAGGCGGGGGTTGACCCCAGTTATTTCTTTGTAAACTTTGAAAGAATAGCCTGAGCAGCACAATGGCCACCGGACCGATGGGCTTTCTTTTTGGCGCCCCTGCAGCACAAGAAAACACAAGGAAACATTTTCTTCCCACTTAGTGAGTGAACATTATCTTCTCTTTTATTGTAAACATTTACTATAGAAATTTTTATAAATGTATCATACTTTTTGGATAACTAAAAGTGGCCATTCTGTTTTTACATACGAATGGCAAGCACACTTGAGTGGCTGGAGCAGTACTTCGCCAAAGATAATATCGCTGGTGAAGAATGTATTAGTGGTAAATACAGTCATACATATTACAATGCACTGAAATAATGCAAGTTAAACATATATTTTTCAAATATAACTTTCTCATATATCTTATACTTCACAAAGTACAACTAGAAGAAATCCAGTAGAAAATTCACGAGGAACCTATTGTACATAACAACCAAGAAGAAGAAGCTCTTCAAAATCAAATGACCAAATGATGTACACAAATGACTGCACTAACAAGTCAAGTAACAGAACCATCCAAATATGTCAAGAATCATGTGATACGCAATATTGATCTTCTCTGCCCCACGTGTCCCTGAACAATGCCCCAATCCTTCCCGGAGCATTTTTATAATAATCATCATGATGACATTTCTATCCCCAATTCACCCAATCATAATAACTTACCACCTCCAAATTCCCACATTTTTGTTTTGCGCTCTGATTCCCCATCTCTTTCTTAAAGTATGTCAATGTAAATTTTGTGTGCGTGTGTGCGTGTATATATATATGCCAGATATATATATATATATATATAACATGGCCACGCTAGTGGCCATGTAGTTATGGTTAAATTGGTGTTTCCATAGGAAGAGCACTTTTTGGGCGGTTTATAACTTCGCTCCCCCTGGACGAATCCTCACCAAACTTTGCAGAAAAGGTATATGGCCCACTCTGAATTTATCTGCAAAGTTTGGTGAGGATTCGTCCATGGGGCGCAAAGTTATAGGGGAGTCCCAAAACTTTTTTTTCTTCCCATAGACTGAATGGGAAAACATTTTTGCTCGCGCCTACAGCCCAAACCACTGGACGGATTTTCACCAAATTTGGACCAGGAACAGCGGCTTGGTCCCGAAAGCGTGCTTTTCTAAATTTGGTGAAAATCCGTCCAGTAGTTTTTTTTTAAAATGACCAAAAATTAGGTAAAAAATTAGTGATATCTGTGTTCGGTCCGCGGACACACTTCCCTGTTCGCTCCGCGGACAGTGTCCTGATTGGCCGAGTGGCTTACGTCATGTCCGCGGACATATGGCGTGTTCGCTGATTGGGCGGTGTTAAGCATGAAGCGTGTCAGATTTTCGGTAGCGCCCGCCATCTTGGATTCGCGGACGTCCGCGGACAGCGCGGTGAAAGTTTGTTCGAAATCTGTATTTAGTAGAGTGTGTTGTTGTGTGGGAGTGCTTGGGGAGGATGGGAGGTTTTGAGATAGGTTAAATGGTGTGCTTTTTTATGTGGTGGACGTTCTTTTTGTGTTCGATTTGTCTGCGGACATCGCGGGTGTTCTGAAATGTTCTAAATAAACTGAATGGGTGGTGTTCTGAGAACTCAATGTGTCCGTTTTGTTCTCAAGTAAGCTGAAACTGTTCCAAGAACACTCGCGGTGTCCTGAAATGTTCGCAAATAAACAAAATGGGGGTGTTCTGAGGACGCTGTCCGTATTGTTCTGTGGCAAGCTGAATGTGTTCTAAGAACTCTCGCGATGTCCTGAAATGTTCGTAGAGGGTGTCCTGAAGACGCTGTCCGTATTGTTCTCTGGCAAGTTGAAAGTGTTCTAAGAACTCCCGCGGTGTCCTGAAATGTTCAGAAATAAACAAATTGGGGGTGTTTGTATTGTTCATTGTCAAGTTGAAAGTGTTCTAAGAACTCTCGCGGTGTCTGGAATGTTCACAAATAAACAAAATGGGGGTGTGTTTTAAGAACTCACACGGTGTCCTCAAATGTTCGTAGGGGTGCCCTGAACACGCTGTCCGTATTGTTCTGTGGCAAGCTGAATGTGTTCTAAGAACTCTTGCGGTGTCCTGGAATGTTCGCAAATAAACAAAAAGGGGGTGTTCTGAGAACGCTGTCCGTATTGTTCGTTGTCAAGTTGAAAGTGTTCTAAGAACTCTCACGGTGTCCTGAAATGTTCGTAGGGGGTGTCTTGAAGATGCTGTCCGTATTGTTCTGTGGCAAGCTGAATGTGTTCTAAGAACTCTTGCGGTGTCCTGGAATGTTCGCAAATAAACAAAATGGGGGTGTTCTGAGAACGCTGTCCGTATTGTTCGTTGTCAAGTTGAAAGTGTTCTAAGAACTCTCACGGTGTCCTGAAATGTTCGTAGGGGGTGTCTTGAAGATGCTGTCCGTATTGTTCTGTGGCAAGCTGAATGTGTTCTAAGAACTCTCGCGGTGTCCTGAAATGTTCGCAAATATACAAAATTTTGGTGTTCTGAGGACGCTGTCTGTATTGTTCGTTGTCAAATTTAAAGTGTTCTAAGAACTCTCGCAGTGTTCTGAAATGTTCGTAGAGGGTGTCCTGAAGACGCTGTTCGTATTGTTCGCTGGTAAATTGAAAGTGTTCTAAGAACACTGGTAATGTCCGCGGACATTAAAAGTTTCCATAGGCCATAGTTGAAATGTTTGAGTGTATGGGTGTGATGTGCTGCCGTGGTTGTGGCCAGGGCATAGAGTGTTGGGTGCATGACCAGATGGTCATGCACCCAACACTCTATGCCCTGGCCACAACCACCACAGCATATCACAGTTATAGTTGCTTATAACGTTGGGTCAAAAACAAATTTATAAGGAACAAAGTTATAAGATATTATGGGTGTGATATGCTGCAATGGTTGTGGTTATGGCATAGAGTGTATAATATACTTACTGTTTGGTTTAGTAACTGGAGTACATGTATTACTTGTTGATTTCTGTGATAAAAGAAAATAGCATGTTAGTATTAGTATTTTGTAATGACTTATTACATTGTATAATCAAAATGTTTTTTTTTTTTGGACCCTCATATTTACTAGATTACAAACCAGAGTACTGTGCAATTTGCTCAGCTTCTGTGTTTGTTGTTAAAATCATTGGGCCATTGGGAGAAAAATAAAATCCATATTGGATTAAAAAAAAAACTTTTTCTGTTATGCTACAGTTTATTTGTTTGTTTTCAGTGTTCACTTGTTGCTTCTGGCTAATGGTTTATACATTGGGTTGTTGCATTTTTTGGATATTATAAAATGTTGGAGCAGTTAGATACCAGTAGGCGTATTCTAACTGTTATTTTTTGCTCTAATTTAGTGGCATTTATTTATCTGATTAGTTGTTGTAGAATCTTTGGGCAGTTATATAGCTTTTGGAATATTGTAACAGTTTATATTTTTTTACTACAAGTTTAGTTAAGGATTAAGAACAATTTATTTATCAAATTTTGGTTTTAAGAACATTAAATAAGTGTTTGTAAGATTTGCTGGTAATCTCTGCTTGAGAGTAATGGTACTATCATTACATTCAAACCATCCACATTTCTTTTTTATATATGCAGTGTAGTGACCTGCATTGGTTGTGGCTCCTGCGTGGTAGATTATACCTATTGTTGTGAATGTTTTTTTGCCAAGTGATATTTGACAATGTGTGAATCCAGTCAGCTTGCAGTTGTTTTGGTACCATCTGCATTGTAATGTAGAAACATTAGTATTACATATTTACTATGTGTTTGTATTACTAATGTGGAGCGAATATCTGAATTGCAGGTAGAACATAATCTACCATAGTTTGCATTTTGTACAAGTTGCTGAAATGGAATGGATTCACAATTAGGTATTGATATATATACGAAGCGTTCATTGGGGATTTCTTCTTGTGTCACATTGTTGCAGAGAGTTCATGTATGTTTCCACATGTATGAAATCTGAAAGATTTAATTTATAGGTATGTTTTTGTTTTCTAGTTCTTGTAGTAAGTACATTAGAAATTCTTGTGGATCTTCCTGTGAGTTTATAGTGAATTTAACCATTCCAGCACAGTAGTCCAATTCTTGTCTTATTCCATAAACACTATGTGTTATCAGGATTGTTTGCTGCATTTCTGTGAAGTACTAACATTTGCAAACACAATTGGTCTGTACTGTGTAAGTAAATGTTGTCAATAATTGGTGGTAATTGAAATATAATATTCATTGCTACATTTGTGTAGCAACTTACACCAACTATATTTGAGAGTTTAAATGGACCAGATAGTCCTGTATCTGACTGCTTTTTTTGGAGTTTGACGTCCTTCTTTGAAGAAGTACCTGGTTTATTTTCCCTAATTGATTCTTTTTTGCTTGTGGTATTTGATGAAGTATTAGTTTCTTTTATTCTCTTTGGAGGATTTGCATTGACATCCTGTTGCATTTCTGTTTGATTTATTTTTCTTTTATAATGTTTTACTTTTTGTGGAACAGAATATGTGTTTAGATGGGGGGTGTATAGTGAGCGAAGTCTATTGTATTCTAGAATGGAAGGAATATCAGCGTTTACTTTACTTGCATCAAAGTTGATTAGAATTAGTCCGTCAAGTGTACGTAAGCGTGATAGTTCTACGTAGCTCATGCCTTCTTTAAAGACTGTGTTACCAATATCTGTCATTGCTTTGTCTAGGGTAAGACCTTGTGATTTATGAATTGTGACTGTGCATGCAAGAGTTAGAGAAAATTGTTCTCTGCGTACATACATGTCTTTGAAGAGAAGGAATCGAGCTGTTGAGCGTCCTATCCTTTTTTTGTTGTGCCAGGAGAGAGTTTCTCAGATACTCCTTTTGTTGAGAGAACAACAGATAGCTATGGCTGTGTGTTTCAGAAAACAGATTGTTTGGATTTTGGGAGATTCATGGATACATTGGTTGAAGGTGCATGCAGAAAGCTGTGGAGTAGCTGTAGATCTTGGATTTCCACATGTGGAAGTACACTGGCATGGAGTATGTGGAATTAAGTGGTTGGACTCGCTACCTCTTTGTGCTACTTTGGAGACAGAGCAACATCCAGACATAATTGCAATTCATTGTGGAGGGAATAGTTTAGGACATGTGTCTGGAATTTCTTTGCAATTTTCTATGAAGGAAGGACTTGGGAAGGTCATGGACATGTTTCCTAATTCTCAAGTAATATTTTACGGATTGCACAGAGACAAATGTGGCTTCGTCCTTCTTCATTTGGTCCACGAATGGAAAAAGCAAGGCGCAATGTTAATAAGGCTGTTTGTGCGTTTCTAAGAGATTTTGGCATGTCCTATTCTCATAATGAAAATATTATGTTTCGTAGTACATACATTTTTTGCAGAGATGGAGTCCATTTTACTTATGCTGGCAATCAGATTTTTTTGACAAATATACAAAATGCATTACAACCTTTTTTTAGATTTGCAGCATCTATTTTGAAGTAGGTGTTAAGTATTTATAATTTTTGACATACAAACACCTCCCAAAGGCTCTTTTAAGAGCCACCACCTTCCTACCAGAGAAAATTGCAATGGTTATGATAGGGTACCAACCCAATTTTTTTGATGTCCGTGAACTGTCCGCGGACTTCTCAAAAATACAAAAGGCCCTGCTTCATTTATTTTCGCTTCTATTTTTTAACTGTGAAAGGCGGCTCTGAAAAGAGCCTTATTTTTGTTTTTTTGATTTTTGTAATTTTATATTTTTTTTTGTTTTTTAGACACAACACACTAGGAGAGGAGGGGAAAGGAGGGTAAAGGGGGGCGGGGGGCACCAGCCACAGGGATAAGAAAGGGCGAGCTGAGAGAGGAAGATGTAGAGTGGGTTTTATTTGGGTAGTGAGCAGGTCTTCTCGTGCTCTGAGACGATAGTCTCAAAAGCATTCCGAAGTCGCTCCCCCCTGCAGAGTACTGTGTCACAGTACATACATACAACTGTGACCCTCGAAAGGTAAGGGTCATCAGAATTCTTTATGGCCTGTGACGCAGCTTGAGGAAGACGCTGTCCCACAGAGGTGGTCCTTGTGGTGATAGGATCAGAAACAGAGGATGAAGTAGAGGAAATCAACCTACTACGTTCTTCGCAAGGTACAACCTTGCGAATAGCCCCAGAGTGAAATGACCTCAGGTGTTGCTTCATGGTCGTGGTCGTGGTCCCAAAGCTGTACGAACCGTATTTCCCGCGACTGAGTATCATTTTGCACTCATTGCAGATAACACAGTTCGCACAAGCCTTAGGACCATTCCCATAAATGGAAAATAACCGGCACACCCAAGACTCGCGTCTAGTACGGGTAGTAGGGATTTCCTCTACCTCATTCTCGTCATCCTCTTCTTCCTCCTCTGCATCCTCACTCCTGTTCCCCTCTTCAGGCCCTTGGTAAGGTGGTGGTGGTGGAGGGGATGAGGGTGGTGCTGAAGCAGGTGCAGCACCAGGTGGCAGTTCTGCAGCCAGGGATGCCATCTCGATGCTGTAATCAGCAAGTTGCACGAGAAATAGCTGTGCTCTGAAGAATAGCCAGAAACGCAATGAGAATAAGCTCTAGGGCATGGTCTTTTACAGGGGTGCTTTTACGCGGTTTGCGGACATGCGCGCTGTCCGCGGACAGATCGAACACAAAAAAGGGTTCAAAAAGTTTCAAAAGATATGTAGAAACTCAGGATTACTATGTGGGACTTGTGCCATGATGAGTTTTTATGGAAAAATATTGTGGATTACTCAAAAATGTACTTTTAATTTGTTCGGGGCCATGAACAGTGTCCGCATTCAGAACACGCGATCAGCATGGGCGCGGTCACATGATCGCTTCGCGAACATGTTCGTGAAAGAAGTGGCTGTCCGCAGGACACCAAATGCACAGACATTGGTTTGCACATGCGTGTTGATGTTCTATGGACAGTGTTCGGGTCCTGAATTAATTAAAAGTGCGTCACACATCAAACAAACATTTCTGGACATCGCGTGTGTTCTAGAACAGTTTAAACTTGCTAGCGAACACTATGGACAGATATAGTGTTCTTTAGGACACCTCCATTTTTGTTTAATTACGAACATTTCAAGACACCAATTGGGTTCTTAGAACAGTTTCAACTTGCTAGCGAACAGTACGGACAGGTATAGTGTTCTTTAGGACACTTCCATTTTCGTTTGATTACGAACTTTTCAGGACATCAATTGTGTTCTTCGAACAGTTTAACTTGCTAGCGAACATTACGGACATGTATAGTGTTCTTTAGGACACCTCCACTTTTGTTTAATTATGAACATTTCAGGACACCAATTGGGTTCTTATAACAGTTTCAACTTGCTAGCGACCAGTACGGACATGTATAGTGTTCTTCAGGACACCTCCACTTTTGTTTATTTACGAACATTTCAGAACACCTGTGCTGTCCGCTGACATCTACATTGTTTTAAAAAAAATAAAAAATGGGAACTAATTACAACACAATATACAAATTTAACTTTATTTCACGTATATTAATAATTTATGACAGAGACGGTGAGGCAGAAACAGAAACAAAAACAGGAGAATTAGGGGTTTCAACATGATTGGAATCAGGTGAAGAAGGGATGGAAGTCTCATCAAAGCGTTTTGGATTATGGAGAGGGTTTGGGGATAATTGACTGGGATATGGTGAGGGGGGACAAGTAGATGTGGGACAATGCTATGAGGTTTTTGTTTTTAAAATGATCCTCAACAAAAGTTTTCAAATTATTAAAATTGCTCAATAATAAATCAATTTTTTCTTTTAAGCTGTCAAGCGTGTTTTCCATAACATTTCCTTCAGATATATTTTCTATTTTGGTATGCTCTGTACAAAAACAAATATATATGTTAAATATATATAAAATAAAAGTGTGTACCATTAGCTTCACTATTTTCTGACATTTCGTCATGTGTGAAGTGCTCCTCTAGCCATTCCAGAGTACTAGACATTTCTGTGAAAAAAAAAAAATATATATAATAATTTTTTTTATCTAATACAGAAAGTTTATAAAGATATGAGTAAAATGATGTACACTTACTATTTCAGGTAAGATATGTACTGAGTACTCTGTAGGTCTAGTCTTGGCCTTAGTTGTGGAGTGTCTGTGAGGTAATTATGTTGGAAGCCAATTTATCTTCTCTTGGTATATTCCATTTTAGAACATATTGGCCCTCATTACAACCTCGGCGCTATTAGCACCATGGTTGGTGCCGGTGTTGTAACGAGTCCGCCATGGTGGAATGGGGAAATACCGCCCCATTCCAAGGTTGGCAGGGCGGTATTTCCCCATGGCCCTTCCCCATTCCCATTTTCGCCCCATAGGGCTCAATGGGACTGGTGAAGGCGCAAATTGCGGTACCGTAATTAGCACTGAGGTCCCCTTGCGGCACCCTACTTTAACGGCTGGTAAAACCAGCCGTTAAGGTCGGGTTCTGCAAAGAGACCTCGTAATCAGGCGTTAAGGGTTTAACGGCGCCAACAACTTTTATTTACGGCACCGTTAAACCCTTAATGCCAGGGTCGTAATGACCCCCATTGTATTTAAATGAATGGTTAGTGTGGTACATATATGGGTTACATTTCTTATGTATTACTACATATAATATGTATGTGTACTACTTTGTGAATTTTTTAAATGTTATCATGTTGTAATATAACAATTAAACATACCCCCCCCCAGACTTATTAGGTAGTGGTACTGTTGTCCGAACATGTCCGCGGACATCAAAAAAGTTTGCGGACATCACATTCAGTAGAAGTGGTTAAGCATGTTCCATATTACATGTACATAAAGTCAAAGTTAGTATTGTTAAGCTTTGCTACTAAAAACCTATGAAATTCAGTGAAAAAACTTTGTTAAAGGGACATTATGGTTAAGTTGTGCTACTAAAAACCTATGAAATTCAGTGAAAAAACTTTGTTAAAGGGACGTTATGGTTAAGTTGCGCTATTAAAAACCTATGAAATTCAGTGAAAAAACTTTGTTAAAGGGACGTTAGGGTTAAGTTGCGCTACTAAAAACCTATGAAATTCAGTGAAAAAATGTTGTTAAAGGGACGTTATGGTTCCAAGTAAAACCGAAAAACCCTTGAAATTCGCCAGTTATGGTAAGCTAAGCAACCATAACTCGGGCCACCACCGTGCACTGCTAAGCCTAACACCCAGGACATCAAAGATGACAACACAAATGTCATTGATGACATCACTGATGACATCACATGTGCATTTACCTTTCATGAAAAGTCTGTACAAGGGATTCTTAGTGTAATGTTAATAAAAAAAGTGTCAAGGATTATTGGAATAAATATCAAGTGCTAATCAGTGCATTAAGCTATGCATTGATATAAATAGCATTCTATTATTAACTTCAATCCAGTATACTAAGGTACTCATGTAGAAACATAGGCATTGTGTGCAGCATACATGATGAAGATGTAATATTCATAAACCTGCCATGTTGAATAGTGAAATTATCACTGTTTCCATATTAGAGTTTTGTGTACCATAACGTCCCTTTAACAAAAAATGTTCACTGAATATATATATATATATATGTTTAAAAAAAGGGTGGCCCTGAAAGCTGACCACATGGTATTGGATAAAAACCTGTTGCTTAACTCTAGCAGAATTTGACAAACAAACTAAAACCAGGGCAATTGGTTGCGCTAAAACCCCAGTGTATTTAATTAAATCACCAGTGCATGTTTACATATATAATGTCAGTACATACAAATATACATGGACTTACTGAGGATGTAGATAGTACAGGAGTATGCACTCCAAGTTCACCATGCGTTCCGTCCCCAAACTGGGACTTAGTCAGGTGCAATCAGTTTCAAAAGGTTGGGCTTGCTTTAATATAGCCACATGGGATTGTTTATCTTGTTAGTCTCTATTGCTAAACAACGATCATGTGATCATGGAAATATGGTCTTCCACACTGTTAAAGTGGCGGCCATTCTGGAATAGCTATGTTCTATACAAATACATTGTAAATCTGTATTTAAACCCATATGCTTGCGTTTAAATAACACGCGGCTCAAGTATACTCAATCCCAATGTAAATTTCATAATTATTTTGCCCAAAGATAAGTGAAATACAAAATGACTATAGTCATAAATTCAGTATTGCGGGTGCTGGTGATCTGCAACGAGAAAGCACTCGTAGTTTAACTTTGTTCAATTATGCTGTGCTAACGGGAACTGCAGTTCCCAAGAGCACTTGCAGCCTTTATTTAGAAACGTCAGGCGCGTCAGCGCCGGTGCTTCAGAGTCAAGCCGGTCTGCACCAGTCCTCGCCGTTGTCGGCGTGAGGCCTAGATACTCTGCTCATTTTATCCTGACGCGGCTGCACATCGCTAAAGAAGAGATGGGGTACTTAAAGAATGTCAAACTTGTAACAGAAATCGAAAGGTTAACACGCTTGAGCAAGGTATAGCAATATGTGCAATCTGTACAAACAGAATGGTGTGACTTATTATCTGTAAACAGCTCTACACAAATAGAAAAATGTTCAACTGAACAATTACTGATATTGACTGAGGGGGAACAAGCAGCTCAGATGGAGAATAAAGAAGTGGGATTTAAATGTTCTGCGGATTTAATAATTACCAAAGTTAAACCGTAAAAGGAAGCAAGGAGGGTGGAGGTACAGGCAAATGATACTAAAGGAGAGAAGACAAAAAAAGGGGTAATTAGCAGCCCAGAGATACAATTGAGTCTGCTCAATACTAGATCGTTAAATAAACATGCACACTGCATACATGACTACATTATTGAGGAAAACCTCGATATTCTTCGCATTACAGAAACATGGCTACAGGAGCCATGTGGTCCCACTATTGACCTAGCAGTCCCTGATGGATTTACAATTTACTGCAAAAACAGAGAGCAAGGGCTTAGAGGTGGGGGTCGCAATTATTGCAAGAGATAACATAAATTTCTTTCCATCACCCATTGTATGTCAAGGATGCGAAATCCTTCTCCTCAAACACACCCGAAAATAGCTGCATTAAGATTATTGTAGTATATAGACCTCTGTCATTAATATCTGACTTCAATGATGAAATCATCGAATTGGTAAATAACCTTAAGGGCCCTCACACAGGATATTAATAGATTGATAGGAAATATCAATGATAAAAAAAAGCCTTGATGCTCGAGAAAGGTTTAAATGCCATTGACTGCACAGTTGTCAACAAAGAACCCACCTTGTGAAAGGCAATCAATTGGATTGGGTGGTAACCTGCAATTTAGACATCACACTACGAGATACTTTACCCTGCCTACTGTCAGACCACTACAAAGTGGAACTGGTAATGACAACGGAAAAACTAATGCCTAAAAGGAAAAACAAACATAAAAGGAGATCCACTAGAATTATTTTTTTTTAATTACACCAGAATTGCTTGAGCAATGTGTAAGTAACATTATGTCAAATACGTGAGAGAGCGACTCTTGTGATAATTTAGTACACACTTATAACACACATATACAAGAGTTGGTTGATCAGAACGCACCTATGAGAGACAAACTTGTAAGGGCCAATATAAACTATAAGAAATGGTTTACCCCAGAGACAATTAGGTTAAAAAGAGACAAGAGAAGATTGGAGAGCAGGTGAATAAAACAACCTTTAGAAGCTAATACGATGAAATGGAAGGAGCTAGTGAAACAGTACAAAGTAAACATCAAGGAATCAAAGAAAAACTACTTTGACGATCAATTATCATCAGCTTCTAACTCTACTAACAAATTGTTTCAGATCTTGAAGTCAATAGAAAAGCCAAAAGTCCTGTACCCCCGTTTCAACCATCTCAAAAAGACTGCGAAGTGGTGCAGGAATCTTTTAGTAACAAAATTCAGAAGGCCAGAGAGACGATAAGTGCGACCCAGGTGAGTCTGCCTGACCAACAAAACGTAACATAAATTCACCAATCGCAGAAAGAGACAAATACATTTATTTTCAGCCCTATCAGCACAGAAGACATGAAAACACTTCTATCTAGTATGACACAGAAATCCTGCACAGAGAACATTTTGCCAACTAAATTGATCCTCGAAAATAAGGAAATTTTTTGCCCGTTTCCCACAAGAATGGTGAATGTATCCTTTAGAGACAATAAGATCACAGAGATTAGCAAAACGGTTACGGTCACACCTTTGGTAAAAAGAACAGGTTTGGACCAGAAGGACCCAGGCAATCTCCGCCCGATAACAAATTGCAACTTTCAATTGAAAGTCATGGATAAGGTGGCAGCACTGCAGTTATAATCATTTGTAGAAAATAAAGACCTCCTTCATAAACAACAATCAGGGTTCGGAAGTTCTCACAGTACTGCAACGGCGCTGTTAGACCTCCAATCATACATGCTCAGTATCCTGGACAAGGGTTAAGTGGGCAAGTTGATGTTGTTGGATCTAACAACTGCTTTCGATCTGCTGGACCATCTACAGCTCCAATGGGCCTTAGAGCATTCAGGTAACTGTTCTAAAGAAGCCATCGGCTGGGTGATATTGTTCTTATCGTATCGTAGACCTATAATCCACTTGGAGGGAACACTTTCTGACTCAATTCCCATCAATTGTGGGGTACCACAGAGGGCTATTGTATCCCCACTGTTGTTCAATCTGTACCTGAGGTGTCTCTGCACAATGCTAGAGGAATTCAGGGCTTATTTTACCAACTTTGCGGATGACACTCAGCTGGTGGTAGAACTGAGTGGGTGTTACGACACCGATAGCAGCAGGGTGACACACTTGTATAACGTCATAGAGGCCTGGATGAAAGACAATTGGATGTGTCTGAATGGGTGCAAAACCAGACTGATGATCTTTGGGTCATATCAGGCACGGGCTATGGTACAGGAGGAATACACATCTTTTAAAATAAAAAACTCCCTCATCTACATATCGGAAAAAGTTAAAACATTGGGGATTTATTTGGAGGCATCATCTGGCACAGACGCGCACGTTAATAACCTAAATCGAAATTGCCAGTACTATCTGAGGTTGTTAAGATATATCAGACTGTATTTGAGCGGAAAGAACAGCTCTACCATCGCAAGGGCCACCATTCTCTCCATGCTGGATTACGGGAATGGACTCCAGCTAGGAGCCTGTAAAGGCTGCATAAGTAGGTGCCAAACTATTCAGAACAATGCTGTAAGAATTGTTAGACAGAAGGGATCATATGACAGCCGACAGGAAAGTCTTGCACTTGCTAGCACTAGAAGACAGGATCACATTTAAAACGATGACCCTGGTACATCAATGTCTATATGGACAGGCACCTGCCTATCTGAGGGAATGGATTGTTCCTTATACCCCGAGTCGTTCCTTAAGATCAGGGGCACATGGACAAATTGCATGCATTACAGCTAAAAAAGCGAACGGATTAGGAAGATCCTTCCCTGTGAGAGCAGCCCAGACCTGGAACGGCCTGCCGAGTAAACTCCGACTAGAGGAGAACTACATGATTTTCAGAATAAATGTAAAAAAACACTATTTTGAAATAAACCTAGTTATGACACGTACTGTCTAATTGTATTTTATGTGTCTAAATGCACGCGCCCTGAGGCCTGCAGGCTGTTTGACGCGATATAAATAAATAAAATAAATAATGTAATAATAAACATATTTAATAGGTAGTGAACCTCCGGGACTAGTAGAGGCTACTACAATGAGGTTGCAGCCTCAAAGTGAATGAGGGGAGAGTGGGAAATGGTAGGTGTGTTGGGTGGGGGGAGAAAGGAAAGAGAACAGAAGTTTAAGAATAAGCAGCAGTCATGTTGCCCAAACATGAGTTATGTAACTCATGTTGTTACTCTTTCCCATAGAAGTAAAAACATAATTCCAGATGTATGGAACATGCTTGCCTATATTTATAGTAGCGGTTGTGTCCCCATGTCATTCTCTGACAAACCAGTTTATCCATTGTTCTGGTCGGCAGATTAGGGAAAATGGGAGGTACAAAAGCACATTCACAGATTTATTTCCTTTTGTGAATGTAAAGAGTGTAGGAAATTTAATCCACCTAAGCGCTAGTTATCAAGGAATATACAAGCTAACTCCTTGATTATACACTGTAACTTAACAGTGACCTAAACAGTCATGGCAAAGGACTTGGAGGCGAAACGGGTGGCTGCAGCCTCCGTGCTCTTTATAGGGGAACCAATGGCATCTGGACCAGCTGGATTAAAAGTACAACAGAAAATGGATAGACTGGAGACATTAAAGAAACGAGAAATTACCAAATGGTATTGATCACATATTTGGAGATGAAATGAGGTTTAAGAATATTAACTATAACAACGAATGAAGAAATTGACCAGGAATTAATTCAAGAATGGACAGACCATACAAACATTTGTTCATTAGCCAAATTTGGCAAATTTGATCAATGTGGCCATATTGATCAAATTTGCCAAATCAGGATAGGAGCAAACTCATTGTGGAAATAGAAAAATTGGAAGCTCAACTTTATAATTCACCTGAAGGTGATGACTGCACAAGAAAAATCAACAGGATGGAAGAAAATACTGAGAGATATATGAAGGAGAAATCAGATTAAGGTAACAACAGAAATTCCACCGGGGGAAAAAAGGATTATGAAAAGGGACGTATCTACACATTTGCAAGAAGATTTGACCAACCAATTAAAGAACAGTTACTAAAAACTAAAAGTGGCATTGATAAATTAGATATTAGAGATACACAAGACTCAGCTCCCTCCTCATCATAAATAGAAATTTCGGACCCAGATACCAGAACCGCCAAACTGAATTGTTTAGACGAGTTCCGGGTCTTACGTCTGGACACTATGGCAGAAATAAAACCAAGAGGACGCCCACCCCTAAGAGGGAGAGGAGGCAAAACAAGCCAACGAGGAGGGGGGGGAGCAAACCCATGAACAACATTGGGACAAAGTATGGCAACACGTTCGAACAGAGGACAGAAGAACACATCAAAAGGACAAGGGAGCAAGAATTAGAGGTCAAGATCTTCAATGTGTCAGATAGGCACCTTACCCCTATGGAGCTACACACGCTGAAATTAGGTCTCTCCTTGTACCCAGATCAAACATTTGACTTTGTCCAAACAAGAATTGACTTGTCCATATTTCTCCAGAAGTTAAAATTTAAAAAGTTTTTTCTACATAAAGAGAAAGAAAATAGAGAAACCTTGGAAATATTGAAACCTAATCCTCTAACTGTGAAGGACTTGAAAGCATTAATCTCTCTTGAATCATTGTGAGAACCTACGTTTACTGAACTGGAAGAGTTAGAAAATAAAGAACTACTCAACAGGTTTCTCATAGAAACAGACCTTCCACTGGAAAGTGGTCTTAAACTGAAATCAACTTTTTGTCCAAATATTAATGTGACTAAAATTGTTGTATTTGAAGCTGTGGTGATGAAAGATCTTAACAAACTGAAAACTAAACAGAAAATCCTGTCAACAATTTGTCACTGGAACAAATGGAGATATTAGACAATCTGCTCAATGATGAAAGCATCATTATTAGACAGGCAGACAAAGGAGGAGGATTGGTAATATGGGGTAGAGAACTTTACATACAAGAAGCAATGCAACAATTGGAGGACAATGAATGTTATGAAGTCTGCGAAATGGAACTATTTGAACAAACCAAAATTGAATGTGATGAAATCTTGAGGAATTTGAACTATCTGAATATTATTGACTGGGAAGAAATGATGTTTCTGAAAAATCACCATCCGACAACTCCCATTCTATACTTTGCCCCAAAAATACATAAACATTTTTTATCAGTCCTCCTGGATGGCCTATAGTCTTGTCGATGGGGTCTCTTTTGCAGAATACTTCCAAATATATTGACAGCTTCCTTCAACCTTTTGTCAAAGATCTAAAGCTCCTATATCAGAGATACTGGAGACATATTGGACAAAACAAAAGATCTGTTATGGGCCGATGATTGTATTCTGGTGTCTTTAGATGTTACATCGTTACACCAGCATCAAACATCATAATGGACTCAATGCATGTAAATACTTCTTGAACACCAAATCTATTATCTATAAACATCATAATGAAATGATTTTGACTATGCAAAAATTCTGTCTTGAGCATAACATCTTTCTTTTTGAAGACCACATCTATAGGCAAAAATGTGGCAGAGCGATGGGATCGGCATGGCACCAACCTATGCTAATCTATATATGGGTTGGTGGGAAATGACAATTGCATGGGCTGTACAGTATGACAACTATACAGCACAGATCATTTGCTGATATTGATTAATTGATGATCTCTTTATTGTTTGGAAGGGGTCAATTGACTCTTTGGATCAATATATTGAACTTAAGAATAACAATGATCTGAATTTAGATCTAACTAACGAAAAATAAAGAAGATCATATTTCTAGATGTAACAATGTTCCCTGACAATGGGCTCCTACAGAGCAAATTATTCAGAAAACCCACTGCCTCCAATTCAGTGCTACATGCAACCTGTCACCAGCCCAAAAAAATCTGATCAAAAGCATACCCTATGGGGAATTGATAAGAGTGAAACAAAACTGTTCAGACAGGATGACTTTAAAAAAGAATCAATTAAGATCAAGGCCCGATTTAAAGCACAAGGCTATAATGACAAACACATAAGAAGTTCTTTGAAAAGAACTAACAAATTGTAAAGAAACAAACTATTGACCAACAAGAAGAAAGATGAGGATAAAAACAAAATGGAAACAAAATTCATTACATCCTTTTCAGACAGAGCAAGAGATGTGAGAAATGTCCTTGACAAACATTGCCCTATATTACAATCAGACAAGGATCTGAAAAAATATGTAGGAGGACATCCACAAATGACATTTTGCAAAGCCGAATACCTGAAAGGTCTTATAGAACCCAGTGACTCCTACAAAGCCAAGAAAGATACCTGGTTGGGGGTTAGAAGTTTAAGTATGGCAAACCGAAACAACATAGATGGTATATCAAGCATCAAATCATATGCACAACGAGATTTGTAGTTTATGGCATCAGATGTCCTTGTGACATGTTAGATAAAGGGGAGTAGAGTCAGCGGCTACCCAGGCCAAAGGCGTGACAGTGGGTCACAATACTCCTTGCAGGAGAGCTAGGAGCATTGTCAATGTTAAGTTATTATGAATGTAAACAATACATGGAATAGTTTGTCACTAATTATTTATTACTAACCCACCGATATGCAGACTATAAATGTACTTCAGTATGGATATATTATGTGCCACGGCACATAAAGAATTCTGTAAATATGTCTTCTTGTCAAAATAAATCTTCCTGTTTTTTGTACCTTACGGTGATCTCGTTTTCAAGCTAGTATTCTCCTAGCTCTCCTGCAAGGAGTATTGTGACCCCCTGTCACGCCTTTGGCCTGGGTAGCCGCTGACTCTACTCCCCTTTATCTCTGTACCTCTCAACCCTCTAGAGTCAGGCCCCCAACAAAAAAGAGGGTTCCCCCCATTTTTTCTTCCTTTCCTTGTGACATGTTATACATAGGCGCTACAATTTGTCCGCTCAAATGAAGAATTGTACAACATGTTTGATTAAAAACAAAGATGCAAACTACCCTCTGGCTGTGCATTTTGAGGAGAAGCAGAACAGTAATCCTAACCTTCTGAAATTCATTGGTATTGCTCATATTCCCGAACATAGAAGAAAGGGAAGTACAGAAAGATATCTTAGGCAACTAGAATCTAAATGAATCATCGGAGTCGGAACTTTGAAACCAGCAGGACATAATGCAGATGAAGAAATGACAGTACATCTGCTAGAGAACTAAACAAATGTTAAACCATTGCTTGTATTATATTCAAATCCATCTGTTAGAGCCGAACTGAGAATCCTGAACAATTCTGTATCAATACACAGTCTGCAATTCACCCACTGGGGCATTATTCCATATCTGAATTATGTTTTTACATCTATGGGAAAGAGTAACAACATGAGTTACATAACTCATATTTGGGCAACATGACTTCTGCTTATTCTTAAAATTCTGTTCTCGTTTCGTTCTCCCACCCCACACACCTACACTTTTCCACTCTCCCCTCATTCTCTTTGAGGCTGCAACATCATTTAGTAGCCTCTACTAGTCCAGGAGCTTTACTACCTATTAAATATGTGTATTAACACATTATTTATGACCATATTAATTTTTGAATTTCACATATCTATAGGTGAAATAATTATGAAATCTACAATGGGATTGAGTAGACTTGAGCCATGTGTTATTTAAACGCAAGCATACGGGTTTAAATACATATTTACAATGTATTTTATAGAACATAGCTTTTCCCGAAATGGCCGCCACTTTAACAGCGTGGAAGACCATATTTCCATGATCACATGATCATGGTTTAACAATAGAGACTAACAAGATAGACAATCCCATGTGGCTATAAAAAAGCAAGCCCACACTTTTGAAACTGATTGCACCTGACGAAGTCCCAGTTTGGGGACGGAACGCATGGTGAACTTGGAGTGCATACTCCTGTATTATCTACATCCTCAGTAAGTCCATGGGCCTCATTACACGGATGGCGGTAGGGATTTACCGGTACCGGTAAAATACCGGTACCGGTAAATCCTTACCGCCTTACTACGAGGTCCCTTTGCGGGTTGGGGGATTTAACGCCTGCTTTCTGCAGGTGTTAAAATCCAACCTGCTAAGGGACCTCGGAGCTAATTACGGCACCGCAAAATTGCGGTGCCGTAATTAGCGCCTTCCCCAATCCCATAGAGCCCTATAGGGCAGAAATGGGAATGGGGAAGGGCAATGGTGGAAGGGGGATTTACCGCCCCTCCAACCTTGGAATGGGGCGGTAAATCCGCTTTCCGCCAAGGCAGTGCCGGTATTTTACCGGCATGAGCCATGGCGCTAATAGCGCCATGGCTCACCGCCTACCGTGTAATGAGGCCCCATGTCTGTTTGTATGTAGTGATATTATATATGTAAACATGCACTGGTGATTTAATTAAATACACAAGTGTTTTAGCGCAACTGAGTGCCCTAGTTTTTGTTTGTCAAATTCTGCTGGTGTCTTTGTGACAAAGAAACGCTGACTAGAGTTAAGCAACATGTTTTTTTCCAACATATATTTGAAATCCCTTTCAGTGGCGCTCAGTCTGCTTAAGCGGGTGCTTGTAAAGGTCATGGGAGACCAAATATTATGCAAACATTGCTGGGTAGAAAGAAGAAAGTGACTAAATAAATTACACCAACTCTTCCACACAGCCAAAAGTTACAAGCACTCAATCCCAGAAATAGTGCTAAAATAAAACATTTATTTAAGATTGCCATGGAGAGTTGAATTAGATGAATTCAGTTATAGCCCACTTGGGCGGGACAGTCAGTATATGTATTCACTAACAAAAACATTGTTAAAGGGACGTTATGGTTAAGTTGCACTAGCAAAAACCTATGAAATTCAATGGAATAACGTTCTTACAGGGATATTATGGTTATAGGTAAAACCGAGAAAAAAAAAAACGAAATTCGACAGTTATGCTAAGCTAAGCAACCATAACTCCTGCCAGCAGTGTGCACTGCAAGGACTAACACCCATGACATCAAAGATGCCATCACAAATCTCATTCATGACATCACATGTGCCTGCAGTTTTCATAGAAAGCCTCCACAAGGGATTGTTATTGTAATGGTGGCAGAAAACGATCAAAGGTTATTGGAAGAACTATCATGAGATAAGTAGGTCATGGAGGAATGCATTGCTATACACACCATTGTATTACACACTTTGCTGTACAAGAAGCAACTCATGTGCAAACGTGGCCATTGTCTGCACCATGCCTCATGCAAGTGTAACCTTCAAAATCTTCCCATGTTACATAGTCAAATCATGAATGTATTTGTTTTAGAGTTTCGGGTACTGTAAAACATGTAAGAAGTAGCTACCATTGACTTTATAACTACATAACGTGTTAAATGTCGCATTAATTTGAGTTATCTGCTGCTTGCCTTTCCATTACCCGTGAAACAGACACATTGTGTCTGCACTTAGCAGTGTCACGGAAAGTATCAAGAGGTTGCCTGCGGGTTGTACAGTTGAAGAAAACATGTAAGTGCAGGTGGGACAGTTTGTAGTAAGTCTTCAAAATGGCACCTTTGTCACGCACATACTAGTGCATGCAAAGGCAAGTAAGGAAAACAGCAGAATAGGCAGAGCGCAAAGAATCTTAGTGGTGGTTAGAAAAGCACTGTAGCTGCATGGGTCGCACAGAATAAATGGCTTCCTGCTCCCTGTAATAAAGCTCTGTTTCGCATTGTTGTAAACATTCTTGTAATCCACAATCTATGCATCTCGTGAATGCTACCCCTAACACTAATGGCGTAGCATAAAGTGTTTGTGCTGCATGTGACGACAAATGAAATGAAAGCACAAGGTACCAGTGGGCAGGCTACCGCCCTTCCAGCAATTACTTAGGGTGCTTTCATGTACAGCATTTGCCACATCTGCTACGGGCAACAAAAGGGGCACTCCTGTAGGGCAGCGGGGCTGTAAAACAACCTTTCCAAACCATATGCCGCGCTACAGACCCTTAGGGCATTGTACTGTGCATGTACTGCAACGTGCTACTGTAGAGAGGGAAGGTACTTGGAAGTGCGTGACAAGGGTCCTTACGGGAGCATTACAATGACTGGTGCCTAGGTAGGTGAGGGCCACCCAATAATTCCGTCTCTTGGCACGACCCCTATAGTATGCATGCAGGTGCATGCAGGTGCTACCCCTTCTTTACGGACCTTTCCTGCCGTTCCTTCTGTGGCATGTGTGAGAAGACCATAATAAATGGAAATGAGCTGGGAAAGTAAAAAAAGGAAATGAAGCTAGCACCTTTTGCAAATCAACAATGGAATTGCCAATGAACGCACGCAGGGCGGGAGACCAGGCAGTGTGCTAAACACTGTAGTGAAATCCCGTTAGAAAGGTGATCTATGTACAAAGAGGTTGCTTTACGTGTTGCAGAGAGTTTTCAAAAGTGTCAGTGCGCAACACTTACTACAAAACATTTTCACTACTTTCAAGAAGGGCACCAAGCCAATTTGGATAGGGTGTGCTGAAATCGTGATGGCAGGCATAGTAAGATGAATGTTATAGCTGGGGGAAAGTATTCCTGCTGTGAAACGTCATAATCCCATGGATGAAGTATGCCAGTTGTACATTTCGATCAAAGGCACACATACATTTCTTTGCAATGTACCGCGTTGTCTGCATTTACGGGCCAAATAGAAAATGGCGCTGCCACATCAGTGGCTGCATAATGCGATAGAAACCTATGCAAGAGATCGGAAACAAAGGCATGCACTGGGCAAGTGCCTCCTTGATCGCAAATGGCACTGAAACTTGTGTAACATGCTGTGCAGTTTTCCCTGCAGAATGAACAACAATATCGGCATGATTGCATGTCACCAAAGTGTCACACAGAGAAACCAAAATCAGTACTCCATAGCACTACACATGCACATGATACATTGCAAAATGACCAGCCACTGCACAGTGTTTTCCATTCACTTTTAGTCAACCTATGTTGGAATCCCCTAAAACCTGCACACTGTGCCTCGTGAAACGCACAGCCATAACTGCACCCTTTGCATTTCTGTCGACAAATACACCGTGTAGCACAGTCTGTCCGTACACACCACACCCACAAACTTTATTGCCCAATCCCGTAGCCTCTGCATGCCCATTTCTATGGCTGTCATCTGCAAAAGGGGTGTATGTAACACGTGCCACCCTGCAACTATTGCGACATTCACAGACTTTTTGTGCTGTGCGTGCGCGGGAGTGGGGGCATAACTTTCAACCAGGGGAGCGGACGTCGTTAGTTGGGGTGGCTCTTAAAAGAGCCTTTGTGGTCTTTGTTTTTTTTTAAAGGTGTTTCCCAACAAACACCTTTTTTTGCGGTTTTCATAGGTAAATTTGTGTTTTCAACAAATAGGGTCTTCAGTGCAGTGTGTAGATTGCGAAACAAAATTTAATTGCCACTGGTCAACAAAGTCATGCCATTTGCCTTGAAAAGGTGTATGTTTCCCGAACCAATGTTCATTCTCACAGGAGAACATCCCAGCAGCACTCAAGAAGTCACACATGCTTCTGTTGATGGTACCCCTTCCGTCCTCTGGCTGGAGACAGGAATCATTGGAATACTTCCACACTATTCTCGGGGGTATACATGAGAAAAGCACCTTGGCAGTAGGAAGAATACGCTGCACTGCTTTCATCATAATCTCCAGTTGACGGTACACACAGGAACAAAGCATGTAACCCAAAAAGAAGGCTCCAAAGTGCATGATCACAATATGTGCAGTTGCCGAAGAGGCCATGCATTGACATTCTATAAGCAGTCCGCCAAAACAACATGGTTTGACACTGCACCACAAAGCATCCACTCCCTCCAAACCAAAATTGCCAGAAAAGCCTTATTGGAGGGCATACATGCACAGATATTCCACAAAGGCATCACCCACGATGGAAACTGTGCATCTTGCCATGTTTGCCAGCCGCAGTACATAAAGTAATGGAAAAAGTTAATACCGCCCTTTCTTGTGACGCATACCATGAGCACCTGATTGGCCAAAGGCCATAGTCCAATTCCCATTGGCCAGCATGGTAGGAAGCGCAGAATGTGGCACGTGCCTTTCCCCAAGTACCACTAGGGCCGCACCCCTCCAAAGCTGGAGCAGTCATTCCCTTCGCACTATCTTCTCTGCTGCACTATCTCATTGCCTTACTCGTAAGTAGGCACACATGCATCCACCAATCGCATAGAAGCCACCACCATCCAACACTGTCACTCCTGTACACCACTTCAAATGTACCGTTACACATTTACAATACAAGTGTTGTGGCATTCCAAAGCAGGTCCACTACAACGTTCAGCGCAAGTATGCATGATTTCACCACCCACATACAGCGACACGGCCACCCAGGATGTGGCATGTGTAATCCAGAAACTATCGCACAATCGGCAACCTTTTCATGATAGTGAGGGGGGGGGAGGTGGCAGGGTAACCAATATGAAGCTGGGTAGGGGATTGGGGCTTCCATCGTCGATGTATAAAAGTGTTTCATATTTTTATTTACGTGCGTGCAAGCAACTTTTTTTGTTTTTTCTCTTTATATGCGTTTGTTTGCCTCTCCTCACATTTTTACCACATTCTAGTCAATGCTTCTTGCACAGTGTAAAAGAAAACGGCATTGCCAATGGCGCGCAAATAAATGCCTCTTCTACAGAACCACTGCATATTTTGCGACCTCATGATCTCATAGTGGGTGGAGAATATGCCAGCCCTCTGCATACATTCACGCATAATTCTGTTAATAACACGCCTTCCGACCTCTGGCTGGCAACAAATTTACACCGTCATAAGCCCATAGCCCTCTTGGTAGTATGCTTCAGAAAATGACATTGGCAGTAGGAAAAATCTGCATCACTGCGTTCAGCAACCTCTTCAGGTGACGGATTAAATGTCCACACGACATGTAACCCAAATGTACACTTCCATAGTGCACGACGACAAAGGCAACTTTCGTGGCGGAGGCCACATATTTGCAAAGGCGAACCATCCTGCCAAAACTGCAGTCACCCTGATAGCCCCAGAAAGCGTCCACTCCTTCCAACCTGAAATTACCAGCAACGCCTCTTTGCACACAACACCTGTGCAGATGGCGCACAAAAGTATCACCGACAATAAGCACTGTGCGTCTCTCCATCTCAACCAACCTCACGACACAGTATTGGGATGAATTGGTACCGCCCCTTCCTATCAACCACACCCTAAACACCTAATTGGCTATTGGCCACAAGTTAATTTCCATGTCCACCATGCTCATAATGGCAGAATATGGCACGTGCGCTTTCCCATCTGCAATGAGGGCCACGGCCCAGTAACCCACACACAATACTTCTTCCCTTTGCACAGGCAATTTTGCAGCACTCCCCCATTGGGTGTTGTCAAATGTTCAAATACGCATGCAGCAATCACATACAAAACCTCTTCATTGCACACTATCATTTCTGTACACTTCTCCATATTTACAGTTACTAACTCTTATTACACATTCCGTTTGATTCCAAAGCTCCTCCACTTGAAACTTCTGCTAAAAAATGCACAATTGCAGCATCCTGAAAGATCCTGAGGCACACCCAGCACAATTTTCACCATGCACACAACATTGCAGCCATTTCCACAACCACCACAACACTATGGATCCATGCATGTGACCAGTCGGTACCTAACATTATGCACAAACGTAACATACGTAGCGCCACTTCTACCCAACTCCCCCACACCATAAAACACCCATTCACCAAAAAGATGTCCCAATTAGCAGAATCTACAAACATACCACAGCCTGCACCACCCCTACCCACTGGCATTCACAAATTATTGTGTAACTGGCAACCTGTGCACAACAGCTGCACAACATTGGGCCTTCTTCAATAAATCTGCACATAGCACTGTAACCAAGCACATATAAACTGCACGTCAACCATACCCTCTTCCATTCTCACATTACATAAACACTGCACGCGGTGTCCACACTACAAAACTTCTCACTGCAACATCTCCTACCACATACCAAATACTGCAGCATGTTCCAACTATCACCACAACCATGGAACACCCAATACACGCTTTGCAACTCACTTGTGCTGCTCTAGCATGTCTACAATGTGCTCCACACCCATTCACCAAACATTTTCACCCTGTCCCTAATGCACTGTCAAACCTGCATTGCTGCAGCGAGTGTGCTCCTTGCACACATTTCCCGCACCTTAATGCAACCATTCATATCAGCATTTCACCAGGTAGCACTATGCACATACGCACCATTGGCACCAGCACTCCTACCCAACCTCCACACCGCAATTCATGTGCACAGCGTTAAATGCAACAGTTACCATAATGTACACACATTACACTGTCTCTGGCCCCCCTACACCCTTTCATTCACATACTAATGTCTTACACAGTTCCACTCAGAAAGTATTGTGTCACTGTCAACCTGACCACAAAATGCTCACAACATTACTCATACGCCAAGCAATCTACACCCAGCACACTATCCAAGCACATATAAGCGGCCCTACAACCATACCCTCTACCATACTATCAAAATGCAAACACTGCACCCAGTGTCCACACTGCATGACTTTTCACTGCAGCATCTCCAACCACACATCAAAAACATTACCACGTTCTAACAGTCACCTAACCTGCAAACCAAACATACACGCATGGCAGCTCTCTTTTGCTGCTCTATTGCATCTGAAATATGCTCCACACCCATTCTGTGCAAGTCACGGATGCAGACTCAACAATGCATTACTGCTGTGGTTGTGCGCAAGCCCTAGGCTCTTGAGTCCATGCCCTACAAATGCAAAGTCAGACATGCATTCCTACAGTGGATGAGCTGAAAGCATACACCCACCGCAATGTAATACCACTATACATGTCACCAACTACGACAATCCACATACACAGCACTGCCACCAGCACTCCTACCCAACCTGTGCTCCGCCATAGAGCTGTACAGGAAAAATGGTTACACTTACCAGAATGCAGAGTCAACAATGCATTACTGCAGTGGTTGTGCTCAAGCCCTAGGCTCTTCAGTGCATGTCCTACGAATACAAAGTCAGACATGCATTCCTACAGTGGGTGAGCTGAAGGCCTAGGCTCTTGAGTACATGGGCTACGGCCTTTGCCCATGCACCCGTTAGTCTAGGCCTTGCACAAACCCACTGCAATGTAATACCACCATACATGTCATCATTTCACATACACAGCACTTGCACCAGCACTCCTACCCAACTTGCGCTCCGCCATAGACCTGTACAGGAAAAATTGCTACACTTACCAGAATGCAGAGTCAACAATGCATTACTGTGGTGGTTGTGCTCAAGCCCTAGGCTCTTGAGTGCAGGGCCTTCAAATGCAAAGTCAGACATCCATTGCTACAGTGGGTGAGCTGAAGGCCTAGGCTCTTGAGTGCATGGGCTACGGCCTTCGCCCATGCACCAAATAGTCTAGGCCTTGAAAACACCCGCCGCAATGTAATACCACCATACATCTCACCATGTCACCAACTACGAAAATCCACATACACAGCACTGCCACCAGCACTCCTACCCAACCTGCGCACCGTCATGGAGCTATGCAGGAAAACATTGCTACACTTACCAGAATGTACAAACAAAACACTGTCTCCTGCACCCCTGTGTACTTTCATTCACATAGCACGGACATACCCACTTCCATTCACAAAGTATTGTGTCAATGCCAACCAACCCACAACCTGTTCCCAACATTGCCCCTACTACACCCAATCTGCACACACCACACTATGCAAACACCCATTGCTGCAGTGGGTGAGCTGAAGCCCTAGTCTCTTCATAGCAGGGCTACCGGCCTTTGGTCATGCACCCAATAGTGTAATCCTTCAACAAACCCACCGCAACTTCATGCACCCATGCATGCCACCATGTGCCCAACTATGGCTATCCATCCGCATAACACAGGCACCCGCGCTCCCACCCACTCTATGCCATGTGCAGTTTACTTCCCTTCTGAAATTCACCTGCCACCACTCACCACGGAAAGAGGTTGCGGCAAACAGGTCACCAATGTAGAAACAAAACACTTGTCTCCTGCATCCCTGTACACTTTCATTCACATACTACGTACGTACCCACTTCCATTCACAAAGTATTGTGTCACGGCCAACCTACCCACATACTGTTCCCACCATTGCCCCTATTCCAACCAATCTGCCCACACTACACTATGCAAGCAACCCCCTCTACCGGATACAGATTCACACATGCATTACTGCGGTAGGTGAGCTGAAGCCCTAGTCTCTTCAGAGCAGGGCCTCCGGCCTTTGGCCATGCACCCAATAGTCTAATCCTTCAACGTACCCACCGCAACTTCATGCACCCATGCATGCCACCATGTCCCCAACTACTGCTATCTATCCGCATGGCACAGGCACCCGAGTTCCCACCCACCCTATTTCATGTGCAATTCACTCCCCTTCTGAAATTGACCTTCCACCACTCAACACAGAAAGAGGTCACTGCAAACAGGTCGAGACAGAAGCTATCGGGCCGTTACGACAGCTGCCTCAAATCACCACAAAAAGTTGTTGGCTGTCTAGGTACCTGTGAATTGGTGCAATAGTCACTAATACTGCAGCCATGCCACCGTCGTCTTCCACCTATTTACATATGTCACGTTAACCACTTCTCACTCCACCACCCTTTCCCTCTGTTCTTGCGACCAACACATGGCGTACAGTATATTTTGCAGACCCTTCCGTCGGCGCACTGTCCTCCATGACACCATGGCAGCGTTTCTCAAAAATTGTTGACGCAGAGCACACCTCCAGCAAACCAACGGCTGTGTCCAAAGTTCTCCGTCAGCAGGCCATACCGCAAGCCAATGACACTTCAGTACGCTGAGCGAACAGGGAAATGGGTCCGCAGAGCGGACCCAGATATATCTAATTTTTTAGAGAGGTACATTTCAGTCATTTGCAACAAAAGTACTGATCGGATTCCCACCAAACACACAAAAGCACGCTTTCTGACCTAAGCCCCTGCGTCTGCTGCAAATTTGGTGCAAATCCGTCCAGCCGTTCAGGCTGTAGCCATGCACAAAGTTTTTCTGCATTCAGTGGCCCCCTATAACTTTTCTCCCCCTGCACAACACCTCACCAAAGTAGGCAAACAAATTCAGAGCGGACCATATACTGCAAGGTTTGGTGAGGATTCGTCCAGCGGGAGCGAAGTTATAAGCCACTGAAAAAGTGCTCTTCCTATGAGTTTAGCAACTTAACCATAACTACACGGCCGCTGCGGTAGTTTTTCATCTGCTTCTCACTGAGAGTGAGGTCCTGTTTCCACCCTTCTGTCTATCTGTTCTCCTGCACATGTGTAGTTTGTGCCTGGCTGCTGACCATTCCATTAGGTCGGTGCACTTGCTGTGCATTACTGCACCTCCAGGGGAATTACTGAACCTGAAAAATCGAAATTGGAAAAAAAGAGAAGAAAAAGAAAAAAACTAAATTTGCATGAAATTGTGAAAAGGACTGTTTTATTTGGCAATTCCATCGTGCTGCCCTTTTTTGAGCTTTTTAATACCTGGAGCTGCCTTGCTATTTTGAAAGCACACGTTTTTTCCCACTATTGCCTGCTTATATGACTGTTTTTGGCCCTTCCAAGATGGCTGCCGTGGTTTTCTTTGTTGTGTAGGCAGGCTGTGCTGAACCACCTCTCCCTGTGCTGCACTCCCATTGGTTGCTGAGTGTTTTCTTCCATCCAATCAGGGACCAGCAGTCTTCAGCTGGCCCTCTCACAAAGGCCCACTTCTAAGGCCCCTGTCTGCTCCTTGTCTGCTCCTTGTCTGCTTCCAGATTGCTAATTGGGGTCCTCCCTGCACCTTAACCACAATGATGCTGCCACCTCACTCCTCTAAGAAACCCGGACTGCCTTGACTTTGCCTCCTCCAGAACTATGGGTTAGTTCCCTCCTTATGGACTCACTCCTACCGCCTTTGACTATCAGTGTTCTTTCTGTTTGTTACTCCCATGTTGTCATCCTGATGCGCAGTGCTTCCTAAAACCCTTTTGAAAATATCCGATTCCAAGACTGAAAAGTCAAAGCTTGCTGTTTTTGCTTTGTTCTAAAAAGTCAAATCTTGCTGTTTTTGCTTTGTGCTTAAAAGTCAAATCTTGCTGTTTTTGCTTTGTTCTAAAACTTCAAATCTTGCTGCCCATTGCGAAATTCTCTGTATTTTGCTTGTATACTGTTTTTTCTCTGTAACTTGCCAGTGACCTCACCACCCTCTTTTGTCCCACACCTACCTGCCTTAGCCCCCCAGTATCTCCATCCTCTCCTCGTTTCGATCTCAATGGCGCTTTCTGTTTCTCCTATCTTTTCCAACTGCTTCTCCATTGACTATCCTTCCCTTTACTAAGTCTGGTAGGAAGAAGTTCAAAAAGGATATCTTGGCCTCTAACCCTGGTCTTCCTATAGCTGACACCTACTCCAATGCTTCCGCCAGACAGGCCGTCTTTGTCGTGCCAGATCTATGGACTCCTCATATGGTCTTTGTGCTCTGCCCTATCTCCTCTCCCATTAATGGTGGCACTCGCTGGGAAGTTCTCATGCCTTCCTTCGACTCCTCTAAAGTCATCATTAATGTCTACCTAAATGGCACTGTCATGGTCCAAGGCCCTCAGGCCAATCTCCTCCTCTTTGACAGGCGCTTTCCTCGCCTCATCAATTTTCTTTCATCTCCTGCTGTCCCCTCCTCTCCCCCCTTGGCTACCTTGCCCTCTCTCTCCTCCTCCTCCTCCTCATCTGCCACTCCTAAGGCTCTTTCTCCTCTGCAGGGCATACCTCTGATCTGTACCCTTCCCCGGAAGGTCTTTAAGGTTGGTAACCTTCTTCATATTGCCACTCTCAACTCTTGCCCTGCTGTCAAACACTCCTCAGACATCTGCCACCTCCTTGAAGAAATAGACCTTGATGTCCTTGGTCTTACTGAGACATGGTTCACGGCCAGCTCCGTCACGAGCTTTAACACTCTCCTCCCTGATGGCTCCAAGATCCTCTCAACATCCAGATCCTCCCGACCCGTTGGGGGGTAGCCCTGATCTTTCCTGAGTGGATTCCTGCCTCTATCATTCCCACTCAGACCCACTCCTCTTTTGAATGCCTTGTTTGTAGGCTTTCTCTCTTGCCTACCCATTCTCTTACTGTGGTTACCATCTACCGGACTCCTGGTCAAATCACCTCATTTCTCTCTGAGTGGGCAGACCTCTCCTCCTCCCTCCTGGCCCCTACCACTGAACTCCTCCTCAGTGATCTCAATATACATTTAGACTCTCCTTGCTCCTCCTCTGTACTCTTCCGTGACCTCTGCAACTCCCTCTCCCTGTCCATCCTCCCCTCTGGCCCGACTCACTCTGCAGGGCACACACTCGATGTCTTGATCTCCTCTGACCTCCCCTCTCTATCCCTCTGACCACTCCTCTCTCCTGGAGCGATCACTCCCTCCACTCCTCTCATCTCTCCCTCTCTTCGAAGCGAGTGTCAGTTGAGGCTTTTGCCGCCACTTTCTCTCCCCCCCTCCACCTTTGGCTGTCTCACATCCTGACACAGCCCTGTCTCTGCTCTACTCTTCAATTTCTGATACGCTTGATGCTGTTGCCCCTGTCATGAGGATCCGTTTGAAGTCCAAAGCCAAGTGCAATTCCTGGTACGACTCTGACCTAGCGACACTTAAACGTAAGTGTAGGGCGGCTGAGAGGAAATGGAGGACTTCCTGTTCTGACAAACTGGCCTGTCGCCTGCTACAAAGGCAATACCGACTCTCTGTCCTCACCAAGAAGAGAGTCCACATTCTAGCATGTGTCTCTGCGGCATCTAAGAACTCGGCCAAACTCTTTAAAATCTGCAAGGAGCTGGCCAACCCTGCTGCAGTCTCTACCCCTCCTGTTGTCTCCCAGGCTCTTTGCAATTCCCTTGCCTCTCACTTCATTTAAGAAACCCAGGTCATCCTGTCCACCGTCTCCACCCACACCCATCCTTTCCCCTCTCCATCTGCACTTGCTGACCCTCCTTTAGCCACCCCCCACCATCCTTCTCGTCCTTTCCTCTTTTCTCCCCTAACAAGGTTGCTAGACAAGTCCGATCTATGAAAGCCTCGTCAAAACAGGTTCATCCCAGTTCCTCTAAAACCATCAAGGACCACATTGACACCCTCGCTCCGGCCCTTGCTGATTTTTGCAACCACTCCTTTGCCACAGGATCCTTCCCCTCCCCTCTGAAGCACTCCTTTGTGCATCCTCTTCTCAAGAAACCCACAGCTGATCCTTCTTGTCCAGCTAACTATCGCCCAATTTCCATTACTCCCTTTCTGGGCAAACTCCTGGAAAAGTTGGCCATCTCTCAGCTTAACCTTCAATTCTGTTGGCTGTCTCCATGACCATCAGTCTGGCTTCAGAGCTGCCAGAAGCACGGAAACTGCTCTCCTGAACATCCATGAAGATCTGCTCTCCAACCTTGACTCTAACATTCCTTCTGTCCTCATCCTCCTCGATCTCTCTTTTGCCTTGGACACGGTCAACCATACCATCCTGCTCAACCGTCTCCGGGAAAACCTGGGTATCACTGCTCTGGCCTGGCTGACCTCTTTCCTCTCAGATCGACCCTCCCAGGTCCAACTTGGGTCCTTCCTTTCATCTCTCTTCCTCTCTACCTGTGGTGTTCCCCAGGGGTCTAACCTCTCGCCCTGGCTTTTCAACCAATACCTGGCAACTCTCGCCCACTGCATTGCAATTTTCTGCTCAAATTTCCAGTGCTAGGCTGACAACACTCAACTCATTTTCAGGCTCTGCCACCTCCTCTCCCTCTCTCATCTCTGATTGCCTAACTGCCATTCAAGATTGGTGTGCTGCCAATGATCTTTGTCTGAATGCCAGCAAAACGGAGATCCTCCTCATCGGCACACCTTCACCATCCTTTCCCCTCACTCTCTGGCCGGCCTCCCTTGGCCCTCATCCTACCCCCACCTGCGAGTCTAAGAACCTCAGGGTCATCTTTGACTGCACCCTTTCCTTCTCTGCCCACATCTCTGTGGTTTCTAAAAAGTCACATTTCCTACTGCACATCCTCAAAGGTACTCTGCCTTTCATCTCCTTCCCCCAGAAGCTCAGTGTCTCCAGAGCTCTGGTTCTCTCTAGGCTGGACTATTGTAACAGCCTCTTTCTAAATCTACCTGCCTCTACTCCCCGACCTCTGCAACTAATCCAGAACAGGACTGCAAGACTTTTCCTTGGCCTCAAGCCCTGGGATCGTATCTCTCCAGCTCTGAAATCTCTCTATTGGCTCCCAGTGGATGCAAGGATTACATTCAAAACCCTCTGCATTGTCCACAAGGCTTTCTGGGGCCTGGTTCCAAAATACCTTCAGCTATCCCTCCGCAAATACCTCCCCTTTCGAGCTCTTCGCTCCTCTACCTCCAACTTCCTCAGGGTCAGTCGTTTTTCAAAGAAACGAGCTTGGGGTAGATCTCTGTCTTCGGCTGGGGCCTCCCTCTGGAACAGCCTCCCTGCCACTCTAAAACTTGAGGAGAACCATCTCCGGTTCCGGAAGCACCTCAAGACCTTCCTCTTTTCTTCTGCCTTTGCTCCCCCTCTCCACTGCTGATCTGTTCTCTCTTGGCACCGTGCACCTGGCCTCCCTCTGTCCTCCGGGCCCAGGTACCTGCCCAGGTACCTGCTCACCCTGCCACCCTCCTGCACTGGCTCCGGGCCACCCCTTGCACCGGGGTCTGTATCTGTATCCATACAGCCGCCCCTTTTTCTTACTGCACTTATCAGACCTACCCTGTCTGCTGCCTTAACCCTAGCACTTGCAACTTGCTGGCTGCACTACCACTGTTTGTTGCCTTTATTTATTTATTGTTATTTATCTGTTTCTCCTCTGCTTCGCACTTTCCACTTCTCCCCCTTCCATGCACTTTTCCCCCTCCCCCTCTCCCATCCACTTGCGCATTCTTAATGTCACTGGGCCTAGTAAGATCGCTGTTTTGTTCTGCCCTGTTCCCCTCCCTTCCTTGTCACGCTCTAAAACACTTGTGTATGAGCGTGATAGAAATAAAATATCAATATAAATATATATATCCAGCACTGAATGGAAGGGGTGCACTCTGGTTCCCCACACAATTCACCTCCACAGCTACTGATGTTCTGCTCCAATGGGTTTCTGTGCTCATCACGTCATCAGGTAGGCCGTCTCACTTGCAGCAAAGAACCAGTGCAGGTGTAATCAATCAAGGCTGATTCTGCTGCAAGGAATTATGGTAGCTGTAGTCATTAGGTTTGCAGGGAACCTGCTCACTCCCAAACACCAACAGTGGGGGAGGGAGAGGAGGTGCCCACGTGTGGCACTCCAAAGCCAGGCATATATTCACCTTGGTGCAGCACCCTAAAGGACCCTGGAGCTTCCACCCTCCAGAGTACCTTAAACATAACCAGCACTGAATGGAAGGGGTGCACTCTGGCCCCCTGCACAATTCACCTCCACAGCTACTGATGTTCTCCTCCGACCGGTTTCTGTGCTTATCACGTCATCAGGTAGGCCGTCTCACTTACAGCAAAGAGCCAGTACAGGTGTAATCAATCAATGTTGATTCTGCTGCAAGGAATTACGGTATCTGTAGTCATTGGGAGTGAGCAGGTTCCCTGCAACCTTAAACACCCACAGTGATGGAAGGAGGGGAGTAGTCCACAGTGTGGCACTCCAAAGACAGGCATATATCACCTTGGTGCAGCACCATAATTCTGCATCTATTATTTGCACAGATTTCTCATTGGGCCTTATTACAAGTATACTGGTCCAGAAATAGTGGTGCCGGTAAATCCGTACCGGCACCTTTTTCCGGACCGGCGTAGTCCGAGTTGCGATGCCAGTATCACAGGCATCAAAAGTGACCCACCGCATCCGTTATCACCATTGCCGATATCTGCGGAGACACGCAGCAGCTGTGCCTGAGATACCGGCATGACTTAAGTAAGTGAACATCCTGAGCTGCATGGACACACAATCACCGGCAAGGTCATGCCGTTAACAACGGGAAAATGATGCCGTAAACACCGGCACCACGGACCAGGCTTTAATTGGATTCTGGTGTGTAGAAACATGGCACAGGTGCACCAAATCAGCACAGGTGGTCCCAATGGGCTGTGCCACTGCACAAAAGGACCACTCCCAGACCCCACACCACTTGAAAAACCACAATTCTAGCAGTAGCTGTAGCAGTACAGGACCTGGAGGCCATGTCTGCAGAGCTATTAATTGAAGGGGCAGTGAGGCAGAGGATGCAGCTGAGGCGCATGAGTAGAAGGTGGGCCATCATGACCCAGCAAATACCCTAAGTGCTGCAGGTTGTACCCCACAGGCAGCCACCAATCCCTCACCCCTGGTCAGATTCACACCCTGTACCGGCTAGACAGGGACACCATCACCACTATAGTGAACCTGATACATGATGACCTGGTGAGCCTCATTTATATCCGTACTGTCATCCCCCCCTTGCTGAAGGTAGTGTCTGTGCTACACTTTCTTGCCACAGGCACATTTCAGCACACGCTTGGGCAGCTGCATGTTATCTCCCAACCCTGTTTCTCCCGTATGCTCTTCCAGGTGCTTGATGCACTCCTGTGTCACGTACTGAACCACATGAGCTTACCCCAGACTGCTTACGAGATGAATGCCACAAAAATAGCATTCCATGCCCTTGCAGCATACCTAATGTTATTGGTGTGGTGGGCTGCATACATGTGGAGCTGGTGGCCAGGCATGCTGTGGAGGTAGTGTACTGCAACAGGAAGCTGTACCATTCACTCAACGTACAGATGGTGTGTGATGCCCGACACCTCATCACCCATTGCTGTGCAAGATTTCCTGGCTCAACACATGACTCCATGGTGCTGGGGAACTCCATGCTGCCTCGGTACATGGCACGACACGCTGGACATCGTACATGGCTGCTCGTTGAGTCCAACTACAAGGCCATGTGCTGTGTTGAATTGGGCGGGTGGCAGTAACCAGCATAGCATACCTGGCAGCTGGGCGAGTCTAACTACAAGGCCATGTGCAGTTTTGAATCATGTCCCAGTATGACACCCATGACCAGTGGATATGCACACTGCGTGCATAAAACCATCATTACTCCTACTGCAATTTTTAAAATCTATTAGCAAACTTCTGTGAAGGTGCACAGAGGCCGCACAGGGCGTAAAATGGGGAAGGTAGATGAAGAATAATAGCAAGGCGAAATTGTACTCACGATCGTCAGACCAGTAAACCGCAAACATTGAAGTGCACAGGACCCTACTCAGCCTTGTGAGTGCATGAAAAGTGCAAGTGTGTAGGTGCAAGGCAAGGCGCCACACAGTAGTACCATGCCAGAGTGGAAGGCCTTGACAGCCGTGCCACCATGTATGATAAATATACAGTGCATACATAACTACATCTATTCCGTACCACAACATCCTAATAACTACATGTACATGTACCAGAATGCACCACACCATTGTGACTACAACAACAAGCAAAAGCGCAGTCAAGCAAACACACAATTTATGATGCACAGCCACAGGATGCATAGGCAACCATCCCCAAAACCTCTTCTAGCTGCGCGCACACACACACACACACACACACACACACACACACACACGTGACTGGTACCGTTAGCTTATTAGTACCGGATGCATGTCTTCCTTACGGATACTGTACAAATCAATGCATTCAAACACGATATAGATAATTTGTCATGAAGACTGCATACCCTTCTTACCACTAAATCACACCTGCACATCTTGGTAATGCTAAGGGCACCATGCTACATGGACATATAGTACATTTCCTTTTGTGACTCATAACTGACATACATCAAATCCATGTGTGTCACTTGCACGAGAAGTGATGTAGCTCATGTAGTGTATGAATGGTTCATGTGATTGCAACTGCACAACACACCCCCCACATGCATACTGACCAAGTGCCCTATCTGGTGCACGAAAGATAAGGAATGGGAGCTAAACTCAAATGTGCTTGTGCATGTCATTTGTCTCAAATGTACACTATACAGCCTGTGCCAACATGATATAACCAGCAAATTGACATGTACACTTTCTGTTGCTCCTGTGCAGGTGATGCTGGGTATCCCCTGAAGCCATGGTTATTGACCCCCGTCAGGCAACCACACAACTTCCACGTACAACCGTGCCCATGGCTGTACTCGCTGCCCCATTGAGCAGACCTTTGGCCTGTTGAAGGCCAGGATCCACTGCCTCAGCAGACCTGGTGGGGCCCTGACGTACAGCCCTGAAAAGGTTGGAAAGATTGTGCTTGCATGTGCCATGTGTGATGCTGGAAATGCATCGGAGGGACAGTGCCTCTGTATCCTTGTCCTTTATTGATTTTTATCGTGTGTTCTGTCATGTTTTCCACACAGGAGTTCATGTGGGACTCCTGGCGGTGCAGCTCTCTCTTTTGGTTTGATGCACAGACCCTTGGGATACCCTTATGGCACCCATGGGTGGGAGTACGACCCTATACTCCTAGTGTATGTTTTTGGGCTCCTGTGTGTGGCCCACAAGCAGGGTATGGGCTGGTAGCAGCTCTGTGCTGAATTGACAGGTGCCCTGCACATCCTCCATTTTGGGATGCCCACGCCCTGTCATTGGAATCAGTAGATTCGTGATGGAGACAAGATGGCCCCCGTGGCCTCTTGCCTTCCATCGCCTGTTAACTTGGTTTTCCCAAAGTCCCGGGAAGCCCTGACTCTGTCCTTTCCCCCTGACTGGCTGTTGGGTGAAGTTCCATATATGGTGTTGTGGGGAAGTCCAGGCCAGACTGGCTGGAGCCTTCCCAATGACTGTATGTTGTGGGTACGCCTGTGGGGTGGGACCTGGGTGAATGGAGTGCGTGACGAATAAGCATTTCTTGTTGTGGATGTCTAGTATCTGGTGTGTGACACAAAGACTGAGACAGCCCTGCCGGAAACTGGTATGAATGCAGTGTGGCGTGTAGAATGGCTGGGTACCTGCCCCAATACACATTACTTTTTGTGAGTGTCTGGTGAGAAGTGAAAGGCCTGAATGCACTGTGCGCCTGATTGGCTGCCTGAATGCCCGTCTGAGTGATTGGTTGCTTGAGTGTGACCCAGCAGAATTAATCGGAGATCAACTAGTATATCTGGGGGCCTCTCACTGCTAGAAATCGTTCAGAAGCTGGAGTTGAAACTGACATTGAAACTGATGGTTATCTTGAAGCCCTGCTGGTAGAGAAGAATTGTTGTTGCTCTACCTAGTCGATCTGAAAGCTGTCGAGTCTCCAAGAACTGATACAAGAGAGGACCGGGTAAGGAGACCTCTTCCCGAGCTGCAAGGGACCATCATCCACCGCTAACCTTCGCTGAAGCTCCCTGGAAGTCAGACCCTCGAAAAGGCTGCCGGGGACTGCTGAGGAGAGCGAAGATAAGCACTGGACAGCCATCCACCGTCGACGACTGCCGTCGCTGACCGGAGTCACCATGCTCCCTTTGCCTAAGAACATTTGATCCAAGGACTCCCTTGCTCATTACTGTTGACAGCTTTCGTCCTGCCGGAGAAAGTCAAGGCCGTCGACTGAGGAGATCCGCTGGTGGGTTTCCCGCCACCCAAAGACCTCAGAGACACTGACGAAGCTACTGAAGCCAGCCGTGGTCACGTCCTGTCTGTCGACGCCAGATGCCAATGGCTTGACGCCCTTACTGGGCCAAAGTTCTTCATCCACTCTTTGCGGCAATGAGCACTCATCACTGAGGTACACCGCACACCTCTCCTTCACAGGACGTTCACAAGCTTTCGTCAACGAGCACAGCGAAGATCGAACCTGCTCCCTCAATGACCGCTGTTCACCTTTTTCTTCATCTCGGAAGTTCAACGACCCGTCGCTCCTTCCTGAAAGGAAGCACACTCAAGAAGGGCCCGTTGATTCCCCGAGGAAGAACTCTACAACACAAGGTACATTTGGGTTGCAGAACTATATAAGAAGATAAGACTCTAATAGACACTACATGGACTGGGCTTGTAGTGCATCTTCATTTACAGGTTGCCCAGGTGGGGGGGATTCTCATACAGAACTGTGCCTGATGGTAGGGGCTCAGTATTCTGCCTATTGTCTAAACAAATTGTCTTCCGCCAAAATCTGTGGTTGTTATCGTTTTGCTGTGTTGATTCGTATGCTATTTGAAATGACTGGGTACAGCTGATGCATTTTAATGGAATCCGAGTAATAGTGGTACCACCTAGAACTGTATATATTTACCATTTTAGAATTGTCGGAGCACAAAGTGTATTATCGTGATTGTGTATATAACCTTGAACCTTATTTATATAAAGAGCTGTGTTTTCACTAACACAGTATGTGGACATTCCTTTGTGGGTGCTTGGGGACTACACTGTACTTAAGAACCAGCCTGCATCACCTCCTGAGAAGCTAGGCCTTGATTGCTCGTCCATTGCTACCAGCAATAGAGAATCTTGGCTGGGGTCCTCTGTGCCTCTCCTCTGCCGTATAGAGAGCCGGAGTGCAGACACCCCCCACCGGTGCGGTTCTTTACACCATGTTGCACAGCATGTGCATCAGGCGCAACATCTCCATGCCCCCCGACATGGACATGCTGCCACCAGAGGATGATGAGGAGGCTATTGGTCAACCCCGCAATGGCAGGGATGGACGTGCCACACGAGGGGAACTTACAGATCACTACCTTTGAGCAGCTGTTACACACACACGACACAGGACATTCAGCACGCTGGGCACTGTACACGAACAAATGCACTCACATGAAAGATTAATGTCCAGTCATGATTTCACCGAATATATTGTGATTAGAAATATTTCCAATAGAAAAAGGCCTTAACTACCTCTACCACCCCACCCAACTATCCCTCCCCACAACCCCACACCAACTATTTCTCCCCACAAACACCCAATCTGTCCTATTTACATTCCCTTTTAGGCTGAGGGGTGCGCCCTTCTGCAGGGCGAGTCAGCCGCTGCGATCTACGCCTTGGGCTGCTTGCTAGAGAACTTCCAGGAGTGGTGCTTGTGGATGGTGCCGGTGGCAAGGGCATGTGCTGTTGCTCCGTGATTGCATGTACCAACACCGATATGGACTCCACCAGGGATGACATTACCCCATTCCCCTCCCTCACGTGCCACACGGAAAATGGCTGCTCTGGCTCTGCCCTGCACTCATGCGGCCCTCCTGGAGGTGGCCTGAAGTGTCTCACGCATGGGCTGCGCCTCATGCAGGTGTTGTTGCACCATTAGGCCATTGAATCCTGTCATGCCTCCATCCTAGAGAGGCACCCCTCTTTATCCCCAACATTGCGTAGGGGTGTTGGTTGGGGGCTCATTGGGCCCACGGGACTGAATCCGTCCTCCTCTGCATAGCTGTGGTCGCTAGATAGGTTTTCAACTCTACCGTCATCCACAATGTTGCCGGGTAGACCCTCTTGCTTAGGGGGTGCAAGTTCCTCCTGCTAGGCTGGTGGTTGTGCTACAGGTTCCTCCTGCTGTGCTGGTGATTGTGCCACAGGTTCCTCCTGCTGGGGTGGTGGATGTGCCACAGGTGCTGCCTGGTCGGGTGGTGGCTGGGTGGCAGGAGTAGTTGCCTGCTCCCATCTGCTAGTGGATGCATTTGATTCCTGGGTGGAGGTGGTGGTTGTCCGGTGGCGGTGTGGCCTGGCGTTCCTGGATGTGGTTGGCTGTTCCGCCTCATTGTCAGATGATGTGCCTGTGTGGATCCGAAAGGCACGGTATCAATGATGGGTGTGGATTCAGCAGACAGACATAGGTGCTAGTACTTTACGATGTATGTGCATTGTCATGGACATGGTGGTGGCCATGACATGGTGCATACATGCATGTGTCAGGGATGCTGTGTGGATGCATGTGTGGTATGCGGACATAGTGTGTGCAGTGGCTGTTGCCTGGGGTACTGTGGTATTTCCGGTTTGGGTGTGCCACACAAGCTGCGTGACATGGTGTTGTGTCTGTGACACGGATGTGTTACATATGTGACTGCTGCCTGTGGCAGTTGCTGCGTTGATGATGATTTAGCGGGATGGGACATGGTGGATGGGGCAAGTGGGCCACATGTATGATGTGTGCATCTCGTCATTTGCTGGTGGTGGTGGTGCTCGACACTGACGTGACTTTGGGCATGTGATAGCACAGCAGTGACAACAGCAGTTGTGCAGCGTCAGGGGGATGTGTGTCTGAGTGCCTGCAGGTGCATTTTGTGAGGGAGATACAGGGGACCTGTGTGAGTGGTGCATGGATGTGGGTTGCGGCCAAGTTTTATGTGAATGTGTGCAATCAGGTTGAAGGTGGGTGGACTGCCAGCAGGGCTGTTCTAGTGTTGGGTGCAGCATACTTGGCATGTTGGCCTACTCATTTGCATAGAAGGTACTAGGTGCGTGATCTGACATTGGGCTTACAGGGATTCACCAGCCTCATTAGATGAAGCACCTGCGGCCTTTGCATTTCCAAATCCCACAATAGCCTCCAGGTGCAGGATGCTGCTACATGTTTCTTCCCGGGCCTGGAGTTTGTTGGGTGATGCAGGTCCGCCGCCTGTGGCCGTGCTCTGGGCACGTTGTGCGGACAGGAGGTTCCGCACCCAAAGACCTAGATTGTCCCACCTCTTGTGGCAGTCCCTGACAGTTCTGGGGGTTGTCTCGACCGCAGACACCTTGCGGGCCACCTCCTCCCAGATGGCCTTTTTAATTAATTGGGTTTGCCAGCGTAGATCACTGCTGAAGACTTTGTCAGCGTTCTCCACTAGCATGTCCGCAAGCATGTTGAGTTCAGCCTCGCTGAAACGGGGCATGCGCCTCTGTGCAGCTGGTTGCCTTGAGCACATGTCTGGGGTCCTTTATCAATGCTTTGGATAGGGCTCTGACTCCTGTGCAGTGAGGATTGCAATGGATTGTGTTTTTATAATGGCCGCCAGTACATTTCCTGTTCCGGCGATCACGTTATTTCCGGTCACGGTAATACCGGTACCGGTACCAATGGTGCTGGTAGGTCCGGGAGCGCAGAGCTGGAATCAGTGTCAGCGGCAGCGAGGCTGCAGGTATGGGGGGTTTTGAGGCCGTTTAGTGGTGTTACCGGCATTCCGGTGCTACCGTTTCCAGCATGTTGGAATGCGTGTGCACGCTGACTCGGAATCAACCATTGATTCCGGCAGCTGTGCCACATGGACATGGTAGCACCGGCATGCCGGTAATTCCTATTTTCTACCAGCTAACTTGTAATGAGGCCCATTGTCTCTTTTCTTTGCCCACAGCCTTGTTCTACATAAACAACTGTTTGTTATTTTACATATGTCTGGTGCAGCCAATATGCTCTAGGACGGTTGTTGCCAGTGGTTATCCCTATGCCTACTGGGACAAAGAAGAGTAGACTCTTCTCATGTGACTCTTTATCGTAATTCACCTTATTTTGTTTTTCTTACTGTGTTCATTATTTTATATTTACTCGTCGGGTGTTGCAAAAGGCTTAAGCTGTTTTTTCCTAACGTCAAAAGGCCCTGTTTCCCTTCCCTCCTCATGCCTTACTTCTGTTATGTTATGTTAAAGGATATTTATACCGCACACTATCACCACCAGAGTGGTCCCCTGGTGCTCTGGCAGATCTGAAAAGCAAGATGGTAGGGTAAGTTAGTAGGACTGAGCGGGGAAAAAGCGCAAGAGAGCTGTGATGTGCTGTTGGCAGCTTCAGTTCAGTTTACACTATTCGCTGAGCGTAGGTGTGATTTATCGGTCGGTATTTGTCATGTGCTGTTGGGTGAGGCTATGTGTGGTTTGTTTCATTGTTGGGTTGTAGTGAAGTGTGTGCAGTTTGTTGTGCAATCTAGGTATGGTTGTTGTATGTTTTAGAATATGAGAGATGTAAGCAGAGGGATGAGATTTTTAGTGGGTTGGCTAGTGGTGGCGCTCCATCGTACCACCTCCAGTTTGGCCACCTGTGGTATGCGTCCCTGACGGTGTCACGTATTTTGGTGCTCGGGGGGGGGGGGGTCCCCCTTCTATATTATGTGCAGGATTGTGGGTTGTCTGCAGGTCTGTTTAGTGGTGATGTCTCCTCCACCCCCTGCTCCACCCTATGTCCCAAATAATGGATTTCTACACCACTTTGGCCTCTAGCATAACCTGGTGTGCAGCTGACATCGCCTTCCTGGGCCCCTTAAGGGTGGGGGTGCCTCTTCCATGTGCCCTTTAGGTACGTGGTCTTTCTGGTTTGTCTGTTAGGTCACCACTCATTCCCCTTCAACTCTTATGTCCTCTGTGGTTCAACCTAGGGCACTCTCATCTCTCTCGTTAGCCTCTGTTAAGGCCCCCCATGGGAACCCGGGTCTTCCTCCCACTCGGAAGTCTCTCCACCTCACTGCACTTGTCGTGGTATGCTTTAGTCCTCCGTCTTGCGATATGCGTGTTCCTTCGAGGGGTGTGGGTGTTGCTCATTCATTTTTGTCTGAGTTGGAAGCCAAGTTTTAGATGGCCCTTCATGGTTCGTATTTCTCTTGGGGGTCGAGGGGGTATTCCAAATGTTTGCGTCTAGGCAAGAGAATGCTGATCCACCAGGTTTTTTCCTTGTGTATGGTTTAGGTTTCAGGCATATGTCGTTGCTAGATCTGAGTGTTCTGGTCGGCTGGTAAATGGTGATTTTCTTTTGTAGGAATACTGCTCCTTGGCCGTAAAATGCTCTGTGCGTTATACGCATTGTTTTGAATGTAATTTGTTTTTTGGCTGGCAGCCAGTGTAGCACCTTTAGCTCAGGAGTGATGTGGTCTCGTCGTAAGAGTTTTACGAGGAGTCTGGCCGCTGCGTTCTGCATATGTTGCAGTTTCTTCAGTAGATAATCCAGCATTCTGAGGTATAGGCTGTTGGCGTAGTCTATCTTGGACATGATGAGGGACATGATGGCTGCTCAATGCCACGGAACCGATCCCCTCTGTGTTGCTGGCATCAAGTATTGCAGTCTTCGCCAACTCTGCTTCGCTTTTCGACCTCTTGCCAAGTTCCCAATTGCGGCACGGCTCTCTGGGCTTCACTCTCCCTTTCGGGACGATTTGCCCTCTTCATTTCATGATACTGTGCTGCGGTCTGCTGGTATGCATTAACCGCTGTGGAGTGCAGTCTCTCTGGCCACGGGTCCCTTGTCCACTCCCATGCGCTGGCTGCACCCGGCTGTTGTCTTTCCAAGATCCCTCGGGGTTGCTGTTCACTCGGTCCAATTATCTTACTTGTGCCACATGCACCTGGTAACCTGGACTTGCAGTCTTGGGGCAAGCGGTTCCCCAGTCCCAGTGTTTACTTTTAGGTTCAGCTGGGAAACCCACTTCATAGGTTGAACAAAGATGTTCCCTGTACTGCGGGAGCCAACACTCCGGGCTCTTTGGAAGACAGCAGCGACTCCACTGCTCAAAGCTCTGGTTTCTGTCGGCTCTGGGACTTTTGCAGTGGTTTCCTGCTGTTGTTCTTAAATTTGGGGTGTTTTGGTCCACTCTCTTTTTCCTCCCTCCAATTTTCTTCTTTCCGTCATCCACGTTTCCAATTACTATCCACTTCACTCTTTCTTCTACCACCACGTTTCCTGCTACTGCTTCTACTGCTTCCACAACAAACAAACCGTAGTCTTTCTTCTCTGTTATTGGTTACCTTACCTTTTGAGACACAAAAAGGGACTAGAATGTGGTTTCTGGTCCTGTGATCGTCTTTCCTCTACATGTGGTTTCCTTCTCTCAGTCCATTCGTATGTAGTATTGCTTGATCTTGTATGTGAGTCTTGAGGGTGGTCAAAGTGGCTTTCATTGGTGTCAGAGACGCTAGTGCAATTTCTTTTTGGGGGAAATTGGGGACGTACCCCATGGGTTCGTCGCACTAGGATATACTTGTTTACAAATTTTGAAGGTGTTAATGGTCCCACAATATCCATCCCTATTTGAGAGAAGGGGACATCTATGATTGGGAGAGGCTGCAAGGGTGCTGGAGGAGGGTTATGTGGAGCTATCTTTTGACACATGGAGCATGTCATGACAAAGTTTTTAATGTCCGTTGTGGTGAATCTGACAGCCTTGTCACTGATTCCATGGAGGGAAGCTTCTCCTGCTTGACCAGTCAAAGGCATACGCCACCTGACTTTGACATTGGAGGTGGCCATCTGTGGGAGGACAATGCAGGGGAGGACAAACACCAGGGAGGAAGAGAGATATTGATTAAAAACAACCCTTCAGATAAATTGCTTAGTAACAGCCATGCACCTTTGCAACACTGAAATATGGATTATTGTAGTATGGAGGGTGAATTCCCACATTTTTCTAACCAACAACACTGTTTGCCTAGACCCCCTTTCTAGCACTGAAATGAGGAAGAGGGGAAGAGGGATAGAGTAATGTGGATGACCAGTTGCGGTAAACCAATGCTGCGCTCTAGTCGTTGATGAAGGCAAAATAAGACCGGGACATTAAAAATTGATACAGGTAAACAGCAAGGGAGAGAGAAGCAGAGAAAGAAGCAGAGAGAGAAGCAGGCAGAGAAACATCAAGACTGGCAGACGCTGCAGCTGCGGCTAACTTGTTCTGATGCTATTCGGAAGGCTGGGATGGAGCGGACTACAGCGCGCTGTACAGAGAAGAGACAGGGCATAGAGAAAAGCGAAACCGGGAGAGGTTTGCCGCATCCCTGTCAACGGCAGCTAGAGCTGTCATATGCTGTTGGAGGGAAGTCTGAAGCAGAACGGCCCACAGAACTCCTTATTAGCCAGCGGACCGAAAGCTGTGGGTGAGACGTGAGGAACGCTGATGCAGCTACAGAAGAACCGTAAGGCCGGGTAGAGAGAACGGGTTGCCGGGGTGCTTCACGGTGAATGCAGCGTACGATAAACAGTGCGAGAGAGCCCAAGTGACTGGAAGTGAGAACAGCTTACAAATATTGTTAGTAAAGACATATAGTTGATACAAATATTAATATTGGAAGGACAGTGAAATTGATACAAACATTATTAAGAGCCAAGACAAGATGACAAGAGAAGTAAAGCTGATGCGGGCATTGTTAAGAAAGGGTCGGTGACCCAGTGTATGAAAGTATGGTTTTCTGGGTACAACAGAGTGAATGAAAGGCCCAAAAGCCCTGGTGGGATAGTGAACCAGGCAATGTGGAAAAGCCATGACAGAATAATGAACCAGGCAATGTGCGAGTCTGGGATCCGCACCCAAGTAAGAAAGTTGTAACACCCTGGCGGGCGAGTAAACCAGGGGTAAGAAGAAGAGTAAGAGAACCAGGGGATTGAAACCCCAATCTGAAATTATTGAACATTGAAAAGGGAGGACCCATAATATAAAGCGAAGTTATAGAGTTGCAGTACCCTGGCAGAAGAGTACACAAGGGAAGGGAAAAGACTGAGAAAGTCCAAGGGTCAATACCCCTCTATGAAGTTGTGAAAACAGTAATAAAAGAGTTGTATGTGGGTAAAGGAAAAGGCATACCTCCTTATACAAGCCATTCAAGAGAACTATATATATATTCAAGAGAATTATTTACTTTCAAGGCAATTGTATATTTTAATGGTAATTCAAGCATTACCCCCTTCGAATAAAACTTTAATAAAGTAACAATTGAGTCACTAGAAGTGGGTAGGTAAAGGAAAAGGATTGAGAGCAATCAAATGGCTAAGAGCACTCCCCTTTGAAATGGAGTTAGATAACGACAAAACGGGACATGATAATTCTTTTAAAAGGAGGATGAGAACCACAGAGTGAGAGATCCCCAAAGAATGGAGTAATTGAAGATGAGGCAAAGGAGATCAGAATGTCTATCTTCAGAGTGAGAGAAACTGGAAACCTGTCCAAAGGTGGAGTTGTCCCCATTCTCCCTTTTTTTGGAACTGTGAAATAAAACAGTAGACAAGAAGAAGGACTTAGGGAGGGAGTGGTCTCCTTCTGAAAACAATGAAGACCCAGATACCGCAGGGTGTGGCGCGCTATATAAATAATAAACAAACAATGGAATATTACAGACTTTTACCGTCTGGACGTTTCTGGAAGACCAAAGGAAATCGAGGGGAGGGGAAGACACCTTTCCTATTGGAACTCTTTTTTGTTTTTCTACACCTTAGACCTTTATGCTGGTAACTTTGGGAAAGTTACAAGTATTTTGTTACAGAAAACCCTATGTACACATTATATTCAGTTTAGCGTCTAAAGGTCAGTTTAGGGATTTTGGACACAAGATGGAGGACGTTTTATGGTTTAACATACTGACACAGACCTTCCTTGGTTTTGTTGAGGCTGGGAAACCCCACTTAGAATTAGGGACAGATAAGATTTCTCCAACCCGTTTTCTTTTATGCCAAATAAAAGTCTGTAACCCACATTTGAAAATCCACTGTGTCCGAGTAGTACTCTTGATCCCCTACACATGTATATCCTTGGCCAATAGAACCAGCTCACTACTTGTCCCCGAGTTTCAGCAGTTTCGAAATGTCCAGGAGTGAAGTGGGTGTGGGTAATTTCAACACCACCCTGCGGTGGCTTCTGGGGACTATTTGGGATCGAGGGGTACCCTCATTGGTGGCATCTCCTCTGTATAACAATCCCTTTTTAAAGAAAATAAATGGACCATCTTTCCTTCTGCCTTCTTCCTCAGGGATGACTCTGAGGAAGATTTCAGCCAGCAAAGCATCATTACGTTGTGTGAACGGTACATCTGGGATTAACTCAGTGTCCCACTCCTCAACTCTCCTTTTGGGTAGCTCTCAGTCTGGGTCTGGATCTCGGTCAGCTTCCCCAAAGCCTTTAGCCCCACTCTCTGTGTAATCTAGCTCTGGTACTTCTAGGAGTTTGGGCAACAGTGCACTCTCCAGAAGTCCCTGAGCAATCTTCTCCTTGGCTTTTATATGACAAGCATGTTTACGTTGTTCTGGAGCAGGATTTTAATATCTCCTCTATAGTCTGGGTCCAACACCCCAGCCATTACATCTAGCCCATGTTTCCAAACAAACCCTGATTTGGAAACTAATAGGATGTATGCGCCCTTGGATGCTGTCAAGGCTAGATCATTGGGAAGGCCTTGTCTCTTTCCAGGCTGTATGGTTATGTCATAGCTGATGGAGAGATCAACCCCAATAGACTGTGTAGTGCCCATATATGGTTTAGAGGCTTGGTCCCATAATTTGGTGAATCTTAGGGTCCTCCCAGTTTGTATCAACTAGGCCACATCCCATTCCTGACATCATATGTAAGGGTGCAGAAAGAGGAGACTGGCGCACAGGTGGCATGGTTATTGGCATAAACTTGTATTATACCAGAAATAAAGAGAAAACCACCTCTCCCTAACTCTAAGAGGAGTTTCCCTACCTCAACTAAAAATACTAAGGATTCAGTGAGGGTGTCCGTGTAAATCAAGGGTCCACCATCTAATGTCAAAACCCTACTTCTGTCCCTTAAACTTCTTACTAAACCGATGAAGTAGTGGATCTTCTGGGTCCAGAATAATGGCTCCTTTCCTCTGGAAAATGGTTCACAGTACCAATCCCTTTGATGGGATCTTTACCTGATGGAATGACTCCCTTCCCCAGGTCGCAATCCATTTCCAAGGCACAAAACAATGTTCCAGATTGCAAAGCAGTAACATTCTGAGTTCAAATTCAAAAGGTAAAGTTCCAGCTCAAACATCAACATTCCCTATTGCCCATAACTGTTTCTTATTTATTGGGTTTCTGGAGAATCCCTCCCTTCTCCAGGTATCTCGTTCTCAGTGTTTTCACAATGCCAGGGGAATGACTCCCTTCCCCTGGCTTTGACCAAATTGGTTCATTAACTTGGCAAGTATGGTTCTGGTAGTCATGGCTGGCTGGGATTCTGACCCTTTTATCTTATTCTTCTATCTTCTTGTTAATACTGCGATGAGGAAGATGTCATTGGCCTTCCTCTCGGCTTCCCACTATTCAGGAAGGGGCTCCCAGCTGATCCTTTCGGGCTTTCTCTGCCACCTCGGCTTCGCCACCAGCCACAGCATGAATTTGGCGGCTCTCTGCAGCCCCTCTGTACCTGCCACCGCCGTCTGGGGTCCCAAAGACTTCCCAGCAATCCGCATATCTTTTTTGCATGGTCCGTGAGGATGCCAGTTTCTCCGCTGCGTCTGCCAACAGCTGTGGGGTCCCTCTAGCTTCCATGGACTTCTGTTGTCCTGCAGCTGCTCTGCTGCAGTCTTTGAATTCTTCCCGGTTGTGTGGCTTTTCTCCTCCACACCTCCCAAGCTTCAGGAACACCTGGAGCTTCAGTCAGGCAGCTTGCCGTGCTGTCCTTCCTATTTTGACTGGATCCCTTTTCTGCGTCCTGACCTGCTTCCTCTTCTCATGCCGTACAGTGTTCACACTTGTGCTTCCTCCCGGGAGGGCTCAACTCTTTGGTACGTACTTTGTCTGGTTTTATCTTGAATCTAGCAGAACAATTAGTATGTGTATGTTCGTTCTCTTGAGGACTCTGCATTGCTCTTCATGTTCTCCCCGTCCCAGTACCTCCCAAAGAAATCTTTCTAAAGTCATCCCTACTCTTCCTCGTCCTAGTTAATCCTGGATTATTAATGCTACAGAAACAAATGAAAGTGTAGGCAACAGAGGGTTGAGTAAAGGAATAGGAGGCTGTGTAGGAAGTGGGTGGAGGTGATGGAGGGTTGGCATACCGCATTTCTCTTGGATGGTCACCCTTGTCCTTTGAGGGGGAGTTTCTCCCCATGAGATCCTCCTGCTGAATGACACCCCCAGGGGGACTATCGGGGAGCGGCCGCACCTCCCTGACCTCATGGGAAGGGGCTCCTCAGAAGAAAGGAACGACATCGAAGGAGTCCTCACAAAACTCTAGAGATTGTTCCAATGAATGGGTGGCAATTGTGATGGTTACCCAGATCCAAGAATAGTTCTTAAATAGACGGGTGACAGCTGTCATACTTGCATACTGCATACCAGAGCCTAACCTCCACTGCAAAGACAGTCTAATTCCCCACCTGGAGTTGGACAGGTTTTGCAGCAGAGAATAGTGCTGTATCCAAAGCAAGGCTCTGGAGAGTGTACAATCTCTGTGCTTAGTGTAAGAGAAACCACTACCCCTGAGCACCTGGCACGATTACTATTGGATTGTAATATTGTCGTAAGTCTGGGAACCAATGCATATTACACTTGTATGTATTAAAACATGATATGTTCTCACTAAACCAACACGTATTTACACTTGCAATATAGTGTATTTTGAACTCTGTGAGAAACCTGAGGGTATTCTCACTCCTTCTGCCTCTGGATCCTCTACGCAGGTGGTCAGGGAAAGGCCATTGTTTTTGGATCCTGACCCTGGGGGTGGAGAAGGGAGGGAGGATCACCTGGGTGGAGGGTCCTTGAGGATTGGGAGTGGGATGCCCCTAGGCGAGACATGGTATCCCCCTTTTCCTAGTAATAATCAACCTAACCCTCCCCCAACCTTTATAGGCTGTTACAAGCCAATTCCCCTCATGATTCCACATATAACACCTGACAGTACTGAGACGAAGAAGAGGCAACTGAGAGTAATGCAGAATAACCCCTAGGTACTTAGACCAGGAAGCAGCATCCCAAACACTGGTAAGGTCAGGCATGTCTACCTAATTATAGTCAGGCAGCTTTAATTAACCTGACACACCTGCAGCCTGTTAGAGGGCTGCAGGTGTATAAAATGAATGACCAACGAGGAGAAAGAGGGCCTGCAAAGAAAACCAACAAAGAGAGCCATGAAGGAGAAGCAGGTAGACCAGCAGGGGACCTGCTATTTGAGGGACAGCCAAGATGGAACTGGATGTCAAACCAGGACGCCGGCAGGCCCAGGTCTCAAAGAACGCTGTCAGCGTTTACAAGAAGCAGCAAGGCAAGCAGGGATCTTCTTGGCAGTGTCCCCCTTCCCAGTGGAAACCGCAGCAGAAGCCGTCGGGAGCAGGAGCAGGTCGCTGGTAAGTGTCAGAGGGACACACAATAACCAGGGAGCTCTGAACAGGACCGCAGACAAGTGCCTGTCCACCTATTGAATGTCGAACTACATGAAATCTTATCATTGTAAGAAACCAAGGTATACTGAATACCTCTATATGAGATTTAGACTTTTGATCATCACATTACAGGGAAACTTCCCCATTCAATTAAATAAATACATTGAATTGCGAACTTTAAAACACCTTTACCTTGAGACAATGCAAGTGTGCCTTCCAACTTGAATTTGATTAAGAAATATAAGAATACTTTTTAACTCTTAATTGAAACTCAAATCATAGTAAAGCCGTGTTGCTCAGTGACTTACATCTAACCTTACAATAGACTGCAATAAAGACTAAAGAAAGCATGAGCAATGAACTTTAATGAATGAATGCAGTGTGGCAAGACAACTACTTGGCAAAGGGTGTAGGATACATGGTGGCAGGGCCACGAGACGATTCAGGAAAAGACAAAGGATATAAGATTGCTGTGTTGGTCTCCTGGTTGTTAGGGTGCAGAGTCAAGTAAGGCTGACTTGGAGGACAGGCATAAGTGCCAAATAACTTGTATGTTGGGCTGAGAAGTCCAGGGACCCTGGTTGCGCGACCAGTGATGGGTGGACTGTGTGGTCTGAGAACTGTGCCTAAACTAGAGGACCCTGAATGGTGAAAGCTAAGGACACCCCGAAACACGCCCAACAGGAGTCCAGGGATCCTGGTTGTGTGACCTGTGATGGGTGGTCCGTGTGGTCTGACAACTCCGCCTAGACCAGAGAATCCTAATTGGTGAGATCTAAAGACATCACGACACAATCTCACCAAAATCACTGCAACACTTTTCAACTACACTTGTCTTGAAACAGAATCCTGAGAGCCTTTTGTTCCGATTGTACTATTTAAAACATGGGGAAGGGAACCCCAAGGATTGGTATTGGTCTATATTGCACACAAATGAAGAAGGTAACCTTTGAAACTTTTCTTCCATGGACCTTTCTTATGCTTGGGGAAGGGGAGCTGAGAGAAAGCTGTGAGCTGGAAGAGGCTCAGAACTTTGAGTTAAACACTGTTTCGTTTGAAGTTTGACATCTATAAACATTGGTTTAATAGTTTCTAGAATTGCTTTCCTAGTTTCATTCCGGTAGGGAAAATCCACATTAGCATAGGGCAAGTTATGCTTTCAACCATCCTGACATTTCAGTTAAATAAACCGCTTTTGTTTAAACTTGAAGTCTGTTGTCTGTGTTGTGCTTCATGATGCCTTCACAACTTCTAAATAGAAACACGTTACGAACGCTCTCATAATCTGGTTGAGCAGTTCTGTATATTTTTTCACATGTAGAGCTAATATTTGCACTTCCTAATATTAGCCCATTCACTCCTACAATTGTAAGGCAACCTATAACCAATCAGCAATGTATGTGTAGCCGTTGTTGAACAGTAAAACTTAAAATTATACTTAATGTAATGCTGCCAGGATTGTCGAGCCGAAGGGACGGGTGAGGTTGTACCTACCAACCCATGTGAAACTGATTAAATGAAAACGGTTAAGAATTTCTGTCAAAGGTCCTTGGCTTCAAATGGCAGTTAACTAAGAAAAACCTAAAGTCAACTTAAAGGCAGGGATTTAAAAAATACAGGTACATATTTTTAAATCCCCTGCAATGATTCCACTTATCCTAGGGGAAGCAGAGGCTGGCGTTATGTACTGTGGGGAGGCTCAGGATCACCATGCAGTAGTTTAGAATAATAAACTCCTATTCTTTAATGGGCACCATTGTATGTACCTCATTATACTTTGGCTATCCCCTGGCAAGGCATGTGGCTGTCTTTAGACATGACATCATATCATCTCATCTCGGCAGCCACTGAAATATGGCCTTGAGAGAGCTGATTTTCAAAAGCTGTCCTTGCTTCTTATGCCCCTCATAATGGTCATTTAAGGAATACATTCAGTTGCATAGCCAAATAAAGGATTGCATCTATGGATTCCCGTAGCAAAGGAGGTGCATTTTCTTTTCTACCCTCCCCCCACACTCCATTATCAATATCTTTGCAGAGATGTGTGAACATGTTTTCTGCATGACACTCCTGTACTTCAAACCCTAGTGCAAACCCAGCGGGACTCATTAGTCCACTCCGGGTGCCAATTTTAGCGACGGTCTGGGGGATTCTGTTTTCTTTTTCGCCAGTCTATTCTCTACAACTATCCGTGTCACCTTGGGGTGCTAGTCTGGGCTGCACTCATCTCCACTTCTCCAAAGCTGTAACTGAAGTGCAGTTCTAAAGGGGGCAACATCATGTGTCTCAAGTGTTTTTTCACACCAGTGGATGTATTCCTTTAGTATGGTTTAGACATACAGTTTAACAAAAACCTGATTCTTTGCTCTATTCTTTTCAATAGGAATGATTTTGTCTGACTGAGCCAGGAGCGGCTCTTGCACTTTGTGAATTCATAACCAATTCCAAACCAAGGAGTACATGTAGCTTAATTTGGAGTATGTGTATGTGTGTGTATGTGTATATATTTTTATAAAGCGCCGGTAGCCCGAGGGCATCAGGGCGCTTGAACATTACAACATAGAACAGAAGAAAGCAGGCAAAATATGTTACATCATGCTGTACAGGTACAATTAATAGCACAATCACATTCTTGGTATGGAAGAAAGAGCAAGATATGCAAGTCCCCCAGGACAAAAGATGCATTGCATGTATCTTTATTACAACAATAGGGTTCCATTCCCATTCATACTTAAATGACCACACACATGTATATACCCCCACACACAACTACACCCCCACAGACACACACTCTCACACATACACACACTTACATATATGCTTGCAAGCTTTCTCTCTATCCCCTTCTTTCAAGATAGGGAGTCAGTGGTGATGGGACTAAGGGAACAAGGTTAGGGTATGAGGTGTAAGGAAGGCATGGTATCAAACACTAAGACAGACACAAGTGATCACAAATCAAGGGTGTTTATTGAACTTTCAAACGGGTTGGTAAAACGCCTATCTATTCCTAAATCTAAAGATGGGAGCAAGCTACGACCATCAAATAATAATAATGCAGTCCCAGTAGAGTCTTGTCAAAATAAAAGGGCCTATACTAACAAACTTATTGCCAATCCTTACTTGCCTCTCCTTGCCCACGTTTTCAGCACAGGACAAGGCGGAACACTCGAGCTTATCACACACTGTGGCTTAACTGGCACATGGATTCAGTTCAAAACCTCAGCATCAGAGCCTTCTGTGCCAAAGTCTCTTTGCCATTCAAAGTCTCTTATTTTAGAGGGCCTGATGTGACAAACAAACATCAAAGTTCCTTTCTTCTCAGGATTTCATATGCACAATTTCTCAGGTGATTTACTGTTCACCCCGGGTCCCCCTACGCTGGGCTCAGACCCACTTCTGTCAGGATTTTCACATGCACAATGTTTCAGGTGATTTTCTGTTCACCCCCAGCCCTCCTCTGCCGGGCTCAGACCCACTTTAACACAATGTTCTTAATTGATCTCCCGCAATCGGGCTTGGATCATTTTATCTAATTTTCCAATATTTCCTTTTATTTTCTAGATCAAAAATCAAAGAATTGATTTTGCTAAGGTTTTGCTATAACCGCCGCAGGACCACTTTGATTCAGAAAATCTTTCTCTTATTCTTTACTTTCACTTCCGCCACCTCTCGGCTGGATACCTTACAGAGACCTTCGATTGAGCACGCACGCTGTGCCGGACCACTCCGTCAATGATATTGTATCTTTTCAAATTTCAAACATTCATTTGCAGTTCAACTTTACTCTTTCATCACACACATTTTAACAATGATGGTTCCAGAGCTCGGTATACAATGTTGCTGCTTGCAACATTGACTTTAACACAGACTGGTCTTGTATCAGTCTCCCCAACTCACCGGCTGTGTTGAAGTCTGTCGCTACTTTTTTCTTGAACCAAGGATGGAACCATGGCGGCTGGTGCTTCTCCCCGACTCGATTAGTCATGTAGGAGGAGTGCAGGTACCTGCGACACACAATGCAGGTTTTTTCAGACTTGTCTCCAGGCCTTAAGCTGTCCAATCTCTGGATCTCTTGATCATAACGTTTTCTTTGCAGAAAGGCCAAGGGAATTTCCCTCCTTGCAAACCACTCGTAGTTCACTGTCTTTCGGCCCTCATGCAGTTTCCGTCTCAAAACTGCCGTTTCCTCGTCTGCTTTGCCTCGCTCAGAGTGTGCTTTCGTGCTCCGCCTTTTATGGTGTCCGGACATTTCATCGACAAAATTCGACCATTTGGTTTTCGACGAAATTGGCTCGACTATTTGTCCAGTCGACCAATTTTTTTTATGAAATGTCTGGTAACCGCCTTTTATCCGTTTGGGGAAGCTTAATGGAAGTCAGATGTGAGTGTCGGTAAGTCATTGCCTTACCTTGCCTGACCAATTGTATTGGGACACATCAGGTATACTGCTCCTGTGTTAAGTCTGTTTTCTCACACAGCGGGTTGCCCGTATAAATGTGTTCATGTAGGAAAGAAGGGGGGTTAGAGTTCCTACGTATCCTTCCTAGTAGGATGTGGTAAAGGTATTACAGGGAAGGGGATATCGCATCTTGCCATCCGGTGTCCCGCTCCCACTCCCCGAAGACCCCTCACCCAGGTGATCCTCCCGCACTAGTCCACCCCCAGGAATTGGATCCAAAAGCGATGGCTGTGTCCTGGCCACATGGAGAAAGACATTAAACCGAAGTGGATTACAAGGAGGGAAGTTCCCTTGACATTTTCGACAAGGAACTGTTACTTTCATGGAGCCTCAAGAATAGAAAGCGTAAGACCAGGAAACCAGGCTGAAGAATCCTGTATTGTGTGTCGGAGGTACCAGGAGCCCGCGCGCATCGATAATCAAGGTGAGGAGAATCGCCCGCTGCCCTGGTACTGTCCTTGGCTCCAACAACAAAGCAGTGTTAGTGATAACAACACAGCCAGTGAGTTGGGGAGAACGATACAAGAACAGTCTGTGTTGAAGCAACATAGTTTGGTGAGCGGTCGAACGGACATTATATGACACGCGTGTGATAACCAAAGCGAGTAAAGTTGAACTGCAGATGAATGATTGAACTTTGAAACCAAGATATCCGATACCTATGACAGAGTGCTCCGGCACTGTGTGCATGCTCAATCGAAGGTCTCTGTAAGGTGTCAAGCTGAGAGTTGACAAAAGTGAAAGAGTGGCAAAGGATTGTGAATCAAAGTGGTCTTGCAACGGGTCAAGACAAATCCTGTGCACAATCGAAAATCTTCGATGTTGATACAGTAAAGAAAGTTGATGACAAAGTAGAGGAAGTTGGTCCAAGCCCGATGGAGGGAGAGCAATTGAAAGCTTTGTGTTAAAGCAAGTTTGTGTTACAATAGATAAATTGGTCCGAGCCCGGCAGAGGGAGACTGATTGAAGAATGTGTGTTAGAACGGATCTTAGCCCGGCATGGAGGGAGACGGGGGGAACCGCAAATCACCAGAGATATTGGATATGTAGAAATCCTAAGAAAATTGTGTATATGTGAAAATCCAAACTCTGTGTTAAAATGGATCTGAGCCCGGCGGAGCGGGATGCAAGGTGAACAGTAAATCACCTGCGAAAAGTGTGCGTAGGAGAATCCTAGAAGGAAGGGAACTTTATTATTTGTTTGTTGCATCAGGCCCTCTGAAAGAAGAGACTTTGAACAACAAGGAGGCTGTGGCACAGAAAGCCATGATGTTTAAGATTTGAACTGCACCCTTGTTCCGTGCTGAAAACTTGGGGAAGGGAAACCAGTGGCTTGAATATCCTGAGATATAATTTCTTGAACACTTTTCTTTTGCATAACATTGTTTCCGACACTATATGTATTTAGAGGTAAGGATTGGCAATAGGTTTATTAGTATAGGCCCTTTTTATTTTGACAAGACACCAGTAGGACTGTGTTATTATTATTTGATTGTCGTAGCTTGCTCCCATCTTTAGATTTAAGATTAGATAGGCGTTTTCCAAACCCAATTGAAGTTCAATAAACACCCTTGAACTGTGGTCACTTGTGTCTGTCTTACTGTTGATACCATGCCTTCCTTACAACATACAAACATTTCATAAGTACTGGGCGCTTGGTCGGGTCTTGAGTGAATATATAAACATTTCATAAGTACTGGATGGGTGGTCCAGTCTTGAGTGAAAATTTAAACATTTCATAAGTCACACGTCCGGTCTTGAGGGTTGTCCTGACTTTAAGATTCATACATTCTTTTTGCATCATGGTGGGTTGGCCCACAAATGCTAATGTTGTTCCATAGAGTTTCCTAGTTCTCTCGTTGGAGTGTAAGTGCTATAATTAGGAATATGAGTAATCCAGCATAATGTACTCTGTTAAAAAAAAAATGTTATTATATTTGCTACTGGTATTCATAATCTTTTTCCATAGATTACCCCTCTAAAATATTATCCTGATTCCCTGCATCCTTTTGAAACATCGTACCATTTAAATGGATATAGCCAATATATGTTGTTTCTGTGTGCCGTTTAACATATAGAAAGATAATCTTTCATTTTGATTTCACAGGGGACTGAAATGAATAGGAAATGCAAGATGGCCAATTGGGAAAATGATCTGAAAATGTAACACCATGAAAAGATTAACTTGAAGCCATTGAACATATGCCAGAGCTCCCAGATCTAAACAAGGTCTTGGTGCCCGTGTGCTCAGGAACGGTATGTGTAGAAATCTATTGAAGTAGTTTCTTTTATCACTTACATCACATTATCCCTCACCAAAGGACAGTGTTATCATTGGAATTAAATGCTTCTTGAAAATTAATAAAAGAAACTGTGAAACAATTAATCATAGGAAAACATTCAGCCTAGAGGGACATTGTGTTATTTGAAAGATAATGAAAATGGAAAAAAAAACAATGTACAAACTGGATTGGCAAACAGAATTAGTTCGTTTTGTTTCTATGACATGTCTGTTACAACCTGCCTAACTTGGATAGTCATTCAATTAGTATGATACCTGCTACAACCAGGGAACCCATGCGGCCATTGTTGATGTAAATGCAAACTGGACATTTCAAGAAAGTTACAGCACAACATTTCCACAGAGGTGACACAATCTGAACTCCAGAGATCATCTCCCATAGGAAATATGGAAGTATAATAATGTACATCTTGAGAAATTGCTATTGAGTACAATCTAAATCTCTTTGGAATCAGACTAGCCCCTGTCATGAAGCATTTGGTCAACAAAACTCGGCCTGTAAATGCTAACTGCCCAAAAAGATCTTATCAATGCTCTGAATGTGAGAAAACATTTATTCAGAAAATACACCTTACAGTTCATTTGAGAACACATACAGGAGTAAAGCGCTTTCAATGCTCTGAATGTGCAACTAGCTTCAGTAGAAAAAGCACTTTGATTGCACATGAAAGAAAACACACTGGAGAAAAACCTTATCAGTGCTCTGAATGTGCAACTAGCTTCAGAGAGAAAAGATACCTGGTGTTACATGAAAGGACACACACTGGAGAAAAGCCTTATCAGTGCTCTGAATGTCAAACATGCTTCCGTCACAAAAGCAGTCTGGTTATACATGAGAAAAAACACACTGGAGAAAAACCTCATCAGTGCTCTGAATGTAAAACTAGCTTCTGTGAGAAAAGAAGCCTGCTTAGACATGAAAGGAAGCACACTGGAGAAAAACCTTTTCAGTGCTCTGAATGTGAAACTAGCTTCAGTAGAAAAAGCACTTTGACTGCACATGAAAGGAAGCACACTGGAGAAAAGCCTTATCAGTGCTTTGAATGTCACAAAAGCTTTAGTCAGATGGGCCATCTGGCTCAACATATGAGGCTACATACTGGAAAAAGACCTTATCAGTGCTCTGTATGTCAAAGAAACTTCAGTCAGAAAGGCAATTTGGATATACATATGAGGCGACACACTGGAGAAAAACCTTATCAGTGCTCTGAGTGCCCAAAAAGCTTCAGTCAAAAATGGGGCCTGGTTCTACATGAGAGGCTACACACTGGAGAAAAACCTTATCGGTGCTCAGAATGTCAAACAAGCTTCAGTTTCAAAAGTAGTCTGAGACAACATGTGAGAAAACACACTGGAGAAAAACCTTATCAGTGCTCTGAATGTGAAAAGAAATACAGTCATAAAGTCAATCTGGTTGAACATATGAAGCAACACACTGGAGAGAAACCTTATCAGTGCTCCGAGTGCCGAAGAAGCTTCAGTAATAAAGGCAGTCTGGTTAGCCATGAGAGAGCTCACACTGGAGAAAAACCTTATGAGTGCTCTGAATGTGAATCTAGCTTCAGTAATAAAGACAGTCTGGTACTGCATGAGAGAAAACACACTGGAGAAAAACCTTATCCGTGCTCTGAATGCCAAACAAGTTTCAGTAACAAACGCAGTCTGATCCTACATGAGAGAAAGCACACTGGAGAGAAACCTTATCAGTGCTCTGAATGTGAAAGTAGCTTCAATTCCAAACTCAGTCTGGTTCAGCATGAGAGAATACACACTGGAGAAAAACCTTTTCAGTGCTCTGAATGTGCTGCTAGCTTCAGGGAGAAAAGACACCTGGCTTCACATCAAAGAAAACACACTGGCGAAAAACCTTATCAGTGCTCCGAATGTCAAATAACCTTCAGTCACAAAAGCAGCCTGGTTCTACATGAGAGAAAACACACCGGAGAAAAACCTTACCATTGCGCAAAATGTCCGAAAAGCTTCAGTCACAAAGGCAGTCTGAGTCTACATGAGAGAAAACACACTGGTGAAAAACCTTACCATTGCTCAAAATGTCAGAAAAGCTTCAGTCATAAATGCCATTTGGCGGTGCATGAGAGGAACCACACTGGCGAGAAACCTTATCAGTGCGGAAGATGTCAGAAAAGCTTCAGTCAGAAAGGCAATCTGGCTATACATGAGAGAACACACACTGGAGAAAAACCGCATCAGTGCTCAAAATGCCAGAAAAGTTTCAGTCAGAAAGTGCATCTGATGGCACATGAGAGAACACACACTGGAGAAAAACCGCATCAGTGCTCAAAATGCCAGAAATGTTTCAGTCAGAAGGTTCATATGACTACACATGAGAAAAAATACTGTGGAGTAGGAAAGGTTAAGTCACAAAAATAACATACTATAAATAAACCTGCACATGGTTTTCTGCAATTCTTTATGGGTTCTGTTCACAAAGCAGTTTATTACTTTGAGATAATGTAAAACTATCTAAAAAATACCCCACTCAACTGATATGAGGCAAAATCATAAGCACCTGGCTATTGCTAGAGAGGTGTCAGTCGTAGTAATTACCCTGCATTGCACAAGGAAAAAAATAAGGTGTGTGGACATACCACATGAATGAAATGTGGAACAAAGCAACAGGAAAAAAGAGTTGTAGGTGTAAGATAATTAATAAATACATGAATACACGTAGTCAGGACCACTTACTCTGTTTATAAAGGAGGTGACGTGAACTAATTTAAGACAGCTTTTCATATTTCATAGGTCCTGTAGCCATGAAAGGTGTTCTTTACACAGACACAACACTTTAACATAATAATTAATTATGCATAAAAGTATGCACAAGTGTTCTTAGGTCCTGCAGATCAGCCAATGACCAGGAAAGGGTGCGTTTCCTGCACCGGCAGATCAGCCAACCACATAGCTGTCAGCTAGCAGCCTGATGGCTTCACACCATTAGGTGTTATCTGATAGCAGCCTTTTAACTTCACACAGTTAAGTGTTATCTGATAAGGATTCAAGTACAGAAAATTGACAGACGTGAACAGAAGCATCTTTCACATTAGCAAAGTCAAGGCCCATAGGGAACAATGGAAAACACTGAGCAACAATTAAGAAAGATATCCCTTGATAACAGACAGCCGGCTAAAATAGGCCATAGAAGCATACGATGCTGTGATGTTGCAGAACTTCACAGATGCCATAGAGTACAGTGAAGGCATTTACTAATGGGTCCAGAGATCCCACTTTGAGATGCAAAAAGAAATCTAACGTAGTTTCACATAGGAGTTCTACCTCGAATGAACAAAGTGACATGCTAGCTCTCTCACTGTTCCAAACAGCGGATATGACAATCCCACATGTGCAGAGCCGCCATGTTACTTGATACATATATAGCCCAGCATAAGTAGGGAAAGAGAGAGATGGAGGGAGCCCAGCAGACTTGATAGTACATTTCAAGCCGGAGGGGCTGGGAAGGAGTGCAGAGCAGCAGCATACAAGCGAGACAGCCAGTCCCAGCTAAGCAAAACTCATCAACCCCATAAGGAGCTGTTTAATTTGAAGCACACTCAGCTCTAAATGTGAGTGACAGGTGGATGCTTGCTGGGTGCATAGAGACTGTTGGCGTATAGTGTAGCGTAGCTTAATAAGAGATAAAGGTTACCCATGCGTTTAAACTAAACCACCACTTGTTATATTACTTGCACATTCAAATATGCTCTTTGCCCACATAGCAATCTTGTTTATAGGTGTGATGTTCTGTTATATCTGCTTTTGCTTTAGCTTGTTTAATGTGAATAAGAACCTTCAGAAGATAGGGGGTCATATTAAATGCATTAACATGATAACTCCTGTGTCAAGTGTATACTTCACACCAAATGCGTCAGAGTGGTATCTCTGAGTCTAAGAACTTTACAATTCATGACTGTATATGTTTAATCATGTTAATGAGCACATGAACCTAGGCATACCTGTCTCTTAGCGCTGGTTCTGTTTTCACAGCCTCAAACGGGCCTCAAACAAGGTGGAGACAAGAGGCTTGTGGTCACGCCTAATCATTGGCAACCAAGACAGAGGCAAAGTACACTCTACAGTGGGAAGCTCCCTTTGGCACAATGCTAATCGTACGAGGAGTACATGCAACAATTCTCAATGATTAAAGCTGATTATTAAGCTAAGATGCCCAAAATAGAGGTTCACTGTCATCCTTTCATGTATTAACAACATATCTAACTGGCTACATCGACCCAGAGAGAATTAATGGAGGAGATGAGCATTGCAGAGCTCAGGCCCTTCGGAAAATTGAACTTAACTTGTGCAAGCACTTTCCTAATTCCCACCAATGAAAAGACACTTGTGAATAACAACTTGTGTAAAAGTGTACCCACCACAACTGTCATCCCTGGCCTAGATAAGTTGGCTGCAACAGTGCTATCTCTTAACAATCAACCAAAAGCCTAGGCAATGTTTTAGCCAATTATAAATGGTGGAGGTCCCATGACAGAAGCCAGTAGTAAAATCCAAAGACTCAAGAACCGTAAGCCTGGAAACTATGCACAGAAAATGATCGGCGTGAACACTGCAATGTCTGCTTTTCAAGATCATTTTAATGCTCATCAATGGATCTCCTATAAGCATGAATCGGCCTCTTCTGGAGACTAGAAAAGATGAATTGCTGCCCTTGTTGCCAGAAAACCTCCAATCAGAATAATTACTGCTAGAAAAAAAACTATTTGGTTACCTCTTAGGAGAACAATGGATGAATGGCTTCTATTGAAATTAAATACACCAAGTCTGCAATTGTAGGCCTACCAACATACCTGCCAACATCAATAGATCCAGATATTTAAAATGTGTTCTACTCCAACTTCTGTCTTCCAAATAAAAATAAAATAAATAAATAAGCAGTGTTTCAGGTGTTTCCTCTTCTGTTGTAATCGCGGAAGCATAGCGAGGAAGCTATTATGTCAGATTGTGTGAAGGGCACAGGAATATTGCTTTAGCAGGAGCATTGCTGCAAATCCATCAACAAATTAATCAAGAGGGGGTCTGCCTTTCCCATCCTTTTCCTGTAACCCTCGCTCCGTGACACCCCATTTGTACCCTTAATGATCCATATTTCTACTTGCATCCATATGTTTGTATTTGATTACTCTATGCGCTTGTTGTACAGTATGCCGATGCTGCAGAGTGTAATGAAATATATCTATGGAATGTGAACTATTGCTGATGTAATACCCACCCCCAGGTGCGGACTGGCCTATCTGCCATTCTGCCACCGGCCGAATCAAAATGGACTAGCCACTCTGGAGCCGGTTTTATGATCCACATTAATATCCATGGAGCTTGGCTTGATTTTTGTAACTGAAGATGTACTCATTACGTTGCCTCACACAGCGTGCCGTATGTATTTATGAGTAGAATGCACACAGTGTCAGACGGAGAACATCATCAAAGAAAAGTTAACACTTAGTAAGTGTTAACTTTGCTTTGATGATGCACCAATAGCATGAGTCGTGGGGCTGCCAGTGCCCCAGCCATCCACTGGCTTGGCGCTAGGGGTGCAGCTTCATGTTCTCTTCAATAACACCAACAATTCCTGTTGTGTGGGGTTGGCTATACATTAAGTTTGCTTTTGCCTGCCTTGGGTGGGGGCAGAGTGGGGCTGACCCGGGGATGACTCTTGAGCCTCACCCACTAGGCAGGGTCAGGAGGCCTGTTGATATGTAGCAGGCTGGCAGTGGCAGCCAATCATGCAAAAGACGCGTGGGCCGTCATGCGCATTGGTGTGTGCTGGGTGCCACACCCTGCACAATGCGCAGATATTCGATAAGAAGTGTTGATGACAGAAGAAGGGGCAGGCCTCAAGCAAAGCATACCCGACAATGGCGAGGGGCCTATACCAGCTGCCTGGCCCAGGCGTGAACTGCAATGGGGAGTCTCTGGAGACACAATTTGTGCATGTGGGTTACACACAGTAAGTAATAAAAACATAAAATTGAATGGGCCAGCGGGGGTCGGGAGTCGGAGAAGAGGCAATCACTCTGAACGAGAACAGTCAAGTGTTTGTAATTAATTGTTACTATGTCTGTTAGTCAAGAAAGGGCCAGAGCACTGCCACTCAGTTAGTGTGTATCACGGCCGTGCAATCATCATGTCAGCATGACCAACAACACATGCAACTCAAACCAAAAGGGGATGTTTGAGCACAGACAAAAAAAATAAGAAGAATAAAAAAAATCACATTTCCAATCAGACTAAATGAGTGTCTTTTGAATGTAGATCAGCTTTTCTCAAGCACCAGTTGCAGGCAGCAGCATCCCTCCCATCCATGGCATACAGTGGTGGGAGCATGAGATGACTTAAACTCAATGCTGTTCCTGGCGCTGTATCCGGAGCTGGTTGCAGAAGGGAGCCGTGTTGTGGTCTGTGTGCGCCATTACTTGCAACTTCAGGCTCAGTGTGAGCTAGACAATGGTTGGGGGGGGGCAGCCTTTGTAGTAGTCCTAGTCCTTACAAAAGTGCACCTTGGGAAAGGGGAACACAATCCTAAAACGACACGTTTATGTGTACATAAATGTGCACATGCAGGATTGCCAATTTGAATGAATCCCAGAACAGCACGCTTAAAGTAACGTGGACTCGGCCCACATGAAACAGCTTCCCTGGACAGACCGGGTGCAGGGAAAGGTGAAAGGTCCTGTCCTGGTGGCGCATGCAGGGCTAGTTATCTTGGTTGATGTGAAGTTTTTGAAATAGTATCATTTTGCAGCCTTTCATTCTACTAATTGAAGCGTCGACTTTCTCCAAATTCCCATTCCCTTTGACCTTTATCTTCCTGTCTCCACCCTCCATATTCTATCAAGCCTGGCCCTAAGTATTCAATTGAATCCGATTTCTCATAATGTGGGCCCAGGGGGTGTTCACTTCTTTGGGGTGCTACTCGTGGGAGGGCTCTACAAATGGAGGATGTCTGACTACAGTATAGGCGAATCAGGCAGGACTGGTTCTGAAGTGGTTATCTGCTGCGGCAAAGTCAGGACAGAGTTACCGAATGTGCAGCCTAATGTATAAAACATTAATGCTGCTGTGTGATGCTACTCAGCGGAAGAGATGTTTACGCTGCTGTCAAAGGTGCTATGCTCCTATCAGTGCTGCTTTGTGTTAAAGGCATATGAATGTGATGGTGTTCTGTGGTGAAAACACTCAGTGCTGCCCAGTGGTAAAGGCATTTGATGCACTCCAGTGCGTCAGTGTTAAAAAAGCACTGTGAAGGTGGTTAATTGTAAAGGTTTAAATTGGGTGGGTCTGGGAGGGAGTGGTGACGATACAGTCTTTAGGTGGCTCCAGTGTCACAATAAATATATGCAGGAAGCTCTATGTTTTGACCTGGGCTGCCCTGGGTCTGTGTTATCGTACCTGCTGGCTCCTTCATGCAGGGAGATTGAATTATGTATGTCACACTTATCAGGTCATGATCAATCCTCTCTGAAAGCTCTCTAAGACTGAAAACAAAATGCATCCACGCCACGTGTCTCTTTTTAACCCATAAGTGAAAACGCTTATTTTCTAAAAATCTCTGAAATTTGACATGGACAAACCAATACAGGCCAGGACAAAGCTTCATAATTTTAGTTTACAGAAATTGAAATTTCCTTTAAACTGAAGAAAATATTTCTGCATGTATGTGTATTTTGTGCATGCCCCTTGACTAGGGGTGTCCATTGCACAGTGCTTCTTGTAAGAGCTGATTTCCTACTTTTTTTTTTATTGAAACGTTGTTTTTAGTTTGTTTAACAAACTTTTACAACTTTTAAAACTTACATTTACATTTCATACTCCACATTTCAATTCTGCAAACATTTCTTTTTTCAATAAAAATGAATGAATAACGTAAAAGAAGGATATTGAGCAAATACATCAACTAAAAATGAAAAAGAAAAAAAATGAATACCCCATTTTCATAAAAAGTCTACATTTCATAGAGGTTACCTTGGATGACCACAAAAGACAAAGCAAGTTGATTTCACATTTTGGCATTTTGACTTATTCACCATATAGAAAATCTGGTCATGTCATGATTCCGCCAGATAAACAGATATATAGGCTATTAAGTTTGGTTAGGGCCTCTGATATAACTCATTTACTATTTGTCTTTATATCGTTTTTGTGAAAAACAATCCCAACGTTGTTGCATCACAAGAACAAATACTTCCCATATTGAAGAGAACCTCAGATGACATTCTCAAGAGGAACACCACAAGTTTCTGCCATTTTGAATTTTTTTTCCAATTCATTATTTAGGATAGCCAGAAATCTGGGAAGCCGTAGGATGGCTTTGGTGGAATTACCCCACATACATGATAGCCATAGTCATTCCCTTGAGGCAGCTGAACCTCCCACTGATTCGATGCAGAATATTACCATGCGTTGAATTTCAATAAATACACAGTTGGTGATCAGATGTTTAAGGGACTCCTGCATGCATGGTTCATTACAAAATCTGCACTCATCACCAGGCTTAACTGCAATGTACGTTGACCAGTTTTTTATTCTGTCCAAAGTGGACAGTTGATTTAATTTGAACCTCATATATAGGTCCCTGGATTTAGGGCATGGAAACTGCAACAAATAAGGCTTGTGTGGTAGACGACTTGAAGAGAATTTGGCCACTTCTTTATAGGTTTTTAATTTTTCAATAGTGTTGATTGTCTTACACCAATCATGCGCAAATAGACAGAGTTTGACGTGCTTGCCGAAATTCTAAGTCTGCCGGGGTCAGGGCGAGCTCACCCAGCAGTACAACGATTTTCCTATAATATTTTTCAATTGATGGAGAGTTGGCGTCACTTATCAATACCCCCAGATCTTCATATAGGGATTTTTTCGGGGAGAATAACATTTTTACCAAGTTTGAAAGTGGGCGCCAATTGTACCGGGCAGATAAAGACGTTAAGCCTAATTCCTGCCTTAGCACCACATTAGGGAGGGAAATAGCCAGATGCAGCACCCCCTTCCATAAGCGTCCTTGTAGCTGATCAAGAAATTGATCTATGTCCGCCAAACACATGTCAAGTGCGTATAATATGATCAACTCCACTTTGAGAGTGTAGAATTCAAGAAGAGGAAGTAAGGAAAACTTACAATATTTCTTGAGTACCATGCGCATTTGGTTAGTTAGAGTTTTGCCCTTTTCATTTAAGATGTTCTTCCACATTATGGTTGCATTGGAATCGGATATTTTATAATCCAGGTATCTAATTGTTGATGCCCTGGGAATGAGAGTGCTTCCGATAGTCCACTTCCAGGAGCAAAGACGTCTCCTAAGGTTCTTGAATATGAAAGATTTTTCTGCATTGAATGATAGGTTATGAGAGGAATAATATTCAGCAAATAGAGACAACTTAGTTTGGAGTATTGAGGGTGTACGATCGAAAATTACAATATCATCAGCAAATGCAAGCCAATGAATTTTAAGATGCCCCAATCTTGCGGGGTAGCTGATTTGTTGCACCCAGATGTCATTAATGCCACATAAGTACAAATTGAACAGTGTGGCCGCCAGGTTGCAACCCTGTTTTACTCCAACCCCAATAGGGATGGTGTTGGTGGTTGCACCCGCCTGATTTACTCTGACATAATATACTGTGTTTGCATGTAGTTTTGCTATTAGGAAGATGATGTGTGATGGAATTCCCATCAAACGCATTTTCTCCCAAAGCATCCCCCGCACCACGCAGCAAATGTGGCTTTCAGGTCTATTGAAGCCATATATAAGGGCCCAGCGTCAGGAATCTTTGTTTTGGCAAGCAAGTGTGCCATTAGCGTCGCATTTAGTGTTGTTCCCATCTGGGCCCAGAAGCCAATTTGAAAACGCGAGAGGATGTTATGTTTTTTCAAGTGACCATGCAATTCCCGAAGTAGTAAGATTGTAAACACTTTGGCGGCGGCATCTATGAGGGCAATGGGCCGATAGTTTGCAGGGTTATCCCTTGGGTCTTTTTTATGGATTGGCACAATTATTGATCCTAGCCAAGAGGCAGGAATGTCTAGGGAAGTTAAGACATTGCCAAATTGAGATTGCAATAATTTGGCCCACAGCCGGGGATGGCATTTTAAAATGCAAGAAGGAATACCATCTGGACCTGCGGCCTTGGAGTAATGGAGAGTATTAATTGGCCATTCAATGTCTTGAAGGGACCAGTTGGGTATCGGTAGTTTCGGAAGGGTGGGCTCATTTGCATAGGTGTTATGAGATGGCAAAGGAGGCGCACATTTATTTTCATAGAATTTAACCCATGAGGCGGCAGCTATCGTGGTGGATTGATTGGTGCTTAAATAGAAGAATCTGACCTTAGTATTGCCCAAGTTGTGCGCCGATCATTGTGGCATAGGGAAATTAACATCTTTTCATTGGCCATATTGTGAAGATGTCGTTTTATGTTCGTACAGTTGTTAAGATAGGCATTACATATCTTTCTTTTAGTACTCCTCAGGAGAGCACATTGTGATTTTGAGCTTACGTAACTCTGCATTTTTTAGACGCTTAGCGAGATCAGTTCCAGGGTAGCCAGCATTTATGAGTGTGTGATGTGAGCCATTGTTACCCATACGAATATAGGCCATTACGCTTGCTATCATTTCCAAATATTTCCTTGGCTCTATGTTGTCTTGTAATTCATAGTTCATAATCCACCAAGCCAAGCATCAATGCGGCCATTAATTTTATCACATAGACAGTTACTCCATCTAATGGAAAGGCCAGGGCGATCGCCTTCTAGAAATACTTGCTTTGGATCTTGATTCAAATTAGGAATAACAATGTCAATAAACAGCTGAATTACCAGGTGATCCCCAAGCGTTGGGTCCAATGTCACGATGTGTTTACACTGGTCCTGAAGATTTGGCTAGATGGCCAAATGGTCAATGCAAGATACCAAGGAACCCCTTTTCCATGTGAACCCTGGACCCTGAACGTGGAATGGCAGAAAGACTAGATCCCATGATGCTTACTGTTTGTTCCATAGGTGGCTTCTACTGGCCAATGGATGTAGAGCATAAAACTCCAAACAGTCAGCATTAAAGTCACCGCCCATTGATATTCGACATGCCGGATGCTGTGTTAAGACTTCATCAAACAGTTTGTCAAGTATGACAAAAGCAGTGGCAAGTTTCACAAAAGCGGGGTTGTGATGAACAGATATACATAAATATTCATCCAGATAAACCTCAGAGAATGAGATTAAAACAGCTAAAAAAGATGTTGATTCATGCACAACGTGGGCTGTAAAGCACAATTTGGTGTTCATGGCGATGGCTACACCACCAAACTGATGACCTTTTAGTCTACGTTCCGCAGGTACTTGATAGACAGTGAAGCCTGTCAGTATGATTGTGTGTGTCGCCATAGTTTCCTGGCAGAACAAGATGTCACAATTGGCAGCGTAACTCGCACTATTAAACCATTTGTGCAGGTTTTTGAACCCGCATGAATTCCACGAGAGAACACTGAAGTGATTTGGTTTATTTGGTAGGCACGTTATCCATGGCCGTGTTCAAGGTGGCAGCCAGTGATGTCAGCCAGGACCAATCCTTGCTGACGTTGGAAAGAGAAACCAGCTGGGCTATTACTTCCGCTTTGAGTGTACCCTGCACATTTTGAGTGTCAGCTTGTGGAAGGATTTGTGGGGGAGGGGCTGGTAGGTTTTCATTGCCACACCAAGTCAGTGATGATATTAGATTGGACTTTGCACACCATCCGATGGTTATGAATATGGGGAAGAGTAATCCATTCAATATCGTCCGAATGCAAAGCACGTAATTCAGAAATTTGCCGAAGTCCTTCAACAATGCGGACCGATTCAGACGTTTATTGCCATAGATTACGGGGTCAGATTCCCACCCCAAAATAGTTGAGGATGGTGCTTCAAATGTATCATTGGATGAGCGAGTGGACAAGTTTGGTCGTGACGGTGCAACATCCAGGGGTTCTGCCGGATATGATGATTGAGGCAGATTTGGGTGGTTTTGCCAGTTTGGTGAAGGGGGCTGCTCAGGATGTGAATTTTACTGTGCACGGTCTATTTGTGGTTCATTTACTGGGGGAGTCAAAGCTTGTGGAATTGTACCAGGGTGTAAGGGTTCACAGCCAGTTTACCCTACTTGCACGACTTTGATAGCCATTGGCTTGTAGAATGCAGAAAGGTGGGTCTGCACCGTGCTTGGAGTTTTATCAAAAGGCAGCATTGGAGCGCCCGAAGAAAGGGCCACAGTACACTGTAGGTGTGTTCTTCCCTTTCTTAATGGGGTGTGTAGCGGCAAGACTCATCTGCAGGGGCCAACTGCAGAGCTTTTTTGCTCTCATTTGAAAGTTCCTCAAGAGGGAGGCCTTGTTCGGATCCCACTCCTGTCTGATCTGTATGCTGTAGATTCGCAGATGTTCCAGTTGTGCTGTTTTTTTTTTTTTCCATTTTTGTTTATCATGTTTGGTTTTGGAGTCAGAGTTTTTGGAATTGCCTGAGATTTTCTGTCTGCCTTTCTTTTTAATGCTCTGAAGAAGAGACGTTTCTCTTTCCGTGAGGCAAAAAGTTGGCCAGCACTGGCAGAGTACCCCCTTTTGGCGTTAGCCTTGCCTTCTGGGGAGGCAGGCGCATTCTGGGATTCTGAGAAGAGATTTGTGAGAGCTGATGGGCTATCAGGATGAAATATTTCACCCACCTCTGTGATTTCATCAGAATCTAGATAGCCGGCCGGCACCTCTGTGGGAATCTCCTGAACAAAGAAAAGCAGTTGTTCAATCTTTTCGGTGTCATTTGTAACCCTTTGACACAGTTGTGCATGAGTGAATATCTGAAGAGGAGGGGTGACTAACGGGGCAGCAACAGTTTGTGCAAAAGATTGTGCAAAAGAATAAGCAGTTGTTGAAGCTGTACACTGCAAGACGTCCGGTACCTCCTGTTCAATGTGGTCGGTCTGTGAGGCTATACTCACAAGGCCCACCGGAGTTGTCTTCTCAGGGTTGATGGAGGGAGCCTTCCCAGGGAGGTGCGCTATACCCTCAGATCGTAGGGAGTCCGCAAAGATGAATCCTTCTAGCTTGTTTATTTTGAATAGGATTTGGTTTAGGGAGGACTTACAATCTCTTAGTTCGTAATGGGTGTAGTCGTGCCCTCTGTCTAGTAAATTTAGAATTCGGGACAATACCGGATAAGATGCCTCAGTCTGGAGGTCATCTGACGGATCCAATAGATCAAAGCCCAAAGGAGGAGCAGGAGCACTGTGATTGGGCGAGGAAGCGGCTCCTGAGATCGGGACAGTGAAGATGTTACTTGCAAAAGGAAATACAGAGCGGCTGGATTTGGAAGGGGTAGTGATTAAGAATAATTTTTTGTTAGCTGTCTGATTGGGGGATATTTTGTATATTTTAGGAATCACATTCTCTTTGCAGTGCAAATGTACGTCCTCCCTTCTGCCACTAGGAAATGAGACCGGAGTAGAGGGTCCATCAGAGAGGCGTACACGTTTTTCTAGGGCGGCGAGAACTGAAGGAGCCAAAATAGAATTGTCAGAGGGGGAGGTATTAGGTGCATCAGCTATAGGCTCCCCTGTTGAACACGGCTCATCCATTCTCATACTCAGAAAGCTTTTTCGGGAGGCAGCCGTACGAGCCAAGCTCACTATGGGAGGGGGAGCGGTCAAATTCGACAAGTCAGGCAATGATGACTTAGCCTGAGCGCACGCATAAGCAAAGGATATTCCGTGACATATTATGTCGTTTGCAGACGGTGTATTCATGTTAGGCACAAAACTATGTTCTCCTTGTGGACGCTCCGTATTGACAACTTCCACGATGGGAGACAAGGGAACACTTGTGCGTTTATTTGATTTCTTTGAGTGTGTGTTCTTTGCCACAGAATTACGAGGTGGTCGACCACTACGTAACGAGTAGACCATTTAGAAATAAGAGCATGGATTCGCAGTACTCCTGGCCCTATGTAGTGCGGTGATTAGTATCCCGCAGTATCCTTCTTTAAGTAATTACCAGAGTAGAGCTCAAAAGGGCTCACCTATCAATGCCCCTTGTTACAGACCAGCCGTTAAGAGTGCTCCACCACCCCAAACACTCCCATACTCAAGTTTGTAACATGTAGCTGGAGGTAGGAGAGCAAAACAACATACAGCAATCGCGTTTTTCACAAGTCAATAGTCACAGACAGAGACAAAGAGTTTGTGGACCCCCAATCACCCTCAGGACATGTACAAATATTCAGTATTCAGCAGAACATGAACTCCAATTATACGTGTCACTCAGGGTTCAGGGGCTCAGTGCCCACAGTCACCCTTTGAAAAGCTAGCAAGGACCTCGCATGAGTTGCACATTCATACGCGATCAGGTTAGTAAAGCTTTTATGGTGGCACTAAGTTGCAGAAAATTACCTTTAAATCAGAAGCCCCGCGCCGCCCACCGTAAACAGTACTTTCGGGTACTTACTGGGTGCGCGTGCAGGTGCGCAGGCTTCTGGAGTTTTAACTCGCCCAAAGGGGCGGAGGCAGTAAGCTATGTCCTTTGAGTGAAGAGAAAGAAAAAAATGGTTTCAGTGGCTGTTCGGAAGGGGGGCCAGAGTGTATTGGTTGAAAATGCACAACGTGCACAATGTAGATAACGGTCACCTTTTTTTTCTTCCTAAGGTCCAGGCAACCAGGTGTTGCAGCCAAAGACGTCCTCCTGACGTTCGCTTAGGACAGCAAAGTAGGGCTTGCGGGTCCCGGCTCACAGCAGGCGCAGAGAGCAAGTCCACTGGATCTTCCGCAACGCGTAACCACAGTAAACAGTACTTTCGGGTATTTACTGGGTGCGCAGGCTTCTGGAGTTTTAACTCGCCCAAAGGGGCGGGAGCAGTAAGCGAAGTCCTTTTTTTCTTTCCAAGGTCCAGGCAACCAGGTGTTGCACCCAAAGACGTCCTCCTGACGTTGGCTTAGGACAGCAAAGTAGGGCTTGCGGGTCCCGGCTCACAGCAGGCGCAGAGAGCAAGTCCACTGGATCTTCCGCAACGCGTAACCACAGTAAACCGTACTTTCGGGTACTTACTGGGTGCACCCAGTGATTTCCCAAGTTCCAGTGTACAATTAGAGGCACAGACAGTCAATTGTACTTCTGCATTAGGTATAAAGTGTGGCATGCACAAGTGTGCACTATAATTTGTCATCATGCGGTCCCTTCTCACGGAGTCCACACTGTTGGCTTTGGAGCCTACTGTTTGACCTTGCTACCAAACTTTGCAGCATATGTCTGTCGCGTTCTGTAAGCCCTAGGATTGTATTTCAGAATGCCCTATATATCCAGAATATGGGGATTAAGGCAATCAGCAAAACTAATTTTATTTTTAAAAGCTATTTCCCAGAATGCCTTGCACACTGCTTCCTCTTTACCTTTGCAGGTCAAGGGTGGGTGAAATAAAAAGAACATATGTGTTGGCAGATCGATGTATTTGCTGATACCTGAGGCGTATGATCATTATTCTCTCTTAAAAGCTCAGTTTTGTTTAATCCAACATTAGTGACTGTCTCTGACATCTAAACGCTGGCCCTTATTCCAAACAGCCTGCTTTAATTTATATTGTGTGTTGAATGCACAGATCCTACCTTGTATTATGCCTTTGCACTTGCACAGCTGAACCCCAATACACAAAATGATATGAATCAATGTTTTCTCCATGCGTCGCTGTGCATTGGGAGTTTTGTTACAGGCTCCTCAGTAAGGGACCTCTCAGAGGCTGTGTATGGTTCAGATTGAGTGGCTGCATTGAGACCCTTTCTGAAGTTGCATCAAAGCCTGATTTCTTGGGCCATTTGTGAGCCTGGGAGGGAGCACGAGGGACAGAAGGTTTATTGCACCATGTTTTCTGGTGTAGGGTATGTTTTGAACAGAAAACAGGAAGTTGTGGAAAGTGAGAGCTTCTCACTTCACTAAGGTTTAATACAGCGATCTAAAGCCAGGTTATACGCTAGTGCCAGTTCTGCATCCCGCTGTGTCATACTGGTATGAGCATCACGTGTTGCACCGAGGACAGGTTTTCATAATTTTCCAGCCAGCAATCGCACCTCAGTAGTTTAGGTGCATTAACCTGATTTAATGAGGGATGGTTCTCACACTGAAGAATTGGGTAGAATTGGGGGGGTGGTAACCGTAGTGTGGCTTGCGTTATATTGGGGATTGTCTGAGCGGCATGAGGTATGTGGTGGCACCATGGTTGTTGTGAATTGTGGCATTGTTAAGACGTAGCTGAAACTGCATGCATGCAGACATCACCCTTTCCTGGCATCTTTCCCGCAGGACTAGACAATACATACAAGCATTGTATATCCTGGCCCCTAATCTTGTGAGAGATCTATACCTAGACAGACCCAGATGTGGGGTTCATGCATGCTTATATTAAATGCTTCTGTCTGAACATGGATTTATCACACTCTCGTGCTGTCTCGCCTAAGGGCTTGGTGATGCAGCTGCCCTTTGGTATCAGCTGTGATTCAAGAATGCTGCAGAGCCCATCAATGCACTCGACTCATGTGCATCCTAGTCTGTTGACCCATGCACAATAATTTATCTTTAACTGCTATTTTTCAATGTAATGATGGGGAAGGAATTACAGAGAGTGAGGAAGGAAAAAAATAAGGAGGAATGGTAGAAGAGATAAAAACAAGGAGGGTGGAAGGAAGGAGGGAGGGAAAGTTAAGAGGAAGAAAACAATGTGAGAGAGGAAGGAAAGGAGGAGAGGAAAGATGCCCATGAGAGAAAGGGGAGAGAATGGATGGGGAAGCAACAAAAAAGGAAGGAACAAAAGACAAAAGAAAGAAGAAAATCAAGAGGAAGGAAGGGAGGGATAAGGGAGCGATGGATGATGGGAGGGAAGAATGAAGGAACTGCTTGCTCCTCATAGCTTACTACAGTTATATAGACCAGCAGGTTGAGCGTTTGCTGGTGCTGCTGCAATCTATGTATGATCTGCAGGTAGTAGGTTCAAATCCTGGCAAGGGCAACTCAGCCTTTCGTTAATCAGAGGTTGATTGATTGATTGATTATTTATATAGCGCCTATACACAATGTGTTTCAAAGCGCTTCAAGGAGGGAGGGAACATAGGAAAATACAGTTACATTCAGTTAAAGTCCTTGAAACGATACAGAATGTGAAAAATAACTATCGTAATAGGCCTGTCGACATTTCTGATAGTGCAAGTGCATGGAACAAGTAAGGCAAGAGGGGAACATTACTATGTCTGACGACAATTGATGTAGTGCAGGAGGTATACAAGAGGGGCGGGAGGGGGGACGGGTTTATGAGTGGGGAGAAGGAGATGAACAAGGCACGCTACTGTGCAAATTTGTCAGTGACAAATTTAAAAAGCAGGGGTGGGAGGTGGAGGGAGAAAAACAGGGGGGGAGGAGGGGAGACAGACAAGCTGCTATCAAAAGTCAAGGGAACAGATGACCGGAGTAAGTGCTAGGAGGGGGAAGGATGAGAGGAGGGAGAAATAAGTGGGATGTAGAGTAGGAAGATGGTAGAAAAGAGGGATTTATGGAGGGGCAAGGGGGTAGAAGGCAGGTAAGGGGGGCAAGGGGGTTCACAGAGCCAAATAGGGGGGGTGCAAGGCAGGGTGGGGGCACAACAGACACTCACGGGGGGCATGGGGGCACACAGACACTCATGGGGGGGCAGGGGGCACACAGGCACTCATGGGGGGGCATGGGGGCACACAGGCACTCACAGGGGGAGTGGGGGCACAGAGGCACACAGGCACTCACGGGGGGCATGGGGTCACACAGGCACTCACGGGGGCATGGTTGATAAATGACAAGGTTGATAAATGAGTACCAACTACTTCGGTTGGGAATGATTGTATGTAAATATGTGCTATATACAGTACACAGTGTACAGTGCTTTGGCAAACGCGCTAGTTCAATAACAAATCATTATCAAATGCCAGGGCCATCGAAAAGGAATGTTATCATTTGTTTTCTCAAGTGTTTACACAAAACATTACATGCAACAAACACCATTAACCCTCCATAAATAGCATTTTCTGCAAAGTTGTGAATTGACATGATTCACAGATGAGAGTTTGAGGGCCACTTTTTTAGGTGATGGCCACTTTTTTTGCGGTGTCTGGGCCCATTTCTTGTCCCATTCCGACCCTGCCCACCCCTAAATACCTTGTTTTAATTGTGATATTTTCTTATATTTAAAATAATAAATCAAGGAAATGCTGGTAGTGCTCTAGCTTACAATGCAGGGGAAGTCACCTGAAAATGTAACAAATTCTGTATAGAATGATAATATATACACTGCAGCCTGCCTGCTTTTGTTTCACTGACATGTTCATTTAACATTAAATACCCAGTCTACTTTGCATCTTTGCAGAAACATCCATGCATAAGAAAGTCAACACTCAGAAACTTGACAACAACAGTTTCACATAATGTAATTTGAACAATATAAAGTAGAGAATGCGGTCTACCTGAAACTCGACTTTCCAAAGAAATCCAAAGGTCAAGCAGTTTTCAATATGAAACTGTTTCCTGAGCTTTTTCTAAAACACGTAACCAGTATTGGCATCAGAGAAATACGCATAAATTTACCACTTGGTTCTCCATTTCCTGGGCTGATTTGAATCTGAATTGTTCGACACGACCTATGACAATATCTAATCAAATTTAATTCACAATTAATCACATTCCATATGTCATTACAATGAACCAGTGCCATCTGTATATAACGAAAACCCCAAAATATTGCGAGAGTAACAACAGGTAAAGATGAGAAGGGAGACAAAAAGAGAAAAATAAGAAAAATAAACTTGTTAAATCCATATGTCATTTTCCAGTTCATTATGGTCTATTATAAGTTCAAAACTCCAATTGGTACATTTTGTATCCTATTTGATACAAAACTCATTCACAATACTCATGTAAGGTCAGTACGTTAAATTACACCTTATTCATAAACAGATCCGGTCATCCTTACTGAAGATCCTGGCAAATGGCCACTTCGATTTAGTAACGCTCATAATAATCCCATAATCGCATATAGTATGAACAATTAAGTATATTTGATTAACATTCCTCGTAGCACATCAGAACTAGAGTCTGCCATCTTGAAGGGGTCAGGACATGGTATACACCCACATTATCATATTAGGAAGTAGGTTACCCCTAAGGGTCGGGTGGCCCATCGGTACTGGAAGTCACCCAACAGACTTGGTGAAAGCGTCCATCCTATTGGTGTGTACAGTGAAATTGAAGTTACGTATGCTCCTAAAGCGATATTCTACTATGCATAATTAGTAAACACTGAAGTCAAAATCGTCTGGTTTGTGGTTACCTGGTGCAATTCCTGTATTGTGTACAGCTCGCCTGTCACGGGCATTTTACACAAAAATTAATGTTTCCGTGAATGAATCAAATCTTAAAGAAAATAAAGATACAAGATTTACCCATATAAAGTAAGGCCCAATAGAGCGTAATATTGATATAATATTGAATTACTTCATCAAGTTAACTCTTTCCTGATCAATTATGCATCTATTCAAAATTGCGTAAACTTGCTGAGTCCTCCTGTTCTCTTGGGGCACTTCTCCTGCCAGGTGATCTTTCCGGCTAGTACCACCCTCAGGGTCAGGATGAGGTAGTGGATGCCTTCCCCTGGCCACCTGGGGGGAGACTTTAGGCATCACCCTCAGGGTCAGGATGAGGTAGCGGATGCCTTCCCCTGGCCACCTGGGGGCAGACTTTAGGCATCACCCTCAGGGTCAGGGTGAGGTAGAGGCTGCCTTCCCCTGGCCACCTGGGGGGGGTAGACTTTAGGCATCACCCTCAGGGCCAGGGTGAGGTAGCAGATGCCTTCCCCTGGCCACCTGGGGGGAGACTTTAGGCATCACCCTCAGGGTCAGGGTGAGGTAGCGGCTGCCTTCCCCTGGCCACCTGGGGGGGGAGACTTTAGGCATCACCCCCCAGGGTCAGGGCGCGGTTGCGGCTGTCTTCCCCTGGCCACCCGGGGGAGGGGGGAGACTTTAGGCATCACCCTCAGGGTCAGGGTGAGGTAGGGGCTGCATTCCCTGGCTACCTGGGGGGAGACTTTAGGCATCACCCTCAGGGTCAGGGTGAGGTAGCGGCTGCCTTGCCCTGGCCACCTGGGGGGGGGGGAGACTTTAGGTGGGGTCTTTGTGATGACGCTGCAGGATTCATCTCAGTGTCCATTGATCTACCGGATATGGGGAAGTGCCCTTCCTTTATGCATGACTTTGTTGCACCTGTGTGAACCATAAAAACAAATTATTTGTTGCCTATCGCCACACCTGCCAGTGGTTCCTCTTCCGGGTCAGTGGTGACTGACCAGACTGGGCATGCCAGGGCTCTCTGTGGGCTATCCTAATCAGGATACATGCACTTTGGAATCATAACAATGGTAAAGGTGCTATACAAATGCCAAATAACATAAAATAACATATGTGTTTCAACCCTAGAAATACAAAAGGGTTAGCGCCCACCACACTCGCCGCTGTGTACAGTGTCACTGTACCACCCGACAAAGCATTTTTGTCCCAAATGTATGGGGCGCAGCAGCAGGCACAACAACTTGTGCCTGCTGCTGCACATACCCTGGTGTGATAATGGGCACTGGGAATTGCATCTGGCATGATTGATTGGTATTGATGCTCGGGCTGTTGCTCCTGCTGGGGGCACTTGCGCAGGCATCACGCCATACGGAACACTTGGGGCATCATCCCATAATGTTGTTGCAACACAACTGGAGCTACCGGCCCAGTGGGATTCAGGCCGGGAATATATGCATGTGCTAGCCTGCTCTTGCTCTCTCGCAGAAAAATCTTCCCACATGACCATCACGCTCCTGGTCTGCCAAATCTTGACGCCATCCCACCAAATTCTCCTCCATTACCTCCTCGTCCCCCTTGAAATCCGTGGGTAACCTCTCAGGTAACCCCTTAATACCAACCCTGGTAGCCACCCTGATAACCTCGGTTGTGTGGATATCCTTGATAACCTTCTGTCCACTCTAGTGCCATTCTTGCTTCTACCAGAGCCGTACTTTGTTCCACCTGCTGTACGGGTGAACATGTAAACACTGTTCCTTCTATACTCAACGTTGCCAACTTTTTCTGTACTAACTTTGTTTCAGTCTTCTGCGCGGTTTGTGCTGTGTACCTTTCCTTCTCCTGTTGCTGTTTACAATGGTGTACTACAATTGCCTGAATCTCTGCCCTTCCTTTTGCCTCGATCCCTACTACTTTATCCAAAGCCTTTTGCACCTCTTTTCAGAGGTCTTTCTTAAGCATGTGATAAAATATTGCTATCGTTTTATCCCTTGATTCCCCTGTCTCTGATGTGAGGAGTCAGTAACGTGAGACTCGCGTCTGTGGTTAGTTTCCTCAGTATTAGACATTTTATTATACACAAAATTATAAAATAAACCCTAACTAAACCTACTCTACGAGGGGATTCCCTACCTAGTCAATCTATGGGAAGAAATCCTAGCATTCACAAAACTAACCCTCAGACTAAACAACATCAACATTCAAAGCAGAATGAAAATAACATAAATAAAAGTTTACCAAACACCCAGTGTCTTGGATGAATTCTAGAGATCCTGGGCAGATGCTGCTCCCCCTGAATGTCACAAAGTAAATTTCTTCCAATGCACAAAATAAAGTCTTTATTAAAGTCTTGAAAAGTTCCAAAGAAACAAAGGTTCACACAAATAAAAATCCACTGGTAACAGTTCCTTCTTCGCTTGATGAAAAGATTCCCTTTCCAATTTCCACAAAGAAAACAACAGCACCTTTGGGATTCCTAGATGCCTTCCTTCCATAAAAGAATGGGTAAAGTTGAAGACAAAAGTACCACTTATGTTTAACAACAACTTTTCTGCTTGCAACTTCTGCAGCGTCTTTTACATACCGTTTATCAGGATGCTTCTGCTTAGGGTTTGCTCTCTCTTCAGCAACTCCCTTCCACCAGCTTCATATACACCTTTTCCTCCAATGGTTATCCCAAAGCTGTTGCGCCACTCTTCCAGCTTTGGATGACCTGATCACTGTTATTTTAGATGACTCTTGGGTAAGTACAACTTCAACAACTCCAGAATAATGGTGTATAGTTCTTAATTGAGCAGGAGTCACTTTTACAGAGTGCACTCTATAGGCTTGAGTAATGCTTGTTCTTGTTTCAGCTTCAGCCACTTCTACGACTTCTACTTTAGTGTTTGAAATGTTACTAGATGTGAGCTTCTTACTGGAAATGAAATTAGGCACACACAATTTTGTTTTACTCTTGAAGTGCCACTTCAAAGGGATGTACGCTCGCACCTTTCGGTCATCATTCAGCCTCCAAGATATCAGGAAACACTGGGCCTCATTATGAGGTTGGCGCTAACCCGCTAGTGCTACCAGTGGGTTGCCGACAACCCTGGAACACCAATTCTGCCACCTGATATCCTGGTGCCAGTGGTGGCAGAACAGTAAATCCCCATTCCCATGGAGCCCCATAGGACTCCATGGGAATGGGGACACTGAAGCACCGGCACCGTTGCTGACAGTGCCGGTGCTTCAGTCAGAGACATGCCGGTATGGGCCTGATTTCCTGGCAGGTTAGGCCTGCCGGGGGATCTGTGCCCCTACCGGCATTCTTGTAGTACGGCGGTCTGGAAAGGGTACCGGTAGGTTGCTACCGGCATCTTTATTTCCAGACTTGAAATTTGGCCCATTGTGTCATGCATGGCCTCTTTATACGGTGCGGATGACATTTTAGGAAAGTCAGTTTTACTTCAATTAAGTTTACCGGTAACGTTCTCCACGTTAATAGGAGCCACTTGACCACTCGGAAACAAGGTAATTCTAATAATGGGAAAAGAAATGCTTTCACTACACGCGGGCACTTCAACTTGTTTAACATAAGTGTGTGTTACATTTCCCTTTTTAAAAAGACTTCTGACTTCTGCAAACAACTCTACTCGCTTAGATGTATGCACAAGTGTAAATAAAGTTGGCTACAGTTACCAGCTAGGTATTTATGATGTTCAGGAGTATGGAGCTTCGTTTTTCTGACTCCCAAAATTACAATTGTGGGCTGCTGCTGCTTCCTGGCTTGGTTTCTTCTCCTGCTATTGGGAACTCTTGGGATACACACCCCTCTGCTGCAAGAGTATCTCCTATCCGGTCTCATTAAGGTAGAGTCTTCCACTCTCCAGATTCCCTCGGCTTGCTTCTGCACACGGGCCTTGGGAGAATGGACGACTTCAGCTCTGCATTCACAGCAATTAGGTGCATCTGGAAAGACCGTGTGTTTCTTCCAGCCTCTTCCAATTCTGCCACAGTCAAACTGGGTTTGTGAGCACTGGACCAACCCAGAGCCTGTAGGTGAAATCTACCCTTCCTCTGCTCCGGCATCCCTTCTGTGGTCACACTTCCTTGTGATCTGCCAGCCTCGTGCTCTGCTTCTTCTGCTACTGCTGACCTTTCAGCTCCTGCTCCAGCTTCTTTCTACTGCTCCTCCATGCTGCAGCCTTTTATGCTCCTCTGGTGAGCTAATTTGTTTCAGGTACAGCCCCTTAGGACGAATTGCCTGACCTTGCCAAAACCAATTAGGCTTGCCTGCCTGCCCTGGACTCCTGCCTGCCTCTTCATCGCTCCTCTTCTTCACAGTCCCTGAGGGATTCTGGGACTTGCAGTTCATTTGTGGACAATTTGATTTCTCTAATTCTTTAAAAGTTTTAAAGATAGATTTTCCTCCATTGATATTATAAAAAGAGGAGTTATAAAGTTTAACCTTTTGAGAGACAGATGGGAGAGGAAAGGTCACGTTTGTTCTTTATGGCATACCTTTGCATTTTGGATGATATGGGGATTTAGGAGTATAAAAGATGTGATCTTTAGGTTCAACACTAGATTGAGTCACTCCTTTAGCATTTACAGTCCCATCCTTAGTAGGAGGCCTACATATATCAAAATGGCAATAAGCCAATGCCTCCTCTAAGTCTGTGGTAAGAGTATTCCTCTTTAAGCAGGAATACTGTGTCTCACCCTGTGTCCCACCACCATGGGCCTTGTCTCCACCCAGGTAATCCTCCATGAGTACACCACCACCAGGATTGGGATCAGGAAGCCTCTGCCCTCTCCTGGCCACCTGGAAGGAGACTAGGCAGAATTTTAGTGGGAGATCCGCAGGATTCTCCACACCGCCCTCCACATCTCCTGAATATGTATTGTGCCGGGTCCTCATCATCCTTTATAGTGCGTGCCATGATCGAGTGTCTGGTGTATCAGGATATGCATTTCTCAAAGCCTCACACACTCTAGCCAGACAATCATTGAAGGGTGCTCCATCCCGATTGTCATCACCCATCCGTGCCCTTGGATAGCCTGCCTTTTTCCAAATATCATCCGCTTGATCTCCGAATACTTTGGCGAATAAGCGTTTCAAGTCTGCTACCGCTAATTGAATGCCTGCTGTCTGTTTCTCAAATGCATATTTCCACTTGCCCACACCTGCTGCGAGCAATGGCAATGCCTTAATCAAGTTATTTCTGACCATATGTGGCCAGTTCACATACTGTGCTCTGCCGGGACCTTTATGCAACAATGGGAACTGTGTTCCCACCATCTTTGCTGGTAACTTTCTTCCCCTCGCTTCCCTTTTACCAGTACCGTGCCACCTGGTCACACTCTTATTCTCGTACCCCACAAACGTTCCACTCTTGGCATCAATCTGGGCAGCACTTCGTCCCCCTGCTCCTCGTCTGTTTCCCAGTCCTCCTACTCCGTTACTCATGCATCAGCATCTGAGCTGAATGATTTTTTTATCTAAACTCCCCGTTCATGGCAATTCTCGATACCCTTCATCATTGCGGCCAGTGTTCCATTTAAACCTGTACACCCCTGATCGCGGTTCCATCAATCCTTAATAAGATATCTCCCGCTTGCCATTCATCGGTACATATTGGTGCTCTTCGTCCCTCTCCGCTGTCTAACCTTACTCACGCAAGTTCTGACTCTGTCCTTTGGAGTGCTGTTTCTAAATCTCGTCGTGCCCTATTCTCTATCTCCATTACTAATAGATTGTGTGTAGCATTTGCTGTTAGTGTTTGTGAGACATTTTCATAGGTTGCGAGTGCTGACTGTTGTGGGCTGTGTGGGGTATGTACTCTGGGTTAGTATAGCCTGCAGAGTGCATGGGATAACACCCCTGTGGGGGTGGGGGTGCTGTGGGTGGTTCACAGATTACAGGTGTTATGCTAGGTACTAGAGTGACGCAATGCACTTGTATTACTAATTCCCCCCCTTTTGAGTTCCTCTGAGATATCTTCCAAATCCTCTACCATCTTCCAAAGTTCAAGAATACTAGTCCTATTGCTCACTTCTTCCTCTTATATTTTGCTGCCAAATACGAGTACATGTGGCCCAAAACCTCCTTATTATTTATTTTCTCTTTGGGCCAGGTCTTGTATATAGCTCCCCTTGTGTCGGCAATCCACTCATGGTGATATTTTAAAATCCTTTCCTAGTACAGTGGAAGTGCTGTACACATATAATCAAGTGGTGTTGAGGAACTCATGGTGTATCAAAACCTTATCTTGTAGCCCTATTGTACTTCTTGGACACTAATCCAGCGGTATCCAGCTTCCCCTCCATCCCACTATTTCCCCCCTTTCCTATTACCCCCTCACTTCCCTTGTTGCCCCACACACCACTAAACCACACAACCCTCCGCACAATTCAGCAACCACTACTTCACACCACAACAATTCAAGAAACACCTTAACCACAAATCAATAAAAAAACTCAGTTACATACACAATGGTTTAGACCCTGCTTCAATCTCCACTTCGAGACAAAGGTATTTACCTCCTTACGTCCTCTTGTGCCCAGTGAATGGATCCCAGACCTGTCATACAATGGGCCCACACAACAAAATCATACTTATTTGCAAATGGTATAGACCCTTCCTCTGTCACCTTGCCTTCGGGGGAGGCAATTTACCTCCTCTCACTCCCTTTTGCCAAGTTGAGGGATCCCAGGTTCTCCATATAATGGACCTCAGCCCTTCTTTTAATTCTGCAGCGCTGCCTTTCCACCACAATCAGAGAAGTTCCTGTTTACTCTCTCTTCATCTCTTTTCCTCATAATACATGCCATGATGTCACCTTATACAAAACCACTATATAATCTCTCCACACATTCTCACTCTCCCCTTATTGTTTTCTCTGGCAAAGGTGCGCTTACATCTATGCGTTCTCCCAATCTCCTTCGATACAGGGTCCCATCAACGGCCTGCACAATCTGGGATCAGTGCCCCTCTCCCAGGAACATGCAAGCCTTCTGGTCAACGCGGCGCCTGCGAACCGATTCAGATCATGCATGGGGGAACTCGTCCCTGCAGACGGGCGCTGCCCCCAGGATCCATGGCTGAGACAGCCCCTACCTCACAGAGAGTCTGGAATCCCGCTGGGATCACCAAATTGAAAGAGAACGTGACCCAAAACCCATTAGTAAAAAATCCAAAATAGTGTCATGAATCCAATAGTGCCATCACTCCTTTCCCAGAGGTAGCCTCTCTTCGTGGCCAGGGGACGGTAGCCGCTAATTGATCCTGACACTGCGGCAGCTATTTGTTAATTATTATTATTACTATTATTATGGTATTTATTGAGCGCAGACCTAGCTTTGAGAAGCAATGGAGCACTTTACAGAGGTATAGAACAATGCAGATATATAACGGAGCAGTTTACAGAGGTATATAACACTATAGATGCATAATGGAGTGCTTTTCAGAGGTAATAACAGAACAGATATACGGTAGGGGTGGGATACAGAGGGGCACAGCTATACTGGGTGGTGAGGAGTAGAGTGGCGGTCAGCATCTAGCGAGTCAGGTGGCACGAGTGGTGATGTGATGGCGCAGGTGTTGAGGTGGAGAGATTCCTTGAAGAGGTGGGTCTACCTGATCCTGACCCTGGGGCTGCTATTTTATTATTATTATTATTATTATTATTATTATTATTATTATTATTGTATTTATTGAGTGCAGACTTCGCTTTTAGAAGGAATGGGGTACTTTTCAGAGGTATACAACAATGCAGATGCATAACGGAGTGCTTTACAGAGGTAAAAAGCAGTATAGATGCATAACAGCCTGCTTTTCAGAGGTAACAACAGAACAGATATACAGTAGGGGTGGAATAGAGACGAGCACAGAAAAGGGGTACAGCTGTACCTGGTGGGAGGGAGAGATGGGTTTTGATTTGTTTTCTGAATTGTAGGTGCCTGGGGCACAGGTAGAGAAGGCTTCTTTTTTGGTCCTTTCATTTTTGCAGCAGCCGATTTCAAGTCTGCACATATCCTGGCTTTTGGTGGGGCACTTTTTGAGTGAGGACCACATGGGGAGAGGCACCCTCAGGGGGATTGAGCGACATCATTGGGTGAGACAAGGTATCCCCCATTCCTTTGTAGGGACAACCCTTCAGTACCTCAGCCCCTCATGACATATTGTGGCAGTAACCCTCTATATTCTCCAACACTTTTAAACATCACATAGTTACATCAGTAACAAAGACTGACACCAGGAAGAGAGCAACCAGAATGAAGATCGCTCAGCTAGACCAAAGTGAGCGATCTAGTTGTTGGAGAAATCTGAATGGCTCGAAACAGCTCCCTTTAACATGGGAGTAAAAAGATGGGGCCGTGGAGAACTACAGTAAGAAACGACCGGCTAGTGACTGCCGGGAAATACAAGCTGTCGGGTGGAGGCAAAGGAGCTGCACGCCAGCCAGAGAAGCCTGAGTGACACGCAGACAGCCGGCAGCAGCAGAAACACGCTGCCTGAACTGGAGAGGGAGAACGAAAGCAGAGAAGGACCTGAGCGGGTTCAGAGAAGCCATGGGAACCGTTCAAAAACTGGTGAGCCCATAGTGGAAGGTCAGGGCCCCCAGGAGAGAACTGGAGAAGGAATATCTGCTCCGTAACTGGAACAGGAGGCAAATTCCCTATGACTTACATGACAAACTTTGTCGCATAGTCCCTGTGTTTGGGTGTGATACAAATATGGTAATTATAAAAGGAACTTGGGGGGATTGCATAAAACCTCACATCTTGCGGAGTAAATTAACATATGAGAGAGCCTGGCAGTAGAGTATAGCAGGTGTTTTGCGAGTCTGGGCCCTGCACGCAAATTGTATCAAAGAACTATATGAGAGAAACCCGGCAGGAGAGTATATCAGGTGTTTTGTGAGTCACAGAATGGCAAGTAAGATTTCATGCCCTTAGGATTTAGAATTATATTGAAAGTGGAAAAGACCTGTTGAATGGAGTCACTTACCCTGGAGTGAATTGCAACATCAAGAGGAAGGGGATATTCTCTTGAGCTACAAAGAACTTGGTTATCTTTTGAACTTTTGTTTTGGAGTTATTCTCTGGAACTGTGAACGTTATCCATTTGGAACCTTTGCTGGAGTTATACCTTTTTGTTGAACTTGAAGATTTGTGCATTTTGAACCAAAGCCAATAGCCTTAACACATTAGAGTTAATTATAGGATGAGAGGGCTAGGATAGTATTTCTGCTTAGTTTTAGTTGAGGTAGGGAAATACATCCTGGATTAGGGACAGTGAGGCATTTTCCAACCCCTTCATTATTTGATAAAAGTGTATGCCAACCACCATGAATCCTCTGCGTCAGTGTCTCATTCATGGTTCTTCACAAGGTTTATTACATGCAAAACGTTCTCCCGCGGTCCTGTAGAACCAAGCTGACACGTAGCTCTGCAACTTCAAGTGGGTTAGGTTCTTAAATGAAATCATCATCAGTTCCATAAAAGGTTACAGCATGATCACAGCATCCTCATTGGCGATCACCTATAGAACATGTTAATACCCCTATAGTCCCTTGAATGATTGGTCAAATCTACATTACCACATTCCTATAGACCTGTGGTTGCCTATATCATCACTGTCGAAGCCACGTACATGATTGGCGGGTTCTTATCAATAGGTTTGTAAATTTGGGACAATCACGTGGTGTGCACCCTCCTGTTCTAGACACAATGAACATAACATGGTGAGGCCAACCCTGTTTTGATAACACAATAGGCTTCCTCATTAACTCAGATTCCATGGCACACACAAGCTGCATCCCCGACCTTGTACTACATTTATTGCCATCACCTCTGCTCCTCCTGTCCCAAATCCCAAGTCAATCCAGATGCAGCTCCCCTCTTATCTCCTCCCAGGAGCCCAGGGATGATGTGACAAGGGCACTGCTCTCCAAGCCTGAATTTCGAGGATTTGCTTGCTTAAGTTGTGTGTCTAGGTGTAATTCATATAGGGTGACCGCCGTGGGGTGAGGGCAGTAGTGTTCCGAATCGTCGCCCGACTTATTTGCATCACACAACCGCGTGCCCCATTCTCATTAATTTATCCTTCAAAGGGTGCATCCCTTCATGCTCTTCATCCAACTAACATTCCATTCGCACCATGTTCGGGCCCGCAGTTGGATCCAATTAGTGCTCATCTGCGCACCGTGGGTGCCTGTGATCTCGGTTTCCCTCCTGGGGAATGGGAAAAGGGGACTTGTTTTTGGAGCTGAACTACCAGAGCTGCAGCTCCACATCTAGGGCTGCATTATCTGGTGTTCAACGTTTGCTAGGCTTTAACATTGAAAATGGCGTTATTTTTGTCAAGTTGTAGAGGAGGTCCCAGGTAAAGCCTGCACTCCAACCTCCCATTTCGAAGTACCTGGAACGTTCACAACGCAATATGTGATGTATGATGAGCAAATAAACCAGCAGAGTCGCAGTGGGGCTCTGTCCAGTACCTATCAGAAGAAAAGCTCCTATTGAAGTACCAGTACCAAGGAAACCATGGACAGTAAGGTATCCATTGAGAAAGCGATATCAACACATGAAACGAAATGAAGATCGTCTGAGTACAGTCCCTGAAGAAACCAAAAAGTTCTTAATGGAAGACGAATGGTGACGTCACAAGAACCTATACTGACTCACATATAGAAGATATAATGACCTGAGAATGATAAAAAGAGACTAAATGCCATGAGTAAAGGATAGCGTGAACCTAAAGTGAAAGAACGATGTCAAACGTAAGAAGCTTAAGCCATGAGCATGGTGAAGATTTTCAACCAGTTTACACCTGTACATATGCTTGGAACCGCAAGAAAGCTAAGAAAACTGTGCAGCTTGCTATGCTTAGAAGAAAGATAGTGCGGCAAGCTCCACTATACATAATCTATGTCAAACAAAGCACATTATATAAGTGTATTTCCACTTTTGCACGAGAAGCAGAATCAACCCAGGTTACTAAAGGCCACATGAGAAAAAGCTTCATATTTAGCAAAATCGAGAAGAGACGGCTGAAATGAAACTCAGCAGAGGCAACTCGTGCCAGGAAAGCCAAGGTCGTACCAATAGAAGAGACGAACAGTAGCTACATTTAATTGAAACTAAGAACAGAATATCCCGCCTCTGAAAGGTCGAGATAAGAAGATGAAGGCAGGTGGTGAGTGAAACGAGAATCAAATACACAAATTGATGGAAAAGAGGCAAATTCACTGTGTCTGAATCACGTGACCAGCCGAGCAAGAAGAAGCAAAGACTCACACCTACGCATGGTACCAGGCCAGACGAAGATATCAGAACTTTTCCAGACAGAAGATGCAGTCTCGAGGCCAACCACAGTGAAATAATTGACACATGGCTACTAAAGTGATGATTGATTGTAACAATAATTGGGGGAAGGCCGGGTAACTAAGGGGCACCCCGCACCTGTCCGACCATTGTGCGTGCTGCTAAGCAAAGTGGAAAAGTATGCATGGGGTTGGTGCCAACCCAATCACAATGGACCAAATAATCTAGGGTCCTATAGTTAGTAGAACCAATGGGACATCGTACTTTTAGTGACGTCTGCAATAGTAATTTTTGAAGGAAGTGCTTAGATGCCCACCTGACAGTGTTTTACCCAATCCCGTCACTCTGTTACCATATACAGATATAGTACCTATATTAAAGTTACCTTTCCCGAACCAATAGAATTACATGTCAACTTTTGAGTGTTACACGTCAAGGATGACGAGTGTTCAGTATAAATATCATGATTTATATGAAGTTCATTGCAGTTGAAGCGAGAAGGAAGATCGCGCCATTGCTGATATTCATAACTCCCTGTTTTTTGTACTTGTCATTAAAGGGACTCCCTTTGCCAAACCGTTCAGTTGTCCTTATTGATTGGTGTTGAAGTATATATCTGCACCCCCACCCATCTCACGGTGCTGCTATCTTGTCTTAAAGTGCTTCTGAGCAAACCCTGACTATGAGTCGGTTGGGGGTCTCGGAGCACACTTGGTAGCGGAGATCGGATGGTTATCGATTATAATAAGACAGCCATGGTCCTCGGTAATATCATGAGTCCTTTGCCATTCGGCTGAGTAGACCGTGAAGCTCCCCGTAGACAGTGGTATAGTAAAAATAAAATTTGCAGAACAAGGTCTGAAGGGACCTGTGCTTCCCCACATAACCCCTCCCCACTCCTACGGGCAGCTGAGCGGGAGAAAAGCCGGAGAAGGCGGTGACGAAGGCGGTGATTCCGAAGATCCAGAGAAGAAAGATGCGAACGGTGAGTGAAAAAGACTAATGCTTTGGCAAGTATATACCTTAGAACAAGTAAGGGAAAAGGTAACGGAGGGAGACTGGAAAACAAAATATAGTCAGAAGTAGAGAAGAATATATATATATATATAGGAAAGGAAATAATGACTCAAGAATAATTAAGTAGACAGAGAGAGGATACCGGGGAAGACACCCAAGAAGAGAGAGGATACCAGCTAAGACACCCGAGAAGTGAGAGGATTTGCCTAATTCCTACGCTTTTAATTTAAGCGGCTAGAAGAAACCTGCATCCAGAGTCCCAAATAAAGCGGAAAGAATAGGCTACCACGGCAATTAAAGGCGCTTTTTGTGAAAGGGGTGGGTTTAAACTCCATGTCGGGGTGAAAGTATTAGAGGCAGAGGTATATGTGGCCAGCTGGAGTTCGTCTAGTCTGTTAATGTCATTCTTATGTGTTGTTTGTTGTGATGTCATAAGTCTAAAATGTTCCTTGGAGGAACTGACATAAGATTTACGCAATTAAATAAATGAGATATTGTAGTATACAAATTGATGTTTATTGAGTAAAATAGGCGATATAAAATGTTGTGGAAAAAATGGGATTGGAGCTTTCAGTGATTGGTGCTCGCTCATACTGTTGAAATTGTTTAAGTCACGTAAAGCATTAACACGTTTTATATAAAGAGAAAGGGAACAGATTTAAGCATGGAAGACATAACTCCATTAGCACACCTGTGCAAACAATTGCCGAAACATGCACCTAAGTTGAAAAAATACAGTGCAGAATGGGTTAAAGGAACTGCCCACAAAATGTTTATGCCTTGGCCACAGGGCGGGTCATTATCTAAAAATGTTTTGCAACACATGACGACATACTTGCACGCCACATACACGGGCAAAAAAAGTGTGTGGAAAATGTATCAACAAGACAAGGAAGAGGAACTGCCATCAGACTGGATACTTAACGTATGTACAGAGGGGGGTGAGATGCCCTCAGCACCACCCATCCCGTCTGAAACGAAAATTGCAAATTATAAGGAGGAAGGGTTATACCCCCTCAAGGAACTTAAAGCAGCCACAGGTTATAGCAACCCAGCGTACGAGTCACCTACGCAAAGTAGTGACGAAAATCAAAATAAAGAAAGATACAGAGGGACAAGGAGAGACACGATGATGAGAGAAGAGACCAGACACAGGCAAGTATATCTCTCGACAAAGAGAGAGAAGGCAAAAAATGGAAAAGGAGCGAGGATAGAACTGATGAGATAGCATTCGCAAAGAACGAATGGATGGGAGGGCAGATTTTATTGAAACTCGATGGCCAAGGCATTGTTGACGCGAAACAAAAGGAGAAGTTAGACGATGTACAGAGAAAGGAGAAGGAAAAAGAAAAAGGATTGACAGACGAAAGAATAAGGAAAAAAGATAGAGACTAGAACAGTTATATCGTGAAGAGCTAGAAAGGCAGCACGATCGTAAACACAGAGCAGCCAATGATCAAGACAGACAGGAGCAGTGAAGATTAGAGGAAGAGCAAAGGATACGAGAGAAAAGAATAAAGAGACGAAGGGATGAGGAAATCTGAAGGGCAAATGAACGTAGAGATGCAAGAAAAGAGGAAGAAGATAGGGTCCGAGAAGAAGCGAGGAAGCGCAGAGAATTTGATGACAATGTAGAACGTAAGCGAAGACAGAGCACACGATCTTGAATATCTGGAAAGAGGTTAAAAAACCTGATCCAGTGGTAGACTGGGAGGACATAGAAGAATTCTTTCCTGAGTACGATTCGGTACCAGGCACATCTAGAGCGAATATTGAGGATGACTTCGACACCAGAAGCATTGGATAAATAATCGATAGGCTATATGATGAAATGGGGCTAGAACAAGTACCCCAAGGGGAGGGGGAAGACGAGCGCCTGGAGACCACTCAGCTTTACGACACTGAGGTGGTCTCCCGAAGCAGTGGGAATAGAGAACTATCCCTAGATAGATTGGAAATAAGCAGGAAATAAGAGGACGCAAGAAGTTGCACGAGTTGGGGGCAGACAATGTCTGACACAGAAAGAGAGGAGCATGAGGAAAAGGAGGAGGAGAGGAGAGGCAAAAAACAATTCAAGGGGAAAAGGGATAAGATGGTCAGACACTAGTGAGCCTGCACTGAGGGCATCAGAGTTAGCCACACCGTCAGACCGACACAAAGAAGTATGTCATGGTCAGAGGGGGGTGGTCTCCACCACTCCATGTGAGTCGACTAAGGACATTGCCAGGTAGGCAGCGATGCTGGAACATTACCCCTGCAATAAACAGGAGAACAATGAGAGAAGAGAGAGGGCTATGCGTCCCAATTTCCGTTGCTCGAGAAAGGAGGGGCGAGACCACAGTATATTCCATGGCCACACATGGATCGGCAAAACTTGAAAAGTAAGCTTCCAATGCTAACATCGACGGGAATGACTGGAGGGAACACGTTAGCTATCAGGGATATCAAAGGTGGGAGCGTGGCCTGGAGCCGATGGTGTGCAGTGGCTGATCCGCAGAGAACCGGCCGAGACGCCGCTCCCTGATCCTTTTCACAGGCATAAGCGAAGCATCAGCCTGCGGAAAAGAACGTAGCGGTGGGGAAAGCGGATCCTGTCATGATCCGCTTGTTGGCCCAGATTATCGGACCCTCTGGATGGCAGCAGCGGCCCCGGACCGCACTCCCTACCCCGCTCTGCTTGAAGCCAAGATGGCACCTCGCGTCGCTTAGCGGAGCCCCCGTGTGGAGCACCTCCACCAACGGACTTTGGGGATTTGGCAGTGGAGAGGAGGCATCGCATAGGGCAGAGGCCCCCCGTGCGACACCCGACTGGAGCCGGCACCGGAATTGTGAGCCCTCGCCCTGCTTCCCCGTCACTGTGCGAGGACCGCTGCGGCAGGTCGCAAGCGCCACCACTGGAACACAACACGCGGGTGCCACCGCATTCGTGGGCGGCCAGCTGAGGGAGTACACGGTCTCCGGAGCCGCACCCGACTGCTACACGGCGAACATCTCGAGGATGGGGGTGCGTGAAAACGGACACGGTGACACTTCCAGCCTCTAGTTCCCCGGAGCCACACCTGACTGCTGAGCAGCCACCTTCTCGAAGCCGGGAGAACGGGAGTGCGGTCGCAGCAACATTTCAAGCCTCTGGTTCACCCAGCGGACCGGAGTCTGGGAGGCGAGGGCAGAGGCACCACGGAATGCTCCAACTACATAAGTCTCCATGATAAAGTGCGTGTGACCACACAACACCCGCATTTAACCCATTGGCACGATTACCTTGGGTACCTAATTGGAGCCCCGTAACAAGGGGGGATAATTCCCACCCCCCGGAGGCGCTCCAACTGCCGAGCCCCAGGGGCACCATCACCAGCAAGCTCGAAGCTAGGGGGCAAGACAGCGGCACCGCGGAAGCAGCAGCAGCACGAGGCTGCATGTTTGGGACTGGGGGAATACACAGCACCAGCGAGAAGCACCCCTGATCATTCCCAACTATCCGCATCGAATTCATTGGGCACAGTTACCTTGGGTTCCCCACTCGAAGGCCCCGCAAAAGTGGGAGGCCTCAACTTCCACCCCCACCAGCAACCCAGCTCCTGAGCCCCAGGGCAACCACTACTGCTACCCCAACATGGCTGCCAAGAATAAAGCTAGAGCTGCCACCATGGACTCCTTTGTTTCTGCCAAGACAAAGACCCCCACTCCGGCCAGATCTAGCCCCTCCGAAATCACCCGGACAGGTGAGGGGGAAGCCACAGATAACCACTCCCAAATATTGGACGCTATCGCTTCATTAAAGACGCACATAGACTCGAAGATCGACGAGTTCAAAATAGACATTCAACTCAATTGCCAGGACGCACGCAACTTAGCGGAGAGGGTGACGACCATTGAGAATTCAACAGAGGAAACGTCCGGGGCCACCGCAGCCCTACAGTCTGAAGTTTCTGACTTGAAGAGGAAAGTAGCTTTCTTAGAAGAGAGGGCGGAGGAGGCCGAAGGCCGGGCTAGACGGGGCAACATCAGGATCCTGGGAGTCCCAGAGGGAAGCGAAGGTTCAAACACCACATCCTACGTTGAAACCTTGCTGTTACAGGAGATTGGGGCCGGAAAGCTGACACAGGGATTCGCGGTCGAAAGGGCCCACAGGTCCCTCCAGAAGCGCCCTCCCCCCGGCTCGCATCCACGACCGTTAATAGCTAAGATACTGAATTTTCAGGATAGAGAAACTATTCTAAGACACTCCAGGGAAGAAGGCCCTATTGAACGGGGGGACTCTAAGATAACCATCTACCCAGACTACACTCAGAAAGTGCAGAGAGAGAGGAATTCATTAGTCCCGATAAAAGCAAGGCTTCGTCAATTGAACCTAAAATACAGGTTGCTCTACCCGTCACGCCTTAGAGTCATTCATAACGGGCGAGCGATATTCCTTGACAACCCAACGGCAGACAACATGTGGCTGGAAGATAATAACCTTGCCGATGGCAGGGACATCCCACGGACGGAGGACTAAGCCCCTCAGATCTTTCAAGCAACCCACACGCAGCCATGAAAGAACACAAAAAATGCAAGAAGCCGGATCCCAGAGGTAATCCAATCAACAGTTTGCTATACAGGAACGGCCCTCGTTCGGCCCCGCAACCAGGCCCCAGCCCTACCCCCAGCGAAGAACCCAGTCGGGCCAGTTAACCGCCTGACCCAACTCGCGCCTGACTCCCGTATGGGCTTAGACGGCTCCAGAGCGCCTGAGCACCACGACAGAGTTGTAGTCGCTGGGTGCACCAGTTTGAGTTTTGTTATTAGTTCCATTAGTTACACAGTCTTCGATTCACTACTGCTGAAGAAATACGGGATGGATGCAAGATATGACCCAGGAGTTCAGGAACCAGTGTTTTCCTGCCCGCAGTCTGTTAACTGCGGATTGACGCTGTACGAGGCCCCAGGGATGGAGCCTCATGCCAGATCCGTAACACCGATCCGATGGTGTCACAACTCACCGTGATGAAATGGAATGTGAGGGGGATGGGCTCGTACCTCAGACGGAATCGCATACAATCTTACCTCAGGAGGAAGAAAGTCTCGATTGCAATGTTACAAGAGACCCATCTTACGGAGGATGCCATGCCCAAACTAGCAGACCGATGGGAAGGGACTGTGAGAGGGTCACCCTACTCCAAATATGCGAGAGGTGTGCTAATATGGGTAAACCCGAACGTGCCCTTCCAGTTACAGGGGTGTGAATTCGACAAGGAAGGTAGATATATAGTAATGTGGGGCACCATTGAACAGACACCGATTTGCTTGGCTAACTCATACTTTCCACAGCATGGAATACCGTCACACCTCAGTGCAATGAGCGCAAAGTCGTACTTTTATATGGGGTGGGGACTTCAATTGTGTCATGAATGTAACTATGCACAGATCAATACCACCTCCCCAACCAAGCAACCCCGCAACTCGCACTCTGATGGAAATACTTGAGCAACTTAACCTGGTAGACATCTGGAGGGTACATCACCCAGCTGAAAGGATCTACTCCCATTATTCGGCCCCACACAGAGTCCACACAAGAATTGATTATTTGTTTATTGACAGGGAGCAACTTCCGTTGGTAGCAGCCACAGAGTACTTGGGGAGATCTGTCTCCGACCATTCCCCGCCGATCATGCAATGGCAGCTAAAGGGACCCAGACTCCTGAACCCCATGTGGAGGATGCCTACCGCGGCACTCGATGACCCAGAGTTTAGAGAGGACCTTGCTGAGAAATTAGAGGAATACATTGAAATCAACAAGGGCTCGGTGTCCACCTGGAGCACATTGTGGGAAGCCATGAAGGTGGTGACCAGAGGAGAAATAATATCAAAAGCTGGCGGCACTCGCAGGCAATTAAAGATGACACTTGAGGCACAAGAATTAGAGATCTCCAGCCTGGAGTCCACCTCTGATATTTCTCCAGAGGTAGAAAAGGAAGCTGAAAGAAGCCCGCGAAAAATGTCAATCATCTTGGGACAGATTGGAGAAATTCGACTTTGCAACATACACTACCAGATCCCACAAAGAGTCAGACAAACCAGGTAGATTGCTGGCCTGGCCATGCAAGCGAGAACACCCCAAACATCTCCCAACGGAGATACGGGACGAAGAAGGGATATCCCACAAGACACAATTAGGGATCAACGAGGCATTCGCCAAATTCTATTCCAAATTGTACGCCCATGATGCCCAAATACCCACTGAAGAAATAATAGAAACACTTGAGGAGATAGGCCTCCTCCAAATATCCAGCGAACAGAGAGATGAACTGGAGATGGAGATCACTGCCGAAGATGTGAGAGGGGCAATAAGGTCGCTCGCCACCAGCAAGGCCCCTGGAGTTCTATAAAACATACAAATCTAATCTGACCCCAATCCTGCATAAAGACTACCAGGAGGCCTACGCAAACGGGGTCTTGCCCAACATCATGAAAGAGACTATAATCATTCCCATGCTCAAACCACACAAATCACCCACTGATTGTGACTCCTATCGCCCTTTGGCCATGCTAAATTACGACAGTAAGATTCTCACCTCCATACTGGCCAGCAGACTTGCTAGAGTGTTAGGGTCCATAATCCACAAAGATCAGAATGGATTTGTTCCAGGACGCAATACCACAGCCAACCTGAGACGGCTTCAACACTTTATGGCCGAAACTTACGAGAGCGAAGAGGACCTAGCGGTATTGTCGCTTGATGCCATCAAGGCCTTCGACTCCATCTACTGGGAGTGGCTTGTAGAGGTTTTGAGGAGATTTGGGTTTGGAGAGGGCTTCATCAGATGGATCACGGTACTCTATAATTCTCCAATGGCAAGAGTAAAGACAGGCAGAATAGTATCAGAATCCTGGGAAATACAGAGGGGCACGAGACAGGGATGCCCACTCTCGCCCATGTTGTACATACTGGGCCTGGAGCCGGTTGCCATATACTTTAGGCAACAGTTCTTCGACGCTGGCATCAAGGTGGGCAATGTCTATAATATAATATTATATGCGGACGATGTCCTTCTATACTTGAAGAACCCCGAGGCCAATGCACCAATCGTACTAGAGGTACTTGACAACTATGCAAAATATTGTGGGATACAATTTAGCAGACATAAATCCTCTGCATTCCCCCTGGCCGGACTACGGGGCATAGCAGCGAATGATCTCCCGCATGTAGGGATAAAGTGGCAACTTGACAAGTTCAGGTACCTAGGAATTAATGTGAGCCACACTCCGATGCTCACACACAAGCACAACACTGAAGTTGCAGTCACCGCCCTTCGCCGATCTATAAAATTCTGGTCCAAACTCCCACTGGCAATGGTAAGAAGAGCAGCGATTGTCAAGATGATAGTTCTCCCTCGATTCCTGTATTTTTTTGTGAACATTTGCCACTACGTTAGATCGCCCTTCTTCAAGAAATTGGAGGCAATCATCAAGGACTTTTTGTGGGGTCCTCACAGGCAAGAGCTAACATTGGCTACCCTATCTCTGCCACATAAAGAGGGAGGAATAAAACTTCCGGATCCCCAGTTGTACTATCTAGCGGCCCAGCTTAGCCACATAACGAAGTGGCTCTCAGACGAACCTTCGGCCGAATTGGGGCTCCTGCGGCAATCTTCTACCAACATAACCCCCAAGGAAACTCTATGGCACCCTTTCCAACAATCCCCGGAAACCACCCTGGTCGTTGAACTTGGCAGGCAGATATGGGCCAGGACCTGCTACATCAGGCAGGTGAAATACCTGTACTCTCCGGATAATCCCATTTCGGTGGATGTGTGCAAAACGGAGGCAGACCTACCCACAGCAAGGAGGTGGCAAGAAGCCGGCATATACACATGGGGAGACTTGTTTGAAGAAAGGGAATTTAGGGACTTCGAGTTGCTACAGGCCAACGAAGGACTATCTAGGGGTCAGTTTCTCTGGTATCATCGGCTCAAACGGACCGCCAAGAAGCAGTGAACAGTTGGCTGGAGGAACTCACCCCAGACCCATTGCTACAAGAAATGCACGACCTTAAGGATGGATGGAGACCAATCTCCAGGCTCTACAACAGGCTTAACGACAAACCTAATCCCAAAGGAGCGGCGCTGAAGGCGAGATGGGAAGCAGACCTTGAAACCTCCCTCACAGATAAGGAATGGGAAAGAGTATTAATATACTCCAAGAAAGTGTCGAGAAACTCCAGATTTGGTCAGGTTCAGCTAAACGTCCTTTATCAGACATATATGACCCCCCACAGGGTCGCTTCCTTCAACAAAAAGGTCTCTCCGGCATGCCCGTGGTGTGGAAATGATAAAGCGGATATGATCCATATGTTCTGGACCTGTACTAAGGTGATGGCACTCTGGTCCAAAGCTAAACAGACCTGCACAGACGCCGGAATGGGAAGGTATGAATGGACACCCGGGGAATGCTTATTAGGGACTTACCCCAGACCAAGCCAATTCAAACATGTTGTAAAGCTGATGGACATCTCATGTACTTTAGTAAAAAGAACCATAGCGATGGCCTGGAAGATGCCAGCAGGCCCCAGACATGAACGCTGATTGAAGGACATGGAGAGATGGACAGCTGCCGAAACCAGGGACTGGCAGGACAGAACTATCTCCAGTGGAGACGCGGCGAGCGGCACCTTAGACTCCTGGAAGGCCCTCCTGAGCGACATACGCTTCAACGCAGACCACAAACCTCCTTGATAATCCACAGCGCTTTGCCGTAACGGATCCCTTGCACCAACATAGAGACGAAGATCCCTGAAAGTGACCCCCCTCGCTTCCTGAGACACCAGAACTTGTTTCAATGCATCGATCCGAATCCTGTACACAGTATTATATGAAGACTGTTGTTGTTCTTGTTGTTTTTTTCTTGTTTTAGTTCTCATGTTTGTATTGGTATGCAATTAATACAAAATACCAATAAAATACTTTTATAAAAAATCAGGGATATCAAAGGTCTCTTAATCTCCATACTTGGTGATAGAGCAGACAATGTGTGGACACAGGCAGGTTACCCTGGTGTGACCACAGTTAATACCACGCATGACAGAGCTCCATTTAACAAATGCAGAGCCGCGGTATGGAAAGCACTACGAGTGCTATACCCAGATACTTCCGACATGGGAGCTATCATGACACGTAAAATGAAGGAGTGAGAAGATCTGTTGATTTACATACAGAATTTGCAAGACGCATGGGTACTCGAGACTCGGGAATCTTGGGGGAGATCTATACCAGTGTTCTACCATATATTGTGCCAAGGGTTGCCAGAACCGGTACAGAAACAGCTCAAGAAATTGGTAGGAATCGAGGCCAAGCCATGGTCAGAAATACAGTTGACCATGGCACACTATTGCAGGCTGCTGCAAGAAAAGAACCGCAAAAAGGAAGCTGCACGAAAGGGCGAAGAGGCAAAATTAGTGCAGAAGAAATTGTCAAAATATGCTCTTGAAGGAGCAATGATAACTAGCACAGCTGAATCGAGCACAGAACAAGTTAATAATCTATAGCAGAATAATCAGGGCAGTACGGGGTTTTACCCCAGGGGAAGAGGATTTAGAGGAAGAGGATGGTAGAGTAATCAGGGAGGTTTTCAGAGTAATCAGGGAGGTTTTCAGAGTAATCAGGGAGGTTTTCAAAACATGCAAAATGGCAATCAAGATATGTCAAATGGGCAAATAATCAGACCACCGCCAGTATGTTGGTTGTGTGGGATGACAGGGCATATAGCGCGCACATACAGAAATCAAGGCATGATGCAGAATGGCATGCAGAAAGAATAGGAGCAGGTACAGGGAATCCACCTGTGTTTTTACAGCAGGGAGTTGCACAGAATCACACGGAGATTTAGCAAGCGCAAGGAGCACAGCAAAACTCGCAACCTCAGAATTTGATGAGTTTTTCACAAGGACCTGTCTCAACAGTCGCCTATGCAACTGTCACAGACAATAAGTACAGGACAGGCTGCGAACCCTGGAATGAGGAATAATACTGGTGATGGGGGAAGTCCATTCGTACAAGGTGGGACAAAATTATATACAGACTAGGACAGCTCATTGGGAACCCTGATGTGCTCTATCCTATCAGTGACACCAGACCCTCACCGGGAACCAAAGGTGGATGTCGTTATAGGGGATAAAGAATATTCCTTCTTCATTGACACGGGTGCAACACGTTCGTGTATACGTGAAGCTAAGTTTTCCTTGTCCAGCGATGCTTTCACACGAGCTACAAGTCGTGTTCCCTTTACAAACGCACTTCCAGTCTCTAGAGGAGAATGTGAAATGAATGTGCCTCTATTATATTCACAACAAACCCCAGTAAACATTTTGGATCGAGATCTAATGACAAAGTTAAATATGACAATCTCGTTCACGGTGGAGGGTATAGTATGTTCAACTCCAGGAATGCACTATTCAAACGTATGCAAAATGATTACAGCATATGCAGGACGCACAGCTATGAGGGCTGTACCATTGGAGCCCTAAATATTTGCGTATGGAATACGTGTGCTAATGGCAGTGCTGCCAGGCCTTGCAGACAAAATCATGAGGACTCCAGATTAATTTCTATTCAGGCCAAGAATACCTATGCACGAGGAAAGGGGACAAGTATTTCCTGTAATAATGCACACAGCTGCAATGTGAGGAAAAGTGGTTTTCATCGAAGGTTGTGATGATGAAGGCCGACAATGGGGCACAGTAATCGCCATCGAAGAGGGGAACCGATTGACTGACGACGATCTGTTTGACGAGCAAGCAGATATGGGAGAAACAACAGTTGAGGTAAACCTCACTTTTTGGGTGAGAATGATCAAAAGAGAAGTGCCTCAGAGAATGATGCTGGGACAGAACCGACCTGAATATTTTGATGATGACATGGCCCAGGTGCCTGTCTCAGTATGGACTACAGGCCCCTATGATGTAGGCTTGTTGAAAGGAATCGAAGAAGTGAAAATTAAACTGAAGCCAGGAGCTATTCTTCCGAAGACAAGACAATACCCCATGTCCAGGGAGGCAGATGAAGGAATTTTTAAGACAATTTCAGCTATGGTGAAGCAGGGCATCTTAGTGACGTCAGAGTCATCATGCAATACTGCAGTTTACCCTATCAAAAAATCAAAGGGAGGGTCTTGGAGGCTAATTCAAGATCTGAGGCTAATAAATGATATTGTTGAAGCAGAGTTCCCTTTAGTCCCTAACGCGGCTACAATCTTATGTAATATACCTGTTGATGCAAAATATTTCACGTTGATTGACTTGAAAAATGATTTTTTCTCAATCCCGTTGTACCGTGACTCACAAGATCTGATGTCATTCACGTTCAGACAGATGCGTCTGAAAAGCACGAGGCTACCCCAGGGGTACTGTGAGTCTCCTTATATCTTTAACAGAGTCCTGCAGATGGAGCTAAGCAATATTGCATTAGAAAGTGTTGTCTTGCAATATGTGGATGACATCTTAATTTGCAGCACGACAGAGGAGCAATGCAGACACAATTCTGTTCAGCTATTGACTATATTGGCTGAGAAAGGATATAAGGTAGACAAAGAGAAGTTACAGTATTGTCAACGAGAAGTACTCTACATAGGTCAGCTGATCTCGCACGAGGGGAAAAGAGTTACCCCAGCAAGAGCTGAAGCCATACTAAATACAGCTAAGCCACACACGGTAAAGCACAAGTGACAAAAGAAAAGAGTGAATGGTCCGAGATCATGAAGGAAGGATTTGTTGAACACAAAAGAGCAATTTGCACAGCACCAGTTTTAGGAATCCCCAATTATGCAGAGGAATTTTACCTGTTCTCACACAAGGATGGCAGCATTATGATGGCAGTACTCACACAGAGAACCACATTGGGGTACAGGCCCCTGGCATACTATAGTGTAAATTTGGACCCAGTGATGAGAGACCATTTCCTGTGCGAACAAAGTTTAGCATCCGCAGCGTTCACCATCGAGAAGGCTACTACCATTGTAATGGGATGCTCAATGACGTACGTCGAGCACTCGTTATTTGCTATTCTAGAGAAACCGAAGGGCACACTAACATCTCAGAGAGCTTCTGCTTATGAAGTGATCATATTGAATCCCTCGATTAAAATAGTCTGATGCAAGATAGTGAACCCAGCTATGTTCATAGCCGAACCAGTCACTGAAGGCGAGCCAATACATGGCTGTGCGAATTATGAAGAATTCTATGATGAAATTCCCAGAGTGAAAGAAAATGCATTGGCAGAAGGGCAAATTGTCTTCATTGACGGTTCTTCGAGAATCGATCAAAACGATGGGCAAAGATATACAGGTGTCGCTGTGATAAAGCACACAGCAAATGGAGAATTTCGAGTACTCCTTAGTGCACGAATACTTTACTTTATTACATTTGTAGAGCGCAACCAACCATAGACCCATAGGTGTGAGGGCGCAGACAAGACACAAAAAAGAATGAGAGAGTCGGCCGGGAAATCTAAGGAAAGGAACCGCAGACTGAGTGCGACTATTTGAAGAGGAAAGTTTTAAGGCCCTCCTTAAAGGAGCCCAGAGCTTCTGAGTTTCTCAGTTGGTCTGGCAAAGTGTTCCAGAGTGCCGGTGCTGCAAAGGCGAAGGCACCACATTGTGCTTTTTTACTTTTAACTTTGTGCTGGTGGAGCAAGTTCTGGTTGTTAGACCGAAGATTTCTAATCGATGATTTTATTCCAATATACCTTTGAAGATAGGCGGACATCTTGCCCTTAAGGCAATTGAATGTGATGACCATGAGTCTAAAAGAGATTTTTGAGTCTACAGGCAGCCAGTGTAGCGCTCTCCGTGCCTCAGACACATGTGCCTTTTGTGGAAGACCCTATAACACTCCGACTGCTCCGTTTTGGAACACCTGAAGACGATTTATGTTTTTTCTACTGGAGCCTGCTAATAAGCTACAACAGTAATCCAATTTAGAGGCAATAATGGCCCTAGGGATGGTCTCTGCGTTGGATTGAGAGATGAAAGGTCGCAGGTGGGACAGTAGTTTAATATAATAGGTGGCAGAAGATACAGTACTGGCCACATACGATTTCATATTGAGTGATTGATCCAAAACCACACCCAGGATTTAACCTTAGGAAGAGTAGGGATTAGGGTGTCTCCCTGCTGGAAGTGTTTATAAAATGGGTCTAGTTTGGCCACAATGCTGTCAGATCCCACGACCATGAGTTCCGTCTTGCTACGATTAAGAGCAAGATTATTCAGCATCATCCATTGTTCTATCATTGCAAAGATGCGATTAAGTTCTTTTTCATCCTCCTCATGTTGGCCTGTAAGAGGGATGACGCATTGAGTGTCATCTGCATAATTGGAAAAGAGAATGCCCTCCTGGGCAAGATGGGCAAAAAAGGGAGACATGAAGATGTTATAGATGCACGGCAACAAACTGGCACCTTGTGGCACTCCGAATAGTGTCTGGATTGCTGGTGCTTTGGCATTGTTGGCACAAACCCTGCTGGATCTGTTGGATAAGAAAGAAAGTAGCCAGTTGGTGGCGGCCTGCGAACAGTTGGCTACAGACATGAGCCTATATGCTAGTATGGCATGGTCGACAAGATCGAACGCTGCTGTTTGGTCCAAGGAGATCAGAAGGGAGATCTTTTGGGTGTCCATTCTTTGGAGTAGTTGAGACTTGAGATCCAGAAGCGAGGTCTCATACCATCTCATTATTCAGCACAGGCTGCAGAATTATTGGCGTTGATACTCGCGATTGAGAATCATGCAGAGCAGGAAGTAACTGTGTACAGTGACTCCGCCTATGTAACGTCAACAGTGCATGGAGGCTTAGCGTGCTGGAAAAGGAGGGGCTACCTTCGAGCAGACGGCACGCCAGTACAGCACGCAGCCTTATTGGACAGACTGATTAAGGCACTACAGCTCCCAGTGGGCATAGCGGTCGTGAAATGCACCGCCCACACGAAGGGGACAGATTTGATCTCACGAGGAAATCAAGCAGCAGACACAGAAGCCAAGCGTATGCCATCCAAGAGTGAGACGATCATGGAAGTGGAAATCGCTCACACAAATGAGAAAATTATTGTTGCACGGATTGCACCTGAAAGCTACAATAATCTGGGACAAACACTGTTGATGGAACTGCAAGGGGAGGCACCATAGGAAAAAGGAAAAAAGTATGGAAACAGCCAGGGTGTTCTTTAAAGTCCCCCGAAAGCTTGCGATGACAAGACAGCACTGGTAAACCAGTGATGCCTATAGCCCTGTTAAAAATAGAACTGGAGCAGTTACATTATCTGGCACACATGACAAAAGAGAATCTAGCAGCAACGCTCGCGGAAACTGGTTCATACTGAACTTAAGCGAGCACGTTGCATTTTTTATAGTGAACTGTATAACCTGCCAACAGTTCACAGCTGGGCACACATTAAAAGTAATGAGAGGACTCATGCCAAGGCCAATGGGCCTTTTCAGCACTTGCATATTGATTGCGTTGACATGATTCAAGTATGTAACGGGTACTGATACCTAATTGTTGTGGTGTGTCCATTCTCTAGATGGATAGAGGCAGGTCCATGTACACACCCAGACTCTATCTGTGCGGCTACATTTTTAGTAAGGGAGGTATTTCCCTTTTGGGGGGTGTGTGAAGTCATGAGATCAGATAACGGGACCCATTTTGTAAATGAAGTTTTTGAACAGATTAGCTTGCTGCTTGGTATAAAGCACAAGCTCTCATCGGCATATCACCCACAAGGTAACGGGATATGTGAGAACCTCAACGGCCTATGAAAGGAGAGGATAGCCAAGTTGAAGCTTACTCTAAGAAAGGGATGGTTGCACTGCCTTCCTTTGGCACTGTATGCACTAGGGAATGAACCTGGTTCCGACCATCATACGCTGCACGAAATAGCCACAGGAACAAGAATGCACACTCCCCTGACACCCAAAGACAGAGCTAGATGTGATTCACAGTCAACAGGAGAAATCTTAGGGTCTAAATTGCAAAATTACTTGAATTGCATGACATCTTGCCTTACTGTAATTTCAGACCAGCTGCAGCAACGATGAAAAGGTGCAGGGCAGCACGGAACACAGAAGGAGATACTACTACAGACACAGCTCAAGGACTTTGTGTTCCAGCTGTTTTCCCTGAAGACACCATCTTGGTAAAGAACCATACGAGGAAAAGGTGGGACGAGCCAAGGTTTAGCAGTCCCTTTACAGTGGAAGACTGCACTCCCTCTGCAGTAAAGCTACAAGGAAGGAGAGCTTTGATCTTTTTGGGTGACATCAAACCATACATCGGAGAAGGCCCCCTGCCTGCACCCCCATGCAAGGAGACTACAGACGATGGGGAAGAACCGCAGCACGTGCAGACGAGATCCATGACGAGGAATAAGGACGCATGATCAGCAGCAAAGAAAAGACAAAGAACTTTTGTGCAATAGTTGTGGCTTCACTTTGGACATTCCTCTGAGAAAAAAAGAGGATACGGACATAAAAATTGACACTCTGTGTATCCTAGTTGCAGGGTGAAGAAGAAAATTGCATTTATAAACCACAACATAGTTTGTTGACTTTGAACTTTGGACTAAGGCACACTGAAGCCTTAACTAGAAAAGAATATGCCAAGTTTTGATCGAGGGCACATAAATTGGAAGAAAATACAGTATCCAGATTCCTTCCACACAGAGACCTTGTTCAGAATCACTTATGGTGTCCCACAGTAGCGACATCACCAAAGATGTGGTGACATACTTCGATCTAGTGCTAAGATCATACCCGTCATTGGTGGAGAGGCTCACCAGTGTCACTGACTTTCTACAAGATCCTGAAAACTAAAAGACTATAAGGAGATTGCTTACTGTGATTGCCAAGCAGTTCCTCCTACTTCCTGGGTACAGCGATGAAAAAAGAAATGTCCCAAGCGGAGAAGGAAGCAAATGAGCTTATCAACATATTGTTCTTTCGCTTAATCAAAGACTGCCCAGAACTTGTCGGGAGAAAGACAGATGTATTAACTTTTCTTTGAGATCCAGCAAATACAGAATGTCTGAGCATAATCCTAAACAGCATAGTAATCGAAGTTGCACTCCACTCAAACGGAAAGTGCAGACACTGTTCACAGTGAAGTGAAAGCCTACAATCCTGAAACTCAGCAAGACAGGACAAATTTCAGCACATTTTGACGGATGATCGAGATGGGAGTCCAAAGCAGTACTCTAGTCCTCCCGCAGGAGGAAAGATGTTCATATTTCTCTGGAAGTAAATGCTGCCACTTAACCTACAGAGGCATAATGTATTTATGTATTATATTCATCATTGTTTTACTGTCATTAATTTTTATTGGTGCACAAAGCGTTCCAATTCCAGTGCACACACCTAATGATGCACACATGAAGCCTACGAAGGCACCCAGACCTTACATAGTCATTCCAGTCCCTAGAATATTTGATGGTGGAATGAATGAACTTGAGATGAATGTGATTAGCAACGACACACACACACTTGTGGTAACAAGCAAATCGAAAAGCCGGAGACAGGGTCGGCAGAGCATGAATGTAAAAAGGTTACTGACAACCACACGCATGCAAACATTGAATGCACATACACCAGGCCTAGTGTCATTGTCTGCAGAACCACAATCCAAAGCATGGGAGAAGAAAAGACTGCTTACTATGAGAAATCCCACTATAAGCAAAGTAAAGAGCCAAATGAAGAAAGCGGATGTCATGGAAAGACAAGAAGAGTCAGAAAGAAAGCCAACAGACACCGCAGTATCAGAAACTCATGATCCAACACCAAGAAAGGCAAAAGCAAACTCGGAGAAGATCTCTGCACGAGCACAACTGATAGCAGATACATTATGGCCATTCATAGCCAGACCAAGGAACAGACAAGAGGAGTTGAAGAATAAACCCGCAGAGACAACATCGCCAAGCATATATGTTCCAGTAAAAGAGACAAGTACAAGTTCTATAGTACAGCCATATACTGGACCAATGCAGAGTGGATACGGACATTTCTAACCCGAAAGAAAAAGATACATGAGGACAAGGAAAGAACTGCCAGACTTTTGTCTACTCAAATGGCACAGATGAGGAGGCCTGCACCATGGACCGGGATACCTGAGAATCCTCCAGCAAGAAGGAGCCATACAGATGCATTCAGGGATGTAGTTTTAGCGAACTACATGACAACCTTAAGAATCAAGAGAAGCATGCACGGAGACGACAATGAACTAAACGATTACTTGGACAGCACAGCACATTTGGGAAACAACATTTGGTACCAGCACATAAAAGACGTTGGAAGGCGAGGTTCAGAGGGGAATGCTTTGTTTGTGCACTTCTACCGTACAGCATGGGGAAGTCAAAGATCTTCATAGCTGTAGAAATTGATGTCCAGACAGCACACTGTCTTTCGCATGTAGCAATGTGCAAGACCAGAGGCCAGTTCATGGGTAGCGATGCCTCACTGAAATGGGCAACGGAAGCAACTGATCCTGATGAAGACCATTATGTCCAGGACATAAAGACAAGAAACAAGGGAAAAGCAAAACACATTGTGATCAGATACGAGAAGCCTGGAGTTAAAGGAGCAGAAATCAGAAGAGAAGCGAATCAGAAACTAAATGTCCAAGGAAAATCCCTCGAAGAGGCTCGAAGTTGGAAGAACAGAGGCCAAATGCAGAACTGGGGAACAGTGCTTTCACCAGATGGATGGGAGAAAGGAGTAGTGATATGCAGAGCATGGATGGTCATAGGTCAATACGAGCCTACCATCAACATAGTGCGAAATGGATGCAAGCCATTATGGCCAAAGCTTGCAAAACTGATGACATGTGTCGAAGAGAGGGGAGGGGCCTTGCAGATTGTGCCACTGGAAAGCCCAAAATTCTGCTTCAGGAATAATGGCACAAGAAAAATGGGAGAGAACCAGAACTGTGAACGAGTTTTTGATGCTCCAGGAATGGTGCATGGAGCTGCAGTAATTATGGATCATTATTGGGCATGTGGATCCAAAGCATACATCAGACTGCCGAGAAACTGGGGAGGTATATGCACAATAGTGAATGTCCATGTTCCAGCATTGGTGATCCCGAGAAGTGACTTGAACATTGACAGTTTCCCGAAAGCAGATGCTCACCTGAGGAAGAAGAGATCTGTGGAACTGCTGACTCGAATGAAGAGGGAGAATTACTTTTCTGACAAATCTGAAGAAGCTCTTCATGTAATCCCATATGAACATAGGCTGTTTAGCCTCACCTCATCAGTGTTCGCAACAATCGTCATGCCAAGATTCCAAGTTGGAGCAAATACTAAATGGTTGCAGATAACCAGATGGGAGTTACTGCAGACCATCAACACAACCATAAAGGGATTCAACGTAATCAAGGAGGAGTTGAGGGCAATCCGATTGATGACTCTCCAGAACAGATATGTACTTGACATGATCACAGCTATGGATGGAGGTGTTTGTGCAAAAATCAGAGAATCATGTTGCACATTTATACCTTCTCACAATGAGGAAAATGGGACTCTAAAGAAGCCATAGGTATGCTGACAAAACTGCAGAACCAGATGATTGATGAAACTGACGAAGTGATGATGACAGCTGGTTTGGATCACTATTCTCATGGGTTGCACAATGGATGACAGATGCATTTAAGTGCCTGGGAGGCCTGCTAGTGATGATATTGCTAGGATTCTGTGTTATCAAGATAATAATCTCTCAGTGCCAGAAAACTGCGAAAAAAGCCATAGGGATGAAGATCATGATTGATGTCAAGCCAGGATGGAAGCCCAAAAACCTGAGTGATGAGGAAACAAGAGACTTTGTGAAGGCCAGCATTCATGCACCCGAAGGAACAAAGTTCCTACATCCCAAGAAACATAGAAATTATGTGGGAAGATGGGTTTACTGCAGCCTCAATGGACAGTGTCAACTGATGACGTGGAACAAAGACGAACACGTAAGAACAGCAGGAAGCTTGAAAGGAGTAATAAAGAAATGGACCTCAAAGAGACATTTCTTCAGACCATCATGTTTAGACCCAAATGATGAAGAAAGAATGGACTCAAACAACGAAGCAGAAGAGAAACTGAAAGAACTGAAGAAAGGGGTGAAAGTGGTCGATGAATTGCCCAGAGGGGGGGAGTGTAGAGGAGGTCCCAAGTAAAGGCTGAACTCCAACCGCCCATTTCGAAGTACCAGGAACGTTCACACCGAAATATGTGACGTATGATGAGCAAATAAACCAGCAGAGAGCCGCAGTGGGGCTCTGTCCAGTGCTTATCAGAAGAACAGCTCCTATTAAAGTACCAGCACCAAGGAAACCATGGAGAGTAAGGTACCCATTGAGAAGACCATATCAAAAAATGAAACGAAATGAAGATCGTATGATGACAGTCCCTGAAGAAACCAAAAAGGTCTTAATGGAAGACGAATGGTGACGTCACAAGAACCTGGACTGACTCACATATAGAAGATATAACAACCAGAGAATGATAAAAAGAGACGAAATGCCATGAATAAAGGATAGCGTGAACCTAAAGTGAAAGGACGATGTCAAACGTAAGAAACTTAAGGCATGAGCTTGGTGAAGATATTCAGCCAGTTTACACCTGTACATATGCTTGGAATTGCAAGAAAGCTAAGAAAACCGTGCGGCTTGCTATGCTTAGTAGAAAGATAGTGCGGCAAGCGCCACTATACATAATCTACCTCAAACAAAGCACATTATATAAGTGTATTTACACTTTTGCACGAGAAGCAGAATCAACCCAGGTTACTAAAGGCCACACGTGAAAAAGCTTCATATTTAGCAAAATTGAGAAGAGACTGCTGAAATGAAACTCAGCCGAGGCGACTCGTGCTAGGAAAGCCAAGGTCGTACCAATAGAAGAGACGAATAGTAAGTACATTTAATTGAAAGTAAGAACAGAATATCCTGCCCCTGAAAGGTCGAGATAAGAAGACGAAGGCAGGTGGTGGGTGAAACGAGAATCAAATACACTAATTGATGGAAAAGAGGCAAATTCACGGTGTCCAAATCACGTGACCAGCCGAGCAATAAGAAGCGAGGACTCACACCTACGCATAGCACCAGGCCAGGTTAAGATATCAGAACATTTCCAGACAGAAGATGCAGTCTCGAGGCCAACCACAGTGAAATAATTGACACATGGCTACTAAAGTGATGATTGATTGTAACAATAATTGGAGGAAGGCCGGGTAACTAAGGGGCACCCCGCACCTGTCCGACCATTCTGCATGCTTCTAAGCAAAGTGGAAAAGTATGCATGGGGTTGGTGTCAACACAATCACAATGGACGAAATAATCTAGGGTCCTATAGTTAGTAGAACCAATGGGACGCCATACTTTTAGTGACGTCTGCAATAGTCATTTTTGAAGGAAGGGCTTAGATGCCCACCTGACAGTGTTTTACCCAATCCCCTCTCTCCGTTACCGTATTCAGATACAGTACCTATATTAAAGTTACCTTTCCCGAACCAATAGAATTGCATGTCAACTTTTGAGTGTTACATGTCAATGATGACGAGTTTTCAGTATAAATGTCATGATTTTTCTGAAGTTCCTTGGAGTTGAAGCGAGAAGGAAGATTGTGCCATTGCTGATATTCATAACTCCGTTTTTTGTACTTGTCATTAAACGGACTCCCTTTGCCAAACCGTTGAGTTGTCCTTATTGATTGGTGTTGAAGTATATATCTGCACCCCCATCCATCTCACGGGTGCTGCTATCTTGTCTTAAAGTGCTTCTGAGCAAACCCTGACTCTATGGGCCGGTTGGGGGTCTCGGAGCACAAAGTTAACACACTAACCTTGCTCCTACCATACTACCTTGCTGACCTCACCTTCCACTTATTTCAATCCTTCCCGCACATCACACTATGCTACGTCACTTTCCCTACAACAATTAAACCCTGGGCCTATAATGCTGCCCTTTCTATAACCTCTGCAACCACAACAATAATACATTGTTTGCACTTTCCGTGTTACTATATGTGAGCACCTATATTTATTTATTTAATTTTCTACACTTGTATAGCGCACAGGCAGCCCCAAGGCATTGCAGCACTGTTACTTGTAGTTACACTTAGTTACAATACAAGAAGCAGTATAATACATTATGCATTTAGGTGAAACAGTACATTACATTATGCATTCAGGCATCTGTCGGTTAGGTAGCTGAGGTGTGGCGTGGTTATGTGAAGAGTAGTGTTTTGGCAGCTTTTCTGAAAGCTTGGTGTGAGCTTTCACCTCGGAGTGCAGGTGGCAGACCTAAGACAATGGGCCTCATTCCAAGATTGGTGGTAGTCATGGCGCTATTTGCGCCATGACTGCCACCAATAAAGGGTCCTGCACCGGTGTAGTTCAATGGGGACTTACCGGTGTAGTCCGACCCTGGCGGGACCGGTAAGTTCCCATTGAACATGCCATTCCCCATTCGAGCCCCCATAGGGCTGAATTGGAATGGGGAAGGCGCTATTTACGGGCCTGCTAAAGGCAGGCTCGTAATTAGCGGCCTGGTCCCCTAACGGGACCCATAAGGGACATGTGGTCTGACCAAACAAACCTTACGGGTCCCGTTAGAGGACCTCGGAATCGGGCGGTAGGAGATTACCGGCATCCTTACCGGTGCCCGGTATCCCCTACCGTCCGACTCGGAATGACCCCCAATGTATATGCTGTCCATGCACATTCTTCACTGTGCTCCCCCAATGTTGCATTCCAATAGGTTTTCCTCAACCTGAACATTTTCTACTTGTTGGGGCTAAGCAGGGACTGGTTCTGGTGATTAGGGGCTCTTTGGGGTTACATTTTAGGCTTTGGCGGCTAGCACACAATTTATATCAGTGGGCTGTGTCCTTCCAGTCTGGGCTATGCTTTCAGATATGATATGATATGGCATTTATAACGTGCCTATACACAAGTGCTTCAAGGTGCGACAATGCAAGTGAAGGGGAACAGAGGGAAGACAGAGACAACAATCTTACTAGGCCAGGTGACAATGAGATCGTGCAAGTGCGGGGGAGAGGGAAAGTGCAGGGGGAAGTTTGAGGGAGCAGGCAGTGCATAGGATCAACAGTAATAAATAAATAGAATAAATAAAACAATAGGTAAAAGTGCGGCCAGCTTGTGGCAAGTGCAGTGGTAAGTGCAGACATCAGGTGTCAAGAGCTGGTGGGGACTATAAGGATACAGAAACAGCCCCTAAGTGCAGGGATTGGCCGGTCGGCAGTGCAGCTGGCGGGGAAGGGGACCTAGGCCAGAGATCAGAGGGTAGCCAAGTGACGAGTGCAGTTCAGTAAGGAGTTCAGCAGGGGAGAGGTGGAGAAGCAAAGAGGAAGGTCTTGAGGTGCTTATGGAACTGGAGATGGTTCTCAAATTTCGGGGAGGAAGGGAGGCTGTTCCGAGCTGAAGAAAGAGATCTACCACCAACTTGTTGCTTGGAGAAGCGACTGACCCTGAGGGAGTTGGAGGCAGATGAGCGAAGAGCTTTAGAAGGAAGGTATTTAGGAAGAGAGGTTTGAAGGTATTAAGGCCCCAGAAGGCCTTGTGGACAATGCATAGGGTTTGGAACTTAATCCTTGCAGCCACTGGGAGCCAGTGCAGAGATTTCAGTCCTCGAGAGATACGTTCCCTGGGCTTGAGGCCAAGGACAAGTCTTGCAGTCCTGTTCTGGATGAGTTGCAGAGGGTGGAGAGTAGAAGCAGGCAGATTTAGAAAGAGGCTGTTGCAGTAGTCCAGCCTAGATGGAACCAGAGCTTTGGATACAGTGAGCTTCTGGGGGAAGGAAAGGAAAGGAAGAATACCTCTGAGGAGGTGCAGCTGGTATTGTGACTTCTTAGAGACGTCAGAGACGTGAAGAGAGGAGGAGAGTGTGGAGTCGAATATGACCCCAAGGTTTTTAGCCTCACAGGTGGGAGAAGGAAGAGGGCCAAAAGAGGATGGCTAGAGAGTGATAGGAAAAGAGGAAGCAGGTGTGCCAATGAGGAGATTCTCAGTCTTACTGGCACTAAGGCAGAGATCATTGGTGGCACACCACTCCTGGATAGCGGACAGTAAGAGATGAGAGAAGGAGAGGTTGTGGCGGAAGGGAGCCTAAAAATGAGCTAAGTGTCATCCGCATAGCACTGAAAGTTGAGGCAGAGAGCGGCAATGCGGTGGGCAAGAAGTGCCAGGTATTGGTTGAACAGTCAGGGAGAGAGGTTAGACCCCTGGGGAACACCACATGTAGAGGAAGAGGGAGAGAGGAGAGGAAGGACCCAAGTTGGACCTGGGAGGGTCGATTGGAGAGGAAAGAGGTCAGCCTGATCAGTGATACCCAGGTTATCACAGAGGCCACTGAGCAGGATGGCATGGTTGACTGTGTCAAAGGCAGAAGAGAGATCATGTGAGATGAGGACACAGTGGGTATTGGAGTCAAGGTTTGAGAGCAGGTCTTCACGGATGTTCAGGAGAGCAGTTTCCGTGCTTCTGGCCACTCTGAAGCCAGACTGATGGTCATGGAGACAGCCAACAGATTCAGTTTGAAGATTAAGGGGAGAGATGGCCAGCTTTTCCAGGAGTTTGCCCAGGAAAGGAGTGATGGAGATTTGGCAATAGTTAGCAGGGCAGGAGGGGCCGGCTAAGTGTTTCTTAAGAAGAGGGTGCACAAGGGAGTGCTTCAGGGGGAGAGGGAAGACTCCAGTGGTGAAGGGGTAGTTGCATAAGTCAGCCAAAGCAGGAGCCAGGGTGTCAATGTGGTCCTTGATGGTTTTAGAGGAACGTGGGATAACCTGTTTCGATGAGACTTTCATAGATCAGACTTGTCGAGAAACCTTGTCTGGGGAGAATAGGGGAAAGGCAGAGAAGGAGGGAGGAGGGGTGGCCACAGAAGGGCCAGAGGAAGAGAAGGGTGTAGAGGGAGGAAGATGAGAGGAAGGGAGAGAGGACAGGATGTCCTGAGTTTTAGAGATAAAATGAGAAGCAAGAGCCGTGCAGAGGGCATGGGTGGGGACAGGAGAGGTAGAGACTGCAGCAGGATTGGCCCGCTCCTTGCAGATTTCAAAGAGTTCGGCCGAGTTGTTTGATACCACAGAGACACAGGCTTGGATGAGGGCTCTCTTCTTGGTGCAGACAGAGAGCCGGTATTATTGCCTTTGGAGCAGGCCGCATTCCAGTTTGTCAGAGGATGTATGAGAGGAACGCCATTTCCTCTCAGCCACCCTGCACGTGCGTTTAAGGGTGATGAGGTCTGAGTCGTACTAGGAGTTGCACTTGGCTTTGGTCTTGCTTGATTGATTGTTTATTTGTATAGCGCCTATACACAATGTGTTTCAAAGCGCTTCAAGGAGGGAGGGAACATGGGGGAATATAGTTACATTCTTACCAGTCTTTGAAACAGATCAGAATGTGAAAAATAACTATCATATCATAACAGATAGTACAAGTGCATGGAACAATAAGAGAGAGGAGAGGGGGGGGAAGGAGACAAAACTAGCAGTAACATTACTATGCCTGATGACAATTGTTGCAGTGCAAGAGTGACAAGTGGGGGGGGAGGGTAGGGGAGTGAAGGGGTAAGGAGAGGAACAAAACAAGAGACTATCCATTAAAGGTCCACGACTGTTCAAGATAGTGCTGGGAGGGAGTGGGGGGAGAAGACAAGAGGGAAAGGGGGGCATACAAGCTGTTATCAGAGGACCAGGGACCGATGATAAGATTAAGTGCTAAGATATAGTTTAAAGATGGAGCGGGATCTGTGGGGGGGAAAGAGGGCTGCAAAGACAGGCGGCTACGAATTACTATGCCTGACAGCAATTGGGGTAGTGTCGGAATTTGACAGAAGGAGGGGGGAAAAAAAAGGGAAGGAGGGGAGGATAGGGTGAGGGAGAGAGCGGAGAAAAAGGAGGGGGGGCACAGGGCGTAAAAGGCAAGAAAGGGGAGAGTGGGGGGCAAGAGACCAACACGGGGGGCAAAGGGACACTAACAGGGGGCAGGGAGTGGGTGGTGGGACTAGACACTGGCAGGGGCAGGGGTGACATGAAGACAATGGTGGGGGAGGGGGGACATGGAGACACTGGCACTGGCAGGGGAGACATGAAGACACTGGCGGGAGGCAGGGGCGACATGGAGACACTGGCGGGTGCAGGGGCGACATGGAGACACTGGCGGGTGCAGGGGCGACATGGAGACACTGGCGGGGCAGGGGAGACATGGAGACACTAGCAGGGGCAGGGGAGATGTGGAGACACTGGCGGGGCAGGGGAGACATGGAGACACTAGCGGGGGCAGGGGAGATGTGGAGACACTAGCGGGGTCAGGGGAGATGTGGAGACACTAGGAGGGGGCAGGGCGGACCTGGAGACACTGGCGGGGCAGGGGGACGTGGAGACACTGGTGGGGGCAGGAGGAACATAGAGACAATGGCAGGGGGCGGGGGGCATGAAGACACTGGCGTGCTGCTGGGGGGACGAGGAGACACTGGCAGGGGTAAGGGGGGACGCAGAGACACTGGCATGGGGCCGGGGGGATGTGGAGACACTGGCAGAAGGCAGGTGAATGAGGAGACACTGGCGGGGGAAACGGGGATGTGGAGACACTGGCGGGGGAACTGGGGCATGGAGACACTGGCAGGGAGCTGGGCGACATGGAGACACTGGCAGGGGGCAGGGGGGACATGGGGCCAGGGGGATGTAGAGCTACTGGCAGGGGGGCCGAGCAGACACTGGCGGGGGGCAAGGTGGGACATGGAGACACTGGCAGGGGGCAGGGGGTATGAGGAGACACTGGCAGGGCGTAGCAGGGGCATGGAGACACTGGCAGGGGGCAGGGGGTGAGAGGGCACACTCACAGGACACAGAAAGGGTGGCTAGTGGTGTATCGTGGTGGACAGGGGTAGACAGGGCCTTTGTTGTGGGCCTTAGCTGGTGTGGAGCCATTGGCTTTAGGGACCAGAGCAACCAATGGTAGAGGGGGGCGGGAGCTGGCCTGTAACCAGGAAACATTTAGAGGCATCTTTAGGCACGCACAAGGAACTGCCATCTTGGAAGGCATTAGGCATCGTGGCAGTAGGCAGGGCACAGACAATAAAATGAAAATGCCATGTAAAATAGGTATGGAGCGCAGCGTGCTGCAAACACGAGCTAACAGATCAAAGCCATGATCACAATCATACAAATTACTGACCAAAAGTCCCAATCTCGGCATAGCACACAAAAGTCAATGGAATGTCTCCTGAAATCCTTACCCCCCCAGCAGAGCGCATCGAGGTGGCGATCCGGCGCAGATGGAGGGTGCTGGGGGGCAGAGGGAAGGACCATCACGACAGGGGCAACAACATCAAGAGTATCAGATATAGCAGAGTGGAGCATAGGAATTGCTGTGTCAGGGTGTGAGTCAGCTGAAGAGGGAGGAGAGGGGGAGAAAGTGGTGTCGAAAGCCTCAACTGACACACGCTTTATGGGTCGGATAACCGAGAAGGTAGGTGGCAGTGCTGGAGTAGGCTTGGCCTGGGGGGTGGAGAGAGTGAGCTGGGAGGAGAGGAGAAAGTGATCACTCCAGGATAGAGGAGTGGTGAGAGGGATAGAAAGGGGAAGGTCTGTAGAGATCAGGACATCCAGAGTGTGCCCTGCGGAGTGAGTCGGGCTAAAGGGGAGAATAGAGAGTTAGAGAGAGTTGTAGAGGTCATGAGAGTCCAGAGGAAGGATAGGAAACATCCAGGTGGATGTTAAAGTCTCCAAGAAGGAGGAGTTGAGTGGTCGAGACTGGGAGGGAAGAGGAGAGGTCCGCCCACTCAGAGAGGAAGGAGGAGATCTGACCAGGTGGCCTATAGATGGTAGCCACAGTAAGGGAATGGCTAGGAGAGAGAGAGAGAGAGAGCGAGCGAGCCTGCAGACGAGGCATTTGAAAGAGGCAGGAATCCACTAAGGGAAGATCAGGGCTACACCCCCTCCAGAACGATTGGACTTGGGCACAGAGAGGATCTTGTAGTCGTCAGGGAGGAGCGTGTCAAAGCTTGTAACAGTGCTTGCCATGAGACCGAGGATTTCAAAGAGGCAGCAGATGTCACAGGAGTGTTTGACAGCTCAGCGAGAGTTTAGAGTGGCAATATGGAGACGGTTTATAAAAAAACAAGGTGGCTACACCTTGTTAGAAATGGCGCTTCTCAGTTAGCCCCCTATATAGGGTTGCTGCAGGTTTCAAATGAAAATTTCACAATAAGTTTGTTCAAGGCTTTATAGTGAATTCAAAAGGGATTTTTTGTAACTGGATATGTTCTATTCACATTCCTGTTATTTTCCTTGAAATGACGTTATTTTTGTAAATTCTAAATTGAGTTTTCATCTCGAGTTGTCAACAATATACATTTGCCAATGCATTACGGATTAACCTTCTTCAGGGCAGTATATAGGCAATATTTAGTTCAATATGGCTCACATTGCATAAATGTCATACAATTCTTCATTATTGCCAGATTTGTAAACAATATCAATTATATTGAACCAGTAAAGAAACACATACCATTTTTTGTGTAGACACAAACCATGCACCCCATGGTAGAAAGAAAAAAAAATAAAACAAAAGTGTGCTTTAGTTAGCTTGCAAAATGTTGAGTACTGTCTACATTACTAGACTTAGTGTGAATGCAGGTCCTACCTGATTATATGATATTTTCTTTATGGATGCGTATACTAGCGCATACAAAAAGTACCCCTGTAGGGAGAGAAACAGACTTTAGCAAGTCTGGTTTGTGTGGCTAATATCTGTACACAGGATCCTCTTAGGTGCCATCTCTTACCGTGTGTCTGCTCGCAGGTTCTGCAAAAGCCGAGTGACCCGCAGTTACGCATGCTCGCGCTGGCTTAGTATTGCTTTTATTGGTCTCCATGGAGACGGTGCGAGGCGTCGTGGTCCAGCTGGAGCAGGTACGCCTCGCGCCCCACCCCCGGGCGTGTGCCCTGGGGCGGGGATGTCTCCATGGAGACCAAGTTCTCTGGGACGCTTGTGTATGGGCTGGTAACACTCGTGGAGTACAGTGAAGTGCTGTTGAAATGGTTTCTGTTAGCCTTGTGTTAGTTGTGTAACATGAGGAGTCTTTAAGAATACAGCTTGTGAATGTGGGCCAAGACGAAATCTCAGGCATTAACAGACTGCTCCCAGACACGTATGCTCCGACTGGTACGTGTCAATATTAAAGCATATTGTAAAACAAATATTGTAAACAATTGAACAAAAAGAGCTCAGACAGAAGTAGAACAGTTTGCTAGATGAACGCTTTGCTAAAAAGGCAAAGACAGCACTACTTTATCAAAGTAGTTTAAACACCAGAGACAACACACCTAGGTCTGACAGTCCTGTATAGTGGGAGAAAGGCCTAGGTTTCACAATGCATTCAAATAAGGCCAATAACCATATTGTTATCACAGAGTGGCACAGGCTAATAATCACAATTATTCTAGTATTGGCAAGGTTGCTAAGTGGTACGGTTTTCATGGTAGAGTGAAGGGTCTATTCCTCACCCGGGCCACTCCTACCTTAATAGTAGCTGCTGGTTGACGGCTTGCCACTGGCTTCCCCTGCTGACACCTGCAGACACTATCCGGAGCCGCCTCTGAAGGAGCTTCCCTTTGCCTTGGGGCCCTTAAAGGTGCTGAGAAGCCAATCAGGAGAGGGGTTGGGAGAAGGAGGGGAAGGGCTGGGAACCAGGAAGAGGGAGACGCAGGGAAATCGATGCACACAAACCACTGTTGGAAGCCAAAACAACCCAAAGGCACCAAAAGACAAATGTCAAAAAGTGCAATTTTCCGACAATGTTTACGCCTTGCTTTTATACCTGTAGCATTCTCATGTTGGAAAGCTGTGTTGGGCGCACAGCCTGGAAAATTAGGTGTGAGCCCTAAAAACGGGAATCTGGTGGTTACATAGATGGTTTCCAGAGTTTCCCCCTGCTTTGGAATATGGCCCACATCTTTAAATACCTCCATTAAACAAATGAATGGTAATATGTGGTAAAATAATTCTTGGAAAGGCCTTCATTTATCATAGTTGTTGAGTGAGAAAACAGATTTCTGGCTAACACTAAATGTTTAAGGGCAAAGAGCGACAGGGCTCTGTCATTGGGCCTCATTATAACTCTGCCAATTCGGAATTAACGTGCCCATAATTCTGTTTACCGGCATGTTTATGGACTAGCAGAATAACAGTTTGCCGGTGGGATGGCCTGATTTACCTCCAGCCAAGAGCTAGAGGTAAGTCAGGCGCCCCACTGGCAAATAATTGGCATTATTACTGGCACAGGTATTACCGCTGCCGGTAATACTGGCAATCCCCCCATGAAATCCTATAGGACTCCTTGGAATGGGGAATTACTTACCCTTAATGGCACCTGTAATCTGCTGGAAATTCCATCAGGTCAGGCGTTGGTAGCGGTAATTCCGTATTGTTGCAGGGTTTGGCATTAGTGGGTATTCTACATCCACTATGTCGTTCAGAGGCCAGAGATCCTGAGTGAATCTCCATTACGATCCCTTTGCTTTTTTCAGGGGATACATGGCCGTGCCGCATGTTCAATCTGAGGGCACTATAATGCCTTGATCGAGTAATGCTCTGATAGTGTCATAAATTCCCTCATTGGCCTCGTTGGACAGTGAGTATTGCTTTATTCTGGGAAGTATTGCTCTTGGTTTGAGTTTCATTGCCCCTATACTGTTCAGTCGCCCTACATCATGTGGGTTGATCGTCCGTAGTCAACTGGGCTCTTGTGCAAGGTCCTCCTGTAGCTGTGAGGCTGCTGCAGTTGCTGTCAGTATTATCTTATCTGTGGTACCTCTCTGTGTTGTACTACCATGTGGCAGGGTATATTGATTTCAAATACTATTTCTTTATCCGTTTCCATGTTTGCAAATAACTGTTCATCTGTGACATCTCTTAATGGCATTGTGGGATCTAGTACTGTCCTCCACTATCCCTTCCTCATCTGTGCCTGTTATGATGACTGTGTCTTTCCTCATGATCACTGTTTCATTGTGTAATGTAAAAATTGTTCCTGGGGCTTCCTCGTGTGGTACTGCTGGTCTGAATAGAAATTCTGCCGGTAGGCGGCATATCACATCCTGCACGCCTTGTAACCAGCTAATCAAAATGGTCAGTGCATATATGAATAGAGTCTCATGTCATGGTAGGGCTCGGATTGTGCTGGTGATAGAGTTCTTGTATTACTGTGGCTACTCTGTTGTAATGCATACCTGGTGTAGAGCACATGATTCCTATGTCAGCTTCTGAAGGAGGCCCCTACCTAATACATTCACTGGTCTCTGTGCTGTAAAGTAATGGTGCTACCATCTCTTGAGTCCCTCTAGTGAGGGGTAATTCCTATGTGAAAGGAACCCTTACAATAGCCCCAGAGAATCCCTGCATGTCCGTACTATTGTTTGTTAATAGAAACTGTCCCTCCCTTATGCAGGATCGGGTGGCTCATGTTTCTACCATAAGTGTGAATATTCTGTCCCCTATCCTCACTCCCACTTTAGGTTCATTTTCTGAGTCTGGGTGATTTAGAGGACTAGGCATGTCAGGGCTCGCTATGGGCTGTCCTATTGTGTATACGTGTTTTAACCTGAAAGTGCGACAGCATTGCTCCCCAAGACACTGGCTCCAGTATAGTGGGTCACTGTTCCCCGCGGAAGGGCATCTTGTTCCCATGGAATCATAGTGGCTTGTGATGGAGCTTGTGATGGAGCCTGTAGGGTGACGTTCTGCATGACATTTGGCGTAGGGTACTGTATGGGTTGTCCCTGTGTGGGTGCAATTACTTGTACCAATCCTACATTCTGTCATTGTGAAGATCCTGGGGCATACATGGGTCCTGGGGTTATTGCTTGGTTTGGCATAAAAATGCCCTGTGCTGGGACATGGTATGAGGAGTCTGGTGCATCATAATGGGTTGGGGGTGCCCCTGGGTGATTTTGCATGGGGTGGTACTGCTTCGACAATCCTTAGCCATGTGCCCCATCTTTCCACATGTCCAACATGCTCCTCCAAATCATGGTTGTAATCCCCCAATTCCACTCCCTCACCCTTTTTGTGAATTACCTCTAGTCCCTTGGACCCGTCCCATGTCTCATCGATTGTTTTCTGGGCTATTTATTGATTCTTGTGATGCCCCTGTCTGTTGTTGGGCATCTGCAGGGTTGGTAACTACTACACCTTCAATACTAATCTTCGCTAGTTTCACTTGTACTAACTACGCCTCTGAGCGCTGTGCCTTCTGTTCAGCTGCTCTCTCATTATCATGCTTGTTTACAAAAATGCACTATGAGCGCCTGTATCTCGCCCCATCCTTTCGCTTCTATGGCTACTATTCCAATTTCGCTTGCACCTCTGTAGGAAGATCCTTTCATAATACATTGTAGAAAAACAGTACATTCTTTTTCCATGTCTCCCCTGTCTCTTCACGCCACATTTCTTGGATGGACTGAATATACAAAGCAGGTTCCTCATCGCGTTTCATTGTGCGCGCCATAATAGCACCTTCATTGTGTCTATCTCGGTATGTCCTTCTCAATGCATCCCACACATGGGCTCAAGAGTTGTTGAGTGGAGCTCCATTGTATGCATGACTCTCTAACCCAGCGGTATTCAAACTGTGGGGCGCGCCCCCGCAGGGGGCAGCGGGTGCATCCCTGGGGGGCTGTGAGATCCCAGCTTGAAATGTAAAAAAGAAAAGAAAAAAACATTTGTTTTTTTTAGATTGGCAGAAATGGGCAGGGGCGGCTCAGGCACCAATGAAAAAGTGGCCTGCAGTTTTAAATGGATATTCATTCCTTTAGGCACATACTATTTCAATAGGACCCAAGGGGGTGCTTTGTGTTAAAATGTAAATAAATTGTGATATTTAAAGAATATTTATTCAGCAACAATGGTCAATATGACTAACTACATAGTGAAGTAGCTCATCAAACGGGCCCACAATAGCCAAAAATGTGGCCCATTTTGACTGGCCCGCATTAGCATTTTTGTTACAGGCATTGACCTATTGGCCAGTCCGAGCCTGGCAGCTCATACATAACGGACAGAGCAGCCTTGAGCAGGGCGTTTCAACACCCACATGCAGGCCCAATTTTTTTTTTATTTCAACATGTGTATGCTTGTGCTATGCGTGAGTGTATGGTGATGGATGCTCGTGTGAATGATAGAGTGATTGCTGTATGAATGTATTTGTGCGTGTTAGTTTGTTTTGGTCGGTTGAGCTGATTCTGGCAATAGGTGGAAAGAGGAGGGAAGGAGGGTTGTACAACAAAGGCATTTTAAAAATGCTTAAATGCCTTTGTTGCACAATCCCCCTACCCACCTGTCAAAATCAGCTCTCCTTCTGAGGCGCTGTGGAGCCCAGGGGACAGGGATTGTATTTTTTTTACTGGATGTCTAATCAAAAATACCATGCTCTCGCCCTTGGCACCCCATAAGTGGAACGCTGCCACCGTGGGATTTGTCCATAACCATAACAGTCAGTACCAGGACCTCTAAACTAATGGACTAACATTGGGGAACTGGGGCAGGGGATGAGGTAACCACTGCTTTGCTGCCAGAGTGTTGGACTTCTTATAATAAATGTTAAGAAATAAATAAATAACCGCATGCAACTTCCCTTTTGGTCTCAGCGTACTTTGTGTAACAAAACCCAAGTAGTGACAGTTGGCTATTAAACCTTTCATATATCCTACTGCTAGAGTAGCCCCTGCTGTTTTTTTCTAATGCATTGATCCACTTGCCTGCCCCTACTGTGAGGGGTGGTAGGGTCTTTATCAAATTATTTTCATCCATATGGGGCCTTGGTATGTATTGTGATCTGGCTACCCCCTTTTGTATTAATGGGAACTGCCTCCCCCTTTTCGGTTTTAATGTGTCCTAGCCTTTTTCTTTCCTCTAACTACTGGCATTGTTCTTGGTTGAAGTCTTAATCTTCTTTCTGTTGGAATCCTTTCTTCCTGATCTTCAATTTCCTAATTCTCCTCACTCTCTTCCTGCTCGTCGGCGCTTTCAATCACCTCAGATTCATACTCTATATCCTGTTGCTCTGGCTGTTCAGTTTCTACTTTTGTCAGTCTAGAAAAATTAGATGCCCCTCGAACGGAAGGCAATGTAGGATACTTGGTTGGCCGAAGACCAACCGCCTCATTTTCAGTGTTAAGAATATATAGTTATTAGTCATTATATAGTCATTAGCTTAACTAGAGTGGAGCCATTTTAAGATGACCAAAATCGCCATTTTGTTTTCTCTTCGTTTTCTCTAACGCTGCCTCTTTGCCTCATGTAAAACTGCTTTGCTGAGATATTAATCTGCTTCAATGGTCCAAGGTTGTTAAAAGGCATGTTGAAACATAAAGCTGTAAGCCAGACAGAAATGCCCGGTTCCCTCCCTCACGTATCCTTGGAGGCGAGGAGCAAGGCATTCTAATCAGTACACAGATGCCAGCGAGTCTCCCTAGAAGAATAGCAATGTACAAAACTAATATTAAAAGGTTTAAATTATGTTCTTCTTTGCGGCCCCCCCCTTCTTGAGCACTGTGAGGCCCCAGAGAGTAAGCTGACCTCTAGAGCGCGTGAATAGAAATCAGTAGATAGCAAGGCCTGGAATGTGCCATCCCCCTACGCACAGCTTGTCCACGAAAACAGAAGCGTTGTGTTCTTTAAAATAAAGACTTGTGTCTGTAGTTCCGAGATTATAAACTGTTGCTAAATATAATGGTCGAAGGTGTCATATTCGTCACTATGGTCAATCATTGCCTCCAATTCAAAGGGAAGGAATTAGGGGCGGCATCGAATGTGTCATTACTGATTGTAAGATGCTCATTTTGTATGTATGTAACTGATGTATGATTCTCGCTCTCTTGCATCCCCCGAGGTCTGTTAGACACACGTCGCGGGACGTGGGACCATTTGGCCAACTGGGACTATTTACTTTGCAATAAACCCTAGATTTTGGGAATACAACCTCGTGTCTGGCGTATCAGTTCGTGTGTGGTGATTGTGCCTTGTTTCCACATTCGAGCGTCCCTCAGGGGCCATTTCACTTTTACATCTTTTATCACAGCCTTATGCAATTTTAATTATATTTCCCCTGCTGCCCACATCTAAGCATCTACCATAGGGCCAAGGCCCCTCCCTCACAGAAGATCAAAACAATATTGTCAATGCAACCTACGAGGGCTGCCCCCTATGGCACACTCCTGAGCTACCTCTTAAGCAAAAACACAAGAAAACACTGAAGAAAACAAAACTTGAGCATCAAAGCACAGTGACAAACAAAATTACCAAAACCACAACGCCCTCCCATGTGCAATCTCCACCCCAATCACACTCAAAATCTTACATCAACCAGTTGCCTCTGATCACCCAATACCTGCATATATATATAGATATATATTTTGTATAATGCAAGAAAAATCACACTTATTTACACAATTGATTGTCCACCTCTCATCCCTTACCGTGGACTGAGGGTATAATTCTTGCTAGTGCAGGACTTCCCACTCTTATTTCTAAAGCAGCGCTGTCCTTCCTCCTCTACTGAGGGATCTGTACAATTCACTTAAAAGCAGCTCACAACGGGAACCCTCTTCAGTGTCTAGTACAAAAGAAAGAGAAAAAACAAGGCAAAAGGTCTATGTGGTTCGCACCGTAACTCACTCTACTTCCACATTTATACTCTTATACTCACTCTCCCCCTGCAATTCTCAGATCAGGTGCACTGGCTTACTATGATCTTCCAAAGTCTTCCGGGGCTGCCTCTCCCCACAATGGCCTACACCTGTGGGGGGTGCGCTGAGGCCTGAAGCGATCAGGCAAGCCTCTGGGTAACCCTGGCGCTGGCTGCCTCCTCGTGGGCTGTGCAGTCTTCTGCTCCATGCAGGTGGACCTTGCTTGCCCAGGAGTGCGGCAGAGGAGCCCACAGCTGTCTGGAAAAGATTTGGATCTCTGTACGTGCCACCAAATATGTCAAGTCCCAAAACCGAATAATAGAAATCAATCCAATGAGCTAGAAATAATGCACGAGATATGAGAAAAACAAAAGTTTATTACACAGACAGCCCGGTCTGGGGAATTATCAAACAGACATTCAAAATGGCTTCGGATAATGGATGTATTTATAGTAAATATCAGAAAAGACAACAAATGTTACAAGTTATTCACAAATCCCCAGCCTGCGATAGGCCACTGTCATCTGTACTATAAGTGAATCTATAAAATACCTAGCCCTATTGGCTTATTGTACCCCAGTGACCATGTCAAGACATCAGTTTAATTGACATGGAGATCAACTTCCTTCCCATTATGCTGATTGGCTGCTAAGCTTTATTATTTGTATACTCTAGAATTAATATTTGATTGGCTGTTCCAGGAGGAGTATTCGTGGAGTGAGAGAATAGAATTCAGCCAATCACTGTGTGAGATGTGACAGTATGACAATGAAATGATAACTTTACATCCTATTCGCAAAGACCTCATCGTTTAGCACCATCTAACCATTCCCATCATTATGAACTGTTCCTCGTCATTTCAATATTGTAACTCCTTGTTGGAAACATTACTCAATTCTCCTTCCTTTCTCATAGTTTGTGCATGATTTTATTTGTTCTGTCTTTGACCTTATGAGCTGGAGGCTTAGGTGCTTGCAAACTTCAATCTCTTACAATGATGTGAATATATGTATGTACCTTGCAATATTATAAACATACTTCTCGCTAATGTTGTGTTTGCACTGTTGGGGTTGTTCATAAGTTTCCATGAAAGTTGTTGGTAGCTACTTAATTCTACTCTATGTGCAAGGATATTCTGTATGGTTCCCATCTTAACAATTGGATCTCTTCCAGTGAGGTTTTTCCCAAAGAGGGCAGTGTTGCTCCTTGGTCATTCTTCCCCAGCATGCACACTCTGCTCATTGTTTCATTGTTGTCCCATTATGGCCTTCATTGTGATATGTTTCGATGTAATGACTAGGAATATAAGTTATATATCTTTTGAACAAATGCTTGGGAATGCTGCTAAACTGATGTGTCTCAGCCAATCCATGTTCAGTGTTTGTCTCTTCTGAGTTCTGTTACTTCTTTGTTGCTTTTGCATGACCTCAGTACCGAAATGTAGGCTTCAGAATGTGTTCACCTACTTGCCTTGACCAATCACTGCATGGCATTCAGTCTTGCTGTGGGAAGTTACAGCTTTGTGCATGTGTGCTTCTTTGCGAAAGCCTGGCTGATATTCTCTGTGAGGGGATTTTTAATTCTTTTTTTATTTAATTTGTATTGGTTTTTTTTATAACATGCTTAATACCTGAGCTCGGTTTCTACAAGGCTTTTTATGCTTCTGAGATGCCTGAATGTGTCATGAGGCATACTTGCATTGTTCATTCAATTAGTGTAAAAGTCCACTGTCATTTGCTATCATTATGAGTACAAGTAATGGTTTCTTGACTAAGGTTTAATGCTACTATACTTGCTAAGGATATGTGGCTATACTCTGGTTTAAGGTCTACCCTTTATGGCTTACTTGTCACTCAGGGATACTGTTTACTTATGCATGGTTACTAGTGCATCATTGGGCCTACGCAGGGAATTCCATATGCATTGGGTTGCTTTCCTTATGCTGTGTGTGCTTTTTCACAAAGAATTTCAAAGCTCATATTTTCTTGCATGCTGGGGTCGTTGGATGTGCTCCCCAACAGATGCTTTGGTTGTGAGCTATTTTTTCTCCAGTCTGAAGCCTGTCTTGTGCTACATAGTTTTCTTTGTGGGTGAATGCAAGTTATCAGAGAGTGATGGCACATGGGCAAGAGAGTGAAGTGGAATGTAGAGGACCTCACAGAGAATAAGGCAGAGAGATTCTGGGGTGTATCAGCTGGAGATCGGTCGGGAAGGAGTTGGAGTGGAGTCGCCAGGGTGGGGACATTCTCATCCAATGTATTTGTAATCATACATTAAAAGACTTTGTTCTGCCTACCTGCCCTATTCCGTGCTTCATAGCATTGGCAACGGGTGGAGCAGCAAGCCCACACATGGTGGAATTCAGGTAGCCATCCTGCTGCTACCTTTTGGACCTACATGGAGGGAGACTAGTTAAGACTTGATATCAGTGAGTAGCACTGAGCCACAGGGCACAAATGGCAGTGAGACGCACTGAGGAAACAAATTACGCTCCATTGCACCTGTAAAGCAGAGGTCCGCTTTATAAGAAAGGACCCAGTGACGTTTGCCGGCCACCATAGACACGGAGGAAGGACTTTGTGAACACACAATGTAGCATAGCAACCGCATCAGAAAATGCTGCCAGCAGTTATTCACAACTAAGTAAATGTGCAAAGATGCAATATTGATACCACATGTGGAAGTGAGCTGTCAAAGAGTGTATGAAACAAACAATAACATATAAAGGAGGAGAGACGATATAGGGAAGCTCAAAGAAATGTAATTTGCAAGCTCCAGGAATTGGTGCATTGGTGAATTGGTGCATTGTATTGTGTTAAAAAAAGAGCACCCTGTTGCATCAAAGCTGCGGCCTGTTCATCTAGTTTTGAGAGACAGCATGAAACATGAAGAGAACAGATGCAGAAGAGTGGGTGTCACCATAAGTGATAGCTAGAAAACAGAATGGAGATCCGGTTGTGTGTGGACCTTACGCAGTTGGATAAATGTGTGGTGGTAGAGAGACACCCATTGACCAACATGGTAGAAATTTTACGAGAGGTTTGTGAGATGTGCTATTTTCTGAGAGATGTGTAGCGTTTGAGTGGAGTTGGAAATGTGACACGGTGTTAGATGAGCTGGCATTGGTTATTTTAGGGCGTGTAGACATTGGAGATGGTCAGGGAAGATTTATTGTGATACTGGCGGATCGGTTTTCATACTGGATTTAGATAAAGTTAATGCGGGAAAAGGGTATGAGTACCATTGTAGGATTCTTTGAAAAAGTGCTTGGAAGGTAAGGGTATCCTGGTAACATATTGATGGACAATGGTAGCCAGTTTGTGAGGAAGATGATGTTAGAATATTTGGTACAGCATGGGATTTGAAACAAGAGGATGGCCTTGAATCACCCAGAATGCAACAGGACTGTGGAAAGAGTGAATAGGAGTATACTGGATGCAATATGGATGGTGGGAGTGTGTGGCTGGGGGGAGGATATAGGCTGTGAAAGAGAGATGGTGCCCTGAGGATGTCTCTGCATGCTGCAATAGGGATTAAGTCTTTTGAATTGATGAAGGAGGAAAGGAAACTCACAGACATGCCCACCCAGGTTGGGTCGAGTGAAATTAGTTGATGTGGATGCAGAAAATATGAGGAGAAAGACTGAACAAAGTAAAGGTTGAATGAAACATGTGAGTGCCAGAATGAGGCATGTTACGGGTATGAAATTGAGCGCAGGTGAATGGCTAAGTATAAAGGGTTGTGAGAAGGAAAGGGGATCTATTTTACAGTGAGCTGTGAGGGTGGATAAATAACTTGATGGAGCCATGAGAATCGGAGGAGGGCAGTATTGTAATTTGGGAAGAGTAAGCAAAAGTGAGGGCGACACCTACATAGGTGGCATGAAAGAAGGAAGGTAGGAGGAAGGACAAGAAAGAAGGGAGGAAGGATAGCTCAGGGGCTAACGTGTTTGTCTTGGAAGCAAGACAACACAGCGCAACACAGGTTTCAATCCTAATCCCACGCTTAGAAACCACTCACTGTTATTAAAGCACGGTACAAATGAACAATAACAAATAAATATTCCATACGTTTCCTTATGTGTGAACGCAAGTTATCGGGGGTTGGGGGTGCCAGAACATGGGCATGAGGGTAGAGTTGAATGTAGAACGAGGAGGAAGAAATCAGGTGTGTTTCAGTTGGAGATTGATGGGGTTGGAGTTGAGTCACCAGGGTGGTGGGGGGAGGGTTATCATCCTATGCACTTGCAATCATACATTACAAGACTTCAGTCTGCTTAATTTACTAATTATGCTCTTCATAACACTTGAAATCGCCTAATTTCCAACTTGTTTGCAAGAAGCTCCTTATTCCCAGCTGGAAGCATTTGCTTGCTTCTCCCTGGGTGGTGCATAGTCTTTTATTCAGTGTCTCTATCAAGTTTTTAGGTCATAGGTATTGTAACATAATTCTGTTCCCTGGTGCTGTTAGGAATGCATAGCTCCAATGTTCAGGTATTGCACTGCAATGTCATTCAGTGTTCCTTCAGATGTTTCGAAGAGTATTGCTTCATGACAGATAGTTTTCAGTTTCTGCTGTCAATTAATGTATCTGTGTAAGTGCCAGTCTTTTATAAGGTTCCCATACCATTAGGGGTTGTTCCAGGGTGAGAGATAGATCTGCTGTCTACATTTGTGTCCTGCTTGTTGTTCGCTTTACTTCTGATGCCTTTGCCCTGTATTTACAACCCCTGACGGAGGCTCCACTGTGCCAGTCACTGACTACAAGATCCAGCATAGTCTTTCCTTATAGCCATGCCATAGATTCCAATGTGGCTCTCCCTTGCTTAATGGGACCTTGACACATCCGTTCCATTCAATATACTTTATTTTGGGACAATGTCCCATAAAAGATTACTTACTACATTTACAGTATAACCTTACAAAACAAACTAAATAAAATTGTGTCATAATATAGAATATACAGTAGGAATGCTGTGGGCATAAATGAGTTAATTATGAACTGAGATTAAAGGACATTGGGCCTCTATTCAAGATTGGCGGTGTGGGAAAAAAGTGTCAGTAATTCCGTTACAGACACTTTTAATTCTGCTGTTTTTTGGAGGAAAAGCTGTTAAATCACCTTTAGCTTGTTGTTGGAGGTAAATCCTTCACGTTACCCCCAAAAGTCAGTGTATTTACTGCGCAGTAAATCTGCCGGTGGTAAATCTGCCAAAAAACCACTTGGAGTCTTATGGACCCCAAAAGTAGAGAATTACCACCACTCCAAGAATAGAGAATTACCACCCCTTCAAAAGTAGAGAATGACCACCACTTGCAATCCTGTGGTGACCCCACGGGACCAGGTGGTGGTAAAGGTAATCAAGTTTGACTGTAATTCAGCAGATTTACCTTAGAATAACCACCACATTCGTAATGAGACTCATTAACTGATTTTTCTGACATAAACGCATTCATAAAAAATGCTCCAAGCATTAATAAACTTGTCATTTGTTAATATTAAGGAATATAAAATTGGCTACATTGTCTTACATTCAAATTACACAATAATGGCAATAACACTCTCAATGCAACTCCATGGACTATTCAAAAACAATTTAAAGATGCATGTATGTCTCTCGTGTTGTAGATTCACATTTTTCAACAGGATCAGAATTGGTCAACCATGCAATGCAATTAGCCACAAGAGAGAAATTAACTAAGCAAAGTTTGGTCATCAGCATTCCAGCATGCTTTTTGCAAATATAGCAATTAAGTCAGTTACTAAATTGCATGTAAGATATGCACATTTGAACTAATTGTTTGCATTTATAAATGTAACATTGTCTCTATTGTTTACGGCTTTGATAATTACAGAATTGTCACTTTCATGCAGATGACAGTTTGTAAAGTGGCAACACAAATCCAAAGAATCAGGGGTAGATATTACAACTATTAATCATTTAGAAGAGGCAGTTCTTTCTTCTGTATTTTGCCTTTGCTCCTGCTTTGATCCGTGGCTTCTGTTCATTCCTTGATGCTTTATGTTAAGCTCCTATTGCCACTGCGATACAACTGTTGTATATTTCTCCTCATCCTGTGTTCTTTACATTGAAGATTCCAGGCAGCTCGCTCAAGTTTTATACTCCAGTCCACATCTTATATTAGTCCAGCCACAGTATTGTCCAATGCTGTTGCACCATTCTTATGAGGATATAAGAAGCATAACAGAACACCTTTTAATCTTCCTATATTCAGTGCAAAGATTCCATTTCTAGCTTCTGCTGTGGAGCCATCACCATTTACTATGGCTAAAACTACAGCAGAGAGTTTACTGATTTTGAAGAATTAGTGCTCTTGCAACCACTTCATCCAACCCAGAGGTTAGAGTTGGGGTGTTCATCTTTCTAAGAAGGCAGTTATTCATTTTACCTTATTGAGAACTTTTAACGACCTTGCACAAATCCTACTGTCTGAAGGTCCTGAGACAGACTTTAGAGTGCAGCATTTTTCACCTCCAAAATCGATTGAATTGGGTTTGTCTCTACGAGTTTGATCTGTTTTTACACACTTGAAATTATAAAAATGAGGCCCTATCGAGATTCAGGAAATCAGCGCTTTATCGCCAGCTTTAATCACTAAGATCTGCTGCAGATACTCCTTATAGTATTTGCATTATGCCAAAGATAGGTTCTCACTTTAGTGCGTAGGTTGCACCCTCTACGAATGGTGTTGAAGACATACCTTTTTTTAATAATGCTGAACTAGGGGCTACATCTGCTGCTTTCTTCAAATTTTTTGGATTCAGTATACCATCACCATTTGCCATCATATGTGCACTGCATGGCATCACTGTGGACTGGCAGCTCTATAACAGCCATGCGTGTGATTTTGTCTTGAATGACCAAGTTGCATTCTTTTTACAAAGCGGGATTACATTTCCCCCAGATATTAAAATCTATGTTCTCTGTAATTCTGTCCTACTCACACTCACTATTTACATGTTCTTTCATGGCAACTTAGCTTGTTTTTGGTGAATGAACGTTAGCTCGTTTGAGGTTGTTCTCCAATGTGTTTCCTTTGATGTACTCTTAGATGCCTTTTCTGGCTAAATCTTTTCTGACATTCTGAGCACTGATGAGGTTTTACTCTAGTGTGTATTCTCTCATGTACAACCAGACTGTCTTTACGACTAAAGCGTGCTTGGCATTCAGAGCACTGATAAGGTTTTTCGCCGGTGTGTGTTCGCTCATGTTTAGCCAGATCGATTTTCTGCCTGAAGCTTTTCTGGCATTCTGAGCATTGATAGGGTTTTTCTCCAGTGTGTATTCTCTCATGTTGAGACAGACCACTTTTCAGACTGAATCTTGCTTGACATGCAGAGCACTTATAAGGTTTTTCTCCAGTGTGTTTTGTCCGATGTACAACCAGACTGTCTTTGCGTCTAAAGCATGCTTGACATTCAGTACACTGATAAGGTTTTTCTCCGGTGTGTATTCTGTCATGTTGAGACAGATGGCTTTTCTGATTGAAGCTTTTCTGACATTTCGAGCACTGATAAGGTTTTTCTCCAGTGTGTATTCTCTCATGCTGAGACAAATGTCTTTTCTGACTGAATCTTGCATGACATGCAGAGCACGTGTATGGTTTTTTTCCAGTGTGTTTTGCCTCATGTGCAATCAGACTGCTTTTGCGACTAAAGCGTGCTTGACAGACAGAGCACTGATAAGGTTCTTCTCCAGTGTGTGTTCGCTCATGTTGAGCCAGATCGATTTTCTTTCTGAAGCTTTTCTGACATTCAGAGCATTGATAAGGTTTTTCTCCAGTGTGTATTCTCTCATGCTCAGACAGTTGGCTTTTCCGACTAAAGCTTGCTTGACATACAGAGCACTTGTAAGGTTTTTTTCCAGTGTGTTTTGCCTTGTGGACAAACAGACTGCTTTTGTGACAAAAGCGTGCTTGACATTCAGAGCACTGATAAGGTTTTTCTCCAGTGTGTGTTCGCTCATGTTCAGCTAGATACATTTTATGCCTGAAGCTTTTCTGACATTCCGAACATTGATAAGGTTTTTCTGCAGTGTGTGTTTGCTCATGTCGAATCAGACTGCCTTTGTAACTAAATGCAACTGAACATACAGAGCAATGATAAGGTTTTTCTCCAGTGTGTTTTCTCGCATGTTGAGCTAGACTGCCTTTGTCACTAAAGCAAGTTTGACATTCAGAGCAGGGATAGGGTTTTTCCCCAGTGTGTGTTCTTTCATGTATAACCAGTTTGGCTTTAATACTGAATAATTTATGACATTCAGAGCACTCATAAGGGTATTCTCCAGTATGTTTTCTCTCATGTATTACAAGACTTCGCTTTTCACTAAAGCATTTTTGACATTCATAGCAATGATAAGGTTTTTCACCAGTATGTTGTCTCAGATGTCGAACCAGGTGGCTTTTTTGGCTGAATGTTTTTTGACATTCAGAGCATTTATAAGGTTTTGCTCCAGTGTGTTTTCTCTCATGTAGAACCAGAGTGTTTTTGTGTCTGAAACTTGTGTGGCATTCATAGCACTGATACGGTTTTTCTCCAGTGTGCTGTCTCATATGTAAGGCCAGACAGTCTTTTCGACTGAATGATTTCTGGCATTCAGAGCATTGATAGGACTTTTCTCCAGTATGTTGTCTCTCATGGATAGCAAGTATGCCTTTTTGACGGAAACACTTTTCACATTCAGAGCACTGATATGGCTTTTCTCCAGTGTGTTGTCTCTCATGGATAGTAAGATGTCCTTTTTGACTGAAACTCTTTTGGCATTCAGAGCACTGATAGGGTTTTTCTTTAGTGTGTTGTCTCTCATGAACAGCAAGAGTGCTTTTTTGAGTGAATGTTTTTTGACATTCAGGGCACTGATAAGGTTTTTCTCCAGTGTGTATTCTCTCATGCACAATTAAATGCTTTTTCTTTCTAAATCTTTTCTCACATTCAGAGCAGCGATAACATTTTCCTGGGGTTTTAGTGTCTCCAGGTTGGAATTTGTTGAGCAAATGTTCCATGACAAGTAAATACTTGAAGCTGGAGACAGAAGATAATTTAGGTCATGGTCAATATTACTTTCTAAAAGTACACTTCCTTATACTTACACATTTCATAAAGGCGTGTTTGTTTTTAGAGTTCATATTTGTTCACCTCTATAGACAAGTTGTGCTGTAACATTTCACTTAAGTCAACATGTACCATGCAGAGTACCTTTCAGTGAATCCAGCTGAAGTTATGACTATGTATTCTTTTTAGCAGGTACCACACTGATAAGGTACTATATCCAAGTTACTGAGGCTTTAGGAAACAAAACAGATTTTGATTGTGGTCTTCCCCAAAGTCTTATATCAAATGTAAACCTGATGGATTTCTCAGTTGCAGAGTGAAGATATGTTTCTCATATTTGCATTATCTTTTAAATAACAAGTGTGTTTCTTCTGAGTGAATGTTTTCCTATGATTAATACTTGAACTGCATTCCCGTTTACCTTTGTGCTTTATTTACTTTTAAAAAGGCAACCAATTCACATGAGACCGCTCATACTTGGCAAAATAAAATGTAATGTATTTGACAACAGAAGCACAGTTTAGAATTTGTAGTTTTATAGATGTACAGTTTTTGACAAGTAGGTATTGAGAAAGATTAAATCAGAGAGCTTGGCAGAGGTTCACTTCCTTCTGGGGAAATATTTTCACAGTGATTTTGAGTCAGATTATTTTGACAAATGACCTTATTGCTTTTCTGTTCATGTTTCAGTCACCTGTTGAATAAAAGTGACAGATTATTTGTCCACTCATTAAATAGCACATTGCAATAACATTCAAGGACTGCTCGAAAATAGTGCATTCTTGGCCAGGTCAATTCTAGGTTATGTAATCCCTCGTGCCAATTGGGACAAAAGCAAATGGCTTACATCTATTCATTTTTACTTGTCTTTGCTGGGCCTTAACATTCTTTTAGCGATCCTGTACAGGTGTCAACATTGTCTAAACTACAAGTGACTAAAGCAGCTATGGCTAAACACGAATATGATCAATTACCTAATACTCCAATGAAGTCTTCAGTCACTGCTTTTCTTACCATTTTCTCTTATGACTATGAAATCTCATTCTGACTCATGTAAGCAAATGTTTACATGCACATATACTTCCATTGGCTTCCTACCAGGAGAAATGGGACGCCAATAACACAGGATGTCATGGCTTTGGTGTTCTCAGTCAAGACAAATATCCATCTTTAGTTTTTTGCCCTTGGTATGATCACCCTGTAAAAGATACATCATTCCCCTGTAGACCAGCCAAATTCTTGAGAATTTCCTTTTTGCTGAAATGAGAATTAGATGTGAAGAGAAGGAACAAGTTACTTACCTGTAACTGTTGTTCTCCAGCATGGGTCTGGCATGGATTCAAATCCTCAAGAATATTCCCCGTCGTCAGGCCGGGAATCCTCGGTATAGAAAAAAATCAATATCAGTTTCGTTTCTGATCTGTCTTTCTTAGTAGTAACCAATCACTGGTCTCTGGGTCATACTGCCCCCAGCCAATGACTGCCCTCTCGCTAAGCCCCGCCTCCGGCAGCCACCCTCAGATTTGGTAGCACGTAAAGTGGCAGCATGACCAAGTGAAGATCCGCAGAGGGGTAGGCGGGAGGGTTCGCATGTGAATCCATGCCAGACCCATGCTGGAGAACAACAGTTACAGGTAAGCAACTTGTTCCTTCTCCAGCATGGGATCTGGCATGGATTCACATGCTCATGAATAAGAGAATACATAGCAGTACACACATGCACAACCACGGGAGGTGGCAACAGGCTCAACATTAAGCAACTCTTACCTTCTCACCAGGGTCACCTTAGGCGAACAGGTTGCGCAGCACTGCTTGGCCGACCCTGGACTCCTCCATGGAGTCCCGATCGACGCAGTAGAATCTTGTGAAGGTGTGCGTCGACCTCCACGTCGCAGCCCTGCAGATGTCCAGCCGTGGTAGCAGCGATCACTCTGGTCGAATGGGCTCTCTGACGGCCGGGCAGCTGTCGGTTTGCCAACCGGTGACAGTGCATGATGCAGCCGGAGAGCCATCTGGAAATGGAAGTCTTCGAGAGAGCCTTCCCTTGATTCAGTGTCCCAAAGTTCACAAACAGTTGTGACGTTTTCCGAAAACTCTTCGTGCGGTCCACGTAGAACTTCAGCGCTCTAGCTACATCCAGCGAGTGCAAAGTCCTCTCAGCCGGTGACGAAGGCGACGGGAAGAAAACTGGCAACACCAAGGGCTTGTTGAGGTGGAAGTCCGACGGCACCTTGGGCATAAAGGATTGGTGTGTCCTCAGCACCACCCTCGTGTCATGAAAAGTCAAGTATGGAGGCTTGCAAGATAGGGCCTGGATCTCTCCCACTCGTCGTGCGGAGGTGATGGCCACGAGGAAAGCTGTCTTCCACGACAGGAACTTCAAAGGCGCTGAATGCATAGGCTCGAATGGGGCCCCCATGAGCTTGGTCAGCACCACATTAAGCTCCCACGCCGGGGCAGGAGCCTTCACCGGCGGGAATGATCAGAATAGTCCCTTCATGAATTCTTTCACCAGGCGATGAGACCACAAGGACGCCCGTCCCGTCGTCCTGGTATATCGGGAGATTGCAGCCAGATGTATTTTGAGGGAGGCGTGAGCCAGTCCAGCTTTGGCCAGCGACAGTAGGTACGGCAGTACTTGAGGGGCCGTAATCCGCAGAGGGTTAATCTTCTGTGCACGGCACCAGACAGAGAATCTCTTCTATTTATGTCTGTAACACTTGAGAGTTGAGGACGCCCCGGCCTTTGAAAGAACCTCTCTGCAGTCGACCGGGATGTCGTACCCTCCAAACTCTAGTGCTGCAGGAGCCAGGCCTGCAAGTTCAGCGACTCCGGGTTGTGGTGAAGAATGGTGCCTCCTTCTCTGGAGAGAAGGTCTGCGTCCGTCGGCAGCTTGACTGGTGGGACGTTGACAAGTCCAGAAGGTCCGGGAACCAGATCTGCCTCGGCCACGCCGGTGCGACGAGGATCATCCTGCACCGGGGCCTCTTGAGCTGGTTGATGAGCCGGAGCAGCAACGGCAGCGGAGGGAACGCATAAAGAAATAGGCCATCCCAGGGGAACGAAAAAGCATCGCCCATGCTCCTCGGCTGGGGGAACCTGCTGGCAAACCTCCGGCACTTGGAATTCGTCGCTGTCACGAAGAAATCGATTTGGGGTTCGCCCCATCGTCGGAAGTGTCGATCCACTTGATCCTGGCGTAGTTCCCACTCGTGGCACGAGCGCAGCTCCCTGCTGAGTGAGTCGGCGATCGTGTTTTTTATTCCTGCCAGATGAAGAGGCACCAGAAACATCCCTTGGGCGACGGCCCAATGCCACAGATCCTGGGCTTCCTTGGATAGGGCCGGGAACCTGGTTCCGCCCTGCTGCTGGATGTAGAACATCGTGGTGGTGTTGTCGGTGAAGATCCTCACCACCTTGCCCTTGAGGGACGGAAGAAAGGACCCGAGGGCCCAGAACACCGCACGGAGCTCCAAGATGTTGACGTGGAGAGACTTCTCCTCCGGGAGCCAAAGGCCTCTCGCGTGAAGATCTCCGGAGTGTGCTCCCCAACCTCCCAGGGAGGCGTCCGTCGTCACCGTCACCTGGTGAGCTGGGGTCTGAAAGTCCGTGCCCGCCACCGGATCGCCTGACGGAACGTCTCGTTGAGAGGGATCCTGTCCTCGAAGCTGCGCGCCGAATGGATCCAGCGGGCATCGAGGAACTCCTGTAAGGGTCTCATCCGAAGCCTGCAAAGGCGAACCAGATAAATGCAGGAGGACATCATCCCGAGGAAGGGACTTGATAGATCTTACCCTGGCCATGTTCGTGGCCAGCAGACGCTGCACTTTGCCCAGAATGGTCCTGGTCCTTTCCTCCGACGGCGAGCTTGGCTCCCAGAAACAGAGCGACTTGCGACAGAACCAGGTGGGATTTTGGAAAGTTGATGGAGAATCCCAGGTCTGTGAGCAGCTGGACGGTCTTCGCAGTGTGCTCAACGGCGAGCTGCCTTGTCCTTGCCCGGATGAGCCAGTCGTCCAGGTAGGGGTAGACGTGGATCCCCTGTAGGCGCAGCCGCACCGCCACCGGTGCGAGGCACTTGGTGAACACCCTGGGTGCCGACTTCAATCCAAACGGGAGGGCCTTGAACTGGTAGTGACGCCCTTGGACCATGAACCTGAGGAACTTTCAGTGTCTTTTTAGAATGGGGATGTGGAAGTACGCATCCTCCAAGTCCAACGACGACAGGAATCGCCCTCCTCCAGCTGTCCCAGCACATGCTGGAGGGTGACCATACGGAACTTTTGTGCCTTGATGTACTTGTTCAGTCGTAGGTCCAGAATGGGGCGCCATCCTTGTGTCTTCTTTTTTACAAGGAAGTACCTTGAGTAAACTCCGGAGCCCCGAAGCCTCTTTGGGACGAGCTCAATGGCACCCTTCTTGAGCATCGCCCTTACTTCCAACAGTAGTTGAGGGACGTGATTTTCCTTCCTGGCCATGGGTGGAACGCGAGGGCACTTCTTCTGAAACTCGAGGGCGTGCCCTTGGGCCAGGGCGTCCAGCACCCAACGGTCGGTGGAGATGGACTACCTGTAACGCTCACCTGATTCCCACGGAGGCGCGGGTCTTGGCAGGAAGGTGTCTGTGACTCGAAAAGTGATGTGCAGGACTCGATTGGCTTCTGGGGTCGAACCTCTTCGCACTGTGTGTCGAACTCGAAGAGTGAGGTTTCTGCAGGTGAAAGAATATGGGGGTTAATGGTCTGGGTTGTTGAATGTCTCTCTCTCTCTCTCTCTCTCTCTTCCCAGCTTTTTCGTAGAGCCCCCAGGTCAACGTGCTCACCTTAGATAGGTGAATGCTGGGCTCTCCATCTCCGTCTGATGCAGGGTGCCGTTGCCAGTTCCTTCACTGGTGAAACATAGGCCTCTTGACTTCAGAGGATGGTTACCGTCGTTATCTGCACGAGCGGTGAGTTTCTGGACACCTTTTGTCTTTATAGTCTTTAAATGCGTGGCACGTTAATATTGAAGACTCTGTATAATGCTTTTCCCCTTATGTATTGCAGGACTCTTGAGATGGAAGATGGAGTGAAACGCCTGGAAATTCGTAAGTATGGCAAGCGCTCTAACTGTCTCTTTCCTTGCAGCGTAGTTCGTGTTAAAGAGACGCCGGAGTATTCGTAGGCGTTTTATTGCGATGAGCGCGATGGGCGTAAGTAAATACCTGCTTAATGTCTTTTTCTCTTGTCTTTCAGATGTTGGTTTGCAGCGCCGGAGTCAGCGGAATGCTAGCAAGTTTTAACAATACTTTGTCTTCACAGGTGGCGATGCAGAATGAAGAAATCCGGAATTCACGGCGTGCCGGTAGGTATAACAATGCTTTTGTCTTTGCAGGCGTAGGTGCAGCCCGCAGACACAGCCGCTGCCGATGGATCAGGTGAGTAAAGCACTGCGTGTAGAGTTTGCCTTGCTAACCTGTTGTTTCTTGTCTTTTGCAGGTGCTGATGTTGACTGTATACAGGAATGGTAAGTATAATTCTTGCAGGTTCAGGATCAAAGGAAGAGAGGCTGGAACAGACTCGGTGAGCGTTCTGCTGCAGATGCAGAATAACGCGAAGCACGCTTCATCTATCGGGTGTGGTTTAAATAGTCTTGGAGTGATGAGGCGTCTTCTTCCACGGCCCCGCCTAGGTAAGAAAGTAGTTTTTGTTCTGTTCACAGAGGGCTTCAAGTGGCTGGTAAGTAAGCAGCATGGTCTGCTGCAGGTAAGTCCACCCAAGCATCTTCACACATATTATGAGCCCGGCGCTTCCAGTGCCGGGACCGATGGTTTTGATGAGCCTGGTGCCACCGGCGCCAGGACAAGGTCCAAAAGGTCCCAGTGGGGACCGGCTGGTGCCTAGGATTAGGGTTAGGGGCCTGCTTCCAAGGACGTTGGGCTGGTCCTGGCTCCTTGGAAGCAGTGATCATGACAGCACTCCCCCTCAAGGCCCCGCCTAAGCGTGTCTTCTCCTGGGGTTTTGGCTTGTCGGGGTGATTTAGATGGAATTTCTTGATCAGACGAGGTGCGTGGACATGTTCTGAGGGTTCCCAAGACCTTTCCTGGGGGCCGTATCCTTTCCAATCAACCAGATAATATAACTTAGATTTGGAGATTTTGGAGTCTAGGATGTTCTTTACTTCGAATTCAAGTTCTCCATCTACTAAAACCGGTTCCGGGAGTTCAGTCAATCGGGTTTCTGGTTGTACTGGTTTTAATAGGGAGACATGGAATACTGGATGTATTTTCATATGCGCAGGTAATTCCAATTTGACAGCTACTGGATTAATTATGGCAGATATGAGATAGGGTCCAAGGTATCTCGGGATGAAGGTGCGGGGTCCTTTTAGAGGCAGGTGCTTAGTGGATAACCAGACCTGATCTCCTACTGCGTAGTGAGGGGCCTCTTTACGGTGTCGATCTACTTCTTTTTTGATTTGAGCTTTAGCTCTTTGCAGATGGGCAGTGGCTTCCTTAAAAGCACGGGTGATCTCCGAGTGCAAGTGATCCACAGCAGGTGCTTCGAATTCTTAGAGAGGATCCAGGTTGGAGGTTCTTGGATGGTGTCCGTATAATAGGAAGAAGGGAGTCTTCCAGGTTCCAGAATGGGTCGAATTGTTGTAAGCGTATTCAGCGATCCAAAGAATATCCTTCCAAGGATGTTCAGTTTGTTGGATCATGCAACGTAGATATTGCTCTAGAGTCTGATTTGTCCTCTCGTTTTGTCCGTCAGTTTGGGGATGGTGACTGGTTGAAAGTCTTACATCAATTTGGGCTAGACGACAGCAACTGCGCCAGAAGTGGGAGATGAATTGACTTCCCCTATCGGAGACTAAAACCGAGGGAAAACCGTGTAACCGAACGATGTTTTCTAAGAATTCTCAGGCCAATACTGAGGCTGAAGGTAGGCCCTTCAAGGGAATGAAGTGAGCCATCTTGGAGAATAGATCCACGACTACTAAAATGGTAGTATACCCTGAGCAAGGAGGTAAATCCGTGATGAAATCCATGGAAAGGGTATGCCATGGACAGGGAGGGATGTCTAGTGGCTGTAAAAGGCCGGCTGGTTTCTCCTTCTGACTTTTATTCTGGGCACACACACCGCAGGAGATCACAAAGTCCCTAATATCCTTTTTCCATGATGGCCACCAGAAATGTCTTTTGATCTTTTCCATGGTTTTGGTTATGCCAGGGTGACCCTCCATTAGAGAGTCGTGATAACAGGAGATTACTTGTTTTTGTATTTTCTCACAGGGCAAGTACAATCGTCCTCGGAAATGTGGTAGGTTCTGATCCACTGAGAATTCTTTTCCCTTTAATTGCCAGTCCTGCAAATCGGCCGGAGTTAGGAGTGATTTAACTGTGGTCTTGATATCTTCAAAGGATTGAGCGCTGATCAAACCCAAAATCCTTTGTTCTGGGATTATCAAATGTTCATCTACTCCCATCCGAGAGAGGGCATCTGCTTTTCCGTTTTTACTGCCTGGTCGATAAGTAATTATAAAGTCAAACTCAGCCAAAAACAGAGCCCAGCGAAGCTGTCTGGAAGACTGAGCTTTGGCCGTCTTTAGATATTGTAAATTGCGGTGATCAGTCATTACGGTGACTGTGTGTCTGGCTCCTAAAAGATAATGCCGCCAGGCTTTAAAGGCCGATCTGATAGCTAAAAGTTCCTTGTCTGTAATTGAATAGTTGATCTCGGGAGCCGAGAACGTGCGGGACAAAAAGGCTACAGGATGTAATTGGTGTGTGACCGGATCTATTTGAGATAAAACTGCCCCCATAGCAAGACTAGAAGCATCCGTTTCTACAATGTAGGGGAGTTCTGGGCGAGGATGTTTTAGAACAGGTGCAGAAATGAATTTAGCTTTTAAGTCCTGAAAAGCTTGTTCTGCTTCAGAAGACCACTCAAAACGTTTGTTCTTCTTTAACAGAGCGGTGATAGGCTGGACTATCCGAGAAAATTCAGGAATGAATCTGCAGTAAAAGTTAGCGAAGCCTAACATGCTTTGAACTCCTTTTATAGAGGTCGGTGGTGGCCACTTGATGATTGCATCGACTTTCTTTGAATCCATATGGACTCCGTTAGGTGACAATATGAATCCCAGGAACTCGACTTCAGTTACGTTGAAAACGCATTTTTCAAGCTTAGCAAAAAGGTTATGTTGACGCAATCTCTCGAGAACCTTTTTAACATGTCTCTGATGTTCCTCTTCAGATGATGAATAGACGAGGATGTCATCAATGTAGACAACAACACACACGTCTATAAGTTCTCTAAGGACATCGTTCATAAAATATTGGAAAGCGGCTGGAGCGTTACAAAGTCCAAAGGGCATCACTTGATATTCGAATAGCCCATACTTGGTGCGGAAGGCCGTTTTCCATTCATCGCCCTCTTTTATTCGTACCAAGTGGTAAGCTCCTCTGAGATCCAGCTTTGTATATATACATGCGTCTTTGACTTGGTCCAGGAGTTCAGGGATCAAAGGTAACGGGTATCTGTTTTTAACGGTGATCTGATTCAGGGCGCGGTAATCTATGCAAGTCCTAAGGTCTCCTTCCTTTTTCGGAACGAAGAACAAAGCCGATGAAGCTGGAGATTTTGAAGGGCGGATAAACCCGTTAGCTAGGTATTGGTCCAGATATGGTCTGAGGTGAAGATTCTCTGGCTCGGTGAGGGCATAAATCCTGCTGCAAGGAGGAGTTGTTCCGGGTGTCAAATCTATTTGACAGTCGTAAGACCTATGAGGAGGCAGGGTGTTAGCTTGATCCTTCCGGAAGACGTCTTGGAATTCCTGGTATTCGGGAGGTAATTTGGGAACCTCCTCAGAAGAGATTGCCGCCAGTGACACATCAGGCCGAGGATAACATGTGGTAAAACATTCTGGAAACTGAACCGTCTTTGCTCGCCAATCGATCTGAGGATTGTGCTTCTCTAACCAAGGGATTCCCAGAATGATCTGGAACTGAGGAGCCTTGATCACATCAAACACGATTCTCTCCCGGTGTCCATCTTGACTCACTAGCGTCACTTCTTGGGTGGCATGCGTTACTGGTCCGGAGGCTATCTCCGTGCCATCCACAGTAGTAATGACGTCTTTTACAGCCTTAGGGACAAGGGGTATATTCATCCTTGATACCATTTCACTGTCCACATAATTACCGATTGCTCCGCTGTCGATGTAAGCTTTGATTGCATGCAAACGATCCGGACGTTCAGGACTAATGAGGACCATGGGTACCACGAAATGCGAGGTCACGGGACAGATCTTAACGCTCGGCAAGAGGACCTCTACTCTTGTCGGGCTTGGTCGTTTCCCTGCTCAGACTTTGTGGTACAGGTATCCGCGGCTCCTACAGCCTTCTTAGCTGGTTTCACTGGACAGTCCCGAAGAAAGTGTCCTGAGTTTCCGCAATAGAGGCATAACTGCAGCTGCCTTCTTCTTTCCCGCTCTTTCTGGGTTAAAGGTCCTTTCATGCCCCCTATTTGCATGGGTTCCACAGTGCCAGCTCCCCTGGTAGAGGTCTGTGGTTTAGAAAACACTCGGGTATCAAATTTGGAACGATCTGCCTTCCTGTTCTGTAGTCTGTGGTCCAATTGGACAACTAAGTCAATATAGTCTGAGCATTCTTGTGGAGGATTCACAACCTGAGCTAACACATCCTTGAGCTCTCCACGCAGGCCTCTGTAGAAAAGCGTTATTCTCTTATCCTCGGGCCATTGAGTTTCCACTATAAGTCTGTTGAATGAGGCTATATAAGTCAAGAGGTCTAGATTACCCTGTCGTAATGAAAGAAGTTCATTGGCCAAGGCCTGCCCTTGTGCATGTCTTGCGAACAGTTTCTCCATGCTGGACTGGAAGGCCTGGAAATCATGTAAAACCGGATCATCCTGGGTGACTAAAGCGATCGACCAATCTGCGGCGCTGCCACTGAGATAAGAAAGCACGAAAGCCACCTTGGTCTGGTCTGTTGGGAATGCAGCTGGTCGACATAAGAAGTGTAGGCGGCACTGGTTGATGAACACCGCAAATTTCTTTGGATCACCAGAAAAGCGTTCGGGCGGAGCCAAGGGCACATTACCGGGCAGATTGATTTGCACTGGATTTAAAGATGATACAGAAGGATAACTTCCTCCAGGAGCGGGCAAAGGTGTCTGTCCTGCCTGCGTTTGTAGCAACTGTCTAGCGAGGTCTTCAGTTCGCTCCTTGGAAATTATCAGTCCTCTTCTTAGAGAGTTCATTTCCTGACGAGCTGCATGTACTTCTGCTCTTAATTCCCCGAGCAACTGGGCTAGTTGATCAGTGTCTGAGGTTTCCATTGCGCCTAGGTAGGAGTTTTGTGGTGGGGCTTCGCGTTCTGTAACGCTCACCTGATTCCCACGGAGGCGCGGGTCTTGGCAGGAAGGTGCCTGACTCGAAAAGTGATGTGCAGGACTCGATTGGCTTCTGGGGTCGAACCTCTTCGCACTGTGTGTCGAACTCGAAGAGTGAGGTTTCTGCAAGTGAAAGAATATGGGGGTTAATGGTCTGGGTTGTTGAATGTCTCTCTCTCTCTCTCTCTCTTCCCAGCTTTTTCGTAGAGCCCCCAGGTCAACGTGCTCACCTTAGATAGGTGAATGCTGGGCTCTCCATCTGCGTCTGATGCAGGGTGCCGTTGCCAGTTCCTTCACTGGTGAAACATAGGCCTCTTGACTTCAGAGGATGGTTACCGTCGTTATCTGCACGAGCGGTGAGTTTCTGGACACCTTTTGTCTTTATAGTCTTTAAATGCGTGGCACGTTAATATTGAAGACTCTGTATAATGCTTTTCCCCCTTATGTATTGCAGGACTCTTGAGATGGAAGATGGAGTGAAACGCCTGGAAATTCGTAAGTATGGCAAGCGCTCTAACTGTCTCTTTCCTTGCAGCGTAGTTCGTGTTAAAGAGACGCCGGAGTATTCGTAGGCGTTTTATTGCAATGAGCGCGATGGGCGTAAGTAAATACCTGCTTAATGTCTTTTTCTCTTGTCTTTCAGATGTTGGTTTGCAGCGCCGGAGTCAGCGGAATGCTAGTAAGTTTTAACAATACTTACTTTGTCTTCACAGGTGGCGATGCAGAATGAAGAAATCCGGAATTCACGGCGTGCCGGTAAGTATAACAATGCTTTTGTCTTTGCAGGCGTGGGTGCAGCGCGCAGACACGGCCGCTGCCGATGGATCAGGTGAGTAAGCACTGCGTGTAGAGTTTGGCTTGCTAACCTGTTGTTTCTTGTCTTTTGCAGGTGCTGATGTTGACTGGATACAGGAATGGTAAGTATAATTCTTGCAGGTTCAGGATCAAAGGAAGAGAGGCTGGAACAGACTCGGTGAGCGTTCTGCTGCAGATGCAGAGTAACGCGAAGCACGCTTCATCTATCGGGTGTGGTTTAAATAGTCTTGGAGTGATGAGGCGTCTTCTTCCACGGCCCCGCCTAGGTAAGAAAAGAGTTCCAGTTCCAGAAGAGTTCCAGTGCTGTATCCAGGGAGTGGAGCTGCCCCACCCAGGTAAGAAAGTAGTTCCTGTTCTTTTCACAGAGGGCTTCTAAGTGGCTGGTAAGTAAGCAGCATGGGTTGCCAGACATTTGGTCGAAAAAAATTGGTCAACCAGACAAATGGTCGAACCAATTTGGTCGAAAACCAAATGGTCGAATTTTTTTTTATTTTTATTTTAACCCTTTTTTTTATTTTTTTGGGGGGGTCCCCCCTCAACCCCCTTTTTTTCTCTAAAAACCCCTTTTTTAACTAAACGAAAACCCGAAAAATAAATATATAAATAAAAAAAAAAATTCGACTATTTGGTTTTCGACCAAATTGCGTCGACCAAATTGCAGTCGACCAGTTTTTTTTCGACGAATTGACTGGACACCAGCAGCATGGTCTGCTGCAGGTAAGTCCACCCAAGCATCTTCACACATATTATGAGCCCGGCGCTTCCAGTGCCGGGACCGATGGTTTTGATGAGCCTGGTGCCACCGGCGCCAGGACAAGGTCCAAAAGGTCCCAGTGGGGACCGGCTGGTGCCTAGGATTAGGGTTAGGGGCCTGCTTCCAAGGACGTTGGGCTGGTCCTGGCTCCTTGGAAGCAGTGATCATGACACTCCCACACGCTGACGAACCTCGCCAGCCGGTCTTCCACCGGGGTGCTTCGGCGGGGGCCCGACCCCACGGTCGGTTCAATCTTGTTTGGAGGCCGCCTTGCCTCCTTGTGGACGACGACGGGCACCACCTGACTTGCCGCGTCCTCTGTAGGCTTCCTGGGACGAAGATCTTGCTGCTTGGCGGTAAGTGGAGGAGCCACTGCCGGATCCCTTGGAGGCACCTTGTCTGCCTCCGGAGCTCCGAAAGGACGGCCGTCGTTGTTGGAGCACTCCCAGTGCCCGGGCAGTCTCTGTGTCTGTCTTGATGGCCTGAAGGGACTCATCAACCGCCTTCCCAAACAGGTTGTTCCCGTCGAAGGGCATGTCCAAAACCTTGGTTTGTACGTCCTGGCGGAAATCCGTGGCCTTGAGCCATCCTCGTCGTCTCAAGCAAACGCCGTTGCCCAAGTGACGGAAACCGGTGTCGGCGATGTCCGTTGCCACCGTGATGGCGTGGTCCAAAGCAATCTCCCCCTCCTGTAGGATTTCAAGGGCCTCAGCCCTTTTGGCGTCCGGAAGGATGTCTAACAGAGGGGGATTTTGAACCACAACTCCCTGTCGTAGCGGGTTACGATAGCCAGGGCGTTGGCCGCCTTGATAGTCTTCGCTGCGGATGAGAAGATCTGTCGTCCCATCGCGTCCAACTTCCTGCCCTCGCCGTCCGGCGGGGAAGTTGATGTCCAGGCCGATGCCACCCCAGCTTTCTTCTTTGCCGCCGCCGAGACGACCGAATCCGGGGTAGGTTGTGCCCGAAGGCACAAGGGGGCAGCGTCGGGGACCCGGTACTTCTTCTCATACCGGTCCCTCTTTGCCGGCGCCGTGGCAGGGTTCTTGAGGAGGGCGAGCCCCTCATCCCAGATGTCATCAAGAAGCGGTACGGCGAGGACCGTCTTCCTTTTAGCCTTGCGCCGCTGGTATAGGAACCCTTCTTTCTTCTTTTCTTCTGGGCAGAGCTGGAAAAGCTCGTATGCCCTGGAAATCATGGCATGAAAGGATCCAATCTCGTTGGGCGGGGACGCCCGAGCAGGGGTGACGGGGGACACGTCCCGTCGTCGCCTCCGTCGTCATCTGTACCTGTCGTAGCCGTTTCCGTGCCTGTATCCTCCCCGTGGGTAGTAGACCGGGGGGGGAGGGGAGGCAGAGCAGGCCGCAGAGGTGGGAGAGGTGGCGTAGGATGCGTCGACCTCCTCTTATGCGGTGGACTCTCTGAAGGTCCTGGCTCCGGTTCCCCCGTTGGGTCTGGCTCAGGTACCTCCATCGGGGGAAGGGGCAACCTTGTCCTTATCTCCGAGCATAAGGACTGAATCGCTGACAAAATGGCCGCCAAGGTGTCCTGCAGCGCCAAAAAACGACGGGCGTGAGGGCTCTTGAGGAGCCTTGTCGGCGACACAGTTGCTCTCGTCGTCGCCCTCGTCGGGATCCCTCCCGATGGGCTGGGCCTCTTCCACGACTTCGATGAGCTCTTCTTCAGAGGTCGTGTCCGTATCCACGATGGCCACCAGCCCCTTCCCCACCTTTTCCAACGAGGACTTCGTGGGGGTCATCTCAATGGGCCTGAAAGACGACTCCCTCCGCGGTGGCAGGGAGACTCTGGGTCCTGAGGGCGCCTCCACTGGTGTAGCCTCCACAGGCTGAGCCAAGGCCGCGGTGACATCCTCAAGCGAGGTCTTAGCAGGGTGAATTAAGGCCATCGTCACTTTCTGGATGCCTGGGGCCTTCACCTTGGGGGGAGGGTCCGAGCCTCGCTCCCCCTCTGCCGGAATCTTCGAGATCGACCGGGGCCTCGCCAGAAGCTTCGCCGGGTTCTCGGACTTCATCTTACCCGAGCCAGAGCGTTGGCTCGTGGTTGATGGCGCCGGGGAGGATGCGCCCTGCCTGGCAGCCAAGGAGCCCGACCGTTCGGCGCTCCCGGTGCCTGCGGACTCGCGGTGCTTAGCCTTTTGTTGGGGCCCCATCGCCGGGGCACCCTCACAGGACTTAGACCGCTTCTTCTTCTCGTCTGACGGGCTCTTCCCTTGCAGCCAGTTGGCGAGACGGAGGTGGTGATCCTTCATGGTCCGCTCCGACATGTTCCCACAAAACGCACAGTCCTTCTCCTTGTGCGTCTTGTCCTCATGGAGACAGTAGAGGCATAACGAATGCTCGTCCTCCTTGAAAACATTCTGAAGCTGGCATCTAGGGCAGGTCCTGAACAGCTTCCCGGGCGTCGAGCTTCCTTTCTCCTGGGCCATGTCCGGGGTAGGCCTCGGAACTTCTGGAATACTCCAAAAGCGTAACTCGACGAAATCTTCACCCTTGAGGGGCGTAGAAAACTCTGAAACGGATCCCCGTTGATCGGATGTAGAAACGCTGGAGTTTGAGGCTAAAAATGAGAAAAATCTCCTGAAAAAGCGCGAAAATGCAGCAAAAGCTTGAGAGCTACAGCACGAGGACTCCCAACACTTGAACGTGCGGTAAAAATCTGAGGATGGCTGCCGGCGGCGGGGCTTAGGGAGAGGGCAGTCATTGGCTGGGGGCAGTAGGACCCAGAGACCAGTGATTGGTTACTACTAAGAAAGACAGATCAGAAACGAAACTGATACTGATTTTTTTCTATACCAAGGATTCCCGGCCTGACGACGGGGAATATTCATGAGCATGTGAATCCATGCCAGACCCCATGCTGGAGAAAAGTGTGTTATTGTAATCCAAGATTTACTGTAATATTTGGGATATTAGACAAAGCCGGACCCCAATGAAGGCCCTGACTCAAGCCCTTTGCACTCAGTCTCTGCAGGTCTCAGCCATATTGACCACGAAGTTAAGACATGCTTCGCAACAGGTACTGTCCACTAATAACATTGGACCATGGGCGCAGACCCAAATTGACTATAACATCTGTTTACTGCTCATATTGAAAAATATTGTTTTTACTAAGCTTTTAGCAGCTCCTACTTTAGCTAAAACATACACTGTGGTTCATAACGTGCTTAATAACTCCGCCTCCACTAAGCAAACTAATTGTTTAGACAAAAAACATATGCAAACCTGCAGTAACTCCAAGAAAGAAATGATGCAGTTCTTATCACTGTGCAAATGTGAACGTATAGTTGTTAAAAGCCGCCAAAATACCATTTCTGTTGTCCCTCATGTTAACGCTGCCAACAGCTGCATTGATCAAGCTTAGCTTTGTACACAAGAAATGCCTCTTCATCTGTCACCCACACTGGCTTATCCACCAGCACCGGTGCTCCTCTACCACCTCCCTGTCTTTTCCTCCGGCCCGCGCTGCTGACTGAATCAGACGGCATCGATCTGCAAGCTTACAAAGAAATGCCCAAACATGCGGCACATTGTATTTGTATTTTATTTATTTGTATAGCGCGCCTGGCCCAAAGGCATCTGGGCGCATATCTTAAGTTACACAGACAGGTAATTTACAAACATAGAATAGGTAGAAATACAGTAAAAATACATGATACAGGTAAAAATACAGTAGTGTATGTACAGGCACGATAGAATATTACTATGATACAACATACGTGTGGTGAAATCCAATGATATTGCAAAGTTACAGAGTTACATACAAATGCTATATAGAGGTGCAGTCGCGATACAGGTTTGGCCTGGGCGGCATTGACAAAGCAGCGACCGGTCTCTCAAATGTCTTGAGTTGAGAGCCACAGTTTAGTTTTACTCTTGAAGGATTGGAAGAAGGGATCAGCTCTAATGGCGTTGGGCAAGGTATTCAATAATTTAGTCGCTAAAACCGGGACGCTCACTCCGCCGGCTTTCTGGAGCTTGAATCTGGGAAGGGGGAGCCTGTGGGCTTGGGCAGCTCTCAAAGGTTAGGTAGCTGTGTGTGGGGTAAGTCGGTTAACCAAGTAAGGAAGGGCCCGGTTTGCCAAACACTTGTGTGTGAGGGCAAGCGTTTTCAAGGAGATTCTTTGTGCAACAGGGAGCCAACGTAGATTGCGTCTATGGTCTGAAATGTGCCGATTTATAGGAATATTTAGGGCAGCATTGATGGCATTATTCTGTGTGACTTGTAGGTTATTTAGGTTGCATTGCCCAGTCCCTAGATACAAGGGACTACAGTAATCAATCTTGGACATGACAAGAGTTCTAGCCAAAGTGGTGCAATTAGCAGTGGTCAGGAAGGGTCTGCAAGCTGTAGTGAGTTTGCAGGTATAAGCAGATGCTGAACTGACAGCATTGGTTTGTCTGGACAATGATAGTGTAGAATCAAGGTAAATGCCTAAGGTTTTGGTATCCTTAGAGACCTTGATAGTATTGCCGTCAATGATGAACGACTTGAAGGAAGGGTTAATTTTATTAAGACGTTGATGGGATCCTAGAACGAGGAGTTCCATCTTGTCATCGTTGAGACAAAGTTCATGTTGGGGCATCCATGCTTGAATAACAATGTAAACGTCATTCAGGGATTTGGTGTCCACTTTATAGTCACCCGTGATGAGGATGAGTATCTGTGTGTCGTCCACATAATTAGTATACGTGACACCCAGATAGTCAAGGACATCAAAAAGAGGTTTGGTGGGGAGGCCACCAGGGGGCGCAGGCAAGATGGCCGCCTGAGCCGATAGCTCCGCACCCAGCCCCGGGAAACTTGCAGAGTTGAGCAGGAAGAAGGAGCCCATCCCTCACAAGCCCCTTAAAAAAGGCCGCGTGAACCCTTGCCCCCCCAGGGGGTCCAAACAGGAGTCTCTACGACACCCACGGGCCGGGTTTGGCCGCCTGGAGTTGCCGTGCCCCCCCCGCGGTCCCGAGCAACACGCAGGCGGCGCACGCCAAGGCACGTCAAGGCCGCAGCAGAGAGCAGGAGCGGGGAAACACTGCGGCCGCCTCCGGGGGGGTGTATCCACCTGGAGCGAGGAGAAGCTAAGGGCAGAGGACCCTGGAGGTTCTGCCCACCAGGTTGCTAGCGCCCGAGCTGCGCTGAGGAGTGCCTGGCGGCCCGGGCCCCCCCATCGGAATTCATCATAGCGGGCCACCCGTGCCCCGAGGCCTCTGGCTCACCGCTCCCAGGCACAGTGAAGCGGTGCGGGGCCGACGCGAGGACACGCCCGACACTGAACGGAGACGCCTGAGGAGCTGAACACGGACCCTCACCGCCCCAGTGAGAATCGAAGCACCCCGACACACCACTTATCCACAGGCGGAGTTGGACGGACCTGCCTACTTTCACACCAGAGCTCCCCAGTCTGGGCCGTCGCGGGAGCGCGCTCACACTACATCCGACTGGTGGGCATTGGAGACGGTATGTTCCAGGTGAGAGGCCCTTGGTGGACAGTTGTCACACACTGCCGCAACCAGCAGCCCATGAGTCGAAAAGGAGGCCCTTTCCAAGTACCAATTTGCGGCAGGAGGGGACAAAATGGCCACCGGGTGTCCATCAGTGCCGCCCCCCCGACCTGGGAGCCATCCAAAATAATATCCAGATGATCTTGGAGGAGATTTGTGGGATTCAGACCGACATGGGAGCTAAGCTGGCTGACCTTACCACTAAAGTCACCACTCTGGAGGACCGCGTGGAGGGAGTCGAGAACCACCAGCTCTCTACGGCGATCCTGGAGACGCAATGGAGGCCAGATTTCAAGAGGTGCATCGTTGGGAGGAGGAATTACGGTTCAAGGTGGATGACATGGAAAACAGGGAAAGGAGGAACAATTTGCGTATTTTTGGCCTAGTGGAATCGGAAGGGGAGAGCCCACAGGGACTGGAAGGCAAGGTTCACAATATCATAAGAATCGTCATGGGGACGGAGGCAGACACCGAGATTAAGCTCGTCAGGGTGCACCGCGCTGGTGGAGGAGGCAGGGGCCCGAGGTCGGTGCTGGCCCGACTGCATTATTACAAGGACAAAGCCAGGATCCTGGAGAAAGCGAGGAACTTTGGTGATATCCAATATGGAGACTCTAAGGTGGCAATCTACAAGGACCTCTCAGCCCTCACCCTCGCAATGAGAAAGAAATGCGGTGCCCTTACCAGATGGTTGCAGGGTAAGGGGGTCAGGTATCGCTGGGGGCACCACTTCTACTTGACATTCGAGTGGTCGGGGGAAAGACACCACCTGGTGACGGAAGAGGACATTCAGCGGGCCACTGTTGATCTGGTGGGCGACCGTGCCGGCCCATCCGGCGGACCAGGGGGAGAGACCAGGAACCCCCCACGGGGGGCCGACAGACTGGGGCAACCCAGTGGCAAGACCAGGGTCAAGGGGGCGCGCAAGTTCCAAAAAACCAGGCACCCATCATCAGCCTCTGAGGATCATCTGAAGTGACAGCAACATCACTTCATCACATGAGCATGAGATTTCCAAGTGACTAAGGCCACTGGGTGTTACGCCAATGGCTCTGTAGGGCCGGTGACCAGGGGTCACATGGAGGAGCGCCACGTTGGCGCCAAGTTGGGCCCGCAGGGTTTTGGGTCTGGTTACTGTTTTCACAATGTTTATTGACTTGTTCGGCGGACCCGCACAAGGGGTCCGTGCCTGGGGACACAGGGGGAGGTGGGGGACCTTGAATGCAAGGTCACACCCCACATATTTATTTAAAGGTTCATACACGTACATTCTGAAAAGAAGGGCATGGGTTATCCACGCGTTTACACTACCCGGGGCTAGGGTAGAGTCCTTGGTGGTTCGTTGTCCATCCCCGAAGGAGATCGGGAGACATGGACGAACGCCTCACGATGGAGGGCAGGGGTTGGGGGAAAGGGACAGGGGTGGAGGGGGGGAGAATGACCACCATAAAGGCCAAAACGGTATCACCTAGAGGGGTCTACAGGAGGGTGGGGGGATTAGCCAGATCGAACAAGAACCTTCTACTTTACAGAAGGCCGCACATAAGCATTACATTATGGTGAGGATAGAGATGGACTCCCTAGATGAAAATGGTTGAAGGCAAGACAGGCACACTCAATGTCAAGGGCCTCAACTCTCAAAACAAGAGGGCATTCACCAGTAACATGTTCCGCAAACAACAACTAATGGTGCTGTTCCTCCAAGAAACCCACTACAGACAGGGCAGGCAATCACCCATCAGGGGGAGGGAAATTGGAGCACATTTTTGGGCCTCCCACAGAAGTTTGAAGAAGGAAGGGGTGGGGATCCTCTTGAGCAAAACATTCCACCTCACTAACATTGAAACCAAAAGAGGCTTTGGGGGGAGGTTCCTGGGGATTAAGGGTACCTATGAAGGGGAACGAATAACCCTGGCCACCCTCTATGCTCCCAACTCAGGTCAGATAGGGTTTTTGACCCAAATCCTTGGGGTAATGGACGAATGGGCTGAAGGGGCCATGATACTGGGGGGCGACTTCAGTCTTATAATAGACCCCAGGCTAGACTGGTGGACGGCAAGAGCGGCTGAACCGAAAGGGACAACTAAAGATAACCTAACTTTGCAGACCCTTCTGAGGGAACATTACTGGGAGGACGTCGGGCGAGTGGCACACCCGGACCATACACATTCTTCTCCCCCCCCACACCACACCTACACCAGAATCGACTTCCTTTTAACTTCTAAAGAGGGGAGTGGGGTAGCTACAGCCCCAAGGGTTGAGGCAATAACGTGGTCCGACCGGGAGCTTCTTGTGGCGGACTGGTCGCTACCCCTGTCCCCCAGATCAGCCCGTTGGTGGTGCAATGACACGCTTCTGAGGGATCCGGGCTTTAGGGACTTCCTGAGAGGTGAAATGGTGGCGTACTTTGAGATGAATGATAATGGGGCGACAGATATGGTGACAGTGTGGGAGGCGGCGAAGGTCACCTTTCGTGGTCTCCTCATAGCTGAGGGTTTCAGGCGCAAGCGGGAAAGAGGGCTCCTTGAGGCCAGGATACGGACGGAACTTAAGAGCCTGCGGGGCAGGCTTACCCAGGAGGGGGCTGACAGGGAGTCCCTCCTATCGGAAATGCGAGAGAAGCGCCAGGCTCTTCACACGGTCCTCATAGGGGAGGTGGTGAAGAAACTGAGATACACGCGACAAAGGTACTACGAAAAGGGAGACAGGGTGGGGACATTACTGGCACGTAGAGAAAGGGGTTGTAGACTAAAGAGGAGGGTCAGACCTATTAAAGACGGGGAGGGTAAGGTCCTCAATAAAAAGGCAGAGATAGTGGGCTCCTTTGCAAACTTTTATAGGGACCTTTATGCAAAACAAGGGGGGGAATCGTTGGGGGAGATTCGGGCATACCTGGAGGAACACCGGCTACCCCGCTTAACGGAGGCTGAATTGCAGAATCTTGAGGGGGACATAGAGGTGGAGGAGGTGGAGGCAGCCATCAAGAGACTTAAAGCAGGGAAGGTGCCGGGGGGAGATGGGTACACGGCTGATCTCTACAAAGAATTCCAGCCCATATTGATGGAGCCCTTGGCCAAACTGTTCAACCAAATCCAAAACAAAGAGACAATCCCCCCACATTTCTACAGGCCCTCATCACGGTAATCCCCAAGCCAGGAAAATATCTGACAGAGTGTGGCTCCTACAGACCCATCTCCCTCTTGAACCTTGATGCTAAAATCTTTGCCAGGATCCTGGCCACTCGCCTGGAGAAATGTCTGCCCCGCCTGGTTCTCCCAGATCAGACGGGCTTCATACTAAATAGACAAGCCTCGGACAGCATGCGCAAAACCCTCCATGTGCTACATTCAAGGGAAACCCGGGACGAAGGGGTCCTGCTGCTGTCTCTGGATGCAGAAAAGGCCTTCGATAGGGTGAGTTGGGCTTTCATGGGGGAGGTTCTCTCCGCAATAGGGATGGGCCAGAGGTGGTTGGGATGGATGGCGGCACTATACTCCGCCCCCATGGCCAGGGTGGCCGCCAACGGGATGTAATCAGAGGCCTTCCCCTTGGGGCGAGGAACGAGACAGGTCTGTCCACTATTCCCCCTGATATACGCCCTCGTCATGGAACCCTGGGCGGTCTTGGTGCGCAACAATGAGGCTATCACTGGAGTTCAGATGGGCAGCTCCCACTGTAAGATCAGCTTGTGCGCCGATGACGCTCTCCTCTATGTCACTAAACCGTCACAGACGATCCCTCATATGTTGCGGGCATTGGAGCGCTATGGGGACCTTTCGGGGTATAAGGTTAACCTAGGCAAATCAGTGGCTTTCATAGGGGGTCGACTACCGGAAACCGAGAAGGAGTACGTGGAGGGTCTCCCCTTCCAGTTGCAGAGGGAGGGGTTCCGACACCTGGGAATCCAAATCACACCTAGCCCAACGGACCTCTTCCCAAGCAACTTCACCCCTTTGTGGACAGAGGTCAAGAGAGATATAGAGAGGTGGGCGGTCTCAGGGTTGTCATGGATGGCACGACTCAACCTGATCAAAATGATGGTACTTCCCAAATTACTGTTCCTCTTCCAGATGCTCCCCACTCAGGTGCCTACCACGTTCCTACATTCAATGAAACGCACCCTGCTCAGGTTCCTCTGGGCGGGAAAGAAACATAGGATCTCCTACGATGTCCTAACGAGGCCCAAAGAAGACAGAGGGGTGGGATTCCCAGATTTTGACACATACTACAGGGCTTCCGAGTTGAGGATTCTGGTTGACCACTTCAACCCTGGGTCAGAAAAGAAATGGCTGGCACTGGATAATAGGCTACTCGCCCCGGTCACGCTCGACGAGTGGTTATGGGTCCCGAGAGCACGTATCCCCAGGCGGGTTCTGGACCACCCGGTACTGGGGGTTCTATGGTCCGTCTGGAAGGAAGGGAGCTACTACAGATGGCTCACAACCTGGCCCTCTCCGTTGAGTTGTATTTGGGTGCCACCGTTCCTGGCCAAAGTGGTGGAGCCTGCTGCCTATCAGAGGTGGTACAAGGCGGGCCTCGTTAGGGCCTGCCACTTGTGGGTGGGAGGGTCCTTCATGCCCCTTCTAGATCTTGAGGAAGCCCAGGGGCTGGGCAAGCTATCACCTTTCCACTACCTTCAACTGAAGGGCGTTCTCCCCGAACCCTCATGGGGGGACACCCTCAGGAGGGACCTCACAGACTTCGAGAAAATGATCATCTCCACTCGAGGTTTCAAGGGGGTCATATCCCGTTTGTACAAGCTCCTCTTGCTCTCGATACCAAGGGTTCCCCCGCCAGCACGGACACAATGGGAAAAAGACCTGGGCATGGCAATAGATGACAAAAGGTGGACTCAAATGTGCATCCGGGCCCACCGCTGAATGACCTCCCCCAGTACAGACACCAAGCTCTAAAGGTTTTACACAGATGGCACTACCCTCCACAGTTGATAGCCAGAATGAGCCCGGGCTACGACCCTCACTGTTGGAAATGTCGAAAGGAAAAAGGGGACTACATGCACATGTGGTGGTCTTGTCCAAGGGTGCAGTCATATTGGGGAGAGGTCTTGTCCTGGATCAGGGGGGTGGATGGAGTCACTAGACCCCTGTGCCCCTGGTTGCTTCTCTTTGGCATCGAGGTGGGAGATGACCAGGAGGACACCCAGGGCCACATGCTACAGGTCATGCTTGTGGCGGCCAGGAGCTGCTTGGCCCAGAAATGGAAGAACCTGCACATGCCCGAGGAGAAGGAATGGATTGTAAAGGTTCGGGCGATATACGACATGGAGTTCCTAACCCATGTCCTGGATGAATCCAGATCTAACATTGAGGAACTCTGGCTCCCCTTCTTTGAAAAATACAAACGGCCGACCTGAGGGGTGAGCCCTTGATCCGCTAACTTGTCCAGGTTCCAGGCCAGGAGGAGTTTGGGGACTTTATAGGTACCTATTGTACGAGGCACACGTCCCCTCATGGGGCACCACTAAATTGAGCTCTAGACTATGTGTGCACCAGACTATTCGACAGTCCGAACTTAAAAATGCACAATGCGACCCTGCAAGACAATTTTGAAGTCGATACATGTTCACTGGCGATGGGGGGTGGGGGAGGGGAAGGGTTACTGACTGAACATTCTTTCTGGGAATGGAATCGAATTGAAATGATACGCTTGTTGTAATAACCTAAAAATGCCAATAAAAATTATATTTAAAAAAAAAGGTTTGGTGAACATCTTATAAAGTGTCGGTGACACACACGAACCTTGGGGGACACCACAGTGAATGGGAGAAGGCTTGGCAGATGCTGACGGGGAGAATATCAGCATAGATCTGTTATCTAAGAAGGATCTGATCCAGGAGGTGGCAGAGTCTGAGAAGTGGGCAGCTGATTTAAGGTGTTGACAAAGAATTTGGTGGTTGACCAAGTCAAAGGCTGCTGAGAGATCAAGTAGAAGTAGAAGTAGCAAGGCAAGTTTCCCATTGTCTTTCAGCATTGTCTTTCAGCACCTGAATCTGGGTTTTAGGTCACTGAGGGCCGTTTCAGTCCTGTGCCTCGGCCGGAAACCAGATTGCCTAAGGCCAAGGAGTTTGTTAGCTTCCAGGTATTCCTGGATCTGTAGGTAAGCAACTCGGTCCAATAGTTTGAGCATAAAAAGGGACCGTGGTGATGGGCCTGTAATTTGTTGGTATGCTGGGATCAAGTGATGGTTTTTTGAGCAAAGGGATGACCCAGACGTCCTTTAAGTTGTCCGGGACTATGCCTGATTTGAAGGATGAGTTTATGAAGGCGGTGATGAAAGGAGTCAGGTCGTGAGAGGCGTCTTTAATAATAGGGGCAGGATAGGTGTCACCTTGGTAGTTGGACCGTTTAAGCATATTGATGATGTTTTCCACTTCAGCGATGGTAAGTGGAGAGAAACTGAATGGTTTGTGTTGGAGGGTGGCCGGGTGATAGCACCAGTGGGGGGATTTTGTTGCTGGTCTATCTGCAGGGAACTTTGCTTAGCTTTGATTTTAGATTGAAGAGTGGAATGCAGGTGGGACTGCAGGGGATTCAAGTTCTTTCAAAATTTTAAACAATATTTAGTGTTAGAGTCCGCTTGCGTGATTCACATCTTTTTTAGCTTGGAAGATGGCCACTTTGTAGTTAAGGGATGCTATGATGAGACTTTCCTTATGGACATCAGAAGGATGACTTTTCCATCTGGCTTCAGCATTACGTTTTTCTTTACGTAGCACTCTCAAATGTGGTGTAAACCAGGAGTTAAGGTGTGCACGTGGTTTAGCTTTCCTAAGTTTAATTGGGGCAATGGAGTTCAGTGCTGTGAGTATGGCATGGTTGTAGGTATCAATTAGTGCAGTGGGGTCAGAGCAAAATGTGGAGGCTTTGTTAAGGGTGGGAATGATGAGTGGAAGTAATTTATTGCATGTAATGTCCCTTTTATTTCTAGTGCGCTGAGCGGGGGTGGTGGCCTGTTTGGGGCGTTGATTGGCTTTTAGGTTGAAGGTGATAATATGATGGTCTGACTGTTAAACGGGAAATCATTTCGTGCCTCCTTTTGATTAATATTGACCTAAGCCTAGTCGCTCTGTGAAGAAAACCACGTCGCAAAGTTCCGATTTTAGATCGACTTCGCCTCCATTTTAGAACCGTCCGCCATTTTGATTTCTGTTTGTATGTGATTCTCTGTTCTAAAATGGTGGACTGTGTTTGTAACTTGCAACCAAGCCTTCCCGACCTTTGTGCCTTGTTAATTGTTAGACTGTCCGAGGGCCGAATGTTTAGACTAGGTAATGAGACCTTGTCCCGAACAAGACTTGTGGTCTAAGGATTCTCTGCGCTAACAAGCCTCATCCACGAATACACATTGAAGACAATACTGTGTAAATGTCGAGCGTGGACACTGGCAGAACTGCATTGTGAAGGGGTATGTGCTAAGGCTCACTGCTAAATCCAGGAATACACTTCACCATTGTAACTTGTTGGACAAGCAAACCTATGTAATCCATGTGCATACTATTGTATGAGCTACATGTGAACTCGGCACAAACTCTACACCGCAGATTAACATGTAGAGGGGCTGGACAATATTGTTGCAAATGTATAAAAACCCGAATGCTTAGATGTCCAGCACTCTCACTCCTCACTCTGACGGGCTGGTACTCATTGTGATGTAATGAGAGCCAGATAGCGATCTGTATTTCTGTTTCTTTGTAACTGTACAGTAGATTAAAGATCTGTGAATCTTTATAGCCTGTGTTTGGTGTATTTCCTTTTGTGGTACTCAGCCTCGATATTTCCTTGCTTTTACATATGGCGCCCGAATAGAGACCCTCAAGATTAATGCCATCTCGTTGAAGGTTGACGCGGCTATCGGACCGGGATCGGACAGTGAAAAAGGGGGCCCCCTTTCTTGGATGAGACGAGATACCTCAACAGTACTACACGATCCGATCCCTGGACGGTGAGCCCGCGGTCCGAGACGGCATCTTGACGAGGACCCATATACCGAGGCGGGCAGTTTTGCCGAAATCACCAACCACGAGGGTCCTTTGTTGTCCATAGTAATCCGATCGTACCTCCTTTAGTTCTTTGATCAGGTGAGTCATGACCCGATTCTTAAGTATCCTGATAATTTGATTTGGCTCATTGTACTCGCGAGCACAATTATTGACCAGGTAACACCAGGAATCTGATATGCCTGACAAATTGTCTGCCTGTTTCATGGCATTATTCCACAGAGACAGACAATCTTTGGAATTTGGCCGTCCGGCGCCACAGGAGGGGTCGCCGGCGTGTACTATGTACTGTAAGCACGGCATTGGTAATATAGTATTTAATGATATTTGGCACAGACAAACTAGACATGCTTCCGAACTTCAGTGGCCAACAATGGTAGCTCTGAGATTCCTTGTATAGAATATTTAGAGTCTATATTGTTAAAGAAACAAGCTAGACCTGCAGCATTTGACGTATTGCACAATTGGAAAAAGAAGCTTTGCAGCAGCTTAAAAGTAGGGTGAAACATGCGCGCCGACATATGTCCAACGCTGAGAAAGCGTTATTGTTTGATCAAAGTACACAGTCAGAGTCAGTTAGAAACATGGATAGGGCTTTCCAACTAGGCATTCAGAAAATTTATCCGTCTAAAGATTTTCATGTGCCTGATGAATTAATTTACAAGCTTCTAAATGAACGAAGGGCTGGTGCCACTGCGCCACCTCCTTATGTACCTATTCCTGTTGCTTTACCTCTTCCTGCTGCTGTTCCTCCTCCCATAGCAATTCCTGCTCCTCCTATCATTCCTCCTATTGCTCCTCTTCCTCCGGTTATTGTTCCTCCTCCTATCGTTGCTCCTCCATTTGTACCTCCGCCTTTGCCTACTGTTACAGGTTTGGTAGATTTGTCTCCAGCACCAGTGATAGCACCTTTGTTACCGATTGTACAAGATTTGTCTACTCTTCCTCTTCCAAGTGGTTTTGTTCCGCTTATAGTTGTTAAGTAGCGGAATCAAATATTGTAACTCGCAACACTGTGTCTAGAGAGAGAAAGCACGATTTGACTGCATGGGCTAGACAGTGCATGGAGCAGGGTGAACAATCTGATGTCTTTGCCACACTCTCTAATTAAGAAAGTTTTCCTGAGATTTTTTTTTTTATTGAAGGACTGCGAATTCATTTATCCGTAATGTGGAACAGACTAAATGATGTAGATCTCCCAGAAGGGTTGAGGGATCTGAATGTTTTAGCATATTCAAGAGATACTGCAGAGAAAGTATATGAGCATGTCGAGAGAGTTTGCGAGTATAGAAGGGAGTTAGAAAGGTTAAGGAATGAAGAAATTGACGGTGATAGTTTGAGCGCTATTTTTGTACAGAAATGGTTCCTTCCTCTTTGTAAATCGATGAGTGAGGAATTTGCACAAAGGATGCCATTAGATGGATTTCAGACATGTTGATATCTCCCATAGAAGTATATGACATGTATAGTCAGTATGCACCAGAAATGCAGAGGAAAGTGATACAGGATATGGTTGAATACCTGCAGGATAAATGCATAAAAAGAAAGATTTGTTGCCCTGCAGAATGATTGAATATCTATAAGAGAGCTTTTTCGTCTGACACTCCTTCGGCTTCTTTAGCGCTCGATCTAGCTCTGTTGCTCAGTAAGCGTCTGGAGTTGCCTACTTCTCAGTTGCCTATGAGAGAGGTTCCACTGACATTTGTCCCAAAAGTTGAAGTTCCAGCTAATGCCGCAGCAGGTACAGCTGCCTATGACATTCCTGCACATTATGTATCACAGTTTGTTCACGTCCCGTTCTCAAGACAGGAAGTGAACACCATCCGACAATCCATCCCAGATATTAGAAAGAATCAGACAGGGTTCTATAAAGAGATAGAATCTGGTTTTCTGTTGTCAGTATTTACTCTGAGTGATATAGATTTGTTATTTCCCATGCTCCTACCCATTGATTTGTGGAAACAGATTAGGACTGTAGACGATGTACCAGGGTTAGGGGACACATGGGATAATATGGCTAGGCAGGATAGAGATAGACCAGCTGGCGAGGGACCACCACAGGTAATACTGACTTTACCTGATAGAATAGTGATGAAACTGAAAGCCTTAATTCTCGAGAAAAGGATTGTCTGGGACAAACTTACTGCTTGCCTCCAAGGAAAGTCTGAGGGTGCTACCGAATTCTTTAATCGGTTTGAACAAGTGTTCTCGGATTCCAGTGGACAAGATTTGAGCAGAGAGTCTTGAAAACGACTATTTGTAGACAAATTTGTGCGTGGATTGTTACCCGACATCCAATCGCAAATTATGACTTCTGAGAGCGCTTGGAAAGCTAAATCTCAGTCTGAAGTATTGCATATGGCTCAGTACTATGAGAACCAAGTCAATAATGAAAAAGAGAGGACCGAAAAGAGAAAGGGAGACCTGAAAACTAAAGTTCTATTGCAACAGATTGTTAGAGGTCCTAGAGGGGGTAGTACACAGTTTAGGGGACAGTATGTTCCACAGGGTAGTGTGCCGTTGGGTCCTGTACACGCGAACTAATATGCTTATTGCAGACAAGAGGGTCAATGGCGAGCACAATGCCCGATCCTAACGCAGAGGTCGAATAACACATTTGGTAACATGGGTAGATGATCCAGAAGCTGCCCTGGGGTAGGGGGTCCTAGTAGAAGTCAGTTTTTTCAGAATTCACAGCCTTTTTTCACAAGACAATCAGTCACCGAGTGTGGATAATAGAACATTTTTGATCATCCTTCTAATGCATATCTCTCTGAAGACCTTTCTTTTGATGACATTTTGTTTCACTAGGATTGCCCGAAGCAGGGTTTGGAACCGACGCCTATTCCCGTTAATCAGAAAGGTCCCTACGTTGAAATGATAGTGGGAAATAAGAAACATCTATTCTTGATAGATCCAGGAGAAGTGTTCCATTGACCATTCACGGGTTCCAAACATTCCACTGTCAGGGCAAACTAATGTTTCTGTAGGGTTTTCTGGTACGCCAGTGGTTAGTTCGGTTTCTTCACCGGTACCGATTACACTGGGTCCATTCACGAATCACTGTCCGTTTCTTTTGACAACGAACTGTGGAGAGAATTTTCTGGGTTGAATCTGTTGAAGGAATTAAATGCAGTAATTCATTGTTCTTGGGAATGGAGTGCGTTTGATGATTTCACCACAGCAACTTTCTGTCTCTCAGTTCCTGACTAGACCTTTTCCGCCGGAATTTAGTGATGTTCCAGAATGTTTATGGGCGATTGATGACAATGATGTTGGTGTCCTACAGATTGAGCCTGTTAAGATCATTTTGAAACCTGGAATAAAGTTGCCACGTATTCCTCAGTATAAGATTTCGGTTGATGGTGAGCAAGCTTTGAAGTGTATAGTTTCCGATTTTGTGCACCGTGGGGTAATTGAGGAAATTGCAGGTAGTTTGTGCAGTAGCCCGATTTTGCCTGTGTATAAGGAAGGAGATAATGCAATTCCTTTTCGTTTTATCATTGATTTATGCGTGATCAATAAGATTGTTGCTCCAAAATTCCCCATTGTGCCTGATGTGACGACGATATTAACTATGATCCCAGCTTCTGCTACTCATTTTAGTGTTGTAGACCTCAAGAATGCTTTCTTTAGCATTCCTATCCACAAGGGAGCCGTTCGTTTATATTCACCCGTGCGCCACAAGGCTACACGGAAAGTCCGAGCATCTATAGTAGGGCTCTGAAAGAGCAGCTTGATACACTCGAGTTGCCTACCACTTGTACATTGCTTCAGTACGTAGGTGATCTTCTTTTAGCTGCTGATTCAGAAAATGCCTGTAAGGAGGGCACCGTGTTGTTACTTATTCACCTAGCAAAACATGGACATAAAGCTTCACTTCATTTAGGCTATCTCCTGTCAAAGGAGGGAAGAAGGTTGACACCTGAAAGGATTAAAATCATGTCTAGCATGTCTGTCCCAAATACACAGAATGAAGTCAGAGCCTTGATAGGAATGGCTTCTTACCGTAGGCAGTGGATCCCAAACTTCTCACTAGTGATTAAGCCAATGTTGGCTTTGACAAAGAAGGGCATTTCTTTGCCATTGCTGTGGAACTTGGAACACCAGAAAGCGTTTGATCTGCTCAAGACTACACTGTGTTCAGCACCAGTTTTGGGCACACCAAATTATGAAAAGGCCTTCGAGTTGTATGTGCATGAACGTGATGGATGTGCTTTGGCTGCATTAACGCAGGAACATGGAGGGAAGAATAGGCTGTGCGGTTACTTCTCTTCCGCCCTTGATCCTGTTGCATGCGTTTTGCCAAGATGTTTGAGAGCTGTCGCTGCTGCTGCTGCGTCTGTAAAACAGAGCGAGGGTATGGTCCCAGGCCATGATTTAACCCTGATGGTACCTCACTCTGTAGATGTTCTATTAAACAGAACACAAACGCAACACCTTACCTCTGCACGATTAACGAGATACGAATTGATCTTGTTTGCTCCGCATGTCAAAATTAAAAGGTGTTGTGTATTGAATCCGGCTGACCTATTACCTCCCCCTCAAGATACTGCTTGCAGTGACAAAGCGTCACATGACTGCCTTTACATCACAGAGCAAGAGACTAAAGGCAGGATTGATCTGAAAGATACACCTTTGAACGACCCACAAGGGGAGCTGTTTTGCGATGGCTCCTGCTTCAAACTTTCAGATGGTACATCCACGGCTGCTTATGCCATCACTACATTAAGCACGATTGTGGAAACCAAAAGAATTTCAGGCCGCAGAGATTATTGCATTGACTCAAGCTCGTGAAATTCCCAAAGGGCTTACAGTAAACATATATACTGATAGTCAGTATGCTTTTGGGGAAGTTCACAACTTCGGTAGACTTTGGGCAGAACGAGGTTTCTTGACCTCACATGGAACGAAGATCCAACATGGCTCCTTGATAGTGCAGTTACTTTCAGCGCTTGCACTTCCCACTCAGTTAGCGATCATGAAATGCGCAGGGCATCAAAAAATCATAAATGATGTAGGAAAAGGGAATGCTTTCGCTGACCAGATAAACAAACAAACTGCTACTGAACTCTATTCAGATATGTACACTACAAGGGAAGCCACAAATGTCTGCATCATAGATGAGGGTATCGAATATGTAAAGAATATCCAAGCCGATGCCACTCTAGACGAAACTAAACAATGGGCTGAGGGTTCGGCGAGGATGGATGATGACGGGTGCTGGGTGGATAAGTTAGAGGGAGAATGGATGTTGCCAGACGCGTACATTACAATGATGGTCACAATGGCTCATGGGCCCACCCACATCTGTGCAAGGAAGGTGTGCAAAATGTTAGAAAATGTCTGGGTGAACGATAAAATCTCGAAAATAGCTGAATGTTTTGTTCAAAGTTGCATGATTTGTCTACAGCATAATTTGGGAAAGGGCACATCGACACCAAGGGGTAGTTTTGGTCCACCTTCTGTCCCCTTCGAAGTCATCCACTTTGATTTCATTTAAATGGAGCGTTGTAATAATTTTAAGTACGTCTTGGTTGTTATTTGCGCCTTCAGTAAATGCGTTGAAGCCTTTCCCGTGAAAGACGCTAGGTTTGGTTTGCCAAGGGTCATCTGGTCGGACAATGGTCCACATTTTATCGCTGCTGTAATTCTGCAGATATGCGCTGGATTACAGATCAATAAACGGTTCCATTCGGCTAGACACGCTCAGAGTGCTGGATTGGTAGAGAGACAAAATGGAATTTTGAAGAACAAACTCGCTAAGACGTGTGCGGGCACCAATTTGAAATGGCTGGACGCCTTACCGATAGTGTTACTATCTATGCGCACCACCCCACAGACTAAGACTGGGCTCTCCCCCTGTGAAGTGGTTATGGGTTGGCCAGCTAACATTTGGAATGTCCGCAAGCCCTGGGCCCTGAAGGATATTGAACATATACTTCTTTCTGATTATTGTGACCGGTTAACTAAAAATCTGTATTTGATTTACCAACAGGTGCGAGAAGCCCTTCCAGTAAAGTACGAGGGGCCAGGTCACAGCATTCGACCATGCCAGTGGGTGCTTGTGAAAGCATTCGAACAAACATCCTGTCTCGCACCCCGCTGGAGAGGCCCGCACCAAGTTCTTCTGGCCACACAGACTGGGATCAGGGTGGAGGGGAAAAATGCACTGGATTCACGCGTCGCATGTCAAGAGGATTCCCTTCCCTTTGCCACACGATACAGAAAATACGAAAATCTTACCTGCTCTGCTCCCAACGATCACTCAGCATTGAGCAGTACCGCGAGTGCGTCGGAGACACTCCCTGAGCCTGTGGGGCCTGGGGAAACAGCTGCTTCATCTCCACACTCTCCTACAGATCCTTTTGCACCACTGTTAGGTTCTGTTTCGAATTCATCACTTCTATCAGGAAGCAACGACACGTTGTTCGCAGATCACACTGTACCAGGAGTCACAAGGTACAATCTGTGTCCACAGAGCTAAACTTACTGCACGGTTCAGCTGTGCCAACAGGAAAATCATCGTAGGGCTTGTCTTTTGGCCCTGTTCTTTTGCATACGAAGGAAAGTGGTTGGCTGGGGATAGGGAAGGACTAAGAAAACGTGCCATCAAGAGATCGCCAGCTAAGGAACTCCAGAGCTTTTCGTTTTCGAAAGAACAATGACTGTTATCAACTCTACCCGTACGAAACAAATAAGTGACAGTGTGGCCAGCAAAGACAATGGACGATCAAATACATGGTCTTGTTAAACGTATTGTTTTCTTGTAATTATGTTAACCAGCTTCACAATAGTAATAGCTTTGGGATTTTGGTACTTGGAAGAAGTACGACCGCTTGAAACACTTTTGCCCACTGAAAATGTACCCACTGTTTCTACACCTTTCGTGCATCTGCACATATCTACTAGAGACTCTCAATACAGACAGAGTTACCATAATAACACACTACTGCTTATAATGAATGCAACACATGCCATTTTGAACAGGTCTAATTGCTGGGTCTGCTCTCATTTACCGCAACATGGAGACATGGGGTTGGGCTGGTATATTCATCCTTTGCCTCTGACTACTGCATGTTATGCTTCTCTAAGGGCACTATTCTTTGGCCGATGGAATGATAGCATCTCGGGGAACTTTGATAGAACAAATATGAATGAGTTTGAAAGATGTGTTCTAACGCCCCTGGGATGCTCACTTTTCGCAAATAGAAGCAAGCTAAATGTTGCTTCCATTAGGCCTTCTGATAGACCGTCTCGACCTTTCCAATCTCTGATCTCTTTCAAGATGGCTCCTATAGGCAATAGGGATGCCACGCCACCTTCCTATACTGGTAACCATAGCCCCGACTCAGTTTCTTTCTGCATACAGAGGAATGGTACTCAGTCAATGGGTGATTTCAAGGGTTGCAACAATGTTGCGAACTTGACCAGTGATGACAGACCTTTGTATGTAGGCAAACCTGTCTACTTCGTTTTCGGTAATTAAGCTTTCCCATAGCTACCTAGGGATTGGCAGGGAACATGTTATTTAGGTATTCTGTTGCCAAGGGTATTTATAGCGAGTACCACAGAAATCTTTAAGGCTCGTCCAAGACAGGATGAGAATAGCGATACTTCACCACAAGTTCTGGGTGATGTAGCGAAATCCTTTGTACCTTTTTGGGGACAAATACTAAACTCTGAGGATATCAGAAGACTAGCGAGAGTACTGGAGAAAACCATCAACCGGACCTCTGACATATTCTTTAACATGACTCTAGAAAAGAAAGCAATCAGATTAGTGGCACTACAGAACCGGATGGCATTAGACGTCATCCTGGCTGAGCGTGGTGGAGTATGCAAATTAGTAGGGTCTGCTTGTTGTGTTTTCGTACCGGATTCCTCCCAAACCATCTTTAAGGCTATACAAAATCTGCATGTCCTTAGTTCAGAAGTGCACGTTCCCGAGGGAAATTGGGATCTTGGCGCTTGGATCTTGGGGCTGGAAGCTTCTTTCAGTCTTATTGATTATTCTGGGTGTTCTGCTGTTTTGCTGTTGCTATATACAATGTCTTCCTGCCATATGTTCAATGTTAGGGTGATGTTGTGCACAGACTATGGGAACATTGGGACACAAAGGTATGCGCACCAGAGAGAATGATCAACGAATTTGTGTTGAAGGAAATTCATGTTACAGACCTTATGGTGATTGATATTTCTGATGATTGTGATTCAGGTTGTATGGACATTGAGACATGGAGTTTTCCGTAAAGTGACTAATTGTAGTTTAGCACTTGGCTTAGGCCAAAAGGAGGGTTTGTTAAACAGGAAATCATATCGTGCCTCCTTTTGATTAATATTGACCTAAGCCTAGTCGCTCTGCGAAGAAAACCACGTCGCAAAGTTCCGATTTTGGATCGACTTCGCCTCCTTTTTAGAACCGTCCACCATTTTGATTTCTTTTTGTATGTGATTCTCTGTTCTAAAATGGTGGACTGTGTTTGTAACTTGCAACCAAGCCTTCCCGACCTTTGTGCCTAGTTAATGGTTTGACTGTCTGAGGGCCGAATGTTTAGACTAGGTAATGAGACCTTGTCCCGAACAAGACTTGTGGTCTAAGGATCGTCTGCGCTAACAAGCCTCATCCACGAATACACATTGAAGACAATACTGTGTAAATGTCGAGCGTGGACACTGGCAGAACTGCATTGTGAAGGGATATGTGCTAAGGCTCACTGCTAAATCCAGGAATACACTTCACCATTGTAACTTGTTGGACAAGCAAACCTATGTAATCCATGTGCATACTATTGTATGAGCTATATGTGAACTCGGCACGAACTCTAGACCGCAGATTATTAACATGTAGAGGGGCTGGACAATATTGTTGCAAATGTATAAAAACCCGAATGCTTAGATGTCCAGCACTCTCACTCCTCACTCTGACGGGCTGCTACTCATTGTGATGTATTGAGAGCCAGATAGCTATCTGTATTTCTGTTTCTTTGTAACTCTACAGTAGATTAAAGATCTGTGAATCTTCATAGCCCGTGTTTGGTGTATTTCCTTTTGTGGTACTCAGCCTCGATATTTCCTTGCTTTTACATGACCAGGCGCAAGGTGAGTTGGACTGTAGGCTAATGTTGCAGTTGGTGTCAACTAGCCAGTCAAGTGTCCTTCCCTTGATGTGGGTGGGTTTTATGTGGTTAGTGAAACCCAAGCCTGTTAAAGTGTTGGCAATGTCAGCTGCAATGGAGTCGTTAGGGTCTTGGAAGCCCAGGTTAAAGTACCCCAGTAAGATGATTTGCAATTTAATTTTGGATTTATCCACTAATAGGGATGTAATGTCATCCGGAAAGGTGATGATAGGGCCATGTGGTCTGTAGATCAAGTGTAAGGTTGCAGTTTGGTTGGGTGAGATGGGAAGTTTAACTGAGAGCAGCTCCGCTGACGGAATCAGTTGGTTGGGCATCACTCTGAGCCAAGTGAATTTTTATGGATAAAGGCGACACTGCCGCCTCTCGATTGAGAGGTGTCGTGGTCGCATCTAGAGATGGAGTAATCAGTTGGTATAGCAAGGGAGAGTAAAGGTCCGGAGGCTGCGTGTAGCCAGGTCTCTGATATGGCAAGGAAATCAAGATCATGGGTGGTGATGAGGTCTGCAATGTCCAGCACTTGGGCAGGGAGTGACTGAGCGTTGACCAAGACGCCTTTAATCATCCTATCTTTGGCTGTGTTGGCTAGGAGGTCGTGAGTGGTTATGGGTAGGGAAGTAGCGGGTACAGGGTGTCTGGCTAGTAGCTGGGGATTTAGCAGTGGTGCAAGGCTTCTATGTGTTGTGGCTGCACGGGAGATTTGAAGCGGAAAGAAACCTGGTGCGGATGTGAGGTTGAAACAGTAAAGAAAGAAAGGGTGGGAGCGGCATGCGAGGGAAACATAGTGACAATTTGAATCTCCCAAGATCGCTGAAAGGAAAAGATGATGTCAAGGGGAGCTAGCGAAATGAGAGGAAAATTCAAAAACTGTTGAAATAAAGACAACGATGGAAGGTATTATGGGCCTTGCAGTTTGAGAAACAGCAAGATTCAAAATAAAGCCATAAGGAGCTGAAAGAAGGAAAGATTCATGGGTGCAAAGGGCACAGAGAAAGAAAGACAGATAAGAGGGTGGAGTGCCCCGAAACCAAGAGGGTGCGAGAAACCCAAAACCTAAGTGAGTAAAAGTGACCTGAGAAAGAAAGACAAAGACAGAAAGTGCTGTTTGAAAGATAGAGTGCCTGGGGCACGATATTGAAAGAGCCAATATGTCAGAGTTGTCCCGCACAGGGCTGAGGAATACTGTGCGTTTGTGGAAAGCCTCTGATACTAAAAAGGTGCTGAGAGTTGTTGAACTATTGAGGAAAAGCAAGTTGAATAAGTTAATGATAATGGAAGCCGACAGGGAAGGCTACGAAGGAGAAGAATACGTGAAGTAGGATCCCGACGAAGATCGAATGAAACAGAATTGTACAAATAGATGGAAGGATAAACAAGTGGTACTTGTGGTTACGCTAAGAAAGCTCGTTTGATAAAGGACTAACAGGAAAAGACCACATGAACCAGAATGCAACAGCGTCAGAGTAGTCAGGCTTCAGATTGAGTAAATCTATGCCATTTTGAAAGTCTTCGATATAAAGCATGTACAGAAAGCAAGTAGACAGAGGAAGGAAATCCTGTGTGTCAAGAAAGAGAAAATTAGGTCAATCGAATAACTAATAGTTAAAGGTGTTTCACTCAGGAATTGTTGAAACAGAATTGTGTTATGCTAGAAGGCATTGAATCAGGCGAGGGAAGCCTGAGAGAAATGTGAACTGTGCTCAATAAGAAAACTCTTGAAGTGACTTTTTGTTTGAACTGTTTGTAACAAACAGAACTTTTGTAGATCCCGAGCAACTTGAGCTTGGGGAAGGGAGCGGAGAAGAAGCTCCATGGGCATCCTGATATTCTTTTAAGACACTTATATACTTTATCTAATACCCAATACCCTACACATTGTTAAGTTAGAACGTGAGGCCAAGCATGGGTTTGACACAGACTCTTACTTTGATAGACAGACTTTTAGACTATTCTTTTTCATTTACTTTTTGGTAAAGACTACTCGCAGTTAGAAATAGGGCAAGGTTAGGCATTCTCCAAACCCCATTTTTGTAAATAAAGGTTTTGAAATTTGCGGTGTCGGTGTCTATCTCTGAGCACCATGCCTTTCTCACACATCCCAGCTCTCGCCACTTCAGGCGCACCTTGGAAAGCAATGCTAGTCCAACACCATCCACCTCAGGCGTGTCTTGGAAAGCAATGCTAATCCAGCTCCCTCCACCTCAGGTGTGTCTTGGAAAGCAATGCTAGTCCAGCTCCCTCCACCTCAGGCGTGTCTTGGAAAGCAATGCTAGTCCAACACCATCCACCTCAGGCGTGTCTTGGAAAGCAATGCTAATCCAGCTCCCTCCACCTCAGGTGTGTCTTGGAAAGCAATGCTAGTCCAGCTCCCTCCACCTCAGGCGTGTCTTGGAAAGCAATGCTAGTCCAGCTCCCACCACCTCAGGTGTGTCTTGGAAAGCAATGCTAGTCCAGCTCCCTCCACCTCAGGCGTGTCTCGGAAAGCAATGCTAGTCCAGCTCCCACCAGCTCAGGTGTGTCTTGGAAAGCAATGCTAGTCCAGCTCCCTCCACCACAGGTGTGTCTTGGATAACAAGGGAACGCCATTCCGGCTCCCTCCATTCAAGGCGTACCTTGGAAAGCCATGCTAGTTCAGTTCCCTACACTAGAGGCGTGCCTGGGACAAGAATGAAATGTCATTCTTGTGCCCTCCACCTCAGGCGTGTCTTGGATAAGAAGGGAATGCCATTCCGGCTCCCTCTTCTCAAGGCATGCCTTCGAAAGCAATGCTAGTCCAGCTCCCTCGATTTGAGGCATGCCTTGCCAAGCAAGGCTTGCAAAGCAATGCTAGTCCAGCTCCCTCCACCTCAGGTGTGTCTTGGAAAGAAATGCTAGTTCAGCTCCCTCCACCTCAGGCGTGTCTTGGAAAGAAATGCTTGTCCAGCTCCCTCCATCTCAGGCGTGTCTTGCATAAGAAGGGTACGCCATTCCAGCTCCCTCCATTCAAGTCGTACCTTGGAAAGCCATGCTAGTCCAGTTCCCTCCACTCGAGGTGTGCCTGGGACAAGAATGAAACGCCATTCCTGCGCCCTCCACCTCAGGCGTGTCGTGGATAAGAAGGGAATGCCATTCCGGCACCCTCTTCTCAAGGTGTACCTTTGAAAGCAATGCTAGTCCAGCTTCCTCGATTTGAGGCATGCCTTGCAAAGCAATGCTAGTCCAGCTCCCTCCACCTGAGGCCTGTCTTGCAACGAAATGCTAGTCCAGCTACCTCTACTCGAGGCGTTTCTTGGAAAGGCACGCCATTCTGGCTCCCCTCCACTCAAGGCCAGTATTTCTCAGAATATTTCTCCTGCCAGATGTAGTTCTAGCATTATGTGCAGGCTGTCGGCTCATTCTGTGAGGATGATAGTGTTAGGAGGCCTGGCATGACACCTCTGATCGGTGTGCTGCTCTGCAGAGGACCAGAGTCCAGCCTGTTGGACTGAACCTCTGCCGAGCAGCACACTTCTTCCAGGGCCTTTTCACAGCAGCCATGCAAAAATTCCAAGTATGATTGTGCAGTCATCTTGACAAAGCTGCGGTTTCCTCACCATCTTTACAAAACCTCTCCCCCCCTCCAAATACACACATCATCGCTGTTGTGTGATTGTTGTATGGCAACAGTGGCAGAAAATTACCTTTGAGTCTGGAGTGACAACCGTGGTGAAACGGCCAATGAGCAGACCATGCTTTAGCCCACCCACTTCCCCCGAAACGTAGGGTTATGTTGACTACAGAGCTGTGACAGGACAGGACCGGACACCGACATTAAAAAGTACCTGAGGCTACACTGTTAACAAAGGCCCGGCAGTTACTGATGTAAAGCATTTCATTATTAGCCCCTGCATTTGTATGCATACATTTTAAGGCAATTGAAATTGTGATAGAGTGTTATTACTTTTATGTTAGTGAAGTGATTAGCAGGGCCTAAGAGACAACTCATTCTTACAGCAGTTCTTAAGTGTGCGTTTCAGACACAGAGCGAGTTAACTATTTGTAACACTTAAGCTGCAATAGATTAGAATATGTAAATATGTTAAATGCACCCACACAAGTAAGTTCGCCCCTCCCCTGAAGTGTCTAAAGTTAGCCCCTCCCACAACATTTGAAGGGTCTCATGCATGATATGACAGAATATAGGTTTCCGAGTTTGCCAATGAACGGCCATTTTGATGTAACAAGAATCGCCATTTTGTTTTCTAACCATTGCTCATTGCTTTCTGTTCTTATTGCTTCGCAGTACATTTTCTGCTTACACTGCTCGACTGTAAAACATTGTTGTCTGCACGTGAAAGGACAAGGCTGCGAGGATAACAAGAGTTTGTTGAAACACAACGTAGGCAGCGCCAGGAAGAATGCCCGGCTCCCTCCCGAATGTAGCCTTGAAGCAGAGCTGCAGGGCATTTAATCATATTGCAGCTGCCAGCCAGTCTCGTTATATGGTAGAATATGTTAGAATAAAGCAGCTAAAGGCTTGAATTATGCTCTTCTTACGGCCCCCCTTTGCTGAACCCCGTTCGAGCGTGTCGGCTCCCAGGACACGAATAGCACCTCATAGATAGCAAGGTCTGGAATGCAACTCTTCCCCCGTATGTAGCTCGCTTCCAAGAACAGAAGCGCTGTTTTCTGTTCAATAACTGAAAGATGCCTCCACACTCACAAATTGCAAATTGTTACTAGAATAGATATTTGAAGGTGTCCATCATCACACAGAGTTCAAAGAAACTCAATAAAGGGGGGTGTTAAACATGTCATAGCTGATTGTTTGATATGCATTTTGTATATATGTAACTGATGTACGTAATTGACTCTCTTGCGTCCCTCGAGGTCTAGAGATACACGTCACGGGGTGTGAAACCGAGTTGGCCAAATGAGACTTTTGCTTTGCAATAAACCCAAGCTTTGGGAATACAACCTCGTGTCTGGCGTATCTATCATGTGTGGTGACTCGCCTTGTTTCCATAGACGTAAGGGACCCCTAGGGGCCCCTTTCACCAACCCTAAAATGTGTGTTTAGTTGCGGACCAGTCTAATACTCAAACAAGTACATGGGAATTTAAATTAACTTGCCATGATCGAACCAAGCAGCAAATACCTTTGTAATCAAGTGCATAAAGTGGGTCGATATGTTGACTAGATTTAAAAACGGTGAGGGTTTCCTATGAATAGATTGCACAACGGGACATTTCCAATGATTTGCAGATCAAAATGCGCAGTGAGAGTTAATGGCTTGCCAAGGATCACACATGTTATTTCAGCTGTGAAGCTGGTATTTGAGCTGAATTTGTTGGCAGAAAATGTGAGCCTAGTTTGACTTTCAAAGTTTTATTGGACATGAAAGTCCACGTAACAATTCCAATCAGAAGGTTTGCCGCGAGCCATTCGCTGCAACTTGTTTGCCGCAGATCCCCTGTCACCAAGCCCTGTTGGCTGCATCCAGGAGTGGACGCAGGGACCTTTTGGTACTGGAATGCTGGAACATTCCAGCACCAAAAGGTCCCTGCGGGTTTAGCTGAAGCTCACCCCATGAACATACAGACCAATATATATTTTTCGATTTGTAATGATATTTGTGGAAAATATGCTTGATGCTCCTCCTATTTTACCATCAGGATGGCCTTTAAACTAGCACAGGGGCCTGCACGCAGCTCTGCCAATGTACCTCTTACTAACTTGCAGAATCACATGCTACTTCAGCATTGGAATCAGCATATACACCTGCTAATGTACCTCTGATCTGCAGCACTCCCTGCTACTCTATTACTAGGCAGTTTATAGCCAGCCCTATGTTGCTCAGTCCTAATCTTAAGCACACACTGATTCCTACACTCGTCGACCCAGCACACAGCTCTCCTGGTGCACCTCTATCCTGACCAGCAGCATCAACTCATAGTCAAGCAATGGGTTTAGCACACAGCTCTGCCAATGCACATCAATCCTGACTTTCAGAAAGCACTGCTGTTCATGCACTGGGATTCACGTACACCTCTGTTAAAGCACCTCAATGTAGCATTCCCTACTATTCTGCTACTATGCCAGCAGATAGCACCGCAATTGCATTTTAATCCCAACGTTCAGCTAATATTGCTTGTCCAGCACTGGAGTCAATAAGAAGTTCTCCCTATGCACCTCAATCCTGATCAGCAGCACCAATTGTAATTCTAGCAATGAAACCAGCATTCAGCTCTGCCAATAAACCTCAATCTTCACCCTCTGCACCCCCTGTTATTCCAAGTATGGGGTCTGCTTATTACTCTGCCAATGCATTACATGTGTGCTCTGTATTAGCACAGCTTTTCCAAACCTGTAATCAGGGCTGCCAATGCACCTCAATCCTGATAATACAGCACTGCAACCAACACAAAGCCCTAGAAGTCTTAACCTTGCACAGATTTCTAAAAAGAAAATGCTCGTACTGGGTTAGATCCCTTCTGCACCCACCCGGTTTTCCAGGCCAGTTCCAACTCGAAGTACACTTGGTGAATTGTTCCATTCACCTCACGACACTCAAACCAGCCATTTGCTTGTGGTTGTACACTTTTATGCCCAACACTGGCAAAACATTTTAACTAACTTGATAGACAAGCAAAAATGGTGCACGCGCAAACTGTCTTCATTGATGCCTTGTTGCAATTAACTACTCGTACCATTGAAAATATTGACACAAAAATTGCTAATCATTTGGGTTGGATTGCTAATCAAAAATATTATGTGTAGCAATTTTGACTAATCAATTTAGCAAAACTAATGTATGCCTTGTAGTGTACCTTTTGGTGACACTTGCAACTTTGCAGTACATTCTGGGCAAGGAATTCTAGCACGATTCACGCAAGTGATGACCCTTTAGATTCCTACGGGTGTTATCTTATTAGAAATGCAGGGGGTTCCCTCTTATCTTTGGGTTGTACACAGATCCAAACAGAGTAGAGATTTAGTCATTCCAGGGGTTTGGTGTACCAGTGCTTTAGCTTTTCCTTCTTTTTGTACCCAGGTCAGTGCACCCACACATGTGAGGTACCTTTTTCATCGGGACACCAGGGCGAACCAGGGAAGGTTAGACATGCATTGTTGTCCATGTGTTTCAGTGGTTTCCCCGTGGCAAATGTGTGAAAATAGTGTATTTTTGGTTACACATGCAACTTTGCAGCGCATTCTGGGAAACACATTTGAGCGTGGTTCATGCAAGTGATGTCTCTTTGGATTCCCATGGGTGTTTCCTTTTCAGAAATGCAGGGGTTTCCCTCTTTCGTCTTTGGGTTGTCGAGTACAGATTTGGTTTTCTCAGGGTGTTTTGTGTACCAGTGTTTTAGCCAATGCCCGTTGTGGCCTGGTCAGTGCACCCACACAAGTGGGGTACCTTTTTCATCAGGACACCTGTGCGAACCTAGGACATTAGGACATGCATTATTGCCCATGTGTTTCCGTGGATTCCTGGTCGCAAATATCTCAAAATTGTGTTTTTTTCCCCTAGATTCTGGACTTTGCTGGACATTCTGGGTAATAAATTGTAGTGCGATTCAAGCAAGTGAGACCTCTTTGGATTCCCACGGGTGTCTTCTTTTGAGAAATGTATGGGATTCCCGGTTTTCCTTGGTGGCTGCGACACTGCAGGGCCACAGCTGCGGGTTGCTCACATGGTCAAATACATTATGAATTTGGTCTTTCCAGGGTGTTTGGTGTACCTTTTTCCTTTGCACCCGGGTCAGTGCATCCACACATGTGAGGCCCTGTTTGCATGAGTACGCCTGTGGGAACATGAGAAGGTAGGACATACCTTGTTGCCCGAATATTTCGGTGGTTATCTGATCGCAAATATCTAAAAACTGTGTATTTTTCCACTACATTTGGGAGTTTGATGGGCGTGATTCCCACAAGTGACACCTCTTTGGATTCCCATGGGTATCTTCTTTTCATAAATGTATGGGGTTCCCCGTTTTCCTTGGTGGCTGCGACGCCCCAGTCCTAAATGTCTGCCCTGCCTGCAAGGCTTGACACAGTGTCACTTTGGTTTCCCCAGAGCACCCGCCATACCTGCACTTTAGCTCTTTCCCTTTCGGACTCAACCAGTGCACCCACAAATGTGGGATATCGTTTTCAACGGGACACCTGTGGGAATGTGGCCAGGTAAAAAATAATTTGTTTCCTATCCATTTCCGGAGTTTCCCAATGGCTAATGCATCAAAATACTGAATTTATCCAACTTTTCCTATTTGTCGTGCATTCTCGGATAACATATTTTTCAGAGATTAACAAAAGCAAGATGTATTTGGATTCCCCTGGGTTTCTCGTTTTCAAAACTGTATGGGATTCCCACCTTTCCTTGTTGGTTGGATTGGCAGAGCCCTCAATGCATGTGCTTGCCGCAAGCCCAAATATGTTCTTCACTGAGCATTTCCATGCTATGATGCTATCAGGTAATATTATCCCCATATATATGGTCGCCGTAAATAATATCGCCAGGAAAAGGTTGTGGCGATATTATATGGGTGACCATATATATGGGGACAGGGGCAAAAAAATAAAATAAAATAAAAAAGTTCCATGCAATAATGTCACCACAAAACTGCAATTTTTCGGCGATATTTTTGCATGGTGAGATTTTTGTGGCGACATTATTACATGGAACCGCTATGATATGATATGTCATGCCATTTATAACGCGCCTGTACACAAGTGTTTCCAGGTGCAACAAGACAAGGGAGAGAAGGCAAGACAGACGATTTTACTAAGCCTCGTGTCAGTTTAGCCCATTCCCTACGGCTCAGGCCAGTGGACCCACACATGTGAGGTACCATTTTTATCAGGATACCTGCGGCAACGTGAGAAGGTCGTTCATGCACGGTTTACTGCGCATTTCAGTGTTTTCCCAGTAACCCATACCTCAAATTATTGTGTTATTTCCACTGTTTCGCAATTGCTGTGCATTCTGGGTAGAAACGTCTTGCACCAACAATGCATGCTGGGTGTATTTGAATTCCAACATGTGTCTTCTTTTAAAAAATATATGTGGTTCCTGGTTTTCTTTTGTGGGAGTAATGCCCCAGCCCTAAATCTATGGGTTCAGCAACAGGCCTTACCTGGGAAGCATCTCGGGATGGAGAAGTGAAGAGATAAGGCCTGTCTCTCCAAAAAACCACCTTGCCTCTCTGAGTAGAGCCAGAGGGCTGGGGCAACCCCACGGGAGCACATCCCAAAAAATAAGGAGGAAAAACCTTGGCAGGAAAAAACCTCCTTGGAAAGGATCTCCAGAGGAGATGAAGGACTGGACGCAGGATCAAAGTGCCCACAGGTGGAATGGACTAGAACAAACAGAATCGAATACTTCAGGAATCCAAATAGCAGCAACAAAGTACCAAGCAACTGGGACAAGTCATTCCAAGAACACAGTAAAGATCAAGGTCCCCGCACAAGTAAGCAGAGAGAGTACCAGATGGATCAGGTAAACAGCATGTAGAAGTCTGGGAGGACTGACAAGAAGAAGCCAGGAAGACACAGATCAAACCTATGGTCAGAAAGTAGCAGGGAGAGTAAGAAGGCCATGAAGGCATGGAGAAACACACAGTAGCAGGGGAACAGAGTGTAATACAACCTATAGAGCATAGTTGCAACGCGCCAAGTACCTCTTGGCTGCTGCCTTTATGGCGCCGTGACTCCTCGCTGCATCGATCCTGATGGCCATGGCCATCTTGGAAGTCGTGGCATCTGCTTTGCGTGTGGTCCGTTTCACGTGACGGCGCCGTGTTGGGATGGGACTGTTACCATGGGAACGCCAATGCGTCCATAAGGAAGAAGTGGAGAGTTTCCACACTGCAAAGGCGTTAGGCGAATGCCTACCAATGGGGTGCCCACAAGGCCCAATAAACTCTTCCCACAGCGTTTGCCATTCCTGTGGTTTAGCCCTTTCCTTTTAGGCCAGGGACAGTGCACCCACACCGCGAGGTACCATTTGTATTGTTGTTTTCTCTTGGTTGTGATAACATGTTCATAGATTCTCTACTGCACTTTGTTACACAACCCTCCCATTTCCCAAATGTGCCCTACATTTAGTCGCTGCTTTAGGCACTGCGACCCCCGCAAGTCACCTATCCTGAAAAAGGTCAGCCAGTGTTCTTTCAAAAAATGTATGCTTGACATTCTTCACCACATTGGTTTTCGTTATTTTCAAATGCTAAGTAGGTCAGTTTAGGCCATCAGCATAACAATACTGTGTACTATTGCTTGGTTTTTGGCTCGTGGCATTGCTTGTTTTGTGAAACATTATGAAAAATCTCTGATTTCCTAACCAGAAGAGTTGGTGGAATGTAGCGCTGCATTGCATTTGTGAATATTCATGGAAGGCATTACGTTACAAGTTCAAACATGTCCAGCACATGCTTTATTTTAAGTCCGTTTTTCAAATTCTCTTCCAAATCATGATTACATAGTTGTGGCCTGACCTGCGCAAATGACCCCTTACTGAACTTGAAATTTGATCTACTTTTCAGAAAAATATGCCTCTCTGTGTTCCCATTCAGCTTTCCTACTCTCCTCATCCATTCCGTGCAAGCATGTCCTATTGAAAAAAAGGGGACACATTTCCTAACTCTCACAAAACTGAGGTTATACTTATGAAAGAGTATTATTTTTGTTTACACTCAGACTTTTTGTGAAACCTTGGAAGATAGTGAATTCAGAGATGCAATCTTTTGTTCATAGTTGTTACAAGGTAAAACAACACAGGCTTCTTTGTATATAATTTTCTAGCATTTTCTGAATAAACACAAAATGTTCTCACTTTCCTGTTATTTTCTCACACCCCACTACCTCAAAACCTGAATCCTTGGTGACGTTTCAACCACCTACATGTGGCTGCAGATTTGGCCAGGATATCAATTGTAACAAAAAAGTTGCATGTCAACAAACCGAAATGTCCAAAAAATGGCTCAGCACTGGGAGGAAAAACCCTCAGCAGTTAAGGGGTTAGAACGTCTCTTCTTTAAATATAGGTGTATAACAGTTGCAAGAGGTCCTCACACGGATTGGCTGTGATGTAACTGAACTAAGAGAATTTGTAGAAGAATAAATGAAAGTTACAACAGCATTATTGGTGCAAAGCAGTGGACGCCCTTCAACCCTACTCATGCCTACGTGGATTATGCTAAAATCCTCAGAAGTAGGGGGATTTACCAAAATACTTGGAGCAGTTCTGAGTCATAAAAGGAGGTACCTTCACATGAAATTTAAATTCAACATTTTACTAACAATGTAAATTCCTGCTTGCCGCTCCGTTTCCCTACCTAAGGAACCCTCCAGCCTCTCTTCCTTTGCAGATGGGGAGCAGGTGCAAGTGGATCTAGGTCACCTGGCCTAAGCCCCGCCCACCTGGTGCCTTCCTGCTTGCCGCTCCGTTTCCCTACCTAAGGAACCCTCCAGCCTCTCTTCCTTTGCAGATGGGGAGCAGGTGCAAGTGGATCTAGGTCACCTGGCCTAAGCCCCGCCCACCTGGTGCCTTCCTGCCTGCCGCTCTTTTTCACCACTTAGCAAGCCCCACCCACCTAGTGCCTTCCTGCTTGCCGCTCTGTTTCCGTACCTAAGGAGCCCTCCAGACTCTTTTCCTTTGCAGATGGGGAGCAGGTGCAAGTGGATCTAGGTCACCTGGCCTAAGCCCCACCCACCTGGTACCTTCCTGCCCGACGCTCTTTTTCACCACTTAGCAAGCCTCGCCCAACTGGTGCCTTCCTGCTTGCCGCTCTTTTTCACCACTTAGCAAGCCCCACCCAACTGGTGCTTTCCTGCTTGCTGCTCTTTTTCACCACTTAGCAAGCCTGCCCAACTGGTGCCTTCCTGCTTCCTGCTCTTTTTCACCACTTAGCAAGCCCCACCCAACTGGTGCTTTCCTGCTTGCTGCTCTTTTTCACCACTTAGCAAGCCACTCCCACCTGGTGCCTTCCTGCTTGCCGCTGTTTCCCTACTTAAGGAGCCCTCCAGCTTCTTTTCCTTTGCAGATGGGGAGCAGGTGCAAGTGGATCTAGGTCACCTGGCCTAAGCCCCACCCACCTGGTACCTTCCTGCCTGCTGCTCTTTTTCACCACTTAGCAAGCCCCGCCCAGATGGTGCCTTCCTTCACCATCACCGTCTTGTGGCCAATGCTGCATTTGACTTTTATGGACTTCATTCATTCACGGTGTGTCACTCTTTCTCAACTCTCATGCTGGACTTCCTTTGTATCTTGTACTCATGGTGGCCCTGAATCATGCTGTTCCCATTTTCATCTTGTATCCTGGCTTGCAACATTATGTGTTACTACTGACTTCTGCAATTCTATTCACTCTCCACTCTTGCTTCTCCACTCTTTTTGACTGCTTACTCTCTTTTCTCTCCTCCTTTCCCTTCTCTCTTTTCCTATCTCCTCCCCTTACTTTCTTCTATGCACTTACTCTATCAGAATTGTCCCTGGACCTAATATGATAGCAACCTCGTCTGTTTCCTCCACCCTCCCATTACTGTTTTTTTCCTCCCCACCACCCCCCAGCACTATCTGAAATGTCGCCAGGCCTAGTATGATAGTCGCTTGTTTTGTTCCTCCCCTCCCTTTCTGCACCCCTCTCCCTCACCTTTTGTTTTTCTCCAGCTCTACCAGAAATGTCGTCAGGCCTAGTACGGTAGTCGCCTGTCTGTTTCCATTTCCTTCCCACTCTCCCCCCTCCCTTCCTGATCTATGTCTTAGCTCTTGCACTATCTGAAATGTCATCAGACCGAGTTAGTTAATTTTACATCCTTACTGTACATGGCCTGTAAGAATGTGGTTGTATTTTCCCTTGTTCCCTCCCTTGCCTTGAAGCGCTTTGAAACACATTGTGTATAGGCGCTATATAAATAAACAATCATATCATATCAATTAAGGGTATGTCGCCAGAGAGTAGATTGTGCAAAGGATGTAAACATAACTCAAGAATCGAGACAACTTGTAATATATTGTCCCGCTTTTAAGACGATATGATATCAGAATTTTAATGATATAAATCACATGAATTTTCAGGGTGGAGATGATAGTTTATGCTTTAGATTTTTAGAGGGGAGTAATGTATCTTTAATCTTAAAGATGTCCAGATTTGTAAATTAAATTTTCTTTATGCGGTTTGACACAACTGGAATGTGTATTAGATAAATATGTATAATATCATATCTTGCTTCAGAAAGGAAAGGATTATGATTCTTAAGGAAACCCGATATAGTATGTTGACGATATGGCCTATGAAATCATGTCCATCTATTGTGTGTTTATGCTTAGGACTGCCTGTTTAATTTATCATTGAAGATGCATGTGCATGATACGTACAGGCCTCCAGATAAGGTTGGTACCAGACCTTTTTACACATGAAAGCCTTGTAAATGCGCCAGCTTTATTATTTTCCTGTGTAGATTTATGCACAAGTTCAGTGCAAAGGTCAGGTTACTTGACCGAAACAAGAATGCTTCTTTAGATTTTTATCTACATGGATGTACTTGCAAGCCATGGAGAAAAGCCTCTGAAACAGAATGTATTTCTCTGAAGCCTTTCAAAAAAGAAATTGCACACCGTGATAAAAGAAATGATTTCTTTACATTCAATTTCTGCTGTGTTGTGTGTAGATGCACATGGAGCAAACAGAAGCACTGTGCATATTTATTTTCCTAGCATTTTAGAATTGTGAAATTAATAAGATGGAAAACTAAGTTGCAATTGAGAATACATTTTTTGTAACAAATGTATTTCTTTCCTCCAGTGAAAGCCAACAAGTATTGCACAATTGTATTTTTCAGACTTTCTGTGCTGTGTGCATAATCATGCGGGGAAGATAATTTTTACACTTATAATTTAATTTACACTCTAATGTCATTACTGCAATCACAGGTGTTCTAGCCTCTCAAATCTTCAAGAGTACAATTAAAACTTCTAAAACCTGACTCTCCAGGAAGTGCAAGCGCGGTTTAAAAACAAACAAATGAAAGTTACATTTATTATTGAAATAGAAACTCAGCAAAACCTGTGCCTGTGATAATCCAGAAAGCAATTTTACTTCATGTAGTGCTTCATACATAGTTTGTCCAACATCTAGGCATTTCCGAGTATGGCGGTAAGGGATACCGGTCACCGTTAACGAGACCGATGCCGGTAATCCCTTACCGCCACATTCCGAGATCCCTTTGCGCCCTCGTCCTTAAGGGGCTTTTTAGCCAATAACGGTGACTGTAAAGTACGGTCACCGTTATTTGCAATTTCCCCATTCCCATTGAATCCTATGGGGGCTCATTTGGGAATGGGGAAGAGCCCTGGGGAATGGGAAATTACCGCCCTGGTCAACTCAGAATAGGGCGGTAATTTCCCATTCCACCAGGGCGGTGCCGACCAAGGCGCTACTACCGCCATTGGTTAGCGCCGGACTCGGAATGAGGCCCATTGTGTTTATTATACCTCAGTCAATACCCAGTTTACCGACCTCTGAAGGATGTTAACCAATAAAATAGCTCAGCCAGTTGAACGCTCGTTGCTGCAATCTGTGCATGATCCATAGGTTGCAGGTTCAAATCCCAGCAATGCCAGCTCAGCCTTTTGAGGTCGATAAAGGAGTACCAACTTCGGTTTGGTGATAATTGTGACAAATATGTTCTATGTACAGCACTTTGCCAAAAGCGCTAGATAAATAACCATTTGACCATGAGACTAGGTTTAGAATTTAGCATGCTGTCCTTGCCTCTCTGCACTGTTGTATCATAACAATGGCATGCCACTAGGTAGTAATAGCTCCAGGAATTTAGGACTTTCATTAAATATCAAAAGACAATTCTGCTATCGAACCTCAAAATGCACAATACATACAATTCATGTTTGCTTTACTACGTAATTGACTAGGTTTTCGTGTTTTATCATTTAAATATATACAGGAGAGATCAAATCACCACACCTAAGAGAAATAATTAAAGGTGTATTCTGTCACACTGAAGAAAGCTGCCACATGGTAATGATTTCCAAACAGTTTTTGCACACGTTGACTGGATGTAACATACATGTTTACTCTCTTGAAATCACATTTACTCTCAAAGTTTAAAAATAGGGAGTAAAATGCTCCCACCTCAAAATCTTATTTATTTATTTGCATTATTTAAAGCGCTCATACAGCCCGCAGGCATCGAGGCGCTGTTACAGGAAATGTTTGTTTTTTAGATGCGTACATTTTTTTTTTTTGTCTTAGTTGCGTATTTATAACGCGCTTAAATACCCAAAGGTTTGTAAGCGCGGACCTGGGATCGAACCTGTGTTGCTTTGTGTCGTCTTGCTTCCAAGACGAACACATTGCTGCTGAGCTATCCTCCGGGAACATTAAAATCCCCCCCACCAGTACTAGACCATCTACCCCGTTTACTTTAAGGTTATCTTATCTGGAGCACTGGATTTGTGTCTTTCTGTTTTTAACTTTTAATCTTTGTGATCCATCTTAGATTATGATTTGTGAAGGTTTTTTATAAACCAGCACACAATAAAAAAAAGCTTTAAAAAGGCTACTTTTTTCTGATTACAGGGGTTAGTCAGAGATTGAGCTCACGTGAAGTATGGTGCACTAATGAAATGGGGTCTGCCCTTGGGGTTGAGATAAGTGGTATTAATGGAAATTTAAAAACAGTATTGTTGGTTATCAATGGCTAAAAACCATTACTGGTTTTCTATGTAAATTGAAAAACTGTTTGGCTGAAAACCTTAAAGTAAACGGGGTAGATTTTCTAGTACTGGTGGGGGGGGATTTTAATGCTTGCTGTACTGATACTTCTTTGGGCCCGCTATATACAAACATAGGGCCCAGAAGTAATATGCTTCAAGGAACAGATAACTCTAGAGGGAAGCATCTGGTTAGATTGTTTAAACAGTGGGACATCATTATGATGAATGGGCGCACTAAGGGTGATCTCCCTGGCCAGTATGCCTGGAGGGGAGGTACTATTTCTGCTACACTAGACTATTTGTTTGGAAATAATGTCTGTTGTATGGTAACCAACATGTTGGAAGTGTATGATCCGGGTTTCAGTGATCATTCTATACTTGAACTGTCTCTGGAAATGGCTACGAGAAAAGATAGATCAGAGGGATGGTCTGTGCGTTCCGGGGTACAGACCAACCATTCAGGAAACCTCATAAGATGGAACGAAAGAAATCTGGTTAGGATTGGTAGGAAGGTGGATAACCTCGATCCTAAGGAGGTTCATGCTCTGGAATATATGGGTAGAAACCTAATTGAAGATTGGATTAGACTATGTTAACTGGGAAGTGTCACTCAGGGCAACTCGTTCAGCATACAAAGCATAAACATATTTTTGATCCTGTGGTGTGAGATGCTAAGCGCCATTTGCGTAAGGATATAAAAAAATATTAGGGATACTACTTTAACCCATAAAGAAAAAGATGTTGAAATACATAGGGTTAAGAATGCCTTTAGGGAATGGAGTAAACGATGGAAGCACTCCCTTAGAAATAAGTGTTGGCAAGAAATGGTGGGAGTTCTTGGTAAGAGTAATTATAAGGATATATGGCGGCAATTGAATACAGCTAAAATTGCTAATGAAACCAGGACCCTCAACCCGATACAGGAAACAGTTTGGGTAGATTATTTTAAGCAGGTTAACGGTAAAAGGAATGCTATGTCCCGACCAAGTTTTTCTCTGCAGGGGTGGCACTTGAAGATAAGTGAGGGCAATAGAGGAAAAGATTTTGAGCCTAAGTAATTCTAAGGCACCTGGGCCCAACGGGTTGGCCAATATTGTGCTTAACCTTAATCCGGGAATATGGGCAACAATGTTATATGTACTCTTTAATAGAGTATGTATTACACAATGCATCTCACATTCATGGAAGGAAGCAGTTTTAGTGCTGGTGTATAAGAAGGGTGTGCGTGCAGCTCCTGAGAATTACAGGCTCTTTATCCTTGTTAGATTCTACAGGGAAAATATTTGGGTCATTCGTATTAGTAGCTCTGCAAAAATTGGTGGATGACCTAGGTATTTAAAATTTTGTCCAAACGGGGTTTGGACCAGGATGTAGCACATTCCATAATATTCTGGTAATGAATACCCTTTATAGAGACGCTACGAGTAAGGGTGGAAAGACCATATATTCCATATTTGTGGATTTCCGGGCGGCCTTCGATAGCATAAATAGGCAAAAACTCTGGGCAAAGATGGAAAGATGGGGCTGCCCTGGGTGGCTGCTAAATGTACTCAAGGGTTTGTACTATGATACAATGGTAAGGGTTCGGTTGGACGACAAGGGTGGTCTCTCTGAGCCCATTTACACTAGCATGGGGGTTAAGCAAGGATGCACATTGGCACCCCTGCTTTACTGTATATACACGGCAGACCTCCCGCTTGCTTTTTCTCAAACTATGGGCTGTTGCCCTAAAGTAGGGGGACGATCTTTGCCATGTATGTTATATGCAGATGACCATGTTTTGTTTAACTTTACCTTTAGTGGGTTCAAGAGTATGTTTGAGAAATTAGTTGAATATACGATTAACAAGGACTTACTTATAAACCTGGATAAAACAAAAGTTGATGGTAATGGGAGTTAAATCTATTAAATGCCCTATTCTATCTACTACCATAGGAATAATAACACAGGTTGATAATTTCCCCTACCTCGGTCTTGATATGAGCTCGTCTAGAGCTTATAGTTATATTATAGAGGCCAAAGGCGGTACAGTTGGCTAATCTAATCTGTAAGTTTGCAAATCAGACCACAGGGTACTTCCTGGAGGGGATTTTGATATTATATAGGCAATGTTATGTTCCCTTGATACTTTACAGATTGGATGCATTGGCAATACATAATATGCTGTGGCTTGACAGATTAGAGAGTTATTTCTGGAAAACGGTCCTTGGTCTGCCCCCGGTCGATGCCTATTGAATATATAAGGCTGGAATTAGGTATGACATCGATAAGGAGACAAGCAGTAGCAAGGCAAGGCTCTCTATATCTGAAAAAAAAGTATTGTACTGCACTGTGATTTGCTTTCTCTTTTGGGAAATTCCCAGGGTACTACCTTGAAGGTATCTAGTAAGGACTTTGATAGTTGGGTCGGAAAATGTTTGGAAATGATTGTATTGTGTTTTTGGGATTGGACTAATAATAGTGAACATCTATATAGTTTAAGATCCCATGCCGAAGTAGCGAGTGTTACACATATGTATTTTAGGGTGCAAAAATACATTAAGTGCTGCCCCAGTCCGGCCGTGAGGATGTTTTTGTTACGCTTTAGGACTAATCAGCTGCCCACATTGCTGAAGTTGGGACCAAAATTTAAAATTCTGCGTGAAGAACGTACATGTCATATTTGTAATAACAAAAATGTACTTGAATCAGTGAGACATTTGTTTAGGGAGTATCTTGGATTATCATCGAGATCCTTGGGGTATTTGTTAATAATCTTGAGTATATACAAACTGACAATTTTTGGACATATTGTTTGAACTCGGAAAGTCAAGAGTTTGCATTTTGCGTTATACAGACTATGGAAACTGATAACGAAAAAATGGTCGAACGTTTTGCCCTTGGTAAACCCAGACAACATAGTATGCTGATATATTTGTTTTAGTTTAATAGTTTTAGTTTATGGTCTTATTTTCACTATTTATTATATTAATAATAATAATATGCCCAATGAAATTAATATATGAATTCTTTTTGATGTGAGGATTATGAATTCATTTTAGGAATGAAGTATTAATTGATAGGTTCGGGATAAGTTATGATATGCATTAGTCATATTAATTTTTTGTTATTAGATAATGTGATTTTAGTTGGTCTTAGTAGATGTGTTATTTAATCTACTGAAATTCAAAATTCAAAATATTTGTAAAAGTTTTAATACTGAATACAAGTAAATAAATAATAAAAAAATGTTTTAGAAAGGCTACTTTTTTCCTATATAAAGAAGCATGTAGCTGTATGTATGATCTAGAATGTGAGACACTATAAAGACATATTTGATTTGATTTTGATTCGTTTATTTGATAATGCGCACAAAACCCAAGGGTAGCCAGGCGCAGCAGGTACAAGGTTACTTAAGCTTAGGTTACATACAGAGTATAAAAAAACATAACAATGCGGTAAGTACATGTCAATACACGCCGGGTGGAAGAAAAAACTAACATATTACAGTTTTGAGAGAGTGTACAGGTAAAGGTGTGAGAGCAGAATCATTTTAGACAAGGGTATCGTTGTCGTTGGGTGCCACGAGAATTAATTGTCGTTAGTCCAGAGCCAGTTTTTTACCTTGCATCTGAAATTAGAGTAGGGTAGGTTAGCTCTCAGTGCAATGGGCAGTGCGTTCCAGGCCTGGGCAGCTCTGACAGGGAAGCTTGCTCCGCCCGCTTTGGATCGTCTGAATCTGGGGGTTTCGAGCAGGTAGTGGTTAGTAGCCCTAGTGTGGCGACTGGATGATTTTCTAGTCAGTCTGGCCGAGATGTAGGGGGGAGCAGTGTTGTTGAGCCCTTTGTGGGTAAGCGATAGTGTCTTGAGCAGGACTCTGTCGCTAATTTTGAGCCAGTGGTGGTCTTTCCTAACGTTTGAAATATGTGCTTTACGGGGTATGTCAAGGGCTGCTCTAAGAGCGTTATTTTGGAGGATTTGCATTTTATTTATAATGGATTTGTTTGCACCTGCATAGAGGGCATTGCAATAGTCCAGTTTGGACATAACTAATGCATTGGCTAGAATGATGCAGTTAGTTTTAGAGAGGTAAGGTCTACAGGTCCTGATTAATTTACAGGTGTACGCTGTAGAGGATTCCATAGTGTTAACTTGTTTTTTAAGAGATAAAGTGGAATCGAGGTAAAAGCCTAGAGTTTTTACCTCGGTGGCCACCTTGATTGTGTTACCATCTATGTTGAAATTGCGATAGTTGGGACTCAGTTTTTTTAGGTTGGAGTCGGACCCCAGTATTAATATCTCAGTTTTGTCATCATTTAGGCAGAGGCCGTGGGAGGCCATCCATGCCTGAATGAGGAGGTAGATTTTGTTTACTAGAGCTGTGTCTTCGACAAAGTTGCCTGATAGAGGTATGAGAATCTGCGTATCGTCCGCATAATTCGTATAGGTTACCCCTAATTTGTCAAGTTTGTCGAAGAGAGGCTTAGTAAAGATATTGTACATTGTCGGGGAGACACATGAGCCTTGTGGGACACCACAAGTGATCTGGATTGGGTCCGCTGCCGCTACAGGGGAGAACACTCTCATCGTACGGTTGGCTAGGAAGGATTGTACCCATGCTATAGCTTCACTTGAGAAGTGAGCGGCAGACGCCAGATGGTTGCATAATACTGCATGATCCACTAGGTCAAAGGCCGCTAATAGGTCAAGGAGGAGGAGCATAGCTGTATTACCTTTATCCTTCAGCTCGTCGATTTGTGTCTTGAGGTCAATGAGGGCCGTTTCAGTACCGTGCAGTGGTCTGAAGCCAGATTGCCGTGAACCTAATAGTTGGTGCGTCTCCAAATAGTTTTGGATTTGGAGGTAGGCTACTCTGTCAATGATTTTAAGGAGAAATGGGACCGTAGTAATAGGCCTGTAGTTAGTGGGGATAGCTGGGTCAAGTGTCTGTTTTTTGAGAAGGGGGGAGAACCCAGGATTCTTTGAGGTTGGTGGGTACAGTGCTCGTGTTGAAGGAGGCATTGATAAGTTTCGAGATGAAGGGTGCTAGATCTCTGGCTGCATCCTTGATGATTTGCGCTGGGCAACTGTCACCTTGGCAATTCGACGGTTTAAGGGACAGAATGACCTTTTCAGTTTCCAATATAGAGATAGTGGTAAACCTAAAGGGTTTACCGTTATTTTGGGTGGGTGTGCTGGGTAACTCCTTCAATGGGGTGGTGTGAGTTCCACAAGGGCTCAAAGAGGCTTTTTTCTTAGCAATTTTAGATTGAAGGGTTGTGATTTTATTTGCTAGAGCATTTTGGATACTAGTGCACCAGGATTTGTCCTTGGGGACATTGTCTGTAGGGGCAATAGGATTTTCCAATTCACGGAGAATGGTGAAGAGCTCTTTGGAGTTAGAGTTGGCTTTACTGATTCTATCATTGAATGAATCTTTTTTCGTTTGAATAATTTCCTTTTTGTATTTTTTGGCAAAGTTAGCAAGTGTGGTTTTATTGTCAGCAGAGGGAGTGTGCCTCCAAATAGCTTGGAGTTTGCGTTTTTGGATACGCATTTCTTTGAGATGGGGGGTGAACCAAGAGTTAAGGTGAGTTTCACGTTTACTTTTATGGAGTTTGGTAGGGGCAATCAAGTCTAGCGCTTTGGTCATGGAATTGTTAAATGATTCAACTAACTCACTAGGGTTGGATTCATTGGAACTAGCTGTGAGAGTTGGTAGGAGAAGTGGAAGTAGTTTTTCAGCTGTGATTTCTTTTGTACTTCTTGTTGGCATGGGGGGGTGCTATTTTATTCTTATTAGGTTTGGGAGGTTCGATGTTGGCTGTAAAGCATATAAGATAATGGTCAGTCCATATTTGAGGTAGGATACTAGAGATGGTGATGTTGCAGTTGTGGTTGGCTATCCAGTCTAGTGTACGTCCGTTTGTATGTGTAGGAACTAGGACATTTTGGGTAATGTCGTGATTGACTAGAATGGATTGGATTGCTTGGGCTTGTTTGTCTTCAGCGTCATTAAAACCTAGGTTAAAGTCACCTAGTAGAAGGAGCTGAGTGGAGTCTTTAATGCTGTCAGTGAGGAGGCTGGATAGGTCTTCCAAAAAGTTGCCTAGTGGACCTGGTGGTCTGTACACAAGAAGTATTGTTAGTGTGCTGTTGTTTGAGATAGGTATTTAAGCTGAGAGAAGTTCACACAATGTGAAAGCTGGGTGTGGATCGAGTCTGGCAGCTAGATGTGTTTTGGTTATGATGGCCAGGCCGCCTCCTCTGGTGTTAGGTCGGTCGACTCTTAGGATATTGAAATTATCTGGTATGGCAGTCGAGAGGGCAGGACCAGCTGCATCATGGAGCCAGGTTTCAGTGACAGCAAGGATATCTAAATTGTCCATAGACAGTATACCATCTATTTCGGTATTGTGTGCTATAAGGGACCTAGCATTAATAAGGGCTCCTGATAGTGTTGGACTTATCGTGTTATCTTTGGCAGATCTGGGATTAGGGTGGTTAGGTCTCCTCTGTTTGTAGTATAGGTAATCAAGTGGTTCAGGACGATTTATCGTCGCAGGGTCTGGGAGGTTAGGATTAATGGCAGTGGAGGTACGCGTGGGTACTGGTGGATTGGTTCTTTTATTTTTGATGTCATAAAGTCGTGGGAGCCTAGCTCTAAGTCGCAGGTTTCTCTCTTGCAAGTTGCAGGGTGTAGAGTTGGTAAGGGCCATTGTTATGGTGATGGTTAGAAGAGTCCAGGCTATGGTACCGCGTGTGTGTGAGAAGCAGGTAGTAGCGTACATATTGTGGGAGTGGCAAGATAGTGCCTGTATTTGGCAAGTCCGGTAGGGACTGGGGCGCAGATGTACTATCAATCTAGGTTGGAAGATCCTGTTAGTATCTGTAAGGCGGATATGCTACAGCAAGGGTTCAGACTTGGAGAGTCCTAATCATGGCTAATATGCAAACATATTACAGCATGGCGCCTAGGATTGAGAGTCCTAATCATGGCTAATAATGCATATATACTGGGGCATGGCACCTAGAGATTGACAAAGGCATAAGGTACAGCACAATTTGAAGTGGTCTGAAAGCGACCATAAGGCACAACACAGTTGAAAGTGGCAAGTGTACTCAGGCCACACAGCCATACACAGGTATGTGTATGTGACAAAGATGTAGTACGGGTGTTGTGAGACCAAGCAGCAATGTACAAGTGTACCAGTGTCAATGTTCAAGCAGCATGAGAAGAGTGACTTGAAGTCAATTACTAGTAGCAGTGTGAACAAACAGTGCAACAAGGTTACAGTAACGGTTTGGGTAGTATGCTGGTGGTGAGCTTCTTACCCTGAATAGGTGCATGCATAATCAGGATGTTGTAGGTGGGTTCCAGGAGGAGCAGGAGACCTGGCACTCGGCACTTTGTGGTTCCGAGACAAAAGGCACTTTTTACGGAGAAGGGTGGCAGCAGGTGGATGCCTGTGATGGAAACAAGTCCAAATAGCAAGGTTCGATAGGGGCGAGTGCCTCGCGCCTGCCAGCGGCGTACAGGGGCAAACAGGGCAGCTTGGCCTTATAGTGGCCTTGGGGTGGCCGCCGGCTATTCCGCCTGCCGGCGGAAGTTCCTGTTTATGTAAAGCAAAGACGCGTTGCCTAGCAACGAAGTCGAGGCCGAGCCTCGCTTTCATCCCGCATCGTGCCCGACATTTTGTTTTTTTGTAATGTCGGCGCGTGCGGGTTGTGGGCCAAAAGGTGGGTAAACATGCAAGTGAGGCACTGCAGTAGTGGCAGGAAGTGCCCAGGAGGGGTGCGAGCAGGGGATTCCACTGGATGGCACACCTGGAGTCCTGGCTGTGCCTCGGTGTGTGCTAGGGGCTCCTGCCCGCTCCGACGGTGCAGAGGTGGGGGCTCCTGCCCGCTCCGAAGGTGCAGAGGTGGGGGCTCCTGCCCGCTCCGAAGGTGCAGAGGTGGGGGCTCCTGCCCGCTCCGATGGTGTAGAGGTGGGGGCTCCTGCCCGCTCGCCGGAAGGTTACTGATGTCAGTTATTTCGTACAGCATGCACCCACTTGCATGGGGAAATAGAGCTCATTTAAAGAGCATTTATTGAAGAAGGTGCATCTCAAAAGGTCTCTGGGGTCCAGTGGAGATGGGGTTAAAAACCTCAAATACGATGACGGAAGGCAACACTGTATTTTTTATATGCACCGGGATGTGTAGTGTGATTGTAAAGAACACACCCACTTGATAAAGACCCCAGAGCCTTCTCCCCTCGTATCCCAGCAGCGGAGAAGGGGAGATCTGTGTCGGTCCAAAACTAATTTATTTCAGGCAAAGCCCATCAAAGCTTTCAACCAAACATAATTTGCAATAATAATATAAAAACAGCACATACATGTGTATGTATAAAAACATAGTGTTGGTGTTATTTTTGACCCATGTCAGGTTCTGTAGCAGTCTCAGACAAAATGTTGCTATCTCGATAAGCCGTGATGGTAAACCAGTCACATCGGTACGGTGTGGCTGAGAAGCACAATATTTGTCTTCTATGTTTATGGAAAGAGATAGGTATTATGATGTTGCAGTAGTAACACCATACTTAAGGTTACACAGCAATTTAAATAGGTATATGTGGAAACGTCATCGTCTGCCACTTTTGAATACGTCCATGAAACACCATATTTTGCAATAGAAACGTTTGGCCACATCCAAACATACATGGAATTCTTTTGATAAATGTGTTGGAATGCTCATGTTTAAGAAAACACGATAACAGGATTAATATCTTGAAATTTCTTTAATTTAGGAGATTTTTGGTGTAGCCGGATTTAATGTTTGATGTGTAGTCTGATGGACTATGTTAATGTTTGTGAAATAGGCCATTTGGACGCAGTGATTGTGGAAATTAACCTTGTCATTTCCAACATGTACATTGATATAGGTAACCTGTAAGCAAAGCTTGCCCTCTATAATAATTATATATGTTTATATCTGCATAAGTACAGATTTACATTACGCATAGATTGCGCTTCAAATACGAACATGAAAATAGGGTTTTTCCTCCGGTAGCAGTTGTTCCGGTCCATGGGCCTTCGCCACATCCAGCATCCAGATCAGAACACTCACGCCAAATGTAGTCAAGTTTCATAAACACATTCATGCCCAATAACATTGGAAATAAAAGGACTATTTCCATAATTCATGAACAATAGTCCTTCCGGAACACATGTAAAGTTGACCACTTTGATGCTCGAGATTTCTGGCATGTAACCTTGCCCTGCGCTGGCGCACGCCACAAACATGTCCATAATCCAATCCGCCAAACTCAATGAAAGGTCTTTAAAAAAATGTATCACTAGATTAACAGCAACACGGTGGGCACAGATGGACAGCACACACTGATCCACACAAAAGACAAATGGCCACATCCGCAAGAAACACATCACACAAGCCCAGCTGAAGAAAGACATAAGCACAAGATATTAAACAAGATGTGTTTGCCAAAGCAGCCCTGCCACTATGTGCATAACACACACAAAAAGAAGACAACATGCAATTAACAAGTGTTCATTTGAACAAAGGGAATCATGAAAACAGAATTTCCATGAGCAGTTAAATGCATCTGGTCACCATGGAAAACAGGGGGGTCATTGCTGCAGATACCGAACTGGGCAACATGACATGCTGTGATCCCACATGAAGGCACACACGCATTCATGACTCTTCCGGTGCTTCGCTGTTCCTCTGATCCACAATTGCTGTGCTAGGAATCAAAATATATGTTTCATCATGGCTCACTGTACATAAGCACATGCAAACAGACATTGGCAATGCCAACAGTTTTGGCTTTTGTATAGGCGTGGGAAAGGCATTTGCCTTAGCGCCTACAAAATGGTGCAAGTGCATGGTCATATAATAGCAATGGCTTGCAAATGCCTAATACTCATACGCAAGACAAAACTGTTGGCTTTGCCAATGCTTATTTTTAAAAGGACGATATTGAAGAAAGCGCATAGTGCTTATAAATCGAGGGGCTGAAGGCAGATCTGGTTATGACATTTGTATTACATCAGTAGCACGTTTACAGCTGCAATTAAATCATTACCTCCCAGAAGACTGCTTTGTCAAAACACTTCCAGGCACTTCTAGCACAAAGTTTGATAGTACGGTTTGATAAAGCTACCTCAAAGAGATGCCAGGAGGATGTGTTTTGGATGTAGAGGTGAAGGAAGTGGGTGGGAATGGTCATAGGGATGAGTACAGCAATGGGCAGCCAATAGGTGGGTAAACAATCTCCCTAGCTGTATGAAATAAGGTTTCAGGTGGCACTTTAGCACCAGCCAATAGCCAGAACTAATAAGTATTTGCAGAATACACAACGAACAGCAGAACAACACAAATCCACACACACCTATCCTGGCCACGCAGGCAAAAGGATCCAAGCTACCAAAACTAAAGCAAGATGAAACATGTTTGAAAAGACAAATACATCGACAAAACGCACACTCTGAGACATGCACTTGACCGACCACGCCCCAGAGTACAAACCATGTAGATCTATAGTGACAGGCACCTCCAATGTCATGTGTTGTCCAAGTTCATGCACACGGTTGTGACACCGAAGTTGGCATGTGAAAAACACAAACACACACACACACTTTTTATCATAAGAAAACCACCAACCCTTCATTTGTTGTCAGCCCTCCTCTAAATCTATGCGATGGGATCAGAGGCCTTTTAAACTAAAAAGAAAAATCACAAGCTCGCAAAAACCAAAGAAGAACCTCTCAAACCTTTGGAGTACATTTATCATCAGGAGGCAGTGTTGTTCTTTGAGTCTTTCAGTATATTCAGCCATTAGCTCCCCTCCCAATTGAGTGTACGCCTTAAGCAAAGCACAGTCAAGCTGTCCTTCACCACTATGTCCACCCTCCATAGATAAAGACATAGTCTCAATTATGTTGGTAGCTGAAAGACTCAGATGTGAGTCGAATAACTCCCCGATTTCGGGAATATTGCCCTTCAGAACATAAAGACAGCAAAGGTCACAGCACTGCTAGAAAGAAAGTCGGTCTGAATGCTTCCATTTCAGGCCTAGCCCCACTCTAAATGTTCTAGCTAAACTTGCGAGAAAGAAGTTTAACCTCACAGGTGCAGAACTTTACTAAGGGCGACGAGGGCTATAGTTAGTACAGGCTGGCTTGCGCCCAGGCCATGGCACAGTAGTCATCACATCACACTTGGATGTCTTGAGGTGGCATGCGGGTGTGAGCGGAACCTGGGTACTGGCGCAGCATGACGTATCGGCAGATCCTCTCCCACCTGCACCGTGCTGGTGTGCGCGGCATTAGTCTGGATGGAGGATGGTCATACTGCCATTTCCATTCCCTGCTCGTAACTTGGAATGTGGCATAACCTCAGGGCTATTCCTTCTCCAATCTACTGTTTCATTTCCATGTGGCTGCACTTGTATAACTCCACAGATGATACGGAGCTCATTTTCAGGAGCACGCGAAGTGCCCAAAACACGACTGATAACTTCATGAACTGCCTTTTTGCTACTAACTCTTGGATAGGAGAACTCAGTTAAAACTGAGGCAATTCAAGACACACATCTTTCAATGGGGGCTTCCCAGTCCTCATGGCTGGGTGATGTTTGGCCCAAACAACTAAATACATAACTGCAAACCCCCCCCAAGAAAGTAAAAAGCTATTGGGTCTTCATAGCCACTGAAAGATGTCATCTCAAAAGGAGGCAGTAGCTGAAAAATGCTTCTTTGCCATGGCAATGCTTAACACACCTTGCCCTACCTTACCCGCACGTCCTAAGACCGGGCAATCCGGACACAGTCTATGCCAACTGTCTCTACATGAGAAAAGCAAACTCAATTGCGGTGGCTACAACGGGTTCAGAAATCCAGCGGCCCACACGCTCTCGAGGCTTAAGAAAAGAGAACCATTTTCCCAAGCCTTGGTTTCCTTGCACTGGTTGCAGCTTGCAAACAGATGTGAAGCCTTATATGTATAAATCAATCACCATTAAAGGTCCACTATTTATCAAGTCTAGATTTGGACTATGTAAGCCCAAATGATCTCCATGGTCCGAGTACTCCAACCTCATACATCTTTCTAAGACACCTACAACAGGGCTGCAAGGCTGAGGGTTCCCAACCAGGTTATGGAATCTTCTGCACACTGGCTCATAACCACATCAGACTATTCTCGGCCTCTGCGTAAGGTTAATATAGGCAGGGGGCCTCCTTGGAGTCCACAGCGCAATCTACAAATCCAATGCAACTTAAAAGGAATCGCACAATAAAATGACCTGGTTCTCTCTGTTTGTTTCATGGACTGTCTATCCAACAGAGTCGGCACCTTGACTACTTTGAATCGGATAATGACACAAGTAAATCAATTGCTTGCAAATTAACCCATACCAATTAATTTTTTTAATTCATTTTATTGTTTAAAGTGCAGACCTTGCTCGAGAGCAGCAGGGCGATGTACTGAGTGCGGGTAGCCAGCATTTGGGCTGGCATCTTTTAACAGTAGTGTAGTACTGTGGTCTGTGCGTCCATTGGAATTAGTCCTTGGTCGGGTGTTGTTGAAAGAGATTTGTCAAATTGGAGAATTGTGGGGCATTCCGAGCAGACACTGGGATCGAGTTCCAGAGGGTGGGTGCATGACGAGAGAAGGATTATTTGCAGGTCCTCTTTCGGACGAGTTGCGATTCAAGAAAGTTGGTCGATTTGCTGCGCGAGGAGCATGTGCCACCAGTTATGTGGATGTTAGCCACCAGGTACGCTGTGTGCTACTCATCACTGCTTTATAGTTGATACATGCAGTCTTGATCAGTATCATGGATTGGAATGGAAGCCAATGTAGTTCACGTAGGATGGGAGTAATATGGTCACATTTCCGTGCTCCTGTAATAAGACGTGCTGCAGCGTGGTGTCCTATTTTTAGCGGAGCCAAGTGAGCAGATGGGAGCCCTGTCAGAAGAGCATTTCACGCATCGAAGTGCGAGACCACAGGGGCCTGCACCTTGGTCCAGAAGGGTTTGATTTTTGGAAGGGTAGAGATTCTGAGCCATGCTATTTGGGCCTTCTTGGCTATATGTTTCTGGAAGGACAGATTGCTGTCAATGGAGAAGTCTAAGGATCGTGCTGCATTTGAGAGTTGAGGATCAAATCCTTCTCAGAGAACATCATTGAGCTATTGTTGGACAAGTTGTTTTTTAGGGAGGACCGATGAGGACGAAAGTCTTGGATGGATTTAGTTTGAGGTAGGCAGTCGACATCCAGGACTGGATGATGGCTGGGTAATCGCAGAGACGAATGATGTCCTGTGCGCTATTTACTCTCATGTACAACCAAGTATCATCTACATATTGGTGGATGGCTATATTGGGATCTTTGAGGAGAGTGCCCAGAGGCTCCATGTAAAGGTTAAAAAGGGTTGGTGAGAGAGTGGAGCCTTGGGGGACTCCGCAGGAGACCTTGAGTTGGTAAGAACGCGAAGAGTACATCTAAACAGCCTGGTGTTCGCCTAAGAAATAGGAGGTAAACCAATTCAAGACACTGTCAGAGAATCCCACCCAGCAGGGTGAGAAGGGTGCAGTGGTCGATAGTTTTGTATGTAGCCAAGAGGTCAAGGAGGAGAAGGATGCAGGAGTCGTTCGTATCCATGATTTGGAGAGCATCATCCACCACCTGGATAGTGGCTGTCACGAAGCTACACTTTGGGCGGAACCCTGACTGATAGTCATTTAGGAGGTGGGGTTGTTCAATTCTCGCAAGTAGTTGTGGAGCAACTATGTTTTGCAAGATTTTGCAAACAAATGGGAGGTTCGTAATGGGCCTGTAGTTAGTCAGGTCATCTGGATCTAGAGTCGATTTTTTTGAAAGTGGTCGTATGAGACCAGTCTTGAGGGTGACCAGGAATGATACTTCTCTGAGGGAGGCATTGATGCTGAGGAGTGCATTGAGCACCGGGCCGTCAATTGTTTAATGACGGAGGCCAGAATTATAATTATATCATCAGAGTAAGAAGTAGGTTTGAGGGAGGCAATCTTTTTGAGGAGATCCGGGGGGAAAGAGAGGAAAGAATTTGGCCCAGAGGGGCAGTGTGCGTGCCAGGGTACAGGGGATGCCAACGCTGTGAGAGGTTGATTCGATGGTCTCTTGTATTGTCCCTTTTTCATCAATAAAAAATGTGTTCATTCTGTTGCATTTTCCCAGATTTGCTGGTACCTCGAGGTTGGATGAGTTTGGTACAATGCTTTACTACTTCAAAGGGGGATTTGCACCTGTTAGAGGCTGCCGCAATTGTGGTGGAGTAGCATACAGCGTTTGCCTTGGTAATCAGAATCCTACGGTTTGCGTGCAGATATTTGAGGTTGGTGAGGTCGCCCGAGTTATGGTTTTTACACCACCATTTCTCTACGGCTCTTATTGAGTGCTTTTTGCAGGCTAGCTCGGTGGTGTACCATGGGGCAGATGGTTTAGTTTTAGCCTAGCTGGATTTTAGGAAGGCATGAGTGTCCACCGGTTTCATAGCAGAGTTGCTGAATAATTCCAAAAGGATATAGGCATTCCCAGTGGTGGGGAAGTCTACAAAGATTGCTTCTAGCTCATTGACCGGGAAGGTTTTGAATGAGCGGCATTGAGTGAGGAGGGTATTTAGCCTAATCTTTGTGAGCCACAGTCGAGTGAGTGACTAAAGAATGGGGAGCGCCTTCAGGAACTCATGCTTGCACACCTAAACAAACATACAGGCCTACTGACTTCTCAAAGCATCATTGATGCACCCTCTCACACAAGTGTAGGTCAAAAACAATCACATAATAAACCAGCCTGAACTCATGCGATTTAAAAGATTTGTTGCAGAGAGATGACAGTAAGAGCTCATTTAAAAGATATATCAGAATTAAATTAGATTTAAGTTATGAGCAATACTTGTTCCGGATTGCAACAGGAGGAGTAAGACATCTGTATATTAAACTGTGCCTTGGAATTTTTCCCCTACATTTACTCACTAGGGTGTGAATGGATCGACCCAGAAAGAGAGTATGAACGTCATTTCTAAATCTTCTGTCCAATCTCATCTGGTTACTTCCGGTGCTGAAAGCAAACAAAGTATTCACTGTGATTGCAGCTTTAGACAGTTGTAGAAATTCCCAATTGGGTGTCAATTGTTTTTGCAGTTACAAGTTTCTTAATTAGGGTTTATAATCTCAAGTGGTGGCTTTTAGATTATGCTTTATTTCCTTTTCGTGGCATATATGATGTAAATGTATGAAATAGCTTTCATCTGAATGGTTTGTTTTATTTACATCATGGGATTTAGTCTGATGATTTTATATGAAATGTTTTTAATGTTCAATTTGTTCCTGTGTGCTTTTATGGTTGTAACCGAAATAAATCATTAATCAATCAGATCAGATAAACCTTAATTTACTCTCTCTATCACCGAGTCTCTGTTCCCCAATTCACTCAAATAGAGTGTAAAGTCCTTCTCTACAGTTACCCTTACCGTACCTTTCGTGGAGGAACCTAAGCACAGGATTCCCATCTGGGGTCTATCTAGAAACCTAGGATTGGGAGGTGTCTCCCCTCTCTCTCTATATATATATATATATATATATATATATATATATCTTTCTTTCTCTCTCCCTGTCTCTCACTTTTCTATCCCTCTTACTGCCTCTCTCTTTCACTTTACTCACTCACTCTCCCCCTTCTCTCAGGCTTTCTCCCTCCCTCCATATGTAAGGGAGGCATGGTATTATATGTGGACACTGATACAAGAGCTGCAAGTTTGAAAATCTTTATTGATGGTTTAAAAGGGGTTGGAAAACTCCTATATTGCCTGATAACTAAGATGGGATTATTCTCGACCATCAAACAAAAGAAAATACAGTCCTAGTCAGTCCTTAGTCAAAATAAAATGGCCTATAGTAATACATCTAATGCCTGCCATCTTTCTAATACAATAAATGTGTAAAGGGAATGTGTAATGCAAAAAGGAAAATCAGTGTTCAAAAGAAATGCCAGTATGGCTGACTAAACTCCCTTCCCCACGTTTTGTAGCATGGGGTAAGGTGGCACACTTGGACCTCGTAACACACTCTGGCTTCGGACACAAGGATGCAGTTTGTTTCGTGGACCAGGGCCCACTTGGCCTTCCACGAAAAGTCACTAGTTTATCCGCCGGAACCTCTCGGCTTTCTCTCACTCCAGCCCAGGTCACCTTTTGCTTGTAATACACTTCAACAAAAGTTTGTTTCCTTCTGGTTACCACAATTCAGTGCAGGTTTCCCTCTGCCGGGCTCAAACCTTTCAATCACAATTTGTGGGCGTGCCCTTCCCCAAGCTTCAATCACACCTTCATAGGCTTCCCTCCGTCGGGCTCAAGCTTCCTTTCATCTTTCTTCCACTGTCAAAGACTTTCGAAACTGCAAGGCTTTTGCTCTTACCTCTACATGACCACTTTGACCTACTTTCCTCAAATGTCACTTTTTTTCTCCTACACCAAGGCCTCTTCGTAAATGTAGTTTTGAGCAGGGTACTTATTTCAAAGTTCAAAGATATCTCTCACATTTAGGTTTCCCTCTGTCGGGATCAAACCTAATAGTTCAAATCGTGCATCTCAGTTTCTTTCTCTTCCTGTCGCTTCTACAGCATCACACATTTCACAGAGACTTTCGATGGGGCAATCTTCTTTCGCCGGACCACTCTGTTACTTTGTATCTTTAATTTACAGTTATTTACAATGCTTTGCTTTCTCTCGCATCTTATCTGCACACGCGCAACCTTCATTTGTCAGATATTGTTACCATCAAGTTTCATTTAACACAGACCAGACTTTCATTCCATTTATCAACTCACCGGCTGTGTTAATTCATTTTCGTCTTTCGCGGCTTTGATCCTGAATTCAAGGCTGATACCACAACTGCCGCCGCACTTCCCCAACTCTGCCGTTCACCCGGGAGGGTGGCTGGTATCGTTGAAACACAAAAGAGGTTTTTCTCTTCTCTCTGACTGGGCTTCCTTGCGCAACCTCCAATGCCCTTCGGAGGTAACAATCTCTCACAGGGGTGTCCAAGGTTTCTCCGTACCATAGTTATGTCCATCCGCCTGGTTCGTCGTCACCCTGGAAGAACTGCTGCTTCTCATGCATCACCTTGCTCAGAGCGTGTCTCAGTGTTCCACCTTTTAACCATGTGGGGAGAGCAAATAGGTACCAGGTGTACGTAATTAAGATCAAGTGCCTGACCCTGCATGATCTTATTAGTGGGACATGTCCAATGTATTGCATTGGCGGTACTCCTTTTAGCCTCAAACCTCCTCTTCCACGGCTCAGTGTTTGGGTAGGAAAGGGGGGGGGGGAGAATCTGGGAAGTTGGAATATCCTATAAAATAGGATGGGACAGGGGTATTTGGAAAGGGGGATACCATGTCTCGCCATCAGGGGTTCCTCCCTCACTCCCCAAGGACGCCTCACCCAGGTGATCCTCCCGCACTTGTCAACCCCCAGGGTCTGGATCCACAGGCAATGGTCGTGCCCTGGCCACCTTAGAAAGGGATCCTATATATTCTAGTGCAGTGTTCACCGCACCATAGTTAAGGTGTGTACCTAGTTCCACTGGAAACCCGACAATTGAATTGCTAATAATGCTTTCTGGATGTATTTGGCTGATATTTTGCAAACAAAACAGATTAGATATTTTGGGAAAGATTTGTTAAAAAATGAAAAGGTTATTAAGAAAGCACACTGTTTTCGGCCTATTCCCATACATTTTCCCATAAACAAAAACACCATATTTCTGCGCGGCATCGGGCAAAAACTGCTGGATGGAATTGGACTAAATAAGAAACCCCTTGGGCAAGAAGCGTTGACTCGATTTCCTGGACGGATCTAGGGTTATTCCACACAGAAGTTTTTTAAATATTTGATGGGGATCCGGGTACCCCATTATCCCCAAATGATAGTTATATCTCCCATGGTGCTTTGCAGAAGAGAGGATTTTCAGAATTAAAAAGCCACAATTTATTTTGTGCTCGTTGCGATCAATTACTGCAGTTATATCAGGGGAATGCGAATACGAAAAGTGCAAACAAAGATTTCTGGAGGAGGAAAAAGTTTGAAATCGCATCAGGCCAGAGGTGGGGATGGGAAAGAGAATATCATGTGAAGCTGGGGTTTGGGGGTGGTCTGGGGAGCTAGTTATAGTTCAGACGTTTTCGCATTCTCAGGGGAATCTCAGAGGTTACTGCAGTAATAAAGCAAGGCGCCCGGAAACAAAAATGCACCACAGGAGCGGTGTCGCAGTAATTGGCACGTAATTACAATGCGACTACCACAGTAATTATCGGAGGATTATCAGGGGAATGGAAAGTAGGGAAAATAAATAAATGGGGGCATCTGTTGTGATCACATACACTAGGCAGTGGGAAATGGGTCTTTGTGACAGTGACCCTGGCCAGTGGGGCAACATGTACAGTGGCCACGTCCGAAGGTCATGACTAGTAGGCTTGAAAGAAACCTAGTGTTTTAAAATATACAGTGGGCATGGCCGAAGCCATACTCACTGGCCAGAGCCGAAGGCCCTATAGGTGGAACATGTACAGTGACCACAGCCAAAGGCCATGGTTAATGGATCCTAAAGAAACCTATGGGTGCAACATGTACATGCCATGGTTCGAGCCCTTGAATAAACTATGGTATAACAAACCCCTTGAAATTCACTGAAGAAACGTTTGTTAAGGTGATCAGATTCATGGTTTGAAATTGCTGGCAGTTATTTATTTCCTGGATATAGCTTAGGAGTGCCTAGTAGCTTGACACCACAAGCTACCAGGAGTTACTTCCGGTGACTGGTGCTCTACGACCATACCTATCTGACATTCCCTCGGTGTCTGGGAATTTATATAAAAGGTGTATTATGAAACCGCTAGAACATATTCAAAGGATAATAGGTTACAGTTTGCATCTCGTTTGAAAGTTAGATTTGTGGCCCGTTATGTGTTAGCTCCTCGTGCTGCAGGAAAGAAGGAGCAATGTGGTATCCCAGAAGAGAGAAGGCCCCAGAGATAAAGAAACATCAGCAGAGATTGTGCAGTAACAGAAACAGGAGCAGTGGTAGAGTGATGGACGTACTGGCAAAACCTAGCTAAAGACTCAACGAGAGGTCGCAGCACGACAGACCTACTAAAAGGAAATGAGAGGGAGGAATGCAAAAAGGAATGGAAGAAGCAACAGTCAGCAATAGAGCAAATGAGAGCAACGTGGCAATAGTGAGATGGCATAATGATGTTTGAATTGTGTGCATAGCAGCGTTTGGGAAAGAAATGCAAAACCCACCATCTTTCAGCACTTCAGATTGGCTATTCTGGTGTTTGCATCGCTCAATGTTAAAACGCTATACAAAAATAGAATTTATTAGAATCTTTGCATTTCTTTTAGTCTTCTTGCACACTCATTTCTTTTTAAGTTATCCATTCAATAAATGTTCACCATCCTGAGAACTCATTCATGAGGCATTAAGAGCTCCTAGGCCACGATGAGTAGCTCCTGGTTAGAGGAAAATCCTGACATTCAGGAGCTACTTACAGCTCTTGCTCCACAAATTCCAATTTCGACTCCTGCAGAATTTAAGCAACAAAACCCTTGATATTATGCGGATTTGGGAAGTGATGATCATCTTGACTCGGCGTCGGCCCTGTTGCAAAGCCCATGAGCACATACATAACAGATGGGATTCACAATGACAAACAAAATTAGAGGCCGGAAAGATAGCTCAGTGGGTTGCGTGTGCCCTGCTTGGGTCTGTGTGTGATCTGCTGGTCGCAGGTTCGAATACCGGCATAGCCAAATCAGCCTTCCATCCTTTCGAGAACGATAAATGAGTACCATATTGTATGTACATGTGTTCTACGGCGTAAGCACTATATAAATAACAAATCATTAGATCCTAGGAGGGTCATCAATAGGGGGACGCCGAGCGCCGAGTTAAGATCACTTCCCACATGCACTGAATTTCAAGAGTTTTGTTGCATTAAATCTGATCACCTTAACTGTCCCTTAACTAAAGTGTTTTCAGTATATATATACATATACTGAACAAACGTTAGTAATGCACATAATGATGCGTCTGCATCGTATGTGGAAGTTAGATTTGCATACTGCTATGTTCTAGCTCCTCGTTCCCCAGTAGTAGCTCTTGGTCACTGCTTAATGCGAAATACCCAGGAACTACCTTTAGCTCCTGCTTATGCAATCTTAATTTCGATTCCTGCTACTGGTTGGTTAAAGAACATTTTGGAAACATAACAATGAACACAGATCTTATTACTTGACAAATATGTCTGTGATAAACAGATTGACTTCTTGAATAACTAAGTACATAATGCACACATGGATTGGTGCCAATTCTTATTTTTTTCAGAACACTGAACCCAACATTAAAGTGTTTGTAACCATAAATCATATGTACTCATTCTAACAGCCTTAGGATTTGGATGCGAGGATAAAATGGCTGTGGCATCTGTCACACCATGAGGCCGCAAGGGCTGTCTAGAAGAGGAGAAGCAGGTCTCGGTGCAAGGATGTCGATGCATAAAGAGTTGTGAGCATGCACTGTCCCAGTGTACAGACCTCCTTCGAGAATTGCATGGACCGAGGTTAATCTACCAACCAAAAACACTTGCAAACACCGGTTATTAACATCAGCACTGGCTTGTCATATCACTTTCACATGCTTTCAGAACAACCCATCCAATCACACACAAGCACAATATTACAAATAGAGTGTTAGGCAAGATTGTATGCAGTACCCTTTGGGAGACTACACCAACCGTGTCATCCTGGCAATAGGTAACCCAACCTTGGGTATAAGTCTGTACTAAACAGGTTGGTAGAGTGACTGAGCAGCCAGGCTCATCTCAAGAGGGGTCAATGTGAGCAGTAGGGTTTTTACACAGAGGATCACATTGACAATTATTCAAACAAACTCTTACACTCAATGTTTCTTGATTAAACAAGTATTCATTTATTTAACAGTCAGTTGGATAAGCCTTCTTCAGAAGGGAGAAATATATAAGTAACACAAAAATACACTTCAAAATATTTCTCTAAATCAGCAAGTACCCATTTGGGATGGCACGCAGGTGGTTCCTACACCCTGAAGTGATTAAATAACTAGGACACTGTGGGCATTAATATATCACTGGTACATTTAGAGCAATACTGAGTTTGGTGTCTAAGAAAATGGTTTTGGAATAAACAAAGGTTACACATATATTCTGAAGCAGGTAAGTACTTTTGAACCCCTCGATGCATAGTAAATTAATCCTTTCCTGGAGGAAAGATAAAGCAAAAAGTCAGAGGTAAGAAGAGTCTTTCAGGGAGCCAGGCTAGCCTATGTTTTTTGAGCAAAAATATAGGTGAGCTGAAGCACTTCCTGTAAGTAAGTATTGTATTGTATTGTTTATTTATTTATAGAGCGCTCCTGGCCGTTGAGCAACTGGGCGCTTGCAGTGAAATAAATCTTAGGTTACAGGTGCATGACTCTGTTACATTTCTCAGGTTACATACATATATTACAGTTCCATTACATTTCTTAAGTTACAGTATCATATATTACAGGCTCATATGTCGAGCATTACTTACAAGGCATATTCACTTACAAGAGAGATATATTACATTTATCTTAATCTTTTGTGTAGCACTGTCGGATGACTTACAGTATAGCTAAGTTACAGTTACAATGAGAATACAAAGTTTTTGGTATAGTTGGGGCGTTTAGCGGTCGTTATTTTTAAGCCAGAGTTTAGCGTTAGCTTTGAACACATGGAAGGAGGGGGTGGCTCTAAGTGTATGTGGGATGGAGCTCCATAGCTGCGCTGCTCGAACCGGGAAGCTGGACCCACAGGTTCTTTTTAGTTTAAAGTTAGGGACTTTGATGCTATTTGAGAGAGCCTTTCTGATGGGACGTTCAGATGTGTGCTTGGTGAATTTTTCTGACAGGTATGCAGGAGCTTAATTGTTCAGACAGTTATGTTCAGGGTTTTGAGTTTGATACGGTCATTGATGGCCAGCCAGTTGACGGCTCTTCTGTGGGTAGATATGTGTTGTCCTTTGGGTATGCCTAGGGCTGTTCTGAGGGCATTGTTCTGCAGGGCTTGGAGTTTGTTAGTGTTATGTTTGCTGTTGCCTAGGTACAGTGCATTACAGTAATCTAATTTGGAGAGGATGAGGGCTCGCGCAATGGTGGTGCAGCTAGCTGTCGAAAGGTATGGTTTGCAGGCATGGATAAGTTTGCAGGTATAGCTGGTTGCTGAGGCTGTAGCATTTACTTGCTTGTCGAGGGTGAGGGCCGAGTCTAGGTAGAAACCTAAGGTTTTTACTTCTTTGGCTACCTTTATTTTGATGTCATTGATCGTGATGGAATTGTAAAGCTGGGGTAGTTTGTTCAGTTTATTGGTAGAACCTATGATTAGGAGCTCGGTCTTATCGTCTTTAAGACATAAGCCAAGAGTGGCCATCCATATTTGGATGATTTGGTAAATTTTGTTTATGAGTCTGGTGTCTTTTTCATAGTCGCCTTGGATTGGGATGAGGATTTGGGCATCATCTGCGTAATTGGTATATGAGACCCCTAGCTTATCCAATATATCAAAGAGAGGCTTTGTGAAAATATTGTATAGCGTGGGGGAAACACATGACCCTTGAGGGACTCCGCAAGTGATGGGGACTGGATCCACTGCTGATGAAGGAGAGAAGACTCTTATAGTTCTGTGGTCCAGGAATGACTTTATCCAAGCCGTGGCTTTTGTGGAGAAGTTGGCTGCTGATTTGAGGTGATTGCACAGTACCTTGTGATCTACCAGGTCGAAAGCAGCTGATAGGTCTAGAAGTAGGAGAATAGACACATCTCCTCTGTCTTTACGCTCGTCTAGCTGGTTTTTAAGATCAAGGAGGGCCGTTTCGGTTTCATGTCTAGGTCTAAATCCAGATTGTCTTGACCCTAGTAGATTGTTGCTCTCCAGATAATCTTGGATCTGAAGGTATGCGGCTTTATCTAAGATTTTAAGGAGGAACGGGACTGTTGTTATTGGCCTATAATTAGTTGGGACGTTGGGGTCCAGGTTAGCTTTTTTTTAGTAGAGGTAGTATCCATGCGTCTTTAAGGTTTGTTGGCACAGAGCATGATTTAAATGAGGAGTTAATGAATGATGTGACAAAGTGGGCTAGTTCATGAGCAGCCTCTTTGATAATTGGGGCTGGACAGGTATCCCTGAAGCATCGGGATGGTTTCAAGGACAAGATGATGTTTTTAGTTTTATTGGAGAAGGCTCTAAAGCTAAATAGGTTAGGGGGTTTGGTTTGGTTAGTGGCAAGTTCCTGGAAGATGGTTTCTTGCGTGGAGAGGGCGGTGTTGTGGAGGGCAGATTTGTTAGCTCGTATTTTGTCTTGTAGCATTGTGATTTTGTTGCATAGGGCTTTTTGAAAGTTAGTGCACCAGACTGTCTTTGATGCAAGAGTCTATGGGTGCAATTGGGGATTCTAATTCTCTCAGAATGGAGAAGATTTCCCTGGTGTTCGAATTGGCTTTTTTGATTCTGTCATTGAAGGTCTCTTTTTTAGCCTGAATGATTTGTTTTTTGTAGCTGTTAGAGAGGGCAGTGAGAAGGTCTTTGTTGTGAGAGGAGGGGTTTTTTCTCCAGCGGGCTTCTGCATGTCGTTTCTCTTTGTGTAAGGCTTTTAGCGCGGGTGTGAACCACGTGTTCAGATGAGCAATGGGTTTTGATTTAGTGGGTTTCAGCGGCGCAATGGCGTCGATCGCTGAGTTGACGGTGTTATTGTACAGGTCAACTAGATCGTTAGGGTTAGAGAGCTGGCTGGAGTGATTAGTGATGGGTTGGAGCAAGGGGAGAATGTTAGCGAGTGTTATATTTTTTTTGCAACGGGTGAGGGCAGATGGAGCATGAGGTTTGATAGATTTAGGTTGTGGGAGGTCCGAGATAGTCAGGGAGATCAGATGGTGATCAGTCCAGATACACGGTTCAATTGCCGTTATGAGGGAGGTGCAATTGATGTCTGCGACCCAGTCCAGTGTGCGACCTTTAGAATGAGTGGGGCCGTTATTTCGAATAGTGAGGCCTGCCTCCTCAATAGCGTTAGCTATAGTGGAGGCATTAGAGTCTTTTGGGTCTTTGTAGACTAAGTTGAGATCTCCTAATAGGAAGATTTGAGTTCCCGGTTTGGCATTCATATTTAGTAGGGTGGTTAAGTCCTCTTCAAAGGTGCCTAGTAGACCGGGGGGTCTGTAGATCAGGAGTATTGTGATAGTACGTGTGGCCGAGATTTCTAGTTTAAGGGAGAGTAGTTCAGCTGACGGCATAGTGAGGCTGTCTATTTCTTTGATAGTGAGATTGTCTCTACAAATAAAAGCTATGCCTCCTCCTTTGGAGGTTTCCCTGTCTTCTCTGAAGATGGTGAAGTTAGGGGGTATGGCTATCATGAGGGCAGGGCCAGCGGCTTAGTGAAGCCATGTTTTGGTAACTGCTAGGAAGTCAAGTTGATAAGTTGACAGGTGATGATATCAGCAATTTCCGAGGCGTGAGCTATTATGGATCTGGCGTTGATGAGACCACCCTTCAGGTTTTGAGTTATTTGCGTGTTATTGCTAGTGTGGACCTTATTAGGCAGAGTTTCAGAGGAATTGGTACAAAGGGTTAGATTGCAGCTAGGTTTCCTTGTGTGCCTGATTCGGCTGGTATGTTTGAGCTCATTCTTAGCGTGGCTAAGGGGTATGTGAGTGCTAGGTGGTTTGGGAAGTCTGTAGCCTAGTCTGAGGTTTCGTAGTTCGGTGGGGTAGGCTTGGCTCTGTAGGGCCTGGGAGAGGGGCGTCGGCAGTTTAGGTAGTCTAGTGCCTAGTCTAGAATTCCTTAGTGCGATACGATCAGCCTGTCTTAGTTGGGTCTGGGCTAGGGGCGCAGGCTGTTTGGGTCATCTAGTACCTAGTCTAGAGTTCCTTAGTCCAGTTGGACAAGCCTGATTCAGCTGGGTCCAGGTCAGGGGAGCAGTCTGTTTAGGTGGTGGCTGTGTGTACATCTTTCTGATAGGTTGCCTTTCTGTAGTCAGAATATGGCGAGGAGCTGTTGTAAAAACTAAGGCAGAAAGTGTAGAGAGTATGGCTAGATAGCCAATGGATGTGTTGGGCGTAAAGGGTGTCATAACGGTGTTAGTTAGCCGGTTATCTTGTGGTAGTTAGAAGTTTTAGTATTCTCGAAGTCTAAATGTGTAGTGTACAGATAGGTTCGCCTAGATTCAAGATTCACTATGATGGTTAGAATACATGACTTGCGAGTTGTTAACAGCTGGCATGCGAATAGAGGGTCTAGATAGGTGATCTGTTAGCGTCCATAGGGTGCAAAATGAATCAAATGTAGTCCATAAGCGACCATAGGGTGCAACATGAATCAAATGTAGTCCATTAGCGACCATAGGGTGCAACATAAATCAAATGTAGTCCATTAGCGACCATAGGGTGCAACATAAATCAAATGTAGTCCATTAGCGACCATAGGGTGCAACATGAATCAAATGTAGTCCATTAGCGACCATAGGGTGCAACATGAATCAAATGTAGTCCATTAGCGACAATAGGGTGCAACATAAATCAAATGTAGTCCATTAGCGACCATAGGGTGCAACATAAATCAAATGTACTCCATTAGCGACCATAGGGTGCAACATAAATCAAATGTAGTCCATTAGCGACCATAGGGTGCAACATAAATCAAATGTGGTCCAATTAGCGACCATAGGGTGCAACATAAATCAAATATAGTCCATTAGCGACCATAGGGTGCAACATAAATCAAATGTAGTCCATTAGCGACCATAGGGTGCAACATAAATCAAATGTAGTCCATTAGCGACCATAGGGTGCAACATAAATCACTGCAGAAGGGCACAAGTTCAAATGCATAGTTCAGGTATACCTAGGTTCGATTTTTGCTGATAGGGCCAAAAAGCAGTCAATTTAAAATGCTGAGGTGGAAGGTAGGTAAGACAAGATTACTCACACCTCATAGGAGACAGGCGGGGGGGGCCCTGGGCTCTGGTCAGCTCAGGACAGTCTCTGGACAGTTGTTGGCCTTGCCCTCAGGGCCTTTCCAAGAAGGGCCGACTTAGGCCTGCCGGTTTCCCATAGGCTGAGGAGGCGAGTCCAAGGCCCAATCAACACCAGGCATCTCTCTGGTGGGGAGGCTGAGCAAGGAAGGCCAGGAGAGTAACACAGGCGGCCATCTTTGAACACACACACCTCGTGTGTTACAATGGCGATTTGTTGAAGTTTCTGCAATTCACTGGGGCAGCGCAGCTCAGGTGCATTAAAAGCACATAATAGTGAAAGCACACGATGTTGTGCGAATTACGGGGGCTACCGCGCTTAGTGCGCTAAGAATAGCCAAAAACTATGGATGCAGTGCTAAAAGTGGGGTCTGCAGCATACCTTGATGTGGGGCTGCCTTGCCTCCGGATGGTGCTGTGAACCACAGATCCTGCAGTAGTTCCGAGCTCCGGCTCGAGTGGAGTGTGGGTGGCAGAGGTAGACGTTCAGTTCACACAGAGCTTTCCTTGGGGGCTGGCACACGCCTACCCGCTTCCCATAGGCTGAGGAGGCGAGTCCAAGGCCCAATCAACACCAGGCATCTCTCTGGTGGGGAGGCTGAGCAAGGAAGGCCAGGAGAGTAACACGGGCGGCCATCTTTGAACACACACACCTCGTGTGTTACAATGGCGATTTGTTGGAGTTTCTGCAATTCACTGGGGCAGCGCAGCTCAGGTGCATTAAAAGCACATAATAGTGAAAGCACACGATGTTGTGCGAATTTCGGGGGCTACCGCGCTTAGTGCGCTAAGAATAGCCAAAAACTATGGATGCAGTGCTAAAAGTGGGGTCTGCAAGTAAAAGTCTTGCACAATGTTTTTAGAAGTCTTTGTAGAAAATAATAGAATCACTGTAGGTCCACAAGCTGGGAGGCTTGTGAGGTGCAAAGCTGCAAGCAACTCTGCAAAACACGTCTCAACTGAGAACTAGCAAGGCTACACAACAAAAGGTAAGTCCCCTTAGTTTTACAGTACCTTTGATTAGAAGAAATTGGTTCCAGCTGGCTTCAGTTCCTGTGTAGGTCTGCAGATCCTGTTGTTCCTGGGCCTCAGTCCTGGGGACAAGGGGGAGGACGTCTGGGGAATCCTGCACTACCAATGGAAGGTTGGCGGCAGCAATGGGCAAACTTCAGATCAGCGGCACTTCACAGTTTCAGCTCCTCACGACTCATAGCACCACCGTGGCTCTCGGATAGCACTATAGACTTTGCTCACATCTAGGGTCCAGCACACTGAGTCCGGAGGATCTTCCTGGAGCTCGGGTCCCACTTAAAGACACTCACTCGATTCTGGTGTTCCTCTCCCTGGCACTTCGGTTCCTGCAGCAGCAATGGAAGTACAGACAGCTCTGAGAGGATTTCCAGATGAGCTTGTCTTGGGGTTGATTGGTCCCACCAAATCAAGGGGAGGAGTCGTCCTTTGCAGGTCTTCTCTAGTTGAGGTGAATTCAGAGCTTCAGCACAGCAGCAGGGCTTCACCAGGCAAACCAACGGTCCAGGAGTTGCAGCAGGCCTCTTCCAAGTTCTTCTTTAGATTCCTTTATCCAGTGGTCGACTCTGCCTTCCAAGCAAAAAGCCTCGCATTTTATGCAGGTTTCTCTCACACAGCAGGGTGGCTGTGCTCCGAGGACAGCCCTCCAGCCAATCACCCTTGGGTGCATTCCTGTAACCAAGGAGACTAAGCACAGGGAGTCACGGGCACCTCTCTCGCTTCCTGCCTGCTAGACACGCTGGAGCCAGAGACGGGCTTCACTCGTGAATCCTGTCAAAAACAAACCGAACAAAGGGACCAAACCTGGTTTGGCGCGCAGAGTAAATCTCAAGGAGAACCTTTCCAACAAGAAATGCCGAAAAAAGACGACCAAGGCCATTTTGACGAATTTGGCACCCATTGGTGTCTTACTGCAGCTGCAATTGCAGCCCGCGGTAAGAACACACAATGGTAGGAAAAAGTAAAGCACTACCACCAGCCATTAATCGTGGAAAGGGAAACATACAAATGTTAAATGAGAAACTAGACAAAGGGGATACTAAGGAACCCCTCCAGCACCCTATTGTAAGATAGTGTGTGCTGGGTCTAGAAAGTTACAAAATGTAAGTAAAGTCAATTTCACTTCACTGCTCTGGGAAACAGTAGTTTTACTACGAGAAGGTATTTAAACCTTTGGGAAATCTAAGAGACTTCCCTTTGTCACTGCACTGAAGGTGCTGTGTGTCACATTGTAAAGATGATGCCTATGGAGTTTGTCAGACTCCAAAGTCAAAAGAAATACAGAAAACACATAGAATTAAAAGTACAAAGTCCCAAAGTTCAGCAAAAGAGCTGGGGGTCTCTAAAATGGGAGGAATTTAGCACTAAACTTAACATTCTCCCTAAAATAGAGGAACAGAAAACAACTGCCTTAACTGGTGAAAACTTCAACTACATCAATACATTGTTAAGAGTCGAACCACTTCAACTATACATTCTACAAACTGCATATACGAAGATCATTACCCGAATTCTCAGCACAGACTGGCACACCTTCCGATAATTCCAGCAAAGATGCACATGATGAAAGTCAAAGCTGGTAAAATAATAACAAAAGACAGACATTAATGGGAACACGAACAAACATAAAAACCACAAATGTTGGAAATGCCAACAGTAATGCTTAGCCTACCAATAACCACAATGCACAAAGCTAAAGCAATATGGAACCTGTGGGGGAGCATGGAGTGAGGCCATGTCTTGGGTGCAGCACACACACACTCAGCAAGCCCACTGGCCCTGACCTGCAGCCACACACACATGGAGGTCACTACGGCCACCACTGTGCTGAACACACGGCCTGAAGCCATGCCGATGGGCACCGCGCCTTAGCGATGCATAGTGAATCTTGCAGCCCTCTTATGTCACAGCTTGATATCAATCCATTCAGTGTTTTTTGCACAATGTTTCTCCCAAATGCCCAATGGGAAATTGCATAGGAAATGCTTTACTTTGATCCCTCCTATGACAACCTCACCCAGAATGGCACTCCACCAAGCTTATCACGAGGCAGTGGGCAGAATATGTGATCTTGGAACGTTTCCTGGAGTTAAAAATTAAAGGGGACATTTCAGTTGGGGACACCAGCTACCTTGCCTCTCCTGCTCAGAACCTTACAAGTTCCCTTCATTGGGGCCAATGTAATAAGCCTCCAAAAATATCCTTTTTCTGGGCCATATGTAGCTATGTTGATCAGGGTTTGTAAAAAAATATGCAGGCACCAACTTCAGATCCACAATCACCACCTCCACGGCCCAAATGGGACATTTCCTTTTCTTGGAAAGGGCATATTCTCGGGTCCTGCCCTGGCCCTCTACAGGTAGAGCCCATATACCAGGGGGCTGGTATATGCACACTTTTCTTCATCCCGTTTCAAACGTTCACATTTCTGCATTCTTATGAGTTTGGTCTGCACAATGTCCTCTGGAGACCCTAATATAAGTAACTTCACTTTGTAAAATTCAGGCACTTTTCTTTTTGTTCTTTTTTTTTTTTTTTTAAACACATTGATCAACCAAGTGAGGATCGTCAGCAGGGCAAAACGCACAACGCTGGCCAATGCGCCGGCTCTCGCCGGGCTCGAGATCCTGCATCAGATGTCTAGCCGGATCTCGGGACTTGACCTGCATGATGGTCATGCATGTACCCCCTCCCCAGGTCACTGAGGCATCTTTGACCCTCGGCGAACCTGGGGGCTCGGTAATCTAATCTGCTGTGAAGCGCACAGAGCAGATTCGATCACCGAGCCTGGAGCGTCTTTGTCCGTCGGCGAAGCTGGGGGTTCGGTGATGTAAGGAACTCATGGTGGCAACAGTAAAGACAGACACATGTGATCACAGTTCAAGGGTGTTTATTAAACTGTAAACACAGGGTGGAAAAACACCTAATCTAAACCTAAATCTAAGATGGGAGCAAGCGTCGACCATCAAATGAAAAATAAGGCAGTCCTTGTGGCGTCTTGCCAAAGTAAAATCCCTATACTAAATAAACGTATTGCTAAATCCTTACAACTAATTATAGAAAGAGTGAGGGATATCGCTTTCAATAAAGAAAGAAGTGTTCACAAATAATAAGTCAGATGCGATTGCCAGGGATCTTCCTTCCCCACGTTTGAAGCGCGGGACAATGTGAATCTCCTGAGCATAGCGCATACTCAAGCTTTCCCAGCACGAGCCGACAGTTCCGTACCAGCTATCGGGTTCTTCGATGGTTAAGTCTCTTTTCAATAAAAAAATATCTCTTGCCTTTGAGTGCCTGATGTAGTCAAACAAACAAACAAACAAAAGGTTCCTTTCCAAATTTACTTTGGGTGATAACTTTCCACCCCTGGATCTCCTTCTTTCGGGCTCGGACCCCTAGGCTTCCCTCGATCGGGCTCAGACCTTTCTTTTGGAATTTCCCTCTTCCAGGCTCAGATCCAATTGCCAAAGGGGACAATCCACTTCCCCTCCTTGCATTCACGAATCTTAATGTCTTCTTAAATAGTTCTTCAGGCTTCGCCCCTTTTTGGCAGCCTCCCTCTGCCAGGTACACTCTTGCCAACTTTTGCAAATCAGTCTTTGGACATCCCTGGATCCGGTTCACTCCTGTCAACACACTGTTCATAGGGACTTCAGGCCTCGCCCCTTTTTGTCATCATCCCTCCACCGGGTTCTCTCTTGCCAAATTTGCTAAACAGTTCACTGTGGACATCCCTCGGTCGAGATCACTCTTGTCAATACACTGTATTTCAGACCTTTAGACTTCGACCCCTTCTCATCAGCACCCCTCATTTGGGTTCACTCTTGCCAATTTTGTCAATCGTATCTTTCTTGTTCAACTCTTACGATACGGTACTCTCTTCGCTTAACTTTGCAATCATCTGTCGGCCAAAGACTTACTACTGTACAGAGGATTTTACAAGACCATTGTATGACAACTTTGACCCGCTTTTCGCCTTCTTCCAAGGCCTTCTGGTTATAGTGCTTTGAACAATCAAGTGATCTTCCAGAGTTTCCAGAGTGAGCACCCACGTGGTGCTGAACTCCTCTGCTGTTGGTTCCACCCTTCTAGTATCAATAGCTCTTTTAGCCTTTCACAGTTCACATTAGCCGTTTGCTACTTTTGGTTCAACACAGTTCGGTTTCTTTTCGACTCTCCCCTCGACTCACCGGCTTGCCTTTCTTTCATCATTGGAGTCAAGATTGGTACCACACAGAACAGCGTCTCTCCCCGGCTTGGTTCCTTACGATTCCCTTCTGTAGAGGTTTCATGGGTCTTGTTCAGAAAGGGCAAGGTCGCTTCACTGCTCGTCACCCTCTCAGTATGCGCTGTCTTTCTCCTCCTCTTGAACTGCCGTGCTAAGTTAGCTTTCATTTTGCGAGGTCTTCCTTGTGCTCTTGTGCTCCACCTTTTATCCTTGTGGAGAAGGGAAAGGGCTGATAGCTGTGTGTGATTCTGGTCAATTGCCTGGTTTTGCCTGACCCTTGTATTGGGACATGTCAGGAAAACGGCTCTGGTGTTAGCCCGTTGTCTTTCGTTTTGGGCGAAAGTGTACGTGTCGGAAAAGGGGGGGGTCCATGTTTTGGAATATCCTACGTGGTAGGATGGGGAAAAGGTGCTGAAAGAAGGGGGATACTGCATCTCACCCGTCGGCGTCCCACTGTCCAAGGACCCCTCCCCAATCAAGGTGAACCTCCCTCACTGGTCCACCCCCAGGAGCTGGAGCCAATAGCGATGGCCCTGCCCTGGCCACCTGGATGACGGAACCCCGGGGACTAGCCAGGGAGACACCTTCAGGTTTCTCACAGTGATCAGAGCCTTTTCCTTAAAATGGATTCTGGTATTTGTAGTCTCTCAAGAATCAAGATGGGGCAGCGGGGGGGGGGGGTGGATGTCATAATTATACACGTTTCCCCCAACATACTTCTAGGTTTATAAAAGATGGCTTCAAAAGTACACAAACCAAACTACGGTGAGCACAGAAATATATACATCCTTATATTTATATATTTGTGTGCGTACCTTACTATGGTGTATGTACTTTTCAAGCCATCTTTTAATAAGCAAAGCATTGTTGAAAGCCAAACAGGTGGGGGAGGAAGGGAGATGAGTGCAAGTGAGTCATGAATATTTTCCCAGGATTTCATGAGGCAAGAGTTCTTGCAATCCTGGAGACTGAACCTCATCAGATGATGGGACCCCGAAGCGATTTTAATGTGGCAATGATAACATAATTCTGGGTGCACCACTGCCATGGAAGTGATTTAAAGTTCAACTGATGTACAGTGTGGAGTTTGGAAAGAAGCAGCATGAAAGAAATTGCACCATTTCTAAAACTATTTTGAGCATTTCCTTTGAGTGCAGTTCAACTGCCATCCCCTCCCTGTCAGAGTTTTGTCACCTCTGAACTCCACCCCCTCATCCAAACTCCACCCCCACCCCGGCCCTTGTGGGCTCTCCCTTCAAATTTTTGCCATTTCCACCGCTGTAAACGCAAGCTTCTCATACCAGATTGGCCCCTATAGAGCCACCCCCTTTGAGGTTAGGGAGGTGAGACTGCTCTGCAAGACCCTCCCTAGGGGTCTGGGCAAGTGAGACCTCACTGGGACTGACACCTTCTTAGGCGACAATGACTCTCATACCCACAAGGAACTCCCTATGCAAACCACCATATTTGCATATATGGGACTGCCTCCAGTAATGAATAATGCGTCATCCTTTTGCTTCACCCCAGGCAATGATGGCTCAACCACAACACCTGAAGGAAAAGGGAATATCCCTTTAAGAGCAAGAGTTAGACATATGTAGGGGAAGAACTCTGATGTAACTACGCCTTGGTGGGGTGGAGCAGAGTGGCACCACAGAGCCTGTGGTAATCCAAGAAGTAGGGAAAGCCACAGTGAAGCCCCAGAGACCCAGCAACCTGAACAGCAGAAAGGCTGCTGTCAGGACGGAGCTTGGAAGACCTTCCAAAGTGGTGGCATGATCATCGATGCACCGTGGTGGACTTGGGGCCTGCCCAACGACGCCATCACCCATGGAAGCGGGAGACCAGAAAGCTCCCATCTGCAAACATTTGCCGAGCATGGTGTCACGCCGCGCGCTCGCTCGCGGGCGTCACTTACCTTTCCTGGGGTCCCTGGTCCACGGCCGCAGCGGTCTCCTCCTTCATGGAGACTGTACCCGCGGAGGCGTCTCTCCTCACGCCGACCCGCGGTCCGGATGGGCTCGGTGGACGCCGCCATCTTGCGAGGATCTGCGCATGCGCGGATCGTCGGTATTCGGCGTCCCGCGCATGCGCAGCATCGGAACATGCGTTCCAAGCCTCGCTTTCACCCCAGACCTTAAAAAGGCACCGCATGCGCAGGGACAACGCGTCTCAACGGGGTTGTTACTGTGTATGCGCTGCTGGAGTCCTGGCGCTCGTGTTCCAGCCCTCCAGTTCTGCCTTATTCTGCCTAGCCCTGCCTCATCTCCTTATTCCTTCTTGCTCCTTTGTCCTCCTACCCTTTCTTCCCTGTATTGCTGGTCCCTTGCCTGTCCCTGGTTTAGGGTAGGGGAGGTCCTGTCTGGGTTCCTAGTCTCTTCTTTTCTGTTAGGAAGTGGGGATTTCCCCTGTCTGTACTGCTTTTCCTTGCAGTCTGTTCTCCTTTGCCTGTCTTGTGCCCTGCCGGTACCTGTGCCTTACTGACTTCTTGGAAGTTCCTGTGTTCAGCTCCGTTATCATCGGTGTCTTCATCAAGCCTTCTCAGCCAGTGGAAACACTGTCCCGACGTCACGCAAATTCTGAGAAGTGCCACCCGTGGCTTTGGGAGTTGGTTCAGTGCCGTCCTGTCTTATATCGTCAGGAGGGGATTGGGCTAATTTCTCGCGTTACCCATTCATCGGCTATAGATACATCGACATACTGGCAACCTCAACTTCACGGTCTACAGGAAGAAAAGGTAACCCACGATCTCGTGAAGACTCGTTTAACAGATTGAGACGCTTCTCCCCCAGTCTCGACATGGACGACATGCAGGAACTACGTGAAGAAATGCGTGCCATGCGTCTTGAAATGACCACCCTCCGCCAGGAGAACAACACCCTCAGACAAGCGTTGGACCGGTGTTTGGCTAATCCCGCACAACCAGCTACACCGCCTGAGAACTCCATGGCTTATACTACTCCGATGAAGTATGATGGTGATCCGCGTCGAGTGGCAGAGTTCTGTACCCACTGTCGGATCCATTTCCAGTTCAGGTCAACTAATTTTGCTCAAGACAAGGCCAAGATCGGGTATATCCTTGGAAATCTAACCGGCAATGCACTTGCTTGGACCGCACCTTTGGTCTCTACCAACAGTCCTCTGTTGGGTGATTTCGCTGCTCTCGAGAAAGCCTTTTTGGACGTCTTTAAACCGCCCAATTTGGCAGCCATAGCCCAGAATCAATTAATGAAGATCAAGCAAGGGTCAGGTGATATAATCCACTACATCAGTCGGTTTCGACAATTAGCAACTGATTCACAATGGCCCGAAATCACTCAAAAAACCTTGTTTCGTCGGGGACTACGAGAAGAGTACAAAGACGAATTGCTGCACATTCCGGAGCCAGAAACGTTGCCTGCATTGGTGGAACAAGTCTTACGCATTGACCACAGATTAACCGAACGACGGAGTGAACGTCGCAGATTTGACAGGTATCAACCAGTTCTTCCAGTACAGAATCCCGGACCGGCTGTTTCTACCGATGTGGGTCCAGAACCCATGCAGTTGGGTGCCATCCGAGGTCCGTTGTCCGAGACCAAAAAGAAAAGAAGACGACAGAAAAGCTTGTGCATGTATTGCGGTGGTTCTGGCCATTTTCTAGGCACCTGTCCGCTACGCCCTCTGAAGAAACAGGAAAACTAACAGGCCCGTTGTTTGAGGCGAAGGCAGCAGCGGGCCGCCTTTCTGAATCTGACCTTCCTCCATGAACTCAGTACCCTTGTTGATCCTGAAAGTCGGTGTTGCCTGGCTAGGGAAGTGTATGAAAACCTGGGCCCTTCTGGATTGCGGAGCATCCGGCAACTACATCGATGCCTCGTTCGCGATTGCCAATGGGATCCGTTTACATAACAAGGAACGACCAACAGTGGTCGAGGTGATCGATGGTTCTACTTTGTCTTCTGGTCCGGTTTGCCAACAGTCCGATCCCTTGTGGCTCTCTGTGGAAGGGCATCTCGAACGAATCTCATTGGACGTCATCAAGTCTCCCTCATTTCCGGTGGTGCTGGGTTTACCATGGCTGTTATATCACAATCCACAGGTCGACTGGACCGCTCGTTCCCTGGTGTTCTCTTCGACACGTTGCCCTCGCGACTGTGTACTTCACGAAACCTTTCCTGCAATTTTGGAGTCCCTCAATCCTGCTGACGTATCTGCCCGTTTATGTGCCACTCAATCGGTTCCTCAAGAATATGCTGGATACCACAAGGCGTTCTCCAAGCCTGAGGACATACCATTACCACCCCATCGGCACTTTGATTGTTCCACTGACGTCCTGCCTGGTGCGGTCATTCCCCACGGCAAGATCTATTCGTTGACTCAACTCGAGAAAGGCGTCCTACAGGAGTACATTACGGATTGCCTCAACAAGGGCTACATAGTGCCGTCCAATTCCCCCGCAGGATTCCCGTTATTCTTCGTCAAGAAGAAAGAGGGTACTTTGCGCCCTTGTATCGACTACCGGCAACTAAATGAGATCACGAGGAAAGACAGGTACCCATTACCACTCATCCGGGACATCATCGAATCCCTGAAATCCGCACAAATTTTAACCAAGCTGGATCTAAGAGGGGCCTATCACCTGGTGCGGATTAAGAAGGGAGATGAGTGGAAGACAGCCTTCAAAACACCTATTGGTCACTTCGAGTACAAGGTGATGCCGTTTGGACTCTGCAACGCCCCGGCCGTCTTCCAGCGGTTCATGGACGATGTCTTTTCGGACCTTATTGGAATATCTGTATGGGTATACCTTGATGACATTCTGGTTTTTTCTGACACTCGTACTACACACGTTGCGCATGTTCAGGAAGTTCTCCGTAGACTAACAGACAACGGCTTGTATGCCAAAATAGAAAAATGCCAATTTCATAGGGAAAGCATTGAATTTCTGGGCTATGTGATCAGCAACACAGGAGTTCAGATGGATCCCGCAAAACTGCAAGCCATACGGGAATGGAAACCACCACATGGCGTGAAGTCGCTTCAAAGGTTCTTGGGCTTCGCCAACTTTTACCGACGCTTCATTCCACGCTTTTCTCAACTGTCCAACAGCCTAACCCGCCTGACCAGTACCAAGGTGCCGTTTCTCTGGGACACGCAAGCCGAGGAGGCATTTCTGGGATTGAAAAGATCTTTCATGTCGGCTCCTGTTCTTAGACATCCAGATGATGAAAAGCCATTTGTGGTTGAAACAGACGCTTCGAATTACGCAATTGGTGCGGTCTTGCTACAGCAAGATGCAATCACAGGGACAGAGCACCCGGTGGCTTACTACTCTAGGAAATTGTCAGTGAGCGAGAGAAACTATGCGGTAATAGAAAAGGAATTACTAGCGATAAAGGCTGCTTTCGAGGAGTGGCGACATCACTTGTTGGGTGGGAGATACCCGGTGGTGGTTCGTACTGATCACCGTAATCTACAGTTCCTGCGCTCTTTGCAATGCAGAACCTCCCGTCATGCTCGTTGGGCCTTTTTCTTTTCGCAGTTTGATTTCACCGTCACGTACATTCCCTGTTCCCAGAACACTAAGGCTGATTCCCTGTCTCGGTCTCTGGAAAACGACGTTGAAGGTGCCAAGGAACCGGAACCTCTGATAGCGTCATAACATTTTTTATCGATGGTGACTCCCCAACTCCAACAATTGATAGAGGCCACACGTACGGATCCCTCAAAATCACAAATACTACAACGCGCTGACATCAGAGAACGTGACGGCTTGTTGTTCTTCAAGGACCGTCTGTACTTTCCCACCTTGGAACTCCAGAAAATCGTTCTACAGAATTGCCATGATTCCGTCGTTTGTGGTCACCGTGGAGTCCGCACAACACAAGAACTGGTTGCACGGCAGTACTGGTGGCCAGGATGGGCCACTCTGGTAAAACACTACGTGGACTCCTGCCCTGTATGTGCCCAGACCAAGATTCCTCGCAAAAGGCCCGTTGGTCTCCTGAAACCCACACCTACGCCTCCGTACCCTTGGCATACCATCGCCACGGATTTCATCGTTGACCTGCCCCTGTCTGGTGGTTTCACGTGTATAATGGTGGTGGTGGACTGTTTCACCAAGACTGCTCATTTCTTGCCCTTTCCTAAACTGCCCACTGCCTCCCAGATGGCACACCGTTTTCTACACGAGGTGTATCGTCTTCATGGTCTTCCGGAGAAGATTCTATCAGACCGGGGGTCTCAGTACATCTCTTCCTTTTGGGACCAACTGTGTCGGCATTTGGACATTCAGCGAGCCCTGAGTTCCGGCTATCATCCGCAGACTAATGGACAGACGGAACGCACCAATCAGACCCTTGAGCAATACTTACGTTGTTATGCCAATGCTACCCAAGACAACTGGTCGGAATGGTTGGACACCGCGGAAGCAGCTTACAACAACGCTGTTCATTCCGCTACCGGACTCAGCCCCTTTTTCTGCTCCACTGGTCTTCATCCCAGTCTGCTGCCAGTTCATCCTACTTCTTCCAGTGCCGTACCATCTGCAGATGCCCTGGTGTCCCTGATCCGCGATCAACATCGTCTGGCGGCCGGTACCTTGGCAGTGGCACAAGCACATATGAAGGAGCGGGCTGACAAGAGACGAAGCCCTGAGCCTGTTCTTCATGTTGGGGACAGGGTATGGCTGTCCTCCAAGAATCTACCGGTACGCAACCTGCCTGTGAAACTAGCTCCCCGCTTTTTTGGTCCCTTTCGCATCATTGGGCGTATTTCGTCTGTTGCCTTTCGTCTGTCTCTGCCTCGTTCTTGGAGGGTCCATCCTGTCTTTCACGTCTCCCTTTTGAAGCCCTATGTGCCCGATGTTATGGGTCGTACCTGCTCCCGTCCTGCCCCGGTTTTGGTTCGGGGGGTTCCTGAATTTGAGGTGCAAGAGATATGTGATTCGCGCATTTGGCGGGGTGCTCTGCAGCTCCTGGTCAGCTGGAAGGGTTATCCTGCTTGTGACCGTACTTGGGAACCACGCTCCTTCGTGCATGCACCCCGCCTGGTTCGGGACTTCTATCTCCGCTACCCTTGGAAACCCGGTGCTCCGGGGTTGTCTGGGAGGGGGTATGGTGTCACGCCGCGCGCTCGCTCGCGGGCGTCACTTACCTTTCCTGGGGTCCCTGGTCCACGGCCGCAGCGGTCTCCTCTTTCATGGAGACTGTATCCGCGGTGGCGTCTCTCCTCACGCCGACCCGCGGTCCGGATGGGCTCCGTGGACGCCGCCATCTTGCGAGGATCTGCGCATGCGCGGATCGTCGGTATTCGGCATCCCGCGCATGCGCAGCATCGGAACATGCGTTCCAAGCCTCGCTTTCACCCCAGACCTTAAAAAGGCACCGCATGCGCAGGGACAACGCGTCTCAACACGGTTGTTACTGTGTATGCGCTGCTGGAGTCCTGGCGCTCGTGTTCCAGCCCTCCAGTTCCCTGTTCTGCCTTATTCTGCCTAGCCCTGCCTCATCTCCTTATTCCTTCTTGCTCCTCCTACCCTTTCTTCCCTGTATTGCTGGTCCCTTGCCTGTCCCTGGTTTAGGGTAGGGGAGGTCCTGTCTGGGTTCCTAGTCTCTTCTTTTCTGTTAGGAAGTGGGGATTTCCCCTGTCTGTACTGCTTTTCCTTGCAGTCTGTTCTCCTTTGCCTGTCTTGTGCCCTGCCGGTACCTGTGCCTTACTGCCTTCTTGGAAGTTCCTGTGTTCAGCTCCGTTATCATCGGTGTCTTCATCAAGCCTTCTCAGCCAGTGGAAACACTGTCCCGACGTCACGCAAATTCTGAGAAGTGCCACCCGTGGCGTTGGGAGTTGGTTCAGTGCCGTCCTGTCTTATATCGTCAGGAGGGGATTGGGCTAATTTCTCGCGTTACCCATTCATCGGCTATAGATACATCGACATACTGGCAACCTCAACTTCACGGTCTACAGGAAGAAAAGGTAACCCACGATCTCGTGAAGACTCGTTTAACACATGGCCAGCTACAGAGATGCCAAGAGCGGGGCGGTTTCGAAGACCAGAGCGCAGAGACGGGGGACCGTAGCAACAGACCTGTGCAAACGCCAAACCCCAAAACGCCACCCACAACGAATGAAGCTACCAGGGTTGAATGGTAGGAACATACCGTTAGTGAAGGAACTTGTTAAAAATACGATATTGATGTTGGGAAATTGAAAAATCATAAATAAATATATCACGAGAAACCAAGGAAAGCGAATGGTGATATTAAGCACAAGGCTTTGAGAAAGCCGGAAAGTGCTTCTTGTCAAGGATGGAAGACGTTAACAAAGTTATCTGTTGAAGAGTGGGGGAATCCCTTAACGAGAGACTGAAAAGTGCTATGAGTCAAGATTACATATTGCACCAAGGGCTCAGAGAAAAAGCCTAGTAGAGCAACCCCAGGAATGGTGGTGCCTCACCTATGATCAAGAAATAGCAAACCCCAGAAGGGTCGAGTGGAAAGAAAGTGAAAGTCAGAGGAAGGACTGTAAGAGACTATGTGAAGAAAGCCTTTTAAGGAAAGTACTGTGAATATTGATAAGCAGAACACCATCTGGAACACCAGGCCTATGAGTAGTTGGTAGAAGCTACCAGGCTCAGAAATCAGAGAACCAGAAGAGACCATCGTAATGAATGTTTCGATTGGATGACATTTTCACATCTGATATACATATATGAAATAAGGGAACCCTGAAAACCTTGAGACAGCCGGCTGAAGGGAATCAGTCAGGAGAGAGACATTCTTTTGGCAAACCTTAGTTATTAGTATAAGTGGTAGGGTCAGCTAGATTAGGGTTTGGACCGAGGACATTTTTGAGTTGGACTTCCCGACGACAGGCGAGCACCTTAGTTAGTTTGGTTAGGTAGGGATCATCCCTGTAGCAATATGGTAAGATAGCCCTATTCTTTATTATTTTGAATAAATACAGAGGAAATGTCTAATATGCTCTTCCTACCCACCAGAATGCACAGTGAACACTGTACCCTCCATGCCTGGAGCCATGTTGACCAGACGCTCTATCCGGTGAACGGCCTATGGCCATATCCCCATTAGCATGGCCATCCATGCACTTCCACTAGCTGTTTCGCTAACTGTTCAACCAATACCTGGCACCTCTCGCCCACTGCATTGCCGCTCTCTGCTCCAACTTTCAGTGCTATGCGGATGACACTTAGCTCGTTTTCAGGCTCCCCTCTGCCACCTCTTCTCCTTCTCTCAGCTCTGACTGTCTATCTGCTATCCAGGAGTGGTATGCTGCCAATGATCTCTGCCTTAATGCCAGTAAGACAGATATTCTCCTCATCGGCACACCTGCACCCTCCTTTCCTGTTACTCTCTGGCTGGCCTCCCTTGGCCCTCTTCCTGCCCCCACCTGTGAGGCTAAGAACTTTGGGGTAATCTTCGATTCCACGCTCTCCTTTGCTCCTCACATCTCTGACGTCTTTAAGAAGTCATGCTACCAACTGCACCTGCTCAGAGGTATTCTTCCTTTCCTCTCCTTCCCCCAGAAGCTCACCGTCTCTAGAGCTCTGGTTCTCTCTAGGCTGGACTACTGCAACGCCTCTTTCTAAATCTGCCTGTTTCTACTCTCCGCCCTCTGCAACTCATCCTGAACAGGACTGCAAGACTTGTCCTTGGCCTTAAGCCCAGGTATCGTATCTCCCCAGCACTGAAATCTCTGCATTGGCTCCAAGTGGCTGCAAGGATTAAGTTCAAGACCCTCTTCATTGTCCACAAGGCCTTCTGGGGCCTGGGTCGTCAATCCCTCCAACTATCTCTTCGTAAATACCTTCCTACTCAAGCTCTTCGCTCCTCCACATCCAACTCCCTCAGGGTCAGTCGCTTCTCCAAGCAACAAGTTGGTGGTAGATCTCTTTCTTCAGCTCGGGCCTCCCTCTGGAACAGCCTCCCTGCCTTTCTGAAACTTGAGGAGAACCATCGCCGATTGCAGAAGCACCTCAAGACCTTCCACTTTGCTTCTGCTTTCTCTCTTCCTCTCCCCTGCTGATTTCCTGTCTGATACTGCAATGGTCACCTGGCTACCCTCCGATTTAAGGCCCAGGTCCCTGTCTGCCCAGTTGCACACCCGCCCTGCCTCTTGGCAACCCTTGCACTTTGGTCTGTATTTGTAACCCTACAGTCCCCCTACCTGCACTTTTGGACACCTGCTGTCTGCACTTACCCTTGCACCCGCCTCCTGCTGGCTGCACTTCTTGTTATTGTTTTGAACCCAAGTACAGCACTGCCCCCTCCCCTTTCCCCTGGCACTTTCCCCTCTCCCGTCCCATGCACTTGCGCAATCTCAATATTACTTGGCCTAGTAAGATCTCGGTCTCTATCCTCCCTCTATTCCCCTTCCCCCTTCCTTGCCTCACCGCGCCTTAAAACACTGGTGTATAGGAGCGTTACAAATGCCATATCATATCATATTATAGTCTGTGGTACTTCCAAGCCATCAAAATGCCTGGGGCATGGCCTTTCACCATTCCTCAGGCATACTGACCGACCAGCCAATTTCTCGGCCACACTTTTATGTCAATCCAATTAGGGGTGTGTGCAATATACTGCTGCAAAGCTTCCTTTATGGTAATTTGAAGGGGAATGAAAAACGGGTGGAAACTCCCCAGTGCCATTTCGCCATAGGAATTAGCACTGGGGAATTACCACCAGAAAATAGAATACTAATTCAACCATATTACAATATGACATATCATCAAAAACAAGAGATAATTCCACCAAAAAGTGACCTGCACCCAGGAGCTGGGGTCAATGCTTGCAGTTACCTGCACCCAGGAGCTGGAATCCAATGCTTGCAGGTGATGGAAATGAAGCCACGGGTGTACCCAATAGGCCCAGAAATGTATGCATGGTCCACACCTTCCCCAAACACACTTCCAAAAACCACACCACCACTAGCAGCAGCAAACTTCAATCTGCAGAACCTCCTGCTGTCAATTGAGCTGCAGACGCACGCGCAACAGCATCACAGAGCTCAACCAGCAGACATAAATAGGCTATACCATGTAACTGTTTCCACCGCATTGCCACAGTTTTTGGCCACACCGCCAAACTCATACTGAAGCCCAAAATGCCAATTGCCCTGCCTTTCCTCCTCTGCAGGATTCTTTCAAGTTCCACTTGGCAGCTATTCCCTGTGTAGGTGCTCGCTTCATCATCCAGAGTGGGTTTCATGGGAGCTCCCTCTAGGACAAATCTCTGTAAGGCAGCGAGTGAAAAGCCGGTAATCCTTGTTCCTGATTCTGGAGTCTTGGTCAGTGGCTTTGCTCAGTACACCTCAATAGTTTGCTTTTCCCTGTTTAGGGACCTGTCCATACTGGGACCTTATGCACAGTCAGCATAAGGCAGTCACTATCTCCTCCGAACTTCCTAGTTTTCCTTATCGCATAAGGGGTACTCCAGACGGCCAACCAGTTGCCAAGACCCTTTTTCTCACTCTTTTTTTATTTATTTACATTTTCCATCATATCTAAGAATCTTTGCATAATATTAACTAAGGGCAAACACATATGCAGAATATAGTTCGATATCCATTTCTTGTGGGGTTCACCAGAGTTCGTCACTCTCCAATTTGCTCTTTATTGTTTACATGAGACCGTTGATGGCCATATTCTCCCAATGTGATCTACGACATCATAGGCCGATAACACACCATTTTATTTGAGAGTTAATAACGACACAGATTAATCTGAAAATACAATCTGCTACATGGAGGAAGTCAAAAGATGGATGGTCTTTAACAAATTACAACAGAACCCCTCTAAATCGGAGATGACGATGTCTGGACCCAAGCATTTGGTGACAAGCCCGTCACAAATCCCGCCTTCCCCATCTTTAGTTGAGCTTCCAGATTCCTTTGCCCACTCAATAAAAGGCCAGGTGGGAATCAGACTTTTATTGTGATGAACAGGCAGGTTAGCGAGATAGTCAAGACTAGCTTTCACAGTCTCCTGCTGGTACACTATGCTCTTCCTTTTATTACACCTGTAGACCATCCCACTGTGGTTGCAGCAGTGGTCAATTCTACATTAGACTACGCCAATACAACTCCAGCGGTCATCGCACAGCAGCAACTGACTCGTCTTTATGACTTATCCACCATTTACCAAAACGCTCCTCAATTTCCCAAGTTCGAAGGTCCCTTCACTGACAGCCAGTTAAGCAACTGGTAGTGGTTAAGGTCCTGCGTCTTATTTTTAACCGCCTGCATGGTCTAGCACCAGGCTATCTCGATAACAAATTATTTCATCCGTATTGGCCCACACAAAATCTTCAATCCATTCAAAATCATTTGATAAATGTTCCTATTTCACATTACACCTCTCGGGTTGATTGGCATTTTGCTGTTTTGGATGCTGGTCTTTGGAACTAAAAACCCACTCGTTTCAATAGGCTTCAAACCAGTGCTGCATCATCAAGCATAGCCAATCATCTGTCCATCTCGAACACCAGCACCGCTGTAGAGAACTTTGAACCACCACTGTATGTCAAACCCACACTGTACCACCAGGACTTTTCATCACACCTCATCTCAAAACGTTGGAGCATTGTGTCATCGTCTGACTCAAAAACTAATGGTACAAATCAAACCACAGTTGATCGTCATCGAACTGCACTGCTCGATGCTGCCTTCATAATGTACAGTGAATAAAATCTGCCTCTATGTCGACTTGCCACCCGCCTTAAAACCCATCTGGCGGTCAACTACAGCAGCTCAAAGCCTGGTTCGACACCGTTCAACCCCCTAAGCAATGAAATCAGGTACTTTCAAATGATTATGTACACCTGGCCCACTTGTGGGGCCTTAGTGACTTGTTGCAGCCATTTTCACCTTTTGGCTAGAGAAAAATATAATTTCAAGTGACATTCTTGCTTTCTTGCCCGATTTCTCCCTGACAAAATATCCAGAGTGCCTACATACAACCTGTTCTGCATTTTCTGTCTTATTTTACTGGGTGAGTTTTAGATAGTTGTGTGAATAATTTGTTTAATTGAAGTACATATATATGTATAGAAACGTGTCTGGACATTCTTTAATTCTGGAACATTTGTACTATTGCTGTTTGGGTTGCTGCCTGTGTTACAACCCTGATTATAGCCTTCACTCGGCCCACGTTACCACAAGAGGTTAAGAGGCTCATCTCTGGCCTGTGTCTGTTTTACCTTTATAATTGGGCTCACTGTTGGTTTGTAGTAGTGTGAGGGTGGGCGGGTAGTTTAACCACCATTCATCCCTCTACTCTTACGGAGCAGTAGTCGCCCGATCAGTCTATATTTATTTTTTAAATGTGTCCGAAAAATAGCTTGTTTTGATTATTTATGCTTGCCTAACGTACATTAAAAGGCACCTGTTGGCTGGTCAGGGAGAACCCCTGCACTCGCTTGGAAATGGATACTTAAACCTACCTAGTTTCAAGTTCAATGCCATTTTAAGAAGCATTGGCAAAGCCAAACATTTTGGCTAAAGTAAAGGGCCCCGATAGGCATATGTCCAAGTACTACCTTTTTTTTCATTATTATTTTTATTTGTTTTGATCAAATTAGATCTTTACAAAATATTAAAACCAACATATTACCATCTAGTGATCATCAATAATTTTACAAATTGTCCTTCATACAGTTCTACTAAACAGAGGAGATGCCTTTAAAAAGTACTACCCATTTGCCAGCTTTTGCCACCTTAAGGCCAGGCAGCACCATTATTGTCCAGACATTGTCATGCGAGGTCTCTCTGAGTGAGCAGGCTGCTATACTGCCATACTTTAATGCTGAATTTGTTGGGATAATGATGGCATTAAATGTGTCATATTATCATCATATGCAAGATATAGCCCACATATCCCATCCCGGGAGGATAGCTCTGGGGCAACGCGCTCGCCTTGCAAGCAAGACGACGTGGAGCAACACAGGTTCGATCCCTGTGTCCGCGCTTAGGAACGTCTGGGTATTAAGCGCCTTATAAATAACCAATTTCAACTACAATATGCAGGCAATACCATCACATGGCAAGCACAGCCACATATATCTCAGTATGAGTCAAGCCATCATATGACTGGTGTAGTCACCATTTGTAAGGTAGAGCATTGCACGTGCTGTTTTCTGTGGGGATGTGATGTCAGAATATCATAGGTAACACGAGAATATGTGGAATTATATTCAGCATATGATGTTACCCTTAGTTAATAGCATGCAAAGAATCTTAGATATGATGGAAAATGTAAATAAATCAATACAAACGTGAGAAAAAGTGTTTTGGCAACGGGTTGGCCATCTGCACCATCTCATGTTGGGTCATGTGATAAGGGAAACTAGGAAGTTCGGAGAAGATAGCGAGTGTCTTATGCTGACTGTGCATATGGTCCCAGTATGGACAGGTCCCTAAATAGGGAAAAGCAAACTATTGCGGTGTACTGAGCAAAGCCACTGACCAAGACCCCAGAATCGGGAACAAGGATTACCGTCTTTTCACTCGCTGCTTTACAGAGCTAGTGCTAGAAGGAGCTCCCATGAAACCCACTCTTGATGATGAAGCGGTCACCTCCACAGGGACTAGCGGCCAAGTGGAACTTGAAAGAACCTGCAGAGGAGGAAAGGCAGGGCTATTAGCATTTTGGGCCTCATTATGAGTTCAGCGGTGTGGCCAAAAACTCTGGTAATGCAGTGGTAACAGAGCTACTGCCGCATTACCGCACCGCCAAACTATGGGTTTGGAGGTATGGTGGAGGAAAGATGCCTCCTTACAGTCATAAAAAGGCAATATTGGTGGAATTACAGCCAATGAAATTACCACTGGTGGTAATTCTGCCAAAATCCCTATGGAGTCCTATGTACTCCATAAAAGGGGACTAGCCCCGCCATACCGCCACTTGTAATCCAGCGGCGATTCTACTGGCATGTGGCGGTAACTGTAAATCAGTTTGGTGGTATCCCTGCGGATTTACCGCCGAGATACCACCACACTTGTAATGAGGCCCTTTGCATTGTCATTTTTGTCATCATCCTTTGATGGCAATAGTGGTAGCTGCAACCCTCTCTAGGCACAAAAAGTGCTGCCTATATGGCAAAACTAAAAGAAAGAGCACCCCAATTTACTTTAGCACAAGACATTTTGGGGATTTTATTCTTTTAACAAAAAGGATGTCATGCAAAACCAAAATTGCTTAAATAGGAAAAATGTACAGAGGGGGTAGGAAATCCCTGGGTAGGGTGCCTTTAAATATGCAATGGTTATGAGCTGAGACTACACTGGGCGGTGAGGGGCAATAAAAGGGGGACACACTGGGCATCGCCATAAAAAAAGAGCCATAAATAGGATTTACTTGAATGTACTAAAGGCATGATTAATGTAGGAAAAATGGTCCTCTTTAAGTTGCAATTCAGTGGTAATTCTACTGAATTACTGCCATAATGGTTTACTGTTACCGCTACTAGGTCCCGTGGGATTACCACAGGATTATAAATAGCGATAGAACAGAGTAATTCCACTTTTATTTAGTCCATAGGACGCCATGGGGATTTTTGGTGGCGTTACCACTTGCTGTATTACCACGTGGTAAAGCTGCCGATTTTGGGACGAAGAGTGGCGGATTTACCCTCAGCAATAAACTGGAGATTAATCTACCACTTTTCCTCTGAAAATGGGCAGAGTTAACGCATGATAATACCGCCGGCGGTATCCAATATACACATGCTTCAAAATGTGCACTCACCACTAGCCACTGAGTGATGATGGCAAGTGAGAAATGGTGTGCTGTGTGCATGTGAGGGTTGAGGGAGCAATGGACTTTTCTTTATGCTGGCTAGTAGCTTGCAGCGTGGCATTTCTATGCATATGAATAGGTGAGAGATACGAGTCTGGGGTCTGATTATTTTGGGTAGAGGGAGCAGGAGTCCAGAGGTCCACTAAGGTGTTGGGTGCAAGGCCATTGATAGCTACCAGACATATGAACTTTGAGAGATATTTGAAACTTCTCCAGCTTTTTGTCGTGAGTCTTCCTCTAAATTCGGGTGAGTTGGGGGCAACAGCTTGGAGGCTGTGCAATGGGTTTTGTTTCTGCCCAGCTGTAGCCCATCACTCACCTAATCAGAGAGCACAGGGCCTTCCACTCTGGGCTGTGATGTCCCTGCAGCTGAAAGTTCATCTTCTGGCTGAGCGAGCCTTAGCCGACATCCTGCGCATGCGCAGAGCGGAAGACACGGCTTCCTGGGACATGCACCAGGGCACCGGAAGGACTAGAGCTGAAGCTGCCAGAGCAGCCCAACCTTCTGCACTGCGCAAGCGTCGTGCACGAGACACTACACACCAGGGCACCAACACCAACGGAAATGCAGCTCCGGAGGAAATGCGTGACTCCAGACAATGCTTGCATTGCTTACCAAATAGGCATTACTTCGAGTTCTGCTCTTCTTCGTCACAGTACTTATTAGGTTACATAATTTCAGGAAGCCTGCTTCTATTTTTGTCTTTTTCTATATATCTATACAGCATACCTCAGATAATTACTATTCATTTGGTGCATTCTTTCCTGCCTGTGTGGGCAAGCTGCATACAGGCCGACCCTCCCGATTTAGGCGGGAGAGTCATGATTTTTCAATTGAAAATATTGCACATTTTTACTTTCTCCCATAGCTCTCAACTCACACGCTTTTGGCGGGTGTCACCCGCCTTGTAAACAGCTGACTCACCCGCCAAGCCAACTACACGCCCATTCTTTTCAATGAGCCTCTCACCCGCCAAAAATAAAATCGGGTGTTTTCACCCGCCTTTGCGACATAAATGGTTGAGAGCTATGTTCTCCCGACCTAAAATAATTGCAAGCCCAATGCAATCCAATGCATAATCCAATTCTCCCACTTTCTGTGCCAAAATCTTCCTCGCCCGGGTGCTCCAGAATGTTGCCAAGTATAAAAGTATGATGTGAGTACTGCATACCTCTGAACTCGCACGCTTCTGGTGGGTGTAACCCGCCGCTTAGGCAGCTCTCTCGTCCGCCAAGCATGATACACGCCTATAGGAATCAATGGCTTTCACCCGCCAAATGCAAATTTGGGTCTTTTCACCCGCCCAAGGGCCATGAAAGGTTGTGCGCTATGAGTACTGTCACAAGGAAGAGCAAGACAGAGTAATGAAGATTATCAGTAAGCCTCCACCATAGCTCTCAACCATTTGTGTCACAAAGGCGGGTGTAAACACCCAATTTTATTTTTGGCGGGTGAGAGTCCCATTGAAATGAATGGGCATGCAGGAGGCTTGGCGAGTGAGTCAGCTGTTTAGAAGGCGGGTGACACCCGCCAAAAGCATGTGAGTTGAGAGCTATGCCTCCACGTCCCTCTCCCTTCTCCCAGTATTACTTGAGAGGCATGCAAACTCATCAGGGTGGGTGCTCCAAATAAGCACTCAGATCAAGATGTCATCCTCACTCACCGATACCCAAATTATTATCCTTGATTGAGACATAGGAATTCAGTGTAATTCCGGTACTTAAAGCTCCAGCCACTGTCTGTTGAAACTCAAGCAATATCCCCTTCCTACCTTTTCTCTTCACCACACCTACTACATACATGCCAACCCTCCCGATTCAGGTGGGAGACTCACGATTTTTTCATTAAAAACTGTACTATTTGTTACTGTCTGCCTAAAATAACAATATCCCCAATGTATTCCTATGGGGAAAATGCATTCTCCCGAATTTGGTGCTGAAATCTCCCTCAAAAGGGATTCAGAATGTTGGCATGTCTTCTACTATGATTACCTTCTCTAGAAACCTGGGAGTAATCTTCGACAGCTCTCTCCATTTTGCCACACAGTTTTCTAGGAATCTTATTTTCAAGTGCATTCTGGCTTTGCTGAATGTTCCTCATACAGTGGCGTTTAACAGAACCCTGGTCTTCTCAAGGCTCGACTATTGTAAATAGCCTTTATCTGGACTTCCCCCAAATACTTCCAGCAACTACTTCAGGCTACCCAGAACAGACCTTGCAACCACATCACCCACCCAAACCCTTGAACCTATTCACTGGCTCCCAGCAGAAGACCATTTCCTTCACATCCCGCTGTATCACTGTGATGCTGGAAATGCATCGGAGGGACAGGGCCTCCGTATTCTTGTCCTTTACTTCTTTTTATTGGGTGTTCTGTCGTGTTTTCCACGCAGGAGTTCATGTGGGACTCCTTGCGGTGCAGCTCTCTCTTTTGGTTTGGTGTACAGACCGATGGGATACCCTTATGGAACCCATGGGTGGGGGTACATCCCTGTGCCCCTAGTGTATGTTTCTGGGCACCTGTGTTTGGCCCACAGAGCAGGGTAGGGGCTGGTGGCAGCTCTGTGCTGAATTGACTGGTGCCCTGAGCGTCCTCCATTTTCGGATGCCCAGGCCCTGTCATTGGAATCGGCAGATTCCTGATGGAGACAAGATGGCCCCCGTGACCTCTTGCCCTCCATCACCTGGTACCTTGATCTTCCCGAAGTCTCAGGTAGCCCCGACTCAATACCTTCCCCACGACTGGCTGTTGGGTGGAAGTTCCATATATGGTAGTGTGGGGAAGTGCCAGACTGGCTGGAGCCTTTCCAACAAACGTATGTTGTGGGTACACCTGTGGGTGGGACCTGGGTGAATGGAGTGTGTGACGAATCTACACTTCCTGTTGTGGATGTCTGGTATCTGGTGTTTGACACAAGGACTGAGACAGCCCTGCCCGAAACTAGTATGAATGCAGTGTGTAGTGTTGAATGGCATGGTATTTGTCAGAATCCACGTTCCATGTTGTGAGTGTCTGGATGGAGAAGAATGGCCTGAATGCACCGTGCGCCTGATTGGCTGACTGACTGCTGAATGCCCTTCGTAGTGATTGGATGGTTAAGTGTGACCTAGTAGAATGAATGGGATATCAACAGTACATCTGGGGACCTCTTGCTGCTAGGAATCGTGTTCCGAAGCTGAAGACCAAACTACGAAGAGTAACTGGAGTGAAACTGAAGCTTGACCTTGAAGCCCTGCTGGAAGAGAAGAATTGCCGTTGCTCCTCTTCACCAATCTGAAAGCTGCTGTGTCTCCAAGGACTGACCCAGAGAGGACCTGGTAAGGCACCCTCTTCCCGAATTACGAGGGACTATCGATCGTGCACCAGCTGATCTTTGCCAAAGCTCCCTGGTAGACAGACCTACGAAAGGCTGTCGACAGGAGACGGGGACTGCCGCGGAATCCCAAAGAGAAGCGCCCGGACTGTTGTCCGCCACCGTGTACAACTGTCGTCGCCGACCGGAGCCGCAGTGCTCCCGTTGCCTAAGAACGTTTGATTCACGGACGCAATCGTCTTTACTGCTGCCTGCCTTATCGCGCCAGAGAAGGCCAGGCCGTCAACATGCAGAGGAGCATCCGCCGGTGGGCTTCCCGCCACCCAAAGATGACGACTCGACACCCTTGCTGGGCCACAGTTCTTCAAACTCTTTGCGATCCAGAACTATCGACATCGAGGTGCCCCCGATGCCTCTTTCTTGCAGGACTTTTACGCTTCCCCGTCGACGAGCACCGCTATGAAAGAAGCTGCCACTTCACCGCCGTAGTTCACCCTGTTCTTCGCCGGATGTTCGACGACCTACGACTCCTGCCTAAAAGGGAGGGCACTTAAGAAGGGCCATCGATTCCCAGACGAGGAACGCTACAACGCCAGGTACTTTGGGGTTACAGAACTATTGGAAAGACTCTTGTGAACAGTATATGGACTGGGCTTGTGATATATCTTTATTCTACAAGTTGCCCAGGTGAGGGCATCTCCACACAGAACTGTGTCTAATGATAGGGGCCAGTATTCTGCCAATTGTTCTAACCAACTGCTTTCCTCATATCTATTGTTGGTTTCCTTTATGACCTGATTTGTGTGACATTTAACCGTACAGTTGATGCACTTTAAAGAGATCTAATAGTAATTGTGGTACCATGTAGAACTGTATATTTGCCATTATAGATAACTGAGTACAAAGTGAGTTATCGTGATATTGTACATAACATTGAATATTATATAAGACTGTGTTTTAACTAATACAGTGTGCGGACATTCCTTTGTGGGTGCTTGGGGACTAGACTGTACTTAAGAACCAGCTTGCATCACCTCCTGAGAAGCTAGGCCTTGATTGCTCGACCACGTACCAATAACAGAGAATCTTGGCTGGTGTCCTCTGTGCCTCTCCTCTGCCATATAGAGAGCATGTGTACAGAACCCCCCTCCGGTCTTTACAGCTGGTGCCAGCGGTGGGATGCTTATGGTTTTAAGAATCAGTGTATAACCGTGCCACTTACAAAATATCTGCACTTTGTTAAATTGAGGTTTAGTTGTGCACAAGATAACTGCATTACAAGCAATGGAATCTATTGCGAATGGTAAATTGACTCAGATGAGCTTAGAGGCTCTCCAAAGTGCTTGTGAAGCCAAGGAGTTAGACTTTGTGGGTAAGTCTAGGGCTGAGCTGATAGCTGCCCTGGTGGACTACCAGACAGATGGTGAAACTCTTGAAGGGGGGATGCAACCAAAGAGGACTCTGCCCCGGGGGTTGTCGCTGAATCTAATTCTGGGAACGCCACCATTCCTGCTGCCTCTGTTCCGTACCCCAGCAATTCCTTGGAACTTGAGTTATTAAGGATGAATATCACAAGTTGGAAATTGATGCTGTGCTTAAGAAAGAGGAGTTGGCACAACAAGTGGAGCTCAAGAATAGGGATCTTTAAATCAAAGATAAGGACCTTCAACTCAATAACCGAGACAATGAATGTCAGCAAATCCAGTTAGAGAAAGCTCGAGTGGAGACTTCAGCAAAACCAGTTGAGAGTGTCAGGTCCCCAGCAACCAAATTTATGAAAGATTTGGTTGGTGTGTATGCAGAGGGTTCTGATACCCTCCAATGGATTGAAGCATTTGAGATGGCTTGTGCAATTCATGATGTAGATAAGATTAGGCTAAGTGTTTGTTAAGCAGAGTGCCTCAGACTGGGTATGACTGTATTCTGAAGCTGCATGTGGAAGAAAGGGGTCAGTATGAGTGCATGAAGTCTGCTTTGATTGGCAAGTTTGGCAAGACATCTACCCAATACCTTAAAAGGTTCAGGGATTTTAAGAAACGAGAGAATGTGTCTTGGATTGACTGGGTGAGTGCTGCGCACATGAACATGATGGGGTGGATTAATGGTTACAAAGTGAAAACGTTTGTTGAATTGTCCCACCTTTTGTTTTTTGAGCATTTTTCGGAAGCCTGTTCACCAGAGCTGCATCAGTATGTTTCTGAACAGAACATTTTGGACCCCTTTAAGCTGGCTAGGTTGGCTGACAAGTGGTTCTCCCACCAAGTGTCCCCTAAGGGCTCCAGTGGGAAGGACAAGGACAAAGAAAAGGGGACCTCTCAGAAAGCTGAGGAGTCCCAGAAGCAATCACAGTCAGGTAAACCAAAACCTTCCTCTCCTAAGACCCAAACACCTAGTGGGGATAAGTCTGTTGTGGGTGGGAGTAAGAGTAGTGGTCCGCCTGTTGCAAAGCAGGGTCCCAGTACCATACCCCGCACTCCTGGCACTTGTTGGGATTGTGGGGCTCTGGATTACAGAAGGGATGACCCCAAGTGTAAGGGTAAGGCACTTGGAGTCCAGGTTGTCAGCCTGACCTACCCCTACTCTGTACCTGAGGTGGATGCCTCTGTCCTCCCCTCCTCTACTGAGATCACATTCGGTGCTCCCGTAGAGATTTCCTTAGTGTCCCTTGGGGCCTGGGACCAGTACGCAGCAGTACTGGCAACTATCCCAGAAAACACACATAGGTTTTTGAGAAGTGTCCTCTTGAATGGCCAGCCTTCTACTGGTTTGAGAGACACTGGGGCAAGCATGACAGTGGTGGACAGGACCCTTCTCATGCTAGAGGACTATGTAGGTACCCCACTGAGAACCACAAGGTTAGCTGGTGAGCCTCCCAAATTATCGCCTGTAGCCTTAGTCAACATCACGATTGGAGACAAGACAACAAAGCTTCCAGTCCTGGTTCAGCACAATGTACCTGCAAACATTTTGTTCGGCAACGATTTGGTCGAGTTGTGGATGATCACGGATGGTCTACCCATGGCTGCTGTGGTGGTCACCCGATCGCAGGTCACACAGGGTTCGGCTGCGAGCCCGGTTCCCTCGCCAATGGGGAAACCCAAGGCCGAAGGAAACGGAAGAGTAAGAAGGCCACCTCTGTGGAGGGGGCTCCTGCTCCTCCTGCTGTTCCGACAGCACCCATTGGGATCCATGCTCCAGAAGCGCTGGGTCCAGTGGTGAACCCCGTCTCAACTCCTGTGGGAGAAGAGCCAGAAGACTTTCCTGTGGGAGAGGCACTCAACCCGGAGGACCACCACGACCTTCAATGCTTGTAGGCTGAAGGGGGACCCTCCCGAGCGGACTTCTGTAAGGGTCAGAGAGAGTGCCACTCTCTCGAGGGTCTGAGGAAACAGGCCCTGTCCCAGGCACAAGGAGAAGTGCCTAGGACATTCCGGATGTATTGGGAGGGTGAGTTCCTTGTTAGTGAGCCCACTAAGCCTGAACTGGGTGCCCTCAAGAGGTCGGGGGTACCCCAGGTTTACAGGCCCTTCCTGCAGCAGTTGGCGCATGAGGTGCCCTTAGCTGGTCATCTTGGTACCAAGAAGACTAAGCAGAGGCTCTCTGCCCATTTCTACTGGGCACAGATAGGGGTGGAAGTGGAGTCCCACTGCAGGACCTACCCAACTTTAGTTGTCTGGCAAGACTGGAGGCAGGATCATTGCCCCACTGCAGCCAGTACCAGTGGTTGCCACACCATTTGAGAGGGTGGGCATCGACATTGCCGGTCCCCTTGATGCTCCCACTTTAGGTGGACATCGGTTTATCCTGGTCTTAGTCGATTATGCCACCAGGTACCCTGAGGCTATACCCCTTCGGACTGTTACTGCCAAGGTGGTTTCCAGGGCTCTCCTGGGCATTTTCATCCGTATTGGATTCCCTGAGGAGGTTGTCTCCGACAGAGGATCCAACTTCATGTCCCATTACATGAAAACCATGTGGAAAAAGTGCGGGGTAACCTATACGTTCTCCACCTCTTACCATCCTCAGACCAACGGTCTAGTTGAGAGATTCACTAAAGCTCTCAAGGGCATGCTAGGTGCTTTGAAAGAGCCCCTAAGGAAGAAATGGGATCTCCTCCTGCCATGCCTGCTGTTCTCTTACAAAGAGCTACTTCAAGAGGGTGTTGGTTTCAGCCCCTTCGAGTTACTCTTTGGACATCCCGTGAGGGTGCCTCTTGCCTTGATCCGAGAAGGTTTGGAGGCCATACCTCCAGGTCCCGCCAAGTAAGTGGGGAACTATGTGTTAGGCCTGAGACGGAGGATGACACAGATGATGGGTCAGGCGACAGCGAATCTCAAGGCCAGCCAGGAATTGAATAAGTACTGGCATGACCTTAAAGCCTCGCAAGTGGATTGGACTCCAGGACAGGAGGTCCTTGTGATGGAGCCTACAAAGCCTCAAGCTTTGGCAGATAAATGGACTGGACCCTTCAGGATAATCTCCAAGATGGGCGAGGTCAATTATCTGGTTGACCTGGGAGTCCCTGGGGGAGCCCCTCAGGTATTCCATGTTAACAGGCTGAAGCCTTTCCGCAGGCGAGCAGAAGTCTCATGTCTCTTGCTAGCTTCAGAGCAAGAAGAGGTTGAGAGTGAGCCCCTTCCTGATTTGCTGCACAGCAACCCACAGGTTGGCTCAGTGGAGGGAGTACATCCCTCTCCAGATCTGATGACAGAGCAGCAGAGGGCCTGCAGGGCTTTGCTCCGGCAGTATGCCTCTCTGTTTTCCCTGACACCAGGCCTTACACCGTGGTGTAGGGACAAAATTGACACTGGTGACAGTGTACCTGTCAAAGGCAGGTGCTACGGTATGTCAGATACAGTTAAGAACCACATCCAGGCTGAGGTCACCAAGATATTGGATCTGGGTGTTATTGAACCCTCAACCAGTCCCTGGTCCAGTCTTGTGGTCCTTGTCCCCAAGGCAAGTTCCCAGGCTGGTACCAAGGATTGGAAGTTCTGTGTGGACTACCGAGGAGTCAATGCCATCACCAAAATTGACGCGCACCCATTGCCCCGGGTGATTAGCTCGTCAACACCATAGTTGCTGCCAAATTTGTGAGCACCTTCGACCTTACCGCAGGCTATTGGCAAATAGCTCTGATGGACCGTGCCAAGGAAAAGACAGTGTTCTCAAAACCTGAGGGACTCTACAAGTTTAGTGTCATGCCTTTTGGGTTGAAGAATGCCCCTGCCACCTTCCAGAGATTGGTCAATCATGCGCTCAGTGGGCTGGAGGCCTTCTGTGTGGCCTACTTAGACGACATTGCCGTCTACAGTTCCACGTGGGAAGAGCATTTAACACATCTGGATAAAGTGTTGCAGGTCTTGAAAAGGGCTAAGCTCTCTATCAAGGCCACCAAGTGCCAGATAGCTCTGGGGAAAGTCACATATCTTGGTCATGAGGTAGGGGGTCAAATCCAACCTCTCCCCAGTAAAGTACAGGATGTACATGACTGGGAGACTCCCACTACTCAGAACCAGGTGGGAGCCTTTTTGGGCCTCACTGGGTATTATCGCAATTTCATGGTGTACTATGGGACCATAGCTGCACCTCTGACAGCTCTGACTTCACCCAAACAGCCTAGGAAGGTTAATTGGACGGAAGACTGTCGGAGGGCCTTTGATGGCTTCAAAGAAAGTCTGTGTAGGGCACCCGTGTTGTGTGCGCCTGATTACAGCAAGTCCTTTATCGTTCAAACTGATGCCTGCAACACCGGAATTGGAGCTGTCTTGTCCCAGTTACATGACAAAGGAAGAGAACATCCAATCATATTCATCAGTAGACAACTTAAGGGTAGAGAACTTAGGTGGGCTACGGTTGAAAAGGAATGTTTTAGTATAGTTTGGAGCTTTAGGCATTTTAGACCCTTACTTACTGGGTCTACCTTCAAGGTCCAAACAGATCATAATCCCTTGAAGTGGCTTATGCAGATGAAGGGTGAAAACCTGAAGCTGCTCAGGTGGTCCATTAGCCTGCAAGAGCTAGACTTCACCATAGAGCATAGACCAGGCAAGAGTCACGATAATGCAGATGGCCTTTCCAGAAGGTATGCTGACCGTTTGGATATGGGTGTCTATCCCGTGGGAGATTAGGCACCCTAACCTCAGTCTGGGGGGGGGCCACTGTGATGCTGGAAATGCATCGGAGGGACAGGGCCTCTGTATCCTTGTCCTTTACTTCTTTTTATTGTGTGTTCTGTCGTGTTTTCCACACAGGAGTTCATGTGCACAGGAGTTCATGTGGGACTCCTGGTGGTGCAGCTCTCTCTTTTAGTTTGGTGTACAGACCCATGGGATACCCTTATGGCACCCATGGGTGGGGTTACAACCCTGTGCCCCAGTGTATGTTTTTGGGCACCTGTGTGTGGCCCACAGAGCAGGGTACGGGCTTGTGGCAGCGCCGGGCTGAATTGACTGGTGCCCTGAGCGTCCTCCATTTTGGGATGCCCAGGCCCTGTCATTGGAATCCATAGATTCCTGGTGGAGATGAGATGGCCCCCGTGGCCTCTTGCCCTCCATCGCCTGTTACCTTGATCTTTCCGAAGTCCCCGGAAGCCCTGACTCTGTCCCTTCGCGCTGACTGACTGTTGGGTGGAAGTTCCATATATGGTAGTGTGGGAAAGTGCAGCCCAGACTGGCTGGAGCCGTCCCAACGACCGTATGTTGTGGGTACACCTGTGGGTGGGACCTGGGTGAATGGAGTGTGTGACGAATCTACACTTCTTGTTCTGGATGTCTGGTATCTGGTGTTTGACACAATGACCGAGACAGCCCTGCACGAAACTGGTATGAATGCAGTGTGTAGTGTTGAATGGCATGGTACTTGTCAGAATCCACGTTCTATGTTGTGAGTGTCTGGATGGAGAAGAATGGCCTGAATGCACCATGCGCCTGATTGGCTGACTGACTGCTGAAGGCCCTTCGTAATGTTTGGATGCTTAAGTGTGTCCCAGCAGAATGAATGGGAGATCAACAGTTTATCTGAGGACCTCTCGCTGCTAGGAATCGTGTTCAGAAGCTGAAGTCCAAACTACGAAGAGTAACTGGAGTGAAACTGAAGCTTGACCTTGAAGCCCTGCTGGAAGAGAAGAATTGCTGTTGCTCTTCTTCACCAATCTGAAATCTGCTGTGTTTCCTAGGACTGACCCAGAGAGGACCTGGTAAGGTGCCCTCTTCCCGAGCTACGAGGGACCATCGTGCCCCAGCTGATCTTTGCCAAAGCTCCCTGGTAGACAGATCTACGAAAGGCTGCCGACCGGAGACGGGGAGTGCTGCGGAATCCTAAAGAGAAGCGCCCCGACTGTTGTCCCCCACCGTCGACGACTGCCGTCGCTGACCAGAGCCGCTGTGCTCCCGTTGCCTAAGAACTTTCAATTCACGGACGCACTCATCTGCACCACCGCCCACCTTATCCCGCCGGAGAAGGCCAGGCCGTCGACGCGCCAAGGAGCATCCGCCGGTGGGTTTCCCGACACTCAAAGACCACAGAGATGACGACGACTCAACGCCCTTGCTGGGCTACAGTTCTTCAAACTCTTTGCGGTCCAGAACTATCGACATCGAGGTGCCCCGCACGCCTCTTCCTTGCAGGACGTTTACGCTTCCCCGTCGACGAGCAATGCTAGGAAAGAAGCTTCCACTTCACTGCTGTAGTTCACCCTGTTCTTCGCCCGATGCTCGACCCGTGACCCCGGCCTAAAAGGGAGGGCACTCAAGAAGGGCCGTCGATTCCCCGACGAGGAACGCTACAATGCCAGGTACTTTGGGGTTGCATAACTATTGGAAAGACTCTTGTGAACAGTATATGGACTGGGCTTGTGATATATCTTTATTCTACAGGTGGCCCAGGTGGGGGGGATCTCCACACAGAACTGTGTCTAACGGTAGCGGCCAGTATTCTGCCAATTGTTCTAACCAACTGCTTTCCTCTTATATCTATTGTTGTTTTCCTTTACGACCTGATTTGTGTGACATTTAACCGTACAGTTGATGCACTTTAAAGAGATCTAATAGTAATTGTGGTACCATGTAGAACTGTATATTTGCCATTATAGATAACCGAGTACAAACTTAGTTATCGTGATGTTGTACATAACATTGAATATTAATTATATAAAGAATGTGTTTTAACTAATACAGTGTGCAAACATTCCTTTGTGGGTGCTAAGGGACTACACTGTACTTAAGAACCAGCTTGCATCACCTCCTGAGCAGCTAGGCCTTGATTGTTCGACCACGTACCAATAATAGAGAATCTTGGCTGGGGTCCTCTGTGCCTCTCCTCTGCCATATAGAGAGCAGGAGTACAAAACCCCCCTCCAGTCTTTACAATCATCCATATGGCCTACTTAAAGCAATGTCCTGGAAACCTCCAACAACTCTGATAGGTATCAAAATACCACCAAGCCAGGCCGACAAGATTGGCTTTTGTCGGATCTCTTGTTATCTGGTGCTCTTGGAGAAGGAAGCACGGAAGCAGGACCATCAGAGTGACCGGGGCCTGTCTTTAGAGCACTCAACCAGCACCCCTCAGAGATGAAGAAACCCACCTCCACTTCAGGGAAGGAATAGTCCGTCCTATGCAATGACCTCTTTGACCCTTAGCAGTTCTTCTCCCCACACTCCCTCCTTGGTCCTGCCCTGACCTGCACTCCTGCTTCAGCGACTGACTGGTGGGCTATTCCACCTGCTTCAAGCGTCCATGCTCTTACCTCCCTCACTTGGCACACTCAGATGATGCCTTGTTGGACTATTTCCCAGGCTCTGCACACTGTGGTCTGTGGCTTGCTCTGGTCTGTTCCTATGATTCTGGACTCCTCTCTGTGGAGGTTACTGGAGTGAAACTTCCCAGCAGCATTGCACCTATCAGCCTTGCACCCATCAGCCTTGCACTTACCCACTGGAATGTGACAAGGTTGCAGGTATCAGACTCCCCCTATCAATTCTCCCTTATGGTGCCACAAAGGGACTGTGCTCACAGAGGCTGCCTTATAGACGACCATAAATAAACAAATGTAACCTATTGTCTTCGTAAGAAATACAGTTAGTGAGAAAGACAGGTGAGGTCTGCTAGGAGTCCAGAATCATAGAAATAGACCATAGCAAGCCAAAGGTTGGAGGTGACAGGCACTAGTTTCACCTGCTATGAGCTCAGAGGTGATCACTATGCATTTGTCTGGTGCTGGATGTAATCAGAAACCGGCAATATCAAGGAATTCCTTACTTTCTACACATATCAATTTACATCCAAACCTCATTTCTTTGGTTTTGACCGCTTGAAAGTGGTCCTGCTTTGGCTTGGGTTGTGCTGCTGGTGACCGCAGTGGGTACTGTTATGGTTGATTGGTCAATGTTTGAGAGAGCCTTTTGTTCTATTTGTTCTCTAAAGGTCGATCGATGTTTCAACTATTTATGTACGCCATCTGTTCTGACATTTTCAACCTGTTTGCAGTAGGTTACTTTAACAATGCGATTTATTTTTCCATGATAACTGAAAAAGAAATTATGTTCACGAATGATCGCAGAGGGAAGTGCCAGTAAAGTGTAGTTACTACAGCAATCAGCGAGGAGCTTGTTCCTGGAGGACCTTTGTTTCAGTTGCACCAAATTAAAATAAAACATATGGTGCCACACAGAGAGGGAACGCGGAAGGGAGTGCCAGTCAAGTGTAGTTACTACAGCAATCAGCGAGGAGGTGGTTCCCGGAGGACCGTTGTTTCAGTTCTGTCGAGTTACAACGATAAGACATGCCGCAGAGCACAGGTCTGGAGGAAAGTGCCAGGCAAGTGCAGTTTCTGCAGTTGGAGCAGTCGGAGAAGCAGAAGAAGCAGGTGGGAAGCTATACAAAAGTTCCTACAAATTCTTTATTAAGCGTAAGCTGCAAAGACTTATACTGTTATAAGACTGCAGCCATGGCAACTGAGGATATTCCTCATTACAATTTAAGGAGTGCCTCTCATCCTGAACACACAGAACCATTGGTGTTGACATGTGTAAATCAGTCACGGACATTAGGGACTCGCCTACTGCTGATAGAGAAGTCCATTCACCCCAGTACAGGGAATGCAGACTATAAACTCTGACACATAAAAGATTTCCAGATTCTTTCCAGTCAAGGCACCTGTTCATGTACCCTCAATCCTGCCTCCTGCCCTGGTCTACTCCAACGAGGATTCAATCTTCAACACGGTTTATGCGAATAAAAGAGTGCTGGCTGAAATAGAAGCCTCCTTCCAGAATCTATGTGACAGTCTTGAAGAGCGGGCAAAAAAGATTCTGCTCTAACACGCCACACCTATTTGCCCCTATCTCCCCTCATAAGATTGGGGAAATTCATGAGGGCACGGAACAGCATTTTCCGAGCATATCTGAGAGAGGGAATTGTGACGATTCTGGATGTTTTGACCCTAATTTTCTAGATGGAGCCCCACCCACCTTTGTGGCTAGGGTTGCCTAAAATACACAAAAATCTGATGAACCCACCCCTCAGACCAATAGTAGCAGAGACAGATAGCATCTTTAACCCTTTAGCAATCTATGTCGACAAAGCTCTGCAACCTATAGTACAAACAACATCTACGTACCTAAAAGACACCACAGACTTCCTTAATCATCTGGATACCTTAACAAACATTAATGTTGACGATTTATTAGTCTCATTTGATGTACAAAACCTGTATACATGCATTCCGCATCAAGACAGTTTGGAAGCACTTGAATGGCATCTACTACAAAATGAATGCGAAGCCAACAAGACCTTTATACTGGAGTTAAGCAAGATCATATTAGTCAACAATTACTTCAGATATAAAACTCAATTCTATCTGCAAGCATCCGGGACCTCAATGGGGTCAGCTATGGCCCCCGTCTATGCCAACCTATTCATGTACCATCTGGAGAAGAAATGGATATTAACACCAACGAAATATAGTGACAAAATCGTCACCTGGAAGAGATATATCGATGACGTTTTTGTCGTCTGGAGAGGAGAACGCGCTGAATTGGAAGAATTCTTACTATACATCAATGAAGGCCATGAACGAATTAAATTCACAATGGAAGTGGAAAGCCCGAAATTACACTTTTTGGATGTGGAATTACAAATCGGTCAAGGAGGAATCATCACAAATATCTACCGCAAACCCACCAATGTCAATAATACACTACATTTTATGAGTCATCATCCAGGACATTTAATGAAAAATTTGCCTTACAGTCAATTTCTTCGATTGAAAAGGATTATTTCAACCCCAGACACCCTTAAGGATGAGAATCTATGCATGGCAGAAAGGTACAGAGAAAGAGGTTATCCCGAAACCGTCATCAAGAAAGCAGAGGAGAAAACACATAACTTGGAAAGAAAGGATCTTCGTACACCTAAGAATAAATCAAAAGAAATCCCATTTCTCTATGCACTGAGATACTCAGCACAGAGCCACCACATAACAAGGATGATTAAAAAGAATTGGAGGATAATTAACTTGGATCCCCAATTAAAGAGACTATTTCCAGAACCACCAATTATTGCCTACAAGAGAGGCCGGAACTTTAGGGACAGTCTAGTGAAAGCCGAAAGACCCCAAGCTGAGAGCCAGCGCACACTCACAAAGAAGAAAACAGGCACTTATGCCTGCTTGAGTTGTGGTAACTGTAACAACATAATGAAGGGGAGTTATGTGAGACACCCATCCAACGGACAGAAAATCTCCTTAAAGGATTTCACAACATGTGACACAAAATCTGTTATTTACGGTTTAAGTTGCCCATGTGGCATCTACTATGTCAGACAGACACAAAGGAAAGCCAAGGAGGGCTGGAATGAGCACAAAAGCAACATAAGAACTAATAATACACACTCACCAGTAGCCAGACACTTTGCCCAAAAGAAACACAATATTGCCCAACTAAAAGTGGTGATCTTGGAGATTGTAAAGAAAGGTCAAAGAGGGGGGAATCATGCCAGGCGCATGAACCAGAGGGAGATCTTCTGGATAGAAAAATTGAACAGCCTAACTCCCAACGGGATGAACGAAGACTATAGTCTAGCTGCATTCTTATAGATAAGAGGCCAGGGTGATAGCCAATGAATAATCTTGCACACAAGTCAATAGATTTGAACCCAACTCACACACTTGGGGTACACGAAGCTTCTGTGATGATAACTCATATAGAGATGTTTTCGCCCGTGAGAATTATCTAATAAGGTTCAAGGATAACAGAACGGAGAATGTGAGCATGTTCTGTTTGGAGTAATAAGTAAATGGATGGTCAATATCACTCCCCCCATGGGACTCGCACATACACAACGCCAAACGCCTAGCTCTGCTAATTTTAGGCAGACCCAGGTGTGTTTTTTAACACCTACCTCTAGAAATCAATATGCTATATCACACATTGGGCTTAGTTAGTGATGAGTTGATTTATCAACTCACGAATACTTACATTTAACCAGTACGCGCATCAACAGACCGTGTTTACATGCGTAGGTATGACGATTTTCATGTCACACGTTGACGGTGTAAACACAATGACGTCACCACGCTCGCACGTGATAACATCACTACATAAACAGCATCCATTTTAGATTGTTACTCGCAAGGAGCGAAAGCAGCACCTAATCCTGGAACGTTCATTCGTAGAGTAAGGTAAGACAGATGCCTCGAGCATTCATACTATGTCTATATATGTGTAACGCTCACCTGATTCCCACGGAGGCGCAGGTCTGGCTTCGAGTGCTGATGCTTCTTCAATGGTGAAGCGCAGGACTCTGAAGATGGACAGGAAGGGCCCCTCTACTCTGGCTTCTCCGGCTCGCAGGAATATTCCCCTGTGCGTGAAAAGGGAGTATTACCTACTGACTGAGTTATGCTCAAGCCTCCCACTCTCTTCCAACCCTCCACGATACCCTTCCACGATTCCCTGTGAAGTCTCACCTTAGGGTCAGGAAGGATGAGCTCTCCATCCTGCTTCTGATGCAGGGGCGCGTTGAAACCCAGTTACTTCACTGGATTGAGGATTATGGGAGTTCAGGTAAGCTTGACTATTCAGGTAAGGCTCTGTAAAAGTTCTGTTGCAAGTTCAAAAGTCCAAGCTTAATAATAATGTTCATTGTCTTTTTCCCCTTAGGGGCCGGGGTTCGCAATGCCGGAGATATGGCGCCGACCCGAAGTGATACGTGCAGTTCCAGTAAATGACAGGTAAGTTCTGGATGAGCGCTCGGGTAATGTCTTTGCATTCGCTCATTCAATGTCTTTGTCTTTTTTCCCCATAGGGGCCGGGGTCCGGATGCCTGGAAGCGGCAAGACCCGAAATGAAATGGGAATGACCCAACAGGTAAGACTTAGAAGGAAACTGAGCTTTTCCTATTCCCTTCCTTCTCTCACCTTGTTCTTGTCTTTCTCTCTAGGATCTGGGAAGTGGCTGTGGATCCGGATGATCGCTGCTGAAGATGGTGGCGTCCAGGAAAGGTGAGTGAAATGCAGCGCTGCAGCAATCGTAGCAAAATGCTTTTAAAATGATGTCTTCCTTTTCAGGATCGTCGGTGTGATGTCTCTGTGGTGCTGATTTAGCAGGTAAGGTCTTTTGTCTCCCTTTGCAGGTGACCCAGGATACTGACAGGCGTGGCTGAGGTCCAGATGCAGGAGCTGACACGGTGAGCGTCCAGCTGCGAGGAGCAGAACAACGCGAAGCGTGAGTTGCTGATCGGGTGTGGTTTAAATAGCTTTGGAAGAAGTTCCAAGTGTGTATCCTTCCTCCGATCAGGTATGTATCCTTCCCCGACCACACCCGGGTGGAAAGTAATCCCACAGGTAAAGTAGTTCCATTCAGGCCTCAAGAGGGCCTGGATGTGGCAGCATGGTCTGCATCAGGTAAGTGCACATTAAAACACTTGAACACATGTCTAGCTTTATGAGCCTGGCGCCTAAGGCACCAGGACAGGGGTCCAACATGAGCCTGGCGCCTAAGGCGCCAGGACTGCGTCCAAAGGGCCCCAGCTTGGGCCCGCTGACACTCCCCTGGGGGAAATGATGCCTGCCTCTGGGGTTGCTGGGTCGGACCTGGCTCCTTGGAGGTAGGCATCATGACAGTACCCCCCCTCAAGGCCCCTCCCAAGGTTCTTCCCTCCGGGGGTTTTGGCTTGTTCGGAAATCTCCGGTGAAACCTTTGTACTAATCGAGGTGCGTGGACATGGTTACTAGGCTCCCACGATCTCTCCTGAGGTCCATATCCCTTCCAGTCAACAAGATAGAAGAGTTTCGACTTTACCACCTTGGAGTCTAAAATGTCTTTAACTTCGAATTCTAATTCCCCTTCAATTTGAACTGGATCTGGAGGCTTGGACAATCGGGTTCCTGGTTGTACGGGCTTCAAAAGTGATGCATGAAAAACTGGATGTATACGCATGTTGGACGGTAGATCCAGTTTAAAGGCCACTGGGTTGATTATAGCCTTGATGGGATAAGGTCCTATGAATCTGGGATTGAAGGTTCGCGGGCCCTTGAGGGATAAGTGTTTAGTTGCTAGCCATACCTGGTCTCCTACTTGGTAAGGAGGAGTTTTACTTCGGTGCAAATCTGCGTTTTCTTTATACTTTTTCTTGGCTTGCTGTAAATGAGTTGCAGCTTCTTTGAAGGCTCGGGTTATTGTGGAATGCAGATGATTTACTGCGGGCATTTCCAGGGTCAGAGGTGGATCTAGGTCAGAGGTCCGAGGATGGTGACCATACAAAGTATAAAAGGGGATTTGTCCCGTTCCAGAATGCACTGAATTGTTGTATGCATATTCTGCGATCCAAAGGATGTCTTTCCAATTTAACTCGGATTGGTGTAACATGCACCGAAGATATTGCTCGAGAGTCTGATTGGTTCTCTCGGTTTGTCCGTCGGTCTGGGGGTGGTGGCTGGTGGATAACCGCACATCTATTTGTGCTAGTTGGCAACACTTCTTCCAAAAATGGGAGATAAATTGACTTCCACGATCCGAGACTAATATGGAAGGGAAACCATGTATGCGAACTACATTCTCCAGGAATTCCTTGGCCAAGGTGGAAGCAGAAGGCAAACCCTTTAAAGGGATAAAGTGGGCCATTTTGGTGAATAGGTCCACAATTACAAGGATTGTGTTGTAACCAGCACAAGGAGGCAGGTCAGTTATAAAATCCATTGACAGGGTGTGCCATGGTGCCGGTGGAATATCCAAGGGTTTAAGTAGGCCGGCTGGCCTTTTCTTTTGAGCCTTGTTTTGGGCGCAAATTCCGCAAAACAGAACAAAAGACTTTATGTCTTTTCTCCAAGAAGGCCACCAGAAGTGACGTTTAATTTTTTCCTCCGTTTTAGCGATACCAGGATGTCCTTCCATTAAAGATTCATGATGATGGGCAATAACAAGTTCTTGCAATTCTTTACTTGGCTCCTGGAAGTAGGGTAAGTCATCCTTAACGGTGTAATGAGGACCCTTCTGACTCCATTCCAGTAAGGTTGAAGAGTCTAGAAGTTGTTTTACTTGCGTTTGGATGTCCTCAATAGTGTGCAATGAAGTTAAGCCTAAGATTCTTTGCTCAGGTATGATGGGCACAGGTTCTAAGCTCGAATTAGGTTCTTCCATGCCAATCCGGGATAAGGCGTCCGCTTTTCCATTCTTGCAGCCAGGGCGATAGGTAATTACAAAATCAAATTCCGCAAAGAATAGAGCCCATCGGAGTTGTCGTGAAGATTGAGCTTTGGCCGTCTTTAAATACTGTAAGTTTCTGTGGTCCGTAATTACGGTAATGGTGTGTCTTGCCCCGAGAAGATAGTGACGCCAAGCCTTGAAAGCAGATTTGATGGCCAGTAACTTTTTATCAGTAATTGCGTAGTTGATTTCAGGAGGAGAACATTTTCTGGACCAAAAGGCCACTGGGTGTAGTTGGTTAGTTTTTGGGTCTCTTTGCGACAGGACAGCTCCCATGGCCGAACTGGATGCATCGGTTTCCACTATGTACGGGAGATCTGGGTGCGGGTGTTTCAGTACAGGTGCAGAGGTGAATTTGGTTTTCAGGTCCTGGAAGGCTTGTTCGGCTTCAAGAGTCCATTCGAAGCGTTTGTTTTTCTTTAGGAGAGCGGTGATGGGTTGGACTGTTCGGGAAAATTCCGGGATGAATCTTCGATAGAAATTGGCAAAGCCGAGCATGCTCTGAACTCCCTTCACCGAGCTAGGAGATGGCCATTTGAGGATGGCGTCCACCTTTCGCGAGTCCATTCGGACTCCTTGAGGTGTCAGGATGAATCCGAGAAACTCAACTTCTGTGGTATGAAAAACGCATTTTTCGAGTTTTGCAAATAGTCTGTGCTGGCGCAATTTCTCAAGAACTGCCCTAACATGTTTTCTGTGATCAGATTCTGAAGAAGAGTACACCAGGATGTCGTCAATGTAAACAATGACACAGACATCGATAAGTTCCCGAAGAACATCATTCATAAAGTACTGAAAGGCGGCAGGTGCATTGCACAACCCGAAGGGCATCACCTGATACTCGAAGAGCCCAAATTTGGTGCGGAATGCAGTCTTCCATTCGTCGCCTTCTTTTATGCGCACCAGGTGATAAGCTCCTCGGAGATATAACTTGGTGTACACACAAGCGTCTTTCACCTGGTCGATAAGCTCAGGGATCAAGGGCAGAGGATAACGATTCTTAATCGTTATTTGATTTAGCGCCCTAAATCAATAGTCTATACACGTTCTAAGGTCGCCTTCTTTTTTCGGCACGAAGAACAGAGCTGAAGAGACAGGAGACTTGGACGGGCGAATAAAACCATTGGCTAGGTACTGATCTAAATACTGACGCAAATGCAGGTTCTCAGGTTCCGTAAGAGCATAAATCCTACTACAAGGTAGTTGAGCATTGGGTACCAGATCGATTTGGCAATCATAAGACCGATGGGGAGGTAACGTGTTAGCCTGTTCTTTCTGAAAAACGTCTTGGAATTCTTGGTATTCTGACGGTAGCTGTACAGGGGTGGAAGTTGCTGAGGCTAGACCCATAGCTGGATTTCTTGAATAATAAGTTGGTTCACAATCAGGAAAACTTATCTTCTTTGCTCGCCAGTCAATTCTGGGATTATGTGTTTCTAACCAAGGAATTCCAAGAATTACTTGAAATTGTGGGGCCTTGATCACATCAAACACGATTGCTTCCCGATGTCCATCCTGACCCACCAGAGTCACTTCAACAGTGGAATGCGTTACTGGCCCTGAGGCTATTTCGGTTCCATCTACTGTAGTAATGACATCTTGGGTTACTTTCGGGCGGAGAGGAAGCTTGATCCTGGAAGCCAATTCACGGTCTATGTAATTTCCAATAGCTCCACTGTCGATGTATGCTTTTATAGCATGCAACTGCTGAGGCTGTTTTGGGTTCACGAGCACCATTGGCATGACAAAATGCGAGGTCAAAGAGTTAGTTTTCAAGCTCGGCAAGCGGACCCCTACGCTTGTCGGGCTAGGTCGTTTCCCGAATCAGGTGTCAATAATTCGTTATCAGTAGCTCCAACCACCTTCTTAAGTGGTTTAACTGGACAATTTCGAAGAAAGTGACCGGAAGTCCCGCAATACAGACAAAGTTGCATTTGCCGCCTTCTCTCTCGTTCTTTCTGCGTTAATGGTCCTTTAACGCCACCGATTTGCATAGGTTCAGATACGTCGGTACTCTTGGAGTTAGCGTGGGTTTTGATCGGTACTCGGTTTTCATACTTGAACCGATCTGCTTTTCTATTTTGAAGTCTGTGATCAAGTTGAACCACCAAGTCTATGTAGTCTGCGCAGACCTGGGGTGGGTTTACTATCTGAGCTAGAACATCCTTTAGCTCTCCGCGCAGGCCTCGATGAAACAATGTGATCCTTTTGTTTTCTGGCCATCCCGTTTCCACAACCAGTCTGTTAAAGGTGGCAATGTAGGACAGAAGATCCTGATTACCTTGTCGTAAGGATAGCAGTTCGTTATCAAGGGCCTGTCCTTGAGAGTGTCGAGCGAACAATCTTTCCATGCTGGCCTGGAAGCCCTGAAAATCCTGGAGAATGGGATCATCCTGATTTACCAATGGAATAGACCAATCGGCAGCACTGCCACTGAGGTAAGATAGTATAAAGGCTACCTTGGTCTGATCGTTAGGGAAGGCTCCGGGTCTGCACACAAAAAGTGTAAACGACATTGGTTCATAAAGACGGCATATTTCTTGGGATCCCCCGCAAAACGTTCAGGCGGGGCCAAAGGCATGTGTCCAGGTAGATTAATTTGTACCGGGTTACTCAAACCCATTGATGTGGAAATATCTCCGGAATTAGGTAAAGGAGTGTGCCCTGCCTGGGCCTGTAATAACCTTTTGGCTAGGTCATCTGTTCTTTCCTTGGTAAGATCAGTTCTCTTTTGAGAGCGTTAGTCTCCTGGCGGGCTGAGCGCACCTCCGCCTGTAATTCCCCCAAAAAGCTGGGCCAGCTGGTCAGTCTCGGAAGTCTCCATAGCGCCCGGGTGGGAAATTGTGGGTAGGCTTCGCGTTCTGTAACGCTCACCTGATTCCCACGGAGGCGCAGGTCTGGCTTCGCGTGCTGATGCTTCTTCAATGGTGAAGCGCAGGACTCTGAAGATGGACAGGAAGGGCCCCTCTACTCTGGCTTCTCCGGCTCGCAGGAATATTCCCCTGTGCGTGAAAAGGGAGTATTACCTACTGACTGAGTTATGCTCAAGCCTCCCACTCTCTTCCAACCCTCCACGATACCCTTCCACGATTCCCCGTGAAGTCTCACCTTAGGGTCAGGAAGGATGAGCTCTCCATCCTGCTTCTGATGCAGGGGCGCGTTGAAACCCAGTTACTTCACTGGATTGAGGATTATGGGAGTTCAGGTAAGCTTGACTATTCAGGTAAGGCTCTGTAAAAGTTCTGTTGCAAGTTCAAAAGTCCAAGCTTAATAATAATGTTCATTGTCTTTTTCCCCTTAGGGGCCGGGGTTCGGAATGCCGGAGATATGGCGCCGACCCGAAGTGATACGTGCAGTTCCAGTAAATGACAGGTAAGTTCTGGATGAGCGCTCGGGTAATGTCTTTGCATTCGCTCATTCAATGTCTTTGTCTTTTTTCCCCATAGGGGCCGGGGTCCGGATGCCTGGAAGCGGCAAGACCCGAAATGAAATGGGAATGACCCAACAGGTAAGACTTAGAAGGAAACTGAGCTTTTCCTATTCCCTTCCTTCTCTCACCTTGTTCTTGTCTTTCTCTCTAGGTTCTGGGAAGTGGCTGTGGATCCGGATGATCGCTGCTGAAGATGGTGGCGTCCAGGAAAGGTGAGTGAAATGCAGCGCTGCAGCGATCGTAGCGAAATGCTTTTAAAATGATGTCTTCCTTTTCAGGATCGTCGGTGTGATGTCTCTGTGGTGCTGATTTAGCAGGTAAGGTCTTTTGTCTCCCTTTGCAGGTGACCCAGGATACTGACAGGCGTGGCTGAGGTCCAGATGCAGGAGCTGACACGGTGAGCGTCCAGCTGCGAGGAGCAGAACAACGCGAAGCGTAAGTTGCTGATCGGGTGTGGTTTAAATAGCTTTGGAAGAAGTTGCAAGTGTGTATCCTTCCTCCGATCAGGTATGTATCCTTCCCCGACCACACCCGGGTGGAAAGTTATCCCACAGGTAAAGTAGTTCCATTCAGGCCTCAAGAGGGCCTGGATGTGGCAGCATGGTCTGCATCAGGTAAGTGCACATTAAAACACTTGAACACATGTCTAGCTTTATGAGCCTGGCGCCTAAGGCGCCAGGACAGGGGTCCAACATGAGCCTGGCGCCTAAGGCGCCAGGACTGCATCCAAAGGGCCCCAGCACATGCTGCATGATAGTGATATGATATGATAAGATAAGGCATGTGTAAGGCGCCTATACACAAGTGTTTCAAGGCGCGACGAGGCAGGGAGGGGGGAACAAGGGGTAGACACAACGATCCTACTAGGCCAGGTGTCATTCAGATCGCGCAAGTGCAGGGGTAGGGGGAAGGGAGAGGTGCATGGGGAAGGGGAGGGGGGAAGTGCAGTACAAGGTAAGTAGAATAAATAAATAAAAGGGCCAGCTGGTGGCAAGTGCAAGGTAAGTGCAGAACAAGTGCTGGGAAGGGGGGGCTGTAGGGATACAGAGACAGTCCCGCAGTGCAGGGGTTGCCAGGGAGGCAGTGCAAGTGGAGAGTGGCTGGGCCCAGGACCGAGGTCGGTGAGAGTGGCCCAGTTGCAGATTCAGTGCAGTTTCAGCGAAGAATTAGCAGGGGAGAGGGAGAGAGAAAGCAGAAGCAAAGAGGAAGGTTTTGAGGTGCTTCTGGAACCGGAGATGGTTCTCCTCAAGTTTCAGGGGGGCAGGAAGGCTGTTCCAGAGGGAGGCCCCTGTCGCAGAGAGAGATCTACCCCAGCTCGTTGCTTCGAGAAGCGGCTGACCCTGAGGGAGTTGGAGACGGATGAGCGAAGGGCTCGGGAAGGAAGATATTTAGGAAGAGAGAGTTGAAGGTATTTAGGCCCCAGGCCCCAGAAGGCCTTGTGGACAATGAAGAGGGTTTTGAACTTTATCCTCGCAGCCACTGGGAGCCAGTGTAGAGATTTCAGTCCTGGAGAGATACGGTCCCTGGGCTTGAGGCCAAGGACAAGTCTCGCAGTTCTGTTCTGGATGAGTTGCAGAGGGCGGCGTGTGGAGGCAGGCAGATTAAGATGGAGGCTGTTACAGTAGTCCAGCTTTAAGAGAACCAGGGCTCGGGAGACAGCGAGCTTCTGGGGGAAGGAGAGGAAGGGAAGAATACCTCTGAGGAGGTGCAGCTGGTAGTGTGACTTCTTAGAGACGTCAGATATATGAGGAGAGAAGGAGAGTGTGGAGTCGAAGATAACCCCGAGGTTTTTTGCCTTGCAGGTCGGAGCAGGAAGAGGGCCAAGAGAGGCCGGCCAGAGAGCTGCAGGGAAGGAGGGAGTGGGTGTGCCGATGAGCATAATCTCAGTCTTACTGGCATTAAGGCAGAGGTCATTGGCGGCACACCATTCCTGGATAGCAGACAGACAGTCAGAGATGAGGGAGGGAGATGAGGAGGCCGAGGGTAGCCTGAAAATGACCTGGGTATCGTCCGCATAGCACTGAAAGTTGGGGCAGAGAGCGGCGATGCGGTGGGCAAGGAGTGCCAGATACTGGTTGAACAGCCAGGGGGAGAGATTAGATCCCTGGGGGACACCACAGGTGGAGAAAAAGATGTCAGAGAGGAATGACCCGAGTTGGACCTGGGAGGGTCGATTGGAGAGGAAAGAGGTCAGCCACGCCAGAGCCTGACCAGTGATACCCAGGTTATCACAGAGACGGTTGAGCAGGATGGCATGGTTGACAGTGTCAAAGGCAGAAGAGAGATCGAGCAGAATGAGAACACACGGAGTGTTGGAGTCGAGGTCCAAGAGCAGGTCCTCACGGATGTTCAGGAGAGCAGTTTCCGTGCTTCTGACAGCCAGATTGATGGTCATGAAGACTGCCAACAGATTCAGCATGGAGGTTAAGCTGGGAGATGGTCAGTTTCTCCAGGAGCTTGCCCAGGAAGGGAGTGATGGAGATTGGGCGATAGTTAGCCGGGCAGGAGGGGTCAGAAGAGGGTTTCTTAAGAAGAGGGTGCACAAGAGAGTGCTTAAGGGGGGATGGGAAGGCTCCAGAGGCGAAGGAGTGGTTGCAAAAGTCAGCCAGGGCAGGAGCCAGGGAGTCCAATGTGGTCCTTGATAGTTTTGGAGGAACAAGGGTGAACCTGTTTAGACGAGACTTTCATAGATCGGACTTGTCTGGAAACTTCGTCAGCAGAAAAAAGGGGAAAGGCAGAGAAGGAGGGAGGAGGGGTGGCTGCAGAAGGGCCAGAGGAAGAGCCTGGCAGAGAGGGAGGGAGGTGGTAGGAGGAGAGTGTCATACCTGCCTCCCCATCCGGCTCCATTGCTACACCTACACGTTCCGGTTTCCCGGTGTCATCAGCTTTGAGAACGGCTAGACCGTTCTATACTCAGTGGAAGCTGTCCGGGAAACGCTATCGCTAAATTACTCATCACATGACCAGCGCAGTGCCGTCTACGTGCGTACGCATGTCAGCTGACCCCATTTAAGGAAGCGGAAGCTTCACACATGCGCTTCTGATCGTTGTTTATGATCCTCGCGTTCCGGAGCTTGTCTGCTGTTTCTCGCAGACACCTGCCTTCCAAGGCATTTATATCGGAGATTTCTGCTACTGTTACCTTGCAGTTGCCGTACTCATCTAGGCACGGTTGCCTTCCTGCGTTCCGACGCAGTTTTCCCGCTACTCCAGTTCCTCCTTAAGCTCGGTCTCATCCGTGCTCTAGACGGCAGTCCTCTGCTCTTCCCGACGGAGTCGCCGCACAGCCCTATTACCAGGATACACCTTAAACCCGCTCTGCTTCTACCGATTTCAGACCCTGCAGAGTCCCGCTCTGCAGACTGCTCCATTTTAGACCTTGCAGAGGCCAACTCTGCATTCTACTCCGCTCCAGTCTACCAAGACTCAGCTCTACCTTACTTACCGAACTTCTACGGCTTGGACATACCTTCCAGGATCAAGACTTTCCTCACATCTTCTACATGTGCACGGGACTGTGGACGCTCTCCTGCGTGTGCACCAACCCGTCTCTAGTGCGGCCCTCGTTTCGCTCGGGTCAGAACCCTCACTACCCTTCCCTTGCCGTTGTTTCCTTGGATTCTTTGGACTTCCTAGGACTTCCTTGGCTGCATCTACAGGTCAGTGCTTACAACATAGGTTCATATTGTCCTACTTTGCAAATAGAATTCTAAATAGCTCCTCTTTTTCTACAGCTTGGTGAATCTTGGTCCACTCATGCCCTTCCCACTAATAGCTCTATCTGACTGTAGATCGTACTAGTCAGAGAGTGACATTAGTTAGAAGGTTCTCTTTTTGATACGCTACGTCCTACCTCCGACGTTCCTGTTGGAAGAAGTCTTCGAGTGTATCCTTTTATTACTACCAGCCTGTATCCTTTACAAACCTTGCTTTATTCTCTGGTGTTCATTTTGTTCAATTGTCTTGAATCAAAGCTTAACAGAATCAGACGCCATGTTGGAGGAGTCTGATCCTCTGTCTGTTCTCACCCAATTGGTGTCTGATTTAAGGCAAGAAATGATCACTGCTCAGGACACCATGCACCATCGTATGGACGTAATGCAAGACGCCATACATACTTCCTCACTAGGAAGGGCTGCCCCAGTTCCCGTTGCCTCTACCTCAGGCGCGTCTGTACCGCAAAGGGAAACTGTCCAGGTGTTGATGCCAACCCAGTTTCCTCTGGCTCCACCTGAAAGGTTTACTGGAGACCCAAAGAACTATCGCACGTTCGTTAATCAGTGTCGTCTCCAATTCTTGTGTAGACCCAATTCGTTTCCGGATTTGACAACCAAAGCGGCTTTCGTATTGTCGCATTTGGGGGGCACTGCTGCTGCATGGGCGAATCCATTGTTGGAGACCAATAGCCCTCTGCTATATGACTGCGATGAGCTGTTGTCAGCCATGAGCAGGGTTTTCGACATGAGGTATTCTACTCAGGCCACCGATTTAGAACTGTTGAATCTACAACAGGGTAGCCAATCTTTAGTGGCCTATCTGGCACGATTCAACCAGTTGACAGCAGAAACACAATGGCCAGACGATAAGAGGACTGCACTCTTCTATAAAGGACTGTCTGAGGAATTGAAAGACGCCTTGTCAACAGTCCCTGTTTTACCCTCAGCATACATGGAGTTGATCGATCTTGTTCTACAAATCGATGCTCGGAGAACCGCCAGAAAAGGCGAAAAGAAACCCTTCCTGTCCTCACCAAATCTTCCAGGAGTTTCTCAGCCCTCTTCTGGCGAACCTGAACCCATGCAAATAGGCGCTATTCGGGGCCGGTTATCCACCGCTGAGCGAGAAAACCGTCGCAAGAATAACGTATGCATGTACTGCGGTTCAGCGGAGCATTTACTGGTTGCTTGCCCTAAAAGGCCAACAAAAAAGCCGGGAAACGCCAGAGCTCGGCAATAGTGGGAGTCCCTATGCCGGGTACCAAGACGGACTCCGCTTTGTCACTTACTGCTTCCATTTCCGTAGTAATGTCTTTATGCTTCAACGACACCACTGTTCAGACCCAAGCCATGATAGATTCCGGTGCAACGAACAGCTACATGGATATTGCTTTCGCCAGACTATCATCTATTCCTATGTCTACTAAACCGGTACCCGAGTCAGTTAAAACGGTCGATGGTTCTGCACTATCTTCTGGTCTGGTAACGGAGGAAACAATGCCTATAACGGTCACCTTACCTGATGGTCATACTGAAAAGATGGTATTTGACATAATTACGGCACCCCAATATCCAGTGATTCTGGGTCTATCTTGGCTGAAGCTACACAACCCTGTGATCGATTGGGTTACCGGTCATATCCAGTACCCTTCGGACCATTGTAATGAACACTGCTTTCTGGATTCCGGTGGGGTTCATAATACCCCTGTCTTGGCTTTTCTCGAAGGGTTGTCCAGGATAAATGCTATGACATCACCTAAACCATTGATACCTCCAGAATATCGACAGTTTGCTGATGTGTTCGACAAAGGCAAGGCTGAGGTGTTGCCGCCGCATCGTCAATACGATTGTCCTATCGAATTGATTCCTGGAGCCAAAACACCTACCGGTCGGGTTTATTCCCTTACCAAACAGGAAGACGCTGTCCTGAGGGACTACATCAACAAAGCACTTCAGGCTGGGTTTATTCGCCCGTCTCAGTCCCCGGCTGCTTCTCCTTTGTTTTTCGTCCCTAAAAAAGAAGGGGACTTAAGACCCTGCATTGACTACAGGGCTCTAAATGCCATAACGGTTAAAAACCAGTATCCCCTACCTTTGATTGACGTCCTGTTGGATCAGTTGGGCTCTTCAGTGGTTTTTTCTAAACTAGACTTGAGGGGTGCTTACAATCTTGTAAGGATTAGGGCAGGAGATGAGTGGAAGACCGCCTTCAAAACCCGACATGGTTTATATGAATACCTTGTCATGCCCTTCGGCCTGTGCAACGCCCCCGCAACTTTTCAGTTCTTTATGAACGATATATTCAGTGACTACATGGATCAGTTTGTGGTTATTTACCTGGATGACATTCTGATATACTCTACATCCTTACAGGAACACCTACAGCATGTATCCAAGGTACTTCAAAGACTAAGAGAGAACCATCTCTTTGTCAAGGCAGAGAAATGTGTCTTCCACTCACAGGACGTGGAATTCCTGGGGTATGATATTACCAATCATGAGATTACCAGTCAGAATGAGTCGATCCAAGGTAAAAGCCATCTTGGACTGGCCGGTACCTGTTTCCAACAAATCCTTGCAGTCTTTTCTTGGATTTGCAAACTTTTATAGACGCTTTATCCACTCCTTCTCAAGAGTGGTGGCACCGCTTACCGCGCTAACCAGTCCTAAGGCTCCATTTCACTGGACCACAGAGGCTCAGAGGGCATTCGATCTGCTCAAAGAGGCTTTTACCACGGCTCCGATCCTGCAGCACCCGGATCCTGATCTGCCATACATCATCGAGGCGGATGCTTCTAATTTGGCCGTAGGTGCAATCCTTTATCAGGTATGCAAAGATTCCGGGGTGGAACACCCAGTGGCGTTTTTTTCCCGCAAACTAGCCTCATACGAGAAGAACTACACGGTGACCGAGAAAGAATTGCTGGCCATCAAAGACGCGTTGCTCGCATGGCGTCACCATCTTCTTGGTGCAAAACACCCGGTGACTGTCTACTCCGATCACCGCAATCTACAGGCCATCAAAACCATGAAATGCCTTACTGCCCGCCAGGCCCGCTGGCACTCGTTTTTTGCCCAGTTTGACTTCCGCATCTCCTACAGACCCGCAAGAGACCATACCAAGGCCGACGCTTTATCCCGTCTGCACTCTGGGGAGGACGACTCAGACAGCACTAAACCGCTTCTCTTGGCAGACCATGTAGTCTGTGGTTGTTCTGTTTAACCTACATTAAAGAAGGATATACTAGAGTGGGTTAATCTTCATTCCCGGGAGATACATGACCTTCATCTCGATGTCAAAAGAGGTCTTCCGTTCATGAACGGACTCCTGTACTTACCGACAGAGGAAACGCGTACCAAGGCTTTGCATTGGGGTCACGATTCTCTGGTCGCAGCTCATCCGGGTCAAAGGAAAACGTTGGAACTTCTACGACGATGGTGCTGGTGGCCCAAGATGTCTAGAGATGTTGTGGATTACGTCTCCTCGTGTGCCCTATGTGCACAATGTAAAAAAACACAGAGTAAACCTATGGGATTGCTACGACCGTTACCGGTTCCTCACAGACCCTGGTTCATGGTTTCCATGGACTTTGTAGTCGAACTGCCTTCTGTCCAAGGTTACGACACGGTCTGGGTAGTAGTCGATTACTTCACTAAAATGGCCTTGTTCGTACCTACTCAAGGTATTCCTACTGCTAAAGATCTGGCCGATATGTTCCTGAAGCACGTCTTCCGGTTTTTTGGTTTGCCCTCGGTTATTATCACAGACAGGGGCTCGCAATTTGCATCCCGATTCTGGAAAGCACTAACGTCTGCCCTACTCATGGAGGATCGCATGTCCAGTTCCTATCATCCTCAAACTGATGGGCAGACAGAACGGGCTAACGGTACCATGGAACAATACTTACGCTGTCTTTGCCTTCAATACCAGTCTTCTTGGTTTTTAATGTTGCCAGCAGCTGAGTTCGCCTACAATAACTCTTGCCATTCCTCCTCGGGTATGTCCCCGTTTTATGCTCTCTACGGACAACACCCGCGATCCATTCCGATGGATTTGGAACTGTCCGACACGGTGCCTGAGGCGACTGACAGATTGAAAACCCTGGCCTCCCTTCATATCAGTCTGAGGGGACATCTATTGAAGGCCCAAACCAGGGCAAAATACTATGCTGACCGGCACCGTACGGCGGCCCCACGATACGCAGCTGGTATGTCTGTCTGGTTGTCTACCAGAAATCTAAGGATCCCAGGGAAAAGAAAACTGCTGCCTCGTTTTATCGGGCTATACAAGATCACACAGGTTATCAACCCTGTTGCTGTTCGGTTGGATCTGCCCGCACGCTGGCGGGTACACCCGGTGTTTCATGTGTCATTGGTCAAACCGTGTGCATCGAGAACCCGGTTGCCTGTCCGACCTTTGGCGGTTTCTGTGAAAGGCACCAATGAATATGAGGTTCGTGCTATTCTAGGTATGAGAATGCGATCCGGAAGTCCTCACTATCTCATTGATTGGAAAGGCTACGGTCCGGAAGATCGGTCCTGGGAGCCTTTGTCAAATATCCATGCCCCTGTGTTGTTGCGTCGCTTCCATGCGGTGAGAGGGGTGGGGCGTTCTTTGGGGGATGGTACTGTAATACCTGCCTCCCCATCCGGCTCCATTGCTACACCTACACGTTCCGGTTTCCCGGTGTCATCAGCTTTGAGAACGGCTAGACCGTTCTATACTCAGTGGAAGCTGTCCGGGAAACGCTATCACTAAATTACTCATCACATGACCAGTGCAGTGACGTCTACGTGCGTACGCATGTCAGCTGACCCCATTTAAGGAAGCGGAAGCTTCACACATGCGCTTCTGATCGTTGTTTATGATCCTCGCGTTCCGGAGTTTGTCTGCTGTTTCTCGCAGACACCTGCCTTCCAAGGCATTTATATCGGAGATTTCTGCTACTGTTACCTTGCAGTTGCCGTACTCATCTAGGCACGGTTGCCTTCCTGCGTTCCGACGCAGTTTTCCCGCTACTCCAGTTCCTCCTTAAGCTCGGTCTCATCCGTGCTCTAGACGGCAGTCCTCTGCTCTTCCCGACGGAGTCGCCGCACAGCCCTATTTCCAGGATACACCTTAAACCCGCTCTGCTTCTACCGATTTCAGACCCTGCAGAGTCCCGCTCTGCAGACTGCTCCATTTTAGACCTTGCAGAGGCCAACTCTGCATTCTACTCCGCTCCAGTCTACCAAGACTCAGCTCTACCTTACTTACTGAACTTCTACGGCTTGGACATACCTTCCAGGATCAAGACTTTCCTCACATCTTCTACATGTGCACGGGACTGTGGACGCTCTCCTGCGTGTGCACCAACCCGTCTCTAGTGCGGCCCTCGTTTCGCTCGGGTCAGAACCCTCACTACCCTTCCCTTGCCGTTGTTTCCTTGGATTCTTTGGACTTCCTAGGACTTCCTTGGCTGCATCTACAGGTCAGTGCTTACAACATAGGTTCATATTGTCCTACTTTGCAAATAGAATTCTAAATAGCTCCTCTTTTTCTACAGCTTGGTGAATCTTGGTCCACTCATGCCCTTCCCACTAATAGCTCTATCTGACTGTAGATCGTACTAGTCAGAGAGTGACATTAGTTAGAAGGTTCTCTTTTTGATACGCTACGTCCTACCTCCGACGTTCCTGTTGGAAGAAGTCTTCGAGTGTATCCTTTTATTACTACCAGCCTGTATCCTTTACAAACCTTGCTTTATTCTCTGGTGTTCATTTTGTTCAATTGTCTTGAATCAAAGCTTAACAGAGAGTGAGGAAAGGATGTCCTGAGTTTTAGAGATGAAGTGAGAGGCCAGTGCAGTACAGAGGGCCTGGGAGGGGACAGGAGAGGTAGAGACTGCAGCAGGGTTGGCAAGCTCCTTGCAGATTTTAAAGAGTTTGGCCGAGTTGTTAGATGCCGCAGAGATGCGGGCTTGGATAAGGGTTCTAGTTAAGAACTTTTTTAACTAGAATTCAGGACTCATTCTCCGATTTTAATTTAGTTTTTCTCTACCGTTTTTCTATTATTTCTACAGGTTGCAAACCAAACATGCTCTAAATACAACTTTTTGGTTATTCTTTGAAAAGACCCCCATCATTATCAAGATAGGAGATTTGACATTGAACATCCATGTGATTATTATTATAGATATGGTCAACAAAAAGAACATGACAGAGACCAATTAAGATGAAAACTGAATGTTGTACTGAATATTGAATTATATATTATAGGTGAAGAACAAAAGGAGTAATAGAAAGAGGGGGACAAAACCAACCCGAAACGCGTCGAGTAATGTATGTTCACGCTCTCTATGATTAATAGAAAATGTGTTAAACATACTGTGTGCCCACGAAGAATATTGTGCCTAAATTGAGTGTGACAGATAAATGTGTATGTCCACGCGTAATAAGTAAAGTTGAAATTGCATCAGTATAGATGATAAACATCTAATGAATCAATATGCAAATGTGTAGCTTGTATTTGATAGCAACATTAAATTGATGGTTATTTTTTTTTAACATAATCATTGTCTTAAATTGTTTTTCACAAACATTTTTCAAAAACAAATTGTTACAATTGTTAAATTATTGATTGTTTTCACAATTGATTGGGTGTGCAGGGGACGGGAGAGTTCCACAAGAGTGTGGACATCTGGTGGTTTTACATAGGGAGGTGAGCCCGCTCAGCAAAACCCTCCCTAGGGGATTGGAAAGCAGGACCTCACTGGGAGTGAATACCCTCAAGGGGAAAAGGACTTCCATTCCCATGGGGAACTCCCTATACCCAAGGTAGTGTCTGCATACATAGGAATAAAAGAAGCTGAAGTTGCATGGACATATGGGACTCAAAACAATGTTAACTTTACCTCAATGTGCTTGGCTCAGGATAATGCTGGATTCTTCAGGAGCTTAACAGCTGACAATAAACAATACGCCTCTTTGAAGTTGCAAAACAAGAATAAAGGGCTGACTGCCCTTGGATGGAGATTGAGAAACGCTAGGCAGAGGTGAGCCTCCAACGTGAGAACATCATTGAGGGCAGAAGCTGTGCTGCAGAGCGGAGCTGGCTATGGCATGGGCAGAGACCGACACGGAAGAGAGAAGCTGCCGACGCGACTGAAGAGAGTGCAAAGACGGAGAGGCAAAGGCAGCTCAAGGTAAGTTGTACCTAGAGGCTCGACCACAAGGAGGACCTGATGAGCACGGTGCCCGTAAACCACCACTGGAAACAAGGAACCGAGGGAGGAGCAAATCCTCTGCTCTCAATGAGAAAGCCCAAGAGTGGAGCGACGATGAAACAAATGAAACAGAAAGCCTACTCGTGTCCAGACTGGAAAACCTGTAAATCATGGGGATTGCCACAGCTTTCAAAGAAATGCTGCCTTACTGGAACAAACCCAATGGAACAGAAGGTATCTAGGTTGTCCCTGGCAGAGGGGGGCAGAGAGAGGAGGAAATTAAATGAGCGGAAGGCGGATTGTCCTAAACTACTATGGTCAGAGAGACACAGAGAGTCCCAGAAAGATAGAAGATACAAGAAAAAGAGAGGTTACGGGAACCCACAAAACCCAAGGGTGGTAATCCACCAAACGGCTCAGAGAAACTCTGAAAAGCTAAGAGAGCCACATACCAATGCCCCAGAATGATAAGATAGACATTGGGACAGCAGAACTCAAGTGGGATGGAGAGGCCCGATAAACACAGTGAAGAACAAATTCCTGGGGAGCACAGAGACTCCCAAAATGTGAACGGAGCAGGGGGAGTTCAGGGATAAGAGAAATATCACTCCACTTAAAGAAATTGGGTCACGTTGTTTTTTTCAGGGACTTGAGACTTGCTTAAAGGAATTTTTGGAAACTTTGGAACTTTGAGAGACTGTCAACACTTGTTAAAAGTAGCGATAATTATTTTTCTACAGACACTTATTGAATCCAGAACCAGGAAAGGCTCCTGGGATGGCCGAGAGAGATTGGGCTGAAACCACTTTGAGTGCAGGGACTCTGACAAGTTTTTTATTTTATATTTTTCAAAGTGGTAGGGCCAATTTAACGGATAGGTTTGAACCAAGAATTATTTGTGTTTTCACTATTGACGAGCACCTTAGTTATAGGGCCTCATTATAAGCATGGCGGTCCGGGAACTACGGTACCGGTAAGCATGCCGGTACCGTAGTTCCTGGACCGCCATACTACGAGCTGTGCTCGCAGGAGCCTGTCAGCCCGCCAGGTCTGACCTGGCGGGCAGAGCGGCACCCACGAGCACAGCATGTCGGATGCACCGGCACCATTTTTAATGGTGCCGGTTCATCCGAGCTCCAGATTCCCATTCAGCCCTTTGAGGCCGAATGGGGATGGGGAGTCCCTTATTGCCGGCACCCGCAAATGGGCAATTACCGGGTCCGCCGAACTCGGCATGACCCGGTTCTTGCCCATTCGCGGATACCAGTAAAAATGCAACTTTGGCAGCAGCCGTGCTGGTTTTGCCGGCACGGCTACCGCCGGAGTTGTAATGAGGCCCATAGTTTTGATAGGAAGAGCACTCCCCTTTAGCAACAGAGCTATCAAGTACTTCTTCTGGCTGGCCACAGAATACTCAGGGACTGACAACTATACATCATCTCTGCAGCCTTCCTTCTCAGCTGAGACAAATTCCTTACCAGCATTTCACTTGGTCCTATAATCCCTCGTAAGACTATATGATCATATTAAGGATGAGGACAAAAGCCAATTGAGTATGTTAAGAGAAATAGTGGTGTACTTGCATAACAGTATATCCCCAGATGAGCCTTACCATATAAAGGGTATTGATAGTCAATGAAAGGAAACAAAGTTAAATAAAATGCCAAAAGATTGGAACATGGTCATAGAACATGTACGTAGCAATGAAGAACAAACAGCCTTGGCTCAGTCTGAGTAGGAAATAGTGAACCTGCATGAAAACTCATCTGTTAGATCGTGCAAGGCCTGTAGTGCTCCAACACTCAGATCCAAGTGGTCATCATGTCAATAGAATCCAAATGCGAAGGGAGGCGAGTTGAAGTCCACTAAGTTAAAGTCTAACAAAAAGAGCTCTTGTAAATTTTCACAAAGCCTTAACACTGATGCAAACTCTAGAATGCGTGTGCCTGTGGAAAAGATGAGGGAAATGCACAAAGCCAAGGGGAAGGTGAAAAGGAAAAGAAAACGATTAAACACTCCCTAAATAGAAGGAATCCTGGTAGCACAGAGTCAACAGTAGTTCCCAACTCTACTGTCAAAGCGGTAGGGTGTTTGGTCTGAAAGAGATGGAACATGGGAGGGTAGTTCATTGACCACACAATTGCATCTAAAATTATTTTTGGAGAGTGAAACACTAGTTGAGAGACTTAGGAACCACAGGGGACAACGTATCAAGTAATCTACCCAGGGACTGGAGTCTGAAATAGTTCATCCTCCTGATGGAATAAAACTAGAAGTGATTATTAGCAACAAGCAAAACAGTTAAATTCAAACAAATTAGAAATTGTACACTGAAAATAATATTGAGAGGCTGGCCTGGTACAATTCCGTCCAGCATTTCTTTATTTATTAATGGCATACACCCCCAAGGTGGGTTGGTCTTTGCGGTCTTATCTCCGAAAGGCGCTGCATAGAAGGAAACAATTATTGGATCTCACAAGGGTGCCTAGTGTAAAGACTGGAGGGGGTGTCTGTACTCTTGCTCTCTATATGGCAGAGGAGAGGCACAGAGGACCCCAGCCAAGATTCTCTTTTGTTGGTAGCAATGGACGAGCAATCAAGGCCTAAATTCTCAGGAGGTTATACGGGCTGGTTCTTAGTACAGTGTAGTCCCCAAGCCCCCACAAAAGAATGTCCACACACTATGTTAGTGAAATCACAGATCTTTATGTAAATAAGGTTCACGTTATATACACAATCACAATAACATACTCTGTGCTCTGACAATTCTAAAATGGTAAATATATACAGTTCTAGGTGGTACCACGATCACTCTGATTCCATTAAAAACTGTACTCTGTTCAAATAGCATACAAATCAAGACAGCAAACAATATCAACCATAGACTTTAGGAGGAAGATAAGTTGGTTAGACAATTGGCCGAATACTGAGCCCCTACCGTCAGGCACAGTTCGGTATGAGAATCCCCCCCACCTGGGCAACCTGTAAATGAAGAAGCACCACAAGCCCAGTCCGTATATTGTCTATTAGAGTCTTATCTTCTTCTATAGCTCTTCAACCCAAATGTACCTTGTGTTGTAGAGTTTTTTGTCGGGGAATCGGTAGGCCCTTCTTCAGTGCGCTCCCTTTCAGGCAGGAGCCACGGGTCGTCGAACTTCAGAGATGAAGAAAAAGGTGAACAGTGGTCGTCGAGATAGCAGCTTTGATCTTTGCGGTGCTCGTTAACGAAAGCTTGTACATGTCCTCGGAAGAAGAGGCATGCAGTGTGCCTTGAGGACGAATGTTCAGTGTCGCAAAGAGTGAATGAAGAACTTTGGCCCAGCAAGGGCATCGAGTCATCCAAGTCTGGCTTCGGCGAACGGGACATGACCACGGCTGGCTTCAGTAACTTTGGCAGTGTCTCTGAGGTCTTCGGGTGGCGGGAAACCCACCAGCGGGTTCTCCTCGGTCATCGAGGATATTGACTTTCTCCGGCAGGATGAAAACGGTCGGCGTGGATGAACAAGGGAGTCCTTGGATCAAATGTTCTTAGGCAAAGGGAGCACGGTGGCTCCGGTCGGCGACGGTGGTCGGCGATGGTGGACGGCTGTCCGGTGCTTCTCTTCATTCTCCTCGTCGGTCCCCTTCTCCGGTCGGCAGCCTTTCGTAGGTCTGTCTACCATGGAGCTTTGGCAAAGATCAGCTGGTGCATGATGGTCCCTCGTAGCTCGGGAAGAGGTCTCCTAGCCAGGTCCTCTCTTGGATCAGTTCCTTGAAGGCACAGCAGCTTTCAGATTAGTGAAGGACAGCAGCAGTGGTTCTTCTTCCAGTGGGCTTCAAAGTTAAGCATCAGTTTCAGGGTCAGTTTCTAATTCAGCTTCTGAACGATTTATAGCAGCGAGGGGGCCCCCAGATATACTGTTGATCTCCCATTCACTCTGCCGGGTCACACTCAGGCAACCAATCACTCACAAGGGCATTCAGGCAGTCAGGCAGCCAATCATGCGCACAGTGCATTCAGGCCATTCTTCTCCATCCAGACACTCACAACACAGAATGTGGATTCGGACAAGCACTCTGCCATTCAGCACTACACACTGCATTCATACCAGTTTCGGGCAGGGCTCTCTCAGTCTTTGTGTCACACACCAGATACTAGACATCCACAACAAGAAATGCGTATTCGTCACACACTCCATTGACCCAGGTCCCACCCCACGGGCGTACTCACAACATACAGTCATTGGGAAGGCTCCAGCCAGTCTGGCCTGGACTTCCCCACAACACCATATATGGAACTTCCACCCAACAGCCAGTCAGGGAGAAGGGAGGGAGTCAGGGCTTCCCTGGACTTTGGGAAAAGTAAGATAACAGCCGATAGAAAGTAAGAGGCCACAGGGGCCATCTTATTTTCCTATCAGGAATCCACTGATTCCAATGACAGGTCCTGGGCATCCCAAAATGGAGGACGCTCAGGGCACCTGTCAATTCAGCACGGAGCTGCCACCAGCCCGTTCCCTGCTCTGTGGGCCACGCACAGGTGCCCAAAAACATACTCTATGAGATTCACTATGAGTAGAGGGTCGTACTCCCACCCATGGGTGCCATAAGGGTATCCCAAGGGTCCGTTCACCAAACCAAATACAGGAAAAACTGCACCGCCAGGAGTCCCACATGAACTCCTGTGTGGAAAACAAGACAGACCACATGATAAAAAGCAATAAAGGACAAGGATTCAGGGGCCCTGTCCCTATGATGCATTTCTAGCATCACAGTCGCCCTCCCCAGACTGAGGTTAGGGCGTCTAATCTCCCACGAGATTGACGCTCTCATCCAGAAGGTCATTATACCTTCTGGAAAGGCCATCTTCATTAACATGACTCTTCCCTAGTCTATGCTGAAGTCTAGCCCTTGCAGGCTAATGGACCATCTGAGCAGTTTTGGGGTTTCACCCTTTATCTGCATAAGCCACTTCCAAGGGTTTATGGTCTGCTTGGATCTTGAAGGTAGACCCTATAAGGTAGGGCCTAAAACACCTAAGGCTCTAAACTATACTGAAACATTCCTTTTCAACAGTAGCCCACCTAAGTTCTCTACCCCTGAGTTGTCTACTCAGGATTTATATCAGATGTTCCCTCCCTTTGTCATCTAACTGGAACAAGACAGCTCCAATTCCGGTGTCTCAGGCATCAGTCTGTACGATAAAGGGTTTGCTGTAGTCAGGCGCACACAACACAGGTGCCCTACGCAGACTTTCTTTCAAGCCATCAAAGGCCCTCTGACAGTCTTCAGTCCAATTAACCTTCCTTGGCTGTTTGGGCAAAGTCAGAGCTGTCAGAGGTTCCATAGTCTGGCATGAAATTGCGATAGTACCCAGTGAGGCCCAAAAACGTTCTCATCTGGGATTGAGTAGTGGGAGTCTCCCAGTCGTGTACATCCTGTACCTTAATGGGGAGATGTTGGATTTGACCCCCTCCTACCACATGACCAAGATACGTGACTTTCCTCTGAGCTACCTGGCACTTGGTGGCCTTGATAGTGAGGTTAGCCCTTTTCAAGGCCTGCAACACTTTATCCAAGTTTGTTTGTTTGTTTGTTTATTTATTTGGTAATGCACACCAAAACCTTAGGCACCTGGGTGCAACAGTACAAGTAAACTTAAAGCTTAGTTACAGTGCATGTCAAGTGCATATACATACATACCAGAAATATATAATTACTGCCACTTCCAGTTACAGTAGAGTGGTGGAAGCTAGTGCTCACATATTAAGTAATAAATATTTCAGTCGATAGGTATAGTCAGTAGCAAATACAAAGAGTGTGATGGAGCGCAACAGGTATCAGTAAAAGGGTTACTCTCTAGGTACGGGCTGAGCAGGTTATGAGTAATTTGTTCGTAGCCATTTGAGTACATTACGTCTAAACTTAGGGTAAGGTTGTTGCATTCTGAGATCTGATGGGAGAGCGTTCCAAGATTGAGCCAAATGCTCTTCCCAAGTGGAACGGTAGACAGTGATGTCGTCTAAGTAGGCCACACAATAGGCCTCCAGCCCTCTGAGTGCATGATTGACTAAACGTTGGACAGTAGCAGGTGCATTTTTCAACCCAAAAGGCATGACTCTAAACTGGTAGAGTCCCTCAGGTGTTGAAAATGCAGTCTTTTCCTTGGCATGGTCCATCAGAGCTATTTACCAATAGCCTGATGTAAGGTCAAAGGTGCTCACAAATTTGGCAGCACCTATGGTGTCCATGAGCTCATCAGCCCTGGGCAATGGGTGCGTGTCAGTTTTGGTGACAGCATTGACTCCTCGGTAGTCCACACAGAACCTCCAATCCTTTGTAACTGCCTAGGAACTTGCCTTGGGGACAAGGACCACTCTACTGGACCGGGGACTGGTTGAGGGTTCAATAACAAACAGATCCAACATCTTGGCGACCTCAGCCTGGATGTGGTTCTTAACTGTATCTGACATATGGAAGCACCTGCTTTTGACAGGCACACTGTCACCAGTGTCAATTGCGTGCCTACACCACGGTGTAAGGCCTGGTGTCAGCGAGAACAGAGAGGCATACTACTGGAGCAAAGCCCTTCAGGACCTCTGCTGCTCTGTCGTCAGATCTGGAGATGCACTCCCTCCACTGAGCCATCCTCAGGGTTGCTATGCAGTAAATCAGGAATCACTCTCATCCTCTTCTTGCTTTGAAGCCAGCAAGAGACATGAGACTTTGGCTTGCCTATGGAAAGGCTTGAGCCTGTTAACATGGAATACCTGAGGGGCCACCCCAGGGAATTCCCATGTGAACCTGATAATTGACTCCGCCCATCTTGGAGATGATCCTGAAGGGTCCAGTCCACTTATCTGCCAAAGCTCTAGGCTTGGTAGGCTCCATAACAAGGATCTCCTGTCCTGGAGTCCAATCCACTTGCAAGGCTTTAAGGTCATGCCAGTACTTGTTCAATTCCTGGCTGGCCGTGAGATTCGCTGTCACCTGACCCCTCATCTGTGTCATCCTCCATCTGTGGCCTAACACATAGTCCCCCACTTGCTTGGCAGGACCTGAGGGGTGGCTTCCAAACCATCTCGGATTAAGGCGAGAGGCCCCCTCATTGGATGGCCAAAGAGTAACTAAAAGGGGCTGAAACCAACACCCTCTTGAGGTACCTCTCTGTAAGTGAACAGCAGGCATGGCAGGAGGAGATCCCATTTCCTCCTTAGGGGCTCTTCCAAAGCGCCTAGCATGCCCTTGAGAGTTTTATTAAATCTCTCGACCAGACCATTGGTCTGGGGATGGTAAGAGGTGGAGAACTTGTAGGTTACCCTTCACTCTTTCCACATGGTTTTCATGTAACTCGACATGAAGTTGGATCCTCTGTCAGAGACAACCTCCTTAGGGAATCCGACACGGGTAAAAATGCCCAGGAGAGCCCTGGCAACCACCTTGGCAGTAAAAGTACATGGTGGCATGATCAATCAATACCAGGATGAACTGATGTCCACCTGAAGTGGGAGGGTAAAGGGGACCGACAATGTCGATGCCAACCACTGGCAACGGCTGCAGTGGGGCAATGATACTGCCTCCAATCTTGCCAGACAACTGACAAGTTGGGCAGGTCTTGCAGTGGGACTCCACTTCTACTCCCATCCATGGCCACTAGAAATGGGTAGAGAGCCTCTGCTTAGTCTTCTTGGTACCAAGATGGCTAGCCAGGGGCACCTCATGCACCAACTGCAGCAGGAACAATGGCGGCACAACATGCCTCATTCTTGTGGGCCTGTCGGCCGCTTTCGATGCTATTGATCACACGATACTGATAGTGAGGCTAAATGAGGCAGGGTTTTCTGGGGCAGCACTGGACTGGTTCTGTGCTTTTTTGACCTCATGCTCCCAAATAGTTTCTCTTCACCCCTATCTCTCGTTCCCCGTTTTGGTCGCCTGCGGAGTCCCACAGGGTTCAGCTCTTTCTCCCTTACTTTTCAATTTATATATTCGAGCCCTGATGATTCTTATCTATTTGTTGGCTTTAGGGTCTTTTCATATGCAGATGACACACAGATTATGTTTAGATTAGACCTGAAGCAGGGTGATGTAAGAGATAGGCTACAAAACTGCCTGGAAGCCGTCTGGATGGAGTCAAACTGGCACAAGCTAAATGGCGGGAAGGAACAAGTTACTTACCTGTAACTGTTGTTCTCCAGCATGGGTCTGGCATGGATTCACATGCTCATGAATATTCCCCGTCGTCAGGCTGGGAATCCTCGGTAAAGAAAAAAAAAACAGTATCAGTTTAGTTTCTGATCTGTCTTTCGTAGTAATAACCAATCACTGGTCTCTGCGTCATACTGACCACAGCCAATGACTGCCCTCTACCTAAGCACCGCCTCTGGCAGCCATCTTCAGATTTGGAAGCACGTGAAGTGGCAGTATGACCAAGTGAAGAGCCGCAGAGGGGTAGGCGGGAGGGTTCGCATGTGAATCCATGCCAGACCCATGCTGGAGAACAACAGTTACAGGTAAGTAACTTGTTCCTTCTCCAGCATGGGGTCTGGCATGGATTCACATGCTCATGAATAAAGAATACATAGCAGTACACACATGCACAACCACGGGAGGTGGCAAAGGCTCAACATTAAGCATTACATCAAACTCAACATTAAGCATCTTACCTCCTCACCAGGCTCACCGAGGCGAACAGGTTGCGCAGCACTGCTTGGCCGACCCTGGACTCCTCCCTGGAATCCCGATCGACGCAGTAGAATTTCGTGAAGGTGTGCGTCGACCTCCATGTAGCAGCCCTACATATGTCCAGCAGGGGCACACCAGAAAGGAACGCCGTGGTAGCTGCGATCGCTCTGGTGGAATGGGCTCTCGGACGGCCAGGCAGCGGTCGGTTTGCCAACCGATGACAGTACATGATACAGCCGGAGAGCCATCTGGAAATGGAAGCCTTCGAGAGAGCCTTCCCCTGATTGACAGGTCCAAAGTTCACAAAGAGTTGTGACGTCTTCCGAAAACACTTCGTGCGGTCCACGTAGAACTTCAGCGCTCTAGCCACATCCAGCGAGTGCAAAGTCCTCTCAGCCGGCGACGAAGGCGACGGGAAGAACACAGGCAACACCAAGGGTTCGTTGAGATGGAAGTCCGACGGTACCTTGGGCATGAAGGAGGGGTGCGTCCTGAGCACTACCCTCGTGTCGTGAAAAGTCAAGTACGGGGCCTTGCAGGAAAGGGCCTGGATCTCTCCCACCCGTCGTGCGGAGGTGATGGCCACAAGAAACGCTGTTTTCCACGACAGAAACTTCAACGGGGCCGAGTGCAGAGGCTCGAACGGAGGTCCCATGAGCTTGGTCAGCACCACGTTGAGCTCCCACGCCGGGGCCGGAGCCTTCACCGGCGGGAACGATCTGAACAGTCCCTTCATGAACTCTTTCACCAGATGATGAGACCACAAGGACGTCCGCCCCGTGGTTCTGGTGTATCGGGAGATCACAGCAAGATGAATCTTGATGGACGCGTGTGCCAGACCAGCTTTGGCCAGCGTCAGCAGGTACGGCAGTACCTGGGGAGCCGTAATCCGCAGAGGGTTAATCTTCTGTGCGTGGCACCAGACAGAGAACCTCTTCCATTTGTGTCCGTAGCATTTAAGAGTCGAGGACGCCCTGGCCTTTGCAAGAACCTCTCTGCAGTCGGCCGGTATGTCGTATCCCCCAAACTCTAGCGCTGCAGGAGCCAGGCCTGCAAGTTCAGCGATTTAGGGTCGTGGTGGAGGATGGCGCCTCCTTCCCTGGAGAGTAGATCCGCGTCCACCGGCAGCTTGATTGGTGGGGACGCTGACAAGTCCAGAAGGTCCGGGAACCATATCTGCCTCGGCCACGCAGGTGCGACGAGCATCATCCTGCACCGTGACCTCTTGAGCTGGTTGACGAGCCGGATTAGCAGTGGCAAAGGAGGGAACGCGTAGAGGAACAGGCCCTCCCAGGGGAACGAGAAAGCATCGCCCATGCTCCTCGCCTGTGGAAACCTGCTGGCGAACCTCCGGCACTTGGAGTTCGTCGCCGTCGCGAACAGGTCGATCTGGGGTGTGCCCCACCGTCGAAAGAGGCGATCCACTAGATCCTGCCGTAGTTCCCACTCGTGGCACGAGCGCAGGTCCCTGCTGAGTGAGTCGGCGATGGTGTTTTTTATCCCTGCCAGATGATACGGCACCAGAAACATCCTTTGGGCGACGGCCCAATGCCACAGGTCCTGCGCCTCCTTGGACAGTGCTGGGGACCTGGTTCCGCCCTGTTTCCTGATGTAAAACATGGTGGTGGTGTTGTCGGTGAAGATCCTCACCACCTTGCCCTTGAGGGACGGAAGGAAGGACCTGAGGGCCCAGAACACTGCACGGAGCTCCAGGACGTTGATATGGAGGGACTTCTCCGTCGGGAGCCAAAGGCCTCTCGCGTGCAGATTTTCGGTGTGCGCTCCCCACCCTTCCAGGGAGGCATCCGTGGTCACTGTCTCCTGGTGGTCTGGGGTCTGGAAGTCCATGCCCGCCGTCAGATGCGCGCGGGTGCCCCACCACCGGACCGCTCGACGGAAACTCTCGTCGAGTGTGATCCTCTCCTCGAAGCCGCCCGTCGTTTGGATCCAGCGCGCGTCCAGGAACTCCTGCAACGGGCGCATCCGGAGCCTGCACATGGGAATGAGGTAGATGCAAGAAGACATCATTCCGAGGAGGGACTTGATGGACCTCACCTTGGCCGCGTCGGAAACCAACATCCGCTGTACCTTGCCCAGGATGGACCTGGTCCTTTCCTCCGACGGGGAGGCCAGAAGGGACACTGTGTCGAGCTTCGCTCCCAGAAACAGTGCGTTTTGCGCGGGTACCAGGTGGGACATGGCGTAGTTCACGGAGAATCCCAGGTCCGTGAGAAGTTGGACAGTCCTTGCCGTGTGCTCCACGGCGAGCTCCCTCGTCTTGGCTCGGATGAGCCAGTCGTCCAGGTAGGGGTAGACGTGGATCCCCTCGCGGCGCAGCTGCACCGCCACCGGTGCAAGGCACTTGGTGAATACCCTGGGTGCCGACCGTAGTCCGAAGGGGAGGGCTTTGAACTGGTAGTGACGCCCTTGGACCACAAACCTGAGGAATTTTCGGTGCCCCTTTAGGATGGGAATATGGAAGTAGGCATCCTCCAAATCCAACGACAACAGGAATTCTCCCTCCTCCAGCTGACCCAGGACGTGCTGGAGGGTGACCATCCGGAACTTCTGCGCCTTGATGAACTTGTTCAGACGTCGCAGGTCTAGGATGGGGCGCCATCCTCCTGTCTTCTTCTTCACGAGGAAGTATCTCGAGTAAACTCCGGAGCCCCGAAGCCTCTTTGGGACGAGTTTGATGGCGCCCTTCCCGAGCATCGCCCTTACCTCCAGGAGAAGCTGAGGGACGTGAAGCTCTTTCCTGGCCACAGGGGGGACGCGCGGGCACCTTCTTCGAAACTCGAGCGCGTGGCCCCGGGCTAAGGCGTCCAGCACCCAACGGTCGGTGGAGATGGACTCCCACACGCTGATGACGCTCGCCAGCCGGCCTCCCACCGCGGTGCTTCGGTGGGGCCCTCCCCACGGCCGGTTCAATCCTGTTTCGACGAGGCTTTGCCGCCTTGACCTCCTTGGCGACGACGGCGGGGTCCGCCAGACTTGCCTCGTCCTCTGTAGGCCTCCTGAGACGACGAGCGGGCCGCTTGACGGTAGGTGGAGAAACCGCCGCCGGAACCTTTGGAGGCGCCCTTGCCTCCGCTGTTCCGAAAGGGCGTCCGTCGTTGCTGCAGAACCCCAAGGACCCGGGCCGTCTCAGTGTCCGCTTTAATGGCCTGAAGGGAATCGTCCACTGTTTTCCCAAACAGGTTGTTCCCATCGAACGGCATGTCCAGGACTCTGGTCTGTACGTCTTGACGGAAGTCCGTAGCCTTGAGCCATCCACGCCGCCTAAGGCACACGCCGTTGCCCAACTGGCGAAACCCAGTGTCGGCGATGTCCGTCGCAATAGTGATGGCGTGGTCCGACGCCACCTCACCTTCCTGTAGGATCTCCAGGGCATCCGCCCTCTTGTCGTCCGGTAGGAAGTCCAGCAGGGGAGCCAGTTTGTACCATAGCTCCCTGTCGTAGCGGGCCACGATAGCCAAGGCGTTGGCCGCTTTAATCGTCGTCGCTGCAGATGAGATGACCCTGCGTCCCATAGCGTCCAATTTCTTTCCCTCGCCGTCCGGTGGGGAAGTCGATGTGGAGGCCGCACCCCCCCCCGCTTTCTTCCTGGCCACCGCGGAGACGGCACAGGGGGGCCGCGTCCGGGACCCGGTACTTCTTCTCGTACCGGTCTCTTCTAGCTGGCGTTGTGGAAGGGTTCTTGAGGAGGGCGAGGCCCTCATCCCAAATGTCGTCCAGTAGAGGCACCGCGAGGACCGTCTTCCTCTTGGCCTCGCGCCGTTGATAAAGGAATCCTTCCTTTTTCTTCTCCTCAGGGCAGAGTTGGAAAAGCTCGGATGCCCTGGCGATCATGGAGTGGAACGATCCAATCTCGTCGGGCGGAGAAGCCCTGGTGGTAGGTGACGATGGTAGATCCTCGTCGTATACCTCGTCGTCCGTGCCCGTCGCTGCCGTGTTAGTCCCCGTATCATCCCCTCGGGTGGACGGGGAGGAGGGCTGGACGGGGCGCGACAGCTGAAAAGGAGGTGGAGGGTGAATCCTTCTTTTCTTGGGCGGGGGAACACCAGAAGGTCCCGGTTCAGGATCCCCCGACGGGAGAGGTTCCTCCGTCGGCAACAGTAGTCTCGTCCTTTTCTCTGAGCATAAGGACTGTATAGCCAACAAAATGGCCGCCGAGTTGTCTTGCGGCGCTGGCAGAGGGGAATCCGACGGGCGATCAGGGGCCCCGTCGGCTGCCTCGACGATGTCGTCGTCACCTGCGTCGGGATCCATCCCGACGGGCCGGTCTTCTTCCACGCCAAGGCCCTGGCTTAAGACCTCGATCAGCTCTTCCTCCGAGGTTGAAGCCGAATCTACCACGACGCCCTGCCCCCCCTTTTTCTTCCCCGCCGGGGATTTCACGGGGGTCCTATCGATGGGTACAAAAGAGGACTCCCTCCGAGGTGGCAGGGAGACTCTGAGCCCCGAGGTCACCACCACTGGTGTAGCCTCCACAGGCTGAGCCAGGGCCGCCGTGACAGCTTCGATAGAGGGCTTGGCCGGATGGATTAAGGCCTTCACCACCTTAGGTGCGCTCACCGCCTTATCCTTGAGGGGGGGGACACTGCCTCGCTCCCCCTCCGATGGGGCCTTCGAACTCGACCGGGGCCTCTCCAGGAGCTTCGCCGGGTGCTCGCCCTTCCTCTTACCCGACCCAGAGCGTTGGCTCGTGGCTGAAGGTGCCGGGGAGGGTGCGCCCTGCCTGGCGCCCGTAGAGCCCGACCGTTCGGCGCTCCCGGTGCCAGCGGACTCGCGGTGCTTGGCCTTGTGTTGGCCTTGTGTTGGACCCCCGTCGCCGGGGCGTCCTCAAAGGTCTTAGAAGACCGCTTGATTTCTTCCTCTTCTTCTCGCCTGACGGGCTCTTCCCTTCCAGCCAGTTGGCGAGACGTTGATGGCGGTCCTTCATGGTCCGCTCCGACATATTGCCGCAAAACGCACAGTCCTTCTCCACGTGCGTCTTGTCCTCATGTAAGCAGTAGAGACAAAAGGAGTGTTCGTCCTCCTTAAAGACGTTCTGCAGCTGGCATCCAGGGCAGACCCTGAACAGCTTTCCGGGCGTCGAGCTTCCCTTCTCCTGGGCCATGTCCGGGCCTGAGAAGCTTCTGGAGTCCTCCAAAAGCGTAGCTCGACGAATTCTTCACCCTTGAGGGGCGCAGACGAATCCGACACGGGTCCCCGTTGATCGGATGGAGAGTCGGTGGAGCTTGAGGCTCTTTTGACCGAAAAAAACGAAGTTTTTGAGAAAAAACGTGAAAAAATAGCACTAACACTCGAGAGCAATAGCACGAGGATCCCAACACATGAACGTGCGGTAAAAATCTGAAGATGGCTGCCAGAGGCGGTGCTTAGGTAGAGGGCAGTCATTGGCTGTGGTAAGTATGACGCAGAGACCAGTGATTGGTTATTACTACGAAAGACAGATCAGAAACGAAACTGATACTGTTTTTTTTTTCTTTACCGAGGATTCCCAGCCTGACGACGGGGAATATTCATGAGCATATGAATCCATGCCAGACCCCATGCTGGAGAAGACAGAGATTCTGATCTTAGGCCCGCCAGGGGCAACAGAGGGATGGACCGATGACTTCAGGCCAGTATCACTCACCCCATTACCTAAGCCTGCTAAAGTAGTTTGTAATCTAGGGATTACGCTATTGGAATCCCTGTACATGGAGGCGCTGGTCAATTCAGTGTATGGAACCGGCTTTGTTAAGCCTAAACTAAAGAAAGTCCTTCCCTTTATTCCAGATAGGTTCCATGCTCAAATAGTGGCAGAATGTGTAAATGGGAGCCTGGATTACTGTAATGCTATCTATCTGGCACAGCGATCTCTTCTTATCCAGCGCCTGCAAGTGCTACAAAATGCAGCAGTGCACCAGATTACACACATCCCAGCTGGAGCAGGAGTAACTAGGGCCCAAAAATCTTTCCATTGGTTAACGAAGGTAAAATGTAAAGCACCAGTCAGATACCGGGATCAGCGACTCCTCCACGCCCTGCTCCACACCATGTAGCATGGAGGGGTACGCACCACAATAGGACTGCATAAACTAATGGAACTCGCTGCCTGTTAAACTGAGGAAAATCAAGGATTTTCTATCTTTTAAACAAAGCCTCATTACATTTCTCTTTATTTCTCCCGTCCAGTTGTGATTCTTCTCCATCTGTCTCGGCTGTCAGCTGTCTAAGCGCCATGATGCCTTTGGTGAAAGAGCGCTATACAAATAGCTGATTGATTGATTGATCTGCCTCCTGGGTTAGGGGGTACTGTTTCACTCTTGGCAAACTCACTCCTGGTTTCATTTTGATTTTCACCCCTCCTATGTTCTTTATGCATCCCACATCATAAGGACTTGTGGTCCAAAAACTGCCAGGTACTTTGGCCATGTCCTCCTCCCAGAATGAGGGCAGCGCCTCCAATGCCATTGCCATTCTCTGTGGCACTTCTCTGTAGTGTATCTGTAACCAGTAGGTTACACTCATTTTGAACACCATCTCCAGTTCCTGTCTCTCTTCCTGGAATAGTTCTTCAACTGTCACTGTGGTCAACCTGCACCCCTCTGCAAGTGCAATTATTGCTCTCCATGCGCTCCCTGTGTCATCCATCCCATGGACAGCAATCCAATCCTTCCTTGCCAACACTGCCTCTATTTCTATGGGCATTATCGTTCATTCTGGCTCGTCCAATGGTGTTTCTGGCCTGAACAGGTATTCGTTGGAACTCACCATACCTTCCCTGCAACGCCTGGCATCCATGCAATGGCAAGGTCAGTCCCATATTAAAACATCTCTGGGTCCACTGGCACCCCCTTCTGTATCGTGCGTCGACAATATGCTTGAACAATCTGCCTTACATTAACATGTGTATGCCTGGTGTTGAGCACACTATGCCCTTGTCTGTCAATGAGATGGTCATGTTTAGTCTGCTCATGTCTCGTCCCCATATATTTACAGGTGCCTGTCGAGAGTAAAGTAGAGGTAATGATAAGTTGTGATCACTTATAGTGAGATATTATCTGTAAAAGGAACCATTTCTAAAGCCCCAGAGAATCTTTGAGTGTTCATGGTATCGCCTGACAACGTAAATGTTCATTCCCTAATGCATGACCTAGTAGCCCCAGTGTCAACAAGAAAGGAATTTATTTTGTCACCTATCGTCACCCCTATGCAAGTTTCATCCGCAGGGTTGGGTTTAATCGACAGGATAGGACACATCAAGTTCGTCTGTGGGCTGTCCTATTGAGTGTATATGGATAACCCATTTCCTGTAAAGGGGTTGTTCACTACCATGGTAACTCCTCCCAGTCGTCGGACGGGTACTGTCACTACTGTGTCCACGTATGCTGGTGCGTCATCATTCTGTATTTGTGCTAGCTGTTGTGTGCTCCCCTTAATCTGTGATGCTTGTAAATACTGTGGTATTGGTGCTGCCATTTGTGGTACCTGCATATGTGCTGGTGGTGTTTGTGGCATCTGTTGATATGTACCCTGTGTCTGCCCTTGTGGCTGTTGGTCTTGTGCATAATAGTCTTCTTGGCCCCCTTGATAAGGCTGCTGGCCCTGCTCTCCCCAATTCTATTGTGTCCCCCTAAATTGACATACCCATGAAATATGCCCTAGCTGCCCACAGGTCCAGCACTGTGCTGGCTCCCTCCCTTGTCCTTGAAAACCCCCCAAAAAGTCTCCGGGGTTCTGCTGCATCTGTTGTCCATTCCCCCCAAATCTCCTGAAAACCATTCTGGATTGTGATGCATCTGAAGCCCAAAACCACGCCCCCTTTGTAGACCTCCCGTTCATCAGAACCCTTGCTGTGGGCTCTCCCACCCCATGTATCCTCCCCCATGGGCGGTGTGAACTGCTGATGCTGCATCTGCTGCTGTGTCGGTAGGACGGGGCTGGTTATAACCACCCCGTCCATGGCATACTTTGATAGCTTTTTCTGTACTAATTTCGCCTACTCTGCTTTCCTGTTTTCTGCTTTTTGCTTAACCTTCTCCTGTCATAGCCTACAATGATGTACTATAGTGAGTTGTATCTCTGGCCATGCTTTCGCTTCCATCCCTACCAGTTTCTTCAAGCTCCTCTGAACTGGCGCTGGTAGTCCCTGCACTAATATGTGAAAAAATATTGCTACTGTTTTGTCCCAAGGCTTTCGAGTTTCGAGGCGCCAAAGCTCTTGAATCTCTTGAATGTACTGCACAGGATCTTCAGCTTCCCTCATCTTACGTGACGTAATCGCCCCAATGTCTGATGTGTCTGGGTATTGTGTCCTTAATGTTTGCCATACTACCACTGTATGTTTGCAAATGGCGCCCATCGTCTGCAGTGTTCTGTGTAATCACCCCTGGGAACCCCACCCTCTTCCATACATCATCTGTTGCGTCTCCTTATAGCGATACTAACAGGCCCTTTACGTCACCCACTGCTAACCTATGGCCAGCTGTCATCTTCTCCATCACATAAATCCATTTCCTAGCTCCCGCGCTCAACAATGGTAACCTACACTTTACATTCTCTGTCTGTGTGCTTCCATGGCACATACTGAGGCCTCACCCCTCCTCTCCCCAATAGGGGCATCTGTGTGTATGCTGTCACCTCCTCAGGTGTCTTTCTGGTCAGTATAATTTGTTGTGGCCCTCTCTCGTCTTCAATGTCTGTGCATACATCTACTGGTTCCAATATAGGCACTCTCCTATTATCATCATACGCTCTGGACAATCATCCTCTTGAACAAGCTATAGCTGTTTCCCCCCTCCTCAGCCTATTAATATACGTGCTGTGTGAGGTGCAAATGTCGCCCGTCTGTTGTGTCTGCTCACCTGAGCCACCTCCCTCTTCTCCCTTTGCATGCATCCTAATCTCCCATGGCACCCGTCTGTCTGTCCCTGTGGACTGTGATCGGTACTGCTCACCCCTCTCGTCCCCACTGTATTTGTCCTCGTTTTCAGATCCTGTGTCCATGTTGCTGAAAACATCATCTGTGAAACTCAATCTTCTCAATGTCAAGTTTATATTGGGCTTCATACAGAGATCGATGTCTCTCAAATTGCCTATGCTTCCTTCTACCCAGACCACTAGGCTTACTTCACCTCCCTCATTTGCGCTCCTGCCCTGAGAGTTTGTGCTGTCTGGTTCTGCCTGTCTATCTTCCTCAAATCTATTCCTTTTCCTATCCAGTGCAACCCGTGTCTTCACTGCCCTTATTGCTCGCTCGTCGTCCTCTCTGCGTGCTCGTTCCCTTGCCAGTCTGTCCAACTGCAACTTCCTGTTCCACCTCTGCTAACTTGCATTTTTCTTGATCTGTATCTCTCTCCGTCCCTCTGCCCTTTCCAGTTGCCTCTCCCTTTTCTCCCTCATCTCCCTTTCTGCTCTCTTCCTTTCCTTAAGATCACTCTCTATTCTTTCTTCCCACTCCCTTTCCAAGTGCTCCCTCTCTTCCTCCCTTCTTCGTTCTGCCTTCCCGCTCCCATTTCCCCTCTCTCCTTCTCTCTGTCTTCGCACTCTAATCTCACCTCCCTGTCCTTCTCTCTCCTATCCTCCACATTCATGTCGTTCCCCTATGCCTCTTCAAGCTTTCTATCTCCTCAGTCGCCCCCTCTGCTTCTCCAGTTGTCTTCCCTTGAAGCTTACCTGCGCTGCTATCCATTAGTTTGTGCTTATGCCCTCGAGCACTGCTGCGCCTCGCTGCTTGCCCCTGGATCAATAGCTGGCTGCCCTGCAACTTTTGGCTTCTCCTCCTTTGTACATGGTGGTGGATTACATGTTGGATTTGAATACCCCTCTGCTGCCCTTAGTTCCCTCATTGGATACATTCCGTGTTCATCATCTGTATCATCGGATGCTACACTTGGAGGGGCCGGGGGAGGTGCGGAGGGATGGTCCCTTGGTCCTTCACCTTCTGTTGGCTTAGCATCCACTGATGCCTTGCGGCATCCTCCTCGCCCTCCTGAAACATGTGCCACAACTCAAATATGGCCATGCGTTTCATCAATTTCTTCCCCTTATAGATGCACTGTACGTGTGTCAATAGTGATTGCTGCACGTCTTTGGAGAAACTTCTACAAGGTGGCCATGGTTTGGTTTATTTTCCTTCTGTACCTTTGGACCATTCTATGCTATATTTACAGATCTTTCCCTTATAAGGTGGAAGTGTCTTACACAGGTGCTGAAGGGGCATATCCCCCCCACTCTTGCCTTGATACATCTCAAAACCTTTTACCTGACCTCAAGTCAAGGGGTTCGATAAACCGCTGTTTAGGGAGAAAAAGTCACAAAGCAATAATAATACTTCCCTTTTTCTACAAGCCTCTCTGGCTCTGCAACTTATCAGGCGTGCTCTGCACACCACCCCACCTTTACAACCACTGCCTCTCAGGCACGCCCACAATCTTGAGCATGCGCCTTCCGCGCACCGCCACTCGTTCACCTAGTCTACCAATCCCAAGTTCCCAATACTGGCTCCTCTCAGTCATAAGCTCTCCGTGTCCTATATGCATACCTAAGGGTGATGTTACCAAGCTATAAAACCACATAGGAAAATCAAATATCGTGCGCACACAGTAATAGCCTGTTACTCCCCAACCACACAAAAACCCCACAGCTCTCTTCCTGCACTCCAGGCAGAGTATACCAAGATTCTCTTCTGATCAAACTGCACCCGCTGCGTCGCCCAACTTGTGAAACTCCTCACTCCAGGAGACTTAACCAGTCGACTCACCTTCTGCAATCTAGATCAGCTTCCTTGCGAACTCTCACAGGGATACCGTCATCTATGACCTGAGCTAAAATGCCCAACCCACAGGAATACCTTATTTACATACCTTTTGTCATCCAAGTCCTCGAGTCAATAGTCTAGGTTATTCACCAGAACCTTTTACCTCTACGACCGAACGTGCCCTAAACATAGAAAAGGGACTTCTAACTCAGCTCCTGTCCCTACTGACTATAAGAATACTAGACAATACTTTAACAATACTCAGTACCCTCCCTCACACCCACAGTTGCCGTTACACTGGGTCAATACCTACGTTCCGTTTTGTGCGAGCGCTGCTCGGCTGCCGGCTCCCAGTCAAGGCGCTCACCTCCCAGTCATGGTCTGCCTGGACAACTCACTGACTTCGGGCAGGATGATTTCCAAGGGGCTCCCGACGACCTGTAAATAGGCACTTTTTTTTTATCATCTTCTCGAAATATGCGAGGGTCTCTCAGCCACTCAGATTCAGCTGTGAAGGAGTCGACCTGGTGCCGGGCTGGTGTAGCCAACCATACCTATGCTACCAACTTGTTGGGACAAACTCCCAGGTATGCCAGCGGGCCACTAGGAGTTTGCTGGCTCTCAGAAGGCCCAACAACTTCCACAGAACAAACGGAGGACTCTGTCAAATGGCAAGTTCAATCTGCAGTTTATTACAGCAAAAACCAACAGGCATCAGCACAGGGACACAAGAAATCCGTGGACGTTTCAACTTATCCTGGCTCGCGGGCTAGTTTTGACCTAGAATTACGTCAGAGTGACATCACAACCTGGGCCCTTCTCTAGAAAACCTATCAACATCTGGGATTGGCTGTCATGTGCCTAATAACCTATATGATTGCCTATATGTGTTATTCTACTGGCTCTCGCATGCCAGGTGGTTGGCCAAGTCACTATACAATGTTGCAGTGTGAGAGTCTTACTATTGTTTCTTGCCCGTTGCAACCCACCCCTAGGATACTAAACTGCTATTGGCTAGATCTGACGTCCCCAGGCCTGGGATCTGCAAAGGTTCTCAGCTCTTGGTGTGCCTTCTCAAGGTAACAAGAATGACTATGTATCTGCATTGTAACTTGTGTGAACCACCTTATTCTATGAGTGTACTCTTTTGTTCAGTGCAACACTTGTCTCACATTGTAACATCTTTGTTGCGAGCTTCAGTCTGGCAGCATGAGATCGGTTCCCTTTCTCAGTGCTGGTTACCCGTCCATTGTCTGCGTCAACCGGGTCACGTGCTCCGAGACCATGATTTAGAGCTGTGCAGTTCTGAATTATGAAGAATTATTTGCATTTAATGCAGCTTGTGCTACTGGAATGTCATCTGTATCTGGTGGCATTGGCAGCGGATCCTGTCTGACACGCTTGCTCTTGTCCAGCCTGAATTCAGCTCGGCTTGATCCTCGCAGAGAGGCCTGTGGCCTGCTGTAATTTTCCTAAACCATTAAGCGGTTCCTACAGTGTTCGTGCTATTCTATATTCTCCATAGGTCAGTCACACTTGGCTCTGTCAGGTCCCATAGGTGCTCGTGCAGTCCCATAAGGTTATTCATGTATAATCATCTGCAAGCTTTGCTCAGGATCTCTTGCTTCTTGTGGTTTTTGCGTTGCTGCGGCTAGTTGATGGCAAAATAATAAAAGCAATGACAGTATGTATATGTATCTGTCCTCGAACTATAGAACTGTACACTCGTGTTCTTCATGTATTCGAGTGCGTGTTGTGTCCCAAAGTGCGGATGGCACGTGTGCTTCATGTCTAGTGCTGCTAAGTCATGATGTCTCCAACGATGTCAGCAACATGGCTTCTTGGCGCTTTAATCAATACTGTCAATTGAGGTGTCTTTAGTTGCAGCCTGGGGTTCCTCATCCACTCTAGGATAGATTTGTACCGCACCTAGGAATTGGTCCGAATTAGTATGGGCGATAACGGTATCTCCTGGCCTTCTTCCGTGCCAGGTATCTGATAGGAGGGGGTAAATTTGTTATGACCCGCTTCGGGGCTGGTCATTGGGGCACCGTTGGCGACTTCATCAGAGTATGAGGATTAACTCCTCCAACATGGCGCCCGTATCACGAAGTAACGGTGCAGTTCCACGGACGAGAGGTGAGAGTGAAGCCCCTCCTCTTCACCCGGAAGCAGTACTAGTGCGGTGGATTCCGTGCAACTGCGCGTTGCTACTGTCTCCAGAGGCTACGTTCCGTGGGTTTTCGTCCTTAGTATTGCATACCCTATTCGACTTTGTCTAACTTTCTTGCAACCACCAAACCTATTTCCCCGGTCTGTGTTTTCGCCCAGAGAATTCCCATTTCCCAACCAATTGTCTTCTGCCCTGCAGTCAACCACTTTCTTCCAGACTTGGGTCGGACTTTCGTCAGACGACGTAAGTGGCAATTACCTATCTAGCCACAGGGGTCCCGGATTCTCTTCTTCTGTCATTCTCCCCCTAATCTCTCCCATTCTTGCTCCCAGAGCCAGGACCCAACCATCTACCTCCAGCCCTCACTCTCCGACACTGCATGCGACTTCCCAGGACACTCAAGCTTAGTTTTCCTTTCACGTACGGAACCGGTAGGTGCTCACTCCTTCTTGAATCCATTCACCGTCTTTCCCCTCCTATTTTCCCTTTTAATCCCCTCTTGTATTCTCTGTTAAGATTGGGCATTTTTCAACTTTCAAAAGAAACTCTGCCTACAATCCATTTGTGATACCAGATCATGTATTTTAACCTCTTGATTTAAACGAAGGACGGACTATATCTCTCCCTTCTCTAACCCTGTCTCTTTGTCTACAGCATGCTACAAAACTAAGCATGTAGAGAGTGTCAACCTAGTCATCCACCTGCAAAAGTTTCATCACGCGCAGTATTCCAGAAACTAATCCGATCCATCCATCTGCGCTCTCAAGCGACAACAGGGTTTTCTCCCCCACAAGGGTTTCCCTGGGGCTTTCTCTCCGCGCCTGTTTATCACAGCGCAGTGAAATTGCTACAGGTGGGCTACTCCACTCCTCACTCCTATCCGAAGACCAGGTAAGAGAACATTTCTTTGCTATTGTCTAACACTTTGGTTCAGTGGAGTCCCTCCAGAGGTGTAAAAGAGAATAGACCGAACAGATAGTAACACCCGTTACTCGGGAGGTCGCACGAGATCAATTGGCAGGCAATAGCAATGGAACAGCAAGTTCAACAATTAGTAGTGGCCATGCAGGCTCTCTCTGCAGAAGTGCAACAGTTGAAACAGGAAAACGCAGCATTGCGACATCAAGCGAGTCGCTCTGCACAGAGTTCAGAGGTTCCCCCTGGGCCTCTACCAGGAGGCCATTTTGATGGCATCTGCATTCTGTAAAAGAATTTCTGGAGTCTTGTACAGTCCAATTCGCCTTTAAGGCTGCCTTTTTCCCCCAGATAGAGACAAAGCTGGACATATGATTGTCCAAATGACCAGCACCGCATTGGCATGGGCGACTCCTTTGGTTACCAACAACAATCCTATTTTGGATTCCTATCCTGCATTTTGTAATAGTGTCCGAAGTATCTTCGGTAGACAGGAAGTCGCGGTAGCCCCTCAAGAACGACTACTAGATTTAAAACAAGGGAATCTCGAAATCCTATCTTATATTATCACCTCCAAAAGAATGGCTGCAGAAACTGCCTCCACGGAGGAGCCTATGCAATTGGGAACCACGCGTGGTCCTCTCTCGGCCGAAGAAAGGGCCAGGAGAAGATCACAAGGGTTATGCATGATTTGTGGAGCTGACAGTCACACTGTCAAAGAATGTACCCTTGCACCACCAAGAAAGACAGGAAACTCCAGTGCCCGACCGTGAAGCAGACAGCGGTGTCGGGTTTGAATACAACCATTAGGTCCCTACCAACCATCTCAGTAAGTCCTTCCACTGCTCCATCAGAAAACGCCATGATAGTCCTTGGTGTCTCTCTTTCATGGAATACCGTTTGTCTAGTAAATGTGCCGGCTCTGGTGGACAGCGGAGCCACTGGCAACTGTATCGACGATCGTTGGGCACAAAATCATGACCTTCCACGTACTGCCAAAACCATGGTCATCCCTGTAGAAAGTGTGGATGGCAGTCCTCTCACGTCTGGACCTATTAAAGACCACACTTGCTCGTTGATAATGACTGTTGCCTCCCATCAAGAGACACTTGAATTGGACATCATTAAAACAGCCCACTACCCAGTAATTTTAGGACTGCCATGGTTAAGAAGCCATAATCCCTATATCAATTGGACAGCAGGGACCCTATTTCTCGGCTCAGAACAATGTGTCCACCATCATAGCAAGCAAAGCTTCATTCCACTGAAACAGGACAAGGGCCTAGTCATCTCCAATCCTACTGGTGCAAGTGTAAACAAGATATCCACTCTACCATCGGAATACAAACAACATCATTCCGTCTTTTCTCAGGCAGAATATTCTGAACTTCCCCCACATTGTAGGGATGAAAGTGCTATAGATTTGGTACCCGACAGTTCTCTCCCCTTCATGCGATGTACATTCTTTCAGCAAAAGAGAAAGAAGTCCTGAAGGAATATCTGCACACGCATTTAAAGAACGGTCTTATTACCGAATCCACCTCACCAGTAGCAGCATCATTGTTTTTCATTCCAAAGAAAAATACATCCGAACTCCGCACATGCATCGAATTCCGGGGTTTAAACAAAATCACGATCCTGGACAAATACCCCATGCCGTTCATCCCCGATATATTACAGGCTGTCCGGGGAGCCAAGGTCTATTCTAAACTAGACTTAAGAGGAGCCTATCACCTGATCCGCATTAAACCCAGTGATGGGTGGAAAACGGCTTTTAGAACCCCTTTTGGTCACTACCAATATAGAGTCATGCCCTTCGGCCTAACCAATGCCCCTGAAGTCTTTCAAAGATTTATGGACCATATCTTTGCCGACATCAATCTACACTGCGTTATCATCTGCCTAGATGATATTTTGGTCTTTTCCTCAACATTGGATGACCACCGATCACATGTTAAGGAAGTTCTTTACTGCCTACAACAGAATCATCTGTTTTGTAAATTGGAAAAGTGCAAATTCCACAAAACCACAGTCGCTTACTTAGGATATATCCTTTCACACAGAGGCATCTCAATGGACCCGTGCTAGAGTATCCGCTATTCCGCTATCACCGAATGGCCTTCTCCGAGATCTGTCAAAGACATTAAAAGATTTTTAGGTTTTGACCATTTTTATAGGTGTTTCATAGCACAATTTTCGTCTTTAACCAAACCATTAACTCATCTCCTAAAAAAGGAAACTCCATTACTCTGGTCTAAAGAGACCCAGGAGGCGTTTGAACATCTCAAGACCCTCTTTATTCATGCTCCTGTTCTAGCGGTACCAGATCAACGCCTCAGGTTCATAGTGGAATCCGATGCCTCCTCCAACCTGATACATGAAATATCGAAAGACCGATAGCCTGTCTATCCAAAACACTGTCACCTGCGGAAATCAATTGCACGGTATTGGAGCAAGAACTCTTGGCCATAAAACGTGCGTTTGAGAAGTGGCGCCATCTTCTTCTGGGAGCTCAACACCCGATAGAAGTCTGAACCGATCACCATAACCTCCGCACCTTACAATATGCACAAACTTGCAACAGTCGGCAAGCTCGGTGGGCTCACTTCTTTTCTCCCTTCCACATAGTCTTTACGTTCATTCCAGGCAAAACAAATCTGAAGGCGGATGCCTTATCTCGGAAGACCCCTTGGGAGAAGGTCCCCTTTAAGTCTGAACCTATGTTTCCTAAAGCAGTATTCGTGCCAGTAATACATCATTTCCTACAAAAGGTTGAATCAAAATACAGAGATCTTGAAACCACCCAACCAGACCGGTTTACCGCACATGACTTGACAAGAAACCGAGGCCTCCTATTCAAGGGCGAGAAGGTCTACATTCCCGACATTGAACTACAAAAAGAAGTCTTGAGACTCTGTCATGATTCACAAGCAGCTGGACATTGGGGGTTTACTAATACTCTAGAACTCATCCAGAGGCATTTCTGGTGGCCTTCTATTCGACTAGATGTACAAGAATATATAGCTTCCTGCATGGTATGTCTACAGACCAAATCTCCTTGAATTCCGCGACAAGGAGAATTAGTGACCACTCAGGTACCAACCAGACCATGGCAGATCATTTCCACAGAGTTTATTGTGGATCTCCCTAGATCAGAACGCTGTACCACCATCATGGTCACGATCGATACCCTGACAAAAATGGCACATTTTATTCCTTTACCTTCCGTTCCTTTGGCAGCACTCATGGCACGTATTTTCTTGGATCAAATCTATTGGCTCACCTGGTCTCCACGGGGGCGTGCTCGTGTGCGTAGGGTGTTGTCTGTCCTGATGCTGCTCTGCTTGGCTGGTGATGCTAGCTTGCCTCTCCCCTTAGTCCTTGCTTCAGGAGATGTTAGTCTTTGTTTTTTAATGGCCGAACTCTCCGTCCTGCACACTCTGGCAGGGGCGCGGTTCACAGTCTTTCCTGGATCGAGTTACATCACTGATCCAAAGGAAGTTGCTGAAGTAGAAGGCCCGGGAGTAAGCAGGTAAGTCTCTATTCCAATAACTGCTTGGAATGACTGCCTTTAAGTCTTTCTATTCAAGATAACTAATGTCCGTTATTGTCTTACAGGTGCGGCGTTAAGCGACTTTCGGATGATGGATGACCCGCCTGACAATGATGCTCAGGATTCCTGCTGGTAAGTATTGCGTTATTGCGCTGTGCTGGGCGAGCGAATGTTCGCCTCTGTAGCTTTCCTTTGCTACGTGAGACTAACCTGTTTGTCTTTTTCTGTTCAGAAGGGGCGGCACGAGTCCAGGAAGAAGAATAGACGATCCGTGTAGCGGTGTTGAACTGCGGCGCGCTGCTGAGTGAAGAACTGTCCGATGAAGCTCCTGGAGCGGGAGGATCAGGTGAGTAGTTACCCGAGAGGGTGCTTTTCGTTCTATTCTGCAGATGCGGCTGTCCGTTGGAAAGCAGGAGATGAGATCTGGATACACTGCAGGTAAGGCCTTTGATGCTTAAATAACTCCTGTTATTCTCTGTTCGGAGGTGCCGATGGATGGAAGACTCTGGACGGGCGTAGCAGAAGGAAGCAAGAACTGATCTGACACGGTGAGCGTTACGCTGCAAGAGTGCAGAATAACGCGAAGCGTGTTCAGATTGTTGGGTGCGGTTTAAATAGCCTTGCAAGTAGTTCCAAGAAAATGGTCCTCTTCTCCGTATCCCTTCTCTCAGGTAAAGTAGTTCCAGGCCACACCCTAAACTGAATGGCTCAGCCTCTCAGAGCCAAGTTATTGGACCATGTAACTAACACCTCCATGAGCCTGGCGCCAGGACTGAGTCCAGGTGAGCCTGGCTGGGGTCTGGGATGGCCCCACCAGTTTCAGGGTTTTGGGTGCCTGCACCATGACAGCACTCCCCCCCCAAAACCCCCTAATGGCTGATCCACTCATTGGCCCTGGTTTGTTTGGGTGATTACGGTGGAACCTTTTCAATAACCATGGAGCATGTACATTCTCGCTACGTTCCCATGATCTTTCATGCGGTCCGTACCCTTTCCAGTCTATCAAGTAAAAAAGTTTTGATTTGGTGATTTTTGAGTCCAGATCTCTTTAACCTCGAACTCGGGTTCACCGTTCACTGTGACCGGTTTCGGTGGTTTCACAACTTGTGTTCCAGGTTGCACCGGTTTCAAAAGTGAAACGTGGAACACTGGATGAATTTTCATGTGCGGGGGTAAGTCCAATTTCATAGCCATTGGATTGATTATGGCCTTGATGGTATACAGATCCAAATATCTGGGATTGAAGGTACGAGGCCCTTTAATGGGTATGTGCTTTGACACCAACCAGACTTCATCCCCAACCTGATAACTTGGAGCTTCACTTCTATGTGCGTCGGCTGATTTTCTCTACCTTTCCTTAGCCCGCCTTAGATCTGTTGCTTGTTTGAAGGCTTGGGAGATGGTAGAGTGCAAACTTTTCAAAGCTGACATTTCCAGAAGTTGTGGCGGGTCAAGGTTGGAAGTTCGTGGGTGTAACCCATAGACTGTATAGAAGGGACTTTGACATGTGCTGGAATGGAGTGAGTTGTTATAGGCATACTCGGTGATCCATAAAACATTCAGTTTGATGTAACTTGCACCTGATATATTGCTCCAAAGTCTGGTTTGTTCTCTCTGTTTGACCATTGGTTTGGGGATGGTGACTGGTGGAAAGTCTTACATCGATTTGAGCTAACTCGCAACACTTCTTCCAGAAGCGGGAGATAAACTGGCTGCCACGGTCTGGGAACAGAATGGAACGGAATCCATAAATTCGGACAATCTGTTCCAGAAATTCTTTAGCCAGAATTGAAGCTGAGGGTAGTCCTTTTAACAGGATGAAGTGGGGCATTATTTAAAACAAATCCACCACTACTAAGATTGTGTTTAATCCGTTACTCGGAGGAAGGTCTGTTATAAAGTCAAGAGATAGTGTATGCCAAGGCGTTGGTGGAATGTCTAATGGCTGAAGCAGGCCTGGTGATTTTTTCTTTTGGGCCTTGTTTTGAGCGCAAACTCCACAGGATAGCACAAACTGCTTGATGTCCTTACGCCATGTTGGCCACCACAATTGTCGTTTGACCTTGGCCTCAGTTTTTGTAATTCCAGGATGATCTTCTACTAGTGAGTCCTGGTAATGTGAAATGACTTTTTCCTGAAGTTCTCTGCTGGGTAGATAGAGACGTCCTCGAAAATAGGGTAGTTGGTTAGTGACTGAATGATGAGGACTTTTGTTCGGCCAATCCTTTAGGGTGTTGGAATCCATGAGATGAGAGATACTCTCTTGAACATCTTCTAATGTTAGGGACGTAATCCCAAGAATCTTCTCACCAGGAATGATAGGCACTGGGTTGGGATTGGCGTTTTCCTCGTCTACTCCTATATGGGACAGTGCGTCTGCCTTGCCATTTCGACAGCCAGGTCGGTAGGTAATTACAAAGTCAAACTCTGCAAAAAAAAATGCCCATCTGAGTTGACGGGATGATTGGGCTTTTGCCACCTTCAAGTACTGTAAATTGCGATGATCGGTAATTACTGTGATGGTGTGTCTAGCTCCGAGGAGGTAATGTCGCCAGGCTTTGAAGGCCGCCTTGATGGCTAACAGTTCCTTGTCCGTAATCGCATATTTCAGCTCGGGAGCCATACATTTCCGTGACCAAAAGGCTACCGGGTGCAGTTGACCACTTTCGGGATCCCTTTGTGAAAGGACTGCGCCCATTGCCAAACTGGAAGCATCTGTTTCGACCATGTACGGTAGATCTGGACGAGGGTGTTTCAAGATCGGGGCTGAGATGAATCTTTGTTTTAGTTCCTGGAAGGCTTTCTCAGCTTCTTCGGACCATTGAAAATGCTTGTTTTTGCGCAACTGTCAGAATGTACCAAAGTATTAACTGAAAAGGATACAATACTCAAAAGGATACAGGAGGTAGGGTCTTCCGGATCCCTGTTCACATGACTTGATAGTTGTGAAGTCAATTGAAGACCTTCCAAATGATACAACCCTCTGGCTGATAAAACAGGCAGAGCGATGGATCACTGGAAAGGGCGTGGGGAGGGTATAGAAAGCCAGCCTAGAACAAATTAGAGTATCATGAATAACTGCTCCAACCTGAGTATGATGAATTAGATAATGACAGGAATGTTCACACTGACCTTTAGTTTAGGGTAGAAGAATCCAGAAGTCTCTTGATGAAAATGAAGGTAGAACAAACGGCAAGGAAGGGAAAATTAGTAAGGGAGACTTATCCCGAACGGAACGAGGCTTACGCTAGATACGGGTTGAATTCACCACAGGATAGCGTCCAAAAGTTCAGTTCAATGCCACCTTCCAATAATCCTTGAAAAGCTTCCTTCCCACGGAAAGTAATGTCTAAATGTAGGGATCAATCCTTCTGTTAATCTCACAGATGCAGGAGTTAGAAATAGCACTCTTTTTAAGGAAAAACAAAGTACACGCGGTTATAAACAGCCGCGAAGAAAATAACGTATGCGTGTGGATTACACGCGGGCAGGATTCATGCAGTCTTGGCAGTCGCGTGTGAAGACAACGAGCGCGTGTGGGATTACACGCGGGAAGGATTCACGCAGTCTTGGCAGCTGCGCTTGAAGACAGAGTGCACGTGTGGATTTACACGCGGGCAGGTTTCACGCAGTCTTGGCAGTCGCGTGTGAAGACAACGTGCGTGTGTGGGATTACACGCGGGCAGGATTCACGCAGTCTTGGTAGTCGCGTGTGAAGACAACGTGCGCGTGTGGATTTACACGCGGGCAGGATTTATGCAGTCTTGGCCAGCCGCACTTGAAGACAGAGTGCGCGTGTGGAATTACACGCGGGCGGTGTTCCCGCAGTCCGCAACAGCCGCGTTTAAAGACAACGTGCGCGTGTGGGATTACACGCGGGCAGGATTCACGCAGTCCGGGCCAGCCGCGTATGAAGACAGAGTGCGCGTGTGGATGTACACGCGGGCGGGATTGTCGCAATCCGGACCAGCCACGCTTGAAGACAGAGAACGCGTGTGAATTATCACGCGAAGGAATAGCTCCAGGAATCAGCGTGCAGCGGAACACACGCTATAGACGGTCCATAAGTAGCTGTAGGAATATGCCAGGATGCAGATCAGAGGTTCAGCTACACAATGCCAAAAATTCGATCAGAAGCAGCGAGTGAAGTTTCTACGCTGCTTAAATACGTAATACCGTAGTTCACGTGACGAAGCAAAGTCACGTGAATTTAGCGACGTGCAAAGTGCAAACGTCGTTTTCCCGGTAACGTATCGAATAACCTCCATTTGGAATAGAACGGTCTAGCTGTTCTACGAGCGTAGCGTCCAGCATGCATGACAGCAACAGAGTGGTGATGGGGTGCACTAATTGCGAGAATCCTGGAATGAAGGGCCGATAGAAGTTTGCAAATCCGAGCATACTCTGAACTCCTTTAATCGAGGTTGGCGACGGCCAGTTGAGAATGGCATCCACCTTTCGTGAATCCATGAACACACCATGAGGGGTTAGAACAAATCTGAGGAACTCAACCTCAGTAACATGGAAAAAACATTTCTCCAACTTTGCAAATAGCTTGCGTTGTCGAAGTTTGTCCAAAACTGCTCGGACATGTTTCACATGTTCTTGCTCCGAACGGGAGTATACCAGAATGTCGTCGATGTATACTACGATATACACATCAATCATTTCTCGCAAAACATTGTTCATGAAATATTGGAACGCCGCTGGGGCGTTGCAAAGGCCAAAAGGCATCACCTGGTATTCAAATAGCCCGTATTTGGTGTGGAAAGCGGTCTTCCATATGTCCCCTTTCCTGATCCGCACCCACCAGGTGGTAAGCTCCGTGGAGGTCTAACTTGGTATATCCGGGCATCTTTAACTTGATCCAATAAGTCAGGAATCAGAGGCAACGGGTAACGGTTTTTAACAGTGACCTGATTCAATACGCGGTAGTCAATGCAAGTCCTAAGGTCACCTTCCTTTTTAGGCACGAAGAATAACGGTGAAGCCGCCGGGGACTTGGATGGGCGGATGAAACCGTTAGCTAGATACTGGTCTAAATACTTTCTGAAATGCAGGTTCTCGGGTTCTGTGAGAGCATAGATTCGGCCGCACGGAATCTGTGCTCCTGGTACTAGGTCGATCTGGCAGTCATACGACCTGTGAGGGGGCAGTGTGTTGGCTTGATCCTTTTGGAATACATCCTGATAGTCTTGATATACCAGAGGTAGCGAGTTGGTTGGTTCCATGATCGTTGTCGCTCCAGTGACCAAAGGTTCTTTAGTTGGATAACAAGTCTGAACACAGTTGACTGAGAAGGTCAGCCTCTTGGCATGCCAGTTTATGCAAGGATTGTGTGATTCCAACCATGGCATACCCAGAATTATCTGAAATTGTGGGGCCTTGATTATGTCAAACACTATGGTTTCCCAATAACCGTCTTGGCACAAAAGAGTCACCTCAGCCATAGAGTATGTTACCGGACCCGAAGCTATTTCAGTTCCGTCGACTGTGGTGACTAAGTCTGTTGTTGCCTTTTCGCAAAGGGAGAGGTTCATCCTTGAAGCCAATTCTTGATCCATATAATTTCCAATGGCTCCACTGTCGATGTATGCTCTGACTGCATACATTCGAGACGGTTGCTGATGGTTTATAAGGACCATAGGCAAAACTAGGTGCGAGGTCTGGGAGTCCTTCTTTTCGCTCGGCAAGCGGACCTCTACGCCTGGCGGGCAGAGAAGTTTTCCGGCTCAGACTCTGTTTCAACCTTACCAGCGACTCCTACTGCCTTTTTGGGTGGCTTCACTGGGCATTCTCTGAGAAAATGGCTGGCAGAACCACAATATAAACACAACTGTTGTCTTCTCCTATCCCTTTCGGCCTTGGTTAATGGCCCCCACACTCCCCCAATTTGCATGGGTTCTGACACATCGGTGGTCCTGGAGGCATTTTCCTTGGGTCGCACAAATACTCTAGAATCAATTCTAGCACGATCTGCCTTACGGTTCTGCAGTATGTGATCTAGCTGGACTACCAACTCTATGTACTCAGCACAGTCCCTGGGCGGGTTCACCACTTGAGCTAAAACGTCCTTTAACTCCCCTCTCAGACCACGGTAAAAAAGCGTTGTTCTCTTGTCGTCCGGCCACTCAGTTTCCACAACCAGTCTGTTGAAGCTTGCAATGTATGTTAACAAATCCTGATTGCCCTGACGCAAAGACAAGAGCTCATTATCTAATGCCTGACCTTGACAACGCCGGGCAAACAGCTTCTCCAACTGGAATCTTTGGAAGTCTCACAAAATGGGATCATCCCGACTGACCAGCGGTACAGACCAGTCAGCAACACTGCCGCTAAAATATGAAAGTACAAAAGCCACTTTGGACTGGTCGTTTGGAAAGGGTCCTGGCCTGCATAGAAAATGTAGACGGCACTGGTTCATAAACACTGCATACCTTTTTGGATCCCCAGCAAATCGTTCTGGGGGTGCCAAGGGTACAGCTCCTGAGAGGACCACCTGAACCGGACTGCTTGATGCGGGGGGGTACCGCTGACCCCCCCCGGGTAGTGGCGTCGGCCCCGTCTGTGACTAGAGCAGCTGTCTAGCGAGATCGTCGGTGCGCTCCTTGGCTACAATCAGTTCTCTTCATAAGGCATTGGTTTCCTGTCTAGCCGAATGGACCTCAGCCCTGAGTTCTACCAAAAGGTGAGCTAGCTGATCAGTTTCCGAGGTTTCCATGACGCCCAGGTAGAGAATTTTGTGTAGGCTTCACGTTCTGTCACGCTCACCTGGTCTCCACGGGGGCGTGCTCGTGTGCGTAGGGTGTTGTCTGCCCTGATGCTGCTCTGCTTGGCTGGTGATGCTAGCTTGCGTCTCCCCTTAGTCCTTGCTTCTGGAGATGTTAGCCTTCGTTTTTTAATGGGCGAACTCTCCGTCCTGCACACTCTGGCAGGGGCGCGGTTCACAGTCTTTCCTGGATCGAGTTACGCCACTGATCCGAAGGAAGTTGCTGAAGTAGAAGACCCGGCAGTAAGCAGGCAAGTCTCTATTCCAATAACTGCTTGGAATGACTGCCTTTAAGTCTTTCTGTTCAAGATAACTAATGTCCTTTATTGTCTTACAGGTGCGGCGTTAAGCGACCTTCGGATGATGGATGACCCTCCTGTCAATGATGCTCAGGATTCCTGCCGGTAAGTATTGCGCAGTGCTGGGCGCGCAAATGTTCGCCTCTGTAGCTTTCCTTTGCTTCATGCGACTAACCTGTTTGTCTTTTTCTGTTCAGCAGGTGCGGCACGAGTCCAGGAATAAGAATAGACGATCCGTGTAGCGGTGTCGAGCTGCGGCGCGCTGCTGAGTGAAGAACTGTCCGATGAAGCTCCTGGAGCGGGCCAATCAGGTGAGTAGTTACCCGAGAGGGTGCTTTTCGTTCTGTTTTGCAGATGCGGTGGTCCGTTGGAAAGCAGGAGATGAGATCTGGATACACTGCAGGTAAGGCCTTCGATGCTAAACAACTCCTGTTATTCTCTGTTCGCAGGTGCCGATGGATGGAAGACTCTGGACGGGTGTGGCAGAAGGAAGCAAGAACTGATCTGACACGGTGAGCGTTACGCTGCAGGAGTGCAGAATAACGCAAAGCGTGTTCAGATTGTTGGGTGCGGTTTAAATAGCCTTGCAAGTAGTTCCAAGAAAATAGTCCTCTTCTCCGTATCCCTTCTCTCAGGTAAAGTAGTTCCAGGCCACACCCTAAACTGAATGGCTCAGCCTCTCAGAGCCACGTTAATGGACCATGTAACTAACACCTTCATGAGCCTGGCACCAGCGGCGTCAGGACTGAGTCCAGGTGAACCTGGCTGGGGCCTGATAAGACCCCAATGGGGCCAAAGTCCAGGATGGCCCCACCAGTTTCAGGGTTTTGGGTGCCTGCACCATGACAGAATCTTCTCTCTTCATGGTCTCCCCGAAACTATCATTTGGGACCGTGGCCCACAGTATACCTCGAAATACTGGAACCAACTCTGCCACATCTTAGGGATTTCGCGAGCTCTGAGTTTGGGTTTCCACCCACAGACCAATGGACAGAGTGCCTGAACCAAACCCTGGAAGGATACCTCCGATGTAATACATCATCAGCTCAGGACAACTGGAAGAGTCAGTTACCATTGGCGGAATTCGCATATAAAAATGCAGCTTACTCTGCCATTCGAGACAGTCCTTTCTTTTGTACCTATGGGTTTCACCCTATGGTTTTTCCCATGTCTGCCCCTCAACCCTCCACGTTCCCCGATATTGAAGGGTTGGTGGACATTTTCCCTTTTAATCCCCTCTTTTTTTCTCTGTTAAGATTGGGCATTTTTCAACTTTCAAAAGAAACTCCACCTACAATCCATTTGTGATACCAGATCATGTATTTTAACCTCTTGATTTAAACGAAGGACGGACTATCTCTCTCCCTTCTCTAACCCTGTCTCTTTGTCTACAGCATGCTACAAGACTAAGCATCTAGAGAGTGTCAACCTAGTCATGCACCTGCGAAAGTTTCATCACGCGCAGTATTCCAGAAACTGATCCGACCCATCCATCTGCGCTCTCAAGCGACAACAGGGATTTCTCCCCTACTAGGGTTTCCCTGGGGCTTTCTCTCTGCGCCTGTTTATCACAGTGCAGTGAAATTGCTACAGGTGGGCTACTCCACTCCTCACTCCTATCCGAAGACCAGGTAGGGGAACATTTCTTTGCTATTGTCTAACACTTTGGTTCAGCGGAGTCCCTCCAGAGGTGTAACAGAGAATAGACATAACAAAACTTCCCCATCCCTCTTCAGTGTGCAGCAGGGAGGTCCCCAGCTCACTGAGGGGAACTGGAGATCTCGCTGGGACCTCCAACTGTAAACGTGCTCCCAAAAACAAACCGCAGGCAAAACCAAGGAACTAAAAAATGAGTGTACACTGTGGAGGAAAGAACCCAGCTTCATTACACAGAACGGCTGGAAGAAGAACACAGACAGCTCTGTGGAAATGAAGTGATCACAAGCATTCTCGAGTTGCTACTTCCGGGTTACAGCGTTTAAAGGAACAATCAGCTCATTAACATATCTTCAGCATTGTAATAATTATTACCTTTCTGGCCCGCTGATTGACTGCACCTCAGTGATGCCCTAAAAAACACTATACATTAAGGATTCTAATAAGCAGTTTCCTTTCTCATGGCCCTAGGTCTCCCTAGTCCACAATGACAACTTTTACAAGTGAGCATCAAATACACCATCGAGATTGGCTGGCCCCCTTCATTGCACAAGGTGATCCGCTGCTCTATGCTACATGGGCAAACATATCTGAGATGGCTTGGGCAGTAACATCTCACTGAAAGTGACCAATCCCTGTCTGCGGAGCACTTGGGAAGGCCACAGACATTGTTGCATTCCCTGGAACAGACAATCCCTCTCACTTGATGGGTTCCCTCCGTTCCTCACCCCTTGCACCTGTTCGTTGCCATCGTTCGGGCCGACCCAAGTGGCCATCTCGGGCCCCATCTTCCCAGCTATCTCAGTTTAGCGAGCAGCTGCGTATAACACAATGTTAAGGAGAATTCTCTGTTTAGGCTGAATTTCCTAACCTAGTGAGTCCCCCAGCAGCTTTTCTGGATTTCTGGAGTTTGTTTTTTTTCGTCCTGCCAAGAGTGAGACTCTTTTCACCCACTCTTGGACATGCATGTGGTTAATTCCTGTGAATGTCAATGTGTTCTATGGGCTATGAGGTCTTTTACTCCATAGGGTCTCATATGTTTTGCTATGTGTGTTACACCGCACCCTCCATGCCGTAACACCGAGGTGTCCTAGAGGACCCCCACCATAGACTCCATACCCTGGGACTGACTACCGTCTCCCAGGGCATGTAAAGTCACCATTGGCTTTACTAGACCTAAATTTACTAACAGAACTAGTACAAACCATCCTATTGTGGACGTACGGGTAGGGGTCATTTGATTACCCCTGGGCCTATTATTCGAAGGGGCACTGTCCCGTCCCCACTCGTCGAGTTTTGGTTGGTGGCAGTGGAAACTACTTGTTATATTCGACCCCAAATATAACTCTATGGGATTCTTCCCATTGTTGAAGGTTAATACTTTTTCTCGTTAGTCTCTAACATACCATCGGTTTATTTGTCTTAAACAAATCTATCGGTTGGTATTTTCTGCCAGAACTCGGTTTTTAAAATGGCGTCTGTGTTCGTCCCTGTAACTCCTAAACCAAAGGTTGAGCCCTTTGTTCCACTTTTGGCGGGCTTCTGCACAGAGGCCCTCCAAAGTGGTGCCATTCTGTCTGGGTACCACAGGGGGTGTGGGAGGGGGTTTAGGCACCCTGGACTGAGTTGCCTTGCCAACTCAAGTCGCACTCTGGTGTGATTGGCCCAAGTGGTGAGCCACCCCGCTCACCACTTAGCGTGTTTTGATTGACAGCTAGGCTGAATGAATGGGGGTATTCTGCATAAAAGCAGGGCTTTTGGGACTGGATCTTCAGAAGTCGCCACAGGACCTAAGAATCCGACAAGGGTAAAGCTGAGCCGACCTGCAACGACGACACCTCCGGTGGAGCCCTGCTGAACCGACTCACCACTTCCCGACGACAGAGGAGATCTCCCCGCCGGAGAGTCTTCTTCCCCTGACTGGTGGGCACAACCAGTCCCCTTTGCTTTTTCTTTGCTTCCAGGGCGTAGTGGTCGAATTGCTCGTGCAGAGCACCCCGGCAATCGGATAGCCACTAGCCCATACCGCGACCAAAAGGTGGTGCCTTGCGACGGAGCACTCCGCGGCTGGTCTCTTCCCTGGTGGTGCAACGATCTTCAACTTTCCTTCGACGACGAGATCATCTCTTCTCTTGGCAAAGCCCCGACTTGCATCCACCACCAGGTACAACTGCCCCCGCCGGAGCTGTCTCTCCACATACAAGGTACCGGTTACCAGTCAAATGGTCGAAAACATTTGGTCGACAGACAATTTGGTCGACACCATTTGGTCGAATGCCAAATGGTCGAATTTTTTTTTTTTTTACCCATTTTTTGGTTTTTTTTGGGGGGGTCCCACCCCCCCCCCCACCCCCTTTTTTTTCTTTTTTATTTTTTTTCCCCACACGAAAACCCACAAAACACATATATATATATATATAAAAAAAAATTCGACCATTTGGCATTCGACCAAATGGTGTCGACCAAATTGCACTCGACCAGTTTGTTGTCGACCAGTTGACTGGACACCCAAGGTACCGTGTCCGCCTGGTTTCCCTTGTGACGGTTAGCGTGAGGTGTCTTAATCCTTGCCTCTCCATTGGGTCTCCTCCAAGCTTTCTTAACTTTCTGTTCTGAACTGGTCCAATCTTTCTATGACCATTTGCGACAAAGACTCGAAGTGCATTTCCACTGTGATACTTTTTGGGACATATCGCCTTGCCTCTCTCCGAGTGGGCCTGGCCTCTGAACTTTGCGATCTACAGTAGACCCTGCCTTACTTGCCTTGCATTTGTTCATAAAAGTGTTGGTACCGAGTTGATTTCATACCCTGCCTTTTCTCTCCCATCCTAACGAATACTAGAGTGCCATCTAGGTTAAAGCATTCACCTGTTTGCAAATAAGTGGTGTCGTTGAACCTAGACTTGTCGAACTATTGTTAGGGGGATTGATTTACTTATAGTAATTGTAATTGAAGTTGTTTGCCGTATTAGTGCCAGAGTGTTTTTCATAGATGTGTTGTTATAAATAAATACCTATATATCTTTACACCCAAGCTCTGTTCCGTGTTTGCTTGTTCTACTGTGTAAATTGCCCTATTTTGTATACTCCACATACTGCCTAACTCTTCTTGAGGGAAGTCTGACTGCTCAGCCACAGCTACCAGGTGAATCTGTGTGGTACAGACAGCTACCAAGTGGGTTTACTGCCAACACCTGTAAGCCTAAATCTTTTGCAGTGGTCCCAGAGGGAACTGCACAGGTTTTCCGCTTAATACACAAGTATGCAGAGAACCGCCGCTGCTGGATTTGCATTTCAATTTAATTGCTCCAACCCATTGTCTGAGACTCCTCACTATTATACAGCCTTTGCAATTAATTATTGAAATTAGAGAGGACAGAATGTAGAAAGGTGCAGCAAAACATGTGCAATGGGGTGACAAAAAGAACAATACATTTCCATTGTGTTAACTCGCCTACTCTTTAACATACCACAAATTACCACATACAGCATTTGGATAATGAAAGCGACTGTGGTTAGCACATGGGCCCGAAAGAGCCCAGATACAACACTAGGATCCCCAGCTCCACAAGTCTTGTTGAGAGAAAAACAAACCAACATAAGAGTATGTTACACATGTTACAGTTGTTTTGATGGCTTGGTTTCAGAAGAGGAATGCAGCAATTCCTACAGCACTGGCTGCAATCTTGATTTTTAGCTGACGTGTGCACAACTAGGTTTACAACACAAGGTGGATTAAAGCACTGCACCATTGGTGCACCAAGAATGAAAAAGCACATTTCCTGACAAAGTTAATTGGTGAAATGTCGAAAGATTGTGAAATTCTTGGAAATTGCAGAGACCTGATCTATTTAGTGTATGCAGCCCATACTCTAACCCCTCAATCCTTTAGCACATGAGTGATGTGTTCCCAGACTGGGGCCGATTCATGGAACAAATGTGTGCCAAATATCTCAGCGCAAGCTGGCGCAAGCGTGAAAAAGCAAGCGCACGCGCATGCGTGCAATGCAAGGAAGGGCCTGCACGTGTTTTCCCCTGGATGTGTGCCAAATCCGTGCGTGGCGCACACGTCATTGCAACATCCCGAATGCCGTGCGCGACGCACATAGGGAAAGTGCACAACGTTGGCGCACACACCAAAAAGGGTGCGGGACACGGGGCGTAACAGGCGGAATGGGGAACAACGCGTGAAAAAGAAGGCGTAACTGGGGAAGCACTGCAGGGAAATAGACACGTATTCATGGAATCGAATACGGGAAACACGCGCATGCTAAAATATGCGCACAGGCGTCAACACGTCCGCCACAGGAAGGCAGGCGTAAGCTTCCCCGTGCACAGTATAAAAGTGCACGCAAACAACAAACACGTATATACAGCTACGATGAATGCCCCATTTGTCACAGCACTGATCGTGGGACACCCCAGGAGGAGGAGAATAGCCAGGGGCTGCATTTTTCCCCCCCGGACTAGCCTTTTTGGGATGCCTGACGACGAGGTCCATGGCAGGTACAGGTTTCCACCTCGTATCACCCTAGACCTGGTTAGGGAGTGGGAAGATGACCTTACATCCCCCACCCTGTGCTCCCAAGCATTGAGCCCCTTGGAGAAGGTGCTCAATGTCCTGCATTTTTTGGCCACTGGGTCATTTCAGCGGACTACTGCCATAGTGGGGGGGGGGTCTCACAGGCCACGCAGTCACGCTGCCTACACTAGGTTTTGGCAATCATGACTGCGCGCCCCTCAGTCCGCAGGCACATATACATGCCCAGAACACCCGCAGAAAGGCAGGCCGTGGTCCAGGACTTTTACATGGTGGCACACTTCCCCAAAGTGCTCTGTGCCATAGATTGCACCCATGTGGCCCTACGTCCACCTAGGGCCACTGAGCACATCTATCGAAACCGCAAGCATTGGCATTCCATCAATGTGCAGGTCGTATGCGATGCAAAGGGAATCATCAACTCTGTCTATGTAAACTACCCTGGCTCCACCCATGACAGTTTCATATACAGAATGTTTGCCCTGAGCTGGGCACTGGAAGCTGGGCAGCATGGCGACACATGGCTCCTTCGTGAGTACAAATGTCCGTGCACATGCATGCATGTCACACACAGACTGTTACACTTCGGGCTTCCCCGCGGGCCTCCTTGCAGAATATGACTTCTTTACAAGCTCCTCTGTGGACCCGATACAGGTTGCCATGGCGCATGTACAGATTAGGGCGGACTCTAGGTCAGCTGACACGTCCTGTACGTGGAAGACATACAGCAAGACACGCCCCCTTACGGCTATAAAACCACCGTCTTTCAAGGGGCTCGTTGCTGCTAATTAGCGTTACAAGCTACAAGCGGTTACGTCCATTTTTTCTTTGTTTCTTCTCCACACGATTCCTCATCTGATTTCCTGGTTTTGACCCTTGCCTGACTACTGGACTGTCTTTCCTCCTCCTTCATTCCTGTCGTGCTCGTCTGGTTTTATGACTCAGAACGTTATTGGATCCGGCTCCCTTCTGTCTCTTGCGGAACTTCATTCCAGGTTGCCACTTCTGCACACGGACGAAGCAGAGGACTTGCTGTCAACTATCCGGAACTTTTCTACCCCTACTCTGGATGCATGTGTGCTCATGTACATACTTAATTGACAAATCTCGTCTCTGCTACTATTTCCTCTCCACGACATTGTTTGGATATTTGTCTTCTGTTGGATTCTGGGACATTGAGTGACTATTTTGTGAACTTATCTTCAAGTGCATACAAACGCTCTGCTGAAACTGCACCAACCCGGCACTAGTGCGACCCTCGTGCCGTTCGGGGCTACTTCCCTATACTAACATTCCTGTTTGTTATTTTCTCCTTTCGTTGTCTTCTTTTTCCTGGATTCCTTTCCTCAAATATCCTTATTCAGGTTAGTTGTTAACAGTTAGATATAAGTGGGGACTGATACTTTAAAAGGCTCTTTAGAACATTCCCACTCATTGTGTTATTTCTTGTAGATCCACCCCGGGGAAGCTCCACTCCAATACTTACTTAGGTAGTTTCCCATTAAAATTCAACTGTTCTGATTACTTGCTTTAAACTTCAACACTGTCTAATATCTTTGTATTCCTTTGCAGCATTGGTATTGACGGTGTGTGTTCTCCCCGCTCTTTTATTCAATTGACACCTCTGTCTGTCCCAACTGAAACAGCAGAGAGGTACATTGTAGAAAAGAGCCCCTCTTTGAGGAAGCCTGAGTCTTGTACTCAGGGGAGCTGGGATGGAAGGCTGAATATCGATTCTTGTACCACCATCATCTCCAAGGTCACTCCTCCACATCTTCAGCCTATTTCGGAGTGGTGAGTAACACAGACAAATACACAAACCCTAATAATCACAACCATTATCTCCTTCCCAGGGGACAGTGCCTACTCTCTGAGCAAACACATGATGACGCCAATCCGGAACCACACCACCCCAGGAAAGATGCAACGCTGCCCATATTGCAACCAGGGGCATAGTGGAGCGCACATTCGGAGTGTTCAAGTCACACTTCTGCTCCCTTGACCGCTCTGGCGGGCAGCTACTATATGCACCCCCAGTAGTGTGCAGGATCATTGTGGCAGCATGTGTTCTGCACAATGTTGCAACACGGTAGGGTGTACCGGTGGACATGGTGAGGCCCCCACATCCCCAACCACAGGCACAGGCACTGCCCATGGGAGGGGATAGGGCACGTGGCGAGGCAGCCTGGACCCAGCTTGTGGCCACAATTGTCACCTAAACTCCCACCCCTGCGGAGTGCACACAGGCCTGGCACATACCAGGTGACAATCGATGATGACAAAGAGACAGTCAACTGTCATAACCTTACCACCCTGAGAATGTTGCCATGGAAGTACTATATTGTGCGCATCCCTAGCTACTTAAACCTAACCAATCCTGTGTGACCAAAAGGAACACATGCAAGGTGTGTACCCCCCATGATAATCCCTGGTATGTCACCCAAACCCTCCCAACCCCCATCACCCTTGTTTGCCACACCATGACATGGCAAGCAATAGCAAAAGGCCAATACATGACCAATAAGATCCCAAGTGACATGTGATAAATGGAAAGTGTCTCCAGACAATGACGCCTGACATGGAATAGGATGAAATGACTGACCAACAACCTCCCACACATACCAAGTCATACACAAATGCATTTCACCAGTCGTAGCATGGACATAACACTGAATGCCTGTTCACATGCACATTGGGCAAGGCAAAATCCCTACTCCCGAACCCGTGTGCTGTGTGTGCCTCCTGCAACACACTGCTCAGCACACAGCACAGTGAGCAGCCATTGTGCCTGGGATACACCTTGAGCATCACATGAAAAGGACCAATTTAAAAAATAACCAATTGATGCATGTACAGGATCCCCAAATGGCCATAGATCATGTGCTGCAGGGACACAGCGGGCCCCAGAAGGTAATCTGTGTGCACCTGTGGCCATGGAAGGGTGGTTGTACATGTGGTGGATCATTGTGCAACTGTGTGTGTCAGTAGGGACGTGCACTCAATACATTCATGTGAAATCAAGCGACCCTCAGTGTCCTGTACACATCACATGTGAACATTGCCCATGTGTACACCCCAGCATGTCAAACCACACCAATCCCATCACACATGAAAAGTAAAGACAACATAGGAACAGGCATTGACCAGCAGAACACATCATGTACATAGTACCCCACAATCACAATGTCAGAGTGCCCAAAACACTATAGCCGAAGCCATCTGTCCAACAACAAAAGGCCCTCATTCACACATCACCATGACCTACTGAACAACTGTGTCTGTGGTATTTAGCCTTCTTCCTTCAAGTATACCTGGCCACAGCATCACCCTACCCCTTGGTCTCCATTTTCCACCTTGTTTGTAAATAGGGTCCAGCCCCTTCAGAGGCTACCTTGACTGGCAAAAAATACCAAATCGCAGAGAACTCTAAGGTGCCAAACCCACAAACGTGGAAAAAGCCTGTAGGCAACCAAAAACCCTGGAAGAGTCTCCAGTAGATGACTTGAAGTAGCAGAAAATGTCCAAGCACATGTCCAAGCACAATGATAGAACAACCAAGGTCACAACAGGATGGGTACCATGTTCGGTACATAATATACAATGATGATGCACCAACTGATGGGTAGTGTCACAGCTCCGGTGTCCAGGCGCAGGAGTGGCACGAACCAACCACCCCCTCCATGGTCTGGGCGCCTGCAAGGTCAATCTTACACAGGCCTCTGAGACCCCGGTGGGGAAGGAGGGTCATGGATATGTTGTTTGTACAGGCATTGGTGTTCAGGATAACCGGAAAGAGGTGCAGGAGAGGGAGTAGGATTGTCAAGGGAAAGTAGAGAAAATACAAAAAACAACTATTCACAATAACACATACTCAATCAGACAAAACATGTTCATCATGCACATTGTACCAAATGACTTAAATGCAAGCCAAAGAGAGAATTATCTCTGGGGTGAGTGCTGGCCTCCTGCCTGCACACTCTCAGGTCCGGTAACAGGAGCAGTTCAATGCTGCAAAGAGAGTGTGAGTAACTAATCTGTGTGTTTTACAACACACACACGCAACATGATAAATGCCCCAAAGTAAGTGACTCCTCCACAAACAAACACTCTTGTCTGCTGCTTTGTACACATATGTTAGCTTGCCCCTGTGATGGTTCATACACTGTCAATGCAGTAAAGCAGGTGCACGTGGGCACGCAGAAAATGGAAGACCAATGCGTCAAGAATCCCACATCATACAATGGTCCCTGGGTGAGCAGCTAGACGTGTATAGCGAGGTGCGACTTCAGTACAAGTTGTGTTCTGGCATCCGCAGATTAAAATAGGTAGTGCACGTGTCAATTTGCACATGTAAATGATATGCACTGCACACAAGTTTGTGCCTCGCTGGGTGTCCCTGTGCGCAGCTTCAGTTTCTGGCTAGGAACGCTACTGCGCTAATAACTCTGCTTCTATGGCCCATGGTAGACCGGAGGATATGTGTGACAGCCCCTGCGTGTGCCCCTGACAACTTGGTAAGCAACTTGCTATTTGTCCCCCAAAGCATCTTAGCTGTACTGTGTGCTTCCACAACAATATCTGTCCAAGCTCCCCATCAGTGGTGCTACTTAGCATGCATGTGCAAGTGGCCTGGTGGAAGGTTGGCTGCGGTGTGTCCCCCTTGTGCTGCTCATCTTGCCTGGAGCTCCTGGAAACACGTCTGCTTCTGTTGGACGTCTGAGCACAAGCCCTGTGGCACTGCTTGCGCACACATGCACATGTCTGCCCCACCGAACGTGGCCAGCTGTCTGTCGTACAATGGCCCATGTCTGCTGGCAAAGGTGGTCTGGAGGCTCATTCTCCTGTAGAAAGGGCACAAAACATAATTAACGCTGGAAAGTTCCTTGTGTGAGTCTCTTCATGCTGGTTGTGACTGGGCCATGTCAGAGACCTACATCAGAATTCCTCCCACCATCAGTGTGACATGGACAGGCAAAGGGTGGCGGCCACTGTTTACAGCATGAAGTGCATCAAGCACATGTACAGGAAATAAAATAAACATACATCACAATGTATATCAATTAATGGACACATCAATCATGAACCCACCCAAATCTAATGCAGACATGCCGTGGATAAAACCCCCACAATCCCCACTAGGGGTGTTAACACAAGTAGTACAGCAGCAGACAGGCCACAGATCTGACAGTCTGTCAAGGATGGCACTCTGTCAAGAGGTGCACAGGGCCCCCAGGTAGGGTTTGGGTGGCTGTGCTGATGTAAGGTGACAGATAAGTACACACACAGCAGGAAACTCATCAAGAAAGAAAAGTAGGCAACTGTAGTTGTGAACAGAAAGGGGCAAGAAATACAAAGATACAAACAAACTGGATTCCCTCTTGGGGTGTATGCAGATATGGAAAAAGAGTGTTCCACGGACCTTAGGAAAAACTCTAGCCTTCTGCACAGTTTGCTATTACAGAGGCCCACTCTGTCTGCTCATGGCTGGGAACAACAGCTGTGGGTGTCTGTTAAACAGAAAACGCGACAAGGGAAGGGGCAGAGGTTGCCTGCCAGAAACCAACAGTCAAGCTCTGTACAAAGGATCAACATAAGACACAAGAGAGACAAGAACAGAAATAACCAAGGACAAGGAAGTCTAAGAGAAATCTAGCAGAAGGGAATGAAGGAAGAAACAGTACAATAGAAATGGGTAAACTAAAGGGGAGGACAGAGGAGTCAAGGAAGAGAAGGACAGGGATCAAGAGCAAGGGGATGCCAACAAGGAAGAGAGCAAGGGAGCAGCAGTCAGGAAAGAGGGGGGCTGCAAACAAGGATGCAGGGCTGCAGTACCAAATGGTACAAGGTACAGAAAAAAAAACTGTAGTGGATTGCAGAGGACTGTAGTAGGCTGCTAGGCAGAGAGTCCAGAGGAGCAGGACTGAGAGCTGTAGTAGGTGGCAGACAGAGCCCAGAGGAGTAGGGCAGCAAGGAGCAAACCCAAAGGAACAGGGCGTAGAGGCAGAGAGACCAGAGGGTCAGGGCTGAAAGCAGAAGAGAGCAGCAGGCTGCAAGGCAGGGAGCCCACCGGAGCAGAGCAGCAAGGAGCGAGCTCAAAGGAGCAGAGCAGCAAGGCCGGGTGCCCAGCAGGCTATGGCTGTAGGCAGCGGGGTGTAACAGGCTGCAAGGCAGGAAGCCCAGAGGAGCAGGGCTGTGTGGCAGGGAGCCCAAAAGGCTAGGGCTGTAGGCAGCAGGGGGTAGCAGGCTGCAAGGCAGGAAGCCAAGAGGAGCAGGGCTGTGAGGCAGGGAGCCCAAAAGGCTAGGGCTGTAGGCAGCAGGGTGTAGCAGGCTGCAAGGCAGGGAGCCCAGAGGAGCAGGGCTGTGAGGCAGGGAGCCCAAAAGGCTAGGGCTGTAGGCAGCAGGGTGTTGCAAGCTGCAAGACAGGGAGCCCAGAAAGAGCACTGGAACAAAAGCAGGAAAATGCAGCAGCAGGAACAGCATACAAATTCGAGTAAAAAGGGGCTGGGAGGACTCTTGATGCAAGAGACTGAGCTCCTGCAGGCAACTGCTTAAATACAGCCCTGCCCTGTACTGAGGCAGGCTAATTGGTAGCACATGGAGCAGCACACCTGAATACAATCTGCCTCCTCCCTCTCTGGTCCTGAGATGGTGGAATCAATACTGATCCCTAGGGCTTCTGAGGATTGTGGTTCCAATGCTGACGAATGGTAATGGCCAGGAATTGATAACTGTAGCAAGGTGCATTGTGGTACATGTAGTTAGTTGAGTTATATAAGAAGGCACCAAAGTCACGCAAATGGGAATTAAGTACCAAAGTGTGAATAGGGGTTGTTCCAAGAGTATTCTGAAGATAAATGAATAACAAATAGGCCATGATGGTTGCCAATGTGTGCACCCAGGGCACAGGCATGACACAGTCCAAAGCCCTTGTGTAAATGACTAACACCGAACCATCCTTGCGAGCCCATGCATAAGGGAAGCAGGAGTGGACTATGTGAGTCAGGACCCCAAGCTGCAAACACATACACGAGACAAGCTTGAAGGGCCCAGCTGGAACAGACAGTGGATGCTTTCAAAAGCCACAAAGCACCACACCATCACATGAATGCACAATAGACAAGCAATGTTAAACTATATTAACTAATTAAACTAACTATAAAAAACCTATATTACCCAATTAAACTAACTATAAAAAAACAATGTTAACTAACTAAACTAAAATGAAAAATCAAAAATGGCCCCATACGACTCGGGGGGGGGGCACCCAGGAGGGGAGAGGTACAGGGTGCAGCTCAACACCCACATGCGATGATGTTGAGTCAAAAAAAAAAAACTCCATGGGCTCAACGCCTGCAAAGCCCGACCTGTGTGGGAGATATCTTGTCGTCTGAGTCAGCCTCTTCCTGAAAAGGTAGACGTGGTATAGGAGCCGGACCACGCCTAGGCCCAGCTTGCCCCTCGTAGGCAGCAAGTCTGCCGGACGGGTGAGCCTGGTTCTGTGCGGGATGACATGTAGGTCAGCATGCAGAATCTCTAGTGATACGCGTGCTTCCTCTTGCAAGGTAGCATGTGTAACATGGAGTTCTTCCTACGTGGCCTGGCTGGACAACTGATGCACCTCCCGGCAAGCACGTAGCTCAGCCGAGATGGTACACTCAAGCTGCACAAAACTCTCCTCTGACCGCTCCCTCTGGGACATCAAGAGGACACCTAGAGGGGATCTGAGGGATTCATACTCTGCCCTCAGGGCCCTCCATGTGTGCCTCTGCATGAGCAGCAATTGCTTGACGCAAAGACAACATTTCAGCCTGGCGTGCCCTGTCTGAGGCCGCCATGCCCAGCCTGAGCGAGCGGGCCGTGGACTGTGCCGCCTGCTGCTGGAGAAGCATCTGCCTACCAGGGGAGAGCACGGATTGGGCCACATGCTCCATGCTCACAGCAATGTTTTCAATTGTTGCCCCCTGGCGTTCTGAATTGGCAGTCATGTCTTGCTCCCACTCAGTATACCTCAGTGGCGCGCGGCCACCACGTTGCTGGGCTTTACATCTGTGGGTTCCAAGGACCGGCCGTCCTGGTCGGGTTGGCACCGCCCGCGGCTGCAGGACTACATACCCCCGGCGACGTGATGTCCCAGACCCATCAGCGACTGGTGTGGAGGGTGACCCTGCATCCCGATCCACCACAGGCGGAGGTCCGACCACCGTCTGGCCCCTCAGTGCAGGTGTCGCGGACAGAGGAGCGTCCACATCAGAATCACGCACCCCAGATGAATGGACCCGATGCACAGCCAACTCAACATTGTCATCAGAGTGATCGTCCGGGCTTGACTCATTGCCAGCCACCTACAAGATGGTCTGTAACACATGTGGGTTTTCGTGGTCTACCACCCCACGACCCCCACTTGTGTTGGGTTGCTGGTGTGATAGCAAACCTGCGTCTGACATGACAACACCATCCTCTGGCTCCATTGCGTCATCATCTGGAAAGTGGAGAAAATTAACATTAGTACACATGTCAGAAGCACATAACACACACACACATAGACATCACACAGACTGCCAACACATGAAGCACACATGTCACACACAAATGTGAACCTGGCATGCATGCAAGGTCACTTTGACATAGCATCAGGGACTAGGCATGTAGAATGGTGTAACACGGCTCAGAAGTGGGTTGATGCAGTGCAGGACATGTGTACGTTATCCACTATCTACATGAACAAGTACATCATGATGTTTATCAATTGACTTGAAGACAGTGCAAGGGCACGTCCAGGCATCACTTGCAATCTGCATGCAATGTGTTGCATGGCTACAAGCAAACCCCCCCACCCCCACAAGTGAAAATTTAGGGATGCATTGCATGGCAGCGAAAGGGCGACCAGAGACCTGTGTATTGGCAGACAGTGCTGGCTAGCATCAATTGCATCATCTGAGTCAACTGACAACACAGCAGATGATGATGGGACAGAAAGCAGGACATATGATGACCCCTCAGTAGTACAGCCATGTGTGCAGAAGCCCCTACACCTGTTGAACAGAGTCAGCGGGCCTGAAATGGGGGGAGGCCTGTTGTGACTGCATAAGCTGTCGAACCCCTTCGTCTTCCCGTCCCTCCACACTCTCCTCACCTGAGTCTTCAGAGTGGCCTGTGTTCCGTAGATTCCGCCGGCTCAGATAGTCCCGTTCTTTTTTAGGTAGCACTTGCCTGTCTCGGTGAGAAGCCACAGTGACTGCTGATAATACAGCCGTCCTGGGGCCCCTTTTCCGGGATCAGGCCGGACAAAAGGGAAAAGAAAACCCACACGTGGGAAAAAACCCTTAGGATACTTCTGGTAATGAGGTAGGTGAAGATCCAAGATTGAAATCTGTAGGACTGGAAGCAGATGCGGAGGTCCACAGGGTTGAACACGGGAGGGAAGCCCAATGCGACACCAATGAGAGGTGAAGGGAGCCTAAACAAATACCGGCCCAAGGACCTTAAAGGCATGGGGAGAAACTAAAGAAGAGAAAAACCAGCAACAGACAGAAAAAAGGGAAAACTGGAGAGCCGCGAGTAAAAAAGCGGCAAAGAGGAGAAAAGAAAAAACGCCCGCCGCCGGAGCGGCAAGACTAGAAGGAGAAGCGTGAAAATGCCGAGGGAACGGCAAAGAAGAGGCTGGGAAAAGAGAGGCCGCTGCTGAAAACAAAACGGCCAACAGGTAAGTAAAAGAAACTTTATCCCCAGGACTGGGGACGAGCAGGCAGAGAAGACCCGCCGCACGCCGAGGCGAGCAGAGGGCAAGACGCTGGGGGAGCGCAAGAACCAGAGCCGCTGGAGCGAGGGCCAGCAATGGGTTGAAACGCAGCGACTGCCGGGCTTGAAGGGCAGGTAAACTCCCGGCAGTGCTGTGATTGGCCACAAATCAATACTAGACACAAAGAAGGGACTACACCGCTCTACCTGCCGGTTAGCCTCCAACGTGGAAGGAGCCGCCACCCGCGGTAGCGATTGCGGATGACAGTATGACCTCCTCCCCACCTAACCGCCCCAGGCTTCCCTGGATAGCGGCAGTGAAAAGTCGCCAACAACCTTGGAGCATGAACCTGAGAAGCCGGTTCCCATGAATCCTCCTACTCAGGGTATCCCTTCCAGGACAAGAGGTACTCAAGACGTCCGCGATAATACCTGGAATCACGGACCTGAGATACCTCATACTCATCAGGCTCTGAGGACCGTGCCAGGATAGCTCTGGGAATGGTTCTATGGTGAAGGTCGGGACAGTAAGGTTTGAGAAGAGAGGAATGAAAAACTGGGTGAATGCGGCGAAGAGAGGAGGGAAGCCTAAGGCGAAAAGTGACGGGATTGACTTTAGAGAGAATAGTGAAAGGTCCCAAAAAACGAGGAGACAGTTTAGAAGGCCTTATCCATCTGGGAAGAAACCGGGTGGACAACCACACCTGATCACCTGGCTTCCATACTGGACATTCTCTCCTATGTTGATCGGCACATGATTTTGTCCGTCTTCTGCTGACCTCTAAACTCCGCATAGCTGAAGTCTGGGCTTCCTTAATATTCCCTAATACCTCTTCCACTGTCGGGGAGTTGGTGTAACTGGGGACCTCCAGAAACACGGCACGAGGGTGAACCCCATAAGAGCAGAAGAAAGGAGAGAGTCCCGTGGCGGAATGCCTGGTGTTGTTATACGAGAACTCTGCCGTGGGAAGCAGCGAGACCCAATTTTCTTGTTGTTGAGATATATTACACCTTAAGTATTGTTCCAGGGTTCGCATTCAGGTGTTCCGTCTGACCGTTGGTCTCCGGGTGAAACCCTGAAGAGAGAGCTCTTTCAATGCCCAAACGGTTGCAGAAGGCAGTCCAAAACTTCGAGATATATTGACTTCCCCGATCCGAGATTATCTTATCGGGGAGACCGTGTAGCTTGAAAATGTCTCGAGAGAAAACCTCTGCCATCTTAGCCGCAGTGGGCAGCCCTGGAAGGGGAGAAAAATGTGCCAACTTCGAAAAGGCGTCTACCATGACCATGATGCAGGTACAGGATTCCGATACCGGCAGATCGACAATGAAATCGGTAGATATAAGACCCCAGGGGCGTGTTGGAAGTTCGACCTGAGTGAGCAGACCCAAAGGTTTTCCCAGGCGATATTTGGCTCTGACACAAATTGGACAAGCCTTGACATACTCGTATGTCTCTTTTCTAGCGTTTGGCCAAAGAAACGTTCTAGAGAGAAGCTCAAGGGTATTCCCGGCCCCTCTATGGCCTGCCGAGCGAGAGTCGTGACTCCACTTCAGGATTCTAGCACGAAGAGAACCTTTGGGAATGTACAATTTCTGTTTGTAGAAAAGCCAGTTTCCTCTTTGTTGAAAAGGAGAGGTAATACGTAGGGGTAGTTGGTGCTTTTCCTGAAGGAGAGCAGTTTTCACCTCTTTAAGAAAAGAACCAACAAAGGCCAGGATTTGGTTGCGTTTGAACATGGACTCCCTTTTGGTCTCCAGGTGTTCCTTGGTGGAGTCTTTGCGCGATAAGGCATCCGCCAGACTATTCTGTGATCCCGGGATATACAAGACTTGGAATTCAAACTGTGCAAAATGATGGGCCCACCTGGCCTGCCTGGAATTTGAACACTCCAATTCTTGTAGTCCCTTGAGGTTCTTATGGTCGGTCCTAATCAGAAATGGATGTCTGGCTCCTAGTAGGAAATGGCGCCACTCTTCACAGGCAAGTGTCATGGCCAGAAGTTCTTTCTCCAGGACTGAATAGTTGAGCTGGCTAGGAGAAAGAGTTTTTGACATGTATGCCACAGGGTGTTCCACTCCTTGGATGGTCTGGAGCAATACCGCTCCTACCGCTACCGCAGAAGCGTCGGTCTCCAAAATAAATGGCTGTGATTGATCAGGATGCTGGAGAATGGGGGCAGTACAGAACAATCTCTTGAGAAATTCGAAACTCTTCTCTGCCTCGTCAGACCAAAAATACGGAACTGCCTCCTTCTTGAGTAGGCGTGTAATCGGGTATACTACCTCCGAAAAGTTTGAGATAAATCTGCGGTAGTAATTTGCTAATCCCAAAAATCTCTGGACTTCTCGGACTAAAGTGGGAGCTGGCCAATCAAGAATAGCATCAACCTTGGTTTGGTCGATGGCCACCCCTTCTTTGGAAAGAATGAATCCGAGATAGTGAACCGAGGATACCGCAAATTTGCACTTCTCGGCCTTGACCAGCAACTGGTTTTCCTGAAGGCGAGACAGAACCTGAGTGACCTGTTGGATATGTTCCTCCATGTTAGGGGAGAAAATCAGAATGTCGTCGAGGTATATTATAACCGAGACCGACAGCAGATCTGAAAACAGTCTATCCATGAATCTCTGGAATGCAGCCGGTGCGTTCACTAAGCCGAATGGCATCACTCTGTACTCAAAAAGACCGTATGGAGTTCGAAAAGCCGTCTTCCATTCGTCCCCATCAGTGATGCGAAGCAGATGATATGCGTTCCTGAGATCCAATTTGGTGAAGGTTCGAGCCCCTTGTACTGCTTCAATAATGTCGGTTATGAGTGGCATGGGATACCGATCATGGATTGTAACCTTATTGAGGACCCGGTAATCGATACAGGGTCCGAGTTCAGTCGTGTCTTTCTTCTTGATGAAGAACAGAGAGGCGCCAGCTGGTGACCTTGAAGGTCGAATAAGACCATTCTCCAAGTTGGTATCCAGATAGACTCTTAATACCTTCTTTTCGGCCTGAGAGAGAGAGAACATGCGCCCAAATGGAACCAATGCATTAGGTTTGAGATCGATTGAGCAGTCTTCTGGCCGATGAGGAGGTAGCCGGGCATGGAGATTCTCTTGGAACACCCCGGAGAACTTTGCACAAAAGTTAGGAAGCGCGTGAATACCCACATGATCCTTGGAGAGAACCCTAACCGACTGTTGATCCTCCCTAGTATCGGGAGGAAGACAGTTGACTGAACAGTACGTGGAACAAAAACTTAGTCGATTTTCCGTCCAGTTGATATACGGGTTATGCTTGCGCAGCCAAGGAATGCCTAGAATTATGGGGAAATGTGCGGCTCTAATAATGTCGAACTGCAGGGCTTCTGTGTGTTGGTTGATGACCACGGAGAGTTGTTCAGTGGTATGAGTGATTAGTCCAGACGATAAGGGTGTACCGTCCACTCCTTCCACCTTTTGACCCACCTTGCGAACAATCCGAGTGAGTCCCATCTTGTCAGCCCACAGAGTGTCCACGAAATTCCCTGCCGCTCCACAATCCAATAAGGCTAATGTTTCCACTGGTCTTCCATTTAGATTCAAGGCAATAGATAGTACCATCAGTCTGGAATCCTCTTGGGATTCTGAAGCCGTCACCGAAAGCGTGACATAGGGACGCTGAAAAGATCTGAGTACCCCCGGCTGCCCGTCCCTATTGACGCCGAGGGTAGTCGTTTCCATCCTTCTTCTCCGGTACCTCAGAGCAATCCTTCAGTACATGTTGATCGGAACCACAATAGGCGCACAACCCTCTTTCTCTTCTTCGCCGTCTCTCCGCTGATGACAGAGGTGCCCTGGTAGCTCCGATTTGCATCGGTTCTTCGCTCTGAGTAGAGGAGAAATGTCCAGAGGGAGAGTGTGAAGGACGGTTCATGGGATTTCCTGATCCTCTTTGCTTCCGGCGTTCTGCCCTTCTCTCTTGGAGGCGGTACTCGATGTGGAGAGCGGCAGTAAGTAAGTCTGGAAATGTGGGGGAGCGTGGAGATCTGGCTAGCTCATCTTTGATCTCATCTCTCAACCCTCTCCGGAATACAGCATATTGTGCTTGTTCGGACCATCCCGCTCCTGCTGCCAATGTCTTAAAGGACGAGATGTATGACAGCACGTCTAGAGCACCCTGTCGTGCATCCAGCAGGTCCTCACCTGCAGTAAAAGATAATTCAGGTCGCTCGAAAGTCTGTTTCAGTAGGTTCTGGAACCCCGAAAAATCTTGTAAGATAGCATTACTGTTTGTAACTAGCGGAGTAGCCCAGGCTAAAGCATTCCCCGTCATATTTGAAATCATAAAACCTACTCTGGCTTGGTCCGTGGAGAAAGTATGTGGTCTGAAGGTGAAGTACACATTGCAGGCCTCCAGGAATTCCTTTACCCTCTTAGGTGAGCCATCAAATCTTACTGAAGATAGAGCCATAGGAGGCAATTCCGGGGGATGTGAGGGTTCCCGGACCACTACCATCTGTTTTAGAAGGGCATTCTCAGTCTTTACCCCCTGTAATTCCAGTGACATGGCCTGAAAAGCCTTCCATAACTCCTGAACTTGTTCTTCGGCTGACATCTTGGCCTTTCTGGGCGTTTCAATCTGTGGCTGCATAAGCTGTCGAACCCCTTCGTCTTCCCGTCCCTCCACACTCTCCTCACCTGAGTCTTCAGAGTGGCCCGTGTTCCGTAGATTCCGCCGGCTCAGATAGTCCCGTTCTTTTTTAGGTAGCACTTGCCTGTCTCGGTGAGAAGCAACAGTGACTGCTGATAATACAGCCGTCCTGGGGCCCCTTTTCCGGGATCAGGCCGGACAAAAGGGAAAAAAACCCACACGTGGGAAAAAACCCTTAGGATACTTCTGGTAATGAGGTAGGTGAAGATCCAAGATTGAAATCTGTAGGACTGGAAGCAGATGCGAGGTCCACAGGGTTGAACACGGGAGGGAAGCCCAATGCGACACAAATGAGAGGTGAAGGGAGCCTAAACAAATACCGGCCCAAGGACCTTAAAGGCATGGGGAGAAACTAAAGAAGAGAAAAACCAGCAACAGACAGAAAAAAGGGAAAACTGGAGAGCCGCGAGTAAAAAAGCGGCAAAGAGGAGAAAAGAAAAAACGCCCGCCGCCGGAGCGGCGAGACTAGAAGGAGAAGCGCGAAAATGCCGAGGGAACGGCAAAGAAGAGGCTGGGAAAAGAGAGGCCGCTGCTGAAAACAAAACGGCCAACAGGTAAGTAAAAGAAACTTTATCCCCAGGACCGGGGACGAGCAGGCAGAGAAGACCCGCCGCACGCCGAGGCGAGCAGAGGGCAAGATGCTGGGGGAGCGCAAGAACCAGAGCCGCTGGAGCGAGGGCCAGCAATGGGTTGAAACGCAGCGACTGCCGGGCTTGAAGGGCAGGTAAACTCCCGGCAGTGCTGTGATTGGCCACGAATCAATACTAGACACAAAGAAGGGACTACACCGCTCTACCTGCCGGTTAGCCTCCAACGTGGAAGGAGCCGCCACCCGCGGTAGCGATTGCGGATGACACCTGTGCCCTGCACAGACTGACACCCTAAACATGTGTGTGGTGCAGGACTGAGCCAGAGTGGGCATGGTATGGATGATCAAAAGCATCGAAGTGGGCTCCAAGTGGACTGTTGGGCTGCCCGGAATTGCTGTGAGGATCTGCAACTTTCTGCAACGTTCCATCTAGGACGTTTGTGCCTCTTCTTCCACCCGAACCGCCGTGCGCAAGAGGAAGTTCTGCGTTGGCGAAACGCCGAATTGGATATTCCACCAAGTAATAAACTTTAATGTATTAGACTCGGAATAGTTTCTCCCTTTTTCAATTTGGAACCACTGCCACGGCATTGCCGCGGCAGCTCAAAGGAGTCTCTTGTGTTGTGCTCGCACTGTGCCCAGAAACCTAATAGTATCCCTTTTCTATTTGTTGTAGTCACCAGTGCGGTAGCTCCGCCCCCTGCTCATAGCGCCCGGCCCCCTGCAGCTGCCGACGTCCCTACTTAGCCCATGCACCTGTGCATCGCGCGTGCGCATCGAAGTGGGCTCCTAGTGGACTGTTGGGCTGTTAGGCAGTGAGGCTGGGAGCACGGGACAAGTGAGTTTTTCTTTCTTTGAAACTAGTATTTCAATCTCGCACGTTTGGGTTAAATGGTATCAAGTCTGCGCAGTGGGCGCCCCTTGAAATCGTCTCCTGTTAAAATTACAAAAAAAGTCAAAAAAATAAAAAAATGTCACTGCCTAAAGAGTTTGGGAAAAGTGACGTTCCTGGGACAAGTGCAAGCACTGCTTTAGCAGCACTTTGGAGTCCAATTACTGATCAGGACTTAATAAAACACGAGGTGGCATTCTCATACGCGCGTGCCCAGGCACTCGCAGCAGCACCAGATGGGTCTACCCCCGCTGACTCTAAATTGCCGCCTAGGAAGCTCTCACCTAAACCTGCCTGTAAAAGCTTCCTGAGCATGCACATGGATACCGTAGCCCCTGAGCCTGTGCACCCCATTGATGATACCCCCTCCTACCCCTCCGACAACTCCATATTAGCGCCGGTGGTACTTGCTGCCTTTGAGAAACGGGTAAGGTTATCGGTGGGTCCTTCGACACCAGTTACCTTTCCGAGTTGTAAAAGAGCTGATGTCCATATTCACTGTAAAGACGCCATACATATGGAGGACGTAAACAGCTCTCCAACACCTCTCCCCAATGTACCCCAGTCTGTCACCTTTCCTGGCTCTAGCTCGTGGCCATCTTCCCCTGCTCGGCCACCTTCCCTCACCCGGGCTGCACCTGGTATTAATAACCTAGAAACGGATCCCTTGTATTCCCCCCCTAAAAAGGCCTTGAATCATCCATTGGGTTTTGATCTGCTGGAACCCACAGGTGATATGCAATCCCTGGAAGCATCTTACCCGTTACTAACAAGAATACTCAACTTGTTGGATCGTGGCCATGAGTACACGCATTACGAATTGAGGGATTGCAACACAGCACTCACAGAAATCCTACTAAAAATAAATAAACTAGAGGGTTTCATTTTTGCAGACAGCATTGGACAGGGTGGTGACGGACATAAACCATCGAGAATAGAAGTGCGGCCAAACAGTTCCGTCTCTACCCAAACAGATGATTTAGAAATCCCAGTGAATGAATCTAACGTCAGGAATGCCCCCACAGTCACCTATGCATACCCTCAATCTTTTACGCAAACTCTGACTGCCCCAAGACCTGTTACTACATGTCATATCCTTTTGCATGCGCAACTATGTACGGAAGTTGCATTACATGCAGAAAAGTTGCAACAGCTCTTATTTTTCCTCCAACCCAGCCAGGGGGAGGAAAAAGTGGGGCTGTCTCTATCCTACATGGAGGGGGGCAGGAATTCTATCCAGACAGCCCCTCTGTACTAACCAAACTGTTTGAAACCACCAGCCAAACTGACTCTTATCTTGACAATATTACATCTGCTCCTGATATCAGGCAACCTGCTGTTGAGAAAAGTCCCCCCGCACCCTCCAGAGCGGTCCTTTATCTCAAGGAAGGAAAAAAGGCTATTCTTCTGTGCTTTGAAAAGAAAAGCTGATCGGAAAAAAACGGCAAAAACGTCCCAAGACAAATTGATCCCTCCTGTAAAAATGAATGAAAAAAGCAAAATAAAAATTGAGAAGAAGAGTGCAGGGAAGTCACTGAGCAAGTCTGCAGGATGGAAAAGCCCTGTAAATGACTTGGACACCGGCGAAATAATTGCCACCAAAAACACAAAAAAGTGCACCTGCAAGCACCCCATTCTGTGATTGAGGAGCTAGGACACCCCTCATCTCAAACGCAACTACCTAACTTCTTTAAACCTATAGATAATAAAACAACTCAAATAGGTAAGGTAGTTGTGTCTCCTCCCAACAATAGGGAGAGGGAGACGGAGATGGGGACCGCTGATGTGATGGCCGTAGGAGGTGATGAATGCATTCAGTCACCTCATCCCGGCAATGATCGAGAGACTGTTAAGAAGTCATCTCTCGTGCTGAACAAATTGGGAGTAGGTGAAAAGCAAAAGCAGCAGGAGTCAGCACCAGAGCGGTTTGTGGGGGACCCTGAAGTATTGGGGGAAGCAACGAAACAATCCACTACCATCATAGGATGGGAAATTATATCATTTAAGAATGGCATAAAGCGACTTAATCGCTCTGCCCTTATGCAAGCCTTCAACCGTATACCCGGTCTGCGCACGTTGCACACGAAGGATATCGAATGGATAACTTTGCCACCCATAGAAAACTATTGCATGGTATGTAAGGTGCAATCGGCCATTATCACCAACCTCCTCCTGCAATAAACAGACGAGTTACGTTTTATTGGCCTAATGCTGTATCCGTTCGATTCAATCGATGATGCTATTTCATTTAACGAAACGCCACTGGCGCATGATCCTGCGCAATTGCCAAATTTGGCCACTGCTGATTCTCAGAGTGGGGTTAATTCTGAGGTGATTGCACAACTTGTAAGCCTATCTAATACCAGTAAGGATTGGTCATGGTTAGCCGCCTTGCAAAACACTCGAAACTCAGCCATGAATAATACTCCCCAGTAAGTAGCCTGCTTCTCTATCTATTCTATCTTGGAATTCATGCGGGTTTAGCAATTTGAAGTCATGGTTTACCAATCCGCATGTAGGAATGGAGTGTGATATTATGTTATGTCAAGAAACTATGTGTACCCACGATCTCGTGTTGCCCGGTTTCACTGTTATCAAAACTCAGGCGAAACAAGGCACAAGTGGTTGGCCGTACGGGGGTCTGGTGATAGCCTTGAATAACAATCTAAATATATTGGTACTGGATGTTTTTAAAGCAACTGTAATGATGGCCGTACTAATTATGCTCAAGGGTTCTCGGCTAACTCCTATTCTCTTGGTATCCCTATATCACAATCCTATAACGCTCAACCAAACATGTGCATTTCAAGCGCTCGATACTTTATCTGATGACATTTTGGCTCTTCATCCTGCACGTGATATTGTATTAGGAGGGGACTTCAATGCTTATTGTATGAAAACTAACTCTTACCTGTTAAGCTGTGGGGGTATTCACCAAACATGGCATAGAGGCAGATTGTGGCAGGAATATTTGAAATCTTGGTGACTTGACATCCTCCCGTTTTGTACTAGTGATGGGTGTCATAAATGGTGAAGAGGGGATAGATCGACATGCATTGACTACTTTCCCACATCGCGAGGTTTGCAATCGTATTCCGATAACATCGCAATATATGATCCTGGGTTTAGTGACCATTACATGATCCATCTAAATCTTCATTTTGACACGATGCACCTGCCCATGGATCCTCAGCAAGGGTTTATAGAAGCGGATCGACCTGGCCTGTCAATTCAATGGGCCACCAAACTGTGTGATAGGGTAAACAACATGGTCTCTGCACGTTTGATATTGCATCACAGTTCTGATTTCCATCCGAACAGTCATAATCAAGAGATTACCGTTATATCTAGAATAATAACGGAGGTAATACAATCGCTGCGAGTGTATGCACCGCACCCCGAATTAAGCTCTTCTCCGCAAGCCCCCAATTTTATTCTTGAAGCCAAAAGATCAAAGAGGGCGGCACTGCAGCGAACTTTTAAAACCGCTCCCACATGGGGGGATTACTTGATAGAGAAAAAAAGTGTTCTGAACACCTATTGGAACAAATGCTGAGATCACAGGCTTTTTATGCATAACCAGGAGAATCAAAAAATGTTTAGTACACTCTGCCACAGAGAGAGGCGCTCTACTTGGAGTTTGCTTAGGGCAGGAACATCTGTACTCTCCTCCGATCAGTCATCATCTATCTCTGTGCAGACTTGGAGAACTTATTTCGAAAAAAAGTTTGCCCTCCCAACAGCATTTGTAGAAATCGAATATAAATGGACCTGCTTAGCATCACCCTCCTTTCAACGCTGGGATATTCTGAGTATTGAAGCCGCAATAACTGCCCTGAAATACTCAAAAGCAGCAGGCCCAGATGGGATTCCTCCTTGCGTTCTTAAACGCCATCCAGCTCTGTGGCCAGGGATCTTCAAGAAACTGTTTGATAACATGCTGACAAATGTGTCCACCCCCCGTCATGGCTAAATTCCATCATTGTCCCAATTTATAAAAAAGGAGTAAGGTCTCAGCCATGCAATTTTCGTCCAATAGCGCTAATTGACACAGCTGCTAAAGTGTTTGCTAGTTTGCTTTTGGGGGATCTACAAGCAGTGATTAGGGACCTTAAGATCTTGTCTAAGTATCAAATTGGTTTCCGTGCAGGAATGGGTACCCCTTTAAATGCTACAATTATGGCGCATCTATTAGCTAAACACAAACTTAAGGATTCTGGCCCATTATACATGGCGTCGATAGACCTCACATCCGCCTTTGATTCGGTTGTACGATCACTTTTGTGGAAAAAAATGGCTGCTATGAATATACCACAATACATTATACAACTGATATCCAAGCTCCACACAAATACCACTTACTTGGTAAGGGTAAACAACAGAGGTACAACAACACATCCAATAAAGATCGGCCTTGGTGTGAAGCAAGGATGTAACTTAGCAGCCACCCTTTTCAATCTTTATTTATGTGGCATCAATGACATTTGGAATACCCAGATTTCCTATCCAGCAAGGCTCGGCCATCTTAAAATACAATGGCTAGCCTTTGCGGATGATATTCTAATATTTGATCGTACACCCAAAGGTATGCAAACCAAATTGGATCTATTCGCATCTTACTGTCTGACTCACAATCTGAAATGTAATGTGGAAAAATCCAATATAGTAGTATTTAGGAATCGCAAGAGGAAGAACATCACACGCAGTTGGAGAATTGAGAACTTTCCTTTAACCATAGTCCCTCAAATTCGTTATCTTGGTTATACTATAACCGATTCCCAATCGCTGGCAATGTGGAGGGAGGTATTACACAAAAAAGCTGCTCCCCTCGCCACGGAAATGCGGATGGTATATCTGAAGTTTTGTAAATTCTCATTGCTGCCACTAATGCAATTTTACATCCTAAAAGTAGAGTCTGTCATCCTTTTTGCTTTAGATATGTGCCTGGCAAACATCAATACCTACCTTGATCAACTACAAGGGTGCATGTGGAAGGGGGTTTTGAGGTTGGCCAAATCCACACCAAATATCGTAATAAGGCAGGAACTTGGTATCACTGCCCTATCTGCACGCCGTAACTGGCGCTTATTGGCTAATTTTGCCAGAATGTTATATCTACCTGCAAATTGTCTTTATGAAGATTTGGGCCAACTAATGGTCGCGTCTGAACGATCTTCCATCACGATTTACCATGCACAAATGATTCATCTATTGGATGAAATTGCACTTGTACCAGCAGACTTGGAATTTAGACCAAACTATGTGAAACATCGTATTATAGAAAATGACTGGTGTAAAACGGTAACTGGAATGGCGGGTCTTCAGGGCTATAAGGAAGTAGCTTGTTTCTGTTCCTCAAGACGGCCGCACAAACCTTATGTAATTCAGTTCCCCTGTAATAAGGCTAGGGAAACTTATTTTCGATTTAAAATGAACCAATGCCTTACGTTAGAAAGAATTAGTGGTTGGAGACTGCATTGGAAAGTAGAAGCGCAGTTAGGATGCAGGTTCTGCAAGGATGGTTCGATTCAAGAAACCCTGAAACACCTGGTTATATTTTGTACATACTTTGAGGCAACACGTGCACTAACAATTGCAACTGACTGTGTATTAACTGAGGCAACCAGGGAATGGCTTTGGCTAGCCTGTATGTGGGGGACTTGCACGAGTTTTACATTAGCTCTGTGTAGACTCCTAGTAACTATAAATAATGAACTTGAGAAGATGTTTCATAAGAAAGAGGAGCAGCTTAGCTGCTGACGTTAATAACCCCATACTGGTATATCTGCTGTTCCTGTAAAGCACATTGATCTATTGCTAGAATTTTGTATGGTAGTTTTTGCTAAATCGGCTTGCTCCATACATAAGCCCAATTAGAAACTGGATTATTTTGATACTAGATGAAATTAGCATTGTAATTTCTAATTTATTTGTAAGTGTGGCAATGAAGCTCCAGCATTTTGTGGTGTTTACCACTTGGACCTTCTTAACAATAGGTAAATGGGAAGTTGCTGAAACTGTGTCCTTATGATGGATAGGAAATGTATCATGCTGATTTTTTTTTAACTAAATGTATATAAATTGTCCCTAATAGGTTAACGAAAATGTTTACAAGAAAGGAAAAAAATAGTCACATCGAAATTGCAGAAGTGATACATAAAAAATGTGTTTTTACTGTATAACAATAAGAAAATATAATTGTATAAGTCACATCGAAATTGCAGAAGTGATACATAAAAAATGTGTTTCGACTGTATAACAATAAGAAAATATAATTTTATAAAAGTTGTAAAAGTTTGTTGATAGAACTAACAAAACAACGGTTTGAAATAAAAAATAAAATAAAAAAAAGCAAAGAAATGTAGGTCATCCTGGACACGTACTACAATGATCATCCAGTCAAGGACACATAGGGGCATGCATGGAATACACATGGAGCATGAATGGGAATTCATGTCCCAGCGGAGCATCTGCCATCTGCCCAGTCCAAGTGAGACAACCTGCATGAAGTGGATGTGTCTGGCAGGTTGGCCGGTGGAAGTTTGCATGTACACAGGAGTCTTGAACAGGCCATTGCAGTACTCCAACGTGATGCACACCTGTGCAATGTTGAAATTGGGGCGCAGGGTTGGTGGAGGGGCAAGGGAGCATGCCTAAGTGGAGTACCTGCATGCATGCAGAGGACACATTCATGTCAGTCATGCAATGACATAGTCCCAGTGCTGAGAGGAAACACACCCCAGGCTACATGCAGAAGGGCCATTGAGCTGGAACATGGATGGTAGGGGCAGCTGGGTGACTAGCATGTGATTAGGGTGCAAGTGTGGTGGTGAGGACATTCCCCGTCTGCTCTACATGTCCACTATCCTGCACAGCAGGCATGTATCATAGAAGCATTGCATTACTTGCACATGAGAACCATGTACACATGACATGCTGTGGCAGTCAAGCACAACACATCACACAAGCAAAACACACATGTCGTTGACCAACAGGCAACAACAGTCACTGGACGGGGCATCAAAGTCCGGCATCTCTCCCGCTCCTTCGACCAATTCTGTTGGTATGAACTCCGCAACGAGTGACTCGTGCGGAGTGAGGTCTTCCTCCTCAGGTGGTGGCCCACCACCAGTCACCAGAGTCATGTTGTAATTATAGGCACGCTTTGCCTTAATGCTGCGTTTGAGGTCATTCCAATGCTTTTTGCACTCTTGTGCTGTGTGCACCTCATGGCCGAATGCACTCACATCATCCGCAAGTTGCTTCCAGTGGGTATTACGATGGGCAGCCGTAGTTTGACAATTCGGCCCCACTAGCATGTCACGGTTGTGTTCCCGCACGTAGTCCACGAGGAAGTCCAGTTCCTGCTTGCAGAAAGGCTTCTTCCTCGAGGTGCCGGAGGCCGTAGCTGTGTCTGGGGTCCCAGCCTCTACTGCTGGTGCAACCTTCCTCCTCTTGGACGCTGGTCCGGACCCTGGCTGGCAAATGCCGCCCTGATCAGTATGGGCCGTGGCGCTGGTGGAATGAGCCGAGGGAGTGGCAGGTGGAACATGGAGTGAACCCTTGATTTGCATCCGTGGCTGCTGGGTGCCCTGGAATGGACCCTGTGCATCAACATCTGCTGTGCCAGGGATTGTCCTGGTTGGTAGACTCACAACCGGGGTGCTGTCGGCTGCATCTGCCCCTGCACTTGCCAACACGGCTGCTCGGGGCAGCAGATGACATTACTGCCCCAGGGACACGTGCCTCGGTCAGGGCAGCCCTGTGTGCACCTACGGTGTGCCTCCTGACCACCTGGAAATCTTCCATGGACTCAAGTGCCAATGCAGCCTGCGCTGGCAGACCCTGAGCCTGGGTGGTGGTGTTCACAGCTGCACCTGCAGCTACCACTACCCTTGGGCATGTGGCAGTCAAAACGGACTGCCGGGTCACATGGGCGCCAGTGCCAGATGCAAGAACTGCATCTCCTGGAGCTGCAGGGGGTGGTGGCATGACTGCACCAACATGTGGCACAACATCGTGCCGAGCTGGCGAACCCCTGTCTCTTCCCCCTCTGCAGCCACCCTGGACACACTGGAGTCCCCCTACTCCCTGGTCATCCCGGCCACATCCCTGACCACGCCCACCACGTGGAGTACACCCAGCTGAGGCACCCCTCACCTTACGTGGCCTCCCAGCCATGGCACAGATGGAGTAGTGCCGGCACAGATGGAGTAGTGCCAGCACAGATGGAGTAGTGCCAGCACAGATGGAGTAGTGTCAATGGGAGGTGTACACGACAATTGTCCTGGGCAATTGGGGTGAAGGGGGTGGGATACAAGATGTTAACAGCACCCCTGCACCTGCAAGGCTGTATGTGACCCTGGTGATGAAGTGACGGGTCACGCAACACTCAGGCACCCGAAACTGCTGTAAAACCGTGCACGCAACCCCCGGTAGCCCACGTGTGTGGAATTAACCTCCCATAGTACACGGTGGCACCCAGGGACAAGAAAAACACATACACGTGGGACACACAGGCTACTATGATCTCAAACGGGTACGTGATACACAGGGGCACCCGCAGTGGGAAAAATAGTGTGCGCGACTCACCGTCAGACTAGCGTGATAATGAAAAACACACGTAGCCAATACCGCCACCAAAAGAAGAGATACGTCCTTGATCTGCTGTGAAGTTGTGATGGCGCACAAAACAAGAAGTAGCAACACACACATCGGTCTCCACAAAAGGCACATACAGCGAACTGCCGGGACCCACTCACCTTTAACCCGTGCTGAGGGACACATGTGCGTCACTTCTCTTACGCGGTTAGGCCCTTTCCTCGGATCACACGCATTCACACGCGGACATGTATTTTTTTCACATGCTGATTCACTACGCATCCATCACGAGGGGAACGCTCGCGTGCGTAACGTCACAGACGCGCTTACGTGCTAAGGGCTTTTCCTCGAATTACACGCTGATGTGCTGTTTTTTCACAAGCCAAATCACTCTGTATCAAGCCGGCCATGCGACAACACATGGAAGACCACGCTCCTGCCCAGAAGGCCATTTTTCTGCCCCCCATACCCCTGAGCAGCCTCCCACGAGCCATCTGCTGCTGCCTGCTGCCACCGTTCCCTGCCATTTGGTGCCTGCACATCTGCCATCTACAGGGGACCAGTTGCAGTGACCACCCCTGCTGGAACAGAAGACTCCCGACTGGTGCTCCATCACTCCACAGCCCAGCCCCAGGACCCAGTTGCCCACCCACACCTGCCTCGGGGGTTGCCATGTCCGACACAACACCTTCCGGCACCAGTGGCAACCCCCAGCCAGAGAGGCAGAGGGCTGCCAGCTTCATTTCCGAAGAAGTTGTCATCCTGGTGGAGCAAGTCCTGGGGCAGTATGATGCCCTCTTCACACCATCGTGCGCCGACAAGGAAGGACGGAGGAGGATCTGGGTGGATATAGTGGGTGCCATCAACGTGGAGGGGGTGGCACCCCGCGACATGAAACACGCCCAGAAGCGCTGGGAGGACTACAAGTCCAGGACCCTCAAGAAGGCCCAGAACCTCTTAGAGGCAGAGGATGCAGTGAGGCACCCAGAGCCAGCTTACCAACCAGCAGATGAGGGTCCTGGAGCACATTTACCCAGTGCTTCACCACCAGATCCTCAGGATGCAGGCCCATCTGGAGTCGAGCGGTAAGTGGCCATGCATTGCTGTGTGAAACAGGGCATGTTGCAGTGTGCTGGTAGTGAGCTACCTGCTTGTATATGTGACCATGGCCATGTATAGGTGTGTGTGTGCAGGAACATGGTGCTGCATGTGAGACCAGTCATGCGTGAACCACATGGATGGTGCATGTGTTACAATGCAACATGCGGGGCAACATGCGGAATGCACACATGAATGCATGCCTGTCTCTGTTGTTGGACATGGATGGGGTGTAAGAGATGGGTGCTGCTGTCAAGGACATGTATGGTGTACATGTCTATGTGTCTGAGTAGCGTGTGTGTGACTTGTAAACGCCATGGAAGCATGACACATGTCTGTGACAATGTTCTGATTCACTGATGCAGCCTAGTCATCCTTGTCTCCACTGTGTCTGGGGTGTACGAGGCCAGATGGATGAAACTACGGTTATGTGTGTGCATGTGATCAGTATGAGCCATGATGCATGTGAGTTTCGAACCACCATCGTATGTTTCAACAGTTCCTTGAACATGTATGCAAATGTTCTTTGCATGCACCATGCCTGTTTCTGCATGTGTGTTGCCTGCACTGACACATGTGTTGTGGAGGTACATGATGGAAGTGATGTTTGACAGTGTCACTCATGTGCTATTGCTTCCTGTCTAGGGGACTATTGTACAGTACCCTGATGCTTGTGTTCTATGTCTCCCTCTACACAGCGGCGAGTGAAGAAGAGGGCAGAGACGGCGCTGTGGAGCAAAGCAACGGGGATGCCTCCACCAGCCGGCGATGCAAGGCTCAGTCACCATCCCAGGAATTACCATCATCGGGGAGCGAGGGGACTGGTGCCGCGTCTGCCACTACGGCTGCAGCAGACGGGGTGGGTGAGCCCCCACAGGGGCTTGCATTGGAGGAAGACGGTGTGGAGCCATCCAGGTTGGTGGTTTCCACAGAGGAGGAAGAGGCTGCTACAGAGCCACACATGGGGCCTGGTGGGGGTGGTACCACTGGTGCATTGCAGGGGCAGGAGGCAGCACAGGTCGCCGTGGAGGGGCCTGTGCATGTCACTGTCCCTGACATTGACTGCACCACCATGCACCATCAGGGATGCGCCATCCCAGGCCCGTCCGCAGGTAGGGGGGAGGTCCATGTCATCTGACACTCCTCTACCTGCAGACGAGGGGACCCGTGACCATATGGAGACCGTCCTGATTGGTGATGGCGTGACATTCGTGATGATGTGCGTGCTTCCTGGGGGGAGCACGCACATCATCACAAAGAGCTGCGTGCCAACATGGCCCAGTTGGGAGGGGCCTTGGTTGGGGGTTTCATACATGTGTTACGGGAACTCTGGCAGCCCTCTCCTCTTCTGTGGAGACTGTGTGCCAGTCGGTCTCCATGCCATCGTCCGGCCCAGATGCCACCAGGGCCCCCTGTGGATCTGCCCTGACCAACGCAGCCATCTCGGTGGAGATCCCATCCCTGCCACAGTCGGGAGTCGGAGGTCCAGCAGGGGTGGACACCCCAGCAACTGGACCCCAGCAGTTGGAGGATGTGCCGGCATCATCGGGCAGGGCACGTGACGACGGCGCCGGTGGATTCCATCAGCCTGGATGCCGTTGTGCTGGCAGAGGCAGTTGCATCGGAGGCAGCAGCAGGCTCAACGTGGGAGGCATCATGGCTCGGGGCCATCAACATCAGAGGGGCAGGCATCGGCCGGAGGGCAGGAGGACCCTGCGGTGTGTCTTCCGTGTGGCAGCGGTTGGGCCAGCGGATAGATGTGGAGCGGTGGCAGGCGGAGGAGGCACGGCTCACAATGGTCAGGGCGGAGAACTCCATGCGCAGGGCGCTGAGGCGGGCTGAGTTCCTCGAGGGAATTCGCAGGGAGTTGGAGGTGGACATGGCGTTATCCCTGCGAGACCTCGGGGCCAGGGAACAGGCCCGCCTCCAGGATATTGAACAGGAGTTTGATGATGCCCTGGCCCGGGAAATCAACTAGTGAGCCGTAGGACTTGCCCGCCGCCATTGTATATAGTTAGTGTTAGGTTTCATTTATGTTTTTCTTTCATTTGGGGTGCTTGGACTATGCCCCACCTTTTTGTAGATAGTTCTTTATTAGATAGGGTTTTTTGTAGGTTTCCTTTCTATAGTTGGGCTTATGGACCCTGGATTTGATCTTTGTATATAGTTGGAGACTGCATTTCTCATCATTTTTTTTTTGGTTCACCATGGAGCAATGGATTATTCTTATATTTTTTTTGGGATTTGGTTTACTGGACGGACACTTTGGACCCTTTTTCATTTGTATTCACGTGTATTCCTGGGGTGCGCGGGAAGTTTTGCACGCGATTTCGCTTGGCGAGCGGGGTACATGTATTCCTGGGGTGAGCGGGGAGTTTTAAACACAAATTTGCTAGCACGAGAGGGGTATGTGTATTCGGAGGGGTCTGTGGGGAGTTTTACACGTGTATTCGCCAGCGCGAGCGGGGTACATGTATTCCTGGGGTCCGCGGGGAGTTTTACACACGAATTTGCAAGCGCGAGAGGGGTACGTGTATTCGGACGGGTGCGCGGAGTGTTTTACATGCAAATTCGCTAGTGCAAGAGGGGTACGTGTATTCTGAGGGGTGCGCAGGGAGTTTTACACGCATTTTCGTGGTTGAGAGGCTGTATGCTGGTCCACTGGCCTGTGTGCCATGTACAGGATTTGTGCGCTGTTCATGGCGCACAGGCGGGGTTGGGGGTGTAACTGGCGCAGCTGCAGGGTCGCAGCGCCACGGCTGGTTCTGGATGTTGAAATCCATGAATACACTGTGCGCTGAAATGGGTTTTGCTGATTTCTATGAATTACCCCCACTGAGTGCTGAAAGCTTCTCACTCTGCCTCAACAGTACAATCTGCACATCCAAAACTTCAAAGAATGGGGAGACCACCAGGGGGCGCGGAGCATGCAGGACGCATAAGCATCGCGCTCCTGAAAGCACCGCAGGGCCTAGTGGACTTCCCTAGTCCCCGGCCTGGAGTACGAGACCGAGCCGGAGAAGACCTGTCCCCTGATCAGCTGGCCCCACCCTGAGAGTACCGGTGGACCTGCCGCTGGGACCCGCCGCAGCGTGGCCCGGGGTCCTGACTATGGAGGTGTCCTGAGAAGTGCACACGAGCAGTGGGTACCGGTGCAGGCCTGCGACGCCGGACGCTGCCATCCCCGCGGCTCCGCAAAGAGGCCCTTGGAGCCAGGCGCCCCATCCCCCACTGTTGCGGAAGCATATCTCGCGGAGGTGTGCTGGGGAACACACCGCACCGTGGGGGGCTCGGAGTGGGGCTCATATGAACGTGGCCCCCACGGACACAGTAAATCTTACAAGAGCCGAGGGCTGTAGAGGACACGGCTCGGGCTTCCCGCCCTGTATTATTGCATCGGAACAGGGGAAGCACAGAGGAGCACCCTCCAGCACCCTGAGGCCCAGAGCTCGCTCCCGGCCCACACCCAGCCCACGGAGGCCCCGCGACAGACAATGCCCAGACGGAAGCATCGGCCCCTTGGACGCCTCGGAAGCGCCTCGGCCTACCCGGCGGGGCCCAGCACAGTGGCGGGAGCAGTTGGAGGTGAGGAGAGCATGGGGGGGAATGGGACAATCGAGTGGACGAGCCATCTAGGGGCAGCCCCCCCCCCAGGGTCTTCTCCTTGGTTGTACACAGGAACACCACCCGGTCGGGGCGCGACGAAGGGAGGTCGGTGCTGCCTGAAATCTACAGCTCCAACTAGGACCAGTACCTCGGAGACCCTACTTAGACCAGCAGGCCCCAGCTAGGGCACAGCGCCACTCACAGAGCCACATGCCCACATCGCCCGAGTTCGCAGTGGTCTGGCCACTGAGAGGGCCTTGGACCATCGACCCTGACACCGTCCCTCGTAAGGGGTATAGCAGCACCGCCCTGAGGTGCACCAGAAGTCTTGGACCCTGGAGCGACCCCCAGTACCCAGGGCGATCTCATCCCTCCAGTGCTTCCGCCGGCCCCTCACGGTCACGAGTACGGTCCACAGGAACGCCATAACCGTGAGGGGGTTCGCCAGTGGTTGGCGAACCCCCTCCCGCTGCACTTACTAAAGAGGATCTTAACAACATTCTCCAAGAGATTAAGGCGATTCGCACAGACATTCAAGCCTCCATAGTGGATCTCAAGGGGAGGGTGGATACCCTGGAGGACAAAATGGAAGGGATGGAAAATAATCACCTCCAGGCAGACCTGCTCGACATGAAATATGAGGCTAGGCTAACGGACTTGGAAATGAGAGAGGAGGACATAATTTTGAAGATGGACGATCTGGAAAACAGAGCGCCGAAACAACCTGTGCATTATGGGTGTGACTCAAGAGAGAGGTGAAACTGCGGCGGACGTGGGGAGGAAGGTCCAGGGCCTGATAAACCAGCTCTTTACACTGGAGGGCGGCAAGGAGGTTCAGCTGGAGAGAGCGCATCGAGGTGGAGGGGATGTGGGTGGTGGCCCGAGGTCCATCGTGGTGCTGTTCCTCCGCTACAGAGAGAAAATGGAGGTCCTGGAGAAGACAAAAAGACTGTGGAGCTTTACCTTTGAAGGCGATACAATTAAGATATTCCAGGACCTATCATCCCTCACGCTCACCCGCAGAAGAGAATGTCGTCCACTCACCCAGTGGCTCACAAGCCAAGAGATCAGATATAGATGGTCCTTCCCCTTCGCCCTTTCCTTTGAACGGGCTGGGGTAGACTATAGAGTGATTAGTGGCAAAGAAGCCTCACAAGTACTACAAGTGCTTAAGGGGGACGCCCCGGAAGGGGGAAATTTGATGGAGACTCAAGAACCAGGTGACACTGTGAGAGAACCGGCGGGTCCCTGGTCCACGAAGAAGAAGACAAAGGGCAGGAGAAAATTCAGAAAACCTAACACTCCGACGTCCGAGGTTGAAGGGGACTAGGAGTGTAAAGATAGTTTAATTAGAAGATTAAGTCTGGCTCATAATCGACCCCGGTTGGGGACACAGAGTTTCCCAAGAGAACTGCGGTGCAGGAACATGCACATACCCTGGTGGCTTGCCCGTTGGCAGGCGTATTGGACAAAGGAGGGAAGAGGAAGGGTGGAGGGGTGGGAATTGATGGTAAGGGGCTCGGGGCACGATATCCACCACACTTCAAATGGGCACTGGGCAGCTCCGACATGATCGGGAGGACAAGATACTTGAGAAGGGAAAGCAATGGCAGTCAATGATAAAAGGGGCCGGGTCGAGTCACTCAGGGTGGGCTCACTCAACGTCAAGGGGCTCAACTCCCCAACAAAGCGCTCCCTTCTCGGGAGGGAAATGGAAAATGGGAAGGTGGATATTTTGTTTGTCCAAGAAACCAGAACAGTGAGGGGGGAGGAGAGGGCCATCCCAGGATCTCACGTTGGCCAGACCTTTTGGGCATCGGGTCACGTAAAGAAAGGCGGAGTGGGCATCCTACTCCAAAGGAACCAGAAATTGACAGAGGTGTCCCGGTGGAAGAGGGAGGATGGAAGATCTTTGGTAGTGTCCGGTAATCTAAATAATTCCAGAGTCAGCCTAGCAGTGATATACTGCCCTAACGTGGGTCAAAGAGAATTTGCTCAAGTGGCCTTGGGGGAGGTGATGGCTAAAGAGGAAGGGCTCCTGCTCCTGGGTGGGGATTTTAATATGTGGGCAGATGGAGAGTTGGACCACAGTGGGAGTTCGGCCACATCAGGTAATAGAGGAGCTGAATTACGCGGTGGGCTGCGGGAATTAATGTGGGAACAGGGATTGGTGGACATATGGAGGGAGCTGCACCCTAGACGAAGGGGATACACCTTCTACTCCGCAGTCCATGGTACCAGGATAGATTACCTTTTTATGGGGAGTCAGCATATGAGCAGAATCGAGGCCTGTGACATCCGCCCGGTCAGCTGGTCAGACCACGACATGGTCTGGTCGGATGTAAGTATAGCGGGGCTGAAACCCATGGAGTCTTTCTGGAGGTGCAACGATTTCCTGCTGAGGGACACGGTCTTTAAAGGAAGAAATGACCGTTGCAATTAAAGAATTCTTTGAGCTAAATGACACGGGGGAAGTGAGCCGGGAGATGGTGTGGGAGGCGGCTAAGGCGACTTGGAGGGGAAGGTTGATCAGCGAAGGGGCATCCAAAAAAAGAATTAGGACCCTCTTTACCCATAGGTTGAGATCTGAAATAATCCTCCTAGAAAGCTCGGAGGGGAAGGTGGAGACAGAGAAAGAGAGGGACCTGGGCATAGTGAGGGAGAGGAGACTAGAATTGAGAGAAATGGAGATGGGGAAAATTGTAGCAGGGCTCCAACATCTACGTCAGAAATACTATGAGAAAGGGGACAAGGCCGATGCTACGCTGGCAGCAAAACTGCGAGGCCAAAGGGCAGATAGATGGGTGGCAAGAGTGGTTAGCGCTGAAGAGGGGGAAAGATCTGATCCGGAGGGAATCGTTGAGAGTTTCGCTTCTTTCTATGAGAGGCTCTACGGGAGGGAAGGGGAGATAGAGGAGGAAGCGAGGGCAGCATATCTCAATGGGGTCACCCTCCCTGTACTTGGTCCCTTAGAAGCATCGGCCCTAGACGCCCCCAGAATGGAGGTGCTTAGAGCCATATCGGGATTGAAACTGGGCAGGGCCCCGGGGGAGGACGGGATCACGGCAGGTTTCTACAGGGCCTTCTCGGGCCAACTAGCAGGATTCCTGGCGGACCTTTTCTTGAATATTATGAGAACAGGGAGGGCACCCCCCTCCTTTGGCAAAGCTCTGATCACGGTGATTCCGAAGAAGGGGAAAGACCCAGTGGACTGCCGCTCCTATAGACCCATCTCCCTCCTGAATGTAGATGCTAAGCTATTTACCAGGATTATCACCTTGAGACTGGACAGCTACATGCCGAGGCTAATTCACTCAGATCAGGTGGGTTTTATACGGGGAAGGCAAGGTGCAGATACACTGAGCAAGCCTTTGCACCTGATGAGAGAGGCAGCACCGAAGGGTGGGACCCCCATCCTGGTGTCCATAGATGCCGAAAAGGCGTTTGATCGGGTTCACTGTGGGTTCCTTCAGGGGGTACTCGAGAAGCTGGGATTCGGTATGGGGATTAAACAAGCCATCAAGGCCCTATATGTGTCACCAACTGCCAGAGTTACAGTTAACGGGCATTTGTCACGAGTCTTTCATCTCCAGAGAGGTACGAGGCAGAGTTGCCCCCTTTCCCCTCTCCTCTTCGCCATGACAATGGAGATTCTGGCAGAGTACCTCAGGGGCGCATCAATGGTGAGAGGAATTGAGGTGGGCGAACGTACCTTTAAATTAGGCCTCTGTGCAGATGACATCTTGCTCCACCTGAGGGAGCCCGCAAGGTCAGTCCCAGCTGCTTTGCAGGTGATTCAACAGTTGGGCCACTTCTCCGGATTCAAGGTAAACGTAGGCAAGTCAATGATCTTTCCCTTTGCACCCGATGCGGATAGAGATCTGGCGGAACTCGTCTCACTGGGCCTCCGGATTTGTACGGAGGAGATAAAATATTTGGGGATCAACATAGTCCGTCCCGACAGGGATTTAGGCCAGGCAAACTACCCCCGCTCTTTGACAGACTATTCAGGGACATGGAGGCTTGGGGGAAGGGGCAGATCTCCTGGATGGGAAGAATAAACGCCATAAAAATAAATCTGCTCCCCAGGGTGCTGTACGTCTTTCAGATGCTTCCCTTGGAGGCTCCTGAACCATACCTCAGAGAAGCCAAGAGGCATATAGTGAAGTTTATATGGCAGGGCCAGAGACATAGAATTGGATACAAGACTCTCACCCTCCCCAAGGATAGAGGAGGGGTCGCCCTGCCGTACCTGAATGCCTACCATAGAGCAGCCCAACTTAGGGCCCTGGCTCCCCACATTAGAGAGGACCCCAATAAACAATGGGCATACATTGAACATTTCTACCTATGCCCAGTTAACATGGGTGAATGGCTATGGGTCCCACTGAAAAAGCTCCCCAAAAGAATCAGGGACCACCCAATACTGGGTGCGATGTGGAAAGCACTAGCGGGGAAAGGCTCTAGCGAGAAGGTCACCACATGGCCCTCTCCCCTGAGCCATATCTGGTCTACACCAGTCCTGGAAGAAATCCCAGGCCACAAACACTACCAGTCGTGGTTTGACTTGGGCCTGTGTAGGGTAGGCCAATTGGTAAGAGAGGACACTTTTATAAGCATCCAGGAGCTCGAGGCGGCCCTGGGAATCGGCAGGCTCTCCCCGCTCCCATACCTGTGCCTCAAGGGCATTCTAATGAAGCCGAAACTAAAATCTTGCATACAAAGAGGGCTTACCCCGGTTGAGAAAATCCTAGACTCCCACACTGAAATGAAAGATCTCATCTCCCTCCTGTATTGAGCACTGTTAACCTCCCGCGAGGGAACGACTAAGAGCCTCAGTGGGAAATGGGAAAGGGACATGGGTTGTGCCATCGGGGATGGGCTCTGGGGGAGACTATGTAGCAGGGCATTTAAGACTTCTATCTCATGTCAATACAAGTCCCACGCCATCAAGCTTCTCCATAGGTGGCAGTACGACCCGATCTCCCTCTCTAGGATGTTCCCAGATACTGTCCCGTTGTGTTGGCACGGATGTGGGGAAAGAGCCGACTACTAGCATATGTGGTGGTCCTGCAAGAAAGTGCAAGTCTATTGGACAGAAGTGCTCAGCTGGCTTGAGGAGGCGTGTGAGGGGGTTTACCCATTAGACCCATTTCATTAATATTTGGTCTCCGCCACAGGGACGACCACTGGGAGAAACTTCCGGACCTGACACACTTCCTGCTATTGGCAGCCAGAGCTGCACAGGCCATGACTTGGAAGAGAGCATCTCTCCCCTCGAAGAGGGAATGGGTGATTGTGGCCAAGGACATTTATTTTATGGAGAGACTAACAGCAGTAATACACAGCTCCAGCACGCAGGTTGAGACCGATTGGCTGCAATTCATGGAAGCGTTCTCCAACGTTGAGGACGACACAGGAGTTTAACAGAGGCACTCCACCCGACCTGAAAACTGGTCATGGCATAAGACTCATTGTACTTTTCCAAGTAAAGTTCACTAATGTTTATCCCTTGTATGCCCGGTTGGAGCTGCCCGAAAAGGATAATCACGGAGATGTGGATCGTGTGCCCTATCATTAGAGGTCTTGTGCGGGAGGGGGGAGGGAGGGTGTATACAGCAGAGTATTATGGTTCTCTAATGGAAGTTGGCACGGGCCGGTGCCCCAATGTCATTGTTTGTATTCATGCTTTGTTGCCATAAAAAAATAATAAAATTGAATTTAAAAAAAAAAAACTTCAAAGAGTTTAATTTGTATTTGAAAATCATTTTTTTTAAGAAAGGCCAGGTGTAGTGGCTTTGGATAAGACTCAACATAATGATTGATGTAAAGCATTTAATCACTGCACATGAATGTGGCATAACCTGTAACAGTTGAGTCACAGCTATTAAAGTTTCTGGACACACACCAGTTGCTTCACTGATGTGGAGATCTATCAATAGGCCTAAGACTCTGAAGTCATATATATACATCTGTAAAGTTTGTGAGGTCACGGTGGCCGCAATGATCTTACAAGGCTGTGTCCCCACATACCTCCTTTTGTCGAGCAGCTTGGTACTACTCCATTATGAAGTCATTGTACCTCGTCGGTCTCAGTCTATCAGGTTGGGGACGATTCTCAGCAGGCAACGGTCTCAGGGATTTAGTCTCTACTCCACCTTTTCATCTGGCATGTGGTAAAATGTGACCTTCACTTTGCACCTCTCTCTCCTCTTGCAAGAGGTCTCCTTTCCACACTTATCTCGGACTTCCTCCTAACTGGTCTCCCTTCTCACAGTCTTATGGTTCTGGGTCCTCCGGCGCTAGTTCTGTTATTGATGATTCTCTTGACGCAGGGGTCATCTCCTCAATATTGTAAGTCTTTCCAAAGTCCACTTTTTCCCATCTCGAGTGCATACATGATTATCGCCTTTTTTCACTACCTCTACTGGTTGACTGTATCTGGATCCTGTTTCTTGAACTTTGTGTGGCAATCTTATCTTTACCATGTCTCCGTCAATGACCTCTGCTATTAAAGCTGCATTGCAAGTGTCTCTTTGTGCTTTCATCTGGTATTTGCTCTTTTGGATACTCCAGACCACATCTTCCATGTTGTCCGTGTCGTCCTGTCTCACTTTGAATAACCATGGGGGCACCAATGTGGAAGCAGTTGAAAGGGAGACACATTTGTGATAGCTTTGGGGGTGAGATGGTGAGCAGCTTTCGCCTCCTTAACTACTTTGTACGGGTCCATCCCTGAGGCTGAGCCTAGTTTTAGGGCCTCTTTTATAAATCGATTTGTCTTTCGACTAATCCATTAGCATTTGGGTGATATAGACTAGCTTTGATTTGCTTGATATTATGGTTTTGTAGATACTTCTCCATTTCCCTCGATATCAGCTTTACACCATTGTCAGCTACTATTTGTTTAGGTAGGCTTTCCTTCTGGAATACTGTGTTCAAAACTTCTATAACTGTGGCTGTGGTAATGTTGGGTACAAATTCAGCCTCTACCCATTTGGACAGGTACTCTACAATTACCAATCCATATCTGTGGTCCAGCGACATAGTATCCAGGGGTCCAATGAAGTCAAGGCCTAATTTGTGCCATACTCCTGCAGGGATCTCCGTGGGGCATAAATGGTGCTTGCTGCACTTTGAGTCTCTTGTTGCTGCATTTATATTCCATGTTTCTATCATTACCCTGATATCTTGTTCCATGCACGGCCCCAGTATGCTTCTTACACTCGCCACCTAGTCCTATTGCTGCCTAATTGACCAGAGGGCGCCCTGCACAGGATCACTTTCCTCATCCCTAGAGGCGGTATTACTTGATCCCCTTTCATCACCAGACCATCGGCTTCGTAAATGTCCTCAATTCCTTTCCAGTAGGGTTTCAATCCTTCTGGAACAATCCTTTCGCTGGACCACCCACTGCGAGCCCATTCAGCAACTGTTCTCAGGGTCAGATCTCTGGTTGACCCTTCCAACCATGATTTTTGCTTATCTCCAAGAATGCACAGCTTCTGAGGTCACTTACAGATGCTATGACACATTCATCTTTGAGGAATGTGATGGCTGGTACTCTCTGCTATGGTAGGCGCGACATTCTTCCACCCTGCTATGTGCATTACATCGTAAGTGTATCCATGCAGTTTAGCGGCTATGTGCACCAAGTGAAACCTTGTGCCCCATACGCAAGTCTTGAACTACTCCACTGCCCAGTGTAAGGAAGGCATGCTATCAAATCAAAACAGACAAGTGTTCACAGATCAAGGGTGTTTATTAAACTGTAAAATGTGTGAGATAAAAGCCTAATATAAACCTAAATCTAAGATGCGGGGAAGCTACGACCATCAAATAATAATCATACAGTTCTAGTAGTGTCTAGTCAAATAAAAAGGGCCTATGCTAAGAAGCCTATTGCCAATCCTTACCGCTAGGCTACAAAATAGTGTGGGAGAATGATCACAAGAAAAGAAAGAAGTGCTCACAAAATGATAAATCAGGATGTTATGGGCGGGATCTCCCTTCCCCACGCTTTTAGCATGGGACAAGGCGGGACCGTTGAGCATAGCACACTCCTGGCCTTCTCTGGCACAAGCTTACAGTTCCTTTTCTCTATACAAGGACCTTCTGTGCCCAAGCTTCTTCTCATGCAAAGTCTCTTGCTTCCGGAGGCCTGATAGGCCAAAATAACAAAACAAAAGTTCCTTCTGTTAACCTTCCCATCGTGTGATTACCCTTCACGCTTGGATCCCCCTCAGCCCAGCTCTGATCCTTCTTTCAGCATCACCCTCCCAAAGCACTTGCCAATTTAAACCGACTTCCGAAGGTCGTTTTTGTCTCGCTGGGTCAATGTTAGCCTACGGCAAGTGCGGGCTTCACAAACATTACAATTCGCAGTGCATTCCCCTCAGCCGGGTGCAAACGCCTGATTCACAATTTCACGATCGTCAAAACTTCTGCAATGTGTCAAGGTCTTTTGATTGTACAAGGGGTTTGGCTTGACCCTTGTATGACCACCTTGACACCTCCCGTCGGCCTTACCTATGGCCTCTTCGTACTTGGAATTTCAATACAGTCTTTGTTCAGGAGAGGGGTACCAGCCAGAGACCTTTACATGAGCACCCACGTGGCGCCGGACCACTATCTGTGGTACCAAGTTCTTTCACAAAAACCTCTATCTTCTTAATGTTGCCACTGCAACCTTGAATCTAACCCAGTCCAGCTCACTACCAGGTTCTTCCGTCTCACCGGCTCTGCTGAATTCGTTGGCGCTTCTTTTCCAGCTGGAGTCAAGGACGGTACCATGAAGGCAACCGTGTATCCCCACCATGGCTATCAGTGTGGGAGGGTTCCATGCACCGCTGACATCAGTTACACTATTCGCCAGCTGCAATTCCCAGTCTTATGTTTCTTCTGTTAGAGGCTTAGCGGGTCTGCGTCGAAAAGGGTATGGGCAACTCCCTCCTTGACGTCCTTTCAGGTCTCATTGCCTTTCACCTCTGTTTGAACTGCCACCCTGGAATAGCTGCTTCCTCGTTCATTCGGCCTTGCCTAGAGTGTGCTCTTGTGCTCCACCTTTTATCGGTATGGGGAAGAAAAAGGGAAGTCAGGTGTGTGTAGTTGTCTGCAATTGCTCGACTCTGCCTGAACCTTGTGTTGGGACATGTCAGGTAAACAGCTCTGGTATTAGTCTGTTGTCGCTCACAGTGTGAGAAAGTGTTCGTGTTGGATAAGGGGTAAGGGGGGTAGAGTTTCTAAATATCCTACTGGGCAGGATGAAGAAAAGGTGTCATAAGGAAAGGGATACAGCGTCTCTCCCTTCGGTGTCCCACTTCCACTCCCCGAACAACCCCCCATCCAGGTGATCCTCCCGCACTGGTCCACCATCAGGAACTGGATCCAATAGCAATGGCAGTCTCCTGGCCACCTGGATGACAGATCCCCGGGGACTAGCGGCTGAGACACCTTCAGGTTTCTCACACCAGGCACATGCAAATATTTCCTTCCCCACAGTGTAATATTTTTTTTCTGCATTTAACAAAGCTTTGGATGCAAACACAACCACCTGTTCCACGTCACCCCTCCTCTGGGTTAGTGTGGCTCCTAGTCAGTAAGCAATGCCCTCAGTGGTTATGCACGTTTCCCATGATGGATTCAACGGCTTCAGACACCGAGCATTCAATATTCTCCTTTTGACTTCCTCAAAAGCTGCTTTCTGCTCCTGACGCCATTTGTTTTTTTCCCCTTTTTTTGAAGTTCTCTTAATGGGGCTGTAGGCTCTGGGAAGGGCGGTACGAATTTAGCATAGTATTCTGCTAATCCAAGGAAGGAGATTAGCGCATCCGTTGTAGTTGGTGCCGGGGCTTTAACTATGGCTCGTAGGAGAATCCTCATGCGACGGATGCCATCTTTTGAGATTTTGTACCCCAGGTATTCCACTTTGCTAGCTTTGATTACACACTTTTCATATCTGAGGTATATACTCCTGCTTCTTGCCGTTTTTCCAGTACCTTCCTCAGGACTGTATCGTGAGTCTCAGCATCTTCTGCGAAGGTGAGAATGCCGTCCTGGAAGTATGACACATTACCCACATTGCGCAGCAGGGAATCTATTCTCAGAAATGCTGATGCAGCTGATGACAGCCCAAAGGGCATGTAGGTGTATTGGTAGGTGCCACATGGGGTGATGAAAGCTGTGAGTGTCTGGATCCTTTGTGTAAACTATTCTGGTGATACGTGTCTCCTTTCTAGCTTTGAGAACAGTGTTGCCTCCATCATGAGGATTAGTTTGTTGACGCTGGATAACAGGTAGCAGTCTGTTATTACCTTTGTGTTCAGACTGCATAGGTCGATACATACTCTGATGTCGTTCGACTGCTGTTTCTTACTGAGTGCCACCGGGCTGAACCATTCAGAGAACTCGACTATCTAAATGGTGCCATGTTTAACCATCTTCTCAAGTTGGGCTTGTAATGCACTTCTGGCGGTTGCAGGTAAGGGCCTCACCATGTTTGATCAGGACTGCGTTTGGCTTCAGACTTTTGTTGTCCCTGTTTTTATTTTCCCTGTCACTTCAGAGAACAGGGTGGGGGAAGTATGTCTCTTGACACAGAGGCTCCTCCTGTTGGTGGATAGCACCTGATCATAGTGCTGGGATCCAGCCTTCTGTTCAGTTTGTGCTGGTCGTCCCACCCCAGGACTGTTGGATCTTCTTCAGAAAATTAGACTCTGGTTGTGGTCGGTCTGCCCTTGAACTTTATGTCTGCAACGAGGTAGCCCAACTTTCTCACCAAAGCTCCACCAAACACTGTGGGTCTGTGTTTGGTCTCTCGACCTCTAATTCATGTTGCCCCAACATGTGCCTGTATATTTGGATGGGAAGAATGGTTAAAACAGAGCTGAGTCGGCCATGACTCGAGCCTCGTTGCCATCCACTTTTGTTAAGCAATGCAATTTCTCTTTCCTCACCCTCGAACTATTCACCATGAGGACTGTGGGTCTATCTTCTTCGCCCTCATCGTCTCCACTCGCGTCCGCCTCGTCGTCTATGTAGGTGACTTTGCCCTCCATTTGCAGGCCATTGAGATGTGGCCATATCTTCTGCAGTTCGAGCATTCCTTGCATATCTGTGGCACTTCAGAGGTTTTCTCTTACCTCCCTTCTCGTCATGCAACTCCCTTTTGGGCTTATTCAATTGCCCTTTCCATAGTACTGCATGCACATCAGTGGCCCAAGCCGTTCCTGACATCTCTTTGCACCTGCACAATGGGCCTCTTCCAAGTATGGTGGTAGTCATGGCGCTATTTGCGCCATGACTAACTCCCTTACCGGGACCGACTCCGACCTGGTTCAATGGGGACTGACTAGTGTAGTCTGACCTTTGCGGGACCGGTAAGTCCCCATTGAAAAAGGCAATCCCCATTCCCACATGAGCCCCCATAAGGATCAATGGGAATGGGGAGGGAGCTAATAATGGTACCGCAATTTGCGGTACCGTTATTTGCTCCCTGGACCCTTTGCGGCTACCCCTAAGGGCGTCTGGTAAAACCAGGCGCCCATAGCGGAATCTGCTAAGGGACCTCGTAGTAGGGCAGTAAGGGATTACCGGCACCGGTCTCCTTAACGGTGCCTGGTATCCCTTACCGCCCTACTCGGAATGAGGCCCAATGTCTCTTCCTCTGCTCTAGCAATCTGGACGGTCTTATCCAAGTTCAGCTTCTTTTCAAGGATGAATTTATCCTGCACTTTCCTGCAGTTGGTATAGACCACCAACATGTCATAGATCATGTTTTCACAACTGTCCCAGAACCTGCACATCTTAGCCAACTCTTTTGTTATGGTGACATAGCCATCAACTGGTTCCATGCGCTCCTGTTTCCTGTATAAAACTTGAAAATCGATGCAGGACGGTGGGTTCAATATTTGAGAATCTCTTAACGATTCTGCAAATGGCCACTTTGAACACATTGCTGCCTCCCACCGGTTCAGGCTTCAAGCCTGCAAATACTCTGTCCTTCGACTTCCTTGGCATCACTGATGTGGCAATCCATCAATAGGCCTCAAAGTTGTTATGGCCCACAGGGCATGGAAAATAAATGGAGGACACGCCGAGGGTAATATACCTGACTGCTTTAGTTAACATACAACTAGGACCTAACTTTCCCCGTTCGCCTCCTCCCTTTATCCACGTCATGACCCACGTGGCTTCACCCAGTCTCTTTCTTAAAGAGACCATAACCCTTAACAATACCTGCGGACAAATGTCCTTGCTTCCTCCTCAGCATTCCTTGACGAGGCGTAGTGGTTTCCTGACAACCTGTTGAGGCCGGCTGCACGGGCTTTGAAACTCCTAGTCGATCAGCTTTCCTCACTTTAGGTTGCGGTGAGAACTGTGGGGGCATCCACAGACTGTCTCACATCATGTGGCTCTGGATCTAGTGGTGGAGGTCTTGCACCTTCATCAGTGACAACGTGTTTAAACAGTGAACTGTTCCTTGTTACTTCTTTCTCATTGTTTGCAGCAGTCACCATGCTTCCTTTGACCACAGTGAAGTGACTTGTAGGGGATTCGGAGCAAACCGGGAGTCAGTTTTCCTGACCATGGTCTGCTGTACAAACACTTCCTGCCCGATGTGGAATTTTTTCGTCCGGGCTTCTCTCCTCTCATCAGTCTCTGCACAAGCCCTTTCCTTCCGTTCTGCATCTCTTCTTAAGACCTCTTGGTCTGCTTCTTGCTGGATGTCTTACAATTCTTGTACGGACTTGGTATTTTCCCATGAGTTCTGCCGGTGTCTTGTTTGTGGCCTCATGGGGCATGTTGCGGTAGTCTCGCAGCATGCAGCATAGCGCTTGATGGGGGTTGGCGTTCTCAATGCGAGCTCTTTAGGGTCTTCTTAATTGAGGCCATGAACCTTTCGGCCATCCCATTTGCTTGGAGCCAGCGAGGTGTGATTTTCTGGTGTTTGAATCCCATATGTTTTGCAAATGTCACGAACTCATGTCCACTGAATGGTGGGCCATTGTCCCACTTGATGGTTTCCAGTATTCCCCACTCACGACTTCATCAAAAACGCCAGCTATTTGGGCAAACGCTGTGGATGTGGACCGTTTTACAATCGGGAACCTGGAATGTTCATCGATGAACAGCAGTAAAGATTCACCTGATTCGAGGGGCCCATAAAAGTCTACTGCAACTTTTTCCCCAGGGATGATCTGGGATTTGGGTTGGTTGCAATGGGATCGGAGCTTCAGCTTTGGCCGTGCATTAGCACGCTACACAGCTTCTCACCCACCGGTCTTCCATGGCATCCAGGAACGTGGCATCAGAGCTGTCTGTTGGTGTTATCCACCCCACAGTGTCCTTCATGGGCTGTCTTGATGACTTCATATCGTAGGGTCGCTGGGACAATAAGTCTGCACCCTCGCAAGACTATTGTGTTATCTTTTATGGCTAGTTCCGTGTGCACTTTTGCTAGTCTCTCCAGTTCATCCCTGCATGCTCCCGGATGTGTCGATTTTGCCCGCCGATAGTCTTTCCACCTGTTGTTTTTTGGTGAGACTGATCGCCAGGGCCATGGAGGGGTCTGCGGCTGAGGCCGAGGTAACAGTCTCCAGCGAGATTGCTTGGGGGAGCGTGTTCATGGTCACGTAGCTAATATATTCGGCGTCTCTGGGTCTTGGCACTGGATTGCCTGTGGGTTGCCTGGATAAGTAATCAGTTTTTCTCACCCCCGGATGATGAATGATCTCAAAGTTGTATTCTTGGAGTCTAATGCTCCATCGTTCGATTCTGGGAGGCATATTCGTCCTGGGGGTTCCCAAACAGTGACAGTAGGGCCTGATGGTCAGTGATGAGGGGGAATGTCTTGCCTATCACAAAGTTGTGGAAGTGTTCACACGCCCATACAGCCACTAAACACTTTTTCCACCTGTGAGTAGGCAGACTCGGGGGGTTCAAGTGCCCTGCTGACATACGCCACTATGTGTCTTGGGTGGGCATCAATCCCATTGGTCTGTGCAAGTATGGCCCCTAGTCCCACAGGACTCACATGCACCACTATCTCTGTGTGTCACTCCGGATCAAAGTAGGCGAGTTTCCTCCCCTCGGCTAGGGATTGTTTGATGGTATCAAATGCCTCTAGATATTCGGTCGACCACATAAATGGAACATCTTTCTCAAGTAGTCGTCTGAGAAGCTCCGTAATGGTGGCATAGTGTGGGATGTATCTGGCGCAATACCCCGCCATGCCGAGAACTGACCTTTCTTCTGCTTACTTGGTTGGGCTCCTGTAAGTTGAAAATGGTTGAGACTGTTGGCATCAGGGGTCATGCCTCCCGCAGAGAAGATTTGCCCGAAAAGTTTTAATTTGGTCTTGCTGAAGCGGCATTTGTCGATATTGAGGGTGAGACCCGCCCCTTGGACGGCACTGCAGGTTGCCCGAAGGGCCTCATCATGCTCCTCACGTGTCCTTCCAAATACAAGAATATCATCACTGTAGTTCAGTGCTCCACGTATCGGACAAATGACCTTTCTGATGGCTTCATGAAAGATCTCTACGGCAGACAAAATGCCAAAATGTAAGCGTTTATATCTGAAGAGACCATCATGGGTAGCAAATGTGGCGATGCCTCTCGATTCCGGATGGAGCACCATCTGGTGGTACCCCTGGTTGAGGTCCAGCTTGGAGAAGAGAACAGATTTGTTCAGCTGGACGATCATGTCCTCAATCCGTGGGCCTCGATGTCGCTCTCTCTGGACGGCAGTTTTGCCCATCCTCATGTCCACACAGAGTCTGAGGCGTCCCCTTTCCTTTGGCATGATCACTAATGGCGAGACCCATGGGGTCAGACCTGTGACTGGTTCAATGATTACGTCCTCCAGCAGTTGTTTGAGTTCAGATGACACTGCAGCTTGTAGATGGAATCCAACCCTTCTTGGATGTTGGGTGACAGGTTGGACAGAAAAATCTATATGTAGTTTCACGGCTGAGCCTTTCATATTGCCTAGTCCCTTACACAAGAGAGGGAACTCACATTTTATTTTCTCTTTGGTGATGGTGTTGACTGGCGAGGGACTGTTCCATGAGTTGCATATTTGGTCTGTAGTATTGTGGGTGAGGGCCGTTGAGCGGATGGAATCATCTTCTTGCACGTGAATGTCTATTAGACCCAGGCAGGACGCTGGCCTATAGCTCAGAAGGCATCTTCCTTTGGTCGGACTCCGAATTACGTGGATGATGGTAGATGTGGAACGATCGCCATGGATGAACCGGCACCCGAAGGATCCAATGGCTTGTAGAGGAATGTCTACTCTCCACAAGAATATCTTGAAGTTGTCTGAGACAGCAGTGGTTTCTCAGGGATTTGATGGAATTTCTTTTCTCCCATTATGTTTACAGTGGCCCCGAGTCAACTAGGAAGCAGAAGTGTTTGCCACCTATTTCAACAGGTATTCTGGGCGCTTCTCAGGCCTCTTTCTCGTCCACGATGAGATTGACGTACTCATCTTGTGTGTATTGGTCACTCTCATAGTCAAACCTCTGACACCATTCCATAATAGTCTTGGTGTGGCAGTGGGGGTCCATCATATTCTTCCTGGATTCGTGAGTTCTGGTCATGAGTCAATTTCTTGTGTGGCCTCATCTGGGTAGACGTCCTCAACCACTCATACATATCTTCTTGGGGTTTGCCTGTATGGGCGATGTTAGGCAGAAACCTGTGCAGTTCCCTTAGGGACCACTGCAAAAGATTTAAGACTACAGGTGTTTGGTAGTAAACCCACTTGGTAGCAGTCTGTACCACACAGATTCACTTGGTAGCTGTGGCTGAGCAGTCAGACTTCCCTCAAGAAGAGTTAGGCAGTATATAGAGTATACACAATAGGTACAGAGATACAGTAGCACAAGCAAACACTGACCAGAGCTTTGGTGTAAAAGTATATAGTTATTTAAAGACACACTTAATGAGAAACACCACTTATTTTCAGACAGAGGTGAGCTCTTAACATAAGATGGCACTCTAATAAGTTATTAAAAAGGGAGGGGAAAAGTCAGAGTTATGGAAGCACACAAATTTCAATACTTCTTAAAAGAACCACAGTAAGGCAAGGTAGGCAGAGTTCTACTGGAGAGCAAGGAAGTCAATTGCAAGGCCCACTCTTGGAGAGAGCAAGCAGAAGGGGCCCAGGTTCACACAGTGGGGTTATGCGCAAAGAGTCTTGTGGATAGTTTGCACACAAAGAATGAAATTAAAGTCAGGAAAAGTTAGCTAGGTTGTCTCAGGCCAGCCCAGGTTAGAAAGTCGAGGCTTTACTGTCACCCCGAATGATCTGTCGCAAGGGAAGCCAGGCGGGACACAGTACCTTAAGTGGCAAGGAAGCTCCAGCGGGGGCAGTTGTTTCTGGCAGCGGGTGCAAGTCAGTGTTTCATCCAGAGGAAGAGGAGGTCTCGCCGTCGAGGAAATATGAAGGTCGTTGCACTGCCAGGGAAGAAACCAGCTGCGGAGTTCTTCGGTTAAAAGGTACTACCCTTCTATTCACAGTAGTGGTAAACCGTGGTATTCCGGTTGCCGGGGTGCTTGGCACGGGCAAGGCGGCCACGAGATGCTCCAGGAAGGTGAAAAGAAGACAAAACTGGTTATCCCCACCAGTCAAAGGAAGAAGACTCTCCGGACTGGAGATCTCCTCTGTCGTCGGGAAAAGTGGTGAGACGGTTCGGCAGGGCTCCACCGGTGGTGTCGACGTTGCAGGTCGGCTCAGCTTCTCCCTCGGGGTCTTAGGTCCTGTGGCGACTTCTGAAGTTCCAGTCCCCAAAGCCCTGCTTTTATGCAGCAAACCCCCATTCATTCAGCCTAGCTGTCAATCAAACATGCAAAGTGGTGAGCCGGCCGGCTCACCACTTGGGCCAATCACACAAGAGTGCGACTTGAGTTGCCAAGGCAACTCAGTCCAGGGTGCCTATACCCCCTCCCATACCCCCTGTGGTACCCAGACAGAGTGGCACCACTTTTGGAGGCTTCTGTTGAGAAGCCAGCCAAAAAGTGGAACAAAGGGCTCCACTTGGGTTGGAGTCACAGAAGAGAACACAAAAGCCATTTTAGAATCGAGTTCTGGCAAAAAATACCAACTGGTGAATTTATATTAAATAAATAAACCGGCGGTATGTTAGAGGCTATAGGAATTAAATAATTAAAATTGGTAGCCTCGAACAATGGGAAAATCCCATAGAGATATATTCGCGGTCGAATATAAAAAGTAGTATCCACTGCCACCAGCCAAAACTCAATCAGGGGAGACGGAGACGTGCCCCCTCGAACAACAGACCCCGGGGCAATCGAATTGCCCTGACCAGTATGTCCACAATATGATGGTTTGTACTGGTTTCTGTTCATAATTTAGGACTAGTAAAGCCAATGGTGACTTTACATGCCCTGGGAGAAAGTAGTCAGTCCCAGGGTATGGAGTCTATGTTTGGGGGTCGCTACGATACCCCTGGGTTACGGCATGGAGGGTGCTGTGTAACCCACATCAAAAACACATGAGACCCTTTGAAGTAAAAGACCCCATAACCCATAAAACACATGGAAAGACAAAGGAACACCTCAAATCATGTCTAAGAGTGGGAGTAAAAGAGTCTCACTCTTAGCAGGAGAAACAAAATAAACCCCAAAAAATCCAGCAAAGCTGCTGGGGGACTCACTAGGTTTGGGAAATTAGCCTTTACAGAGAATTCTCCCTAACAGGCGCATCTGATATGTCGTTATGTGTTTGTTCCTGTTGTATGTCCTGTATTGAGGCACTGCAGGCTTGCGTGGTGTGGGGAAAGGTTTACCCGCTCTGCAGACTGACTGGAAATGTCCTTCGCTGCCGCAATTTCCACACCTCTAGGAGAGTGCGGGGCACATCCCTGCATGGGGAAACGCCATCCTGCAGCAGTAGCCCTGTCATTGGGTTCTCTGGGTCACATGTAGCCGATGTTTGTGGGTCAGTTGGTTGACCTTGCGTTGTGTTGTTGGGTCACTGCCATCACTTCACTCTTGTCTTGTTTGGATGAGGTGTTGCCTGATCTCTGTGTTGCTCGCTTGTCGACCCTTTCAAGGATTCTGGTCATTTGACTGACCTCTTCGATTGTGAGCGTCTTCTTGAGTAGCTGCTTTTTGAGTATCAGGGGGACACACCCTTCGATTACTCGTAGGTGGATGGCTTCCTCAAGTAAAAAGGCGTGATATTGGCAGTGCGCACCTTTTATTTGCAGGCGGGTGACTAATTCATCCAGTGTCTCATCAATTCTCTGGGTACATTGATTAAACATATACCTATCGTAGTCCCTGTTGGGCTCGATCACCAGCCTCTTGTTCAAGGCTGTGATCAGCACTGGAATATCGGGGTGTTCGGCGGTTGGAATGGTTTTGATGAGTGTCTTAATCTCATTTCCAGTGAGGTTGAGGTACATGCTGCATAGTCTCGGGGAGGCTTCTTCACCTGCAGCTGCGATACAGTTATTAAAATCCTCCAGTCATTCGACCCACCTCGGACCCTTGTCAGCCTGTGGGGTCATTGAAAAAGGAGGTGGCATTCACCAGGCCGTGGCCGTAGTGTTCATGATGGGGGCTGGGGGAGCCAGGGCCTGTTGTACTGGTGGGGAACTCCTCATGGCTGAAATGCTGGGATCAGTGCACCTTTCTGGTCTGGGGCTGCTGGTGTTGTCACTTAGTTGGTGTGTGTTGCCACCAAGTGGATGTTGTGCCACTCAGCCAGCGCTTGCTGGTGATGTCTAATGGTGTTACTCCCACATTCTTTAAAGTCAATGTGCACGTGGATTGAATAGTGCATGCAATGTTCTGTGATGAGGAGCAGTGCCAGAATGCATGTTGTCCTCTGTATGCTTTATTGTCGTGTACTCGCTTTAAGAGGGACTGCAAACATGTATTAAGTAGTGCGGGCAATGTCCTGTAATGAGGGGCTGGGCCAGAATGTACTGTGTCCTTCGTATGCTTAGCATGTGCTGCTTTGATGGCACGGAACGATGAGGGAGGGGCGCCACCCACCTGCGCTTGCTCGCGCTCCTGTAACGATGGCCCAGCCGCTGGCAGACTGCCGCGTGGCTCTGGGACAGCACACTCCACATGCGTGCCGTCTGGGACGGGTGTCCCTCTAATCTCGCAGCTGTGGGTGGAGGAGGAGGAGGTGAGGCCCGGGATCAGGTAGTCTTGTGGAGGTGCCGGCTGGGATCAGCCGTGGCAGAAGGCACGTCAGAGAGGGATCCGTCACGCGTGTCAAAGAGGACGACGACCTCGGCGAGTTGAAATGACCTCGTCGCTTCAGTTGTTATGGCCCACAGGGCCTGGATAATAAATGGAGGAGAACGCCGAGGGTAATATACCTGACTGCTTTGTTTAACATACAACTACAAACTAACTTTCCCTGTTCGCCTCCTCCCTCGATCCACGTTATGACTCACATGGCTTCACCCACGTGGGTCTGTCTCTTTCTTAAAGAGACCATTGTGTGGGGACATCACATGATCACGGGAGCGTGTTCTCGTGAGATCTCGGCATATGTGATCTCGCGAGCCCACGCTCCACGGGAAAAGCTTTCCCGCCAGCGTTGATGCAGCGGCAGACCAAGCAGGTCATGCCACAGCGCTGCTCCTGATAAGGAGGCAACAACAGGAGGTTTTGAGCAGCCTCCAGTCACAGCTTCTAGGGCATAAGTCCACAGCCACAGGAGGCTAGATGGGGGCCCTAGAAGCTTGCAGCGTGCCATCATTGTGCACACCCTTCCCACAGTGAGTTAACTGGGAAGCCATGAACTGAACTGAACCAAACTGTGTAAATGTTTGTCCCGAGTTAAGGCAGTTTAAGGTCCACCCGTTTGTCTTACAATAAAGACAGTTGGAACCCCTTACAGCGTCCTGTCGTCCTTTAAGGCCATAACATAACTGGCGACGAGGATATCAAAATACCCACAGGCCCACCATGCGAGGCGCCACACCGCCCCCTGCCTTTCGCCCTTCACCAGGGACACCATCAATTCCATGGATGCAGTGGGAGCCCCTCTTCTCCACCTATCTGGAAGCAGTGGGCGGCACGCGGTATGCCCCCATCAGGAAGAGGGCGATGCTGTTAAATGCATTGGGGGTTGAAGGTCAGCGCATTTTTGCCAGTTTGAAGACAATACCTGCGGCCGATGATGACGACGACGTCTACAAGGAAGCGACTCGTCGCATTGTGAAGAGGTTCACCAATAAGAAGAACGTTGTACTGCACAGGCTGAGGTTCTACACCCGCAAACACGAAGGGAGCGAACCTGTGGACGACTACATCACCAGGATGAGGGAGCTGGCTTCTCTTTGCGCCTTTGGCGAAAACGCAGAACAGGTCATCTGCAACATGCTCGTCGTTCACACTAACTCTAGGAAAGTGCAGAACAAGTTCATACAAGAAAAGGAGATCACCCTTGACAAGGCCATCCAAATTGCCAGGGCGGAGGAAGAAACCTCCAGCAGACGCAAAGAGGCGGGAAGTCACCTGCCCGTGCCCGAACTTGCGGCACTACAATGGAGAGGGCGCAGAGACAAGCAATCCCGCGACGGCCCCAGAGACAAAGGTCCCAGGCAAAAGGAGGCACCCAAATGCTATAGATGTGCCAGCACCAAGCACATGGCGAATGATTGTGACTACCCCGTCAGGAACAAGGAGTGCTCTAAGTGCGGACGCATTGGTCACGTGGCTCCGGCATGCACGTGGCGGGAGAAAACTGTTTCCCGTGTCGATGGTGACTGCGCTTCGAGCGATGATGACGATCTACAGGACAGACCCATGGTCGTCATGGTCAACGCCCCCCATGCCAGGAGGGAAAAGCCCCACTGCACCATTAAGGTAGACGGAATGGAAATGCGCGTCATGGCGGACTCTGGATCTGACCTCACTATCCTCCCCATCAACACATACAAGGAGATGATGGGACAAGCTAAAGTAGAGATCAGAACGACCAGGCAAAAACCGACGGTGTTCGGTGGTGCAACTGTCGACCTTTTAGGCTACATCAAAGCCCGGATCGATTTCAAAGGGAGGTCTACCACCACCAAAGTGTATTTCTCACCCAAAGGCCCAGTCGTGCTGGGATGGGACGATCAACACAAACTCAGCATGAAACTAGATCCCAGCACTCCGGAACAGGTACTCATGGTCTCCTCAGGAGCAGTGCAAAATTTCAAGGAGATGTTCCCGAACCTGTTTTCCGAGAACCCAGGGAAGGTGAGAAACTTTGTCCACAAGATTTGCCTGAAACCCAACGCGATCCCGGTGAAACACAAAGTCAGGGCAGTACCTGCCACAGCGAGAATCGCATTGGATGCCCACCTTCTGAAGATGGTCGAAGAAGGAACCATTGAGACCGTGGAATCATCAGAGTGGCTGAGTCCAGTAGTTTTGGTCAAAAAGAAATCCAGCAACGACCTCAGGATCTGCATCGACCTAAGAAGCTTCAATCTAGAGGTAATCACGGATAGCTTTCCACTCTCCAGCATCAACAAAATCGTCCTCATGATGAAAGAGGCGGCAATCTTCTCTAAGCTGGACATGCGTGATGCCCATCACCAGATCCCCTTGCACAAATCCTCTCGCCCCCTTACAGCGTTCATCACTCCTTTCAGCACCTTCCAATATACCCGCATGCCATTTGGGTTGTCGTCGGCAGCCTCCGCATTTCAGAGGATGATGAACTCCTTACTTAAAGGACTCACAAATGTTTCCTTCTTTCAAGATGATATCCTCGTGTATGCCAAAGACAACGAGACCCATGACAAGGCACTCAGGACAGTCTTGAGCAGGCTTCAAGAGGAGGGGTTTCACCCACGCCATGAAAAATGCGTCTTCGGAGTGAACAAGGTAGAATACCTTGGGTACTGCATCTCAAGTGACGGCGTCAGTCCCAAGAAGAACCTCATGCAGGCCATAACAGAAGCCCTGGCTCCGATGTCCAAAGAGGAGTTACGCTCATTCCTGGGCCTGGCGGAGTACTATGCCAAATTCGTCCCTAGATTCTCTGAGAAAACGTCTCCCATGAGGGAGCTTCTGAAGAAGGGGGCAGCCTACTCTTGGGGCCCGGAACAGAACAAAGCTTTCTGTGAAATCAAAAAGAGAATTCTACAAGCGCCATGCCTGAAACCATACAACCCTGAAATGCAGGGACACCTGCATTACCACAGACGCCAGCGCGTATGGCCTGGGGGCCACCTTGACCCAGAAGAAGGTAGACACTGAGAATATTGTGGCGTTTGCATCCAAAGCGCTGTCATCATCGGTGAAGAACTACTCCACGGTTGAGAAAGAAATGTTGGCATGCGCATGGACCGTCGACTACTTCAGATCGTACGTATGGGGGACGAGAGTCAAGTTGATTACTGACCACAAACCCCTCATTCACATGTTGAGCCCGGGTGGCACCAAGACTGCCACCCCGAGGCTGGCCAGGATCGCTGCAAAGCTTCAAGAATATACATACGAGATAGCCCACATTGCGGGTTGGAAAAACGCACAAGCGGACTGCATGTCCAGACTCCTGAACCAAAGCGCCCCCGGTACCACATTCTTGGAAGATGAGTGTGTCGTAGCCTCCATCAGTGACTTAAGGAACGGCAAGTACATGGACCTGAGTGAGCGCCACTGGCAGGAGGAGTTCGAACAGGATGATGCCCTGCGGCACGTTAGTACCTGGGTTCGCGAAGGATGGCCCAACGAGAGAGCGATCCCCGAAGGCATTCGTCCCTACTGGAAAGTGAACGAGGAAATCACCACCATGAACGGTCTCATCCTCAGAGGCGATCAAATCATCCCGCCCAGCGGAATCCGCAAGGTGATACTGTGCAGAGCACACTCAGGCCACCTGGGATGCAACATGACCAGACGCAGGATACGCGACACCTACTGGTGGCCAGGCATGGACCAGGACATAAGACAAATGGTCGAAAGGTGCCGTGAGTGCACCAACACTGACAAACGCCTAGCTGTGAGGCAAGCCCCTATGCTGCCCACCGAAGTCCCCAAAGGGGTGTGGCGAAAACTAGGTTTGGATTTCATTGGGCCCCTGGACAACATGCCCCCAGAACACAAATACGGGATAGTCATGGTCGACTACCTCTCCAAATGGGTGGAAGCTGACTTCACCTCAGACATCACCACAAGCACAGTCATTGAAGCACTCACCGCCGTATTCCAGCGGGAAGGTCTACCAGAAGAACTTGTCACAGACAACGGGGTCCAGCTAGTCTCCCGGGAAATGGAGAAATTTCTCAAGCTCAACAACATTCGTCAGCGGAGAGCAAGCCTATACCATCCACAGGCCAAAGGCCTGGTTGAGCGGGCAAACCGCTTCATCAAAGGGGCGCTACAACTGGCTCATGCCTCGGGCCTAGACCCGTACAAGACAGTCAAGGAAGCTCTAGCAGCCCACCACCTCACCCCCAACGCCATCACAGGTGTTTCGCCATTCCATCTGCTGAGGGGGAGAAGGGCAGCAACCTCACTGGTACCACCCTGGCTCCATCAAGTGAGGGCTGATGAAGACGTGGACATGGATGACGTAGCGTTTGGCATGCAGCGCAACAAAGAAGCCATGAAGACCCAAGGGGACTTGCGTCGAGCCGCTCGATACACAGCAGTTAACAGAGGTGACCTGGTGAAAATACACCTTCCCCACAAAGACACTTCGACTGGCTCCAAATACAGCAGTCCCATCGAAGTCATGGAGAGGGGGTCAAACCACATTTGCACCAGTGACGGAAGGAAATGGAATCTAGAGAGAGTGGCCATGTACTGCAGGAAGGAAGACAGGGAACAACCACACTGGGATACCGGAGAAGATCAAGACCGCCAGGGGACATTCGAAAACCCTCGCCTCTCAGAAAGAGATGCTTTGGAGCCACACCACGGCAGCGAGTTCTCAAGCCCCAACTCTCCGGCTACACCCAGGGAGGCACAGTGAAGAACAAGACAAGGAGAACTCGAATCACCCGCACCTCCTCAAGAGTACTCTAGCAATCCTGCCCCAGATACAGATCTAAGCAGACCTCAGAGAGAGAGAAGGAAGCCCAGCAAGTTTGCGGACTTTGTCATGGAATGACCATCCATCCTTTACCCAGCAAAGGTGGTGTGTGGGATCATCAAGTGATCGCGGGAGCGTGTTCTCGCGAGATCTCGGCATACGTGATCTCGCGAGCCCACGCTCCGCAGGAAAGCTTTCCCACCAGTGTTGATGCAGCGGCAGACCAAACGGGTCATGCCACAGTGCTGCTCCTGATAAGGAGGCATCAACAGGAGGTTTTGGGCAGCCTCCAGTCACAGCTTCTAGGGCATAAGTCCACAGCCACAGGAGGCTACATGGGGGCCCTAGAAGCTTGCAGCGTGCCATCATTGTGCACACCCTTCCCACAGTGAGTTAACTGGGAAGCCATGAAGCTGAACTGAACCGAACTGTGAGTAAATGTTTGTCCCGAGTTAAGGCAGTTTAAGGTCCACCCGTTTGTCTTACAATAAAGACAGTTGGAACCCCTTACAGTGTCCTGTAGTCCTTTAAGGCCACAACACATACCCCTTAACAAAAGTCTGTGAAGTCTTATATATATATATATATATATGTGTAATCTTAAGCCTTAAGCTAGGAGGAGGGGCAAGGCGCGTCTGTTTCACTCTCTCGTATCGGGTTCCTGCATGCCACGATATGTGCATGCACACTGCAGTCTCACGAGGCTGCATCCCCACGCCTGCATTTTAAACTGAGTTTGTATGTGCACAGAGGTACAATATACGGTGACCGTGCAGGCAAAGCAGGGTTGGTTTGATGCGATGAAGAAAGGACCCTCTGCCCTGCATTTTGGCAGGACTGCAGGTGAAAAGCGCAACTACAGCACAAATTCTCAAACCCGGCAGTCGTCCCCTTTCTTCTTGCTGCCCCGATAAACGATCTGGGGCCGTCCTTTTTGCACAGTGCGTAGTATACCGAAGACAGGTTTACATCCGCACATGCGCAGTTTCCATCAAGCTTCCAGCTCGAGAGCCGGTGAGGCTTCTGCGGCCGCACACATCGTCCAAGCAATTTACTGCACAATTATTCATCTTCGCACAAAACTACCTGTATCAAATTAGAAGAGTTAGTCTAATAATAAACTTTAGCAACAAAATGTAAAAACACTTTTTTAAACACTGATTTTTTTTTTATTAAATAAGGAGCCAGTTATGAAACACTCATTAACAGAATCAATTTCTGTGTTAGTTTCAAAATACAGTAGACAGTTTTAATGTAAATCTGCTTCTTAAACAGTTCTTAAATGTATACGAAATGCAAGTTTATTGCTAGCAGCGTCTGCATTCTTTTCATATACTGCAGGTCAATTACAAATCTGTAAAAAAGTGCAGTTAATGTGCAACGACAAAGCGCTGCGTTACCTTTAGTCATTACTTCACAAGTCACAGCATGTAGGAAAGAACATGAACACTGCTGAAAAGGAGGGTGGGCTACAGAACCTGGGCCCAGGAGTCTGGGGTCCACTTCAGAGCCCATGCTTGTGTGGCGCATTGAATGCCTCAGCTTTGCTGCATGAAAACTGGTCACCAGTAAATGGACATCGATTGGATGCGAATCGCTCAGGGCTCGGCCAGGTGGAGATGGCGACCTGGTGCAAGGCACACAGACAGAGACTTTCAGCCTCTCAGCTAGGATTAGACTACACAACTGCTACTGCTTAAAATGTGCCGATACCGACTCCAACGTGCACTTAAAATCTAGGTGAATTGCTAGATATGCAGCCTACACTATTCAAAGCCTTCAAGAGAGCAGGAAAAAAAAGCACAGGCCTTTCTGGGGTACATCAGCCTGCTTCAGCGCAGAGAAGACTGCTTCAGGCCACCTGTGCCCCGACTGCAGTCATATTTCTGACCAGTGCAGGCTATTTGCTGGGTACGGTAATTGCCCTCATCTTCCAGAAGGGAAGTTTCACTCGGGCATCTTTCTGGCACCTGTAGTTGCATTTCTCAAATTCTAACTCCACCCCCCCCCCCAACCCCTGCAAAAATACCTGCACAAATATTATCTGAAGCAAAGTGAAAACTTGCAAACACTGCTGTCTAGTGCAAGCTACTGCAAACCAAATATTTTGCACAGACCAAAAAGATCTCAACTCTCCTAGATCTAATATACAGACGCCCGTTTTGGTTTTAGCGGTTTCAATGCAGATCTGCCAGTCCGTAGCCGATTGAAGCTACAGGCCTTGGCCCCTCTGTGGCTCGGGTACTCATCTCCGAGGCAGACAGCGGTAAATGATGATCAGAAAGCCAGACACCGGGGAATGCTGTCCACCCAGACAGACACCAGCGACTGCTGATCACCCAGAGTAGGCAATAGTGAATGCTGATCACCCAGACAGACACCAGCGACTGCTGATCACCCAGACAAACACCAGCGACTGCTGATCACCCAGAGTAGGCAATAGTGAATGCTGACCACCCAGACAGACACCAGCGACTGCTGATCACCCAGACAGACACCAGCGACTGCTGATCACCCAGAGTAGGCAATAGTGAATGCTGATCACCCAGACAAACACCAGCGATTGCTGATCACCCAGAGTAGGCAATAGTGAATGCTGATCACCCAGAGTAGGCAATAGTGAATGCTGATCACCCAGACAGACACCAGCCTCTGCTGATCACCCAGACAAACACCAGCGACTGCTGATCACCCAGAGTAGGCAATAGTGAATGCTGATCACCCAGGCAAACACCAGCGACTGCTGATCACCCAGAGTAGGCAATAGTGAATGCTGATCACCCAGACAAACACCAGCGATTGCTGATCACCCAGAGTAGGCAATAGTGAATGTTGATCACCCAGAGTAGGCAATAGTGAATGCTGATCACCCAGACAGACACCAGCGTCTGCTGATCTCCTACATGCCAGTGAATGCTGATAACCTAGACAGACACCAGCGACTGCTGATCACACAGAAAAACAGCAGTGAATGTGCATAACACAGACACACCAGTGACTACAACTATGAAAGACAGGCACTGGAGAATGTGGAACACAGGCATCAGTGAATGACCAACACACAGATGCTCATGAATGCTGAACAGAAAGGCACATACCGGGGAATGCTGAGCACAGACACCAATGAACGTCATCACACTGACAGGCACCAGAGAATGGTGACCAAACAGACGCCAGAGATGCTTGATCATAAGGCAGACACCAGGGAATATGGAGCGCAAGGACACGGGTGACTCCGTCAGATATAATGGAACAAGAGGTGAATGATAACAGACAGACACTGTGCCTGCTGCTCACACACCACTGAAGGCGTATTACATCCAAACACTGGGAAAAACCCGGCATAGTTGTTGTTAGGCAGGTCTCTACGAGTCCTGGTGAATGCTGAGCGGGTTCACAATAGTATTTGTGAATGCTACTTGCCCACACACCACACTGATTAGTGTTGACTAAATAAAGGAGACACCTTTGAATGCTAAAGTCACACTAGTGAATGAATGTCAGACAGTTAATACTCACAAGAACAAACTTGGCAAGACTAACACCACAAAATCACAGGTGAATGCTGGTGGCACAGTTATTGGTACACAGCACATACACACCATGTGAATGCTAGTCACACATACAGGCACTGTTAAACAACTCACTGACTTGGGAACGCATACACACAGAGGAACTCGTCTCTCACACAAATCTGAGACAGACATGCCTAGTTGGCAAGTAAGGAATACAACACGGCACACATGATCAGGGGTGTTGCTAGATCTGGAAAAGATCCGGGGCTACGCTTATGTCGGGACTGGCGGGATTTGAGGCTAGCTATAGCCTTTTGGTTGTAGCCCCTGAGCTTCTATCTGGGCTACAACCAAAAGACCCGGAGCTATAGCCCCCTCAGCGCCCCCCTAGCAACGCCTCTTCACATGCTCCATACAATGTGGCACACGCCCCACACTACTGTGCAGCAGCAATGATTGACAAGTCACCAATGTGCTGTGTTTGTTATTGCTCTTTTAGCAGCAGTTCTTTCGAATGATCTTTAAAAAGATTGAAAAGCTTCGATATGCAGCGTAAAGCTCTGATGAGGTCACTTGCTGTTAGATTAGAGGCCATTCCCATTTGGTGCAGTAACATGCTGACCCTTTACTGGAAAATAGCGGATTGTCTCACAATAGCAGCTTTCATTCCCAGCAAATATATAGACTCAGAAATGTTAGTTTGTGAATAAATAGGTCTACAGGAAAAGCTCCAATGGAAGCCAAGAAAACAAAAAAAACACCCTAGAGTAAGAAGTGGGCCAGTCTATCTACCATATCACCCGCAAAACAAGAAACAAGAGCTGACAATTTGCTTTTAAGCTACAATTTAACAGACGGGAATCATATCCTCCCCTGCTCCAGAGAATCCGTTTCCATTTCCATCCGTGTCCTGGCCAAGTTGCCCCCAAAAACTCAATGTAAAGAAGCTACACATTGCACAGTGTAAACAAAATCTTTAACCCGTAAAATCGATCTTGCCGGTAACCGCAGACTAATTTGCACAATTATACTGACTATGGTACATCAATACCTCACAGTGAAAATGTCCCTGCCAGGCCTCCGTCTGGTATCCTTACCTTAAGGGCCATAGGCATACTGGAGATGATTGCAGTATTGGGAATGTATGAACATTTTAATTTAGCACTTTCCTGGAAACTCCTGTGTTCACGATTTATCGACCAGAACACACTGCTCCGCGCACACACAAACAACCAATTCTACAAATTACGAAATCTGACGGGGGATCAAAAATGTTTTCAAAACATTTCCAAGTCAATTCTGCATCTATATTGCACCAATGATTCCCCTTCATTTGTAATTTAGTTTATGATTCCCAATTTTCTTGCACTTTTCTTCATAGCGTAGCCTTTGGGTTTTTTCAGTGTTTACATTTGAGGCCACAAATAGACAGCGACCTTTATGTTTTCTCATATCCGCGTATGTGCATCCGTAAGGGCAGACTCCGGATTAAAGTTTAGTACTGGAATCCTCCTTGCGGAAGGAGAAATGTTTATCCTGGCAAGCAGGATTTACAGAAGGAAGCTTGGCAGCTAGGATGTGTTGAGCGTCCTGTCGTCTGGACTGGTGGAGCCGGGATGGAGAAGCGACGTTTCAGAATTTCCAGGCAGTCCATTTGACGTGGCTTCCTCTTGGGTATCGGGGCTTTCTCTCTGCCAATCAAAGAAACAAAGAATGACAACTGTTAAAAAAAGAGCCCATGTTTAGCGCATAACATCCAACATGCAGCCATGAACACCCGTTTGGGGAATTTTCAGTTGCAACGAAGACCCTAACTTTTTGGCATGAGGCGGTTCTGTTAAAAAAAAAGAAATGTTTACAAAACCAGGAATTAAGACATTCACTACAAGGCTAAAGGCTTTGGATCATTTGCAAATATCCTTCCATTTGACCATCAGCAGAAAATAAATCACACGCAAATAAAAACAATTCTCACTTTCCATGGCACCAAACTCTAAGCCTAAACATCAAAGGAAAAATGACTCTTTCCTCGCTGCTCATCCGCAGGACGACTTTACATAGGATATGTGTGGGTGACAGCCCTACAGTCTCCAGTTTGGCCTTGCACTCCCACTCTATACAAAACTCTTACATACACTAAGAAGGAGGCTGCTTACTCCTGATCGAATGTACTCCCTTGACAGGATGCTTTGTTCACCATTATCTAGCATTCATTTTGCAGACAACAGATACCATATTTATCGCCTTATCAGACGATCACAAAGTCCAATGGTGTATGGGAGCCTAAAAGATTGGTTCATAGATTCTTCAGAACACTACATATGTACGATCAAATTAAAAAAGGGAAAAAGTAGACTACGCTCACCAGAGATCGTATACATTTCATTTTATGTTTCTACTTAAGACACTTTAGCAAATACACATCTGTGCAAGATTAGAGAATTAATCAAAAACATTGAAAAATAGCGTGCAGCTTAAACACATCACTGAAAGACATCAACACCCTTATATTTCCAAACTTCTTACCAACATTATCAACTTTCACATTTAATTATGAATCCAATTTCTGAAGCTTGGGCAAAAAACAAAACATCTGCGGGATTGGGTATGATACTCTAGTTGCGGTGACTCAACCCCCCCGCCCCAAATGCTCCACCCCCAGGTTGTTAAATGAAGTACCACATTCTGGTTAACAATGATAGAAATAAGTAACATTGGTTAGCACGTGCCCTGAAACTGGATTACTGGTAACTGCAACGCTTCATGAAGCACCTAAAATGTGTCCAGTTTCCCCTCCTGCAAAATGGCAAGATTGTGCGAGTGGATGACGTTTGACAATATCACCTATTACATTGTTCAAGCAATGAGGACAAGTTAGTATCTGTACTGCGCAAGCAAGGTGCCCAGGTATAAAGAGTAAAGTAACCCAAGAGCAGAAGGAAAGGCTGCAGAGAAGGAAAGAGCATTGCTAAGACGCGTCTTCACATCATAGAGCAAATCCACAGGGGAACAGAACAAGGAATCAGTTTCGCACCCGCTGATGTCATTTCAGAAACGCTTTCATTGGACCCAGTTAACATGAAACAGTGATTTTAACAGCAAACATCAGTGCTTTCAAAGAGAACCAATTAAACAAGTACCTTTTATGTCAGTTTAAAAAGAATGTGATGTTGCCTTAAATATTCTAATGGTAGCTTGACAAACCTTACAATTAAATACATATGACAGATTCTGAATTTTCTAAATGTAGAAGCACGAAAGCGCCAGTGTTAGCAGATAGAAGCCAGCTTTAGGGCACCCTTTTTGTTGTGGAATTAGTTAGTGCAAGAAGAGGTTCTCAGATAGAATATGCTGTAATAGATATAGAGTTTGTATAAATGCACTTTCTTTTTACCTCATACCTACCTACAGTCTGGCTTCGTGCATCACTGTCCCATTGGCATCAGCCATCAATTTCTCTGAATGGGCCAGCGTGATCTCCTTACTTTCTGGGCTCTTTTTAGAACTATTCCAAAATAAAAAGCTTTTGTCCTAGAAGATAATCAGGCCAATTAAAATGTTTCTTTGTAAGTCAGTTTTCAAAATTGTCGAAATGTTAACCAGACACTAACTTTTCTAAATTCACACTTTTCATTGCATATAATAGTGTTGTGTTCGCGGGTTAGGCAATTATTTAGTACTTCAGAGTGAACATTGGAATTGACAGCACAGTCTGAGTACTTTATCTAATCAAGGTGGAAAGTAACATACTTGAAGCCAGCCTCAAAATTGCTTGAATGCCCATAGCTAAGCAACCAATTGAATAAATCAAAATGCTTCCTTTGCCTGTACTGCTCTGAAATGTGGCATTTCTGGAAGCAGCAAGAAGCCTGGACCATGGAGTTGTAGTCTGTGGCCTGCCCAGACGTATCCCATCCACTGTTATCGCCCTCCAACCTCCCCACAGCCCATGTGCGGCCTAAAGGAGAGGGGGGGCACACTCCACTTCCAAAAGGTACAGATACTCCTGGGAGAGGAGACCGTTTCTAGAACAGGCTAAGATTGTTGTGTCTGCCATGCCTGGCGCGCCAGAAGCATCTTGCAGGGCCTACTACATGGATAAGTAGATCATGGTTGCTGGATGCGCGCCTGGTCTGGCATTCAGCAGCTACTTGCTAGCCATGATTGATGTGCAGCTGGGTAAAAGCCCCCAATGGCTGGACTGCCCGGCACTGGGACCTGCAGGTCCCCTTTCCCATTATGCACAGATATTGCTGTAGTTGACATACATATATAGGGGCACCCCCTGCGGGGTACTTTACAACAGTGCTGCTGGCTTTTTAGAACTAGTCTTCCGGCGTAGGTGTGAATTCTTGGGCGCCTCCATATTGAATTCTCTGGAAAGGGACAGTAGACAGAATTACAATAGCCTAGCCCAACTGCAATACAAGCATTCAACACAATCACCTTATGCAAGAAGGCGAGTTCAAACCTTTGATGAAACCTTTAAGTGACAGATGATGTTTGGGGAACTTCGCAAATTTGAGATGAAAATATGTTCCTCCTCCCCAATTCCTAATTTGCAAGCCTTTCTAGAAGGTAGGGCTGTGGCCTAGCGCGCCGGACCGGGGCAATGGTTTCAGACCAAGGTGAGGGAGGCAGTGGCAGCCGATGGGGACTAGGCACCATTACAGCAGTTAAGGAGCACGTGCACAAATGGACTGAACTTTGACCTTGTGCACCGAGAGAAAACATGGCACATCCAGAGCGACAGCCAGCAGCGGCTGCTCAGAAGCAAAATGAGGGTCGAGAAAACTGATAGGAATTGAAAATTCACAGTTAAGTAAGAGAAGCTTTCACAACAAAACCAAATGCAGACGAAAAAGGCAGAAAGGTCACTCAATGTCTTCAAACAAGGAAAGGCCTGTCAGGAAGCATTGCAGACAGGAAGATAGCATGTCCAGTCAAAAGAAAACAGAATTATTTGCAAATCGGACAACACACCCTTCCAATGGCCGTTTCTATAACTCCAAGTCATAAGGAACAGAACATGGATACAACATCTGTCCTCGTTTCTGGGCAGCGCCATGAGCCACTGCCAAGGCAAGTGGGCGCAGCCTGCAGGACCTTAGGATGACCCTCAGCGGGGTACAGGGCAGCCTGTGCTATTTAAGGTGGTGCCAATGTTGAGAGGACAAGCAGCTGAGGAGAGCTGCTCTGTGTTACCAAATCCACACGAAAAAAGCCAGAGATGCTGTGCATATGGACATTCTAGCCAAGCCCACGAGACTGCAATCGCTGGGGGAAAATCTGCACGAGCATGGTAGTGCAGATATAGTCAACGGAGATCCTGGACATGGCCAGGCAGTTATGGGCTGAGAGAATCTGGATGATACCAGGCAGTTCTCGGCTGAGAGATCCTGGACACGGGCAGTCAGTTCCGGGCTTAGAGAATCTGGATCTGGATGATACCAGGCAGTTCTCAGCTGAGAGATCCTGGAGGCAGTCGCTAAATTCCTGGCTGAGAGAATCTGGATGATACCAGGCAGTTCTCGGCTGACAGATCCTGGACAAGGGCAGTCAGTTCCGGGCTGAGAGAACCTGCATGATGATCAGCAGTTCTCAGCTGAGAGATCCTGGACGCAGGCAGTCAGTTCCAAGCTGAGAGAATCTGGATGATACCAGGCAGTTCTCGGCTGACAGATCCTGGAAAAGGACAGTCAGTTCTGGGATGAGAGAACCTGCATGATGACTGGCAGTTCTCAGCTGAGAGAACCTGGACGCAGGCAGTCAGTTCCAAGCTGAGAGAATCTGGATGATACCAGGCAGTTCTCGGCTGACAGATCCTGGACAAGGGCAGTCAGTTCCGGGCTGAGAGAACCTGCATGATGATCAGCAGTTCTCAGCTGAGAGATCCTGGACGCAGGCAGTCAGTTCCAAGCTGAGAGAATCTGGATGATACCAGGCAGTTCTCGGCTGACAGATCCTGGAAAAGGACAGTCAGTTCTGGGATGAGAGAACCTGCATGATGACTGGCAGTTCTCAGCTGAGAGAACCTGGACGCAGGCAGTCAGTTCCAAGCTGAGAGAATCTGGATGATACCAGGCAGTTCTTGGCTGAGAGATCCTGGGACATGTGCCGGCAGCAACTGTCTATTAAACAAATCTAGGCTTAGTGTCAGCCTTGCAAATAGGTTTAAGCTCAAGTCTCTCAATACGTGAGTGTTATGTTGTTTGTAAATTATCCCCTCTGTAAACGCATTTGAATTCAATAGCGTTCAAAATGAATCAAAAGTATAGGATTCCTTGTCAGGGCCACCCTCCCGATGCCAGCGTTCCGCGTGTCTCGCCAAATCCAGGACTCCAGAAACGTGTACTCATTGACTAAGCAGTTAAGGTAGCATTCGTCATTGTTTGGCGCGTGGGATACGCCCCTTCTCATTTCCATAGATTCCCAGGCAGATATTTGACTGTGATCGAGAACAGGAATCCATCCAGTTATGGGTTTTTAATGCACACCTCCATCTTGGCAATTGCAATGGCTGCGTGCAGGAGATCGCGAGATCCTGGCGCCCGAGCATTCCCGCTCATGGAGGCTCAGGGCGCCTGCTGCCTCCATAACCATACAATGTAACTCCTTCTGGGGAGCTCTAGAGCATACATGCCAACCCTCCCGATTTAGGCGGGAGACTCCTGATTTTACAGTGAAAAACATTGCTATTTTTGAACTTCTTCCGCCTAAAATAATTATTTTCCCAGTGCGTTCCTATGGGAAAATTGTTGTCTCCCGATTTCTTTTATGAAATCTCCCTCCCAGGTGCATCGGAATGTTGGCATATATGCTAGAGCCATGGTCCAGAAAGCAGTTGGCTGAGAATTGAGCATTTTTAAGGCTGGTTCAGTAGGACAATTTCTCATCGATCTGTAGGTTAAGTTATTCAGAATTGTTATTTTGTAGGTATTTCCAGACTTGTTTGATTGTTTGGTGCAACGTATGCTAATTTTATTTATTTATTTATTTATTTATTTATTTAAGGAGGTTTAATTATGGTTAATCACTTTGTGAATCACACCCGACCGAACATTTTACATTTTGTCATGGTAAAGCTAGACCCTTGGCTCTATCTAAGCTATGCATCTTATCTGAACCGTCTTCAATAAAATGCAGTCAAAACAACATATTAGTAAAATCATTCTGCAACTAAAAACATGTGAAAGCACTTAGTTACTTCAGCAAAAGCAAACAGGTATGAAACTGTAATAAACAAATGAACATAAAACCCTTCGGTGGGCGCTTCAGGGCCAGAGAGCCCCCTGAAACGGTAGCCAGGTAACCTTGAGGGTTCAAGGAAGATTTCTGTGCCTTTGGCTACACCAAGATTTTAAGAGGTGAGGTACACAAACCCTTCAAATGCAGACCATGATGCATGCGGAAAGCTCTGTGAAACAGCCGAGGAGCAGTGTGAGCGCTATACAGGAAAGAAACAATGACGGACAACCATCGGTTGGGCTAGCTGGAAATATTTCTGGATAGTTCAATCGCAGGGGGGCCATGACCGCACCCTACACCATGCGCTGCCCTTGGGTTTGAGTTCCACAGAGGTGGATAGGACGTGGAATGCACTCAGCCCTGGCACACAGAGGAGGAACAGTGGTGCATGCAATGACAGGAAAACAGATTTGCATCAGTTTAGCAGACAGGATGCACACATGCGTAAACGTGCTTTAATAACAAAAGTACAAGCTCAATATATGTGTGACGAATCAACTTCTGGCGCATCAGTGATGAATATCGGTTTCCAAACCATCTCACCCCACTAGTACACCAGAAGTAATCCGAACAGATTGCAAACAAAAGTAAATTAGAAGACCTTCTTTCCAATGTTGGTAACGTGGACGGAATGGCAGGCTTATCTCTGCAAGTAATGGATCTTTGGTTAGTTGCAACACAGCGAAAATCCAGTTATTACCCAATTATAAAAAGGGACTGTCCAGTCAAGGTTGTTTAAAAATATCTACTTTATTATTACAACAGACAGTTCTATAGCACACTACAAAATACAACCCACAATGTAAAGGAACAGAGAAAACTGACAGTTTCACAAAGGAAAGGGATGCGCTATGGATACTGACCGGAGGGTAGTTGGTAAAGCAATCAGTCTTAACTGTTCAAGGATACTTGGTTTCAGCACAAAGGGAGCAAGGAGTCGTAAATGTCACTAGGGCCTTCGGAAAAGGACCAGGGGGACAGAATCACAATGTACCTGGTGCTTGAGATGTTCTAGATGCTCGACAGAGTTGAGTCAGTTCCAGGACGCTTTGCATTGCCTGCGACATAGTTCGACGGGAGACAGCTGCGGGTATCAGACGGCAGGCAGTTCGGCAAGCGAGGTTGGACGGACAACTGCAGGCTGGCCTACACAGTGGCTCAGGGTCAAGAATTGTTGTCTCTGTGCTGGTTGGCGGATCTGGAATACTGCTCGAGGCATCTCGGACAGCTTGAGTGACTGCAGCGTGACAACAATCTGTGGTGCAGTCGGTTGCGGTTCGAGGTCTCGACTGCCTCAATAATGTCCTTAAAAGATGGGCGCTGGTTGATGTTTGTGTGGCACTCCTAGCTTCTTTGCAGGGCTTGTGGTGTCCTTTCAAGATGGACGGACCAAAGCTGAGGAGAGTGTGCAGGCAATGGCCTTGTCCTTTGTTCAGAGACTCTCTGGCACTTCCCACCTAGGAAGCTTGCCGGCAGAACCTAGCAGGGCATGCTGTGTGCTGGCTGGGTACCGGTTCTGGAGCCGCTGGATGGGTCCTCAGAGTCCGGTATCTACCTCTGTTGCCTGGGAGATGTTTAGGGGAGGGGGATTGTTTCCCTCTTGGAAATCCTGGCCTTCCTTCACTGGCGAAACCTGTAAGGTACACTGTACCTTCAGCCAAGGTCCAATGCTGAGTTCTTCTTTCCTGCTTCTGGTGAAGCCTTCAGATCTCCCAAGTGAGAGGATCAGCCCTCTTTTAAAGCCAAATGGGCCCCAGTGATTGGTGCAGGCTAGCCTACCTTAAGGAATCAATCCGGGGTCCCCACCAACAATCATCTGTTATGTGTAAGGTCAGGACCAGAGTGCTTTGCAACAGGAAAGGTAAGGGGTGACACCATGTACTCCCAAGTCCCACCCATCTTTCTGTCTCTTGTAGATCAAAGTGCCGGTCTCCATTAAAGTTTGTGGTGAGAACAGACTTCTGTCTCCCTCAAATCGCATACTTCATCCCTCTGAAAGAGGTCTGCTCTGCCTGGGTTTCCTACAGTAAATAGTGGACCCAGACATGCCATTCACTGTCCTTCATATAGAGAGGTGAGAGCTAGCTTCAAGGTGACACATTGCATATCAAAAAGGTGTTCGTTTTCCTGCCCATTGTTAAGTTCTGTGAGCAGGCCTATTTACAGGCCTGCTTCAATTAACTCATCAGTTTACGCCGCCCCACACAGAAATTAGACAATAGCACCGGGCGGATCCATGGAGCCTTTGATATTTAATTAGGCTGGACATGGCAGTTTATTTTTACTCCTTGCGTATGCTCTGACAAGTCTTGCCATATGTTCCGTAGGGTCACTGGTAAACTCACATCTGGACTATTGTAATAGTCTTCTTGCTGGAATTCCTGCCAACCAACTCCAGAGATTGCAAAGGGCCCAGAACACAGCAGTTAGACTAACTTGTGGCCTGAAAAAATATGATCATGTCTCTGGTGCACGCGGTTCTATCACTGGTTGGCAGTTAAAGACCAGATTAAATTTGGATGGCCTGATGGGCATTGGGAGGATAGCTCAGCGGCAACGTGCTCGCCTTGGAACCAAGAGGACACAGAGCAACACGGGTTCCATCCCTGGGTCCGCGCTTAGAAACCTCTGGGTATTAAGCGCGTTATAAATAACCTATCATGTATAAGAGCCTTACCCCAGCCTACTTGGTAAATACGCTTAGTCGACAACTGTTCAGGCTAGTGCATCCAGGGCTTCAATGCTTGTTGAATATTCCCCGTTCTTGATGCGTGACTAGAGGTGACAGGATATTTGCTGTCTATGGCCCTCTCCTCTGGAATAGCATCCCCCGAGAAATCTAGTCCTTGGAATTGGTCTTTAAGTTTCGTAGAGCTCTGAAAATCTAACTTATTAAATCATGTTGACCTCTAGATGCCTCACCTCTGTTTGGTCTTTCCTATCAATTTTGTCCTCTGTTCCAATTTTTATGCATCTTGTGCTGATCTCTCGATACCATCTGCGCCTCTATAAAATTCGGTTTGTCCTTGTGCGTGTTTATAAATAATTCAAATCAAGAGCAAGGTGTTGCCCTTCTCTGGATGTTTTCGTGCACCCTTGCTGTCACCTGGCAAATAAATGTGACAGGGAGGACTGCGCCTGTAGGTGGCATCCCCAGAGTACACTGGACTATGGGCCTCATCACGAGTTGGGCTGTATTCCTGGCTGTAATATCGCCGACTGTAATAGCCCTAGCACCGACTGGTCCGGTGGTATTACCACCGGATCACGGGTTGGTCTTCAACGGTAAATCCCCATTCCCGATTGGGGATTGTTCGGTGCTAATACTGCGGGCTAATACAGCCGGCTGTTGTTTATACATTTGCAGTCTCAAATACAATTGATAGCGAATTGGTCTTTGGTTGACAGTGTTTTTATTTTGATAAAGGTAATTTGGGTGCTGCTTGGTGGTGACTAGTAACACTCAGACTGCCGAGTGTGTCACAATTTATGAAGAACAGAATTTTCAAGTCACCTTGTAGCGCACCTGAAGTTAACGCTACGTGTAGGTTAAATGATGTTCAAAAAATCATGTTTGTTGTATCATGAGCCTTTTTTATTCCAAAAATGATCCTCTAAAAATTGTTCTTAAATAGTAGTGCCCTCTACACGCGTTTCACCAAATCTATTGGCTCATCAGGAGGGATTTATAACAGAAAATTCAATTGAAATTCATTGATTAGATATAAACATGCCTACTGATTAAAAATTTGCATTCATCAAAATTGTCCTTTTTCCTTGTTTCCTTAAAAGAGGACGATTTTCAGAAGCTCTCAAGTCTCAATCGAAAGACTTAGAAACTTGGGGTAAAACAGCACACAAGACCACTCCAATTTCAAACTAATTTGGAATCTAAACATGGACCAAGCTATCTAGATGAATGCACATTTTTAATCAGTAGGCATGTTTATATCTAATCAATGAATTTGAATTTTCTGTTATAAATCCCTCCTGATGAGCCAATAGATTTGGTGAAACACGTGTAGAGGGCACTACTATTTAAGAACAATTTTAAGAGGATCATTTTTGGAATAAAAAAGCCTCATGATACAACAAACATGATTTTTGGAACATCATTTAACCTATAGTTAGCGTTAACTTTAGGTGCGCTAGAAGGTGACTTGAAAATTCTGTTCTTCGTAATACAGCCGGCTGTAATGCCGCCGAAAACAGGGATTTTCACCTCCAGAAAAAAGCTGGAGGTAAAACAGCCAATTTAGCGCCCAACTCATGATAGGGCCAGCCCTTAAATGCGGCAGTAATACCGTTACCACCGCATTTAAGGGCTACAGCCAAACTCGTGATGAGGCCCTATGTGTTTGTTGTGCGGCGAGCATTAGAAAAATGTGTGTGGATTAGCCCACACATTTTTGGAGGTTGAACTCCCATCATTCCATTTACAAAAAAATCATCCAAAATAAAACCAGGCGAGCACACACTGCCTGTGCGGATGGTCATATCCCTCCCAAAATGGACCACCTAAATCCCAGCAACTGATGTCATAGTTTCCAATGTACTTTGATGGCAATTTCTGACAGACTACTATGTTTTGTTAAAACACATGATGATGGGTTCAGTTTTAGTGCGAGTGAGCCTATATCGTATCCAGGTTATACGCAAGCCTCCAGTTTTACCTCAGTGTCAGAAGATGTCCACTGGGGTGCAGTTGGAGACCACCAACCCAGATGGGTAATATGCTGCAGAAAACAGGACGAGGAAAAAGAGCGCTAGAAAGCACTACCTTCATGCCCCACCAATGAGTAGAGAAGGCTGGGGTTGAGGACATTCTCCTAGCCACGGGGGGAAGAGTTCAAATCAAACACACCTCAGTGTCCGAAGAATTCCTGTACTTGAAGTCAGACACTTCCAATCGACACCCACCTTTCTTCTCGCCTTTGGACACACATGCACAGGATGATCTTCAAATATAGGTACCTTGTATAGTGCCAACAGACTGCAGATTCTGGGCGAAGAGGAGGGGGTAGAAAAGGACTGATAATAGATATGGTAACGGGGTGGTTGTTAGGCAGAATCCTGTGCAGTTCCCTTGGGGAACAAGACTACAGGAGTAAGCAGTAAACCCAATTGGTAGCAGTCTACACCACCCAGATTTACCTGGTAGCTGTGGCTGAGCAGTCAGACTTCTCTCAAGAAGAGTAGGGCAGTATGCAGAGTATACACAATAGGGCCAAAACACAGTAGAGCAAATAAACACTGGCCAGAGCCTTGTATAAAAAGTATATAATTATTTATTTAAAACACACTTATTGGCATATACTAGCACTCTCAATCAAAAGCAAGTTAAAACACGGTCCGGTAAATTATACACACCTCCCTTAATAGTTATCAGACCAGTCAGGGTTAAAACACTACTATTTGTTAGAACAGATGTCAGCGCTTAACCAAGATGGCACTCTGATAATGTAGTTAAAGGGAGAGAAAAAGGCAGAGCAGAAGAATAAAACAGTTCTCAACACTTTTAAGAGTTCAGAGCAAGGGGAGAAAGGCAGGTTATACCGTAGAGCCAAAGTTCATAGGCCAGGCCCACTTTAAATGGAGCAAAGCGAAATGTGCCCAGGATCACACGGTTTAAAGTGCACTGAAAGTCTTTGCAGAGTATTCAAAAGAGGTTGGGGTGATTCAAAAGATATAGTTAGAAGGCCTGGAGCCAACCCAGTTTAGAAGCCAAGGATTTAAGGGTCACCTTTAGCAATCTGTAGAAAGGGAGGCCAGGCAGGACACATTACCTTAAAGAGAAAGGAAGCTCCAGCGGGGGAAGTTGTTCCTGGCAGTGGTTGAAGTTCATGGTTACGACCGGGGGAAGAGAAGATCTCGTCGAGGAGGGGACGTGGAGTCGTTGCACTGCACAGGGATGAAACCAGCTGCGGAGTTCCCGATTAAAAGGTGCGGTCTTTTTATTCGTGGTCAAAAGTGGTGAGCTTGGCTATCCGGCCGCCGGGGTGCTTGGCACGGGCGATTCGACCAAGTGACATCTTTGGAAGCGAAAAAGGGCGAACTGGTTGGTCCTACCAGCTCAAAGGGAGAAGATTCTCCAGCAGATTTTCTCGTCGTTGGAAGAGTGGTGAGTTCGTTGCAACAGGGCTTCACCGGTGGTGACTTCGGTTGCAGGTGGGTCAGCTTCTTCCCTCTTTGGATTCTTAGGTCCTGTGGCGACTTCTGAAGTTCCAGTCCCAAAGGCCCTGCTTTTATGCAGAAAACCCCCCATTCATCAGCCTAGCTGTCAATCACACATGCTAAGTGTTGAGCCAGGTGGCTCACCACTGGGCCATCAGAGTAGAGTGTGGCTTGGGTTGCTAAGGCAAAGCAGTCCCGGGTGCCAATTCCCCCTTCACCCTTCCTGTTGAACCCAGACAGAGTGGCACCATTTGGAGGGCTTCTGTGGAGAAGCCCGCCAAAATAGTGGAACAAAGGGCTCGACCTTGGTCAGAGTTACAGAGACGGACACAAACGCCATTTTAGAATCGAGTTCTGGCAAAAAGACCCAACCGGTGATTTAATATTAAATAAATAAACCGGTGGTATCTTTAACATTGCACCAAGAAGTGGTGCGTTTAAAATCAATGGGAAAATCCCATAGAGAATATTCCGGTGGAATACTTCGCGTGGTAACCACTGCCACCAGCCAGAAACTCAACGAGGGGGGACGGGACAGTGCCCCCTCGAAAACAGACCCAGGGGCAATCCAACTAACCCTTACCAGTACTTCCACAATATGATAGTTTGTACTGGTTCTGTTCACAATTTTTGACTAGTAAAGCCAATGGTGACTTTACATGCCCTGGGAGACAGTAGTCAGTCCCAGGGTATGGAGTCTATGTTTGGGGGTCACTGACACCCCTGTGGTACTGCACTGAGGGTGCTGTGTACCACACATACAGAAAAACAGATGATACCCTATGGAGTAAAAAGAAACCCCATAGCCCATAAGCACATAACAAGTCAAAGACATACCTCAAATCATGTCCAAGAGTGGGAGTAAAAGAGTCTCACTCTTAGCAGGAGAAAAAAACAAACCCCAAAAATCCAGCAAAGCTGCTGGGGGACTCACTAGGTTTGGGAAATTAGCCTTATAAGAGAATTCTCCCTAACAGTGGTCAGAGCCGAAAGACCAGCAGGCAGCTTAGGACTTGCACAATAGGGTATAAACTAGTTTAGTTTACAAGCTATGCGGGCACAGGTCCCGGACTGGACTGAGTGGAGGGGGGGGGGGGGGTAGAGAGGCTTAATTTCAGGCTCGGTTAGAGCCATAGGCTGTCTGCCCATTCCTCACTTCCCTGGGATCTGCTTCCTGTCGGGCACATGGGTCAGATGCTGGGGTCTTAAGTTTGCCCTCTGCTTCGCTCTTGCCTTGGTAGGTGCTCATGCTGACTCTGCCAAGGTGCTGTGTTTGTAGGTGGTCCTTGCCACTGTTGCGCTTGCAAGGTTGGGCTTGCTTTGGACAGTGCCACTCCTATGCAAGATCTCTCTGGGTCCCGTCAGCTTTGCAAATGGACTCTGGGATAGTACTCGACTCCTTGTGCTGCACATGCTCATAATCTCTTTTCCCCCGCTCGCTGCTCCTCTCGCAGGGTCCTTCCACTTTACCCTAGTCTTGATGCTCTCTGCTCACTGGTCTACTTTCTTTCTCCCTCACCAGGTCTTTCCACTCGCTTCCCAATGCTCCACCTCCTCATTTCTCTTTCTTCTTAATCTTGGACCTCCATCTTCTCCACCCTGCTTGTCCACCCTTCTCCTGCCCTAGTCCTCTCCTCTCTGGACCACCTTCTTCATTCCGCATCCCAGCGCCAGCATTGCCTGGTGGCTCTCTTTATAGTTGTGCAGACCCGACTGTCGGGGCCTTGGACTCTGAACCAGGCTCAGCTGAGGCACCACTGAAAGTGAGCGCAGGGATTGCCTGCATGACCTTGGATATCTTTCACAGCTACTTCAAGTCTTTCTGGGGCTCTCGAGGCACAGCGGTGTGAACCGAACCCTGAAGCAGGTGATCCTTCATCTTGGATTTGACATCCCCCAATGGCTTGCCATCACAGGCCTTTGCTTCTGTATCCGCCGGTTTGCTGTGCTGTCTTTGCTGCATCTGGACTCCAAATGGTCTCCCTGCAGGTTCTTGGGTCATCAGAGGGAAGTGAAACCACCGCTGAACACTCGCTGCTGGTTGACAGCAGGACCCTACCCGGCCGGATCCCTCTCGCGTCCTGCAGATCCAGACTGACTCTCTTGAAAAAGATGCAGTTGACAAACACTACTGGCCAAGGTCTACAAAGTGTGGGAGCCCCTCCTCTGAAAACGAATATGGGTCAAACAATTGGTTCTATGGAATGTGTTGCACGTGGAGGGTCTTCAGTGGGATAAGGAGGGGCTTTGTGTAAGTGCAATGGATTTCCCCAAGCGGTCCGTTATTCAAATCAAGACAGATGTGGAATGGCTTTTGGACAACCAGGGTTGTTTCATTCATTTATTTGAAGGGATGGTCAGGGGACAATGGTCACGGAACCAATATCTAATTGTGTTGGAGGCTTCTTGCAGACAAAGGACCCTCCCACCCCCAATCAGTATCATGTGTTTCAGGGAACCTAATTATGGGAACCGGGTGAGTTAAGATGTATTTTGACATTCTGAAGAGTAATTTTGCTTCTGCTTTCTATTAAAGGTTTATGTAGATGGTAGTAATTTGAATTAATTGTGTTGTAGGATTGTTGCAGTCTATAGCCACAGTACTGGTGGCTGCTGTCTGAATTTTGATTTACTTGATTGTCTTTGAATTCTAAAAATGTATAAATATTTCATTGTTACACACCGGCCTGGTTCATGGTACATTGCCACACAGGGTATTTGTTAAGGTGTCTGCCTTCTCAATAAAGAACCCAGGGTTCAAATAAAAATAATAAAGCATTTTTCTTGTACGCCGCATTCATTGTCAGTGGAAAGAGTCCCTGGCTGGAGTGTGCCGCGTTCTAAAACCGTTACAGGAGCCAATACACAACCCTGCCTCTGTCCCACTTCAGGGGTGATTTAGTCTGTAAACGAACCTCCCCTATTGGTTCTAATTGGGATTGAGGTGTGCATAAAAGCATTCATATTTGTTTCAATCCCCCTGGAATATTCATGCGTCACAACGTATTACGCGGCGATCAACCCCATTGAATGCCGCATGTGGATCCAAAAAGGCAGCATACAAAATGTGGCCCTTACCCATAAAAATGTTGCCTCAATAGTTTAATATTAAACCATTCAGATCCATCCCACTCCCGTCCTGAACCCAGTTCAGTGAATCGATTATTTGTCTCCGTGACCCACTAAATCAAACTAAGGCAGCAGAAATCTTACTAGAGGAGTCCGGGAGGGCGGGTGTCTGATAATGCTCAGGTGGATTCCTATCCCCCTTGAAAGTGGGGATGGTAAAGCTTTTACGCCAAGACTCAGGAATGAGGTTTGCTTTAAGAGTATTCAGGTAAACCAGGTAAAGCCACTGTGCCCATAGTTTAGGATTTTGCCTCAGCATTGCATTAGACAGACCATATGGGCCCATGGCCCTTGAGTTTTTACTCTGAACAGTCTTCCTTTCCACATCCCTCATTCCAGCGGTACCTCTTCAGGATGATGGATGCTCGAAGACCAGTGCCACAGCAAATGTCCGTCTATAGAGGGTTCCCTGCCTGCTGTCTGCGACGGGATTAATTTGCTTTGTTCTGCTTCCCTGCCAGGTTGTTTATAATAGCCTGGGAAGGGGTGGCTGATATTTGTACAGGTTGGCACTAACATATTGTCTCCATCCCTCCAATTCATAGGTACTGTATGATATTTAATCCAGTTCCAATGCTTTTGTTCGAGCTTCTTTATATTTCAGTGGCCACCTCTAGTGGCACCGCCTCTTATTTTCAGTGGCCACATCTAGTAACACTGCCTTATATTTTCAGTGGCCACCTCTAGCGACACTGCCTTATATTTTCAGTGGCCACCTCTAGCGACACTGCCTTATATTTTCAGTGGCCACCTCTAGCGACGCTGCCTTATATTTTCAGTGGCCACCTCTAGCGAAGCTGCCTTATATTTTCAGTGGCCACCTCTAGCGACGCTGCCTTATATTTTCAGTGGCCACCTCTAGCGAAGCTGCCTTATATTTTCAGTGGCCACCTCTAGCGACGCTGCCTTATATTTTCAGTGGCCACCTCTAGCGACACTGCCTTTTCTTTAACGCCTCTAAGAGGCTTTCCTTAGAAGGCATTTCCTAATTGCCCTGTCGCAATCCTAACTATGTGCCTTCCTCGTGGAGGCTATGGGACGCTGCTTCACTAGCCATTTCACAGTTGTATTCTAGTTGGGAACAAAAAAACAATTCTACCATATCTTTCTTCTTTGGGGTTGATCATATGATGCATCTTTCAATCCTTACCACACTATATCCAGGGGGAAAAATGTCCAATTGCCTGCCACTAGCCCCACACAAAAATCACTTGCCCTCATGGGAGAAAGAATCGTCTGCATGACAAGTCCAAGGCAAAAACAGACGTGGATGGCTGGAAGCCATGTTTGATATCCTGAAGAAGTCTGGGCAAGTCTCTGTGCACCGTTTCAGTGAACACACTGGACCACTGGGAGCCAGTGACCTGGGTGTACTCTCCGCAAGGACCTGGGTGTACTCTCCGCAAGGACCTGGGTGTACTCTCAGCTAGGATTGGGAGCTGAACCTACAGAGCACTCTGTGCTTATGCAGTAGTTTGCACGTCTCTGAACGCTCCAATCGACTACCACAGCTTAAAACAAAATGGTACTTGCATACTCCAAAGGGGCGTCTAAAATATTAGCTTTTGCAAAGCAAAAAAGGGGAACTTAGCAGGAAACCTGAATCCACTTACCCTCAATGAAGGCACCTAATCAGAATAGTTATGATTGGAGTACAAATGGAATTAACCAAACAGGCCACTCTTGCCCCACCCGTAGTCCATTTCGTCAAGTATTCACCCCTCCTTATAACGAAAAGCACAGGTATTTCAGAAAAATAAAGCAAGCCCCCATTGGACACTCTTCTTGGCCCATTTGATGAAACTGAACAAGTAATAATCCAATTTATGTTACTGGATTTGGAGTCTATCATTTCTTCAAGACTTACAGGCCGATTCATGGAATAATTAGCGCGACGCAAGTGGCCAAAAACGTGCGATTCGCAGTGGAATAGCGAAAATCGCAGAGCAAGTGCGAAAATCGCACGAAAAGCAGGGCACATCAATTCATGGAAGGCCGTGCGCGAGAAAACCATCGGATGTGCGCTAAAAAAGTGCGCGGCGCACGTTGGCGCACAGGCCATCTAACGGCGTGCGCCAGGTCACAGCGAAAATCGCACAGGCCACAGCGAAAATCGCACATAGCACAGCGCACACAACAAAAGTTGGCGGAACACGGGGCGTAACACTCGGAATGGGGAACAACTTGCCAAAATGTGGGCGTCACGGGGGAAGTACAGAGTGCAAGTGCGCGGAATGCCCACACGCTCGCCTACAACCCGTATTCATGGAATCGAATAGGGCAAAAAAGCGCACGGTCAAACCAGCGCACAGGCACAAACACGACTGCCACAAGAAAGCAGGCGGTAGCATCTCTGCGCCTGTAATAAATGTGCGCCAAAAGGTGGGCCAACAAATAGCACCTATATACAGCCATGATGAATGTCCTATACTGTGGCCCTCCAGGACAAATGACGTGCAAAGGGGTACCCACAAACACGGACACCCGCTGACTGAAAAATAACGTGTGCGTGTATTCCGGGGTGCGCGGGAAGTCTCACACGCGATTTGGCAGGGTACATGGGTTTCAGGGGTGCGCGGGAAGTTCCACACGCGATTTGGCCGAGTACGTGCGCGGGAATTTCCACACGCGATTTGTCTGGGTACGTGGATCTCAGGGGTGCGCGGGAAGTCACACACGCGATTTGGCAGGGTACGTGGATTTCAGGGGTGCGCGGGAAGTTCCACACGCGATTTGGCCGGGTACGTGCACGGGAATTTCCACACGCGATTGGGCTGGGTACGTGTATGACGGGTACGCGGGAAATTCTACACGCGATTTGGCTGTGTGCTCCCAGGTATTCCCTGTACACCCTCCACGGCCCCTGCAGGCAGCCGACACCACAGGGGACTACCCTGCACACTTGCTCATGTCACCCAGCACCCCCACCCCCCAGCATCCAGGGGCACCCTCCACCAGGCCCCCACTCATGGCCCCCTGCACCCCCACCCCCCAGCATCCAGGGGCACCCTCCACCAGGCCCCCACTCATATCCAACTCATGTCTCCCACCACCCCCACCCCCCAGCAGTGCAGGGGCACCCTCCACCAGGCCCCCACTCATGTCTCCCACCACCCCCCCCACCGCCCCCAGCAGTGTGGGGCACCCTCCACCAGGCCCCCACTCATGTCTCCCACCACCCCCACCCCCCCAGCAGTGTGGGGCACCCTCCATCAGGCCCCACTCATGTCTCCCACCATCCCCACCCCCCAGCATCCAGGGGCAGCCTCCACCAGGCCCCCACACATGTCTCCCACCACCCCCACCCCCCAGCAGTGCAGGGGCAGCCTCCACCAGGCCCCCACTCATGTCCAACTCATGTCTCCCACCACCCCCACCCCCCAGCAGTGCAGGGGCACCCTCCACCAGGCCCCCACTCATGTCCCCCTGCACCCCCACCCCCCAGCAGTTCAGGGGCACCCTCCACCAGGCCCCCACTCATGTCTGCCACCACCCCACCCCCCCAGCAGTATGGGGCACCCTCCACCAGGCCCCCACTCATGTCTCCCACCACCCCCCAGCATCCAGGGGCACCCTCCACCAGGCCCCCACTCATGTCTCCCACCACCCCCCAGCAGTGCAGGGGCACCCTCCACCAGGCCCCCACCCATGTCTACCACCCACCCCCACCCCCACCCACCATGGGCAGCCTCTGCCAGGCCCCCACTCATGTCTCCCACCACCCCCACCCCCCAGCATCCAGGGGCACCCTCCACCAGGCCCCCACTCATGTCTCCCACCACCCCCACCCCCCCAGCAGTGTGGGGCACCCTCCACCAGGCCCCCGCTCATGTCCAACTCATGTCTCCCACCACCCCCACCCCCCCAGCAGTGTGGGGCACCCTCCACGAGGCCCCCACTCATGTCTCCCACCACCCCCACCCCCCAGCATCCAGGGGCAGCCTCCACCAGGCCCCCACTCATGTCTCCCACCACCCCCACCCCCCAGCAGTGCAGGGGCACCCTCCACCAGGCCCCCACTCATGTCTCCCACCACCCCCACCCCCCAGCATCCAGGGGCACCCTCCACCAGGCCCCCACTCATGTCCAACTCATGTCCCCCTGCACCCCCACCCCCCAGCAGTGCAGGGGCACCCTCCACCAGGCCCCCACTCATGTCCAACTCATGTCCCCCTGCACCCCCACCCCCCAGCAGTGCAGGGGCACCCTCCACCAGGCCCCCACTCATGTCTCCCACCACCCCCACCCCCCAGCAGTGCAGGGGCCGCCTCCACCAGGCCCCCACTCATGTCTCCCACCACCCCCCACCCACCATGGGCAGCCTCCGCCAGGCCCCCACTCATGTCTCCCACCCACCCCCACCCCCCCAGCAGTGTGGGGCAGCCTCCACCAGGCTCCCACCCATGTCTACCACCATCCCCACCCCCCAGCCACCATGGGCAGCCCCCACCAGGCCCCCACCCATGTCTCCCACCACCCCCACCCCCCAGCATCCAGGGGCACCCTCCACCAGGCCCCCACTCATGTCTCCCACCACCCCCACCCCCCCAGCAGTGTGGGGCACCCTCCACCAGGCCCCCACTCATGTCCAACTCATGTCTCCCACCACCCCCACCCCCCAGCAGTGCAGGGGCACCCTCCACCAGGCCCCCACTCATGTCCAACTCATGTCTCCCACCACCCCCACCCCCCAGCATCCAGGGGCAGCCTCCACCAGGCCCCCACTCATGTCTCCCACCACCCCCACCCCCCAGCAGTGCAGGGGCAGCCTCCACCAGGCCCCCACTCATGTCTCCCACCACCCCCACCCCCCAGCAGTGCAGGGGCACCCTCCACCAGGCCCCCACCCATGTCTACCACCACCCCCACCCCCCACCCACCATGGGCAGCCTCCGCCAGGCCCCCACTCATGTCCAACTCATGTCTCCCACCACCCCCACCCCCCACCATCCAGGGGCACCCTCCACCAGGCCCCCACTCATGTCTCTCACCACCCCCACCCCCCACCCCCCCAGCAGTGTGGGGCACCCTCCACCAGGCCCCCACTCATGTCTCCCACCACCCCCACACCCCCAGCAGTGTGGGGCACCCTCCACCAGGCCCCACTCATGTCTCCCACCACCCCCACCCCCCAGCATCCAGGGGCAGCCTCCATCAGGCCCCCACTCATGTCTCCAACCACCCCCACCCCCCAGCAGTGCAGGGGCAGCCTCCACCAGGCCCCCACTCATGTCCAAATCATGTCTCCCACCACCCCCACCCCCCAGCAGTGCAGGGGCAGCCTCCACCAGGCCCCCACTCATGTCCCCCACCACCCCCACCCCCCAGCATCCAGGGGCACCCTCCACCAGGCCCCCACTCATGTCCCACTCATGTCCAACTCATGTCCCCCTGCACCCCCACGCCCCAGCAGTGCAGGGGCACCCTCCACCAGGCCCCCACTCATGTCCAACTCATGTCCCCCTGCACCCCCACCCCCCAGCAGTGCAGGGGCACCCTCCACCAGGCCCCTACTCATGTCTCCGACCACCCCCACCCCCCAGCAGTGCAGGGGCAGCCTCCACCAGGCCCCCACTCATGTCTCCCACCACCCCCACCCCCCACCCACCATGGGCAGCCTCCGCCAGGCCCCCACTCATGTCTCCCACCCACCCCCACCCCCCCAGCAGTGTGGGGCAGCCTCCACCAGGCTCCCACCCATGTCTACCACCATCCCCACCCCCCAGCCACCATGGGCAGCCCCCACCAGGCCCCTACCCATGTCTACCCAGCATCCAGGGGCACCCTCCACCAGGCCCCCACTCATGTCTCCCACCACCCCCACCCCCCCAGCAGTGTGGGGCACCCTCCACCAGGCCCCCACTCATGTCCAACTCATGTCTCCCACCCCCCCCACCCCCCAGCAGTGCAGGGGCACCCTCCACCAGGCCCCCCACTCATGTCTCCCACTACCCCCACCCCCCAGCATCCAGGGGCACCCTCCACCAGGCCCCCACTCATGTCCAACTCATGTCTCCCACCACCCCCACCCCCCCAGCATCCAGGGGCAGCCTCCACCAGGCCCCCACTCATGTCTCCCACCACCCCCACCCCCCAGCAGTGCAGGGGCACCCTCCACCAGGCCCCCACTCATGTCCCCCTGCACCCCCACCCCCCCAGCAGTGTGGGGCACCCTCCACTAGGCCCCCACTCATGTTCCCACCACCCCCACCCCCCAGCATCCAGGGGCACCCTCCACCAGGCCCCCACTCATGTCTCCCACCACCCCGACCCCCCAGCAGTGCAGGGGCACCCTCCGCCAGGCCCCCACCCATGTCTCCCACCACCCCCACCCCCCACCCACCATGAGCAGCCTCCGCCAGGCCCCCACTCATGTCTCCCACCACCCCCACCCCCCAGAATCCAGGGGCACCCTCCACCAGGCCCCCACTCATGTCTCCCACCACCCCCACCCACCATGGGCAGCCTCTGCCAGGCCCCCACTCATGTCTCCCACCACCCCCACCCACCATGGGCACCCTCCACCAGGCCCCCACTCATGTCTCCCACCCACCCCCACCCCCCCAGCAGTGTGGGGCAGCCTCCACCAGGCTCCCACCCATGTCTCCCACCACCCCCCAGCATCCAGGGGCACCCTCCACCAGGCCCCCACTCATGTCTCCCACCCCCCCCGCCCCCCCAGCAGTGTGGGGCACCCTCCACCAGGCCCCCACTCATGTCCAAATCATGTCTCCCACCACCCCCACCCCCCAGCAGTGCAGGGGCTCCCTACACCAGGCCCCCACTCATGTTTCCCACCACCCCCACCCCCCAGCATCCAGGGGCAGCCTCCACCAGGCCCCCACTCATGTCTCCCACCACCCCCACCCCCCCAGCAGTGCAGGGGCAGCCTCCACCAGGCCCCCACTCATGTCCAACTCATGTCTCCCACCACCCCCACCCCCCAGCAGTGCAGGGGCACCCTCCACCAGGCCCCCACTCATGTCTCCCACCACCCCCACCCCCCAGCATCCAGGGGCACCCTCCACCAGGCCCCCACTCATGTCCAACTCATGTCTCCCACCACCCCAACCCCCCAGCATCCAGGGGCACCCTCCACCAGGCCCCCACTCATGTCTCCCACCACCCCCACCCCCCAGCAGTGCAGGGGCACCCTCCACCAGGCCCCCACTCATGTCTCCCACCACCCCCCACCCACCATGGGCAGCCTCCGCCAGGCCCCCACTCATGTCTCCCACCCACCCCCACCCCCCCAGCAGTGTGGGGCAGCCTCCACCAGGCTCCCACCCATGTCTACCACCATCCCCACCCCCCAGCCACCATGGGCAGCCCCCACCAGGCCCCCACCCATGTCTCCCACCACCCCCACCCCCCAGCATCCAGGGGCACCCTCCACCAGGCCCCCACTCATGTCTCCCACCACCCCCACCCCCCAGCAGTGCAGGGGCAGCCTCCACCAGGCCCCCACTCATGTCTCCCACCACCCCCACCCCCCAGCAGTGCAGGGGCAGCCTCCACCAGGCCCCCACTCATGTCTCCCACCACCCCCACCCCCCACCCACCATGGGCAGCCTCTGCCAGGCCCCCACTCATGTCTCCCACCCACCCCCACCCCCCAGCATCCAGGGGCACCCTCCACCAGGCCCCCACTCATGTCTCCCACCACCCCCACCCCCCAGCATCCAGGGGCACCCTCCACCAGGCCCCCACTCATGTCCAACTCATGTCTCCCACCACCCCAACCCCCCAGCATCCAGGGGCACCCTCCACCAGGCCCCCACTCATGTCTCCCACCACCCCCACCCCCCAGCAGTGCAGGGGCACCCTCCACCAGGCCCCCACTCATGTCCCCCTGCACCCAGGTCCTCACAATCCCCAATCATGTGCGTTATGGTCAGCCGCCACAGCCAAAAGGCCCTACCAAGTAACCCATTCACCCATATGGAAATGGAAATTACATGTTACACCCCCATTGTTCATAAAGCAAATGAACCCATGTCCGTCACACACAATGGTTGCAATTGAATGGGAAAACACCCAACATGACATGCATGAAACCAATGAGATGATACCACACAGTGAAGTATGAAAACAAAAATTTGTATTAAAAAAAATTGAATGCAAATGAAACGAAACAAACTACAATGGCAATGAAAAAAAGATAAGCTGCATGTCCGTCCAAAAAAATAAAAAATACAAATCCAAATCCAAAAAAATGTTGTCCAAAGTCACATTAAAAATAAAATCAATCAGAGAGAGAAAAATAAACGCAAAGACCATTGCTCCATGGTGAATAAATTAAAAAAAAAAATAATCAAACAATCCAATGAAGAACTATGTACAAAACATCCAAGGGTCCATGAGCCCAACTGAACAAAGGAAACCTACAAAAAACCCCAACTAAAATGCAACTATATACAAAAAGTGGAGCAGTGTCAGTCGACTCCAAATCATAAGAAGAAACAAAGGAAACCTAAAACTAAAGAACTATATACAAAGGCGGCGGGCAAGTCCAGCGGCTCACTCCGTGGTGTTCCGGGCCAGGGCATCATCAAACTCCTCGTCTATGTCCCGGAGGCGGTCCTGTTCCATGGCCCCGAGGGTCCGCAGGGACGACGCCATATGCTCCTCCAACCCCCTGCGGATTGCCTCGAGGCACTCGGCCCGCCTCAGGGCCCTCCGCATGGAGTTCTCCGCCCTGACCATCGTGAGCCGCGCCTCTTCCGTCCGCCGCCGCTCCGCACCTATCTGCTGGCCCAACCGCAGCCACACGGAAGACACTTCCTGTCCTGGGTCCTCCTGCCCTCCGGCCGATGCCTGCCCCTCCGATGTTGATGGCCCCGAGCCATGATGCCTCCCACGTTGACTCTGCTGCTGCCTCCGACGCAACTGCCTCTGCCAGCACGACGGCATCCAGGCTGATGGAATCCACCGACGCCGTCGTGCACTTGCCCTGCCTGATGATGCCGGCACATCCTCCATATGCTGGGGTACAGTTGCTGTGGTGTCCACCCCTGCTGGACCTCCGACTCCCGACTGTGGCAGGGATGGGATCCCCATCGAGCTGGCTGCATTGGTCAGGGCAGATCCACAGGGGGCCCTGGTGGCATCTGGGCCGGAAGACGGCAAGGAGAACGACCGGCGTATAGCCTCCACAGAGGAGGAGAGGGCCGCCAGATAGGCCGACACATGCAGGAAACCCCCGAACATGGAAGATCCCAATTGGGCCACGTCGGCACGGTGCTCTTCGTGATGACGTGCGTGCTCCTCCCGGGAAGCACGCACGTCATCACGAATTGCACCCGCGCGCATCGCGACCCCAATCAGGACCTTCTCCATACGGCCACGGGTCCCCTCGTCCGCAGGTGGAGGGGAGTCAGGTGACATGGACATCCCCTCTACCTGCGGACGGGCCTGGGACGGGGCATCCCTGCTGGTGCATGGTGGTGCACTCACAGGGTCAGGGACAGCGACATGCACAGGCCCCTCCACGGTGACCTGTGCTGCCCCTGCCCCTGGACTGCACCAGCAGGGATGCCCCAACCAGGCCCCATGTGTGCCTCAGTGGCGGCCTCCTCCTCCTCTGTGGAAACCACCAACCTGGATGGCTCCTCACCGTCTTCCGCCGTAGCAGGCCCCTGTGGGGGCTCAACCACCCCTTCCGCTGCAGCCGTGGGGGCATCCCCGCCGCCTTGCTCCACAGCGCCGTCTCCGCCCTCTTCTTCACTAGCCGCTGCGTAGAGGGAGACATAGAACACAAGCATCAGGGTACTGTTCAATGGTCCCCTAGACAGGAAGCAATAGCAGATGAGTACCACTGTCAAAGTACACTTCCATCATGTCCCTCCACAACACATGGGTCAGTCCAGGCAAAACACACACAGTAACAGGCATGGTGCATGCCATGGACATTTCCATACATGTCCAATGGACTCTTGAAACATACAATGATATGGAACTCACATGCATCATGGGTCATGCCTATCACATGCACACAGTACACCTCAGTCACATCCATCTGGCCTCATACACCCCAAACACAGCGGATACAAGGATACCTAGGCTGCATCAGTGAATCTGTGCATTGTCACACACATGTGTCATGCATCCATGGCATTCACAAGTCACAGACACGCAGGTCAGGCACACAGACATGGCTACCATATATCTACCTGGCATCAGCACCCATCCCTCACCCATCCCTCACCCCCACCCATGTCCAGGAACAGAGACTGTTACAATGGCTGCTTCGGACACTTTTTCATTCAGCGAGGAACAACTTGCTGAAGCGATTCGGGTGCCTTCCTTTTTTGATTCATTAATCCAGACAGTGGGCGAGGAATCAAGTGGAGGCATCACTAGTGAGAGTATACTCAAACTTAGGAAAAAGAAGTTTAGAACGGAAATGCATGGGCACTTACTTACCGAATATTTAAAGAAAAACATCATCCCTCAGGGACTATTGGTAAGGAATGAACCATGCCTGTTCATTGACGACTTAGAGTACAAAACCGCTTTTTCAGGTATAGGTACCAAATGCAGTAGGGATTGGATGTTACTAACCATTAACACTGCTCTTTAAAAAAAGTATTGCAGTTGGCAATGAAATAGACGAGGCGGAAACAGTTTTCGCACTTGACACTACCATCTTGAACATAAAAGAGAAACTGGACCTTATTGACAAACATACAAAGGAATTTATCAAAATAACAACTACTAAAAAAATGGAAAAGCTTAAAAAGGACATCTCCAATTTTTCAAAGGAAAATGCGTATCCATATTTAAGTCCAGACTACACTGGTCCTGGGCAACGGCATGATCCAACTATGGCCAACCAAGGTCAGCAGAACTACAGAAAAAGGGTTACCTTTTCTGACAGTTCTTCAGATGGTAGTGGCTCCTACCCCAACCAAAATTCACGTGGTCAGAGAAACCGGCCGTGGAGCAGGGGCCAATACAGGGGGCGACGTGGACGCCAAAATTGGCAATTTCAACAGTATCCTTCGATGCCCATGTATGCCCCACAAGGCCCATACCCTGGGTTTCCTCCACCTAATCTCCCTTTTCCTCCCACCGATCTAGGGCCCCCGCCCATAGAAAATGTATTCCAAACCAGGAGGAAGGTGTATCGACGTTGAACAGTGTTGGTACTAATCCTTCAGCCGTCTACAACATTTCCAAACGCATACTTTCTACCCAGGAAACTGAGATCCTAGAAAAGGGTTTTTCATTCATTCCTATGAGAAATCCCACTCAGATGGACTTAGAAATAGAACTCAGAAATTTTTTCCGAAAAGTTCGTCTTAAAGATTATTTCGGTTCGAGTAATCCTGAGCCAACAGATGAGGAGAATACTCCATTCCATTTGAAGTCCACATTTACACCGACTTCGCAAATGGTTTCCCCTGAAACTGTTATTTTTGAACGGTCAGTACTCCGAGATTTCCATTCTATCTTCGCTTCTCCTAGTGCTGCCAAACACAATAGGTCATACAATTTTTCTAAACGTGAATGGGAGTGCCTTCAAAATCTCAAAGGAGATCCCTCCATTGTCATTAAGCAGGCTGATAAAGGGGGAGGGGTTGTGGTTTGTGATTCTACGTACTATGACTCCGAGGTGATGAGACAACTTAACAACACCTCCTTTTATTTGAAACTTAGAGGAGACCCGACAGATAGTATACGGGACGAGATCCTTGCCCTGGCTACACGGGCACGTGATATCAACATCTTGAGCCCCAAAGAATTTCAATATCTTACCATTAAAGGCACTAGAGCTCCGCTCTTTTATATCCTTCCGAAAATCCATACGGATAGATTGAATCCACCAGGAAGACCTATAGTTTCTCTATGTGGCTCTATCTTAGAGCCTTTGGGCAAGTATCTCGATTTCTTTCTCAAACCTCTGGCTGCTGAAACTCCGACCTACCTGGCAGACACAACGGATGCCATTGTTCATTTGGAGGGCTTACCTTTCGATACTGCTATCAATTTATTCATCACTCTAGATGTGGAGTCTTTATATTCTAATATTCCACAGTTGGAATCGCTCCCCATAATAAAATTCTTTTTGGACATGAGAAGCGACCCTCAGCAGGTGCCTAGCGAATTCCTCATTGACCTTCTTGAAATTGCACTTACAAAGAACTATTTTCGGTTCAAGGAGGACTTCTTATTACAAGTCAAAGGTACTGCCATGGGAGCCTCATTTGCTCCAAACTATGCTACACTTTTTATGTGGGCTTTTGAGAAGGTCTCCATCTTTGACGAATCTAATCCTTACCTTCAATCTATTATCTTCTATCGTAGATACATAGACGATATTATAATAATTTGGGACAGAACTTCGGGTAACCATGAAACCTTTCTCACATGGATGAATTCGCTGAATGACCATCTTCGCTTCACCATGACTTCTGACAATATGTCAATACCCTTCCTGGACCTTTTATTGAAGGCTAAAGATGGGGCCATTGCAGTGGACTTATACCGCAAACCCACGGATAGAAATACCATCCTTCACTTTGAAAGTTTCCACCCCCAATCCCTTAGAGTCAGCATTCCCTATGGCCAATTTTTACGGGCTAGGCGCAATTGTACTGACAAAAAAGATTTTGCCAAACAGGCCGACATCATTGAAGATCGACTCATGAAACGCGGTTATCCACATCATGTATTGCGTCAATCTCGTAAGAGGGCACGACATCAGCATCGAGAGATTCTTTTGACCAAGAACCCTCGCGAGAAATCTAACCAGTCGAGAATGGTTTGTGCAATGACCTATAACACTCACCATTCGGCCATTAAGAAAGCAATTAACAAGCATTGGCATCTTTTACAGTTGAACCATTCCGATCTGGCCCTTCCCATGTTTGCGTTCAGAAAAGGTAAAAACCTCAAGAGTTGGCTTTCTAAGGCCGATAGGTCCTTGCCTCTGTCAGGTCCTAAAACTATTACTGAGATGTGGGGGATGAACAAAGTCCATGGCCACTTTCCATGTGGCTATTGTTGCCATTGCGGGTCAACCACAGCCACTACAACTGTGAACATCAACAACAGGGTATGGAACCTCAGGGACCATACAACATGTAATTCGAAGAACGTCATATATGCGATTACATGCCCCTGCGACAAGACCTACATAGGCAAGACATCGAGACCTGTGAAACTCAGAATTTCTGAACACAAGTCCAAGATTCGTACGGGCAACCTCACATCTCCCCTTGCACTCCATTTCGTAGAACACCAGCATGATTGCAATGATCTACGTTGGTGGGCGCTAGAACAAATAAGAGGTTTTGACTCTAATACCTCTGCTAATAGACTATCCACTCGAGAAAACTGGTGGATTTATAACACCCAAAGTCATATAGTGGGCCTGAATTCACAGGAAGAGTGGGCTGCCATCACCCACATATCTGTACAAACTTAGAAGACTCACTTTGGCAGCCTAGATTATTTGACTTTCGTTCAGAAGAATTGCTGTTCCTGCCTATAGCACGGAGCTTCTAATTTTGGCTGCATTATAAACCTACTGTGCTATGTTTTCATATACATTTCATAGTCCCTTCTTGAATTCACAGGAAAAGTGGACTGCCACCACCCATACATTTGTACAAACCTAGAAGAACTGTTTTGGTAGTTCAGATTATCTGCGTTTATTTATTTAGAAGATTTGTCGTTTCAGCCTAAAGCATTAAGCTTTTAACTTTTTTTGCATTATAAATGTATTGTGTTACGTTTTCGTACACATTTCATAGCTTTCTCTTTCAGCCTGTGGGTGCTTTTCAGTTTTTTCTTCTTATTTTTAGAATTCTAATGCCTTCTCTTATTATTTGGCGCTTTCATTATTTGAGATTACTGTTGCATTGCCTATTGGGTTCACACTTTATTCCATTGCATTCATTCATTTTATTTAACTTTTGCAACCTAGTTTGTGAGCTTCGAGCGAGCAGTGCAGTTGCCTCGGCCCATTTTGTTCATTTTGCAACTTGGGCTGTGATTTAAGACTCTGCAACACCAGACACGGCTTGCTCATTAAAGCCAGCTGGAAACTGTTTGAGCCTGGCACTGGTGTGCCTTGTGACCCCTCCTCCCCCTCCCCTCCCTTCATTTGGCTATTTAAAGCCGTTCCATCCATGTTCTGTGGGAGAGCTATTGAGGATTCAACGAAGGCGGGATGGTTCGCGCACAGCCTGACGGTGAGTTGGGATGCTGGGCCAGCTATTTGAACATTTAGAAATCGCCTTTGAGCAGTCATTTGCTGCGAACCAGGACTCAATTGGGGGGCCTTTTTGGAGTGCTAATTTAGGCGCCCAATTAATATATTAGGCTTCCAGTGCGGCTGCAGCAGCTAGTAGCACTGACATTCTGCTGGCAGCTATGTCTGCCATTAATCAGCAGGGTACACACCGATCTCGGCTATATGCTGAGAATGATGCTAATTTCCTGCATGTTCACTCTAGCTGCCAAATATGCATTATATTGGTCGCAACTCTTTAGCATCTGCTACTGTAGCGGCTACACTGTCTTTATTATTAATTTTAGCACTGCTTTTATTAGTTTCCTTAGCATTGAAGCAATCTGTTTAACATCATGGGGCGAGCGATGTATTCCATGTTGGAGGACTATTTGTCTCGTAACCCTCTATATTGACTGCTCACACAGCCTCTTTATTTATTTATCTAATTATTTATGTTATCACAGCTATCTGCGCACGAACCATAGCGCGGTGAACAACACTAGACTCCAATAGGACAGATCTTTTCAGATGCCTTATTGTGACTGGTCGACCGTGACATAATTGTGCGATTGAACTCCTATGCTTGTGATCCGTTCCCAATTTAGGTGAGCTCTAATGTTTGGCTTTGCGTTTACCCTTTTTTCTATTGTCACATTAGGAAGGACTGCCGTATGGCGTGCACCCTTGGTTGTTGGTTTTTTGGAGTGGATATCAGCTACTGATGATCCTTCCTGTATTATAATATGTTCCTGTCTCTCCTTTTTGTTTTTCTGCAGTTCTACTTGACTGAGAACTTGCCCTACAGGTCCATACACATTTCCCAGGATGCACATTCGGGAACAAGTGACCAGTTTCAAAGTTGAGATATTGGTAAATTTGATAATTTAATTATTTAACCATGTTATCTCTCATTATTTAGTAAGGAGGTGTTTTTCCGGACAGTGTTCTATGGGGGCGGGGAGGGGGTAATCCTGTTCGTCAATCACAGATCAGTATGTTTTAATCATTATGCCCTCTGTTTTCTTGATTTGATTTAGTTTTGCAGGTCGATACACAATGTATCCTCGGTGTTGTTTTGTTTATGTATTTACTGTTTTGTATTTGTTTTTCCCTCTTTTTTATTTGGTTCTTTTAGGTAAAATTATGGATTCATTTTGCATAATTCTGTATTCCTGTGTGTATTATTGCCTTATTGCTACATTAAAACCTTTAAGTGGCAAATATTCCAACGGGAGTGCGCCGTCCTGAAGAAGATGGGCATCAACCGTGAAACAGCCTAGATGCTCCGCACCATCGAAACTACTTCCTGTGTATATGTCAGACCTAGTGTATATAGTAGGTCATGACAGTACAGTAGTCGACGTATGGCACCCCTTTTTCTAATTAGGAACTACTATTGCCTTGTCCATATATTTTTGGGGTTTTCTCTATATTGTTAAATGCGGCCATAGCCTCTGACCACCAGCCGGGTGACCCTCTTCAGCCGACTTGAGGTTCAGACAGCTTGGCAACATGAAGTTAATACTGACTGAATTTTCAGTCTGGTTTTATATTGGCACTTTGTTTCACTATGCACTTTATTCTACAACAATATGCTGCTATTTAGAGATGAGCTCGTAACAAAATTTAAAATTTAATATGTATGTTTTAACAAATGGAATTTAAATAAAATATTCATGTTTTTCAATTATTGTTTGGTTTATATGGTCTGATCTGTGATTCCGAATTTCGGGGGCCCCTTCTCTCCCCAACCCATTGCCGGTCACCACTTTAACTTGAATTTTGTTTCCGCTGACACACTCTCTGTTCACTACCTGGCATCAGCACCCATCCCTCACCCCCACCCATGTCCAGGAACAGAGACTGGCATGCCCTCATGTGTAAAATCTGCAATGGGCTCCCCATGTCGCATTTAAACACATGCAACAACCATGTGGTTCACACATCACTGGTCGCACATGCATTACCATGATGTCCCTGCACACATACATGCATACATGGCCTATGTCACACATACAGGCAAGTATCAGACAACCAGCACACCGCAACATGCCCTGTCTCACACAGCAATGCTTGGCCACTTACCGCTCAACTCCAGACGGGTCTCCCTCTCAAGGATCTGGGCGTGGAGCGCTGGGCGTACGCGTTCCAGGACCCTCATCTGGATGGAACTCATGCGGCCCCGGCCCCCCTCCACGAGGTGCCGGGCCTTCACGAGGGTCCTGGACCTCAAGTCCTCCCAGCGCTTCTTGATCTTCTGGACGTCGCGGGTTGCCACCCCCTCCGCGTAGATGGCAACCACACAGTCGGCCCAGATCATCTCCCGTCCTTCCTTGCTGGCGCGGGACGATCCAAAGAGGGCATCATACTGCCCCAGGACATGCTCCACCAGGACACCAACTTCGGTGGCAGTGAAGCTGGTGCCCCTCTGCCCCTCTGGCCTGGGGTTGCCACTGGTGCCAGATGTGGAAGTGCCCGACATGGCAACCCCAGAGGCAGGAGTGGGTGGGCAACTGGGTCCTGGGGCTGGGCTGTGGAGCGATGTTATCCCAGTCGGGAGTCTTCAGTTGCAGCAGGGGTGGACACAGCAACTGGACCCCTGCAGATGGCTGATGTGCAGGCACCAAATGGCATGGCACGGTGGCAGCAGGCAGGCAGCAGCAGCAGATGGCACGTGGGAGGCTGCTCGGGGCACTGGGGGCAGTAATTCAGCCTTCTGGGCAGGAGCGTGGTCTTCCGTGTGTTTTCGCGTGGCCAGCTTGATACGGAGTGATTTGGCACGTGAAAATCCTGCACGTCAGCGTGAAATTCGAGGAAAGGCCCTTAGCGCGTAAGCACGTCAGCACGCATACGCGATTCTATTGGACCAAAGGCCCTCAGCGCGTAAGCACGTCTGTGACGTGACCCGCACGGGTGTTTCCCTCATAGCACGTGATGACGGAGCATACGTGGAAAGACTGCACGTCAGAGTGTCATCGCGTGTAATTGGACAAAAGTGCGCGTACACGCGATTGGCCTATGTACGTGTATTTCAGGGGTGCGCGGGCACTTACACACGCAAGTACATCAGCGGACGTGTATTCCGGGGTGCGCGGGAATTTCCACACGCTATTGGCCTGGGTACTGGATTTCAGGGGTGCGCGGGAAGTTTCACACGCGAGTACATCAGCGCACGTGTATTCCGGGGTGCGCGGGAATTTCCACACGCCATTGGCCTGGGTACTGGATTTCAGGGGTGCGCGGGAAGTTTCACACACTCGCCTACAACACGCGCTAAAGAAACACGTACGCCAGTAGGAAGCAGGCATACGTCGACCCGCGATGCATAAATTTGCGCGCAAAAAAAAAAACAAGCTCAGACGCCAGGATGAATATACCGTTCCTAGCAGCAGTGGCCGTGGGCTACCAAAGGAGGAGGAGGATAGTCGGGGCCAGAATATTCACACCCAGAACCAGCCTTTTCGGGATGCCTGATGACCAGGTGTATGGGAGGTACAGGTTTCCACCACACACAATACTGGACCTGGTGAGTGAGTGGGAGGATGACCTCACATCACCCACCCTGTGCTCCCAAGCACTCAGCCCCCTGGAGAAGGTCCTCAATGTACTGCACTTCTTAGCCACTGGATCATTTCAGCGGACAAGTGCCATAGTGGGTGGGGTGTCACAGGCCACGCAGTCATGCTGCCTACACCAGGTCTTGAACATCATCACTGCACGCCCATCAGTCCGCAGGCACAATACCTGCCCAGAACACATGCAGAAAGGCATGCTGCCGCCCTGGATTTTTACGGTGTGGCACGATTCCCCAAAGTGCTAGGTGCCATCGACTGCACCCATGTGGCTCTACGTCCCCCCAGGGCATCTGAGCACATCTATAGGAACCGCAAGCACTATCATTCCATCAACGTGCAGGTAGTATGTAATGCCAAGGGAATCATCACCTCAGTATATGCCAACTATCCCGGGTCCACCCACGACAGCTTCATTTACCGAATGTCCACCCTAAGCCGGGACCTAGAAGCTGGGCGGCATGGCGATACATGGCTGCTTGGTGAGTATGAATGCCACTGCACATGCATGCATGTCAGATACTGAGCAAGGTCACAACCCCACCAATGATACCAATCACCACCTCCACAGGGGACAGTGCCTACCCTCTCAGCCCCCACATGATGACGCCAATTCGGAACCCCACCACGCCACCCGAGGTAAGATATAACACAGCCCACATTGCAACCCGGGGCATAGTGGAGCGCACATTCGGAGTGCTTAAGTCACGCTTTCGCTCCCTTGACCGTTCTGGCGGGCAGCTGTTATACGCTCCCCCAGTAGTGTGCAGGATCATAGTGGCAGCATGTGTCCTGCACAACGTTGCAACACGCCGGGGCCTGCCTGTGGACATGGTGGTGCCCCCACATCCCCAACCACATGCACGCCCGCTGCGCATGGGAGGGGAAAGGGCACGGGGGGAGGCAGCCCGTACACAGCTAGTGGCTAATTACTTCACATAGGAATCACACCCCTGTGGAGTGCACACTGCCCTGGCACATACCATCTGACAATCAATGATGACTCAACCTGACACTGATCCTGAATGTCTGGAGAATCAACCGTCAAAACCATATCAGCCTGAGATTGTTCACCTGGAAGTGTTACAATGTGTGCATCCCTACCTACACAGACACCACCAATGCAGTTTCGTGAAAAAACACATTCATGCAGCTAAAATGAACACCCACTTGCAAAATGCAACATGAGGACAGGGCCATGTCACCCAACCCATCCCCAGCAACGCCACACGACACACCGTGCCATGTCATGCTATGTGCAGGTAAACAAAGTAATCCCCACAACATGACACAAGTGTCACAATGTACAGTGTCCCTAATTGAAACTCGCGACACCTGAAATGCTCACAGTAATGCAGGACCAACAACACACTTGAGCAGGTATTTTGCAAAAACACTTATCTACTGACCCTCAAAACTACCATTAACATGAAATTACGAATGTAAGGAATTAGTAGTCTCACCACCTGGAAATGCCTGCACTCCCACCACTTCCAACTGTATGGTGTTGCCACCATGTAGAGTAGTAGGTGCACTGCTGCCAACATGGACCCCATCTCCAATGTAGAGGGCCTTGTGTAGACATGAGGAAAGGACCTGCAAATTAGGAGGTAGACACGGATGATGAGTTACACATCAATGCAACATGCAGTGTACAACACAACAGCAATATGCACTAGGAATGTATACACAGTGTTGACTAGACTGTGCACACATTTAGTGGGAGTCCAATGTCACCATGTACGTCAATGTCACTTGGGCACACCCTTTGCAAGCCCATGGAAACGGGAAGCAGGAGGGGTGTGTGTGACATAAACCCAAGCATCTGAACCAAATACATGACAAGCCTGCATGTGCCCAGCCACAATGCAGCGTATGCCCACGGGAGCCACACAAGGCAACACATTGTCCCAAAAAAAAAAAAATGTTTTAAAAAAAAAAAACAAAAAAAAAAAATCAAAAATGGCCATTAATGGGCCCGGGGGGGGGGGGGTTGGGGAGGCCACCCAGGAGGTCCGAGGACAGGGTGCACACCAAAACCCACCTGTGTGGATCTTGCGAAAAAAAAACACCTCCATGGGCTCATGGCTGTCACGATCCCTCATCATGTGGTCCCCAAGGTACTCCCCCATCCCCCGTCTCGCCCTTCCCTCTCTTCCCCCCTTCCCCGGGACTCACGTGGACTCTCACACGTCTTGCGAGCGCACCCGCTCCTGGTCCGTAACAGGACGGCTGTCAAGTTACGGCCGTTTCTACATTGGCAATTGCCTTGGCGCCTAGAATCGCGAAGGGCTAGCCCTGAGCTTCCGCGTTGCGGGACTGTAAGGTCACGTGATGCTCTTGCCCGATCACGTGACCCAGCCGCGCATCACGTGACCAGAAGCGCGAGTACTTAAACTCGGAAACCCGGGTACTCGTTGCTTCACAGCTGTGCTCTGCATTCTGTTTGGCGTTACGAACCTTGAATCACCTTTGGATCACTCACGGAATCGACCTGGCTTGCTTTACTGGACTCTTCTTGGATTTGCCCCTTTGGATTTGTTTGCACAGTGATACACGGCTCTCGACCACGGACTGTTATTGGACTGCCTCCTGGATCACCCTCTTGTACCTTGGCTCTTTGGACTTCTTGCCTCACAGCTCCACAGCTCCTGCTAACAGGTGAACTACTGAGAATTACTCCTCTTGGGGTACCTCCGTCCACGTGGGTCCCGGACCTCTCCACTAGGTTCACTACCTCTTCCTTGACCCTGATTGGTAAGACCTTTCCGTTTTTCCTAAACACTGCGGTTACTGTTTCTTGCTTGGTACTTAATCCGCATTTTCTTGCAGCAGTGTGGTGTCCCAGAGGTTCGCGGTCCCGGACTTGAACATCTTCGCCTGTGGCCTCAACGGCTGCACAGAGAGTGGCTTTAAGTTCTCTCTGTGCGGCATTTGGGGACGGAGGCCTCTTCTGCCTACACGACACTCAAGTCTCAACAATGGCCCACACGGCTACCCTATTGTGGGAGTATCACTGCTGTCGCTATTATCACCCTGTGCAGCTGCATCCGGAGGTGGTTGCACTATGGGAGGCAGCCCACGCAAGGCCCTAGTCTGTTCCTCCATGGCTGCAAGCATGTGGGTGTGGTAGGTCTCGTTCTGGAGGATGAGTGTGCGGAGGTCCCCATGCAACAACTCACAGGATGCCCGGACCTCCGCCCTAGTTGCCTGCATCTCAGCTGAGAGCGTACGGGTGAGACGCTCCAGCTGCTGTTCTGTCCTTCGGTTTGTTAAAGCCTCAAGCTCAACAAGAGTCGTCCTGAGGTGAAGGAGTTCCAGCCTCAGGGCTTCCCTGTGGCCCTGGGACTCTATGGAGATGGCTTCCTGCAGAGTCGCCAGTGCCGCCCGCCTGTCCCTGTTGGACGCCAACATGTCCTCCCTGTGTGACTGGCAGATGGAGTCGGTTGCCTGCTGTAGTCGCTCCATCAGCCTTTCGGGGGGGACAATGGAAGTGGCCACCCTATCCATGGCCTGAGCCATCATCTCTGATGATGCTGCCTGTTGGGTTGCCATACCGTAAATGGATTGCTCCCATGCGGTATTTCCAGGTGGCGTACGGCCACCACGTCGGCGGGCACCACACCTGTCTGGGGCAAGGCGAACTGCGCCTTGCTGTGCCGGCACTGCCTGAGGCTGCAGGACTGCATTCCCCCTCTGATCTGCTGGCCCAGGAACAGGATCAGATGTCGCGGAGTGTGACCCTGCATCCGTAACCACCAAAGGCGTAGCTGCCAACACCGACATCCCCATTGAGGGTTCTGACCCTGGTGCAGGTGGGTGGGACAGAACAGAATCCCTCCCAGGAACACTCACCTGCGACGGCACGTAGGTCTCATCATCCGAATCAACACCTGAGTACAGCTCGGGGGAGGTGCAGCCAGAGACACCCCTTGAAAGCACGACCTGCAGCAGTTGTGGGTTCTCACCCACCACCACACCACGTCCCTCACTGGTGGTCGGTCAGCCCTCGGACCCCTCCTGGGTCTGCACAATCTCCACAACCCCAGCAGTATCAGGTGCGTCTTCCCCTGCAAAGACATAAAAGCAAACAAATGGAAACAGGCCTTAGCACCATGGCACACGAGGGCTGAGAAGCAACAGAACCAGTACTTGATTGACACATGTCCCACATGACTAAAACCCTCCCATGCATGCACCCTCACTGCGTATGAAGGGGAGGCAAATGGCACACATTGATGACACCAAGATGGAAGATGAACACATTTGCTGCATGCTGCCTAGCAGTGGCATCACACATTGGCCTGTGATTGCCAGGTGAAATACACATGCCATCACACAGATGGCATGTACCATTGCTATTGAGTGAAGATGGAGAGGAGGGCAGCACTTATTCATTCAGTCAGGTTCCCTCATGTAATAGCTTTTCTAATTCAAACAGGTCTGATTTTTCACCTGGAGCTGCCAGTCCAAAATGGTCCGATTGCACAGGGACATGTCTAAACAAATGATATCCAGGTAACAAAGTCACTCCACTTTACCATAGCCATGTCAGACATGTGACTAGAGGACTGAGAAATGCCTAGTAAAAGTGGTGGAATGCAAACAATCTGCCTGAATGAACAGTGAAAAATAAGCAACAATGTTGGTGCAAGGTGACACTTCAAGGGCAACTGGCGTGCTGTTGGGCTATATGTCTACTGTTGGCAGAAGGGATACTGCTATGGCCAAATGCTGCTGCGCAGAATGTATTGCATGAAGCACATGGGTGACCCAAACGTCTCAGGCGTACACACCCTCACCTGGCACACAAACAGAAGCCCTCACACACACCATGCACATGGATGACACACACATGCATGTGCACTCACCGGACAATGCCTCATAATCAGGCAGATCTCCCACGCGTTGGATCTGTTCCTCCGTGACGTAGGTCCCAGCGACTGACTCATGTGGAGTGAGTTCCATGTCTTCTACTGGAGACCCATCTCCAGTCACTAGAGTTGCGGCATGACTTGAGGCCAGCTTATTCTTTGCCCTGCGCTTTAGGTCATTCCAGCGCTTATAGCAATCATTGGCTGTGCGCCTCACGATTCCAAGGGCACTTACGATGTCCGCAACGGTCTGCCAGTGTGCCTGGCGTTGTGCAGTTGTGGTCTTGGATCCTGCAACAATGACCATCTCGTTATCATGTGCGGACACATACTCGACAAGTGCATTCAGTTCGGCATCCGTGAAGCTGGGCTTCCTCGACGGGCCGGACTGTGTAGCCGTGTCTGGGGCATCAGCCTGTGCCGGATGAGCACTCTTCCTCTTCCGCTTGGAAGGTGGTGGTGATCCTGAGTGTCCTACGCCGCTCTGGACACTAGGGGCAGGAGCCCTGGTGGACTCTGTATCAGGAGTGTGGGATTGCACACTCAGCATGGGAGTTGGTGCAGGCATTGGCTCAAGTGTAATGGTGTCAGGGGGAATGTCAGCAGGATGGACTAGGACCGACACTGTCCTGGCTAGGTGTGTGAGAGTTGGGGTGGATGGAGCCGCAGCTGCCCCTGCAGCCTCTCCGCCCTGCCTCCTTGGTGCAGTAGATGACCTTGCTGGCCCAGATGCACGTGGCATGGTGACATCAACGTGCACCAGCGCACGTATCATAGGCCTGCTGACCTGGAAGTCAGCATGGAGTCAGCCAGGTCTGGTGCCACAATGGGCTGGTCCAACAAGGGCTGAGCATGGATGGTGTCAGCCACATCAGCCTCAACACGGGGGGGGGGGGGGATTATGGGTGCCCTTGACTGGTCCTCCACACATGGGGGGACAGGGTCACCCTGCAAGTAACGACCACGTCCCCTACCGGATCCACCACGGCCACTACTTGTGGCTCGTCCACCTTTGCCACCCTTACGGATTCCTCGCCTCCCAACCATGGCACTGATGTTAATGTGCGTATGGGAGTGGCTGTAAATTATTGTCCTGGGCAATTGGGGGTCAAAGGGGTTGGGTACCAGATGGTAATTGTACCCTAGTGCTCTAGCAAGGCTGAATGTGACCCCTGGGGAAAGATGACGGGTCACGCAACGCACAGGAAGCCCAAAAAAGGGAGATGACGTGCACGCAACCCCTCCTAGACCACGTGTGCGGAAAAAAAAACCTGCACTACGCTGTGGCACTCAGTAACACAAGAATGAACGTATGCGTGTCACACGCAGCCTAGAATGACCTCTGAAGGGGTAGGCTACACACGGGGCAAGCACAGATGTTAGATACGTGCTTGACTCACGGTCTGCCAGGAAAAAGAGCGTGAAAAAGAAGCGCGTTTGGTTGGCAACACCCCCGCCAAAAGAAGATTTGTACGCTGTCTGAGGAGACAGGACAACAGTAGAAGGGAACACCGTTTGAGGGAACAGGCCCAGGAAAACCAGAAAAAGAGAAAAAAGAGAAAAAGCTGTCAGAGGTAACAGGGAGTACGAACTTGAAACGCCGTGAAGTAAATCGCGTGTGAAACGACAAGAAGTACAGAATTCACCCACTCGCTCTCCACGAAAAGCACGTACAAGGAAATGGTGTTCTACACGTACCTTTTATGCAGGCCCACACATCCAGCGTCACTTACGCGGCGTGTACGCGCTAGGGCCATTTCCACCAATTACACGCTTTCTCACTTCTGCGTGTAGGGCCATTTCCACCAATTACATGCTTTGTCACTGCCGCGTGTAGGCGCTAAGGCCATTTCCACCAATTACACGCTTTGTCACTTCTGCGTGTAGGGCCATTTCCACCAATTACACGCTTTGTCACTGCCGCGTGTACGCGCTAAGGCCGTTTCCACCAATTGCACGCTTTGTCACTTCCGTGTGTATGCGCTAAGGCCATTTCCACCAATTACACGCTTTGACACTCGGATGTGTCTTTCATTTTTTTAACACGCAACATTTCCAACGTGTGCCCTATTCAACGTGCACGTGACTTCATAGACGCGCATACGCTGGTGACGCGTTTACGCGCTAAGGGCCTTTCCTCGAATTACACGCAGACGTGTTGGATTTTCACGTGCAAAATCACTCCGTATCAAGCTGGCCACGCGTTCACACACGGAAGACCACGCTCCTGCCAAGAAGGCCAAATTACTGCCCCCCAGAGCCCTGAGCACGCTCCCACCTGCCATCTGCTGCTGCCTGACTGCCTGCTGCCCGCGTGCCCTGCCATTTGCTGCCTGCACATCAGCCAGGGGTGCTGTTGCTGTGACAACCCCTGCTGGAACCGAAGACTCCCGACTGCTTTTCCATCGCCCCACAGCCCAGCCCCGGGACCCAGTTGCCCACCCACTCCTGCCTCTGGGGTTGCCATGTCGGGCACTGCAACATCTGGCACCAGTGGCAACCCCCGGCCAAGGAGGCAGAGGGGCACCAGCTTCACTGCCACCGAAGTTGGTGTCCTGGTGGAGCATGTCCTGGGGCAGTATGATGCCCTCTTCGGAAGGTTGCGCGCCGACAAGGAAGGACGGACTCGGATCTGGATGGACATCGTGACTGCCATTAACGCGGAGGAGGTGGCAGTCTGCGACTACGAACGTGTCAGGAAGCGCTGGGAGGACTTTAGGTCCAGGACCCTCAACAAGGCCCGGCGCCTCCTGAAGGCAGCGGATGCTAAGGGGCGCCGGGGCCACTTGTCGGAAGATCAGATGAGGGTCCTGGAACGCATATCCCCAGCGCTCCACATCCAGGTCCTTGAGAAGCAGACCGGTCTGGAGTCGAGCGGTAAGTGTACATGCATACTGATTGTAAGCTGAGCGTGTGGTGGTGTGCCAGGAGTGTGCAGGTTGAACATGTATTTTTATGTGGCCAAGTAGGGGGGGTGTACAGGGCCGTGAGGGTGACACATGCGAGGGGTCTCATGTGTGACACATGGATGGTGCTTGTGTGTGTGGGCTTGCATGGCACAGGATGTGGAGGAATGATTGTCAGGTGTGACATGGATGTCGATCAAAACACTGCGACAGTTGGCGGAGGTGTACACATGCATGCAAGTTTGGTGTTGTGTGTGCATGTGTAGTGTACTCCCTATGTTGCATGTGATGTGTGTATGACCTTTGGCTGCTCATGCTGTTGTATGTGAATGGATGGTGCTGGCTGTTGCAATATGGCTGTGGTATGGCTCATGTGTGCAAGTTGAAATGACATGTGTGTTGGGGATTGTGATGCCATGTCTGAGGTTTGCCAATGCCACTCATGTATGACTGTCATGTGTGTATGAGTCCATTGGACAGGGCCCTGATGCCTGTGTTTTCTTTCTCCCTGTCTGCAGCGTCAACTGATGAAGAGGGCGGAGAAGGTGCTGTGGAGCACAGCGGTAGGGGTCGCACCACCAGCCAGAGACGCAAGGCCCGGATCCCCTCCCAGGTTGTGATCTCGTCGGGGAGTGAGGAGTCCGGTGCCGCGTCCCAGCCCGCAGCTGCCGAGGGGAGGTCCAAGAGGCGGAGGTTGGAGTTGGACTCCTCGGCAGCAGAAGGGGCAGCTGGGACCCCACAGGGCCCAACGGAGGAAGATGGCACGGAGTCATCCAGGTTGGTGGGGGGGTTTGGTGGAGGAGGAGGCCGTGCAAGCGACAGTGGCGGGGTCTGGAGGTGGGGATTCCACTGGTGCAGGATCAGGGACAGGAGGCAGCACAGGCCGCCGCGGAGGTGCCTGTGTGCAATCCTGTCCCTGCTCCTGTCACTGCATCATCTTGCACCAGCGGGGATGCCTACCTCCAGACCCGTTCTCAGGGAGAGGATTGGCTTACAACACCTGGCCTTCCTCTCCCTGCGGATGTGGCTATCCTGCACCAGGTTGAGCCTGTCCAGGGTGGGGTGGAGTTGCGTCAACGGGCCATGCGAGCTGACCTGCAGTCTTTTCATGATGAGTCTGCACGTCTTCTCGCATGGCTCGTTGACCGCGTTGACCCACTGGGACAGCTCACCAGGGCTGGATTCCTCCGTTTCCTGGACCTTGTTCCGCCCCCCTTCTCCACAGAACCCCCTATGCCCCAGTCGTCCTCCATGCCATCTTCCCACCCATGTGTCACCTGGGTGCCCTGTGGAGCTGCCTCCGACCGTGCGGCCAGGCTGGTGGACAACAGATCCCTGCCACAGTCGGGAGTCGGACGTCCAGCAGGGGTGGCCACATCAACGACTGCACCCCAGCTGGAGGAGGATGTGCAGGCACCATCGGACAGGGCACATGGACAGCAGCAGCTGCAGCAGCAGAAGGCTGTAGGTGGGAGCCACGATAGCTCGGGGCCTTCAACATTGGAGGGGCAGGCATCGGCCGGAGGGCAGGAGGACCCTGGACGGGAAGTGTCTTCCGTGTGGCAGCGGTTGGGCCACGCCATAGATGCGGAGCGGCGGCAGGCGGAAGAGGCGCGGCTCACGATGGTCAGGGCGGAGAACTCCATGCGGAAGGCCCTGAGGCGGGCCGAGTGCCTCGAGGCAATCCGCAGGGAGTTGAAGGTGAACATGTCAGCGTCCCTGCGGACCCTCGGGGCCATGGAACAGGACCGCCTCCGGGACATAGACGAGGAGTTCGATGATGCCCTGGCCCGGAACACCACTAAGTGAGCCGCTGGACTGGCCCGCCGCCATTGTATATAGTTATTTAGTGATAGGTTTCCTTTGTAGTTTATTTTTATTTGGAGTCGACGGACACTGCTCCACCTTTTGTATATAGTTCCATTTTAGATAGGTTTTTTGGTAGGTTTCATTTCTTCTCTTGGGATGATGGACCCTGAATACTTTGTACATAGTTGGACTTTGGATTTGGATATTTGTTTTACTATGAATATTTTTTCCCATGGAGCAATGGTTTTCTATTTCTTTTTTCCCTTCATTTCCTTTTCATGGACTTGAACTTGGAAGATATTTTTTTGGATTATCATTTATTGATTTTAATTTGAAAAGGGACAGCCAGCTTAATTTTGTTATTTTTTTACTTGTGTATTTTGGTTAATTTTGATTGCCATTGCTGTTGTTTTTAATACATTATTTGAACTTTTTCATTCTTCAATGAGTGGTTTCATCTCATTGTTTTCATGCATGTCATGATATGGGTTTTCAGGTTCACTTGCAACCATTGTGTGTGTGTGAGACACGTGTTGATTTACATTGTTTCCATTGGAGTAGTATCATGGGCACATGTAATACTTGGTTGTGTCTTTGGGCTGTGGTGGCTGGCTATGAGGCACATGCTTGAGGATTGTCAGGGCCTGTGGGCAGGGGGACATGAGTGGGGGCCTGGTGGAGGCTGCCCCTGTATGCTGGGGGGTGGGGGTGGTGGGAGACATGAGTGGGGGCCTGGTGGAGGCTGCCCCTGGTGGCTGGGGGTGCAGGGGGACATGAGTGGGTGCCTGGTGGAGGGTGCCCCTGGATGCTGGGGGGTGGGGGTGGTGGGAGACATGAGTGGGGGCCTGGTGGAGGCTGCCTCTGGTGGCTGGGGGTGGGGGTGGTGGGAGACATGGGTGGGAGCCTGGTGGAGGCTGCCCCACACTGCTGGGGGGGTAGGGGTGGTGGGAGACATGAGTGGGGGCCTGGTGGAGGGTGCCCCTGGATGCTGGGGGGTGGGGGTGGTGGGAGACATGAGTGGGGGCCTGGTGGAGGGTGCCCCTGCACTGCTGGGGGGTGGGGGTGGTGGGAGACATGAGTTGGACATGAGTGGGGCCCTGGTGGTGCTGCCCCTGCACTGCTGGGGGGTGGGGGGGGACATGAGTGGGTGCCTGGTGGAGGGTGCCCCTGGATGCTGGGGGGTGGGGGTTGTGGGAGACATGAGTGGGGGCCTGGTGGAGGCTGCCCCTGGATGCTGGGGGTGGGGGTGGTGGGAGACATGAGTGGGGGCCTGGTGGAGGCTGCCCCTGCACTGCTGGGGGATGGGGGTGGTGGGAGACATGAGTTGGACATGAGTGGGGGCCTGGTGGAGGGTGCCCCTGGATGCTGGGGGGTGGGGGTGGTGGGAGACATGAGTGGGGGCCTGGTGGAGGCTGCCCCTGGTGGCTGGGGGGTGGGGGTGCAGGGGGACATGAGTGGGTGCCTGGTGGAGGGTGCCCCTGGATGCTGGGGGGTGGGGGTGGTGGGAGACATGAGTGGGGGCCTGGTGGAGGCTGCCCCTGGTGGCGGTGGGAGACATGGGTGGGAGCCTGGTGGAGGCTGCCCCACACTGCTGGGGGGTGGGGGTGGTGGGAGACATGAGTGGGGGCCTGGTGGAGGGTGCCCCTGGATGCTGGGGGGTGGGGGTGGTGGGAGACATGAGTGGGGGCCTGGTGGAGGGTGCCCCTGCACTGCTGGGGGGTGGGGGTGGTGGTAGACATGGGTGGGGGCCTGGTGGAGGGTGCCCCACAGTGCTGGGGGGTGGGGTGGTGGGAGACATGAGTGGGGGCCTGGTGGAGGCTGCCCCTGGTGGCTGGGGGGTGGGAGACATGAGTGGGGGCCTGGTGGAGGCTGCCCCTGGTGGCTGGGGGTGGTGGGAGACATGAGTGGGGGCCTGGTGGAAGGTGCACCTGCACTGCTGGGGGGTGGGGTGCAGGGGGACATGAGTGGGGGCCTGGTGGAGGGTGCCCCTGCACTGCTGGGGGGTGGGGGTGCAGGGGGACATGAGTGGGTGCCTGGTGGAGGGTGCCCCTGGATGCTGGGGGGTGGGGGTGGTGGGAGACATGAGTGGGGGCCTGGCGGAGGCTGCCCATGGTGGGTGGGGGGTGGGAGACATGGGTGGGGGCCTGGTGGAGGGTGCCCCTGCACTGCTGGGGGGTGGGGGTGGTGGGAGACATGAGTGGGGGCCTGGTGGAGGGTGCCCCTGGATGCTGGGGGGTGGGGGTGGTGGGAGACATGAGTGGGGGCCTGGTGGAGGGTGCCCCTGCACTGCTGGGGGGTGGGGGTGCAGGGGGACATGAGTGGGTGCCTGGTGGAGGGTGCCCCTGCACTGCTGGGGGGTGGGGGTGCAGGGGGACATGAGTGGGTGCCTGGTGGAGGGTGCCCCTGGATGCTGGGGGGTGGGGGTGGTGGGAGACATGAGCGGGGGCCTGGTGGAGGCTGCCCCTGGATGCTGGGGGGTGGGGGGAGACATGAGTGGGGGCCTGGTGGAGGCTGCCCCTGGTGGCTGGGGGGTAGGGGTGGTGGGAGACATGAGTGGGGGCCTGGTGGAGGCTGCCCCTGCACTGCTGGGGGGGTGGGGGTGATAGGGGACATGAGTGGGGGCCTGGTGGAGGCTGCCCCTGGTGGCTGGGGGGTGGGGGTGATAGGGGACATGAGTGGGGGCCTGGTGGAGGGTGCCCCATGACTGCTGGGGGGTGGGGGTGCAAGGGGACATGAGTGGGGGCCTGGTGGAGGCTGCCCCATGACTGCTGGGGGGTGGGGGTGCAAGGGGACATGAGTGGGGGCCTGGTGGAGGGTGGCCCAAAGTGCTGGGGGGTGGGGGTGCTGGGGGACATGAGCAGGTGTGCAGGGTAGTCCCCTGTTTTGTGGGCTGCCTGCAGGGGCCGTGGAGGGTGTACAGGGAACACCTGTGAGGACCTACCCAGCCTAATCGCGTGTGTAACTTCCCGCGCACCCCTGTAATACACGTACCCAGCCAAATCGCGTGTGATAATTCCCGCGCACCCCTGTAATACACGTACCTGGCCAAATCGCGTGTGATAATTCCCGCGCACCCCTGTAATACACGTACCCAGCCAAATCACGTGTAAAACTTCCCGCGTACCCCTGTAATACACGTACCCAGCCAAATCGCGTGTGATAATTCCCACGTACCCCTGTAATACACGTACCCTGGCTAATCGCGTGTAAAACTTCCCACGTACCCCTGTAATACACGTACCCTGGCTAATTGCGTGTAAAACTTCCCGCGTACCCCTGATATAAACGTTACCCGCTTTGCGTTCCTTGTTTGGCAGCCCTGTAAACTGGTCCAGGGTTAGTGCAGCCCTTTGCGATGATTTAGCGATTTTGATGGCTTTTCCTTTGCGCGAGGGCGTTCTTGGGGGCGTTACTGGCGCTGCTGCAGGGTCGCTGCGATACTCTGCGCCACGGCTGGTTTGGGAGCCTAAAATCCATGAATACGCTGTGCGCGGAAATCGGTTTTAGCGCACGCGCCTGGCGCAGACAATCGCACGCGGACACTCTGCGCCAGCCGCTTGCGACACTTTTCTGCGAAATTCTATGAATTACCCTGTTAATCGAGAAACATTCTTCTTACACCAGCATCACACCCCAATGATCGTAAAGAGTCGGCCTCCTTCAAGATTAGACTTGCCACCATTCTAGTGCTAAAATAGACTTCTTCCAGACCTGTCGGCAGAGGAGAAACAAAATGACCATCATCAGCGGATAGCACAGTCCTCAAAGCTTGAGTCGTTGCTAGAACTTCACACGGTTGATCTTAGTATCCATTCACCTGAAGCTCTAGAAATGCGTTCAGTAACTGGAGCCTGGGATTGTTGAGAATACTTTCCTTTACCCGCTTCTTTCACGGTTCAAAAGGATCCGACCTGTATTTGCATTTTGGGTGAAACGTTCAAAGTATCAACAAAAGTGGGGCAATCGTCAACCAACCTACGGTCATCATTTCCTAGGATAACCCCCTCCCAAACCACCTCCAAGTCCTCGACCCCACCTGAACCAAGAGCCCAGGAGAGTCTTGACCTTCCTGTAAAGATGGACACACTCCTTGGCCTTCATCTTGCAGGTCCTTCAGAAGCAATGGCAAAATAGACTGATCCTCCATCGTTGACTTAAGACTCCTAGGGGCTTCGTTTCGTTATTCCCTGCAGTAGTTCTTCGGGTGTCCATTGTTATTCCATGACCTGTCGCAATCCCCCTCTCCTCTCAAGGATTTCCTAGAGCAGCATTTGGTCTTGCATTTCTTTTTTTGGGGCTTTGATTTTGCATCTTTCTTGCCTTGAAGAGGTCCGCTGAGGACGCTGCCCCCTGCTGTTGCATGTATGTTTTGTCCTCAGACTGCTTTAGATTTACGCGGCTCTCCATCAACTCTAGGTTTAATCCATACTTTAGGAGTCCAAGATCTTAATGATTGTCTGTTGCGACTCAGATTGTTTATTCTGCTTCTCAGTTTCATTGTCTCGGGAGGATAGCTCAGGGGCAACGGGCTCCCCTTGGAAGCAAGACGACACGGAGAAACACAGTTTCGATCCCCGGGTCCATGCTTCTAAACCTCTGGGCATTAAGAGCATTATAATTTAGCTATCATATTATATCATATCATAGTAAGTAGAATAGTTGAGTAGAGAGTTTTCCGTACTCTAAGTATCCTTACGGCCATTGGAAATAGATACATGGCTCTGCCTTTGTATGTCTGTAGGTCCCCTGCAGTTTATGGTACGCTATCAATTCAGTTAGTGGCAATGTGATAGGTTCAATAGCTTCCGTAATCTGATCATACAACCGCACAAGGATTTCCACGCGAGGTGTAAAGCTTAGAGCGAGGTGGTATCGCCAAGCAACACCGAATGCGTTGTCGATCTATTGAAATCTGCTCCCATCAATCTTCCTTTCTCCCTAACATGGGGCAATGCCAAGAAGCCTCCTCCCTTTGAACAGAACCATCCATCCTGGTTGTGTGAGAAATGTATAATTGTGGTGTGTTAGATAGTGAACTCGTGTCATGGCCACACGTTTTATCCCCCACACTCTGATGCAGCAGTGTCCCTGCCTCGTTGGGCATTAAAGAAACTGGCACCAAATGATTATCGACAAGTATAACAGGAAAGGGACTGATTGCTGTTTTTGCCAGAAGAATTTCGTAATTTCCCCCCATTCTGAAGCAGTGTGTTACTATGCGCACCCCGATATTGTGGCGGCTCGAGATAAACCCTCATCGGATTGTCAGCCCCATTTTGCCCTGTTTCCACCCTATTGTCCCCATCCAATGCATGCATTGTGGGCATATTCAAGTTTGAAACTTGTTGTTCACTCCTTAAATGACACATTCCTCCTTTTTAGCAGGAATACATATAAAGTGTCACGTAACGAGCAGGTCTTTCCATCCGAAAATGATATTCAGGGCAGTTAAAACACTTCTCTTTAAGCAGTAATGGTTTAGTGCATCAGAACGGAGTAGGCTCCCCTGTATTTTCGCCTCTGGCTTCGTTTGTCTTGTCCTTGTTGTTTGTGCGCCCTGAGGCCTACGGGCATGTGGCGTGTAATAAGGCAATGAATAAATGTTTGCTGTTTTGTGCTCTGTAGTTTAAGGTCTCTCTCCACTTTACGATTTGCCCGCTGCTAAGATGTACACACGGTTCACGTTAACACTGCAAACCTGCAGCAAACTGCTGGTAACTGCACTCCACAGCGCTCTGTGCCTGGAGACAGTGTTTGATGGCAGACTTGGTGCACCACTCAAAAGGCTCCTGCCTGCAATGTTCACCGTAATGCATGCAGTTGCCTGCTGGTAACAGCACAGGCTCAGCACTCCTAAACACTACCCGCCAGCGCAGAAAATGGGCCGGAACAAGAAGGAGCGGTGCTCCGGCAAGCAGGGGTGTTGATAGGTCTAGCAAAGATCAGGGGTTAAGCTAATGTTGGGAGTGGCGGGATTCTGGGCTAGCTATAGCCTTTTGGTTGTAGCCCCGGAGCTTCTATCTGGGGCTACTGTCAAAAGACCCGGGGCTATAGCCCCCTCAGCCCCCAACCCTTACAACGCCTCTGCCGGCAAGACCCGTCTTGCCAGAGCCTTGCCCTATCGCAAGACCCAGGAGCTTGCCCATAACACTGATCTGTACTGTAGCCGCGTTATCACTGGGACGTACAACCCGCGATTCAATGAGCAGGCGGCATTCAGAAGACTCTGCAGCGCTGCAGAAAGCCGCCTGCTCGTTGAAGTGCGGGTTGGTTTGTGATAATTCTGCTTCAGAATAGGATCCTGCCCGCGAGACCCGTCCTGAAGCGGACTGCACGAGCAACCCATGCTTCAACAAGCAGAGACTTTCTGTAGGCTTGGCATGGGCTACTCAGTACAGGACCAGCCAAAGCCCCAGATAATCTTTGCCGCTGTCCAAACTGGTATATATGTCCTGCAATTATTTTTTTATTAGGGTGAGTAGTGCCACATGGGTGGAAGGTACATGGGGAAAGTGGCTAGTATAAAGATCGGGCCATGTACAAATGCAGAGGCAAGTGTGGGGACTGCATACAGGCTCTTCAGCAGGATCAAGCCAACCCAATGGGACTCCACCTGCCTTCCATCTCTGATGCAGTTCCTGAGAAAGCAAAGGTTTGGCTAGTGCCTAGTCAGGCCACTCGCACGCTCTGAAGGTCACAAGGCCTAGGAGGACCACTTTTATTCATTCTCAAGGTTCAACGTTTATTTGCTCCCTTGTTCCGTTCCCTGTTGCCTTCCGGCGCTTTCAGACACTGTCTTGCTGTATGTGCCTTATAAATATTCAATAAAGAAAATAAAAGGCGCATTCCTTCAAGTTACACGTCAGACCAGAACCCCAGTGCTCATAAGAGCGGATCTAGCGACCATGAAAACAGACAAAGTCAGACCAACTAAAGAGACATTAATGAGCGGTTACGGCCCCTGCAAGTGTAGGGCGCCTAAAACTACAATTAGGCTTCTCGGGATTCTTATGCTTGCATAGGTTCCAGCTCATTAGTACACAAAGGATTTCAAATGCAAAAAATGCCATGCAGTCAAATAAGGGGGTAGTAAGTGAAACGCATCGCCCCCTAGATTTAGCTCAACAATAATATCTATATAGAATTCATGAACCACAAACACACCGGTAATTGATTAAAAGGGAAATGGCTTGTTAGGAATTAAATGAAGGTCAACATAGAACCACAGAGGCAGGAAATCCATTGTTTACAGGAATACTGTCACCCAAAAGAATCTGACAACCCCCAATTGGGAGACCAGTGGCAGGCTGGCACAGACAAAGTCCAACATAGGAGGAGACCCCATTAGCACAAACAAGGCGCCCCACTCTAAGTAATGTTACATATGTGTCCATTAGACAAATGCAGCCCTGAGATAGTCCCCAATTCACTGCTTGCATTCTTTGGACTGCAGCACACATGATCAAAGGCAAACGGGAACACTGGCGCCATTGGTCGCCACACAGCGGCATGGTAAGGGACGCTCTCCTCTAGTCTCGGGAGGATAGCTCAGGGGCAATGTGCTCGCCTTGGAAGTAAGACGACACGGAGCACCACAGGTTTGATCCCCGGGTCTGCACTTAGAAACCTCTGGGTATTAAGTGTGTTATAAATAACCCATCATATCGAATCTCCTACGAGTACAAAGGTGACCAAACGGGCAACTAGCCCAAAGTGAACGGACACCTCCATAGTTGCTTTGTTTACTTTCCTGTAGTTATTGGCCGGTTTAGAAGTATATTTAAATACGTGGGCGTAGGGAGTGTGGCATCGTTGCCTTACCTTACTGTACTAGCCGGCCTGCATAAAGGGGGTGGAAGGAATTGGGGGAAACCCGAGTTGTAATCACTTATTTGCAATCAATGTGCCTGTGTGCCTGGATGAAGGCAGCCTTTTCTTTTTCACTCGCAAGGCTCGAAATTAGCAAGGATGAATAGTGCCTCCTCTACCTTGCCAGACATCCAGCCTTTTACCCACTAGCCCTAAATCGAGATTGAATACTTCCTCCTCTGCGTCGACAGACATGCACCCTTTTACTCACTAGCTCCAATTCATCAAGAATGAATAGTTCCTTGTCAGACATCCAGCTTTCTACTCACTAGCTCCAATTCATCAAGAATTAATAGTTCACCCTCTATCTCGTCAGACACCCAGCCTTTTGCTCACTAGCTCTAATTAATCAAGAAAGGATAGATCCTCCTCTAACCGGTTGGACATCTAGATTTTCCAAATCAGCTAAAACCTTCTCGAAACAGAGCAGGAAACATTTCATCCGAAGACAACTTGTTACATGTTTTGCAGGGCGCCTTCCATGCTGGGTGTTCACTAGAATTCTGAATATCGTGTAAATGTCTATACCTAGAAGCAATCTTCCACCGCCATGTAGATATGCAGAACAATGCCCCTCCAATCACAGACCTACCTACCCCAGGCGATCCACCAATACCGTGACAACGCTGGAATAAATCTTTTGAACACTATGCTTCAGCAGTCTGTGGAGCTAGTTATGGCATTGAATGTAAACAATCATTTTTTATGCATTGTTTAGGCAATGCAGGACAAGTATAACGTGATGACCTGCCTGACTTGCTAGTGGATGAAGCGCACAATCTTAATGAGTATGAAAAATGCATAGCTAAATTTGATTAACACTATGAGTGCAAAGTGAGTGCCTTATTAGATGGATATAAATTTGGCAAAAAAATCTCAGATTGAGGGGGAAACAGTGGAGGCAATCATCAAGGCGCAGAGGATTGGCGAGAACCTGTAATTTTGGCCGAACGACTGACGAAACATTGAGAGACCAATTTATGTTGGAGTGCAATGACGGAGAAATAACAACTATTGTCCATGGGTGACCTACCACTCGAAGTTCTAAGCATAGCGAAGGAAGTAGAGCACACATAGAAGTCTGTGAAAACGCTTGAAACAAAGAAGTTCAACAAATAAAATTGCCTAAGCAGAAAATCAATATGGTTGATGATTCGTACTACAATTCTGAAGAAGCAGTGTTGGCTGTTGAAGAGGAGGATTTGGATGGTCCAAGTGATTGGGTGACCATAGATGGCAAGAAAGTGGAGATGATGAGACTCTAGGGCAAAGTATCCCTTGGTCTCAAGAAGGATATTTGAGAAGATTTTCCCAGGAACAGAAATTGTAAGAAGTCGATACCAAACCACAGGCTTACGGTGGTGCAAGAACAGATCTAATTGGATGGTTTTAGGCCTTGATCGAGTTTAAAGTAAAACAATGACAAGCAAAGTGTATGGATGGAAACTGGATCAATGCCTCTCCTTAGCTAGTTGTAACAGAAAAGATTTTTTTTTTTAAATCGGGCTGAATCCCAATGATGAGGAGTATGTGTTGCAAGTTGATGAAGCAGAATTACAAAATCAGATATTCAGTGAGAATCCATGATGTTTGAAAGGGTTTGTCCACGAAATTCACCTGATACCAGATGCTGAAGCGGTTGTGCAAAAAGCAAGAAAGATCCCTTCAGCCCAAAGATAAGAAGTAGAAAATTGAAAGAAAGTGGCATAATAGAAAGAATAGTCATCAAGATGGGTCTCGCCCCTAGTCATAGTTGCCAAACCCACCAGAAAAGTAAGGGTTTGTATAGATCTGCGTGCACTAACAAATGTGTAATTCCGGTTTGCCTACCGCTTCCCAACATATTAGAACCTTTATCGACCATGAACGGTGCAAGAATATTTTCGTCATTGGATCTAACAGCAGCATATCATCAGGTTAAACTGCATCCTGAATCTAAACAACTGACAGCATTCATAACACCAGAGGGGTTGTTTCAGTTTTTGAGAATGCCTTTCGTCCTTGTTTCAGCCGCTTCTCTATCCCAGAGGGTCATGTACAAAATGTTCAAGGATATAGAAGGAATAATATGTTTTCAGGATGACATTAATATTTGGACCAAATCAACAAAAACATGATCAGAGACTGGACAAGGTGATGAGAATGCTGAGAGGCCCAACGTTGCGCAAAGAGAAATGTAAAATCAACCTGACTAAAACTGAGTATTTAGGACACACAGTCTCGGCTGAAGGTGTACATGTAAAGGAGAAGCTTGACAACATAAAGAATGCAGCAGAACCAAAGAATAAGGATGCATTGTGTACGCTCCTGAGCATGGTGGAGTACTACAAGATTAATTCCTAATTTTGCAAGCATGACTGTAAATATAAGAATGCTTCGGAAGAATCACTCAATTCATCTGGGACTCAGAATGTGCTAAGGTATTCGTCTCAATCAAGGCTGCATTAGGGTACACACCCTCACTTAAGGACTTCAAGCTAAATAGAAAGTCGAGAATATCAACAGATGCCAGTAACACAGGATTAGGGGACGTATTTACACAAGTTGAAGGCAATAAGAAGTTTGTCATCGCTTTTGTTTCACAACTTTTAAGAGGGGATGCAGTAAGTTACTCTACTATTGAAAAGGAACTTCACGCAGTCAAAGGAGCAATTGAGAAATGTAGAACATTTCTCTGGGGAACTGAATTCATAATACACACTGATCACAAGCTGTTGAGACCCTACATAAGAAAGGACTGGATAATGTATTTTCCCACATAAGATGATGGGTAATTGCACTGCAAGAATATAGATTTGATGTGGAATTCCTTACCAAGAAAAGGAATAACCCAGCAGATTGTCTCACATGGGTGGGGATGAAGAGGGCAGAAAAGAGCATATGGAAAAGGAAGATTGTGTGCTGTATGTTGAACCAAAATGATAACAAGTGATAAATGGGAGAAAAGTGTTGAAGAAGAGAACATTCTCAAAAACTAAAAGATTCTGAAAGGTGGTGAAGTATTGAGGAAAGAAATAGTGGGTGGTACAAATTTAGAAGGACTGTGTAATGCAAGTGAAGAAATGCATGTGGAGAGAGGCTAGGTGATGAGGGGATAGGGTGATCCCACCCACTCATCTGAGAAAAGGAATAATTGAAACAGCCCATGAGGGACACCAAGGTATCACGAAAACCAAACAAGTGGTCAGAGCAGGTGTAGTCAAGTACTGTATTGTGTTGATTGACATTTTGTCCAAATAGGTGGAGGTAAAAGTTACAAGATCCATCACGACAAAAGAGGTCCTCACTTTTATGGAAGATGTGTTCAGAAGGGAAGGAAACCCAACGAAGCTGGTGACAATGGTCTCCAATTTAAATCAATACTGATGGGTGAATATTTGGCATGGAATGGTTTTCACACAGGCTGACTGCAATGTATCATCCCTAGACCATGAGCTAGCTGAACGCTTTAACAAAGTAACCAAAGACTGCATCAGATGGGCCTGGGTGAATGCAGAGGATTGTGAGGAAGTGGTAATGAGTAGGATGGTGGCACACAGATTCTATTCCCACATTCCCACACCACGACTGGAGTAGCTCCATTCCAGTAATGTAGGGGGAGAAAACACAACTATAAATTGTGACCCCCGTGGATGGGGAGAGCGAGGTAGATTTGGGAAAGTGTGCAGCAAGTGAGAGAATAGAGGAGAAACAAATGCGGAACAAGTGGCGATACGATGAGAAGAAATCAGAATCAAATTGCCAGGTTCATTGAGGCAAGGTCCCATGAAATTGTCATCAGCATGCAAGGTTTTGAGGGTTTGTCCATGTTCTAAAATATTCCATCTTCTGTCCTCAAAGAATTATACAAGAGTGGCGAAAGTAATGAGGAGTGCACCTGGAGAGAGACAATGGTGGAAGAATGAATGAATGGGTGTGTCAGAGAGAGTTCCACGAGTACTCAGGACCATGGTTTGGAGAATGGAGGTAAGACCATGTAGGTCGATTAATAAGCCTGAGATACTCAAAGACTTTGTGTTGTATTAATAGGAGGCAGGTGTGTAGTATTCCAGAATGAAGTAGGGAAGCTTGAAGAGGTGAAGGCTCTAGAATGTTAAGGTGTCAGTTGTTACAGGGAGAGCTTACTGCACTGATGGACGCTGTGCTGCTTGCGGGTGTATTGAGGATACTTTAAAGAATGAACTTTAATTTGCAAACGTATCATGGCTCATCACTCACTTCCATTAAAGAATTGGGCCTAGAATAGTCTGCATTTTTACAGATGTGTTCATTTGCATATCACTGTTAAAATAATTTGAAATACCTGAATCAGAGCACAGTTCCAGTGCACGCTTCAGATGATGGGTGTTCAGAGTCGACGTGAAAAACGCGCCCCCTTCTCTCCACTGACGTGAGTGGAGCTACGCTGCATGGGTCCAGATGAAGTATTTCAAATGTTCATAAATCACAAGTTGCTAAGAAAAACCACGAGTTTTGACTCCTTGCTTGAAGACGCAGCACAAGTCACAAGTTGATTTTAAACAAATATCCCAGCAATGGAAGCCAACGGCGCCAATCTCTATTGGTCACAGTGATCTGATTTAAAAGCCCATGTAGTGCTATGAACATGTGCTCAGACCAGTAGAGGAGCTATATTTTGGTACCGCTGGCGGTTTTGCACAGGTTTTGGCATTGCAATATATTTTGCTCAGGAGGCTGGAGGGAGGGGGCTAACGTCCCTGGTCTTTTGGTTGTAGCCCCAGATAGACGCTCGGGGGCATCAGCCAAAAGGCTAGCTACCCCCAAGTCCTGACAGAACCAAAATTAGCTTTGCCCCGTACCCTTTCCAGGCCCAACAACACCCCAGGCAACCACGCGGAAGTGCTTATGTTGCATTTAAGGTGCTCCTAGCACCAATTCCTGGATCCCTCGTGGAGCTATACGTGGGAGGGAAAAGCTTGCACATTAAGGGCAGCCTTGGGCATTGCGCAGAAATGGCTGTTGCGCCCCACCTGCCCCCTCCACATTCTACACGTGCATATTCTGTGCCTGCAGGGAGCAGAATAGTGCAATGTGTTTGTTTTATATGGTGTCCTAAACCGTTGGGGCCCACGAAGATGGTTTCGTATCTCTTGAGAATGCCAGGATGTCGAGGCTCCCACCTGGCCTTGGTACCTGTGAAATAAAGGGGGAACTCCTCGGGGTCATAGAAGGGCCTTCCCAGGAGCGTTGCATCAACTCTTCACAGTTTTAGTACTTTTTGTATTACACAGCAGTAAAAGAAGTACAACATTTAAGGTCACGCTTTGCTCGCGTCTTTTTCACTTTACAGCATCGAGAATACACACACATGTCTTAGAAAATTGCTCAGGAAGTGCAAAACACTGGGATTAAAGAACATGAGTTTTACCGCACAGTAGGGAATCCGGGCCCAAGACAGGAGCGGTCACTTGCGGAAGAAGCTTCCGTCCTTGGCAGCTACTCAGTGAGACTTTTAGAGTTCACATGCAAGTATTCTGCACTTCTCCAAGCCAGTGTAACAGTGCAGACACACAAAGACACACACACTTCATGTGCTTATGGCAAGAGAGGCGTGTTATCTCAGAGACACTATTGGCCCAATGGTCCGGGGATGTATTTCTTAGCTCGAGACACCCACTAGCTGACTGGTTAGAGCCTGGGCAGGGTGCAGGCTTTCGTAAGATCAATCAAAAATGTTTTGATTTAAAAATGTTGGCCATCATAAAAAATATATATTAACCTGATGGCTCCCATCCGTAAACAAACCCAGGTTGATGCTGCTTAGCTTCATAGGGCAGTTAGCAAATGATTAGTAGCATTCAGTGTGCTAGGATGAAGCACTGGGTGCGTCCCTGACACCCGTGAAGCTCAGCAGGATCAGCCATGGTTGGTTTGTGGATGGGAGACATGAGACATTTACTGGTGTTGTGTCAAGGGGTGTACGCTTACAATGTCAGCTTGAGGGATGGGTTAAATGATTTACTGCCACAAGGGTATGATGAGCTTTTTAGTGATGAAAAGGTTGCCCTTTTTCCGAGCCGCCAGAGGACCACTCCGGTGGTGATAGAGTGCGGTACACATGTCCTTAAACATTAACAAGATGGCAGCTTCCAAAGGTTTTGAATGAGAATATCTAAGGTAAGACGCATAGGAACCTTTTGGATCGACCGAATATGCTAAAAAAAGACATGCCTTATCCATTGGGACAGTACAATTTCTGAGAGAATTTCCACATGGAGGTTAAAAGCACAACGCAAGCGAAACCGAAAGTTTACAATAGATTAAATGTTACATAAAGTAAACAATGGAGGCAGCAGCGTAATGTGGTGATTAGCAACGATAATATGACTGCAAACCATTCTAAAGTTAATCATAGGGGAATTGGGGGGAGGAACGGGTCAGTATTCAGGTTTAGGGGTGCCTCCCAGTAAATAAAATACGATTTTAAAACAAATGTAATAATAGGCCTCATTACAGGTCGGGCGGTCCGGTGTTTAACAGTGGCGGTAAACCCGCTGCCACTGTTAATTTCCGGTCCGTCCGATCCCGAGTCCGGCAGCCGGGAGGTGATCTTCCCGCCAGGTCTGACCTGGCGGGTTGAACACCGCCCGCCTGCAGGCGGACGTGGAAACACCAGCACCATCACGAGATGGTGCCAGTGTTTCCACTTCCCCATTCCCATTCAGTCCTATGGGACTGAATGGGAATGGGGATTTACCAAATTCTGCCTCCGGAATACACCAGGGCTGTAATGCCCTGGTAATTCCGGGAGTCGCGGAGGCGAAATGGTAATACGAGTCCGGCGGTAACCAGCCGCTGTTACCGCCGGACTCGTAATGAGGCCCATTTGTGTGGGAAATGAGACACTAGTCTTCCTCTTGTGATGCCAGAAAATTCCACTAGATGGCAACACATGACAGAGAAACAGTGTGGGATATGCGATGACTTCCAATGAAAATGCTTATTGAAGTTTCCTTATGAATTGAAAAGCTGTTTTCCAGCCATTTAAAGACCCAAGGAAGGAAGCTCACACAACCACAAGGCAAGGTCACTGCAGAGGAGCACCATTAACTCCCATCGCAGGGGTCAGACCTGGAATCTCTCTCCAGAAGGTTCCAAGTGACGTCATCACATTCCTGGGAAGGCACCGGGGGAGGGTGCAGGGGGAAGGCGGTGATGAAGCATTCACAAGACATGGGAACAAGTAGGAGGGGTACCCAAGGGCATTTCACTCCGATACACCCAATGCTATGGGCAGGGGCACATTGTAGGCTTGGTAGCAGGAGAGCCCCAAACAGCAGATACCTGGAGAAAAGAAATCGCAGCCGGGACTGGTTTCTGGGGCACGAGCGCCCCCATGAGGACAAAGCATTCTTAGGCTCTCGGTTTTAACCTTTGAGTTTGTGGGAAGTGAGGGCAGGAGGGGAGATGGAGCCAAAGTAAACCTCAGGCGGGGGAGGGCGTGCTCATGGAGGGGTGGGTCACAAAGGCGAGCACACTATTGCCTTTTCTTAAACACCAAATTAGGACCGGTTTGCAAAATATGCAAAGTATAACTGCGCACCACTGCACCTGTAAAGACAATTTGGCCCCAACGAAGGCCCCCACCCACGCCAGGGGTTGCCAATTGGCTGGTCCGCAGAAGGGTATTCTTTGCATTATTAATAATGATCACGAGCAGTTTTACTTTGACTTTTCACCTGTGACTGAGGAGGAGACTCTGCAAGAGGCGCCTCCCGGAAGCTTCAGTATTCCCAGGAAAGCGGAGAGGAGGAGAGCCAATGCCTGCCAGTCCTGGTGCCAGAGTAAGGCAGAGCAGCAAGTCCTTGCCAAGCAGGAGGTTCCAGATGACCTCATCTAGACATGCTCCCCTTTGCATGTGGTGTGTTGGGGCCGGGAAGGCTGGACAGTGTACGTGTGGATGAAGGCGCTCTTCCTTTGCCTAACCGGCACATAGACCCAGGTTCTTGTGGTTAGTTGCTCTGGCAATCTCTTACCCAAAGACCCATGTTCTTCTGGTTAGTTGCTCTGGCAATCCCTTACCCAAAGACCCATGTTCTTGTGGTTAGCTGCTCTGGCAATCCCTTACCCAAAGACCCATGTTCTTGTGGTTAGCTGCTCTGGCAATCCCTTACCCAAAGACCCATGTTCTTGTGGTTAGTTGCTCTGGCAATCCCTTACCCAAAGACCCATGTTTTTGTGGTTAGTTGCTCTGGCAATCCCTTACCCAAATACCCATGTATTTGTGGTTAGCTGCTCTGACAATCCCTTACCCAAAGACCCATGTTCTTCTGGTTAGCTGCTCTAACAATTTTCCCTTGGCCTTCCCAACTGAGCTCCCACACAACCGAGGTGAAAGCCCTGTGGATTCTATGCAACTCACCACCTCAAAGCAGTTCGGGGGCTACAAAGCAAACAGGCCAAACTCTGTCCGAAGCTTAAGAAATAAGGCCATGGCTTAAGAAACAAGGCCATTTAGTCCCACCCGGCACTTGTTCCCAGTGAACCAAAGCCTTTCATTCCACATTCTATACAGTAAGGGTCTATTGGTGCAAATCCACCAGCCCGCTAGAGAGACCAACACTCCATTACGGCTATTCAAGAAGACGTTTGTACTAGTTTGCGGCCAAGCAGAAGCACAAGAGAAGACACACTAAAGAAACAAAGATTTTGTATGAGAAACTAACCACCAGAAAACAGCTGCAAAGTGCCCTCGTGTTAGGTTAGGGTGATTTATACTATGCACCGCTGTATTTTCATAGTCTCCAGGTGCTGTGTTAGCAACCCTCAGGCCAGTAGACACATTACAGGGACCAGGCATGTACACTCCAACATTATGCCGCCGACTATTCTCTGCAGCCGACTCTCAAGCACTTTTTCCAGTTCAGCACAGACCGAAGTCCTGAGAGACCATATGCCCACAAAGGTGTCCACCTGCTAGTCCTAGGCTTCTGTTAGGATGGATTTCCAGAATCGGGCCTGGTGGACAGACTTTAGGAGGCTCCTCTAGTTCCAGTGAACAGGGACCTCTGAGTGGTTAGCCAAAACCCAATCAAGGTAGCAATAGAGAGCAGACAAGGCTTAGTCTCTGGGGAGTGTGAGTGGGGTCAGGGGCCCTCGATGAGTCCACACAGAATAGCACACACACATTAAATACAGTCAGTTATGAAGTTAGTTATTTATTTAATACACACTGAAAAATGAACCTTAGCAGGTAGTGCCATCCACAACACTCTATGCAATACAATGACGGGAACCAGTCACAAGCACAGTATCCCAACCGTACGATGAATGGGGCCTTGTGCCCAAGGGTCATAAGTGACCAACACTGTTTCTCACAGGTAGGAGAGTTCTCTTTAGAAATATGCAATGGGCTTGTGGTGATTAGTCTCCAACTAAGTAAAAGTTCAATAACACTTAACCTGAAGACCGCTAAGTTCTCTTCTTTCTTCCCAACCAAATGCTGACCCAGGGGCGGCACGATACAGCACCCATGGACATGATGCAGGACCATTGGTTGGCACGATAGGGGCGGCACGATACAGGACCCAGGGACATGATGCAGGACCCATGGGTGGCACGATAAGCGTGGCACGATACATGACCCAGGGACATGATGCAGGACCCATGGGTGGCACGATAGGGGTGGCACGATACAGGACCCAGGGGCGGCACGATACAGGATCCAGGGACGGCAGGATACAGGACCCAGGGGCGGCACGATACAGGACCCAGGGGCGGCACGATACAGGACCCAGGGGCGGCACGATACAGGACCCAGGGGCAACGACCTAAGGTGAGTGGAATCGAGATAGGAGATAAAGGGATTTGTTCCCCCAATGTTATCCTATGGAGGATGGGGGGTTGTGAGGGGAGACAAACACACCGATGCTTACTGAGCCCCCAGACTCTGATTTTCCCGGATGTCATGATGGAGCATCTTGGGGTCACTGGGGACTCGATCTTCCGCCATTTGTTCTGATAAGAGATACCCAGGGGTTACAGGTTCGAGGTTACTTCTTGTCGGGTGCAACTGCAAGATGCAATATCAGTTGACGAAGAAATGCAGAATCCAATGATGCCTCCTTAGGACACTTCACAGGATAAAGGAAGGCAAGTTCGACACGATCACCATCCGGTCCGTCTATCGGGCAGTCCAGGGGAAGTTTGAAGGCTCTGAGGGGCTGGTTCCTCAAGAAGGCAGACACTAGTTGGTCTCATTAGTCCAAAGGTTGAAGCATGGCAGAGCTTCTTCGGAAATCGGGCAGGGGAGCAGGCCATCATTGGGATGATAACTGGAAGGGGATTCTGGGTCACTTCAGGAGTCGTCTTTGAATCATCAGCGGCTGCCCTTCAAGATATTCGTGTCTCCAAGCTAGATCTGATGAATAGCTGCAAAAGTCCCCGCTTATCCAAAATTCGAGCAGGAAGAAAGTCCAAGCCAACCAATGGTAAAGTTCGGGACCATGCAAACAGCCAGTAGTTATCTAATCATGGACAACTACTGGTTTCACATCCACCCAACAGCCGACCCCCTGGGGCACCAAGGGATATGGACTGGAATCAGACATCCCCAGGGCCTCCCTTGGGCATGCACACAACAGCTCACTACCCACGAAAGCAGCAGCTTTCCCAGGTAAGTGCATGAACGTATAGGTCTGGAACAACCTCCCTGCCACTCTGAAACTTGAAGAGAACCATCTCTGGTTCCGGAAGCACCTCAAGACCTTCCTCTTTGCTTCTGCCCTAACCCCCCTCTCCCCTGCTGATCTTTTCTCTCTCGGCACCGTGCACCAGGCCTACGCTCTGTCTTTTGGGCCCAGGTACCTGCTCACCCTGCCACCCACCCACTCTGCCTCTGTGCAATCCCTGCACTGGCGTCTGTATCTGTAACCATAGAGTTCCGCCTCCCCCTTTTTCCTGCACTGTCCTGTGGATGGGTAATGCAGGGGCCCAGTGCGTCCTGTGGATGGGTGAGGCGGGGGCCCAGTGCGTCCTGTGGATGGGTGAGGCGGGGGCCCAGTGCGTCCTGTGGATGGGTGAGGCGGGGGCCCAGTGCGTCCTGTGGATGGGCGAGGCGGGGGACCCAGCGCGTCGTGTGGATGGGTGAGGCGGGGGCCCAGTGCGTCGTGTGGATGGGTGAGGCGGGGGCCCAGTGCGTCGTGTGGATGGGCGAGGCGCGGGCCCAGTGCGTCGTGTGGATGGGTGATGCAGAGCCCAGTGCGTCGTGTGGATGAGTGATGCAGGGCCCAGTGTGTCGTGTGGATGGGTGAGGCATGGGTCCAGTGCATCCTGTGGATGGGTGATGCAGGGGCCCAGTGTGTCCTGTGGATGGGTGATGCAGGGGCCCAGTGCGTCCTGTGGATGGGTGAGGCAGGGTCCAGTGCGTCATGCGGATGGGTGAGGCAGGGCCCAGTGCGTCGTGTGGATGGGTGATACAGGGCCCAGTGCGTTGTGTGGATGGGTGAGGCAGGGGCCCAGTGCGTCCTGTGGATGAGTGAGGCAGGGGCCCAGTGCGTCCTGTGGATGAGTGAGGCAGGGGCCCAGTGCGTCCTGTGGATGAGTGAGGCAGGGGCCCAGTGCGTCCTGTGGATGAGTGAGGCAGGGGCCCAGTGCATCGTGTGGATGGGTGAGGTAGGGCCCAGTGCGTCGTGTGGATGGGTGAGGCAGGGCCCAGTGCATCATGTGGATGGGTGAGGCAGGGCCCAGTGCGTCGTGTGGATGGGTGAGGCTGGGCCCAGAGCGTCGTGTGGATGGGTGAGGCAGGGCCCAGTGCATTGTATGGATGGGTGAGGCAGGGGCCCAATGCATCCTGGGTGAGGCTGGGGCCCAGTGTGTCCTGTGGATGGGTGAGCCAGGGCCCAGTGCGTCGTGTGGATGGGTGAGGCAGGGCCCAGTGCGTCGTGTGGATGGGTGACTGTTGGGCAGAATTCTCATTTCATGGCTAATTTCCCTTACCTAGTGAGTCCATCAGCAGCTTTGCTGGATCTCTGGAGTTGTTTCTTTCCACTTGGTAAGAGTTTGAGCTTTTCCCCCACTCTTACTTGTATTCTGCTATGTGTTCTGACCTGTTTTTGTGATTGTGGGCTCTGGAGTACAGCACTTCAGTAGCCCCCTTCTTTGTGTGTGTCACACAGCACCTTCTGTGCAGTGGCACAGGGTTGTCGTTGAGACTCCCCCTCGACTCCATTTCTGAGCCGACTACCGTCCCCCAGAAAAGGGTAAAGTTACCATTAACTTTACTTAGTCAAATTTAACCACAGATCCAGTACACCCCATCTTACATGGAGTGCTGGAAGAGTTAACTCTTAACTCTTTATCTGTACCTCCAAGAGCATTGTTTTTCTCTTATAACATTTAGACATGGCTGGTGGCAGTGGTATCTACCCTACATTTCTACCGCGGTTATCTTATATAACCATGGTAATATTGTAGCTATTGTGTTAGCCTCAGACTTAAACCCGCTTGACCAAATCCTTTTTCCTTTGGCTCCGGTGCGGTTTATTCGCCATTTCTTATTGTTAAACTCTTTCTTGTGTTTTACTTTGTGCTGCAAACTTGCCTTCTTTGTTCACTGTCTTTTGGCGGGTGTCTACCTAGAAGCCCTCCTCAGGGCGCCTGGGTGTCTATGTGGGCTGAATGTGAGGGAGGGGTGTAGTCACCCCCTGCACAGGGTATCCTAGGAAACCCAAGTCGCACTTTGACATGATTGGGCAAGGTGGCTGTCCGGGCTGGACAACCCCCCTGCTGGGGGGTTGACAGCCAGGCTGTGTGAGTTGGGGTTTTGAGCATAAAAGGCAGGTCTCTTGGGCTTGAAGTCAGAGAGTCGCCACTGGAACTACAAGGAACCGACGAGAAGTGGAGGAGAGGTCGACTGCTGCAACTACCCCGTACCGGTGAAACCCTGCTGCAGTTCTGAGCTATCTACCCTTCAACGACTAAGAGGAGATCCAGTCCGGAGTCCTCTTCCCTTGAGCCTGGTGGGGATAACCAGCTCATCTTCTTCAGCCAGAGGTCGCCTTCGTCGTTGAAATCGCTTCACACTGCTATAGTGGTCCGGATAGCCACCTGAAGAACCTGTCCTGTTTTTAAGGAGCACAACTTTTATTCATTGTCGCTGCTGCCGGCCTCATCCCTGTGTGGTGCGGACCCCCTCATCATCCTTCTTCGTGCTGAAGCTGCAGGAAAGCGTGGGTCTGCGGGAAACCAACAGGAACAACTGCCGTGGCACCAGCTTTGTTCTTTGACAAAGGTACTGTGTCCTGTTTGAGGAATTTTGGGTGAAATCCCTATTTCTCTACCTTAAGGCTTGTCCTTACTTTTCCCTCCTTCTTATAACTTTTGCTTCCGAACATTGACAATATCAAAGTACTCTTGGCAACGTTGAATCTAGAACTGTCCGACTGTGTGATCCTTGACAACAGGCACCCGGTGTCACTTGACTTGGCCCCGGCCCCTTGACTCTTGAATTCCTGTCTGTGTGTTCTTCCATTCTGTCTGCCTAACCAACACATTGCCTGTGATTTTTGCCCCCCAACTCTCTCTAGGTATTACGGGTGCTAAGTGTGTTTTTGCCCCGGTAGCATTTCTTGCTGAGGATACACGTTTATCTAGTAGACCAAACTGTCAAAAAGTGATCGCAACTGTATTCACGGTAACGTGTTCTGTTTCATAACACCGGTCCATTCAAACACAAGGAACTTACCTCGAATAATACTGTACAAAGTGAATTGGTTAGTTGTAGTATATTTTACGTGTGGTTTTTGAATTAATAGAAGTGTCGTGTTAATAACATGGTTTAAAAATAAATGTACTTATATTTTTTACCTGAAACCTTGAGTCAGTGTTTGCTTGAGTCACAGTAATTGTGGTCCCTTTGTGTAATCTCTGCTACTGCTCATATACTCTTGAGATAAGCCTGGCTGCTCCGCTACTGCTACCACTTTAACATAGTAGTACAGGCTTGTACCAAAGGTAAAACTTGTATTGCCCCTGTAGTCTTAATTGTGTGTAGTGGTCACTAAGGGCACTGCACAGGATCCAGTGTGTCCTGTGGATGGGTGAGGCAGGGGCCCATGGGTGATGCAGGGCCCAGTGCGTCCTGTGGATGGATGAGGCGGGGGTCCAGTGCATCATGTGGATGGATGAGACAGGGGCCCAGTGCGTCCTGTGGATGGATGAGGCGGGGGCCCAGTGCGTCCTGTGGATGGATGAGGCGGGGGCCCAGTGCGTCCTGTGGATGGATGAGGCGGGGGTCCAGTGCGTCCTGTGGATGAGTGAGGTGGGGGCCCAGTGCGTCCTGTGGATGGGTGAGGCGGGGGCCCAGTGCGTCCTGTGGATGGGTGAGGCTGATTGCTGTGAGAATCATGATTGCTCGCTGTTGGAAATCTATGGAAGGCCCCCTCGCCCTGTGGTGGATCCAAGTATGGGATATCTTTGTGGTGGAAAAAAGTGGAAGCGATCATGAGCAATCGGCTGCATAAGTTTTTAGATGTTCGGTCCCCACTTATCGACCTTTGACCTGGACTATCAGATGCAAACATGTAAACCAACTCTCATCAAGAATTTCTCTTTGCGTTAATCTCGCATTAAAAGGAGCTGGTGGTCTTTATCCATCTTGACACGAATCATTCAACCCGGGTGTGCAGAGTGATATGACTGGGGGAACATGAGGTGGGGGGGGGGAGTGCAGGAAGAAGGGGGGTGACGATGATTGTTGTATATTAATGTTATTGCCACGAACTCATTCATATGGTGTAATGGGACATGATGATGCAACAGAAAACCTTTAAATTTAAAGTCGTTAAAAATAAAAAAAACACTTGGAAAGACCCCACAGAAACCTTTTACTTTAGCAACCTGGAGCGTACATTAATCACTGCTCCAGAGAACTCTGGGAATGTCTCAAACCTCCACTCCCCGGAGAGCCGGATCTTTCCAGACCTCCCATAACATTACAACAAATCAGCCCTGACCTGCTCCCGCTGGTTCTAGTTTAGTCCCTCATCCACCCTGTGATTAGATCATGAAGCTCCAAGATCCTGTGAAAACAGGTGTGTGATGCATGGCTAAGTATCCTATCAGCACACATACACGTGTTGCTCTTATTCGCCACCGGGGCAGTACTCTATGGACCATTCTAGGGGCCGTCTCAAGGGCCACAGATGCAGGGGCACAAGCGGTGTATCCCTAAAATCATGACATCTGCTCAATTGCAGGAGAGTGCTTTCCGAGTAGTGTGAACTTAATCACTTTTAAAGACTCTCATTTTGCAGTTAATTTAGTGACTTTTAATCATCGGACCCAGGTCAAACACTGTGATTAAGTGGTAAAGCCGGGATTTGAACCTATCCTGCCATATTAGCACTTGTCAACATACTTTCCAAGTTTTCCTAGGCACAGATTTGTATGTTTTGGGATTGATAGACAACAAGAATACTGCCTTATTTGCAAAATAAACACCACCTACGAAAGCATCCCGAAAGTATGTAAAATCTTATGCAAACAAGTCAAGCAAAAATAATACAATTATTGCTTTGTTTGCACATCCTGGTTGGAAAACTAAAATCCCCAGAAAGTAAAATACAAGCCTAAAAATGTCCTTTTTAATTTGTTTACACAACTATACCTTGTCATGGTTTAAGACGAGCACTAGAAGAAATTGAGTAGTAGGGTCACATAGGTACAGAAGTTGTCTTGCTGTTATTTTGCATGTGAAGAACATGTGTTGGAAGGCAGATGAATTTCATCCATAGCTTCTGCCCCACCCCCAATTCAATACCACACAGGTGAGAAGCGTTACTAAGGCAACTGTACCGCCCTTATCCCAGGCAGGTACAGCAGGAGATGGACACAATCGAAGCTGAAGATGACAAACACAGTCTAGTTAAGATTTCAACATTACTAAGCACACGCACTAGACACAAGGTAGATATGCACGCCACGTGAAGAACACGTACACTACGTCAAATATGCATTTATACATGAAAAATATTGACACAGCAACCACAAGACATGAAGAACAGAACCAAATATAAGCTTAATGCAACATGAACGACACGCAAGTATAGCTCTTTAATATAGAAATAAGTGTAATAGGGCAGCCATCTTCTTTAAACTGGACACCCCAGCATGCTTCTACGTCGACAAAAGCCTCAAACTTCAGAGAACGCAAAAGGCTGAATCTGCAGAAATACAGAGCTGTGCAGCGCTTGCACAGTAGTTGGCAGTTAGTGTCAACGTCGGAAGGAGATAGGTTGGATGAGAATGGCAGCTAAAAGGCACGAGATAGTGATTCCCAGGACATAGGCAGGTTACTCCCTAATGAATTCACGGGCACAACCAACCTTTGTTAGCCAAAGGCAATGGCACAGTGAGCCAAACGGACCACATAGAGAATAACCCAAGGGTGTCCCCAGAGGCAACAAACACCGCACACGCATTAATAATAGCTAAAATCTCAATAAATAGTAGGTCATTCCACTTCATACTCGGTTCTCTAGCACATGACTTGTATTTGGAAAACACTGGCTATTCATTAGGTGCCAGCAGAAGATAGGACACCTGTGGTACTCCCTAAAAGCGTACACAGACCAAAGGCCAAGAACATAGAGATTGCTGAGCTCATGGTCTGAGGGGTGAGGGATGGTGACAGTTCATGGGTCTCTGCTCCCAACGGCCTAAAACCGGTCTGGTGCATATCTTGACAACCTGTCAAAATGGCCAGGGCTGGTTAGCAAGAAACCAGCCAATTGAATACCTTGGTGTCATGCTGCCCACCATGTGGCATGCCAGCCAATTGAATACCTTGGTGTCATGCTACCCACCATGTGGCATGCCAGCCAAATGAATCCCTTAGTGTCATACCTGCCATCATGTAGTATGCCAGCCGCTTGGTTTTTTGGAATTACTTTTATCAATATTGGGATGGTCTCAGGAGTAGCCATCCAATGTGATGTACCCAATTAACTTTGTGATCCATATGTAGCCACATACGTTAAGAAATCTCCATAGGTTTTGTAAAACTGTGATGTATGACGCCATATATAACGTGTCAAAGTTACTTTAAGTGTTGTTTTGTAGGTATTCGAGGAGAAACTCAAGATTGTGATGCTTGTATGTTGTCCCTGATTTATTTGGGCAAGGAGAAACTCAACTCGAACCCTTTTTGCATATCAGGCTAGTAGACCTAATAGACGGAACCACTCTTTATTTGGTAAACACAGATCTTGGAGGGGACTTGAAGGGAGGGTGGTCTCTTACATTTGGAAATGTTCCATCACTTTGCCAATTGACCAGGGTCTTCAGTAATTAAGACAGTCTTGTTAAGGTGCCTTTTGTCATCTTCATTTTGTCCTTCTCATTGTGGCCCTGAACGTGAGCATGTTACTCATCGGTGAGATGAGTGCGTAGAACCGGGGAGTATCCAAAATCCAGGAAGTTGCTTGAAGAGCTTTGGGTAGGGCCTCTACCCAAGCCTCCTCTCTGTGAGGGAATAAGACCTTCAAAATGATATGACCACTTGCTGTAATTAACCAGACAAGGGGACTGATCACCCAGAAGGGCGGGGGAGAGCGCACCGCCATGAACCAGGCTGTAAAGGAAAGAACAACAAGTAATACGAAGGTAACACTTGTCCCCTGTAAGCCTTACTAATTGATGGAATACCTGAGCTTTTTCCCCCCGTAGAATGGAAGAACGGCACAAACCGGGAATCACCTAGGAATATAACAAGACTTAGCACCTAACTGGTTTAAACTATGACACAATTCATGAGGTGGACAGGATCTTACCAATGGAGAAGGACTGAAGGATTTGAGTAGTTCAGAACACAACGACAGGGATAAAATAAGAAAAAGGTAAATGTTAGTAGGATACTAATACCCGGGCGGCACGAGGGTCGCACTGGATTCGGGAAGGTGCACATCTGCAGAGCGTCCTTAAGTGCACAGGAAAAAAACAAGTTCAATCCAAACGTTCCGTTCGTGAAGCAAAAAGTCTTACCACTGGTGAACGAAGAATGATGATAACAACCAGTCGGGATGGCAGTTCCAAGTAAGGTAAGTTGAAGGCAGGTAAGGGCTGGCACGGATGAAGAACAACCAGTCGGAATGGCAGTTCCTGAGATAGGTAAGTCGAAGGCAGGCAAGGTCTGGTACACTAGCAGACAGGGACTATGGCAAAGGCGTGTAGAAGAGAAGTCCGGAAGAAAACAGGGTTTCGGTACACTTGCAGGCGAAAACAGACAAAACTTTTTTCTAGCGGGGTCCGTGGAAGCAAAACAGGTTCGGTACACAGGAAGGCAGTTCAACAAGGGAATTCCAAATAGCGGGTCCAGTAAACAATCCGAGTCGATTCCGTAAGAAACAAGAGGATTGGCAATTGAAGAAGGAACTTCTAAATGCCGGGAGTAGCTGTAAACAGAAGCGGCGTCCTGGCTGCATCCACGGACTACATCAGTGAGAGAGGCGGGGCAAGCCAACGCGAGGCTCTACCGGCGAATTACCGCACGGAGCCAGGTTTTCTGGGGAGTGTAGTTTTCGAGTTGCTAACTTCCACGGCAGCTGCCATTGTGCATAGAATGGGGCAGCATGATGCCGTATCCTTTTGGGGAGCGCTACGAACCTTCTAACCTTTCTGGTAGCTGCACTAGGAAGCCGAAGTGCTAGGGATGCAGGTGGCCGGGTTTTGCACACATGACGAGGTGAAAGTCGACCCATAACAGCGCAGGTATCTTCAACAAAGGCCCAAAATGGGATGGGACGGCTGCAGCTGTTGCCCCTTAGCAGGACCCTGCTACAACCAAGTGTGAAAACAGTGCCGCCCAGGATGGCAGGTAATGCGCGGCCGGGAAATGCTTTCTCTCAGACGCAGAGCTCTCCTGACCAGGCAACAGCTTTGAAAAAGTCTCGAAACACTGGAGGTAGGCCCCGTTTTCCGCTCTGTGGAGCCCTGGGGGTGGGTGCGGGGAGTAACGGAAGGGGGGGGGGACAACCTGCTCTCCCTGCCCCGGCAGTCGATTTGCTACTTGCAGGAGTGTATTTGTGCTTTAGATTGTCCTTAGTTTGAACTGGATCCACATTGACTCTTTCGGTCTTACAGAACTCTGCGAAAAGCTGCTACGCTTGCTGAAACTACACAGGTGTGATGGAAGCCATCCCATTTGAGGGGCATAAGAACTTTTTTGTGGACATTAATTTAGCTAGAATCAGTGAGGGCATAAAGGGGGTAGGCCAACAAGCTAACCTACTTCTCCCAAATTGCTGAAACATTTTTGACTTTTCAGAAGTCACAGCTGGGCCATCAAGTTCAACAAAAATAACTCCTGTGCACCTTCTCCATGAAATAAAAAAGCATAAGGAAAACCTGTGCATGTGGGCGATGGGAGGTCGGATCATGACCCTGCAGGTTCTGACTATTACTCTGTGGACCGCTGCCACGATGGCTATCTTTTCTATAACCCTTTGCTTATAATATACATGACACTAAAGCCACCGCAAAATGGAACGCCTTACCCGAATCCCTAAGAAGTGAAACAAACTTACAAACCTTTAAAAAGAAACTGAAAACTTTCTTATTCAAATAGTCATCCACTTAAATGACCACCTCAACCTGATGTAACTATATTTTTGAGTTGTCCCGTCACCATGTCCCCTGTCTCTATGGTAAGCGCTCTGATGCCTGCGGACTGCAGCGCTATAGAAATAAATAAAACTAAAGCACTTGTTAACCTTTCAGACGTTTGTCGAGGAGTCTATGTTCCTCCTCCCTTGTTACAGCACGCACATGCCAGCTTTCTGCCATCTTGGAGCACAGAAGCTGTTCGGACAGGATTTCTTTTTTCAACCTTCCCTTAATAGTTGCCTATGGAACCCCATTCCTTTTTCTCTTTTATTTATCCAAGCCTGACCTTTTGAAAGGAAGTGAAGCCTTCAGCTTCACCCCCTGGCCTTTTGTTAATTCTTATGGTGAAACTGATCAGTCCTTCAGACTATCACTACTGGGGAACCCGTTCCCTTTTGAATTCTTGTATTTGTATATTGTACAATGCATTTTATAATGCAGTGGAATGGGGGTACTTTTGTATCACCCTATCTTTTCACACATCAGATTTTTGGTTACTTTTATATATGTGATTAAGGACAAGCTGGTGGCACCAGTTACATTTTGTTTTTACACAATTTTTGGTGTGCACTTGTGCATGTACCGCGTATGGCTAAAAAGCGTGGCTAGTGCCCTAAAATGGACGTGCCACGAGATTTCAACTGGTTGTTTAGCTATTTTGTAGTTTTCAATTCTTCCTGCCTTCTCAGGTCAAAACATTCCCTATGATATGATATTTTATTTGTATCACGCTCATTCACAAGTGTTTCAGAGTGTAACAAGGCAAGAGAACAAAAAACAAACGATCTTACTAGGCCCAGTGACCTTGAACGCGCAAGTGCATGGGAGAAGGAAAGGGGAAAAGTGCTTGGAAGGGGGGGGGGAGAAGTGGAAAGTGCGGAGCAAAGGAAAAAAGATAAATAATAAAATGAATAAATTATAAAGGCAACAAACAGTGGTAGTGCAGCCAGCAAGTAGCAAGTGCTGGGTTGAGGCAGTGTCCCCTGCATCACCCATCCACACGACGCACTGGGCCCTGCATCACCCATCCACACGATGCACTGGGCCCTGCCTCACCCATCCACACGATGCACTGGGCCCTGCCTCACCCATCCACACGACGCACTGGGCCCTGCCTCACCTATGGGCCCCTGCATCACCCATCCACAGGACACACTGGGGCCCTGCCTCACCCATCCACATGACGCACTGGGCCCTGCATCACCCATCCACACGACACACTTGGCCCTGCATCACCCATCCACACGACGCACTGGGCCCTGCCTCACCCATCCACACGACGCACTGGGCCCTGCCTCACCTATGGGCCCCTGCATCACCCATCCACAGGACACACTGGGGCCCTGCCTCACCCATCCACATGACGCACTGGGCCCTGCATCACCCATCCACACGACACACTTGGCCCTGCCTCACCCATCCACACAACGCACTGGGCCCTGCCTCACCCATCCACAGGACGCCTTGGGCCCTGCATCACCCATCCACACGACACACTGGGCCCTGCCTCACCCAGCCACACCCTGCCTCACCCATCCACAGGACGCCTTGGGCCCTGTATCACCCATCCACACGACACACTGGGCCCATGCCTCACCCATCCACAGGACGCACTGGGCCCCCGCCTCACCCATCCACAGGACGCACTGATCCCCCACCTCACCCATCCACACGATGCACTGGGCCCCGCATCACCCATCCACACGACACACTGGGCTCTGCCTCACCCATCCACACGACACACTGGGCTCTGCCTCACCCATCCACACGACACACTGGGCCCCTGCCTCACCCATCTACAGGATGCACTGGGCCCCCACCTCACCCATCCACAGGACGCACTGGGCCCCCACCTCACCCATCCACAGGACGCACTAGGCCCCCACCTCACCCATCCACAGGACGCACTGGACCCCCCGCCTCACCCAGGACGCACTGGGCCCCCCAGCCTTACTCACCCACCCACAGAACGCACTGGGCCCCCCGCCTCACCCAGGACGCACTGGGCCCTGCCTCACATATCCACAGGATGCACTGGACCCCCTGCCTCACCCATCCACAGGATGCACTGGACCCCAGCCCCACCCATCCACAGGATGCACTGGGCCCCTGCCTCACATATCCACAGGACGCACTGGACCCCTGCCTCACCCATCCACAGGACGCACTGGGCCCCAGCCTCACCCATCCACAAGACGCACTGGGCCCCAGCCTCACCCATCCACAAGACGCACTGGGTCCCAGCCTCACCCATCCACAAGACGCACTGGGTCCCAGCCTCACCCATCCACAGGACGCACTGGGCCCCTGCCTCACCCATCCACAGGACGCACTGGGCCCCTGCCTCATCCATCCACAGGACACACTGGGCCCCAGCCTCACCCATCCACAAGACGCACTGGGCCCCAGCCTCACCCATCCACAGGACGCACTGGGCCCCTGCCTCACCCATCCACAGGACGCACTGGGCCCCTGCCTCACCCATCCACAGGACGCACTGGGCCCCTGCCTCACCCATCCACACCCAGCCTCACCCATCCACAGGACGCACTGGGCCCTTGCCTTGCCCATCCCCAGGAGGCACTGGGCACCCACCTCACCCATCCCCAGGATGCACTTGGCCCCTGCCTCATCCATCCCCAGGACGCACTTGGCCCCTGCCTCATCCATCCCCAGGACGCATTGGGCCCCTACCTCACCCATCCACAGGACACACTGGGCCCCTGCCTCAACCATCCACAGGACACACTGGGCCCCCCTTTCACCCATCGCCAGGACACACTGATCCCCGCCTCAAACATCCACAGGACACACCGATCCCCCGCCTCACCCATCCACAGGACGCACTGGGCCCCTGCCTGACCCATCCCCAGGATGCACTGGGCCCCTGCCTGACCCATCCCCAGGATGCACTGGGCCCCTGCCTCACCCATCCACAGGACACACTGGGCCCCTGCCTCACCCATCCACAGGACGCACTGGGCCCCTGCCTCACCCATCCACAGGACGCACTGGGCCCCAGCCTCACCCATCCACAAGACGCACTGGGCCCCAGCCTCACCCATCCACAAGACGCACTGGGCCCCAGCTTCACCCATCCACAGGACGCACTGGGCCCCAGCCTCACCCATCCACACCCTGCCTCACCCATCCATAGGACGCACTGGGCCCCTGCCTCACCCATCCACACCCAGCCTCAGCCATCCACAGGACGCACTGGCCCCTGCCTCGCCCATCCCCAGGAGGCACTGGGCCCCCGCCTCACCCATCCCCAGGACGCACTTGGCCCCCACCTCATCCATCCCCAGGACACACTGGGCCCTGCCTCACCCATCCCCAGGACGCATTGGGCCCCTACCTCACCCATCCACAGGACACACTGGGCCCCTGCCTCCTCCATCCACAGGACACACTGGGCCCCAGCCTCACCCGTCCACAAGACACACTGGGCCCCTGGCTCACCCATCCACAGGACACACCGATCCCCCGCCTCACCCATCCACAGGACGCACTGGGCCCCTGCCTGACCCATCCCCAGGATGCACTGATCCCCCCCCGCCTCACCCATCCACAGGACACACTGGGCCCCTGCCTCCCCCATCCACACCCTGCCTCATCCATGCTGTTGGTACTCTTGTTCAGAGGAGAATTGCCTAGCATTTCGGTGCTGGACTGCCCCAGGGCAGGACAAAGACTGATATGTTTGGGATATTTCTTCTCTGTGAAAGATAGTGAGCTAAAGACCCTGGGTAAGTCTGTCGTAACCAGGACTAATGTCTCGCAGAGGGACTCCCAGGACCCCCCCCCCCCCTTGTGAATTCACCCATCCACAGGACGCACTGCACTCCTGCCTCACCCATGCCCACGTAACACTGACCCTCCGCCTCACCCATCCAGAGGACGCACTGGGCCCCTGCCTCACCCATCCTCACCCATCCACATGACGCACTGGGCTCCTGCCTCACCCATCCACAGGACACACTGGGCCCCTGCCTCACCCATCCACAGGACGCACTGGGCCCCTGCCTCACCCATCCACAGGACGCACTGGGCCCCAGCCTCACCCATCCACAAGACGCACTGGGCCCCAGCTTCACCCATCCACAGGACGCACTGGGTCCCAGCCTCACCCATCCACAGGACGCACTGGGCCCCTGCCTCACCCATCCATGGGACGCACTGGGCCCCTGCCTCGCCCATCCCAGGACGCACTGGGCCCCTGCCTCGCCCATCCCCAGGAGGCACTGGGCCCCCGCCTCACCCATCCCCAGGACGCACTTGGCCCCCACCTCATCCATCCCCAGGACACACTGGGCCCCTGCCTCACCCATCCACAGGACACACTGGGCCCCCTTTCACCCATACCCAGGACACACTGATCCCCCGCCTCAAACATCCACAGGACAAACAGATCCCCTACCTCACCCATCCACAGGACACACTGGGCCCCTGCCTCCCCCATCCACAGGACGCACTGGGCCCCAGCCTCACCCATCCACAAGACACACTGGGTCCCAGCCTCACCCATCCACAAGACGCACTGGGTCCCAGCCTCACCCAGCCACAGGACGCACTGGGCCCCTGCCTCACCCATCCACAGGACGCACTGGGCCCCTGCCTCACCCATCCCCGGGACGCATTGGGCCCCTACCTCACCCATCCACAGGACACACTGGGCCCCTGCCTCACCCATCCACAGGACACACGGGGCCCCCCTTTCACCCATCCCCAGGACACACTGATCCCCCGCCTCAAACATCCACAGGACAAACCGATCCCCCGCCTCACCCATCCACAGGACGCACTGGGCCCCTGCCTGACCCATCCCCAGGACGCACTGATCCCCCGCCTCACCCATCCACAGGACACACTGGGCCCCTGCCTCCCCCATCCACACCCTTCCTCACCCATCCAGAGGACGCACTGGGCCCCTGCCTCACCCATCCACAGGAGGCACTTGGCCCCTGTCTCACCCATCAACAGGACGCACTGGGCCCTTGCCTCAGCCATCCACACCCTGACTCAGCCATCCACAGGATGCACTGGGTCCCTGCCTCACCCATCCACACGACGCACTGGGCTCTGCCTCACCCATCCACACAACACACTCGGACCCTGCCTCACCCATCCACAGGACGCACTGAACCCCCACCTCACCCACCCACAGGACTCACTGGGTCCCCGCCTGCCCCATCCACAGGACGCACTGGGCCCTCCGCCTGCTCCATCCACAGGACGCACTGGGCCCCTGCCTCACCCATCCACACCCTGCCTCAGCCATCCACAGGACGCACTGGGCCCCTGCCTCACCCATCCCCAGGAGGCACTGGGCCCCCGCCTCACCCATCCCCAGGATGCACTGGGCCTCTGCCTCATCCATCCCCAGGACGCACTTGGCCCCCACCTCACCCATCCCCAGGACACACTGACCCCCTGCCTCACCCGTCCACAGGACGCACTGGGCCCCTGCCTCACCCTGCCTCAGCCATCCACAACACACACTGGGCCCCTGCCTCACCCATCCACAGGACGCACTGGGCCCCTGCCTCACCCTGCCTCAGCCATCCACAACACACACTGATCCCCCCCACCTCACCCATCCACAGGACGCACTGATCCCCCCCCCCGCCTCACCCATCCACAGGACACACTGGGCACCCTGCCTCACCCATCCACACACTGCCTCACCCATCCCCAGGACGCACTGATCCCCCCCCCGCCTCACCCATCCACAGGACACACTGGGAACCCTGCCTCACCCATCCACACACTGCCTCACCCATCCACAGGACACACTGGGCACCCTGCCTCACCCATCCACACACTGCCTCACCCATCCACAGGACGCACTGGGCCCCTGCCTCACCCATCCACATGACACATTGGGCCCCGGCCTCACCCATCCACAGGACGCACTGGGCCCCTGACTCACCCATCCACATGACACACTAGGCCCCTGCCTCGCCCATCCACAGGACGCACTGGGCCACTGCCTCACCCATCCACAGGACGCACTGGGCCCCTGCCTCACCCATCAACCGGATGCACTGGGTCCCTGCCTCACCCATCTACACAGGACACACTGATCCCCCGCCTCACCCATCCACAGGACGCACTGATCCCCCCCCCACCTCACCCATCCACAGGACGCACTGATCCCCCCCCGCCTCACCCATCCACAGGACACACTGGGCACCCTGCCTCACCCATCCACACACTGCCTCACCCATCCACAGGACGCACTGATCCTCCCCCCCGCCTCACCCATCCACAGGACACACTGGGCACCCTGCCTCACCCATCCACACACTGCCTCACCCATCCACAGGACGCACTGGGCCCCTGCCTCACCCATCCACATGACACATTGGGCCCCTGCCTCCCCCATCCATAGGACGCACTGGGCCACTGCCTCACCCATCCACAGGACGCACTGGGCCCCGGCCTCACCCATCCACACCACGCACTGGGCCCGTGCCTCACCCATCCACAGGACACACTGGGCCCCTGTCTCACCCATCCACAGGACACACTGGGCCCCCGCCTCACCCATCCACAGGACACACTGGGCCCCCGCCTCACCCATCCACAGCACACACTGGGCCCCTGGCTCACCGATCAACAGTGTCGAAATCTGTTAAACTGCAGACATAAATGACACTGGTTACGTAAAGATTAAACTAACCAGTAACATGGATGAAAGAGGGAGGCCATGGCCTTGCCTTGGATCTAAAAGCTGCAGTGAGAGAGGACGTGCACACGCTGCCAAGTCCACCAAGGCCGGAATATGGTGTCCTTAGGACTAGTACACAAAGGGACACCAAAGGCTGCTCCTCTCATCACGCCCCCTTTTCCCCTCCTTCCTCCCAAAGACTGATGGTTTCAATAGTGACTAAGACCATTAAAAACCACGTGGTCTATCCTTGACGTCCCATTTCATAAACACCGAGGATCATTCAGACTTTCAGAACTAGGCCTGTTCCACGCAATTGCCCCCAGAGCCTGCGGACCGTCTGCTGGGCAGTGGTCCGCTTTCATTCATGGGCCAGTCTTCACTGGTGCTTACTGGAAAAGCCTCAAGCACTGCCCTGGAAAGGGCAGCACCACCCCACTCTCCAGGGACCGGAAGTTGTCTGTTTTCATCTTTTACAGCCTTCTACAGACTAGCAAATAATTGCTCTCTCATTTGAAAAAAGAAGGGAATTTGGGGTTGGTAGATGATTGGGGATGAAGTGGGCAGTTATTTCTGCTATATTCCCTGGATGGTACATCTTTCCTGAAGTGACCCTCCCTCTCCTAATTCCACTAAAAGCAGAATACCGTCTTAAGCAGAGTTTCTCCTAACTGCGTATACTTGGAGACGATACAACCCAATTAGTGCATCAATCAGGAAGGGATATCGTGAGAGACGCGAAGCCTCCCGATTCAGCGACCCAGTAGAAAACCTCAATAAGAGAGACCCATCACATCAAGGGCTTGTGCTGTCACATGGACACCAAGTAACCTCTCCATAGGAAGGGTTACCAGGATGAACCTCATAGCGATGGGCCACACTCCAGCAGACCATGACATCCTTCATGGACAGCTTTGCCCACTTCCGGCCTCACAGACGTAGAACAAGGCCCAAGAGCCAAGTACGAAGGGTGCAGCAGGAGCGAATGCAATATATTCAGGAAACTGCAATCAGCTACCACCTGCCATTAATAGATTGTCTAAGTATATTTGTAACGTGTTAAAGGTTGAATTGATTTTTAACCAATAAAACAAACAAAACATTTTTTTTTTAAACTGCTAAAGATCAGAATCTACATGCAAACATTGTAGAGAAGATCCACTTGCAGAACAAACCCACTTCACAATGTATTATGAGCAACCCAGAAGGACCTCAACTGGCCTCTTCCACAAAAACCTGCGCAATCTATTGCACAGCGAAGCAGCATCTTAATTTTCCTGCTGCAACACAGAGATACCTCGCAATCAGAGTCTGGATGGACACCATCCTTCGCCTGTTCAGTGTCTGTACCCCAACCCTGTAAGGGGGGAATCTGCATAGATAAGGGAGGCCCCTCCAATACCTTCAGTTTCCTGTCCCCTTATCCTGAATCGGACCCTGTGTGGAAGGGGCCGAGCCATCAGGCGGCTACTATCCTCCATTCACTGAACCTAGTTTAGAAAAGATCTGCTCGAAGTCGGAGCTGAGCCAAGAACTGCAAAGTCAAGGGTGTCCAAATTAAGTGGGATGATGTTCGTGAACCGGGAGTAGGTGGTATTAGAAAGTCATCCCTTAGAGTAAATTATCCTACCAAAATGAATAACCAGCACCTTGAGGGGCCATCAAAGCAGTGTGGCCTGGGGTCCCTCTTTCTCTCCTCCCCTCTCGGATGTTGCCAAGAAGTCCCACTACCAGCTGCACCTCCTCAAAGGGTCAAAGAAAATTGTAGTATTTTGATCTGTTCTGGCAGGAGAGTACACCAGAGTGGAGAACTAAGCCTGGCAGGTGGAAGCCATTGAAGTACTGTGGTATGGTTAAGAATCTTGAAGCAGAAGTTGAAGAGCCACTAAAGTGTTTTTGTGGATTAATACAAATTCATCCTGACAATTTAATCCTATTGAAACAAACGTTATCCTAACTGCTGCAGAAGTATTTAATATTGTCAGATAAGTGGTTTTGTGAGCTAAGGCAGAAGTATTCTGACTAAGACATTTTTGTTGAAACTAATGAAGTAAGGAAATGTTCTGAGTTGCTGAACAGAAGTTGTTTCAAGAACTTTGTTGAAAGTAAAAAGGAAGAAAACTTTATTGAACACTTGTGAAATATTTGTTGGAAGCAAGTTTATCAAGTTGGAACGCTGTCACAGTTGGAACCAAAGAGAACTGAAGTAGAACCTTGTTGTAACACAGGATTTTCATACCCTTTTAGGAACTTTTTAGCACAATCCTGATTGAATCTGGGGAAGGGGAATTAACCCAGATTGGAGGGAGAAACAGTTGTGATGATGTGAATTTAACTGTTATATTTGTTGCTGTTGAACTGCAATATATTGCCTTGTTACATTGGTGTATGTTTAAGTGTGAGGGACAGAATCCCTTTGTTACAGTGTTTCATTTAGTTTATTTTAGGCAGGGAAATCCTCATATGGGTAAATCCTCATATGGGTATTGTGAGAAACCAAATGGTGTCTCGCCCGCTAGTCCTCGGGGATTTGTCATCCAGGTGGCCAAGATACAGCCATCGCTTTTGGATTCAGTTCCATGGGGTGGACCAGTGCGGGAGGGTCATCTGGGTGAGGGGTCTTCGGGGAGTGGCAGTGAGGTAGCCGATGTTGAGATGCAGTATTCTCCCCTTTTTTGTACATCTAACCCCTCCTATGTTAGGATCCCAACTCCCCTCGCCCTCTTTTCTGGACACACACTAGGCCGAGGAAGAGGGTGACAGAGTAACAGGACTAACTCTTATGCATCGTATTGGACATGTCCTGCTAATCGGGTTAGGCAAAGTCAGGCACTTGACTTCAAGTGTATACACCCGATTCCAATTAGCTCTCCTTGCATGGATAAAAGGCGCAACCTAGACACACACTCTGAGCAAGGGGGGGAACATGAGTACGAGCAGAACTTCCAGGGCAAAGGTGAATCTACTGGAGCAGAGCGACAGACCAAGGGACAAGAACAGCAAGTCGAAAACCCCAAGAGTTTCCTACAGGAGGTCGTTGCCTCCACAAGGCTGCGAAAAACACGTGGGGAAGGACATATCCCAATATCGAAGACTGCATTGTGTTTCAAGGACGCTAGTGACACTGCCGGGTGAACGGCAGAGTTGAGGAGGCACGGCCAAGCCTGTGGTACTAACCTTGACTGATGAATTGGAAACCGAAAAGCAAGAAAGAACCGCACACAGCCGGTGAGTTGGCAAGCAACCTGAGACACCGGTGTGTGCTAAGAAAGATTGAGGTGCAATAATTTATCACAAATGAAGGCTGCACACGTGTGGATGAGATGCAAGGAAAGGCAGACCTGTGAAGGAACTTTAAGATAAAGACATGTGGAATCAGCAATACTGAGTAACAGAGTGTTCCGGCGAAAAGGAGTAGCCCACTCGAAAGCCTCTGTGAAAGGTGCATTGTTTGAGGTGATAAAAGTGAATGAACTGTAAAAGCGAAAATGAACAAAGTTAACCCTGAGAGAAGGGCATAGGAAGAGCTGAACATTGATTTCTGAGTCGAAGTGGTCCTGCCTTGGTCTGTAAAAGAAACCTGCACATTTGAAAGTCTTCAACATCCGAAAAGCGGTCTCAGCCCGACTGGGGGAGCCCTGATGTGTAAAAAGCTTGGGGAAGGCAGTCCCGGCAAGTGTTGAACTGTAAAATGTCTGAGCCTGGCAGAGGGGGACCGATGTGAACTTTTCTTTTCGTTATTTGGGGACAACTGGAACAGGAGCCTTTAACGTGGAAGGCCGGGTGGGCCTCGATCCATGTTCCAAACTGTTTCAGTGTTAAAGCACGAGCCAGAGTGTGTCATCTTGCCTATAGAGACTGCCTTATTCCGTGCTGTCTAAACATGGGGTGGAGAGCTGATTCAATCAGCTGTTATGTCAAACACTGATTTGTCAAACACTGATTTTTCTTTTATATACATACCTCCTTTACACACATTTTTGTACAAGAGATAGAGCAAGCATTAGGTTTTCTTAGCACAGGCCATTTTGATTTGACAGACACGACTAAGACGGTTTTCTTTATTATTTGATGGTCGAGACGACTCCCATCCTAGTTATAGGGAAAAGTAGGAGTTTTTCTAAACCCCACAAAGTTAATAAAGGTTTTACAAATTGTATCTTTTGGTCAGTGTCACACTTATGATACCATGCCTCCACCATATATGGTGTCAGAAGTGGGATCTGACTCAATTGATAAAAGTTGAGAACCCATGCTAATAATTGTCATCCCACCGGAAGGGGAAAACGGGATTATTGAAGTCCTTGATTCTGACCGAATATCTACCATTAAAGAGATTATATTCTCCCAACTTCGAATCCCAGTTAGTCAACAGGATCTGTTTTTCAAAACCCAGGTGCTATTAGACACCCTACCGATAGCACATTATTAAATACAACAATGGGACCGGATAGTCTTAAAAATAAGACCCTTCCATAGATCCATTAGACTTAGCACCTTGAACACTCCTTTTCCCGAACCTTTTTCAGTATCAAACCCCCTTAGTCCAAATTCAGCTCTGAGGGGTCAGACGACTTCGAAACCCTCTTTGAAGAAGTTGAAATCCTTTGTTTCTCTCAGAGTCAGAAAATCCAACAGAGGGAACCCTTACCCCTCCTGAAAATATGGCCGATATTGAATCATTCGTAGCTCAACTGGCCTCCCATCAGATTCAGTAAGAGGCTCACTTTCAAGAAAACATTACAAAGCTGGTTGAGATACAAGTAAGACCCCTATTACCTCAAGGGATATTACAACCTTAGGAGGATGGAGAAGACCTAAGGAATTATTTTTTTAATTTCAAGCGATTAGCTGAACAACTGGGATGGGAGAAAACTTAAAGAAATGTTACTTGGGACCCCTATTAAAAGGAGTGTTACGCTCACCTGGTATCCACGGGGACGCCACCTAAGCCTGGTTGGATGATTTGCACTCTGGAACCCTCTCCCAGTTCCTTGGTAAGGCCTCTGGTTGAAGATGGGTCTGCAATATAGGCGAGCTGGATTCAATACCAGATTGTCTTTATGTTTTTCCAACTCCCTTGGCCTCATCTCCTTCCTCCCCCTTGGGCCCTCTCCTCACCTTAATATTGTGAAAGGTGGATTCTCCGTCCTGCTCCTCGTGGCAGGGGCACGTAGATGTGGGGGGCGAGCAGCGACCAAGTTACTTCACTGGTGCAAGCACCCCCTGTGGGAATCCAGGCCTGCTGCGCCCTCCGTAGGTTTGCTGCTTTACAGTCTTTATATGCAGTTCTTATGCTCCTCTTAGTTTGAATAATAATGTCTTACTTCTTTCCTTTTAGGTATGGAAAGTTATTTTGATGTTGTCATGCAGTATGAATATGAGCATGGGTCGGTAGGCGAAAGCGCGGTGTGCGCGATGCTGTCAGGTGAGTAATGCGCGTTTCTGTTTTGCATTTTATATTGCTAACCTGTGTCTTTTCTCTCCTTGCAGGTTGCGATGTTCCTCGCCGAGCGCCGTAATGTTCCAGCAATGATACTTACCAGGAGATGACTACCTAGGTAAGAATTGTGTGGCTTTCTTCATTCAGCAGGAAACGTGAGTCAATGCTTACTAATGCTGTCTTTCTTTCTCCTCTTTCCAGGTTATGGTATTCCAGGATGCATGTGGTGCCGGATGATGGAGTTCGTACCTTCAGGTGAGTGGAACTGAAGTCGGCGATGGATTGAAGACAGGATGCTGTTCCAGGTAGGTTTCGTAGTGTTCTTTCTCTCTCTGCAGGTCCTTGGTTTCAGGTAAACTGGCATCAAAGAAATGGACACGCTGAGCGTTACGCTGCACACAGCAGAATAACGCAAAGCATGTTCTGCTGTTTGGGTGCGGTTTAAATAGTCTCAGGTAAAGAAGTCCAGGTAAAATAGTCCCAGGCCTGCCACACCCAAAGTAGTCCAGGTAAAGTAGTCCCAGGCCTGCCACATCCAAAAGACAAGACCGCATAGCTCAGTTCCTTGTAACTGAGATATGCGAGTGCCTCCATGTTGGCTGAACCCCCTCCCAAGTTAAATAGTCCCAAGTAAATAGTCCCATTCTAATGTTGGTCTTCATGATGGTTATGAGACTGGCGCCAAAAGCGCCAGGACTGACTCCAAGAGAGTCTTGGATGAGGTTTTAAGGCCTTTGACCTGGCCCTAACTGGGAGGCTGACTTCCTAGTGAGGGCCAGGGGCAAGGGTCATGACAGAGAGCTACAAACCGCCTATCAGCTACTTAATCTAGCCTTGGGAGCTACCTTCGTAGCCATCAAAGAAGGACTACTTGAACGAGTAGGCCAGACTAGTAGTTTTCATCAAAAAAGACTAAGTTCCATCAAACAAAACCCAAGAGAGACCCCCTGGAAGTAGGAGAACGAATTAAGAACACTGTCTCCCTTTGGATCCATAATAAAACTCTAGAGGAGTTGGTATAAATGATCATCTTGGAACAGTTTACTAACTCCTTACCTCCTTTTCTACAAAAAGATGTTACAAATAAATCAGCCCACCCTTAGCATGGCTATTGTGTCTGCCCAAAATCATTCAGAGGTAGTAAAACATTTCCATTCCTTTCATAAGAATAAAGACAGAAAAGAACAAAGACCAATTTACCACTCTCCAAACCAGACAATAGAACGAGGAGGACTCTAAAACCCGAGAGTGGAGCCCGAAAAAGGGTAGGAATACAAAAACCTGACATTATGAGTAAGGAAGAATTAAGGGGAGAAGAGCCTAGAGGGCAGGGACGAAATTTAGGGGTCGCCAAAGGTTGCAACTGCGACCTCTGAGGTCTCCCTTGCAACCTCTGTGGTCTCCCTTGCAACCTCTAAGAAAGAAAAAAAGGTTTGTAATGCAAGCTCCTGGGCTGTGGCCAGCACCATGTGGCTCTTTACTTCTGGAGTGGCTGGCTTTCCTGTTCAGGCCCCTTAACAAAAAGAAGAAACATAAGAACAGGAGTGCCACAAGTCTAACACTTTCAGCACTGACCCTAAATAAGAAAGAATAGGAATACCAAATAATGTGTCTTTCTGGAATTCTATACAATAATTGCTAGACTCATTAAAGGTTTATTTCAGGCACACTTCAGGGGTGAGTCACTGATTTAGTCTGTTCTTAAACACCTCAACTCAGCCATTCATCCTTCTGAGGTCGATAAAGGAGTACCAACACAGGTTGGGTGATATTGGGTGTATATTTTTTTTATATAAAGCGCTTGAGCTTAAGTGCTATATAATAACACATCATTACCATTTGGTCATGGACATCTGCTTGCATTCACAGTAATTTGGTAATATGGGCCTGTACACACTGATCTTAACGATACATATGGCGATCCATTCTTGTATGAAATGTACACCACATTATAGTGATATCGTAACCATATTTTTCGTAGTGTACAATGCTATGTGATGCCCTTTCCTGTTTTGTCAAAGAGTGAAAGGTCGTGTTACATTGCTTCCTGCGATATTACTTCAGGTGGGGTCAAATGACATCACTTTCTGTGATGTCATCAGGGGGTCAAGGGTTGGGTGGTGTCACTTCCGCTACCCCTGGCATTTTGGTGAAATGACGGCACTGCTAGAGGGATTAAACCATCACCACCCATCTACTTCTCATGTAGGGATGTCATTTAGCATGGTATTGTCCGAAAAATCAAAATGAGGAGCCTATGGAAATAAGATGCCTAAAGGGAGAACAATGGGAAGAACAAGAGGAAGATCTAGAAACCTTTAGCATATATTTATGCCGATCCTCAGCTGATTTTACATATGAAAGGGCTCTGGTCAATGGGAGAGTAGTGAAGGCATGGATTAATTCTGGCAGTAAACAAACAGCCATAAGAGGCGATTTGGTCACTCCAATAGATCTAGAACATGCAACTATGGTCATATTCACCAGTGTACACAGAGAACGAAATCTATCTTCAAGTACCAGTGTACATTAATATGAAAAGCGAAATCCCGGCTAGTGTCACTGGCCATTATCCCTGGACATCCGGATTAGGTTATAATAGGAAGAGACTTTCCAGACTTTTCCACCCAGAGAATTTGCACCACAAGATCAGTGGCAGTCAGATTACTATTCCCATACCTCCTCCGGTGTGGGAATGGACGGAAATAGACCCTCAGAGATATTACTTGTAAAAAGAAAACTCAATCCCAGTTCACAGGGGTCTAATGTCAGCGAATCAGCGATACTGAGGAACTGAGTGGTCTGTCAAAAAGGAGTAATCCACTCAAAAGTCTCTGTTAAACGTGCATTGTTTCAGGCAATACACGTGAATGAACTGTAAAAGTGAAAGTGAACAGAGTTAACCGAGAGAGAAGGGGAGAGGAAATGCTGAAAATTGAATTCTGAGTCGATGTGGTCCTGCGGTGGTCTGCAAAGGAACACTGCACATTCAATAGTTTTCCACACCCGAAAAGCGGTATGAACCCGACTAAGGGAGACCTAAAGTGTAAAAAAAGCTTGGGGAAGGAGGCCCCAGCAAGTGTTGAACTGTGCAAGGTCTGAGCCCGGCAGAGGGGGACCAGTGTGAACTTTTTGTTTTGTTATTTGTGGAAGACTGGTACAAGAGCCTTTAACATGGAAGGCCAGGCGGGCCTCGATCAATGTTCCAAACTGTTTCAGTGTTAAAGCCCAAGGCAGAGTTCGTCATCCTGCATATAGAGACTGCCTTATTCCGTGCTGTCTAAACGTGGGCGGGGGGCTGATTCAGCCACATTTATTCTTTGTTGAACATTGATTTTCCTTTTATATACATACCACCTCCTACACACATTTTTTTGTACAAGAGATAGGTCAGGCATTAGGTTTTGTTAGCATAGGCCATTTTGATTTAACAGACACGACTAAGACTGTTTTCTTTATTGATAGTCAAGATGACTGCCATCCTAGTTATAGGGCAAATTAGGAGTTTTTCCAAACCCCACCAAGTTAATAAAGGTTTTACAAAGGGTATCGTTTGTGTCAGTGTCATACAAGTGATACCGTGCCGCCCCTAGTATGGATAGTGAGGTGTTTATCCAACCTTTTGAGTTGGCATCTATTGAAAAACCTTCACAAAAGTTGTCCACCTCACATTTCTGACCCCTCACAACAGCCACTGCTGGGAAAGCCAACAAAGGTACAAGAGCCTGGGAGAATGGAACGGGCACACGGCTCAAGTAGAGAAAAGTGAGAAAAATACAAACACTGTATATCAAGGCTGGGGAAGCCAACAAAAGTATAAACTCCTGAAAGAGCTGAATAGGCACACGCCCCATGCTGATAAAATCAGACAAGCGTGCATCCTACGTGAAACTGATTGAAAGGAGTATGAACACTCTGAAACCAGGCTGTAAAAGCCAATTAGGTGATAGGTACATACAATAACTGAGCGGGAAGACAACTTATGTTTATTAAGTCTATTGAGAGACAATTTGGCTACCAAAGAGCCACAGGACTTTGGGGAAACCCAGTGCCCGAAGGTAGGACACAAACATGTGTTAAAAATGATCCTGGTAGGATTTGATGCCTTGGTAACATCTGAGAAAAGTAATAGAAGAAGAATTCCTCTTTTCGAAGGGGAACGATAAAACAATACAGTGGATTTGTGCTTTAATTGACAGAATCTACAAGATGACTGTGCACTGTGTATTATATTCCAAGGGAACGGAGACTGAAGAGAAGTCATCTTCAGATTGGGCCTGGCAAAAGCCTACACCAAGGCTATTTGCTTAAGCCTCCTTTTCTTTTAGTTAGATCTTCTAAAAGCGGTTCGTCCAGCTAGGATTTGACTCAGGACTATTTTGCACTTTGACAAGCACCCTTAGTTTTGTTTTAGAAGGTAGAAAACATCCCTCATAGCATTAGGGCCAGATAAGCATTTTTCTTTTATTGCACATTTAAAAAACCTTGAATCACGACCCTCTGAAGTATGAGTCGTCCTTCTGGTTTACCACATTATACATTCATAATACTTGGAAAGCTGAAACACTGCTGATGACACTTAACGCTTTACTCCCCTCTCCCCTTAACGGTCTATACTTTACCTTAAAAATTGGCCTTTCATTTAAGCCACAAATCAGTGTGGTCCTGAAATCCACCTTTCATGAAATGCATCTCCTGTGGTAAATTCTCGCCATATTAACACTACCTTGCAAGATGCTGCTGGTCATCGCTGAAGTAATGTCTGGATTTTAATATTGCGACAGAATCTCTATGGATTGCTACTAAACTTAAAGAGTCCAAAATCATTCTGCCTGACCTTTGGTCTCAAGTGATTTGAGCAAATGACTCTGCATTGGCTGCTAGTGAAACAGCATGTTGACTTCAAGGCTGCATGCGTGGCACACAATCTTTCATGGCATCACCCAAACGAAAGCAGAGCGTTCCTTCATTACCAGACGTCTACAGTCAGACTCAAGAACCTATCACTTGTCAACCAAAAGGTAAGTGTTTTGGGGGAAAAGCCATTTTCTTTTAAGAGCTCCTCACCCTTAAAACCATAGGACTGGGTTTCAGGAAAGCAATTATATATGTTCTGACTCGCCTATGTACCAGGCACCGCAGTGCCTTGCATTTCTCCTTTGTTGCCCTCCACCCACTAGCAGAGCTCTGAAGCCGCTACAAGCTAACAAGTATTTCCCCAACACTTGCAATGAATCAGATCCACTGCCATAGCATACGAGGGAGGAGAGAGCCGAGGATGCAACTAGAAGCCCACATTTGGAACAACCTGATCTCACCTGATGGCCTATTCTGCTTAATGGTCCGCCAGAGGCAGGTTCTCACTCTGCTTCTGGGCGTATCGTCACTGAGCAAAGCTAAATGCTGAGGCTCCCAGACGGAACTTTAAGGTCATGGCTCTGCCCATGGTTTCCAGCAGTAGGACATATCTTCCGAAAGCAATGACTGCATTTGCACAGCCGTCTTGCCAACGCTAGACTGTGCTTTTTGGGAACTTTGGAAGATAAATTCTTCCTTTTGAAATATGTGTTGTATGTTAGGAAGTTTCACTTTCCAGGCAGTCAAAGCAAGGAGTTCCAATCCATATTCCCCTTGAAGCAGATTCCATGAAGAGATCAGGCTTGGACCTCAACCTGCTCCAGGGAAGCAGAGCCTACCATTGCCATGGCAGCCAGGGCTCCGCACCCTGAAGCTCCCGATCTTTTGGACCATGAATTGCTGGTCCCTCACCATTCCATCTCCGCGGCTGCACTGCCTAATACAACTACCACTTGTGTGTATGAGCCTGGGCTCCACACCAGTATGGCCGCCGCAGTGTCCCCCACGTTGCTGGGAGATTCTCTCCCTGTGCCTCGCTACATCCAGCCCTGAAATTGGCTAAAGTCTGCAGCATTAGGGGAACCAGAAGAGTACCGGAAGGCAAAGTCAACTAGGACCACTTCCGAAGGCCGGTTCCAAAGGCCAAGGCTGGTTTCCAATGGCCTAGGGCCCCTGTCTTGACCTGTCTGAGGCTGGCTGGGGCGCTGGAATGCCACCATCCTTTAGCTGCTGACCTGCTCCGCAGGCTTCCCTGTACCTTCCTCACCCTTGTTTGTTCCATTTTCAGCAAACATGTCTCCGCTGCTTCAGCCACGTGCTTTCTGAGGATTGTGAGTTGCACTCAAATGGACAACTGATGCAACCTCAGTGGCCTAACATCACTCACAAAGGTAAGCAGAGCACTGCCATTGCAAGGCACTCTTCTAGCCCTGTGCATACCTGTTACATTAAAGAGTGCCTTGTTGTTCCACCACCGACTCTACCCTTGCTCTATATAACCCACATTACACTTTTCAGGGAAGGTGCTGCATTGCAACACCACATTGCTCCATCTGGGCCCATTATGTGGAATGTAGCATGTCCTGCTGGCATACATCCATCCACACCCCCTAATCTACCCATCCCACCCCTTGCAGCCAGAACGAGCCCACCACGAGGGCGGCAACAATCCACCTCCGACTATGACAATGTTTTACTGCAACTGCTTCAGTCCCCCAGTCCCAGTGCGTTCGTGTCTGCTGGCCTGCGCCCGGCATCTTACTCTACCACTGCTATGATTGCACCTGTCATCCCATGCACCCATTGTGCCTCAATATGGACCCCGGGAGCAGGGCAGGTCTCCTAATTTACTCTGTTAGACATTATCCTCATGATTCGGGTACCTAATAACTACACCATCATTGTGTATGCTAGTAATGACCTATGACCTACAGGACCGAGATACCATTGCTGTCTTAACTATCATTGTCTTACATCTACTGCAACCACTGCGTAACTGTTTAAACTATCTCTGTCTCGCAACGCTCCAAGATACCCCTGCTGACCCTACCCTTTTTACAACCTTGAACATCTTACACACAGTCGCTTCTGCAATAAACCCTCTCGAACTATGAGGGAGGCTTTTCCAGAATGTGCACCTACATTATTGTTGCTTTTACGTTTACCTGTGCACCTGATGCAGCCCCCGTACCATGAGGTGAGGCATGGCCAGTATGCACAACTACACAAAGGTTAGTGTTTGCTCACCTGTACACCTGATGCAGCCCCCCCCCCCCATGTACCAAGAGGTGAGGCGTGGCCAGTATGCACACCTACACAAATGTATGTGTTTGCTCACCTGTACACCTGATGCAGCCCCCGTACCATGAGGTGAGGCTTTACCAGACTGTATCCTCATGATCTCCCACCATGTTGTAACTTTAATGCTCTGTCGTCTGCACTTGTAATGTAACCAGCTCCTAGAGGCCTCTGAGTTTTGTGCTGCTATAAATGTAAAAATAAAATAGAAAATAAATTGACTTTACTGACCTGGGTTGATGGTAGTTGTCGTCGAACACATCAGGAGAGCCAAAGGTTGCAGACTCATGGGTTAAAACATTCCTTATGGTAGTGGCTGCAACTCTGCTGCTGGTGAAAGCTTTCTAGTTGCTAATCAGTCTCTGGTTTGGGGGTCAGAGTGGCACCGCGAGCTCAACAGTCTATGTTGATCCTCTACACATTGCACATATTTGGGGTCCGTGACTGCACATCAAGAGGGCATTCAATGTCGGTCATCCCCTGTGGACAGGAGGTGTGCAGTGGGGGTCAAGGAAGTAGCCACCCCGATTGAATGGTCAGTGGGTTTCCTAGATTTGCCCGCTTTGTGGATCACTTTAACCTCAACCAGAAGTGCTGACCCTCTTTATGCCTGCCACCATCTCGCTGTTAGCCAGTCACCTTGGGGTCAGGCATTACGCTGGGCAATTGAAGCTGGCATTGGGAAAACATGCAGATCCATCAACGTGGACCTACTGTGGTCGGGTGTCCAATAGAACAAAAGGAGGCATCCACGTACTTTATCCAAGTTGTCGGACCTGGATGCTAGACTGGAGGGCACGTCCAACATTTAAAATCGCAGGAAGACCTTTTCATTATGGGTGTTTCTACTCGGGGATAACTGGCAAAAACCACAGTAATCCCTGCAAATGTATGGATTCACACAGTGGACCTGGATTCCCTCATCTCGATCAATAGTAATCCTTGTAAATCTATGGATTCACAAAGTGGACCTGGATTCCCTCATCACAATCAATAGTAATCCTTGCAAATCTACGGATTCACACAGTGGACCTGGATTCCCTCATCTCGATCAATAGTAATCCTTGTAAATCTATGGATTCACACAGTGGACCTGGATTCCCTCATCTCGATCAATAGTAATCCTTGTAAATCTATGGATTCACACAGTGGACCTGGATTCCCTCATCACAATCAATAGTAATCCTTGCAAATCTACGGATTCACACAGTGGACCTGGATTCCCTCATCTCGATCAATAGTAATCCTTGTAAATCTATGGATTCACACAGTGGACCTGGATTCCCTCATCACAATCAATAGTAATCCTTGCAAATCTATAGATTCACACAGTGGACCTGGATTCCCTCATCTCGATCAATAGTAATCCTTGTAAATCTATGGATTCACAGAGTGGACCTGGATTCTCTCATCTCAATCAATATCTTCTTCCTGTATTCATGATCGAAACTGCTGCTCAGCAACAAGCCTTCCTCACAGCCTCGTACTTTCAGGCTTCTTGGTCATCAGATCTTGCATGGCTTGCCTTTTCCTCTTATATTCGCCAGACAGCCCCACTGTGTGAGTGAGGGGAGCATTGGGGGGCTGCATCTAATTGACCATTCTTTCTGTGAACGGATCCTCACCACTGTAGAGAGGTTCCGAGCATTGATATCTTCATGGATTTAGATGGTTTAGTCCCATGGAAGGAAGACAGCCCGGACACCATGAAAGAGCAGAGACCAGGGAGTCATGATGGAAACAGTACCACGATTTGCGCATCTAAGTAAAGAACCCCAACACATCGCCTTCAACATGCTGCCCTACCTTATTTGTGATGAAGAGACCCAGTGCTATCACGACGAGCAGGACCCCGAGCCCGATGAAAATGTACTGGAGATATTCCAGGATGATGGGGATCAAAACCAGCGTGGTGTAGTAGGTGTCAAATACTTCCCCCTCGATGAATCCTCTCTGAAAGGGGGGAAACAGGTTAAAATGGGCACAATTAAGCTGCACTTTCAGGTAAAGCATCGTTAGGCAAACTAGTGCGCTCAGATTCATTTACTTCACTTAGTTGCATTTGTATAGTGCTTCATCTGCAAAACAGTGGCTTCATGGCATTCACATTTAAAAAAGGGTGTGGGAGAGGAGGAAGAAACAGCATCACACAATGAGGCTGTGTCTGGAAGCATGCGTTACTCTTCCTTCCTTCCTTCCTTCACTGAGACACAGCTGAAATTCTCCATCCACTGATGCTGGAGAATATTGCGCCGCCCCCCACTCTGAGCCTTTCCCATCCATGAGATGATGTTCAGATCCCCATAAATGAAACTTTCCAATAAAGTGCTGTAGGTGGGCTTATTAAAACTCTGCCATGATGGAAGCCTTTATACCCCATGTTCTCAGATAATAAACCTAGTTATCCTCAAAACTACGGACTTCTAATAATGCTAGCCATGACACACTCCTGGTGGCCAGGGCACATTAACTCAATACTGCTCTGATCACTACCATACATCTTTCCATTGTTTTTTTTAAATTTTATAGTTTGTTTACAAACTTTTTCATTATATAAACTTCATCTTTACATCAATCATACAGATTATTCATCAATTTAAATTAAACAAAAACTAAAAAGGCATAGTTAATTTACCTCAATCATTTTGTTTTTTTTTTATTTACGAGTTTCAATCACCAAAGTGATTTTTCAAGTTAGTTGTAAGATCAAATCATGGTCCAAGAAGAGCATTCAGCTCTTCTTGGACCATGGCGAAAATCATAAGCGAGGAAGGATCCTTAATCTTACAATATAGCATAATAGATGCTCTATTTACTATTGCCGTCAAGGACGAGAGAGTTCACGTCGAATCAGTACTATAGGTGTAGAAGACGGAAGGTTGAGGACTGATCACCAAAAGATTCTCCAATCCCGCCATAACATATCAGGAAGAGATAGCATAGCGTCTGCTCCGTAAGTGATTGACGGTATCGCTTTCCCCCGATAGAACTTGAGTAGGGGCATCAATGAGAAGCGACCATATTTCCTGTCTAGGTTTTTGGCCTGTGAGATGATGTTTTTCATTTTTTCATCTAGATGTAATTGCATTGCTAAGTCTTTACGTGAGGAGTCAATCAGGACCCAAAGATATTTGAATTCTGTGACTTGTTCCACTTTCTCCTCCCAAAAACCATGAGTGATTGCCTCTTCTTCAGTTCTTTTTTTCAAACACCATAATCTTAGTTTTTCGTTTATTGACTTCCAGGTAGTTGGCTTCAGGATATTTAGTTAAGGAGGCTAGCTGGCGTTGTAAGCCAATAGGAGTCTGGTCCAGTTGGATAAGATCATCGGCATAAAGGATTCTCGGCACTTTCTTGCTGCCCATTACTCGGGGGGAAGATCTTATTTCGGCATTTGCTTCTTTGTAGTCCCCGAAATATGCCAAAAATAGGGCCGGAGCCAGCGGGCAACCCTGTTTAACCTCTCGAGTGGTTGGTATCGCCGCAGAAAGCAGCCCCTTTGAATTTAGCCAAACCTGGACACTGGTGTTGGTGTGTAGGGTTTGTAAAGGGCCCAGGATCTCTAGCGGGCAGTTCCAGTCACTTATCTTTTTCCATAGTTTCCTTCTGTTCACTAAATCAAAAGCCTGGGTAAGGTCTATAAACGCTAGGAATAGTTTCCGATTTCCTGCCAGAGTTTTTGATTTTAGAATACTCAGTAGCAAGATGTTAATGCTGGTTCCTATTCCCTTTTTGAACCCGGACTGTAAAGGGTCTTCACAGGGTGATTTTTTCACCCAAAGATTAATGTGTTTCAGGAGTTCGGTACCGTAAACCTTCCCTATGACATCTTATAATGCCACCGGGCGAAAGTTCCTTGGTCTTTTCTTCCTTTTTTAAATATCGGTTTAATCACCGCTGAGGTCCAAGAGGGTGGGATCCCCCTATATGTTGAACACCTTTTGAAGATCAAGCTTAAGAGTTTTACCCAGTCTTCTGGAGCAGATTTAAAATTTACGTTCGAGAGGATGTCAGGCCCTGGTGCCCTTGAGTTTTTCAGCTTGTTTATTGATAGGAATATGTCCATTGGCTCGTGGAGGTCAACCCAAGATGCAGATTCAGATGGGATAGAAGCTGGCAAAGGCACGTCTGGAGATCTAAACAATAATGAATAAAATTGAATCCATGTTGACTCTGCAATACTGTTTGACAGAGCAGATTCTGTTGCTTTGCTCCGTGGGTTTATCCATTTCAAGAAGTCTCTAGAATTACTGTTGTTAATTGGCTCCAACATGGCCTCAGAATCCTTTTGGTAAAGCGCAAGCCGATATGATCTTAGCCAGGTTTTATAGCCTCTTTTGCCCAAGTTCTGTTGGTGACCGTGTTATGTCGTGCAGCAGTTCTTCTTGCTCTGCGGACCATGTTACGTTTCGCCACCAACAGAGCGTCAAATGTGTGAATATGACAGAGATTCCGAGTTGGACTGCTTTGAGCCATTGTTAATAGATCTGAAAGGTTCTAGAAGTGGTCGGTAATCCACTTCGAGGCAGTTTTCACCATTTGAATAAGAGACTAATGTCATGAATGTTTTCCCGGGTTACCCGAACCCCATTTCCCTTGCTTTCAGGTTCAACTTCTCCCCGATAATGAGAGGTTGCTGGTTTAGTTGATGACCATTTTATAAACAGGAGATTATGGTCGCTGTGAGTTGTCTGTTGAACACTGTATTCTGCCAAACGCACCATAAGTAGTTGTGAGGCGAAAATGTAATCGATGGTAGAGTGGGCCAATCCACGCTTCCACATTGGAGTCTTATTCATTTCCGGGAGCGTATTTGCTGTGTTAAACATTTGTCTTGACGTTATTAAGTTAGACCACTCCTTAACCCGTTGACAGCCTTAAGAGGAAATAGGATCTGTTGGATCTAATGAACTCGTAGGGCATTTAATGTTGAGGTCTCCACAAATAATTACTTCACAAGATTTCAGCTCTAAGTGTACAGAGTCCAGAGTGGCTGTTACTAAGTAAAACAATGTGTCCCTTTGAATCACCTTGGGATTCCAATAAATGGTCATAACAAGAAGGTATGTTTGCGAGAAATCTTCTGCCCCAACCTCTTTGTTTAGCCATGATAGAAGGACCCCTAGGACGTATGGAGACTTCAAAATCGTCTTTACGATTTGTAGATCACTTCCGATCCAAACGGCGATCATTAGTCTCGCCGAAGGCCTGCCTCCCCACTGCCCCCCATCAGTGCCTCTGAAAAAGCAATTTCGAACCTGTCGAGTGTAGGTTTTTCTAGTAGCCACAGCTCTTGTAGGCATAAAATGTCATAGCCACCAAGATTGATGTCACCTGGGGTTGTTAAGTGAAGAAAACCCTGTGTGTTCCAGCAGGCTAAAGAAAGTAGCTGAGCATCGGATGGAGCGATAGACTGCGATGGTGGCTAGTTGTTGAGACGAGACGAAAGGGCTTTCGGAAGCCACGACCAGGTTTGTGACTGGAGATCTGGTCTACGTGGAACCTCCTCCTTTTGTGCGGGTACATTTCGAACTACCCCCACTGTGTCCTTTGAAGGAATGGCCTGAATAGTTGATTGTGATTATTGAACTTTCTTTTGGGAAGATACATGGACTGCGTCCGATCTGTGGACTGATGGCGACTTCGGTTGTGGTCCTTGTCTTGAGAAAGATTCCGATTTTTGTGGCGCGAATTGATTGTCATCAGCACCTCATTCCTTGGATTCTGTCTGTACATCAATCATTAGTGAGCTCTGTAATTTTGTCCATTACAGTATTCCAAAATTGAATAATTCTAAAAATAAGAAGTTTGCACTCTCCTAACAGTATCTGTGCCCGACGGTCATTTGCATCGTATTGAATCCTCGTCTGTGGTAGCATGCTTCTAAAGATATCTCGTTTTCCTTCAAGAGCCTTGCAGTCTATTAGAATGTGCTGGATTCGATCCGTTTGCTCATGTTGGAGACAAAATATCAGAGACTGTGGTAGCTGTTTAGTTTCAACCAGGATTTCTCGAGTTGGGAGTAAATTGAGACAGTCTGAGAAAAGTGTCTCTCAAAGCGTACACGAAATATCTCAAGTTAAAGCAGTAATTGATTCACTGCTCTACTGAGCAATTTAGTGCCAGTGGTATTGAGTTTTTCGAATCCAGTCATTTCTTTGAATGCGTTTGACGACTTCTTGGGGGCAGTAGAAGAGCATCTCTTACATCACTTCTTCATTTTCCATTATCTGCATACATGCTTTTTTCCATAAGTTCAAGACTATTTGATCTGCATCTTGCTCTTTCTGTCATAAAATATCAATTGGTTATATATCATCATTGGTCCACGTTTTTCTGTATAAATCCAGAAATGTCCTATTCCTTAGGGATTCAAGTGATTTTAGAGCTAGCTCATAACGTTTACATGCCATACAATCCCTTCCAATTGGTCCCAGACGTTACAAGGCACATTCATCATTGTTTCGCTACCGTAGATTAGGACAGCCATTATTTTCTGCCTGTGATAGGTGATAATAGGCTTCAGTGAAAACAGTAAACCTTGACGAGCTAGCGATAGAGCCTTAGATTTTAGAAGGAGCTGACATTCCTTTTCACTTTACGATTGGTTTATTTTTATACCCAAATATGTAATTGATTTCACGGTTTCCAATTTATTTCCTTCTATAAAGATCATCAGGGGTTTACGTTTTCGAAGGTGATTTAGAGACATCACTTGGGATTTGTTTGTGTTTATTCTCAAATCATTGTCCTTTAAACAGTTTTCCAAAGCCTGGAGTCTTTTTTGGAGACCGACTTGGGTTTTGTCCAAAAATGACCAAGTCGTCTGCATACATGATATAAGGCAAATGTATGCCGTTCAATTTTGGTGGATTTGCTACAATGTTTTGCTGATTTTCTGCTAAATCAGAAGTGTAGAGTTTGAAAGCGTAGCTGCCAAAGGGCATCCTTGCCTTAATCCATTCCAGGTTCGGATTTCTTTGACAAGATTCCATGTTGGGTCAGTCCGATTTTTACCGAAGTGTTAGAATATGATGCTTTAATCGGCTCTAGTATGTCACTCAGGCATTTCCATGAAGTTAATTTAGTCCATAATTTTGTTCTAATTACAGCATTAAAGGAGAGCTGTAGATCGATGAAAGCTGCATGTGTGGTAGTTTTCCCTCTTATGGCTTCGAATTTCAGGATGTTGATGAGTATCAAATTGATGTTTGTTCCAACATTTTTAACAAAGCCTGTTTGTCTGGGGTCTTGTCTTCCGTTCTCGTTAGCCCAACTTGTTAGTCTTCGCAAAAGTAACAAAGCAAACACTTTTCCCAATGCGTCCAGCAGTGCTTTCGGACAATAATTATTTGGAAATTTCCTATCTCCATGCTTAAACATAATAGGTATTAGGATATATCGGATTTCCATGTAGCTGGGATGACTTTGTATTTCGCAATGATACTTTAGAATTGTGAATGAGTATGGCGTTGCTTAGCCCTTAGATGTTTAATAATCAAAAAGATTTAATTATAGTCCCAAGCAACATTCCAATTCGGTGTATTATTTGGAAGGAGGTCTTTCAGCTGATCGGCATTGCATTGCTTTGTGTAACTTTACTGCTAAGTGTGTGCGTGTGCGTGTGCGTGTGTGTGTGTGTGTGTGTGCGCGCACACTTAGTCAAGACTCTTAAGGACAACAATGATCTTATGCTACCGGTTCGACTCCTCTTTTCTATCTGGAGTTTACTGGTTTTGTGGACCCCTGGCAGGTGTATTGCTTCCATATGGATTGAGACCTGCGAACGGTGGAGGATGGTAGAAGAATGGCGGCCCTGGACCTATTTGACATGTCCCCCAATTTTGACACCATCAGCTGTGCTTAAAGGGCCTTGAGGAAGCCGGAATCTGAAGGAATGTCCCCGTTTCATGAGGACTGGTCCTCTTCAACCACCCTTGGTCAGTAAAAATATTATGGGAGACAATTCAGTTGTTGCTACATTAGTAGCAAGCTATAAAGATTAAGTAGATGCTTGATCTAAGAGACGAAAAGCTCTTGGAAGTGGAACCCGACAGAAAACACAGCTAATTACATCACATTAATGTGACAAAGAATTTCTTTACGGTTCAGAAACCCTAGGTGCAATCTGAATGTCCCCACATGTATCAACAGAAAAGTGTTTTCTGGAGTGCATGGGAACCCAGAATCCCTTGCTGGGAGAAATCTCTCTGGTGTGGCGTGCTGGAGTAAGGCGTCGGATAAAGGGGTGGCATTCTTACAACAATCTTGATTTAAATAATAATGAAAAGGCCCATCTTCCCCCATCTCTTAAGGGCTTTCCCTACCCAACTAAAGAACAGGTTGGGGTCTCGTCAAAATCAAAATGTCCGTCCTCTGTCCAAACTAACCTACTGTAGCCCTACAACTAACAAAAGACAAACAGCTCCAGGAAAATGACTCCCTTGTTCTGGTGCAATGGGATCAGCCGTAGGGGCGTATTTCTATTAGTCTTTGATAATAGTTCAAGTTCTGCACTTGTAGAGAATACCAATACCAGGAGAATGACTCAGTTCTCCTGGTCCCAAAGTTCAACAACTGCCATCTCCTCCTGGTCACTGGGTCAGACTGCAAGCTGCTGGTTCAGCAAACCTTTCTTTAGTTTCTGTTTCAACAATGTAGGTGAAAGAACCCAGAGATTCTTTTGCTTCAGCAGTTGGCTAACTTTGGATAGTTTCCTGCAACAGTTATCAACTTTGCACTTCCTTCCAAGCTTCTCTTCGGGTTTACTTAAAAGTACAACTTTCCTGTTTCCAACACAGTTATTTCTTGCCTTTCTTTCCTATCCTCTTGTTGGTGGAAAAAGGGGGAACTCTTCCCATAGTGTCCTTGATTTCTTCTAACACTCTGACAAAGGATACTGTTAGTGTGGCACTCTCGAGCCTGAATGTCTAATTTGATGACAGAGTGCTGAGGGAGACTACTCCCTAGATGTTCCTCTCTTTCAGTCTTTGACAACCACTGAGACGAGGAAGATCACTAGTGATGTAATCTTCACATTTGATACTTCTATCCCAACTCTGGAGACAAGGGAGATTACTCCAGATATCTTCTTCCCATTCGGTACTTCTGGCACAAGTACTGAGACGAGGGAGATTACTCCTTAGGCTTTCTTCCCATTCTATATTCCTGATACAGTGACTGGGACAAAGGAGATTACTCCCGATGCTTCAGCACCCTTCCCCAATCCCCTACCCGGTGTCCTGCGACTCCAGTTACCTCTTCTCTGTTGGAGCCACATTGCTGGTTTTTCCTGGGGTGTTGGGTCGATGCGTTCCCACCGAATGTTCTCTATGCTTCTCTTTCCACTCCACGATGCTGTGCTTTAGCGCTGTAGGGTCCTCAGCTAGATGGTGTTGGCGAAGTTGTTGGAATGCTCGATCCACCTCCTCGAGGTCATGCTACAGTCAGTCGGTTTCCAGCTTCCAGTCAGGCCTGCTCTGCGGCGCCCTGCAAAAGCCTCCTGCAATCTAATGTCAGTGTCCTCCCGACTGGAGGTTTGCTTCCCCGCCGTAGCTTCTTGCTCCCAGGTTTGAACTTCCTGTGTCTTCCAGGCTTCAAACCGGCTTCACCTGCTGCTCTTCTCATTGAGTCCTTTATCCATTTTTATGTCATACAGCTGTGTCCTCCCCATTGGAGTGTCACAGTCCTTTGTTTGTGTCCATTGTGTAATCTTCATGTCTCCTTGAGGCCACCTTTTCCCAGTACCTTCTGTACTCAGCAAAGCGTTAGTTTGTGTAACTCCATTCATCTTTTTCACAGTATTCCTGGAAAATGACTTGAGAGCAGACTGTCAATTTTAGTCTTCCTGATCTTGGTAGTATCAATATTTACAGGAAGAAAGTAAGAAGGATTGCAATAGCATAAAGTAGTACTTTCAGACCGTTTCTCAGCCAATTTTATAGGTTTCATGGACTCACGCGCATGAGAGTTAGAGAGTTGCATCACGGAACGGGAGTCCTTGTCCCCATGAGTGGGGTTTCCCCCTGTGTGGTCCTGGCACCCCTAGGGGGGGAATGTTGCATAGCGGGCCTGCCTCCCAAACCTTGCAGGGGATGTCTCCCCTCTGGGGAGAAGTGACGAGATGCCATGAATCGGCACACTGGGAATCCTTCAGGATCCTGCGTCAAATCTTCAAAGGACCTGCTTTAACCAAATTATTAAAATGAAGGAGTAGTCTTTGGTGGGGATTCCTACAGCAATACCAGGTGGGACTAGTGAATGGTTAGATACTCTGGGCAATACCAAGTGGGACTATTCAGTGAATACTCTGTCAACTTGGGGTAGGTTTTCCTTTTTGGTTTCATTGCACACTTTACATACAAGTTCAAATGTAGCGGTGGCAGTTCTTGGATTAAAGCCGGTGAAAAAAGGCCCAATACTACACTATTCAGGCCCAAGGCCCAATATTCAGCCCCAATTTCCTCAGAAGTTCCAACCAAGTTCAATCATGTCGAGTTCTTGTCCATGTGATATCAGATATGGAACAAGTTACTTACCTGTAACTGTTGTTCTCCAGCATGGGTCTGGCATGGATTCACATGCTCATGAATATTCCCCGTCAGGCTGGGAATCCTCGGTAAAGAAAAAATCAGTATCAGTTTTGTTTCTGATCTGTCTTTCTTAGTAGTAACCAATCACTGAACTCTGGGTCATACTGCCCCCAGCCAATGACTGCCCTCTCCCTAAGCCCCGCCTCTGGCAGCAATCCTCAGATTTGGTAGCACGTAAAGTGGCAGTATGACCAAGTGAAGAGCCGCGGAGGCCGCGGAGGGAGGGTTCGCATGTGAATCCATGCCAGACCCATGCTGGAGAACAACAGTTACAGGTAAGTAACTTGTTCCTTCTCCAGCATGGGGTCTGACATGGCTTCACATGCTCATGAATAAAAGAATACATAGCAGTACACACATGCACAACCACGGGAGGTGGCAAAGGCTCAACATTAAGCATTACATCCAAAACTCAACATTAAGCAATTCTTACCTCCTCACCAGGCTCACCTTAAGCGAACAGGTTGCGCAGCACTGCTTGGCCGACCCTGGACTCCTCCCTGGAGTCCCGATCGACACAGTAGAATCTTGTGAAGGTGTGTGTCGACCTCCAGGTCGCAGCCCTGCAGATGTCGAGCAGGGGCACACCAGAAAGGAATGCCATGGTAGCGGCGATCGCTCTGGTCGAGTGGGCTCTCGGACGGCCGGGCAGCGGTCGGTTTGCCAACCGGTGACAGTGCATGATGCAGCCGGAGAGCCATCTGGAAATGGAGCCTTAGAGAGAGTCTTCCCTTGATTCACAGGTCCAAAGTTTACAAACAGCTGTGATGTCTTCCGAAAACTCTTTGTGCGGTCCGCGTAGAACTTCAGCGCTCTAGCTATGTCCAGCGAGTGCAGAGTCCTTTCAGCCGGCGACGAAGGAGACGGGAAGAAAACTGGAAACACCAAGGGTTTGTTGAGGTGGAAGTCCGACGGCACCTTGGGCATGAAGGAGGGGTGCGTCCTCAGCACCACCCTCGTGTCGTGAAACGTTAAGTATGGTGGCTTGCAAGATAGGGCCTGGATCTCTCCACTCGTCGTGCGGAGGTGATGGCCATGGGAAACGCTGTCTTCCACGACAGAAACTTCAACGGTGCCGAATGCATAGGCTCAAATGGGGCCCCCCATGAGCCTGGTGAACAAGTCCAGAAGGTCCGGGAACCTGATCTGTCTCGGCCACACCGGTGCGACGAGGATCATCCTGCACTGGGACCTCTGGAGCTGGTTGATGTGCCGGAGCAGCAACGGCAGCGGAGGGAATGCATAAAGAAATAGGCTGTCCCAGGGGAACGAGAAAGCATCGCCCATGCTCCTCGGCTGGGCGAACCTGCTGGCGAACCTCCGGCACTTGGGGTTCGTCGCTGTCGCGAAGAGACTGATCTGAGGTCCGCCCCATCATCGGAAGAGTCGATCCACTTGATCCTGGAGCAGTTCCCACTCGTGGCACGAGCGCATCTCTCTGCTGAGTGAGTCGGCGATGGTGTTTTTTATTCCTGCCAGATGAAAAGGCACCAGAAACATCCCTTGAGCGATGGCCCAATGCCACAGATCCTGGGCTTCCTTGGATAGGGCAGAGGATCTGGTTCCGCCCTGCTTCCGGATGTAGAACATTGTGGTGGTGTTGTCGGTGAAGATCCTCACCACCTTGCCCTTTAGGGACGGAAGAAAAGACCTGAGGGCCCAGAACACTGAGCGGAGCTCCAAGATGTTGATGTGGAGTGACTTCTCCTCCGGGAGCCAAAGGCCTCTCGCGTGAAGATATCCGGAGTGCGCTCCCCAACCTTCCAGGGAGGTATCCGTCGTCACCATCACCTGGTGAGCTGGGGTCTGAAAGTCCGTGCCTGCCGACAGATGAGAGCGGGTACCCCACCACCGGATCGCCTGACGGAACGTCTCGTTGAGGGATCCTGTCCTCGAAGCTGCCCGTCGACTGGACCCAGCGGGCGTCGAGGAACTCTTGTAAGGGGCGCATCCAAAGCCTGCAAAGGCGCACCAGATAAATGCAGGAGGACATCATCCCGAGGAGGGACTTGATAGATCTTACCCTGGCCATGTCCGTGGCCAGCAGACGCTGCACCTTGGCCGGAATGGTCCTGGTCCTTTCCTCCGACGGCGAGGCCAGCCGCGCCACTCTGTCGAGCTTTGCTCCCAGAAACAGGGCGACTTGCGACAGAACCAGGTGGGATTTTGGAAAGTAGATCGAGAACCCCAGGTCCGTGCACCACGGCGAGCTCCCTTGTCCTTGCCCGGATGAGCAAGTCGTCCAGGTAGGGGTAGACGTGGATCCCCTGTAGGCGCAGCCGCGCCGCCATAGGTGCGAGGCACTTGGTGAACACCCTGGGTGCTGACTTCATTCCGAACGGGAGGCCCTTGAACTGGTAGTGCCGCCCTTGGACCACGAACCTGAGGAACTTTCGGTGTCTTTTTAGAATGGGGATGTGGAAGTACACATCCTCCAAGTCCAACGACGACAGGAAATCGCCCTCCTCCAGCTGTCCCAGCACGTGCTGGAGGGTGGCCATCCGGAACTTCTGTGCCTTGATGTACTTGTTCAGTCTTCGCAGGTCCAGGATGGGGCGCCATCCTCCTTTCTTCTTTTTTACGAGGAAGTACCTTGAGTAAACTCCGGAGCCCCGAAGCCTCTTTGGGACGAGCTTGATGGCACCTTTCTTGAGCATCGCCCTTACTTCCAACAGTAGTTAAGACGTGATTTTCCTTCCAGGCTGTTAGGGAGAATTCTCTGTTTAGGCTGAATTTCCTAATCTAGTGAGTCCCCCAGCAGCTTTGCTGGATTTTTGGGGTTTATTGTTTTCTCCTGCCAAGAGTGAGACTCTTTTACCTTCACTCTTGGGCATGATTTGAGTGTGTTTCTTTGACTCTAGATGTGTTTAATGGGCTATGGAGTCTTTTACTCCATAGGGCTTCATGTGTTTTTGTGATGTGTGTTACACAGCACCCTCAATGCAGTAACACAGGGGTGTCATAGTGACTCCCCAGTATAGACTCCATACCCTGGGACTGACTACTGTCTCCCAGGGCCTGTAAAGTCACCATTGACTTTACTAGTCTTAAATTCTGAACAGAACCAGTACAAACCATCATATTGTGGACGTACTGCCTGGGGTCTGTTAGTCGAGGGGGCACGTCTCCATCCCCCCTGATCGAGTTTTGGCTGGTGGCAGTGGATACTACTTTTTATATTCAACCGCGAATATTTCTCTATGGGATTTTCCCATTGTTCGAGGCTACTATCTTTATTTATTTAATTACGATAGCCTCGAACATACCGCCGGTTTATTTAATTAATATTAATTCTCCGGTTGGTATTTTTTGCCAAAAATCTGTTCTATAATGGCGTTTGTGTTCTCTTCTGTGACTCCAACCCAAGTTGTGCCCTTTGTTCCACTTTTTGGTGGGCTTCTCCACAGAAGCCCTCCAAAGTGGTGCCACTCTGTCTGGGGTACTTAGGAGGGGTGGAGGGGGAATTTAGGTACCCTGGACTGAGTTGCCTAGGCAACTCAAGTCGTACTCCGTCCTAATTGGCCCAAGTGGTGAGCCGGCCGGCTCACCACTTAGCATGTTTGAGTGACAGCTAGGCTGAGTGCATGGGGGTTTTCTGCATACAAGCAGGGCTTTGGGGACTGGAACTTCAGAAGTCGCCACAGGGCCTAAGAATCCGACGAGGGAGAAGCTGAGCTGACCTGCCACGACGACACCAGCGGTGGAGCCCTGCTGGACCGTCTCACCACTTTTCCCAACGACAGAGGAGATCTCCCGCCGGAGAGTCTTCTTCCTTTGACTGGTGGGGATAACCAGTTTCACCGTCTTTTCGCCTTCCCGACTTGCCTGTGCCAAGCACCCCGGCAACCGGGATACCACGTTTTACCACGACCGCGAATTAAAGGGTAATACCTTTAACCGGAAAACTCAGCGTCTGGTTTCTTCCCTGGCAGTGCAACGACCTTCATCTTTCCTCCAAGTCGAGATCTTCTCTTGCCCTGGACGACGACGAGACTTGCACCCGCTGCCAGGAACAACTGCCCCCACTGGAGGATCCTTCCCACTTAAGGTATCGTGTACCGCCCGGCTTCCCTTGCCACCGACTGTACGGGGTAGATTTAGCCCCCGGCTTTCGAACCTGGGTTAGCCTGGGACACCCTGGCTAAACTTTTCTGAGCCTCTCTAAACTTTTTTCGAACTCTCTGCAAGACTTTCTAAGCCTAGTGTAACTGTGATCTTGGGCGCATTTGTGCTCTGCTCTCTCTAAGAGTGGGCCCAGCCTATGGACTTTGGCTCACAAGTGACTTTTGCTCTATTGCCTTGCTAATAGTGTTCTTAAGCCTTAGAGTGGTGTACCTTCCCATAATCTGTCTTTTTCCCTCCCTTCTTCATAAACTTATTGGAGTGCCATCCATAGTTAAGCGCTCACCTCTGCATGGAAATAAGTGGTGTTAACTAAGACTTCTCCGATAAGGAACAAGGGTTGTATATATTATAATAGTAATTGTGTTTAGAGTGTTTTACCATAAGAGTGCTGGAGCGTTTCAAACAGTGTGTTTTTAAATGAATAATTATATACTTTGATACCAAAGCTCTGGTCAGTGTTTGCTTGTATTGTTGTAGCTGAGTGCCTATTGTGTATACTTTGCATACTGCCTAACTCTTCTTGAGGGAAGTCCGACTGCTCAGCCACAGCTACCAGGTAAATCTGGGTGGTACAGACTGCTACCAAGTGGGTTTACTGCTAACACCTGTAGTCCTAAATCTTTTGCAGTGTTCCCAAAGGGAACTGCACAGGTTTCTGCCCAACACTGGCCACGGGTGGAACGCGAGGGCACTTCTTCTGGAACTCGAGGGCGTGCCCTTGGGTCAGGGCGTCCAGCACCCAACGGTCGGTGGAGATGGACTCCCACACGCTGACGAACCTCGCCAGCTGGCCTCCCACCGGGGTGCTTTGGCGGGGGCCCGACCGCACGGTCGGTTCAATCTTGTTTGGAGGCCGCCTTGCCTCCTTGACCTCCCTGTCGACGACGACGGGCACCACCTGACTTGCCGGGTCCCATTCAGGCTTCCTGGGACGAAGATCTTGCCACTTGGCGGTACGTGGAGGAGCCACTGCCGGATCCCTTGGAGGCACCTTGCCTGCCTCCGGAGCTCCGAAAGGACGGCCGTCATTGTTGGAGCACTCCCAGTGCCCGGGCAGTCTCCGTGTCTGTCTTGATGGCCTGAAGGGACTCATCAACCGCCTTCCCAAACAGGTTGTTCCCGTCGAAGGGCATGTCCAAAACCTTGGTTTGTACATCCTGGCGGAAATCCGTCACCTTGAGCCATCCTAGTCGTCTCAGGCAAACACTGTTGCCCAACTGACGGAAACCGGTGTCGGCGATGTCCGTTGCCACCGTGATGGCGTGGTCCGAAGCAAGCTCACCTTCCTGCAAGATTTCAAGGGCCTCAGCCCTTTTGGCATCCAGAAGGAAGTCAGAGGGGCAATTTTGAACCACAACTCCCTGTCGTAGCGGGCTACGATAGCCAGGACGTTGGCTGCCTTGATAGTCGTCGCTGCAGATGAGATGACCAGTCGTCCCATTGTGTCCAGCTTCCTGCCCTCGCTGTCCGGCGGGGAAGTTGATGTCGAGGCCGATGCCCCCCCAGCTTTCTTCTTTGCCGCCGCCGAGACGACCGAATCTGGGGTAGGTTGCGCCCGAAGGCACAAGGGGGCAGCGTCGGGGACCCGGTACTTCTTCTCGTACCGGTCCCTCTGACGGCGCCGTGGCAGGGTTCTTGAGGAGGGCGAGCCCCTCATCCCAGATGTCATCAAGACGTGGTACGGTGAGGACCGTCTTCCTTTTAGCCTCGTGCCGTTGGTAAAGGAACCCTTCCTTCTCTTCTGGGCAGAGCTGGAAGAGCTTGGATGCACTGGAAATCATGGCATGGAAGGATCCAATCTCGTCGGGCGGGGACGCCCGAGCAGGGGGCGACGGGGGACACGTCGCCTCTGTCGCCTCCGTCATTGCCGTGTCCGTGCCTGTATCATCCCCGTCGGTAGTAGACCGAGGGGAAAGCAGAGCAGGCCGCTGAGGTGGAAGAGGTGGCATAGGATGCGTCCTCCTCTTCTTATGCGGTGGACTTTCCGAAGGCCCCGGCTCCGGTTCCCCCGTCGGGTCTAGCTCAGGTACCTCCGTCAGGGGGAGGGGCAACCTTGTCCTTATCTCCGAGCATAAGGACTGAATCGCTGACGAAATGGCTGCCGAAGTGTCCTGCGGCACCGGAAACGACGGGCGCGAGGGCTCTTGAGGAACCTCGTCAGCGACACCGTCGCTCTCGTCGTCGCCCTCGTCGGGATCCCTCCCGATGGGCTGGGCCTCTTCCACGACTTCGATGAGCTCTTCTTCAGAGGTCGTGTCTGTATCCACGATGGCCACCTGCCCCTCCCCCACCTTTTCCAACGAGGACTTTGTGGGGGTCTTCTCAATTGGGCTTGAAAGACAACTCCCTCCGCAGTGGCAGGGAGACTCTGGGTCCTGAGGTCGCCTCCACTGGCGTAGCCTCCACAGGCTGAGCCAGGGCCGCTGCGACATCCTCAATCGAGGTCTTAGCAGGGTGAATTAAGGCCATCGTCACCTTCTGTACGCCTGGGGCCTTCACTTTGGGGGGAGGGTCCGAGCCTCGCTCCCCCTCTGCCGGAATCTTCGAGATCGACCGGGGCCTCTCCAGAAGCTTTGCCAGGTTCTCGGACTTCCTCTTACCCGAGCCAGAGCATTGGGTCATGGTTGATGGCACTGGGGAGGATACGCCCTGCCTGGCAGCCAAGGAGCCCGACCGTTCGGCGCTCCCGGTGCCCGCGGACTCGCGGTACTTGGCATTTTGTTGGGCCCCTGTCGCCGGGGCGCCCTCACAGGACTTAGAATACCGCTCTGACTTCTTTTTCTTCTTCTCGACTGACGGGCTCTTCCCTTCGGAGGTGGCGATCCATCATGGTCCGCTCCGACATGTTCTCACAAAACGCACAGTCCTTCTCCGTGTGCGTCTTGTCCTCATGGAGACAGTAGAGGCATAACGAATGCTCGTCCTCCTTGAAAACATTCTGAAGCTGGCATACAGAGCAGGTCCTGAACAGCTTCCCGGGCGTTGAGCTTCCTTTCTCCTGGGCCATGTCCGGGGTAGGCCTCAGAACTTCTGGAATCCTCCAAAAGCGTAAATCGACGAAATCTTCACCCTTGAGGGGCGTAGAAAACTCCGATACGGATCCCCGTTGATCGCATGTAGAAACGGTGGAGCTTGAGGCTCTATTTAACTGAAAAATGAGAAAAATCTCCTGAAAAAGCGCGAAAATGCAGCAAAAGCTCGTGAGCTACAGCGCGAGGACTCCCAACACTTGAACGTCCGGTAAAAATCTGAGGATGGGTGCCAGAGGCGTGGCTTAGGGAGAGGGCAGTCATTGGCTGGGGGCAGTATGACCCAGAGACCAGTGATTGGTTACTACTAAGAAAGACAGATCAGAAACGAAACTGATACTGATTTTTTTCTATACCGTGGATTCCCATTCTGACAATGGGGAATATTCATGAGCATGTGAATCCATGCCAGACACCATGCTGGAGAAGTGTTGGCAAAGCCTTAAGGTGTACTCTTGCGGTCCATGTGGCCGGTCTACAACATATTGGGTTTCAGGATGTCAAATGAGCTACTCGCTGCTCCCTCTGGAGTGCTGGAAATCGTGGTAGCTCCAGGAAAGGTTCCTTGCACAGCCACAGGTGCTGCGAGCAGTCGTTCCTTGCCGTCTTGGGTCTCAGTCCACACAAAGGTGTAAACCAGGCTTCTTCATGTCTTGAGGGCGTGTAATTAGGCTGGTGGTGTCGGGCAGAGTTAGGAAACCACTAGACTCCTCGTCTGGTGCATGAAAACTTGTGTGTGCACACACTGGTCGAGGTTCCCAATCAGAATGGAGTCCTTGAAGCTTTGCATTAGAGCTTCAGCAAATTCATCTTGGATTGGCTTCTTAGTGACCAGTCCCGAAGGGCGCGATACAGATTCTGAGTTTAAAAAAGAAGCCTGGTAGCCATGACAAAGCCCATATCCCACTCATTCTTCCATGCAGAACTCCAGCTAGGCATCGCACCTGCCTGTTTTACTCCCCAATATCAGGCCACAAGTATCATGCGTGCAAGCATGCGTCTGGCACATATGCCACCTGCGCTGCTCAGCTCTGGTGCACAGACAAGCGGCAGGAGGAATATCTTTCTCGAAGGGGACCTCTACCATCACGCTGCCTTATGGGGCCTTGCTCCTTTATGATATGATAGGTTATTTATAACACGCTTAATACCCAGAGGTTTTTAAGCACGGACCCGGGAATCGAACCTGTGGTGCTCCGTGTCGTCTTGCTTACAAGGCGAGCACGTTGCCGCTGAGCTATCCGCCCGAGACCTCATTTATTTGCAGAAATAGCTGTTCACAAAGAATGTTTGTATACATATAAAATACACATTTTCTAAACGTAAATTATATATTTTTACTTAACTAGAAATACATCAGTCAGGAAAGAGAACGATGATTTTACTCCCATCTTGCAAAAAGGGGCTAATTTCTCAGGCTTGCAGGACGCCATATTAGGCTGTTTGTTTTGGTGCAAGAGTCACACAGTGGCTTCGAGTAGGGACAGCTCTCTGAGGAAGAGCAGGCTCCCCACGCCACAAGAATTCTACAAGGCTGCCACCAACAAGTAGAGCCCACACAGTCAATGGTGCCAGGAGGCTTGCACAGGAGCAGGATGGGGCACCATAACCCTGAGAGGCTCAGGGCTGAGACGTAAAACCCTCAAAGCTGGCCCTTGAGTTTGAACTACTGTTTGATGGAGCCTTCAGAAACCCTATTGAGGAAACGCACAATGGCAATCTTACCTGTCGAAGCTCAAATGGTTGGCACCCACCATCAAGCATGCAGCACACTAAAATAAGAGTAGCCGTGCAGCATTCAGAAATGGGTACTCTGCCACAGTATATGCAGCCAGTAAGTTATTATCAAGCTGAGGCACACTGAGGTAATGGTCACCAGGAATATATTTTGTTGTGGCCACATCATAAGCATCCAGTAGGATTAAGGGACTTTATTGGAGTCCCTGCACAGCCCTGTGTACGTCTGCAGAAGTACAAGTCTGACACAGTGGTGGCATGCTTGTGGGCAAAGACGTTTATTATAAGACAAACGTCTCTTGCCCCATTTCTATGAGGGGTTGCCCTACCGAACAAAAACACCAAGGACTCAGTCAGGATGTCTTGTAAACTAAAATGTCCACTGTACTGTGTTCAAACCTATTTCTGTCCCTTACAAATTATGGATAAAACTTTTAATGTTCAGTTCTTGATAAGAAAACACAATGAACAACTCTTTAAAAACAGTTCCCAAGTAACTATCATCTGACCATCTCACGTTCAGAAAAGCCCTGAAGACCTACCTGTTTTAGACGGGATTGGCCATTCTGTCCTTCCTCCTTCTCAGCGCCATGATACTTTCGGGTGACCGTGCGCTTTACAAGTTTTCTTAATATAAGTATCAACAGGGAGTCGCTTCCACTTGTTCTTCTCCCCAGCTCACAAGTCTGGTTCACTATCCTGCCAGACTGAACTATAGAACTTATAATTCCAAAAAATGACTCTTCCTTTGGCCATGGGTCCTCGACCCCTTGTATTAGGTTCTGGCACCTCTTTATCACATAAGTCCCAGATCTCTCCACGCTGTCTCAGGATCTCCCTGACTTGTTCCGTAGCTTCCTTTACTTTCCTGTGGGTCCCAGGCCCCTTTATATTCTCTTGGGCCCTCCCTGACTTGCTCTGAGCCTCATCCCCTTGACTGTCTGCTTCTCCACTCTTGTGTGGGTCCTCCAACTTGATATGGGTACCAGACCCTGGTATGCTGTTTCTGTGGGTTTCTACCGCTGTCCGCTCAATTCCCAACTGAACAGACCTGGTGTACTCTCCTGCCAGGTACGGTTCCACATTGGATATTTTATCAACTTCATTCCAGCTTTTACAGTTTGTTATCCCTTTCCGTGGGATAATGGTGTTTATCTGTTTAACTTGTTTCATGCCCTCTGCTTCCCACCAGTCGGCCCAATCATTTCCCTACCTTCAGGAAATGTTGCGGTCTCTGGTCTGTCCAGGGAGTTGTGCGGGTCTCCTGTACTGCTTGCGCGCTCAGCCTTCTGTCCTCTGCGGCAAGCTGTCTCTCACATACTTGGCTGCATGTCTTCCCCTCGTATTGGCTTTGCCGGTCAGGTTTCTTCTTTCCCAGTCTCCAGACAGGTTCCCGCTCCGTGGAGCCTTTAGAGACACTTCATCAACAGCATCTGGTCTCCCGATTCTTGGTTCTCTTGCCACAGAACTGGCGTCTGGTTCCTCACTCCTCCAGGGCTGATCTGACAAGGTACACAGTCCTTACTTGCTTTTTATCACCTGAGTCATTTTTAGTACACTGCACCATGTATGTTGGTTCCATGATGGGCTTTTGCCTCCCTGTTTGATCTTCGTGTCAGTTATAGGTACCCCACATGGGTAAGGCTCACTCTTCCTAGTCCCAGTATTATCTGTATGATTGGAATCCTCTACTCTACACAGATACATAGAGGTGTGGGGGGCTACAGGGAACCATGTGGGGTGAGGGGGAAGGAGGAACTGAAATGAAGAGGGTGAATACCACGTTCTCCCAAGGCTATCGCCACTGGTCCCATGGAGGGATTCCCTCCCCATGAGAGCCACCTGCTGAGTACCACTCGCAGGGGACTATCGGGTAGCATCCTCAACACCCTGGCTTCATGGAAAGGGGCTTCCACCATGGGAGCAGTGACAATACCCTGGATTGATCACACCCGACATGGTATAGAGTTCCAGAAGAAATGCCTACATCAGACTTAATGCTTTTGCGTACAAGTAACGAGACAGACAACTGAATAGAATTTGGGCTATAAACGGTTATTAACAACAAATTAAAAGAGGGTTGGAAAAAGGCCTAGCTTGCCCTATGCCAAGGTGGGGTTTCCTTACCTAAATAAACTAATGATAGTCTGTCAGGAAGTCCAAAGCAAACATCTGTCTGTGTCCAAAACCTATACTTGCCCTCACATCTAATTATATACAATGTAAGGGATGTCAGCATCAAAAGAAGTAGTGTTCAAATAAAAGTTCAGAGCTTCTTCCCGTTTCCACCGAAGAGCCGGGTTTCCCTTACCCAAGGTTCAAATAGTTCATGTTACTAAAGAGGGGCTCCCTTCCCCAAGCTTGGAAGTCTATAACATTTTCCAAAATAACAATTTCTCTGGTTACTTAGCAGCTCTTTGGGGTTTGTTTACCGTTCACCGATTTATAAAGTTCAGTTCCTCAATTTCAATTCACACGTTTTTCTTTATTCAATAACAAATTGGCTTTTCGTTAGGTGGGCGTCTTCGATCTAGGCGCAGCAGTTATCGGACTACATGGTACACCCATTACAGGTCACGCAACCGACACCTTGTATCTGCTTCATAGTCATCTTGCCACAGTTCCAGCCTTACACTGAGGCTTGACTTATCTTTTTAGGTGCCCTTGAAGCTTTATTATTGCTTGTTTTGTCATGTAAGGAACCAATGGTGGCAACAGTAAAGACAGACATGAGTGATCACAGTTCAAGGGTGTTTATTAAACTGTATAGGTAGGTTGGAAAACATCTAATCTAAACCTGAATCTAAGATGGGAGCAAGCTTCGATCAGCAAACAATAAGGCAGTCCGAGTGGCGTCTTGTCAAAATAAAAGGGTCTATACTAAAAAAAAAACCTATTGCCAATCCTTACGCTAAATACAAAAAGAAGTGTGGGATAATGTTCTTTCAGAAAGAAGCAAGGAAGTGTTCACAAGTCAGTCAGGATGAGGTTGTTGGGGTCTCTTAGGGTCTCCCTTCCCCACATTTTCAGCACGGGACCAAGTAGGATTTTTGAGCACAGCACACGCTCAACCTTTCCCAGCACGAGCCAATAGTTCCGCTTTCAGCAATCAGGGTCGTCGTTGGTTAAGACTCTTTTATATCAAAAAGTCTCTTGCCACTGTGGTCTCAATATATTCCAAATAATAAACAAAAGTTATTTTCTGCTTGCACGTCCGCTGATGCCTTTCACCCTTGGATCCCCCTCTTCCAGGCGCAGATCCCTAGAAGGTTCCTTAATGATAGCAGGACCTTCGATAGCTATGTTTTCTTGCTTTCGAGGGCCTGACCGGTTCAAAGTATCAGAACAAAGATTTAACAAAATGTTCTAGTGTTCTTTGGTTTCATTTGGGTGATAGTTCTTCACCCTGGGCTCAGAACCCTCTCGAATATCAACTTTTCTTTGTCGGGTTTACCGTGGCATGGCATTCAAAGGCTTTCCCTCTTGTGCTTTTCTATGTTGTATTCACGGGTCGATGGGTGTTGGCTTCTCACTCTTGTATCCCCCTCGTTCGGTTTCAGATCCGACTTGACTGTTCGCCTCCCTCGATCGGGTTCACTATGGCTTTCAATGTAATTATTGTTGGTGACATTTGCAAATTTGAATGTCTTTTTATATACTTCACTGTGGACATCCCTCGGCTGGGTTCACTCGTCAACACACTGTATTTTGGGACTTTAGACTTCGCCCCTCTCTTAATCAGCATCCCTCTTTCAGGTTCACTTTTGCCAATCTTGTCAATCGTGCCCTTTTCATTCAACTCTTACGATGCAGGATTCACTACCTTTAGCTTCACAATCATCTGTCGGTCAAAGACTCGACTGCAGAGAGGATTTTACAAGATCCCTGTATGACCCCTTTGACCCTTTTTCTTGCCTTTCCCAAGGCCTTCTGTTACTGGTAGTTTCAACAATCGGGTAATCGCCCAGAGTTTCCCTGAGTGAGCACCCACGTGGTGCCCAACTGCTCTGTTACTGGTTTTCCGCCTCTTAGCATCAATAGCTGTTTATGCTTTCACAGTTCAATTAGCCGCTTGCAACTTTTCGTTCAACACAGTTCTGTGTCTTATCGACTCTCCCCTCGACTCACCGGCTGTGATGAACCGCTTGGCTTTCTTTCTCTTTTGAGTCAAAGTTGGTACCATGGAGACAAGCATCTCTCCCCGGCTTGGTTATCAGCGGAGGAGGGTCTCATGTACCGTTGCTATCTGCTGCAACACTCGCTGTCTATTGTTGGTTTCACAGGCTTTGGTCGGAAAGGGCAAGGTCACTTCTCTCCTCGTCAACCTCTCGGTTTGCGCCGTCTCTCTCCTCCTCTTGAACTACCGTGCTCAGTTAGCTCTCACGTTGTGCGGTCTTGCCTTGCTCGTATTGCACTCTTGTGCTCCACTTTTTATCCCTCTGCGGCAGGGAAAGGACCGTCAGGTGTGTGTGGTTGTGGTCAATTGCCTGACTTTGCCTGACCCTGGTGTTGGGACAGGTCAGGTAAATAGCTTGATTGTTAGTCCGTCATCCTTCGTAATATGCAAAAGTGTTCGCGTCGGAAAAGTGGGGTAAATGTTTGCATGTCCTACGTGGTAGGTTGGGGAAAAGGTGTCATAAGAAGGTGTATACCGCGTCTCACCCGTCGGTGCCACACATTCCCCAAGGACCCCCCCATCCAGGTGACCCTCCCTCACTGGTCCACCCCCAGGAACTGGATCCAATAGCGATGTTCGTGTCCTGGCCACATGGATGACAGACCCCCGGGGACTAGTTAGGGAGACACCTTCAGATTTCTCACAGTCACCATTCACTTGTTTAGTAGATTTCACTTGCAAAGATTCACATAGGCTTCCCAGTACACACTCCTGCTAGGGAACGCAATCACTGTTTCAAGTCTCTTGACCAAAGCATCTGGCTCCTTTTGCCAGGTTTCTCTTGCATACAGGTTTTCTCTTCTCAACCATTCACTTCTTTCCGTATTGCGCAATAATATCTGCTTGACTTTTGGCAATGCTCGTTTGACTCAGCACAACTTGCATTCAATTATGCTTGCTTGTTTTGCTTTGTTTGTTAGCATTACTTTTCATGTCAGTTCATAACCGATTCACTTCACTAGTATCAACGCTTCCTCTGGATTTATCACAGTTCATTAATTCGCTGTTGTATTTATTCTGACTTTTCCCCTAATTTACTTAAATAAGGGAGTTCACGTAAATAGTCTCTTTCCTTTATCAGTTTGTCATACATGGTAAATATACCACTTAAACCCATGTCGGTACACCCCGGGGCTCACAGCACTCCGGGGCAGACTCACGGATATCGCTTGGTGTGTCCGACGTATGGTGTGGGGCTGCAGCACTTGTCGTGTCTCTGGTGAGCGTTCCCTGTCCTGTCGGTCCTCCACCAGCTCTTTCTCTGCTACGGTTAGTTCGGCGATGCGCCTTCCCCAGATGCCTCTTCAGTTCAGAGGGAAGCACCAGCTTTCCCCTGCAAAGCTTTCTCGCGTCGGCCTGCTTTCTACCGTGCTTCCTGCTGTGCTTGCTCTGCGTCCCTCTCCGGTTTCTCTGGACTTCTGTGTTTCGCTTCCACATGGCTGCTCTCTCGTTCACGTCTCTCCTCTTCTTCCAGCACTGGCCTTTAAATATCTCGCTAGCTTAATTAGGTAATTGGCAACTAGACTGTGTAGGGTTAGTTCTGCAGTCTGTTGTCAGGCTTTGTTGCATCTTCCTCGTCCCAGTGCCAAAGTGGGGTTTGTGTGTGTAAGAATCAATACAGAGAGGATGTATGGCTCTAGTGTGTCTCTTCCTTGTCCCAGTACCTGACTGGTGTTTACTGGGAGATGCTTTATGTGACAGATGGGGAAGGGACTGGTAATAACCTACAAAGGCCTGGGGGATATTCGACTCATTAGAAAAGGGAAATGGTGCCAAGGGTGCCTCATGAACACTCCACCCAAGTCTCTGCCACCCAGTTGAATCCCCCTCAAATATCCACCACATATCCGCCCTCAGGTTCCTCACAGTACACAATGTTGCAAAGCACTTGGTAAGTTTGTTTGGCCATTTATGTTGCTAATGGCGACATGTCGTCACTGGCCGCCAGGAGGTAGACCAGTGCTTTATTTAGCAGAGACGACGTTCTAAGCAGACCCACTACCCTCTTTGCACCCCATGTGGGGTAAATGTAAAGCAGCGTGCTCTGCCCCCAAATTGTGCGTTTTTGAATAGTTAATTTCAATAGGTTTCTAGGGTAACATGGCTAAAGGTTGGAACTCACTGGGTCCCATTTTGGCATTGCGTGTGCCTAATTTGTGAACACGTAACAGTGAGATCCATCATTAAGTGTGATCCACGAACTACTAGAATTGTGATCATGCTTCAATGTGTGCCATCCTGTGGCCAGATCTATGCCTCTGTAGATGGCGCCTCCTTCACGAGCCTGCACTCCATGTGTACTTTGGCGTAACCAAGCAAAGCCCACTTGAGAAAGAAAGGTCCAGACACCCTTAGTCCCAGGTTAGTGTCTGGCGAGTGTTTCCCCCTCCACATGCTCATCCATAGATGAGCTGCGATGGCAACCTAAAGGTCAGTGGCCTCGTCTCCCTCTCCCTCAGGGTCTTCCTAATTTTCCCTACTCTGTCTAGTTGCTAGTTGCCTAAATGGATTTGGGAAATGTGCCTTGTAGACACCGGTTAGATTTGAAGTTTCCTTTCATGCTCATTCTCTCCTCACCTTGACTTCCTTTCGCGACACTAACTACCTTTAGTCTGTTTTCACTCTCCAATATCGTTCACACTTTCTAGGTCCCACTTCCACACTTGGATACTCCTCATCTACACTCTCCCTCTTCCCTCTTCCTTCCTCCACACTACCCCTCCTCCCTACTTCTACTCTGTCACCTTCCTCTCACTCCTTTCGTGCCATGCACCTCACAATAACTCCCTACACTTAACTCACCTAAACGCACTCGCCACACACACACACACACACAGCAGTAACACATCCACGCCTTAGCCAAAACCGCACTGTCTCCAGAAATCGCCTCCACTCCTTCAGACCTCCTGCTGGTCAATTGGTCATCCACATCCTCCATCTCAGAGACCTCACCCGAATATCCCACAATTCCACCTGCCACCTTATAGCCCCTTTTCTCTGCTGGTCTATTAAGAGTCCCCACCTGGTCAATCTGGCCCGGTCTTCCAGGGGCGGGTTAAAGAAACAATTTTATAAGTAGGGGCGGGGGCCTGAGCACTTTTTCCACCTGTGTCTGCCGTGGAACAGCAATGGTGGCCTGGCAAGTCAATTCTTCATGCTCAAGTTTCAGGACCGGTTTCGCTGCTCCCCCCACAGGGTAAATTCCATGGGGGGAGGGCTGGTAGGTCTCCCTGCTTCGTCTCGGATGGTCATGGGAGCTAACGGCCAAAGTTGCTGGTTTGCCAATGTCTCTCGGCAGCACCACAAGGTCTTCTTGTCTGCCACGTATGAACGCGTTCCGCTATGCTGCTCTCCTTTTCACCTTCACAGAAGTCTGTAGGGCAAGTCTGCATGGGTTTCACGGCTTCCCTTTGTGGGTCTCTCCGTCTGCAGCTGATCGCTGATGCATGTTGGTAGTGACCGGGGTTTGTAGCACAAATGTAGGGTGCAGGTTCAGGATTCAGGCTTTGGCGCGTCTTCTGGATTTCTGGCTTGACTGATGTATCTATACAAGGAACAGAGAAACACTGGCAGTCATCTCGCGTTGGAGGAATGACTTGAGATAGAGGTGTAGTGCTAGGAAACAGGCTGGTACAAGGGTGGGGCAGGAATTGGGACCCTCTCCACTGCCAAAGTCACCTGAGGGGTGGGACTGGCTCTGGAGGTCTCCTTGGTATGCCTTCTACAGCCGGCTGAGAGGGGTTCCCATCCCCTCTTGATCAGGCAAAGCTACTGGTCTGGTCATGTTTCCAATAAAAATCTTGAGACAAAATCTGAACGATTTTATTCCCTTCCCAGTAAATAATGTATCGCAGGTCTGATTTTTCAGACATCTTGGAGATGCAAGTCCAAGAGGACAGCCATACTTGCCAAGGAATTAATGTATTATTGTCAGGATTGACAAAGCTTAATCCTGGCAAAGTGCCTTCTTGTGTTAGACAATAGCACAGTGGAGTGGAATTCACTCCATCTCAAAAACCACTAACTGAAAACTCAATTCCCATTTTTGTATGCGTCAGATTAGGTGGGGGTGGAGAGGGGGGGGGTCCTCACCCCTTGATAAAGCTCTACTTCCCCTCTCCACAAAAACCCACCCCAGCGATCAGGTAGACCCCAGACTGGGGCGACTTTGCCATAGACACCTTTCTACAGAATGGGTGCTGGGACGGATTATACTCCTGTTCCTTATTTTCCATCGTAACCAATAACTATACAGCATTCACCACAAACCTGTGCCTATGCACATAAACAGGGTGGCATACCCAAATAAATGCTAGTAATAGTGTCAGAAGGTAGCAAGGAGTGATCGAAACTATGGGGATTCAATCCAGTGGCCTGCTGAATTGACCTTAGCCAACTTAATAGCTATGATGTGATCAAAAAGTATCCTTCATTCAGATAACCATCTTTTGGGCAGATCAACCTTGTTTTATGGATTTCCTCAGACCCACCACTGATGTACCACTCCTGCTGTGTCCATTTCCAACTCTTTTCTTGGATCAGTTCGGCATTGTCAATTACCCAGAACCCAGACCTCTTGACCCTGGACTCTTCTAGTGCAGAAGATTTTGGGTTGTGGTTTCCCCAGGAAATTCAGTGGAAACTCCCTCCCTCATTTACAATTATTGAGCCACAGGACCACAAAGAGTCCTCGATCAGTCTGGAATGGCATCTGTCATGGGTCATCCTGCCGTTGCCTACAGCTTAAAAAAGCTCACCTCCTCCCTCGTCGTAGCTAGCAGAGGATTTGGATCACACTGGAATTCAGTAATGGACAATCTAGCAGCCATCCACAGTTCAAATACTAATTTCCTCCCCTTCACCTCACCATCGGCTTCTAGGAGATTTGCCTGACCCTGGAATGGCATCTAATGGTAATCCAGCCATCATTCAAAGATCAAGAGCTCACCCCCTCCCCCATCGCGGCCAGCAAAGGATTTGGAACCTAACAGTTCACTGCTTTAGTTATCCATTTCTTCAGGACACAGATGTATACAAAAGGAAGCCATGTTGGAAAATGCTGCCCAATGATTAGATTAATGTGGGGCTTGTGGTTCACATCTCTTCATTGCTCAAGATATTCTCTGCTTTGCGAGATCAAGGTCCTTTCCCTTTTAAGAGTTCTACACACCACCATTTTCTTTCTAAAAATCCCCCCTCAGCTGAGAGGAATATCCTTCGGTGCCCAACGTCATTGAAATGTATGATTTCAGCACTCTGCAATAATCATAAATGGTTCTCACTATGGAACAGGTCAATTTCTTCAGTCAGTAAACAAGAGGCTAGCATAATATTTACACCCTGCCCTTTATGAAATCACAGATTCAACTACCCCCCCCCAACCCCCCACACCACCCCCAAATGATCATGGTTACCATGACAAATAAGCAACACTACTTAAGTCGGAGAGTGTGGACTTCACAAGATCAAGCACCCATTAAGCAAGAGGTCACCAAGTCCATTCCTTGATAGCGGCAAACCACCAGGTTTTTAGGATAATGGACAATATAAGAAGCTCTGATTTTAATTCAATAATTTCAAACCGCTGTTGAGCAGATTTACTGAAACCTCAGAGTGGATGTTACTCTTCAGGAATGGATGTGAAGAAGCCCATTTTAAGCAAAATGTTAACCGTCTTCAATCTTCTCTCTGATAACACAATCGAACATGCGAGCAGAGTTTTACACCAAACCTTGAAATGTTAAATACATTTTAACAGTGTCATGTTTCTTACCTCTTCGAACCAAAGGAAAGGCAAAATTACAGGGTTGATTTTTCCGGTTTGTCTAAACAAGGGGGGAAAAAAGAACATTTTATTAAAAAACAGAACAGAAACGTGTATTATATGAAAATATGCTCGATTCACAGTTCACATAAGACCAGAAAGAATGGGGGCATTTAATAAGCACTTTGAAGCCTGCGCCTAGAGAGGTGCCCCAACTCCCAGAGCTGTGTCTAGAAATTATGCGTTCTTATAGTCGAACACCAGATGAAGATCTAGAACACGCTGCTCACGCGTCCCCCTTTTTCTTTCTAGCATCACTGTGCTATTTCAATTCTTTTCCTTTTACCAAATATTTTACAAATAGACACTGGTTTGCAGAGATAAAGCATAACATATATGGCACATTGCATAATCACTGCAAGGAGACGGCATGCGGGTGGGCGACACTACGGGAGGTTTCTAAACCAGATGCAGTCATTCTTCCACTGGCTCTGGCTCATACAAGGCTTACAGAGCTGGGTGCCCTCTTCCCATGGTACCATTTCAGACCTGGACTACTGCTGTGTACTACTACTATCTTCTAGCTTTCAAAACCATGCCAGTTTAAATCTTTGGTCATCCGGGCTTTTCAATAGTTCACATATATTTCTATGTTTCTTAATTTATAACTCACTTCAACCACTGTTGCAAAAGCACAAGTTCCTTTACATTATTTGCTTTACTTGGCTGTTTCCAAGTAGGGGTCCCTCGGTCTAGGCGCAGTTGTTGGACCCCACGGTCCACCCATTACAGGTCACGCAACCAATACCCCTATGCACTTTATTATACCTTCTGTATTTTTCTGGTTTGTGCCAACCTAGGTTTTCGCTCAACCGGTTCATTGATATTTGGCCAATATTTAGTTTCTCATTTCATATCTTTCTTTGCAGTCTTTTGACTCTGTCGCCACTTGTGGCTCACACATCTTATTTTGTGGTATTTCTCATTAGTAACACCTTGCTTTTGTTTCATACATAAGTGCTCATCACTTGGTTCTGTTCAATACAGTATTCAAATAGTCTCTCAATGTCTCTCAGTCACTTCATTATTCAATGTTACTTGCATCAACTTCACCAAGTACTTTCAATAGTTTGCAGCTTATTCGGTATTGCTTTGGCCTTCCATAATATTTATAACAATGCTCAGCTTGTTCAGCATTCATACATGCTTGTTTCCAGTCCAGTGCTCTGGGCCCTGGTATAAGTGTTCCCTTCTTTGCACTCATCAGTGCTATGCGGCACCTCCTTTGGGCACTCTGCTTTGCTTCTCGGCTTCGATTCGCTCTGCCTTCCTTTCGTGGGAGCCACAGCGAGCAGCGCTCACTGTCCTGAAATTCTGCAGCGCGCAGCTCTCCTCTTCCCCAGCGGAACCTACTGAGAGAAACTCTCGCTCTCTTGGAGACCCGTAGCGATCAGGAGCCTTCCGTACCCCACAGCTCCTGCTGTGGGCACCGAGAAGGGATGACAGCAGCATCTTCGACTCTCACTGCCAGTCTTGGCCCCGGCATCTGTCTCTCTCACTCCTGCTTGATGCGGCTTCTCTCTAGCATGTTCCTCTCCAGCTCGCTCCGCTTTTCCAAGCTGCATCCTTGTCTCCAGACAGTCTGCCCCTCCATGCTGGGCAGTCACCATTCTTATACACCTGGGACTTGTAAAATGACTGCAGGTACGAGTCCTTATCTTTAATTGCCTGACCCTGGTCAAACCTATTAACTGGACATGCCTCGCCATTACAACTGAACTCCTCCAAAGCCCTCGTCCTCGTCTCAGTACCAAAGTGGGGTTTAGGGAGGTTTGAATGAATGGAAGTGTGCCTAACTCCCGATTTCCTCCTCGTCCCAGTATAAAGGTGAAATGTCTGTGGGACATTTTGGGCGCAAGAAAGGGACGAATATTGATAGTAGCCTACAAAAGGCATGGGGAATAGAGGGTTCACTTTGACAAGGGAAAGGGAGATACCATGTCTCACCAAAAGATGTCCTCTCCTCAATTTCCCTCGACCCAGGTGATCCTCCCTTACATATCCACCCCCATGGTTGGGGTGCAAAAACTAGGGCCTTTCCCTGGCCACCCGATAGGAGGACCAAGGGGGAGAAGAAGTGAGGACACCCTCAGGTTCCTCACATTCTCCCTCCTCCCATCTACTGCTCCTCCCTCTGTATTTCCAACACACTGGCACTCCTTCCACCACCAACCTGCTGTTGCCCACTATATCGCTGCTCCCACTATTCCCACCTTCTGTTCATACACCCTCCTTTCACTCACACAAGTACTTTACAGTCAACCCCTACACTTCCTCTCTTAACCACACACATTACTCTTCTACACACACTCTATGCAGTACCACTTGCATTCACTAACAAATAGGTTAGCTGATCCAGAATTCACCTCCACACTCTGCTTCTCCTTCCTTCCTCTTGCTGGTCTCTTGGTCCGCCACCCTTCCGACCTCACATGAACAGCCCAGAGTGGCCTGCTTCCTGACTCTCCTTTTGTACGTCCCCCTTCCTGCTTGCATTTGCCACTCGCCCTAGCAAATCTGACCTGATCTTCGCCTGCCGGGTGGTGCCACAGATAGATAAGTTGTTAAAAAGCTGGGTAAGACCCACCCACATTATCCATATGAGCCAGTCGCAATCCTGCAATGGCGACCCATGGTTCACCATGTCCTAGTTCATTTCAGGGGCCTGTATATGCCATTGCACCAGGTAAGTCATTTTTTATCAACGTTCCTAGTGGTCTAGAGATCCATCTGTTGCTAAGCAGTCACTTGTCTTGTGAGGTTAACCGCAGTTTGCTATGTGGTTGAATTAGTCCTGCTGCTCCAGCCCTGCATGCTCGCTCTCCCTGGAGGCTGCTCCAGCTAGTAGGCTCTGCTCTCTCAGAATGCGAGCGGGCTGCTGTCATCCATCTCCTTCTCACAGCAGTTTTAGTCTGTCAAGTTGGCACAAGACCATAGAGGCTCTGGCAAGTATTGTGTTTAGGAAGCATAGGGCTAGTCAAGTTTGTACTGCACAACAACATACTGGCACAAAAGGGAGCGAGGGACAGAAACTGGCACACTCTCAAATGCCCCAATCCTCACAGAAAGGACTGCTTCTGGGTTTCTCCCGGGTAAACATCTTTATGGACGCGGTCCCTGGAATTTACAAAACTGACCCATTTGCAAAGGGCCAAATTTCAATGTCCAACTTTCTCATGATGACTGATAGTTCCACGGTGACGTCTCCGCTATCAAAAGTGGTGCATCTCTCTGCTGCTATGCTGCGAGTGTGGTGTCAAGGATGGGTATGTGCCGCTTTGGCTCATGTAAAGTTGCAGGAAATTACAACTCTGGAGAACTTCGTTTGTTAGAAATGTGCAATGTAAGGTTTCAAATTAGACAAATACCTACAGGTACCAGGGCTGATGCCAGAAGTAAAAGGGAACCTTATAAGAAACGTTCAAGGATTGGGGTAACCAAAAGGTGTGCTGTACATGCTCCCTCCCCCACCCCATGCCCCCCCACACGGCTCAGGCGCTAGCAGTAAAAGGGAACTTCATAAAATACTACCGTCAAGGATTAGGGTAACAAAAAGGTGTTCTATACAGGCCTTCCCCCAACCCCACTACTCAGGGACTAGAAGTGAAAGGGAACGTCATAAACTAGTGTCCAGGAGTGGGGTAACCGAAAAGTGTTCTCTACACGTGCCACGTGTCCAAAGAATAACCAAAACATAGTTGAAACCCAGCCTTTATAAGACCTTCAGCCTCCTGGCTAACTCTAGGCTATAAGCAAATTATTTCATGACAGCTGAAATGTCTGTTTCATAGGGTTAACAAATGGTCATCAAGGGCATTATTAAATAGGAACTCCCCCTGCAAGGTAGTAGATTTGATTCCTGAAAGCAATGTGCAGAAAAACCAGGCTCTGACTGGCCTATAGGGCAACGGCTGAACCAAAAACACAAAGTGCGAGTGTGGGCCAGTTTCTTTGATGAAAGTGGGTCACTTTGTTGGCCAATGTGGGCCAGTTGGAGGAGTTATTTCACTATGCGGCTAGTAGTTTTGACCATGGTTGCTGCCCAGCAAGGTCGCAGCTCGTTGAGGGATGGGTCAAAATGCAGATATTCTTGAGACTAGTGTGTTTCACCAGCCTCTTGGTAGGAGACGTCTTCAGGACCCCAAGGTTGATTGGAAGGAACGGTTAAAACAGGCCATCGTTACACAGCAGACTCCAGTCGCTGGAATTTATTACAGCCATCTTTGCTTCATCTTCCTCTTCGGGGTTGTTTCAGTGGTCTGCTCGTCAGCAGCTTCCAGGATTAGACTATATCAGGAACTACAGGATCATTTCTGCAAACTCTCCCTGCAGTTTAGAGAAAGGGGAGGCTGCATGGCCAATCAGGACTGCCAGCTACCCAGTAGTCCTTTCAGGCAAGCTGGAAGACAAAGGGGTGTAGAGTATCGGACGACTCCTTCGCTTCCTGCCTTCAAAGACACTCTGGAGCCTCGGCGGCGAAAACAAAGGACTCCCACCTAAAACAACACTTCAACCAAGATCTTTCCCGCCTAGGACGTCAGCAGAAGACTTATGAAACAACAAGCAAATGAGAAATGGCGAAAAAGAAGGAGCCCACCATTCTAGCCGAATGGTGACGCTCCAGTGCATTACCAGGACTGATTTAACATCCTGCGAGTGATGCGACTAAAAAGTTGTTACGGTATAACCATTGCCACAAGCCATCCAAGTTAACTTGCAATTGTAACAAAAATGTTACCAGGTAAGGGAGAAAAGGGATAGAGTGCATCTCCCCAGCACTCCACAAAATGGAAAGGGGATGGGAATCCCACTTTACTTCTTTGGAACAGTATTTCACTCACGAGATAAGAGAAATTACAAAGGTAAGACCAAAGGGGCAACCCAACCTAAGTCCATAGTTATAGGAAACTATACATCCATACACACACTATGGCGAGACAAAAAGGACACCCATAAAAAAAAAAAAGAGTAAACGACTATGGGCCTCATCACAAATCGCCCGTTATAATATAACATAAAGACTGAGGGAGGACTAATGTTTTGGGGAAGCAGGAACAGCAGCAAAGGAAGCAATCTTCTGTTTGTTTGTTTGTTTATTTATTTGTTATGCGCACCGGACCCTGAGGTAGCAGGGCGCAAGAGACAAGGAAGTTTACAGCTTGGTTACAGAAGTTACAAGTTACAGAACAAGCAAGTTACAGAGTAGACAGTTTTTTGGCTCTACAGGTGAGACAAGTACAAGTGCAGATAGAGCGCCACCAAACAGTCAAATCAATGGCGATCAAAATAGCAAGTCAGGAAGAGTACAAGTGGAGGTGCGAGAGGTAGAGTGCCATTTATGTTGCATTCTTGGTGAGCCATTTTATGGTGTTCTTTCTGAAGTTGTTGAACGTTTCGTCGGATCTAAGTGCAAGAGGTAGGGCGCTCCATAACTGAGCTGCCTTGACTGGGAAGCTGCATCCTCCAATAGTGGTAAGTTTAAATCTGGGCACTAGGAGGCAGTTAGGGCTGAATGTCCTTGTAGGTCTGGGGGGATTTTTCCTATTGAAGCGTTCTGAAAGGTAGCTGGGGGCTTTGTTGTTTAAACATTTGTGGATGATGGAGGCAGATTTAAGGTTAATTTTTTCTTGAGTAGAAAGCCATTTGTGTTTACGTCTTATTTCTGAGATATGTACTCTTCTAGGGATGCTTAAGGCCGCTCTAAGTGCGTTATTTTGGAGCACTTGAATTCTATTGATGATTTGTTTGGTTGTCCCTATGTAAAGGGCGTTACAATAATCTAATTTTGATAAGATGAGGGCTCTGGCTAGGATAAGACAACTGTCATCTGATAAGAAATGTTTCCCAGCTCATATTAATTTACATGTATAGGCCGTGGATGAGGCCAGTGAGTTCACCTGTTTGGTTAAGGATAGTGTTGCATCAAGGTAGAAACCTAAGGTTTTTACTTCTCTGGCGACCTTGATAGTGTTGCCATCGATGATGAAGGCTGAGTAGTTTTGGTTGAGTTTGGAGATGCGGGCTGCAGTGCCCAGGATGATAAGCTCTGTTTTGTCATCGTTCAAGCATAGGCCATGGTTGGCCATCCATGCTTGAACGATGCTATAGACTCTGTTCACCAGAGCCAGGTCTTCAACATAATCCCCAGTAAGTGGTAGGAGAATCTGGGTATCGTCTGCGTAGTTGGTATAGGTGATACCCAGATTATCGAGATCGTTGAAGAGTGGCTTGGTGAAGATGTTATAGAGTGTTGGCGAGACACAAGATCCCTGTGGCACTCCGCAGGTGATAGGAATCGGGTCTGCTGCTGCTGCGGGGGAGAACACCCTCATGGTCCTGTCACTAAGGAATGACTGTATCCAGACTATAGCCTCCCCTGAGAAGTGGGCCGCCGAGTCCAAGTGATTGCATAGGACTCTGTGGTCCACCAAATCAAAGGTGGCTGAGAGGTCCAGAAGGAGAAGGAGAGCTAGTTTTCCCTTGTCTCTGAGTGAGTCTATTTGGGCCTTTAGGTCAATAAGGGCTGTTTCTCTGCTGTGTTGCGGACGGAAACCAGATTGGCGTGTTCCAAGAAGTTGGTTTATCTCAAGGAAGTTCTGGATTTGGGTGTACGCTACCTTGTCTAAAATATTTAGTAAGAAAGGCACCGTGGTGATGGGTCTATAATTTGTGGGAATGTTGGGGTCCAAAGTTTGTTTTTTCAGGAGGGGGGAGTACCCAAGATTCTTTTAGGTTGCGAGTGATGGTGCCCGTAGTGAAGGAGGCATTAATAAGTTTTGTGATGAAGGGGGCTAGATCTCTAGCCGCGTCCTTTATCAGTTGTGTGGGGCATTGGTCACCTTTGCAATTAGACGGTTTAAGAGTCAGAATGGTCTTTTCTACCTCAATTACTGAGACCTTGGAGAAGCGGAATTGGGTAGATTCTTTGGGTTTGGGTGTGGGGGTTTTGTCCACAGGAGGTTGGGTTGGTAATGAGGCTTTCTTTAGGGCAATTTTAGTTTGGAGGTTGGCCACTTTGTTGGTTAGTGCCAGTTGTATGTCAGTACACCAGGTTTTATCTTTGATGGAGTCGTCCTGTGCTGCGATAGGAGTTTCCAGTTCTTTTAGGATGGAGAATAGCTCCTTCATACTGGAGTTGGCTTGGGTGATCCTATTATTATAGGTTTCTTGTTTGGTCAGGATGATATCTTTTTTGTATTGCGAGGAGATGTTTATTAGGTTGGTTTTATTTTCAGCGGTGGGATGTCGGTTCCATGCTGTTTCACATTTTCTCTTCTGCAGTCTTAAGTTTTTTAAATGGGGTGTAAACCAGGAGTTTAGGTGCTTTTTTGGTTTACTGTTTCTAAGTTTAAGCGGAGCAGCTCTGTCAAGGGCAGTGGACATAGCGTTATTGAATTCCTCCATTAGGATGCCTGGGTCGGTATGGTCGGGTCGAGAATTAAGTTTGCGTAGGATGTGAGGCAGAATATTATCCGCTGTGATATTTTTCTTATTTCTGGTTAAATTGGGTATGGCGGGAGTGGGTGTTAGAACTGTGGTTCTTTTAGTGTTGAGGGTAAAGGAGATAAGGTGATGGTCTGACCATATTTGGGGGGCAATGGCTGTTATAGAGGGGTTACAGTTATGACTGGCAATCCAGTCTAGAGTTCTCCCTTTGGTATGTGTGGGAATATTCACGATCTGCGTGAAGCCTAGTTCTGACAAGGTATTAGCTGTGGCAGTAGCCTGGAGGTCATTGATATCGTTGTACCCTAGGTTGAAGTCTCCTAACACTAAGATTTGAGAGGAATTTTTTAGCTTCTCAGAGATAACAGAGGTGATATCTTCATTGACGGTATTGGTGGAGCCTGGGGGTCTATAGAGGAGGTAAATATTAAGTGTTTGGGAATTGTCGGTGGGTAGTTTGATAGAAAGAGCTCACAGGATTTAAGGTAGGGTGTGGAGGTGATTCTCAGAGAGGTTGGATTTGGCGATAATTGCTATTCCTCCACCTCGTGCGTCTGGTCTGGCAGCTCTAAGGATGTTATACTTTTTTGGGACTGCTAGAGTGAGTGCAGGACCTGCTGCCTCATGGAGCCATGATTCAGTAATGGCAATGAAATCAAGGTCGTTTTCGCGTATGACATCTGCTATGTCAGTAGCATGAGCGACTAAAGATCTGGCATTGATCAATGCAGCTTTTAATTCTGGTTCTGGCTGCACTGTGAGAGGGAGGTTGGCTATATGTTTATTAATTTTATGGTGGAGTTTGCGCCTGAGATGGGCGGTGGTTTCCAATGGTGGGAGTAATTTGGGTCGGAGGTGTTCCAGGTTGATGTTGTATTTGATGATGGGTTCGAATATTTTGGGTAGTCGAGCCCGGAGTCTAAGGTTTCTCTGTGCTAGGTTACAAGGTTTGGAGGTAGGTTGTATGTGGGCTTCTGAGCCCTCTATGGGCAGAAATGTAGGCATGGTCATATAGACGATAGTAAGTATAGCTATCAGATTGGTGAGTAATGCTTGGTGGACTAGGTTAGGCAGGTAAGAGTACATAGTGTTACTTCTAGTTAAGCTAAGGGGACTAGACTTAAAAGCTGTGGTTGGATACTGGGCAGAGTAGGCCAAGTACGGTCATCAAATACTAGGCAGGATGAATGCAGTAATCAAACATTGGGTTAAAAGCAACAGTCAGGTGCTGGGCTAAATGCAGCAATCAAATAATGGGCTAAATGCAACAGACAAATACTGGGCTAAATGCAGCAATCAAATAATGGGCTAAATGCAGCAATCAAATAATGGGCTAAATGCAGCAATCAAGTAATGGGCTAAATGCAACAGACAAATACTGGGCTAAATGCAGCAATCAAATAATGGGCTAAATGCAACAGTCAAATACTGGGCTAAATGCAGCAATCAAATAATGGGCTAACTGCAGCAATCAAATAATGGGCTAAATGCAGCAATCAAATAATGGGCTTAATGCAGCAATCAAGTAATGGGCTAAATGCAACAGACAAATACTGGGCTAAATGCAGCAATCAAGTAATGGGCTAAATGCAACAGTCAAATACTGGGCTAAATGCAACAGTCAAATACTGGGCTAAATGCAACAGTCAAATACTGGGCTAAATGCAGCAGACAAATACTGGGCTAAATGCAACAGACGAATACTGGCCTGAATGCAGCAATCAAATACTGGGCTAAATGCAGCAATCAAATACTGGGCTAAATGCAGCAATCAAATACTGGGCTAAATGCAACAGTCAAATACTGGGCTAAATGCAACAGTCAAATAATGGGCTAAATGCAACAGTCAAATACTGGGCTAAATGCAGCAATCAAATAATGGGCTAAATGTAACAGACAAATACTGGGCTAAATGCAGCAATCAAGTAATGGGCTAAATGCAACAGTCAAATACTGGCCTGAATGCAGCAATCAAGTAATGGGCTAAATGCAACAGTCAAATACTGGCCTGAATGTAGCAATCAAATACTGGGCTAAATGCAACAGACAAATACTGGGCTAAATGCAGCAGTCAAATACTGGGCTAAATGCAACAGTCAAATACTGGCCTGAATGCAGCAATCAAATACTGGGCTAAATGCAACAGACAAATACTGGCCTGAATGCAGCAATCAAATACTGGGCTAAATGCGAGAGTCAAATACTGGGCTAAATGCGAGAGTCAAATACTGGGCTAAATGCGAGAGTCAAATACTAGGCTAAATGCAACAGACGAATACTGGCCTGAATGCAGCAATCAAATACTGGGTTAAATGCAACAGACAAATACTGGCCTGAATGCAGCAATCAAATACTGGGCTAAATGCAAGAGTCAAATACTGGGCTAAATGCGGCAATCAAATACTGGGCGAAATGAAGCAATCAGATACTGGCCTGAATGCAGTAGACAAATACTAGGTGAAGATGAGGCTAAATACAGTGGTCTGAGTATTTAGGAATGAATGGAAAAATGTGCTGATAGGGGTGACTTGGTGCTTTGGGCACGTGTGGTCAACCATGTGGTCAATCAGCGTAGGCATTTGGAAGGAGGCAGAAATGCTAAGGCTAGCAGCCAGAGAGAATGCAATACATGTGGAACAAGGCAACATACATGGTGCATAATACCGGGCGGAAGGACTAAGTTTTAAGTTTAGTAGATGGGTGCAGTAGGTCACCCAAAATTGAAGTTAGCAACATGTACATGCGTATAAATGTATGCGAAGTTGCTCATGCACAATTTGAAGCAGTAAGTGTTACAGTGCAGCTGTACTGCAGGCTAAGCTAGACAGTGGTGGCATTTGCCAACTATGGAGCGTGTTGATGACGCTTACCTATGTTAATGTCAGGTTTGCAGTTCAATGCTCAAACAGTGGGAGATTCGAGGGTCAATGGTCCCAGTCTAGCCTTAAGCCATTCTCTGGACAGGCTGAAGATAGGACCTGCTCCTTTGTGTGTGCTCCTTCGTGGGCTGGTCCGGCGTTCGACTTCCGGCGAGTGATTGGCTGGGAAGGCAGAGGTGTGAACCAATCGGTACCAGGCAGGCATCAGAGGGAGATTGGAGAGTCAGGCAGCAGCTTTGCAGAGCCCGGCAGCCATCTTGGGATGGGGCAGCCTCGTGTGAGGCAATGGAGGCACAAAAAGCTGTGCACAATGCAGGCACTTAGGGCAGTTTCTAGGCGCAAAAAGTATTTTACAAGGATTGCAGTCGCATGCCCAATATTCTGAGGCAGCGATTCGATTTTTAAAGATTATTGCCGGAACGAGCGCAGGTGTGGCATGGATGTCAGCAATCCTACATTGCGCTAGTGCTGATGTCCCAGCACGAATCCGGAGTGGGATCACTGCTCCCGCAGTGGAGGAGCTCCTGCTCCTTGGGAGGGGGTAGGCTGGTCGGAGGTTCAAACCCATGCCATCCAAAGTCCCGAAAGACAGTCGGTCCTTGGACAAGAAAGAGAAAGGAGCTACACGAGCCTGTGGGAGAAAGACTCTCTACTGAAGCGGGAAGAATCCAATGGTGGTGTGACCTCCAAGAGGAGGGCTGCGTGGTCCATTAACAACGCAGAGACTTCCAGGGAAACGGCTCTGCATAGTCGCAGTGATCAAAGAGAAGCAGCAGAAGAGCACGCTGGGGGAAGCATGCAGAAGCAACGGTAACCCAAGACCCTGGGAAGAACCAGTCATGCTCCCTAGTGAAGGTGAAGTCAACAGGAGTTGTTGGCCAGCCGGGTGGGGCCCAGGGAGGTACAAGAGTCAAGCATTCCTCAGGTGTGAACTACCTCATCACAGTAGTGATATCCAGAGAACCAAGAGTCACGTCTTCTTCGGGGGTCATCTCACTTGTCAGAATAGTGACACCCAGCGAACCAAGAAAGTCCCGGGAGGAATCTCCTTTCTTACCATAGTAATCTACAATACAGGCAAAGTACAGAGTGTAATGGGAGTGAACTCCCTCGTCACAGTGTTGACAACACAAGTAGTAAAAGCCAAGAGTGCCCCACGAGTGAACTCCCTCGTCACAGTGTTGACAACACAAGTAGTAAAAGCCAAGAGTGCCCCACGAGTGAACTCCCTCGTCACAGTGGCGAGCCTAATATGCATGGAAAACATCTATTAAATCAAGAACTGTCTGGGAGCAAGCTCTCCAACGATGAAGAGCTGACACAGGGCCCAGGGAGCCCTGACATTATAAGGAGCATAAGAAGAGTTGATAGAATTTCGTAAAGACCCCCTGGGAAGAAGAAAAGAAAGAATTTTAAAGACTTGTGTAAAAACAGAACAGCCTTCAAGAATCCTCCAGGTAGACCGGGGGATGGGAATCTTTCTCCTGGTCATACTGGTAAATCAAACCCTACTTGAAAAGACTGCTGCTAACCCAGCCCAAGACTGAGTGTGTACACCAGGAGGAGGGAGTCATTCTCCTGGTTCTTTGTCAAGAGCTCATTGAATTTTTCTTGTTTTTAGTGGCAGGGTTGGAGTAGTTGGTTTAGACCAAGGACAGTGTTTTGGTTTTTATTTTTATTTTATTGAGCATTTGTAAGGCGCTTTATACAGCAGGATTGTGTTTCAAAGCGCCACAAGGCTGATTGGGAAAGGAACAGGGGAAAAAATAACAATGGCAAAAGAGTAATATAGAGTTGTGGTCCTGCTAGGCTTTGCGGCATTCGGCCGTGCAAGTGCATTGAGGAGAAGTGCAGGGGAAGGTGATGGGGCAGGGCACAGAGGAGTGGACAAGTGCTGGAGCAGGGCCCGGGAGGGAAGTGCTGAGGGGAGCCAAGGAGGAGAACCTCAGGCTAAGCGCTGGTACAGGTGACTCTCAAGGTGGGATGTGGCGCCACCGAGCAGGGGCCTGCAGGGCAGTAGAGTGGGGCGAGGGGTGCTGGTATTGACTGGAAGGAAGGGCCTGGGATCCTGTGAGATTCTTGTGGATCTGGCCACCAGTCACAGCGCCAGTGGAGTGATTAGCAGGGAAGGGAAAGAGGTAGAGAAAAGCAGAGTTTTGAGCCGTTTTCGGAACTTAAGGAGGTCCAGCTCAAGTGTGAGAGGGGCAGGGAGGCAGTTCCAAAGGGAGGAACCAGCAGAGGAGAGAGACCTGCCACCCACTCTCTGCTTGGAGAAGCGTTTGACAGTCAGAGGGTTGAATTAGAGGAGCGTAGGGCTCTATCAGGGGAGTATTTAAGGGAGGGAAAGTTGGAGATAGCGTGGTCCCAGGCCCCAAAAGGCCTTGTGGATGATGCAGAGGGTCTTGAATTTGATCCTTGCAACCACTAGGAGCCAGGGGATGGATTTTAGGGCTGAAGAGATGCAGTCCCTGGGCTTGAGGCCAAGGATAAGTCTTGCAGCCCTGTTCTGGATTAGCTGGAGGGGGCAAAGGGAGGAAAGAAGGATATTGAGAAAGAGGTTGTTGCAGTACTCCAGCCTGGAGAGGACAAGAGTTCTGGAGACATTGACCTTCTGGGGGAAGGTGAGAAAAGGAAGAATACATTTGAGCAGGTGGAAATGGAAGTGGGACTTCTTGGTAAGGTCCATGATGTGAGGGGTGAAGGAGAGAGTGGAGTCGAAGATGACACCGAAGAGAGAAAGCACTGGCCAGCATAGGTTAAGCAAGGCATAGGGTGATGGTCAGTGATACTTCTAGACTGGGCCCCTCCCACCTCCCTCACCGCACCTCTGGGCAGGGCTGGATCTGGCCGAACTACCCGATAGGCCCTCCCGCCCTAGGTTGAGAGCCCCCTCCCCCTTCACTGGGTTCGGACCCTGACACTGTCAAAATGTGAAAGCACACAAAACGAAGCTGAACAATTTCAAACTCACAAGCAAACAGTAGACCGAGGAGGTGGGATAGCCGTGGCATGTAAGAAACACCTCTGGACATCCCAAACTATGAAGCAATCCCATAATCCCATCCCTCTTCTCCCTAAGCCGCCAACAAACCAAACTGTCCTTTCCGCTCAACAGACCACACTGCTACAATCCCCACCATTGCAGAGAATCTCTCAGAGAAAGTAGCTAACCCTGGGCTGAAACACCAGCACTAATCATACCTGGGGGATTCAAGATCTGGCTGGAGGAAGAAAATCTAACCTACCAAATCTATAACATTTTTCATGATCAATTTTCACCTAAAACAAATGGTCAAGGAAGCCACGCATTCTGCTGGCCATGCTCTGGATGCAATATTCTGTGAAGGTCTAGCGACTTGAGCCCCTCCCGTCAGGTTCTGTGACGCGATAACTTCATCGTACCTTTTTTATCAATGTACCAACTCAATGTACCAACTCGCAGGCTCCGAACTCACAAAGCGGAAGCCACCATCGCTTGAAGAAATTAGGAAACACTGTACCTTAAGCTCAGAACCTTAACGGAGGGCACTAGATCAAATCCACAAGAACAAGATCTCTTGATATTGGAGGAAAATTTTGAGATGCTCCAGAATTGGATTACATAAGCACTGGTAATCTTTACACCACTGAATTACATCACCCAAAAAACAGCCAGAAACTAGAACAAACCAGAAGAAAAGCTCACAAGCAGAAAGACAAAGAGGCACATCAGCGAGCACAAACATGGTCAACACTACAAGGCAGCCATATTTAAAGCAAAAAGCAAGCAGAGCAACCTACCCAGAGAAAGAAACACTTAAAATAAACAAGGACATGAGAAACCCTATGCCATGCAACAAATCACCCACATGCTTCCACAAACAGATACAGCACAACACTACTTCCGAAATAAAGTGAAAAGCCTCCAGCAAGCCGTACAGGAAGAACAGACTGAATTGGTGGGATCTTAACTAACGACAACCCAATCACGATCTGAAAACGCAACCAATTCAAGCCAATCACAGAAGTGGATATAAAAATATAAAATTTGTGAAAGAAAATAACGGAAGACAGTCCCGAGTGGACCCTTTCATCCCAGATATCTACAAAGATTATCCCCAGAGAAAAGGCTTTCCCTCTTTGCAAAATTGATACACTCTTTAGTAGAAACAGGAATTGCATTGATCATTCAAGACCTCATACGTGGGACCACCCCACAAAAAAATCCAGAAACCTAAACAATCCACCAACCAACCAACATGGATTCCAACAGCATCACAGATCACCCACAAGCAGGATTCAAACCATTGCGAGTAACCAAGTCAGCACTTACATCTCTCTTGGACAACCTCAAGATCAACTCTGACACGAGCATCATTTTGGCCCCCACAATCCTGGATGTCACCGCGACTTTTGACCATGTCAATCATGGATGCTTAGTCAGGAGACTGGAAGAGATACACAGTGGATGACGTTTTCCTCATGGATAGAACATAGAACAGAACTCATTGGCTTTCCCCTTTCAGTTCAAGCTCCCGGAAAGTAACCTCCGAGACTTAGAAGGACTGAGCCCACATGCCCCACTTTTCAACCAACGTTACTTCATTTAAGACGCTCATGAAAAAACAAACACTTGCCTGCTACTGCAAAACAGATGACAAATCACCTTCAAAAATGCCCAACACCACCCTCAGCAAATGCCTTGCAGATGAGCACACGGATTTCCACAGAAATCTACTGCGGACATAACCAAAATCATGATCTCCTCACTCAATGCAGCAACTGAAGCCCCATTACCTTGTCCTACAGTAATGGGTACTTGCCTGAAAAGCCTTCAAGGGGACTGATCATAGAAACACAAATCAATGAACTAACAACACGCTTCGATCACATTCGCTCAATCAGGTTGATAAGGCCAAACCTCCACCTTCCCACACAGAATCCTTGCAGTCATAGCACTGGTCTTACCAAGGATTGGCTACGTCAACAGCTTATAAACTCTGTATGCCAGGCAACCTTACAAGGAAACTTCAATGCACACAGAAGACTTGGCAAAAGGGAAAACCACTCCAGCGCCAAGAACTCTCCACTGGCTACTGGTTTTAAAAAACACATCCACTTCAGAAGCACTCTGCGTTGCCCACACAGCTCTTCAGGGCAGTGGAAACCAATTAGTCCAAGAAAACATGATTCAATATCAACCAAGAAGGATGCTAAGAGCCAGCGACGATGTACATTTAGCGACCATGAGCAACACCAGAATGAAACCCAGAGGAAAGGCTTCCTCAGACCCTGTGGACAAACTCTGCACCACTCTACCAAAGAAGGCCATCTTAGATTCAGGAAAACACAAAAGACCAGTCTTTTCAATGTCTGATCAACTAAGAAACTGCCCAGCCGTCTCTTGATTAATGTTCAAGAGAATGTCATACAATCTCCACCCACCCGCCTCACCACTTCAAGGGAAAGCCCTATCGCTCCCCGAAAACCAACACTATATAATTTGCACAACAATGGCACTTTTGTTCCCGGCTACCCACTGTATACCAGACCTCAGTCACACCACAACGTGTACCAATATAGCTCTGACCTAGGTGAGGACACGTGAGACTTGCCCAAGTACCACACCATAAACTCCACCAAGTAACGATTGGCACCTGGGGACTTAGGACATAATGGCAAGGAAACTACATTTACTCCTACATCTTATTGAAACCTTCACTAACCAATACAATTCTGTGTTCAAACTCTACACACACAAACCAACAAAGCTACGTGCACACAGTTTCATAATACCCATTTCACAGGGTGGCTAATGGAGATTGTACCTCTAAAACCAACTTGCATACCAAAACCCTCAGTAAATCCATCCTAGCAATGTGGGCACACAAGGTCTGCCGTGGTATGCCAGAATCAGGACTTGGACAATGAGACAGAGTACACACTTATTTGTGGCTAGTGTCCCACACCCCATCCCTACTAGCCTCTCCTAGTCCAATAACGAAAGCGAAAAAAGGGGCGCGTCACAATGTCCATAAACTAATAGCAGTTCTCAGTCCAGAATCCTATTCTTACCGATCTCTGTCCCTATTCCTGAACCTCCAACTTACAAGATAACAGAAGGGCTTAGTGAGGGCCTGGCTGCTGGCCTCCGACTCCCACTTCCATCCCTTCTCTGTGGCGGCTTTTGCCCACAAGTCCAGTTCATGTACCATTTTTCCTGTGTGCGGGGAACTCTCGCAAGAAATCCAGTCCAACTCTTGATTACCTCCTCTCTCTGGGAGCCTTTCAGTTTTTTCGTTTCTCCCCCCTAATTCTGGTGTTTGCTCCATTTTCCCCTCCTACTCAGGGTTTTTCTTACTCGATACCCCCTTCTGGGGATGGTTGCTGTCTTCCCCACACTCTGGGAAGCCTTCTGGCTCTCCACAATATATGAAGTGTGGTAGGTCAGACAGAGGAGGTGGACACGGAGGCCTAGGTCAACACTGCTTTATTAAGCAAAGAAAAGGACAACCTGTTCTAGTCCCTACGTCTAACATAAGTTCCCTATGCTATAAAATAACAAAAAGGTACTAGTCAGGATGTTTCACAAACTAAAGTCAGGATCCTTCTTTCTAACTCTTTCGTAGAGCAGGACTACGCTACAATTTAGTTAGGGTAGTAATGGTGGCTGGATTCTGACCTTCAGCGCAGAGTTCGGAGAGACTCTTGTGTCTCAATAAATCAAAGAATGTATTTAAAAGAAAAATGTCTCTCAAAGTTCATGTTCTGTTCAAAACTATGTCCTCGTCCATCAAAGTTCATCCTTTCTGCAGGGACATTCAGATATGCAGCAGGAGTCTCTGTACTCCCAAGTCCAAGTACGTTCATTCCTGGGCTCTCCTGGGTCTCTCACTCCCGATGACATCGGGTAGACACCTTCTTCCTCTGTCCGGTTCACAGTTTCTTTGTCTTTCAGTGGATCGATACTTTTCATAGCCCTGGGTGGGCTCTGGCCCTTTTGGATGTTCAGTTCTGTCACCCCCCCATCCTAGGTTATGCTCTTGGTTGGCCCCTCGTGAGATATGGTCATGCATGGGCCTTTTAGGCCGAGCTCCAAGTGGTCTCGCTCTGCTGGGAGCGTTGGCATCTATGTTCCAGGCTGCCACTACCTCTCCCCTTAGGTGGGGAGAGGTACTGGCTCAAAGTTCCACCTTCAACGAAGGAACAGCATTCCCAGAACGGTCTCCGAGTCCACCCACTATGGTGTCTTTACACTCTGTTCCTCCTCTGCATGGCTGCAAGACCAGAGTTCCTTGCTCTACAACAGATGCACTCTCACTTTTCTGATTTTGGCAGTCTTTAAGTTCCTCTCTGGAACGGCAGAAGAAACTGGATTGGTGATGGCTTCCACAAGAAGGGGACGACAAACACATCAGAAACGAAGCAATCCACATTAGAGGGTGCTGCGTGGCGGGCTCATCTCCCTACTCCCAAAGGGGGAGGCTCACTGTTGGGGAGAAGGGACACATTCAATGGATTCGTCACAGACGTTTCCTGGCTCTCCACACTCTGGGGCTCTTTTCTGCTTCACTTCCCACTCTGAGATATGCTCTTTCTCCCCTCACTCTTGGGCTTTTCCCAGTTTTACTCCTTGCACTGAGGCGTTTACTATTTCTCCCTCACTCAGGGGCTCTTCTGTTTAAGTCCACCCCTCTGGAATGTACTTTTCTTCTCCCCATTCTTGGTCTCCCTCCCCACTCTGTGATGTAGTCTGTTATTCCCTATTCTGGATTTATTTTCTTGGATTCCTTCCTCCATGTGGAGAACTCAGTTGTACGCCCCACTGAGAGATGCCATCTCTCTCTCAGCCCCCTCCCTGTCCCCTGGAGCCAAAGCATACCTGCTTACCTCTGGTGGTGCTCCGCGGAACGGTTTTGCATCGGAACGATTCAGCATTGAAGGTGTAGCCGAGTCAGGCTTTGTAGCTGGGTTCTTTGGCTTACCAAGGTATTTCCTCCTCAGGAACAATCCTTCCCCATTGGCGACCCATCAGCCGGGCTCCACATCGACTGGGAAAGGCTTTCCCTCCTTCTTGCAGATTCAAAGGCTAGTTGGAGTAAGTTGCACAATTATTCTGCTTTGGCCATGCGAGACCTACCTATCTCGTCCCTGCAGCTTCTCGTCGCTGCTTTGTCCTGCCTGCTGTGGCCTCTCTCCCTTCTCAGGTTCGTGTCCTCGGACGGACCGCTGACAAGTGTGTTCTTAGACTCTCGCCGGGAACAGCCCCTTCTTCCATGTCGCCTTTGTTAAATTACTCAGCTGTTGCCAGAACTCATCCGTGATTGGTTGGTGATGGTACATGCCGGTGGGTTCTTTTGCTTCTCCATTTTGACAAGAGATTGGGCACGGGTAAAGTCAGAAGCCATGTCAGCCAAGGTAAAAGCATGGGTCTGGTTATTAGAATCCCTAATCCCTAAATATCCCATAAATGAGTTACTAGATGACTTTTAAAAAGCTTGCATTATGTATGAGTGAAACTCAAGCACAGTTGTACCTAGTGCTGAATACTAGCCAACTCTGGAGGCCAGCAGAATTGCAGAAACCCCACGATCACGACACAAGAAACTAACCTATACCAGGAAGAAAAAACCTTAGAAATCAGTATTCTCTGCTAGCACGTTGACTGGGTGGATCCACATCCGACTGGCTAGCCATGTGGTTCCAATGCTCCTGCACTTCAGGAGGGTCTGAAGATCCTGCTGTCCAAGCACCAACCCACCAAGCACAGAAAACTATAGGACACAGGAATGTTAGCGGGCCCAACGTGAACAATGGGTCAGCAGAGGGCCTTAACCACTGTTACAAAGCTTAATGTTTCTCTCCCAACATTCCACCAGGATGATGGTCACTACAGTACTTGGAGCACCTTCAACTGCTTCTTTTGTTTCCAACTCATTTTTGAGATTTACCCATTTATATTTGGCATTACAGCCCTGGGGGTGAGGGCTGTAATAGGTGTTTTCGTAGCTCGGGTGTGGAGCGCCAAGAGGGGGTACAGCCCTCTACCCAAGGCTGGAATGCATCCTTGGAAATAAAGGTTTAAGGGTTTTTTGTCAAAGTCCTATCTGTGATAAGACTTTAGAAATCCGACCTCGGATGAACAGGCGGGGGCGGAGGGGAACACCCCTTAGGTTTAGCTTGAACTACCCAAAGGTTTGGTAGAAATTGCTGGGCAGCCAGGCTTAGCCTAGGGGGATGAAGGCTGTAGTGAGGCACACAGTACTCAGAGCTTACACTTAGTTCAAGGAAACACTTACACACTAGAAGTTAAATATAAATAAGCATTTATTTTATATACACTAAAAAATGTAACTTTTAAGGAAGGCAAGTACTATCACACAGTAGCCTTAAAAACAGAATATATATGCAACATAAAAAGGATTAAAGATACTTTAGAATTGTAACACAAAAGTGGTAGAAACTTCTGAAGCAAGTGTGCAAACTGTAGACCAACTTGTACAACTTTAGTTAAACCCTGCTTAACCAAACCTAAGAAGTCCAACCCTATTCTAGGTGAGTCTCAGAGTGTAGGTGGTCACTGGGGGTCCAGTGACCAAGGGCTGAGGAAGGAAAGTCGGGTAAGTAGTAGACAAGGCAGAGTCTCTCTACTTTGCAGGTAAGTAATAGTTCAGTTTCTTTGGTAAAGAGCACAATGGGCTGTCCACCCCAATGTAGCTCAATCTTGTCTTGGGAGGGGATGCAAGTGGCAGCTTAACTGCAACCCTCCGAAGCACAGGAACAACAAAGCAGGCCCCAGGTAATGTCGAACGGGAAATCATATTATGCCCTTTAGATCATGTCTATATATATTGGCCTAGGCCAAGTCGTTCTGTGGGGAAATTCACGTTGCAAGGTCCTGACCTTAGATCTGTGTAAGCCACCATTTTAGGTTCATCTGCCATTTTAGATTCTCCCTCTAAAGTCACCCTGTGTTCTAAGATGGTGGACAGTGTCGTTTTGAATGTAACATGGCTGTCTTGACCTCTGTGTACAAGTTAATGTCTAAAATGCCTGCAGGCCAAATGTTAGGGTCATGTACTGAGACCTTGTCCTTCGTTGACCTGTGTATAGAAGATCATCTGCGACATCGATACTAATCCATGAACATATACTGTTTGAGCATCTTATGTGAACACTTGTTTTACTATATTGTATAAAGTTATGTGCAGAGGCTCAACACAAAATCTGAAGAGACACTGTTGCTATTGTAACTTGTTGGAGAATGTATTAAGGATAACCCCTAAACGTATACCTGTATAAATTAGAAGCGAACTCGGCATGAACCCTAGATCCTAGATTCATTAACCTGCAAGTGGGTTGGACATCATATTTTGGAGTGTATAAAAGGTGTGACTATTCTGATGTACAGTCCCACTCACTGAGCACACCGAACGGGCTGGTATTCGCTGTGGTGAACTGAGGGCCTGATAGCTATCCGATACTCTGTTTCTTTGAAAACTGTTCAGTTACTTTGAATAAAGATCTGTGTATCTTTATAACCTGCGTTTGGTGTATTTCCTTTTGAAGGTACTCAGCCTCAATATCTTCTTTTGCTTTCACAGTAAGTACTAGGGGCAGAACAGTAGCTAATCACAGAAGAAGCTTGTGCAGCAGGATGGACCACAAGGAGAGGCAAGAGCTGACTCAGGTCCGGGCTTCTTGGTCTTGTTGACTGAAAAAAAGAACTTGCAATGTATCTGGTGTTTGCTCTCGAGTAGTTGGATGCCTAGCTGAAGATCTTTGCAGCACTGGCTCGTGGGCGCCTTTTTCAAGGCTCGGTTGAAGGACGGTTGTTGTGTGAGACTTTGCTCTAGTTCTTGGTCCTCGGCTCGGCCAAGGGTATTTCAGGAGTGGAAGCCGGGCTCTGGAGTACCAGGAGGATGCCCGCCAAGTCTTGGACAAAACCTCACTTCAGTTGACGTTGCACCGCAAAATAGCCCAGGACCCTGGGCTTTGGTGAATTGCGGGCCGTGAAGGTCGCAGCTCTTCCAGAGAGGGCGCAGTTCGTCTTGGGACTGCATAGGCCCACCAGTCCAAGGGTAGAAGTTGTTCACTTTGGGGCTTTCCTGTTGATCAGAAGCTTATGTCGGTACTGTAGCAGTTAATCAGACGGCTCTGGCTGTCACTGGAAGTGGCGGCGGACGGTATCCAGTTATATTTTCGAATGTAATAATTTCGAAAGTCAAAATGTCGAAAATATTATTTTGAAAATATTAATGTTGAATAAATAATAAATCAAAATAATAGGTAAGTGCTATAGTATAGTAAATATTTTATTAAATAGTTTGGTTTATTAAATACTAGCATTGGTATATTAAAGTTATATTATATTAAATAATAACAGTAGTATATACAAGGTAAGTGGTGCATTAAATATTTTATTAAATTGTAACAGTGCTAAAATAAACATTAAATAACAGTAGTAGCTAAAATAAATATTATTAAATAATAACAGTAGTATTGGTGAGTTGTAACTTAGTTTAACTGCTATTTATTTTCACCACTAGATGGTGCCATTGTATAACACATTTTTGGAGTATTTTTTGTCTCTCCGTCGTGGGATTCCTGGATCTGATGGATTGTTTTTTCCTACGTATTTTCTTTTATCGTCGCAATTATGGAATGGACTATGTTTTTTTTTACTTGGGTTTTTTGGCTTTTCAACATCCGGATTTTACTTTTCGATCATGGATTGTATTATGAATTATGTTTTTCTTTCGCTGGATTGCTCTATGGATTTTTAATAGGACGCTCAGTGGATTATGTTTACTTTTGTTTGGCACGGATTGGCATCGTTGGGTACGTTGAATTTTCCATGGAGGATTGAGGATTTTTCAAACTGAGTATGTTAATATTTTAAATTATAAGAAATTGATTCTAAATAGTTGTACGTTTCTTCTGTTTCAAACTGTTTTACTATTTGTTGCATTCTTTACTCATAGGCGCGATATTTCTTTTTTTTTCAATTGTGTGTTTTCAAGTGAAATGCTTTGGGATCATCTAAATTCCTGTGCCGATTGTTCCGATATTAAGTCCTTTATGAAATGCCACAATGTTGGGATCTTGGTATTAAAGTTTGTGGTAACCCTGTTGTGCCACCCTTCTAACATATTGTTTGTTTTTGCTCTTCCTTCAATCACTGCATTGTGCAATTCCACCATGATACCTGATATTTAGGCCTCCTTCTTGTGCCATTTCGCGTCAATTGTCCTAACCATGTGCTTTACATGTAGTCCATTAATTCGGCGTTCTGTTCCTCATTGTTTATGAAGTCATCCGTTTCGATCAAATGTTCGTAAAATGTAATAACTTTGTCTTCTTTTCCAAATGCCATTGCAAACAATTTTTTTACATTATGTTGGACAGTGCTATCCTCGATGTATTTGGTATGGAGCCCTAGTTTTTGCAGTTTCCTCCAAATTGCCTGAGTAAAATGGAAAAAACATCCCTGTATATTTGTTTCTTTATATATTACTGGCAATGCTTTGATTTGTGCCAGTTCAAAGTCCATTAAGATAGTGGCGGTTTTTTTCTCAGGTATGGCTTCTTTAATTTTCTCAAACACTATTTTGTATATTTCCTCTGTTTTTTTGGGCATCAAAACGTAGATTAGGGGAATTAGATGGTTATTGATCGAACCATGTACACTATAAAATTGATGGAAAGGTTGGGGGCATGATTTGAAAGTTGCGTCACTTTGCCAAATGTCACACTCACCAAGTTGCCTTAAATTGCTGCTTGTTGTGAACATTATAATTTTTTCATCCTTTACTTGTATTGTTGCGCAATGAAAATGTTTCACCTTTTTCTGTTACTTTAAATATTTCTGGTATGCTTATTTTGTCGTAATTTCTGGGTGCTGGCGGTAGATTTTCTTTTTGTTATTTTGTTCCATGTATTGTACGCTGTATGTTTTTCCGCTGGCATTTGTGCTGATACGTGCAATGGAATTTTGTTGCACGTCCAAGCAATCACAGACCCGCTGGCCTCGGTAGGGTTTTCTGTTGCTTTTCTTTTCAATTCATTCATTGTTTTTTTAATCACTATATTGGTTCTGTCAGGTAGATGGTTGTGTTCCCCTTTTATTTTGACCATGGTATTTTCCGTTATTACTCTTCCTGTATACTTTGTTTTTGTATATTCTGTGCACTTCCAATATGTTCTTCCTTTTTTTATAAATTCTTTATTGTATACGTATCCCTCATGAATCAGCTGTTCGCCTCCTTTCTGAGACGTAACATATTCCACTTTCTCGCTCATCTTATATCTAAAACAACGAAAACCTTTCACTATTTTTGTTATACATTATGTATATATTAATCTAATTGCCTATATATATTTCTGTATATTTCTGTAATATTACCTGTATTTACGTGAAGTAGCTGCAGTGTACATTTTTCCGTTTGCTCTGACCTCGGGTTCTGTCAGGTAATGACCGTTTGTCTCAACCATCATCTGTTTGCCAGCGTTCATTTAAGGTTCTTTACTCTTGGCTTTCACTCATTCGTTTAACCCTTAGTAATCGCACCATATGTGCTTTTCGTCATTCATAATGTGTAATATATGCCTAATATTCGCAGAGGGTGCAACGGTTCCGTGGGGGGGTTGGGGAGGAACCCCCCTCCCATAACAACGTTCATTTTTTGGACATGTACCATTGATATTTTGGCATTGTGTTATCAATTTTTTTTGACATTTTTTTTTCGAACAAATGACTATGGCCATTGTATGTATGTAATTTCGACATATTTACATTCAACATTTTCCTTGCCTTTTTTTGTTTTCGGTAATATTTTTTCGATAATATCACTATAAACCACGGCGGACGTCCTTCAGATCTTATGTTCCTGTGGCCGACTAAGTTTCTGCTCCATGAAGTTTGTCTTTCATGCAGGAAAACTGTCCGAGCCCACCAATCACCACACATGCATTCATTCAAACTTGGAGGTTGGCTGTCCAGTGGGGACAGCGAGCCTCCCAGTGCAAACTGGTTCCAGGCAGGCACACTGCAGGACAAATGCGAGAAGAGGTTTGGCCTCCTCCCCGATCTCCCGTCCTTTCAGGCACTCAGAGGGTCTTGGCAGGCTTTCCAAAGATAAAAGGTCCATCAAAACTTCCCATCCCCCCACCTAGGCAGGAAGAAGGCTAAAGTAAGAACAGGTCCTCACGAACAGGGGTTAGAGAAGTACAGCCCCTACCACCTCCCCTCTCCCCTATCTTATTGTAATTAGGGTATTTATTGAATGCGGATCAAGCCTCGGGAAGCAACGGAGCGCTTTACAATCACTGAGGAAAGCAGAGAAAGAGAAAGGAGCGGGGAGCTAACTGGGAGTGCGAGGGTGGGCAGTTGGCAGCAAGGGATCTAAAAGCAACCAGGGTGGAGACCGTGGGGAGCAGATGATCACTGTGTCCCCGGTAAGGCGGGGTGGGAGGGGAGCGAAGCGTGTGGTCTTGCCACCACTAATGCCCTCTGGGTCTGTCACCACACCCACCTGGTATCTGTCTTCCTCTGAGTGATGTCGCGCATTCTGTCGCTCCACCGCTGCCTGGTGTCTTTCCACTACCGTTAATAATGGCTCCTATTCCTCGTCTTTCCTCCTCCGCTGTGGCCTTAGCACCTCCTTTAGATATTCCACCACTGGTTCGCTCACCACTTCCTGCTTTTATCGCATCACCACCCCTTGCCATCTGTCTTCCTCCCCATGATTTCTCACCTGTTGCACCACCTACTCTTGATATCTTTCTTGCGTCTCCTCCTTTTGTTTCCCAACCCTTAATAATTGCCACCTCTTCCTTGTCTCGCCCCTCCTCCTGGTACTTCACCTCTTCTCCCCTTCACGTGTTTCTCACCTCTTTGTTTTTCTTTCTTCCAAGTCCTCTTCCGCGTGCCACTCCCAATCAGCTCCTCTCTTCTAAATCACTGCCTTTGCTCTGTTTTTTTTTTACCTTAAATGCACTCATTCGCTGCACCTCTGCTCTCTACTGATTGCCAGACCCTGCATCTTTTGTAGGGGATCTGCCCTTCACCTGGGACCGGGACCGGGACCCACCCTCCCCAATACCCATCCGGTGGGCAGCGTAATTGTTTTCTTAGAAATGGAATTGGTTGATTTTGTTTTGTGCGTCACTCCCTGCCGGCATTGTGAGGTCGGTCTTCCTTTCATGTCTCCATAAACCAAGTGACAATCTGTGACCAACACCATTGTGCAGTAGCACCTGGATCCTTCTAAATGCCAGATGGTATTACCAATAAACGCGCTCGGACCCAAATAACGGGACAGACTCAAAGAATATGGCAAAGTACTACTTTATTATCAGCTCAAATAAAATGGGGAAACCTGGTGAACAAACAAATGGCAATTCACTCACTCTCACTTGCTTTTCAATTACACAAAGACGGTGTACGTCAGCTATGACATCATCCCACGCGGCAAATAGTAAAAACATATTGAAAGGAGGGATTGGTTAAGGGAGCTTATATCCCTATACTCGGTTAGGTGTTAGTAACATAATTGGCTGCCCTTTATCTGGTAGGCACGCCTTGAAATACCTATAACTACATATAATACAGATTAATGGCGGAATAACAGCAGTGGATTGGCTTTTGCAACAATGTATGGTTCATCGCTACATAGGCCCTCATGATTGGTTGGCAGGGTCTCCCAACCATGGACATTTGGCTCATTAGCAGCGCGCAAGCAAAACGAAACCCAGGTGTGGCTTACCATCTGTCATCAGTTATGCCCTAAGCCAAGGCTTCTTCTTTGCAGTTGACCTTGATGGACGTTCTCTTCCTCGGGACTTTAAAGGGAGTGAAGGTGCATCGCCATCTTCGCCTGGAGCTTCATGATTGTGCCTTGTTTGCTGGTCCTGCTCCACGTGCCAAGAGATCAGGATTTTGTCCATTCTGACCTTTCATGAAGTGTGATTTGATTTAATTATACTGGATGCTGTTACTCCTCTTGGCCTCTGGGGACTTGGTTGCTCACTTAATCTGCGAGAAATGTTGTGTGTTTTGAAGCTTTATCCACTTTGACTCCTTTTGTGCCTTGCCGTTGCATCTTGCTGTGGCACCTCTCCGCTCTGCAGAAAGCCTCTCTCCTTCAAGCTTCTTGCTCCCTTTCTTTTATAGAGTCAACGTCCCATTTTCTCATCATGGCTGTTTCACTCGTGTTCTATTTTCTACCGTAGCAAGCTTTCTAGGTCTTTCTATGTCTCCTCTACCTTGCGTTTCTGCTTATACACATCTACTTCGTGTCTCGCGTATCTTCTCAGTGTATATGATTTCTTCGTATTTGTCGTATTCACATGTATGTTTGCTTCGTTGCTTCGGCTACATCTTCTTTAAATGTTTGTATATCGTTTCAGTGTGTCCTTGTGTCTTCTTTTCATGACATCACTTTTCAGTTACAGCTCTTTGGTCAATGGTGTGGTGTATGCACCACGTCAATTCGAGGCTACATTCGACACGATTGTCAGAGTGCATAACATCGCTCATATCTTTGCTGTGGTATTGGGATGATGCCTGGGGTCACGCTCAGTGTCGTCTTGTTCTTCCAATATGACGGAGACGAAGGGGCGGGCATTAGAGATGACGTGTACATCTGCCTCTCTACACCATTTTTGGATCTGAGATTTGCACGGTCATCAGCCACTTCCACGGCGCGTGGAGCACTTTGTGGACTTTCTGTTGTCACGAGCCCGGGTGCTAGCGTTCAGTGTTTCATGTGCACGGGCCGACAAAGACTGGTCTGACGAGCACTCCTCTGTCTTCTCCCTTGAAGGGACGCCGCTCTAGGGCAGTTGCCCTGGTCCCTTGCTCAGCAAGAGTCTCTCTGCATAATTGTGGATCATTTCAGGAAATGGAGCTGGTTTCTTTGCTGTGACCAGTCTCTTATTTGTGCCTGGGGATTGGAGGGGTACACTGGGGTGTCCATCACTTAGCGGTTGCTGCTTCCCTACCCTCTCAGTCACCCATTTCTTATCCCAGAACTCTGGTAGCCTCTGTGTGTTTAGTGGGGTATGTAGGACCTTAGGGTCTTAATACATGTTAGGGGCTAATGTCGGGGGTAACCACAAAGGGGTTGCCATTGACTTTTCTTACAGAAGATTGTGCTCATCGGTTAGGTGTAGGCGCCTAGGGATCTGGCACGGCTGGGTGATGGATGATGGCCTCACCCTCACCCTCACCCATCACCATGGCACAGCTGGGTGATGGTTGTGCCACCCCACAAGGGATTTCGTGAATGGTCAATGAGAATTGACACTAGGGGCCGCATTACGAGTTGGGCGGTAACGCTATTACCGCCCCATTCAAGGGTCCGGCCAATCACGAGTCTGGCAGCATTTACCTGGAGCTCCACGCTGGGGGGGGGGGGGGTAAGTGCGCCAGAAAAAGTCCTATTTTCGGGCGCTAGATTGGGCCTGTTCTGCCTCGAGATGTTGTACCTGTGAGGGAACTGAATCCCAGCTCCTGTTACCTGCTGCTCCAGCTGTGTTCTCTTAGACAAAGGGCGGAAGTCAATCATTGCCTCGTGTATAACATTGTCCAGGAAAGCCTTTATCAAGTTTCGCTGTTCCTCCTATAAAGAGGTCACAGTCTAGAGGTTAAACCACATTTTCCTGCAAGCCCAGATATAAAGAGCAATTCGGTTTTTGTGTAAGATGCCAGCACGTGCAGCTGTAGTCGATGAGGTGAACTTGAGAACATTCTCTGAAGGCAGTGCTTCAAACAAGTATTTTCGGCTCAATAAAGCCGACTGTCTCCAAAAAAGTGCAGGGAATGTTACCCAAGGCACGGGTGGCCACGCTGCGGCCATTACTGTGTAGTGTGTTTTGGAAATAATGTTTTTAAAAGCTTATAATCCATCCCAACCAATGGGGAGGTCAATGAGTGCGAAGGCGACGGCTCCAGCATTCTGCTATGGTGAAAGCTTTGCAGGGAGCTGGGAGCAGATAAGCACAGATAAATGGCCTGTAGATTGCTTTAAGAAAGGGCAAAGGTCACTTTGCCAGCACACTGAGCACGGAAGCACCCATAATGCCGAGTCAGCTTCTCGTGCAAGCGCAAAGTTCTGTTCCATGTTATGAATGATGTCATCCAATCCAAAGGCCTCCGCGAGCCTTAATGTAAAATGCAACCTTTCTGTTTAGCAAAGTCCTTCCTTTCCGTGATCAGCATCGATGAGTGATGTTGCTGATTTTAAATGTGGATAACCACGGCCTACTAAAGCGCCGTCAGTGGGTGAGCACAGAGCCCCTGATTCTGAGGGCAGCTATCCGAGGTGAGGAGCTGCACGGTGCCCCACCGCTGTGGTCGATGCTCAGCGCCGTGGAGATGTCGCCAGGACCCCAAAGATCCCATCACGGGACTAACCCCCGGTTAGGTGGATGCTCCTTCTTGAGTGAAGTTCTCCCCACTTTGTTAGTCGCCCAGCATTTTTTGCTGGACTATTGGATTTTTGGACTGATTCTCCTGAGTGAGTGGGAACCTTTTTCCACACTCCCTCGTTCCTCTACTGCAACCATGGGAGCCCGGTTTACCTCTTTTTGGTACGGTTCTATGAAGTTATGCGTTCCTCCATCCTTTCTGGAATGTAGCTTTTATTATTGCAGCAGACCGCACTTCCTGTGCCGGGTTGCTGGGGAATCCTTGAGCATCCCTTTTTATTTTACCTGTGTTAACACGTATTACCAGGGCAGGGGGGACACCCTTTTGTTCCCCCTGTATTTTATTGTGTGAGCTCAGCACACCCCACATTATGTCTCCCTTGTCTCACTGTTTAGTTACTGTTAGTTCATCTGACAGACTGGTGGCATTGTACCTTTCTGCTCAACGTTTTGCAGGCTTTTGTCCCAGACTGCCTTCACAGCTGCGATAAGCGACACAGGGGGTAGGGAATCCTAAGGAGTCAGTGGTAGAGCCTCTGGAGGCACTGGAGGAAAGAAGGCACCGCCTGTGCAGGCAACAGCAGAGGCGAGGGGCCCCAGGTATGCAACATGCCTGCCTCAAGTCTCTGCTGGTATTGTGTACAGAAGGAAGAAGAAACCAGGGGGAGGGAGTCATTCCCACTGGTATTTTGTGTACAGAAGGAAGAAGAAACCAGGGGGAGGGAGTCATTCCCACTGGTAGTTTGTGTACAGAAGGAAGAAGAAACCAGGGTGGCTGGGGGGTGGGAGTCATCCCTCTGGTAGTTGTGAGCACTGGAAGAAAGCCAGGGAAAGAAGCGCTTTTTCCTGGAAACCTTATTACAAACTGATAAAAACCTTGTCCAGGAGGAGGGAGGCATACTTCTGGACCCCATACAAAGATTAATCTTAGTTGAATAAAAGTGTTGGGGACAGAGTCAGCTTTGACACGACTGTGGACGTACAATTTCTGGACATCCTGACAGTCCCTTAGTTTATCATTCGGGATGAGGAAACCACGTTTAGCAATAGAGAGAACGCTAGGGTTTCCCTTTCCTTTTTTGGGGGCCACATTTGTGTCGATCTACTACTTCTGCACCCTTACAGAGTCCATTGTGAATGCTGTAGAGAGGGGACCTCCAACCCCCACAACTCCTAGATCCAGCCAACCCCTGTTTACGAACCGGACTACTATATTAGGACCCCTGGGTGTGGGGGGGGAAAAGTACTTCAGGGCCCTGGGTGTGGAGGTTTCAGCGCAGGACCCATGGGGGGAAGAAGCAAGTCTGGGTGCAAAATTTAGATCAGGCTTATAGGTTGCCCCCCTGCATACCTTAGTCTTGAAAGGAACATAGAATAAGGCTCCATACAATCCAAAGGAGCAACATACAGAACACATAGGATGATGACCCCTCGCCAATCCCCATATTGGGAGAAGTACCAGCCTCCATGAAGGAGAGCGGAGCACAGAATGAACAGACCAATGTTCCAGGGCCGCTCAGGAGGATAGGAGGGGGCTTCCAGATAACACGAAATGGCCCTTCGACCAGGCCAACAGCAGGAAGTGACCCAGGGCGTCTCAAAATGTAGCTGAGCACATGCAGCAGGAAGTCACTCGACGTCCAGGTGAGGAAGAATACGTAATTTACGGTGCTGAGGCAAAAAGGATTTACCAGGAAAACAGCACTACAGAGGCCATGAAGGATATCCCACAAATGAACAACAGTCCAACCAGCTATGACTGTGTCAGGAAGCTATGGAAGTGGTGGAACAAATTCCACCAGCCAGAAAGGTGCTGGGCGCAAGGACAAAAGGAGCCAGCTTCCAGCCAGCATGGTCAGGCCAGTAGGGCCGCGCCAGGGTCCTCAGCAGCAGTCGTCCAGGAGTTCAGAGTTCCCACTGTAGGGTGAAAGACCCAAAACCCAAACGATAAAAAACAGTCCCAAATAGGCCAAACAATCGATGCACTGTTTCACGTGATCCTCTACATCGTTAATAGGAGTTAATCAACTACCAGGTACATTGTATACATTTCTTTAACAAGTAAAATATTCCTGACCATCACGTGATGTCCACCCCTCCGTTGGATCCTGATCAAAGTGTGAAGAGTCGGGTCAAGTCTCCTTGATAATGCAATGGGCTGCCTCATTGTATCAGACACTGTGGCGCGCACAAACAGCTCCCTGCCCTTGTAGATCCATTTATGGATGTCACCTCTGCTCCTCCCGTCCCAAATTACGGTACTGCGCTAGCACGTCTCCCCCCCTGATCTCTCTGGGAACCAGGTGCCCATGGATGATGTGATCGGGCACCACTCATCTCTGAATTTCGCGTATTAATTGATCCCTAGAGTGCCGCGCGTGCAGTTCAAATAGAATGACTGCTCTTTGGGTGAGGGCAGTAGTGCTTCTAGATCTTCACCAGTCCTCTTGGCACCACAGAACCCCATATCCTGCTTACAAATTCTACCTTCAAACAAACGTATTCCCACCCTTCCTCCCTGGACCAAACATTCCTTTCCCAGCTCCTCCGAGCTCTGCAGCTAGACTCAAATAACTGTTATTGACACATCTCGGTTGCCTGTAACCTTGACAGCAGAACTTCTCTCTGGGGGTGGGGGTAACTTGTCTCTGCACCACCTGGACAGAGCTACAGCTCTGTGTTAGGCTAGTTTCTCATGCTATACAAACGCATCATGCAACACGCCCTAAAATCCAACCTTAGCCCCCTGACCTCGCCTTTACTGCAACACTTCCCTGACTACATCTCATAAGCCTATCTATGTCATCTTCCTACTTGCACCTGGAACACTGTACAAAGCCGCTAAATGCAAAACACATCAACCCATCTTTAACCTCTGCAACCGCAACGTGAATACATTGTTGCTCTTTCTGTATGACTATATGGGGTTTCTAACATTTGTCATAGCCAACTACAAATGGATACATACGCATTCTGCCCGCCCAATGAGAATGGCTAGCACTAGGACGCCTGGCAATATGTTCTTCGCAATCTAGATATCTTCCCCTCACTAGGACGTTGCACTTACATCCCGACAACACTAATAAAAGTGTCACTTGGGCGCTAGCCTAAGCCCTTCCTTCAATCACAGAAGCAGGCGGCGGAAAAGGTTTTGGTGAACAGCTGCTGAATGCCCCATACATGAAGCATGGCGTATACCGGCCATGCAACAGACCACGCTCTGCGAGTCGAGATCATACGTATGGGGAGGGTCGTGGGCTCTGCGCCCTTCTCCGTACCCAGAGTGAGCCTGTCTGTGAAGATATGCCCCCGGGGTCCCTAGCCCTGCGTCAGGCCTCTGGACGGCGGGCCTCTGGTTCACGGCGCGCGAAGGGGAGCGCAGCAAAGAAACACACGGACCACTTCGATCAGTGCATAAACCCGGACTGGCGTTATGACGCCAGTTCCGGTGATTCCTTTATTTCCTGTGCGTCACGTGTCCCTCGAGTGGCGGGGCACGTGACACCACACTGTCCTTTGGGTACTGTGGGCAGGGATGCATCGTGGTTGCTCCACTCCTGAAAAGGATGCAACGGGCAGGTAAGCACTGCAACGGATTTCAGCAGGAGCTGTCAGGGTTGGAGGAAGACAGGGTTCAAGGTCTTGTGTGGGTGGGAGTTCGCGTAGACTTAATTGTGTAGAGACTTTTGCAGGGGGTTGGGAAGTAAAGAAAATACACACAACTTAACTTAACCACCTTTTTCAGAGATCTGTAGCTGGCAGCTCACAAGATGGAGGATTGGCATGTAACCCAGGGCAGGATGTGCTTTCTCTCAGTAACATTCTACCATGGAATGCTGAGGACAGGTGGAAGGTGAACACCTTTTCCAAACTGCCTTTCATCAGAACTGTCCAGTGTGGAAGTCAGGTGGTGTTTCAGCTCCATTCAGGCCTACAGCTGAGAAGAGCCTTGGATTGGAGTTAGGAAGATTTTGGAACAGCAGCTACAATAATAATTACTTGTGGGAGCGCAGCAATTTGAGAGTTGTTAATTTGCTTCAGTATTTGTGTCCCGGAAGGATAGCTCAGCGGCAACAAGACAACACGAAGCAACACAGGCTCGATCCCTGGGTACGCACTTAGAAACCTCTTGGTATTTAAGTGCGTTATAAATACGCAACTAAGACAAAAAAAAACAATAACGTAACTAAAAAAACAAACAATTCCTGTAACAGCGCCTCGATGCCCGCCGGCTGTATGAGCGCTTTAATAATGCAAAAATAAATACCTCAGACACAGCATTATATGCAGCACTGACTTGAACTCTGTAATAGAAATCAACTGTGTTACAATATGTGCATTGGATGTTGTGGAAATAATAGATGTATGGAGCAATGGAAGTAATGTTTATTGGTGAAAGTAAACAAAGAATTCCACGTCAGTGTCAGCACAGCGCTTTAGAGAGGAAGGTGGCGCTTTAAGTCGGTTAACTTATTTCTTTAATACTGTTTTGTAATACTCGCGATAGCCACTAGATGGCAGCCACGCCTCGCGCTGTAACCCTGAGTTTGTAAATAAAGCAACAGATGACTTTTGGAAGTCTCACTTTCTGGAATAAACTCCTGTGAAGGACGCTATCTAAAATAGAATCTTCAAATGCAGATCTGATCAAGGAGGCTAGGCGGGGTCGCATGGCGTTTTTTCAGAGTTAAAATCGGTTTTTCGCACTTAGCTTTTAGTGGATTCCAGGGGCCATTTTATTTGGCATTGGGGTAATTGTAGCTGTGTTGCTTCTTACAGTAGTTCTTAAAAGATATAAATGCATTAACAGATAAAGTGGACAAAAACAAGCATTTCAGAAAAGACTGAACATTCTTTGAATAACAGATGAACAAAGTGTTTCAAGGCAAAGTTTAGATTCAGAGGAAGGCAGGGTGTGAGAAGACTTCAGTAAGAACAAAAGGCTTGCTACAGAAATACTCAGGAATTGAAGAAAAGGAATTAAAGCATTCTAAGCACACCTTCTACAATCACATGAGTAAGATCCTCCAAGCCTTTGCAGAGGATTCACAGGTAATTGGGAAGGGGAGGGGGGGAGGGAGGGAGGTTAGGTGTTGCGAGTTGGTATTTGGGTGGGTGTGCAATAACGCTTTTTACTTCTTGTGCAGGGAGCCAGCCGTGAAGCAAGACGAGCACCTGTGTCTTTCTTATTTTATCCATTCCCCTTTTCCCCCAGGCTGACCCGAGTCTTGCTGGAATTTATAATATCAGTAGGACACAGAGGAGTCAGCGAGGGACTGTGGGGTTCAGCAGCTTTCACCGAAGAACGCCATGAAGATACCAGATAGGAGCATTGTACATGCCAGAACCTCACATAGCAATCACCCGGAGGAAGAGCAAAGTGACAGCAATGTGTGCGGTTTTCCTCATATGAAGTGCCCTGTAACAGTGGCAGAAATTATTCATAGTGTAGGGCAGTAGCCCTATTTGGCGTAACCACACTGCCTTTGACCTGCATAGTTGCCCATTCTTGCCATGGTCCTGGGAGTGGTACTTCCTCCACCAATAGCCGGTCAAGTGGCACAGCGAGTAGAGCGCCCGCTTTGACACCCGTGCAGAGCCTGTTAACGCAGGTTCGAATCCCGGCGGGGCCAAACTCAGCCTTTCATCCTTCCGAGGTCGATAAATGAGCACCACACACCGTGGGTAATAATAAGCAGCGCTCAGATACCTGAGGGTTTGTAGCGCTATATAAAAGCCTAATTATTATTAATTATTAATTCCCAGGTTATTGGCATAGGCCCACCCCCAGGATGGTGGATGGATCCGGGGAGTCTCGTGTTGGGAAGGTCAGGACCTTCAGGGTTAGATAGAACGTCAGCTGATCTAGGATGGCCTACTCCAGAAATGGGGTGGGTTGAAATCCTGCGGCGAGTGCAAGAAACACGGAATCAGCAGGTTGACTGATAAGGAGCCAAGGATCCCATTACCCACCTTGAACGTGTAATAAAATCCTGCAAGGTGTGTGGGCAGTATGGGGGCAACCGTGGAGGTGAGCGAGTAAGGGCAGGAGGGAGATGCCACAGAAGTGACTGAGGAAGGGTGCCAGGGCTCAAGAGCGGGGTGTAGTCTGGGAGAAAGGTGCTGGCTTCAGGATGGAACTGGGGCTCATCATTTGATCAGCTGGCACCTTCTGCACAGATGCCAATATATCCATTTGTGTTAGTGGTAATTGATGTAGACCTTGACGGCAGACTCCTCCCAGGTTTTAAGATCAAACCTATGAACAGAATCATCTCGTGTCCGAGGTTATCAGGTCGCGCAGACCCATCCTCCTAGAGAACTCATGGGAAGGAGTCAGTCCGATTATAAACCAATTGCAGGTGGTTAATCTGCAGATTCTGCCGATACTGCGTTCTTTCTCATAAACCCACGGAGGCGTGGAAAGTGCCAATGACTAAGTTACAGTAGAGCAGAACTTTGCTCTTACACAAGACTGTGACTTGCTATTATAGGCACTTCTGTGATCAAGGATCCTAACGAACAACCTTTGACCCTTCTAAAACTAATCTAAATGAGCTTACTCTGTACGTTCCTGCTTCTCGCTCCCAGCAAAGTTCTGATTACATCAGAACGCCCAGAGCCTTCACAGTCGCCACTGTTCACCTCGTTGAACGATTACAAATGAGCAACATTGCAGCACTAAACTGGACTCTTCTTTTTGTTCTTAGCAGCAGTGGCAAAAGTACCTAAAATTCATTCGTAAATGACAACGTGGGCAGTACTTTGTGCATCGACCTTAGAAGACTAAGGGTCTAAGGTGGCACTGCTGGAGCTCGAACCCGTGACGGCAGTCTCCACTTCAGAACTTGGTTTGCTGGAGAAGTGGGTTTCAAGCACCGGGCTTCGATCTCTTCCAGGAGGAACAGAGAAAATGGAAAATGATCAAAGACTCCTGGGACAGACTCCCAGAAAGAGGTTGTGACAAATCCAGGGAATTTGTGCCCTCTCCCTAAGAGGCAGCTACCCTCTTAAAGAGAGGGGTAGGAGGGAGAAGAGAGCGAGCCGGGGGGCAGCTCTTCAACCTCCAGAGACCAGACAGAAAGGAGTGCCTGTGGAGTCAGAGAGCGATCCCACGCAGAACGATGGAACTGAGTGCAGAGCGAGGAAACTGTGGAGTGATGATCCACGCAGAGCGCTGCAGAGCGAGAAACCTGTGGAGTGATGATCCATGCAGAGCGAGGAACCTGTGGAGTAATGGTCCACGCAGAGCAATGCAGAGCGAGGAACCTGTGGAGTGATGGTCCACGCAGAGCGAAGAACCTGTGGGGTGATGGTCGATGCAGAGCGAGGAACCTGTGGGGTGATGGTCCACGCAGAGCGCTGCAGAGCGAGAAACCTGTGGAGTGATGGTCCACGCAGAGCGAGGAACCTGTGGGGTGATGGTCGATGCAGAGCGAGGAACCTGTGGGGTGATGGTCCACGCAGAGCGATGCAGAGCGAGGAACCTGTGGAGTGATGGTCCACGCAGAGCACTGCAGAGCGAGGAACCTATGGAGTCAGAGAGCGATCCCACGCAGAACGATGCAGGGCGAGGAACCTGTGGAGTGATGGTGCACGCAGAGCACTGCAGTTCGAGGAACCTGTGGAGTGTTGGTCCACGCAGAGCGCTGCAGAGCGAGGAACCTGTGGAGTGATGGTCCATGCAGAGCGAGAAACCTGTGGAGTGATGGTCCACACAGAGTGCTGCAGAGGAACCTGTGAAGTGATGGTCCACGCAGAGCGCTGCAGAGCGAGGAACCTGTGGAGTGATGGGCCACGCAGAGCACTGCAGATCGAGGAACCTGTGGAGTGTTGGGCCACGCAGAGCGCTGCAGAGCGAGGAACCTGTGGAGTGATGGTCCATGCAGAGCGCTGCAGAGCGAGGAACCTGTGGAGTGTTGGTCCACGCAGAGTGATGCAGAGCGAGGCACCGGTGGAGTGTTGGTCCCTACTTTCAGGACAAGAGCTCTGCCCTGACATAGAAGAAGTGATGCTACTATCTGAGATGTGGTCGACCGGCACACACAGTAGCCCGCCGGAAAGAACCAATGCCTGCGCACTACTGCAGAGGGCACCAGAGAAGCCAGAAGCGGTGCACTGCCACTCCCCCCCCCCCACATCCCCAAGGGACACCTCACCACGAGACAGGTATGCGGTACGCCAAAGAACCATGAGGAGAGCGGCCGCGCCAGGGAAGACCCCTACCCAGGGAAAGAGACCAGAATACCCCAAGCTGGGGTGAGCGAGGCTCAGGAGTAGCCTGGCCACAAGAGGCCACATACCCAAGCTTGGGTGAAAGAAGGGAAGGAAAAAAGATAAGTTCCCTATCAGGGAACTCCCGTCCCCTGCACACTATCAAAGGCTAAGGCAGCCAAACATGTCCAGGTAATCATTTTATACATTGTAAAAAGTTATTGTCGTAGCACACATTCATGAAAAAGCGCATAAGTAGCAAGAACCAGTTATCTGATTTAATGCAGAATATATTGATCCTTCACAAGAGGGTAATATGCCCGAACGCGTTTCGAGAAGTGCTCTCTTCTTCAGGGGCCAATACAATTGAAACGCGTTGTGAATAAAAGGTATTCTGCAGTACATCAGATAACTGCTTCTTACTACTTCTGCGCTTCTTCATAAATGGACGGACCTGATCTTTTTGCTATTCATTATACAGCCCATATGCCAGGGTTGGCACCTTACAATCTCGAAGACATTCTTTCAACCTGTTCTATAGAACAAATAACACTCAAGCTACAAATGGTGTGCAAGTGATGGAGATTTCTCTTTCTGAAAGACGGGAAGGCCCAGGAGGGGCAGAGCGGCCATGCCACCCAAGACAGAATGTGAGTTCAGATACCCCAATCTGGGGTGCGAGAAGGAACGACCTAGGAAGGCCGAATCCACATAGAACCTGAGATGGGGCAAGAACCATCATGTGAGAGGCTACGAGAGAACATAGCCCAAATAGAGCTGAGAGCGCAGACACCACACAAAGGGGTAGAGAACCAGAGACCCCAGGGAGGAGCTGGAACAAAAGGGATTCCCAATCAAGTTGCCAGAGTCCTGATCAACTAAGGATATTTGCTGAAGCGCAAACCAAAACACGGGGCCAGAGGCCTAGAGAGCTTTCTTTCTCCATATGCCATGGGCAGGAGCCCTTGGAGAACGGATGCACGCTGCAACATCAAAGAAAGGCCCTCCAATTACAACCCGACATTCAGTGGGGACAATTCAGTGTGGGTCCGAAACCAGCCAGTCGGGCGAAAATCCTTAACCAATTTGCGGATAATTTGGTCTCTTTATAGTGGCAGGTTAGGATCAGATTAGATCGGGTTCTGGAGAGAGGACAGCTTTACTTTCTAGGTTTCAGGACGTGCCCCCTTTTAAACTCTTTCCTTTTCTGTAGGATAGGGACTAGACTGACAGGGTTTTAGAACAGGGTCCTAAATAAAAGTTTGTCTTTATCTCACGGGGATAATTCTGACTTGCCACAATATGTACAATCATGGGGGAAGAAATGAGAAGTGGAGATCCCTGGAGACAAGCCCTCCGTGCTCTCAGGCCTCTGCTACAAGAAAGGCTTGCGCGGGTCGCTGCGCCGTCCATAACGCAGACGAGGAAAATGTTGAGTGACGTTTGGACGGGGCAGCGCTCAGATAGATCACTTTGCCTGCATCCCCCGGCCAGCAATGCACTACCCACCCCACCAGCCCTGTACCTTTGCGGCAGAACACTTCTCTGCGCGTCGCCAACTCCCTGCTATCCCTGCAGCGTCAGTTCCTACCACTTACGTGGGTCGGAGCTGATGTCGCGGGGTCCTTTATTTTCTTTTGTTATTTTCTTGTCCCCGCTTACCAGAAAGCTAAGCGGGGGACACACCCGTGCCTGTGCTCCGCTTGGACGCAGTCATGGTACGTTTCTGTGAGAGGCAGGGGGGATTGACCACAGTCCTAGAACACTCCCATACTTGGTTAATCCAGTTCAACAACAAAGGTTCAGCTGGGAAGCCAGGGAACAAACTCCAGGAACCTCAGCCATGGAAGGAAATCAAATATAGTTTCTGAATCAGAAACCTGCCCACACTGCAGAAGATTTAAACATCAAATCAAATGGGTACCCTAGTTAGGCTTACCCTTATTTTCCAGCTTTTTCAGCCAATCACATTGTGTCTTTAGCTCTTATGGGAAACCGAAAAACCAAAGACTGCAACTGAGGAATGTCCATTGCCCCTTGTTTGTAAAGGAGTTCAGCCCCACAGATCACAATGTAATGTTACACTAATAGGTAAAAATACATCTTACATTCCATACAAGTAGTCAGACAATGCATCAATGACCAGAGAATCATTCTGCGATCACACCAAGCACAAGACCTCCCAAAGGGGAGCTATGCATGGCACACACGAGGGCACTGGGGTGGAGAGCTATGCATGGCACACACTAGGGCACTGGGGTGGAGAGCTATGCATGGCACACACTAGGGCACTGGGTAAGAGAGCTATGCATGGCACACACTAGGGCACTGGGTAAGAGAGCTATGCATGGCACACACTAGGGCACTGGGGTGGAGAGCTATGCATGGCACACACTAGGGCACTGGGGGAGAGAGCTATGCATGACACACTAGGGCACTGGGGTGGAGAGCTATGCATGGCACACACTAGGGCACTGGGGGGAGGGCTATGCATGGCACACACTAGGGCACTGGGGTGGAGAGCTATGCATGGCACACACTAGGGCACTGGGGTGGAGAGCTATGCATGGCACACTAGGGCACTGGGGTGGAGAGCTATGCACGGCACACACTAGGGCACTGGGGGAGAGCTATGCACGGCACACACTAGGGCACTGGGGGAGAGCTATGCATGGCACACACTAGGGCACTTGGCGGAGGGGGAGAGAGCTATGCATGGCACACACTAGGGCACTTGGGGAGGGGGAGGGAGCTATGCATGGCACACTAGGGCACTTGGGGGAGGGGGGAAGAGAGCTTTGCACGGCACACACTAGGGCACTTGGGGGAGGGGGAAGAGAGCTATGCATGGCACACACGAGGGCATTGGGGTGGAGAGCTATGCATGGCACACACTGGGGCACTTGGGGGAGGGGGAGAGCTATGCATGGCACAAACTAGGGCACTTGGGGGAGGGGGAGAGAGCTATGCATGGCACACACTAGGGCACTTGGGGGAGGGGGAAGAGAGCTATGCATGGCACAAACTAGGGCACTTGGGGGAGGGGCAAGAGAGCTATGCACGGCACACACTAGGGAACTTGGGGGAGGGGGAAGAGAGCTATGCACGGCACACACTAGGGCACTTGGGGGAGGGGGCGAGAGCTATGCATGGCACACACTAGGGAACTTGGGGGAGGGGGAAGAGCGCTATGCATGGCACACACTAGGGCACTTGGGGGAGGGGGAGAGAGCTATGCATGGCACACACTAGGGCACTTGGGGGAGGGGGAGAGCTATGCATGGCACACACGAGGGCACTTGGGGGAGGGGGTGAGAGCTATGCATGGCACACACTAGGGCACTTGGGGAAGGGGGGAAGAGAGCTATGCATGGCACACACTAGGGCACTTGGGGAGGGGGAGAGAGCTATGCATGGCACACACTAGAGCACTTGGGGAGGGGAAGAGAGCTATGCATGGCACACACTAGGGCACTTGGGGAGGGGGGAGAGAGCTATGCATGGCACACACTAGGGCACTTGGGGAGGGGGGAGAGAGCTATGCATGGCACACACTAGGGCACTCGGGGGAGGGGGAGAGAGCTATGCATGGCACACACTAGGGCACTTGGGGAAGGGGGAAAGAGCTATGCATGGCACACACTAGGGCACTGGGGTGGAGAGCTATGCATGGCAAACACTAGGGCACTGGGGGAGAGCTATGCATGGCACACACTAGGGCACAGGGGTGGAGAGCTATGCATGGCACACACTAGGGCACTGGGGTGGAGAGCTATGCATGGCACACTAGGGCACAGGGGTGGAGAGCTATGCATGGCACACACTAGGGCACTGGGGTGGAGAGCTATGCATGGCACACTAGGGCACTGGGGTGGAGAGCTATGCACGGCACACACTAGGGCACTGGGGGAGAGCTATGCACGGCACGCACTAGGGCACTGGGGGAGAGCTATGCATGGCACGCACTGGGGCACTGAGGTGGAGAGCTATGCATGGCACACACTAGGGCACTTGGCGGAGGGGGAGAGAGCTATGCATGGCACACACTAGGGCACTTGGGGAGGGAGCTATGCATGGCACACTAGGGCACTTGGGGGAGGGAGCTATGCATGGCACACTAGGGCACTTGGGGGAGGGGGGAAGAGAGCTATGCATGGCACACACTAGGGCACTTGGGGAGGGGGAAGAGAGCTATGCATGGCACACACGAGGGCATTGGGGTGGAGAGCTATGCATGGCACACACTGGGGCACTTGGGGGAGGGGGAGAGCTATGCATGGCACAAACTAGGGCACTTGGGGGAGGGGGAGAGAGCTATGCATGGCACACACTAGGGCACTTGGGGGAGGGGGAAGAGAGCTATGCATGGCACAAACTAGGGCACTTGGGGGAGGGGGAAGAGAGCTATGCACGGCACACACTAGGGCACTTGGGGGAGGGGGAAGAGAGCTATGCACGGCACACACTAGGGCACTTGGGGGAGGGGGCGAGAGCTATGCATGGCACACACTAGGGAACTTGGGGGAGGGGGAAGAGAGCTATGCATGGCACACACTAGGGCACTTGGGGGAGGGGGAGAGCTATGCATGGCACACACGAGGGCACTTGGGGGAGGGGGTGAGAGCTGTGCATGGCACACACTAGGGCACTTGGGGAGGGGAAGAGAGCTATGCATGGCACACACTAGGGCACTTGGGGAGGGGGAGAGAGCTATGCATGGCACACACTAGGGCACTTGGGGAGGGGGGAGAGAGCTATGCATGGCACACACTAGGGCACTTGGGGGAGGGGGAGAGAGCTATGCATGGCACACACTAGGGCACTTGGGGGAGGGGGAGAGAGCTATGCATGGCACACACTAGGGCACTTGGGGGAGGGGGGAAGAGCTATGCATGGCACACACTAGGGCACTTGGGGGAGAGGGAGAGAACTATGCATGGCACACACTAGGGCACCTGGGGGAGGGGGAGAGAGCTATGCATGGCACACACTGGGCACTTTGGGAGAGGGAGAGAGCTATGCATGGCACACACGAGGGCACTGGGGTGGAGAGCTATGCATGGCACACACTAGGGCACTTGGGGGAGGGGGAGAGAGCTATGCATGGCACACACTAGGGCACTTGGGGGAGGGGGAGAGAACTATGCATGGCACACACTAGGGCACCTGGGGGAGGGGGAGAGAGCTATGCATGGCACACACTGGGCACTTTGGGAGAGGGAGAGAGCTATGCATGGCACACACTAAGGCACTTGCGGGAGGGGAGAGAGAGCTATACATGGCACACACTAGGGCACTTGCGGGAGGGGAGAGAGAGCTATACATGGCACACACTAGGGCACTTGGGGGAGGGGGAGAGAGCTATGCATGGCACACACTGGGCACTTGGGGAGGGGTGAGAGCTATGCATGGCGCACACTAAGGCACTTGGGGGAGGGGGAGAGAGCTATGCATGGCACACACTAGGGCACTTGAGGGAGAGAGCTATGGATGGCACACACTAGGGCACTTGGGGAGGGGGAGAGCTATGCATGGCACACACTAGGGCATTTGGGGGAGGCGGGAGAGAGCTATGCATGGCACACACTAGGGCACTTGGGGAGGGGGGAGAGAGCTATGCATGGCACACACTAGGCTACCGGGGTGGAGAGCTATGCATGGCACACACTAGGGCACTTGGGGAGGATGAGATAGCTATGCATGGCACACACTAGGGCACCTGGGGGAGGGGGGAGAGAGCTATGCATGGCACATACTAGGGCACTTGGGGAGGGGGAGAGAGCTATGCATGGCACACACTAGGGCAGTTGGGGGAGGAGGAGAGAGAGCTTTGCATGGCACACACTAGGGCACTGGGGGAGGGGCTATGCATGGCACACTTGGGGAGGGGGAGAGAGCTATGCATGGCACACACTAGGGCACTTGGGGGAGGGGGAAGAGAGCTATGCACGGCACACACTAGGGCACTCGGGGGAGGGGGGAGAGCGCTATGCATGGCACACACTAGGGTACTTGGGGGAGGGGGGAGAGAGCTATACATGGCACACACTAGGGCACTTGGGGAGGGGGAGAGAGCTATGCATGGCACACACTAGGGCACTTGGGGAGGGGGAGAGAGCTATGCATGGCACACACTAGGGCACTTGGGGACGGGGAGAGCTATGCATGGCACACACTAGGGCACTTGGGGAGGGGGAGAGAGCTATGCATGGCACACACTAGGGCACTTGGGGGAGGGGGGAGAGAGCTGTACATGGCACACACTAGGGCACTTGGGGGAGAGAGTTATGCATGGCACACACTAGGGCACTTGGGGGAGTGGGGAGAGAGCTATGGAACAAGTTACTTACCTGTAACTGTTGTTCTCCAGCATGGGTCTGGCATGGATTCACATGCTCATGAATATTCCCCGTCGTCAGGCTGGGAATCCTCGGTAAAGAAAAAATCAGTATCAGTTTCGTTTCTGATCTGTCTTTCGTAGTAGTAACCAATCACTGATCTCTGCGTCATACTGACCACAGCCAATGACTGCCCTCTACCTAAGCCCCGCCTCTGGCAGCCATCTTCAGATTTGGTAGCACGTGAAGTGGCAGTATGACCAAGTGAAGAGCCGCAGAGGGGTAGGCGGGAGGGTTCGCATGTGAATCCATGCCAGACCCATGCAGAGAACAACAGTTACAGGTAAGTAACTTGTTCCTTCTCCAGCATGGGGTCTGGCATGGATTCACATGCTCATGAATAAAGAATACATAGCAGTACACACAAGCACAACCACGGGAGGTGGCAAAGGCTCAACATTAAGCATTATATCAAACTCAACATTAAGCAATTCTTACCTCCTCACCAGGCTCACCTTAGGCGAACAGGTTGCGCAGCACTGCTTGGCCGACCCTGGACTCCTCCCTGGAATCCCGATCGACGCAGTAGAATTTCGTGAAGGTGTGCGTCGACCTCCACATAGCAGCCCTGCAGATGTTCAGCAAGGGCACACCAGATAGGAACGCCGTGGTAGCTGCGATCGCTCTGGTGGAATGGGCTCTCGGAGGGCCAGGCAGCGGTCAGTTTGCCAACCGATGACAGTACATGATACAGCCGGAGAGCCATCTGGAAATGGAGGCCTTTGAGAGAGCCTTCCCCTGATTGACAGGTCCAAAGTTCACAAAAAGTTGTGACGTCTTCCGAAAACACTTTGTGCGGTCCACGTAGAACTTCAGCGCTCTAGCCACATCCAGCGAGTGCAAAGTCCTTTCGGCCGGCGACGAAGGCGACAGGAAGAAAACAGGCAACACCAAGGGTTCGTTGAGGTGGAAGTCCGACGGCACCTTGGGCATGAAGGAGGGGTGCGTCCTGAGCACTATACTCTCGTGTCGTGAAAAGTCAAGTCAAGAAAGGGCCTAGATCTCTCCCACTCTTCGTGCGGAGGTGATGGCCACAAGAAACGCTGTTTTCCACGACAAGAACTTCAACGGAGCCGAGTGCAGAGGCTCGAACGGAGGTCCCATGAGCTTGGTCAGCACCACGTTGAGCTCCCACGCCGGGGCCGGAGCCTTCACCGGCGGGAATGATCTGAACAGTCCCTTCATGAATACTTTCACCAGACGATGAGACCACAAAGACGTCCGCCCCATGGTTCTGGTGTATCGGGCGATCGCAGCAAGATGAATCTTGATGGACGCGTGCGCCAGTCCAGCCTTGGCCAGCGTCAGAAGGTACGGCAGTACCTGGGGAGCCGTAATCCGTAGAGGGTTAATCTTCTGTGCGTGGCACCAGACAGAGAACCTCTTCCATTTGTGTCCATAGCATTTAAGAGTCGAGGACGCCCTGGCCTTTGCAAGAACCTCTCTGCAGTCGGCCGGTATGTCGTATCCTCCAAACTCTAACGCTGCAGGAGCCAGGCCTGCAAGTTCAGCGACTTCGGGTCGTGATGGAGGATGGCGCCTCCTTCCCTGGAGAGAAGATCCGCGTCCACTGGCAGCTTGATTGACGGGGACGCTGACAAGTCCAGAAGGTCCGGGAACCATATCTGCCTCGGCCACGCAGGTGCGACGAGGATCATCCTGCACCGTGACATCTTGAGCTGGTTAATGAGCCGGATCAGCAATGGCAATGGATGGAACGCATATAGAAACAGGCCCTCCCAGGGGAACGAGAAAGCATCGCCCATGCTCCTCGGCTGGGGAAACCTGCTGGCGAACCTCCGGCACGAGTTTGTCACCGTCGCAACAGATCGATCTGGGGAGTGCCCCACCGTCGGAAGAGGCGGTCCACTAGATCCTGTCGTAGTTCCCACTCGTGGCACGAGCGCAGCTCTCTGCTGAGCGAGTCGGCGATGGTGTTTTTTTATCCCTGCCATATGAAACGGCACCAGAAACATCCCTTGGGCGACTGCCCAATGCCACAGATCCTGCGCCTCCTTGGACAGGGCTGGGGATCTGGTACCGCCCTGCTTCCCGATGTAGAACATGGTGGTGGTGTTGTCGGTGAAGATCCTCACCACCTTGCCCTTGAGGGACGGAAGAAAGGACCTGAGGGCCCAAAACACTGCACGGAGCTCCAGGACGTTGATATGGAGGGACTTCTCCGTCGGAAGCCAAAGGCCTCTCGCGTGCAGATATTCGGTGTGCGCTCCCCACCCTTCCAGGGAGGCATCCGTGGTCAGTGTCTCCTGGTGGCCGGGGGTCTGGAAGTCCATGCCCGCCGTCAGATGCGCGCGGGTGCCCCACCACCGGATCGCTCGTCGGAAACTCTCGTCGAGTGTGATCCTCTCCTCGAAGCTGCCCGTCGTCTGGATCCAACGCGCGTCCAGGAACTCCTGCAACGGGCACATCCAGAGCCTGCACAGGCGGATGAGATAAATGCAAGAAGACATCATTCCGAGGAGGGACTTGATGGACCTCACCCTGGCCACGTCCGCAGCCAGCATCCGCTGCACCTTGCCCAAGATGGCCCTCGTCCTTTCCTCCGACGGAGAGGCCAGAAGCGACACTGTGTCGAGCTTTGCTCCCAGAAACAGTGCGTCTTGCGCGGGCACCAGGTGGGACTTGGCGTAGTTTATGGAGAATCCCAGGTCCGTGAGTAGTTGGACGGTACTTGCCGTGTGCTCCACGGCGAGCTCCTTCGTCTTTGCTCGGATGAGCCAGTCGTCCAGGTAGGGGTAGACGTGGATCCCCTCTCGGCGCAGCTGCGCCGCCACCGGTGCGAGGCACTTGGTGAACACCCTGGGTGCCGACCTCAATCCGAAGGGAAGGGCTTTGAACTGGTAGTGACGCCCTTGGACCACGAACCTGAGAAACTTTCGGTGTCCCTTTAGGATGGGAATATGGAAGTAGGCATCCTCCAAATCCAACAACAGGAAATCGCCCTCCTCCAGTTGACCCAGGACGTGTTGGAGGGTGGCCATCCGGAACTTCTGTGCCTTGATGAATTTGTTCAGTCGTCGTAGGTCCAGGATGGGACGCCATCCTCCCGTCTTCTTCTTCACGAGGAAGTATCTTGAGTAAACTCCGGAGCCCCGAAGCCTCTTTGGGACGAGCTCAATGGCGCCCTTCTTGAGCATCGCCTTTACCTCCAAGAGAAGTTGAGGGACGTGATGTTCTTTCCTGGCCACAGGGGGGACGCGCAGGCACCTCTTTAGAAACTCGAGCGCGTGACCCTGAGCTAGGGCGTCCAGCACCCAACGGTCGGTGGAGATGGACTCCCACACGCTGGCGAAGCGCGCCAGCCGGCCTCCCACCGGGGTGCTTCGGTGGGGGCCCGACCCCACGGCCGATTCAGTCCTGCTTCGACGAGGCTTTGCCGCCTTGTCCTCCTTGGCGACGACGGCGGTGTCCGCCTGACTTGCCTCGTCCCCTGTAAGCTTCCTGTGACGACGAACGGGCCGCTTGACGGTAGGTGGAAAATCTGCCGCTGGAACCTTTGGAGGCACCCTGTTTGCCCCTGCCGCTCCGAAAGGGCGGCCGCCGTTGCTGGGAGAACCCCAAGAGCCCGGGCCGTCTCCGTGTCCGCCTTGATGGCTTGAAGGGAATCGTCCACTGTTTTCCCAAACAGGTTGTTTCCGTCGAACGGCATGTCCAAGACTCTGGTCTGCACGTCCTGATGGAAGTCAGTAGCCTTGAGCCATCCACGCCGCCTAAGGCACACGCCGTTGCCCAACTGGCGAAATCCAGTGTCAGTGATGTCCGTCGCAATCGTAATGGCATGGTCCGATGCCACCTCTCCTTCCTGCAAGATCTCTAGGGCTTCCGCCCTCTTGTCTGGTAGGAAGTCCAGCAGGGGGGCCAGTTTGTACCACAACTCCCTGTCATAGCGGGCTACGATAGCCAAGGCGTTGGCCGCCTTAATCGTCGTCGCTGCCAACGAGATGACTCTGCATCCCATCGTGTCTAATTTCTTTCCCTCGTCGTCCGGCGGGGAGGTCGACGTAGAGGCCGCGCCCCCCCGCTTTCTTCCTGGCCGCCGCGGAGACGACCGAGTCCGGGGTCGGCTGTGCCCAAAGGCACAAGGGGGCCGCGTCCGGGACCCGGTACTTCTTCTCGTACCGATCCCTTCTAGCCGGCGTCGTGGATGGGTTCTTGAGGAGGGCGAGGCCCTCATCCCAAATATCGTCCAGTAGAGGTACAGCGAGGACCGTCTTCCTCTTGGCCTCGCGCCGTTGATAAAGGAAACCTTTCTTCTTCTCTTCCGGGCAGAGCTGGAAAAGCTCGGATGCCCTGGCGATCATGGAGTGAAACGATCCAATCTCGTCGGGCGGGGAAGCCCGGGTGGGAGGTGACGACGGGAGATCCTCGTCGTAAACCTCGTCGTCTGTACCCGTCGCGGCCGTGTCAGTCCCCGTATCATCCCCACGTGTCGTGGACGGGGAGGAGGGCTGAACAGGGCGCGATGGCTGAAAAGGAGGTGGAGGATGAATTCTTCTTCTCTTAGGGGGAGGGCTCCCAGAAGGGCCTGGCTCCGGGTCCCCCGTCGGGAGCGGTTCCTCCGTTGGTGGTAACGGCAGTCTCGTCCTTATCTCCGAGCATAAGGACTGTATAGCCAACAAAATGGCCGCCGAGTTGTCTTGCGGCACTGGTTGAGGGGAGTCCGACGGGCGGTCAGGAGCCCCGTCGGCACCCTCGACGTTCTCGTCTCCTACGCCGGGGTCCCTCCCGACGGGCTGGTCTTCTTCCACGCCAACGCCGTGGCTTAAGACTTCGATCAGCTCCTCCTCAGAGGTTGAGGCCGAATCCACGACGACCTCCTGCCCCCCCTCTTTCTTCTCTGTCGGAGGTTTCACAGGGGTCCTGTCGATGGGCATGAAAGAGGACTCCCTCCGCGGTGGCAGGGAGACTCTGGGCCCCGAGGTCGCCACCACTGGTGTAGCCTCCACAGGCTGAGCCAAGGCCGCCGCGACTGTCTCGATAGAGGCCTTGGCCGGGTGGATTAAGGCTTTCACCACCTTAGGTGCACTCACCGCCTTCTCCTTGGGGGGAGGGTCACTGCCTCGCTCCCCCTCCGATGGGGCCTTCGAGCTCGACCGGGGTCTCTCCAGGAGCTTCGCCGGGTGCTCGGCCTTCCTCTTACCCGAGCCAGAGCGTTGGCTCGTGGTTGATGGCGCCGGGGAGGATGCGCCCTGCCTGGCGCCCGTAGAGCCCGACCGTTCGGCGCTCCCGGTGCCAGTGGACTCGCGGTGCTTGGCCTTCTGTTGGACCCCCGTCGCCGGGGCGCCCTCAAAGGTCTTAGAAGACCGCTCGGACGACTTCTTCTTCTTCTCGCCGGACGGGCTCTTTCCTTCCAGCCAGTTGGCGAGACGTTGATGGCGGTCCTTCATGGTCCGCTCCGACATATTGCTGCAAAACGCACAGTCCTTCTCCATGTGTGTCTTGTCCTCATGTAGGCAGTAAAGACAAAGGGAGTGTTCGTCCTCCTTAAAGACATTCTGAAGCTGGCATCCAGGGTAGACCCTGAACAGCTTTCCGGGCGTCGAGCTTCCCTTCTCCTGGGCCATGTCCGAGATGGGCTTGAGAAACTTCTGGAGTCCTCCAAAAGCGTGGCTCGACGAAATCTTCACCCTTGAGGGGCGTAGACGAATCCGACACGGCTCCCCGTTAATCGGATGAAGAAATGGTGGAGCTTGAGGCTCTTTTGACCGAATAAAGATTTTTCTTAGAAAAAAAACGTGAAAAAAAGCACTAACGCTCGAGAGCAATAGCACGAGGATCCCAACACTTGAACGTGCAGTAAAAATCTGAAGATGGCTGCCAGAGGCGGGGCTTAGGTAGAGGGCAGTCATTGGCTGTGGTCAGTATGACGCAGAGATCAGTGATTGGTTACTACTACGAAAGACAGATCAGAAACGAAACTGATACTGATTTTTTCTTTACCGAGGATTCCCAGCCTGACGACGGGAAATATTCATGAGCATGTGAATCCATGCCAGACCCCATGCTGGAGAAACATGGCACACACTAGGGCACTTGGGGGAGAGAGATATGCATGGCACACACTAGGGCACTTGGGGAGGGGGGAATGCTATGCATGGCACACACTAGGGCACTTGGGGGAGGGGGAAGAGAGCTATGCATGGCACACACTAGGGCACTTGGGGGAGGGGGAGAGCTATGCATGGCACACACTAGGGCACTTGGTGAGGGGGGAGAGAGCTATGCATGGCTCACACTAGGGCACTTGGGGAGGGGGGCGAGAGCTATGCATGGCACACACTAGGGCACTTGAGGAGGGGGGAGAGAGCTATGCATGGCACACACTAGGGCACTGGGGTGGAGAGCCATGCATGGCACACACTAGGGCACTTGGGGAGGGGAGAATGCTATGCATGGCACACACTAGGGCACTTGGGGGAGGGGAGAGAGCTATGCATGGCACACAAGAGGGCACATGGGGGAGGGGGAGAGCTATGCATGGCACACACGAGGGCACTTGGGAGAGGGGGAGAGAGCTATGCATGGCACACACTAGGGCACTTGGGGAGGGGGAGAGAGCTATGCATGGCACACACTAGGGCACTTGGGGGACGGGAGAGAGAGCTATGCATGGCACACACTAGGGCACTTGGGGGAGGGGGAGAGCTACGCATGGCACACTAGGGCACTTGGGGGAGGGGAGAGAGCTCTGCATGGTACACACTAGGGCAATTGGGGGTGGGAGGAGAGAGCTAGACATGGCACACACTAGGGCACTTGGGGAGAGAGCTATGCATGGCACACACTAGGGCACTTCGGGGAGGGGGGAGAGAGCTATGCATGGCACACACTAGGGCACTTGGGGGAGGGGCAGAGAGCTATGCATGGCACACACTAGGGCACTTGGGGAGGGGGAGAGCTATGCACGGCACACACTAGGGCACTTGGGGGAGGGGGAGAGCTATGCATGGCACACACTAGGGCACTTGGGGAGGGGGAGAGCTATGCATGGCACACACTAGGGCACTTGGGGAGGGGGAGAGCTATGCATGGCACACACTAGGGCACTTGGGGGAGGGGGAGAGCTATGCATGGTACACACGAGGGCACTTAGGGGAGGGGGGAATGCTATGCATGGCACACAGTAGGGCACTTGGGGAGGGGGAGAGAGCTATGCATGGCACACACTAGGGCACTTGGGGAGGGGGAGAGAGCTATGCATGGCACACACTAGGGCACTTGGGGAGAGCTAAGCATGGCACACACTAAGGCACTTGGGGGAGGGGGAGAGAGCTATGCATGGCACACACTAGGGCACTTGGGGAGGGGGAGAGAGCTATGCATGGCACACACTAGGGCACTTGGGGGAAGGGGAGAGCTATGCATGGCACACACTAGGGCACTTGGGGGAGGGGGAGATAGCTTTGCATGGCACACATTAGGGCACTTGGGGAGGGGGGGAAGAGCTATGCATGACACACACTAGGGCACGTGGGGAGAGAGCTATGCATGGCACACACTAGGGCACTTGGGGAGGGGGGAATTCTATGCATGGCACACACTAGGGCACTTGGGGAGGGGGAGAGAGCTATACAGGCACACACTAGGGCACTTGGGGAGGGGGGAATGCTATGCATGGCACACACTAGGGCACTTGGGGAGGGGGAGAGAGCTATGCATGGCACACACTAGGGCACTTGGAGGAGGGGGAGAGCTATGCATGGCACACACTAGGGCAGTTGGGGGAGGGGGGAGAGAGCTAATGCATGGCACACACTAGGGCACTTGGGGAGGGGTCATGAGCTATGCATGACACACACTAGGGCACTTGGGGGAGGGGGGAGAGAGCTTTACATGGCACACACTAGGGCACTTGGGGGAGAGAGCTATGCATGACACACACTAGGGCACGTGGGGAGAGAGCTATGCATGGCACACACTAGGGCACTTGGGGAGGGGGGAATTCTATGCATGGCACACACTAGGGCACTTGGGGAGGGGGAGAGAGCTATACAGGCACACACTAGGGCACTTGGGGAGGGGGGAATGCTATGCATGGCACACACTAGGGCACTTGGGGAGGGGGGGAGAGCTATGCATGGCACACACTAGGGCACTTGGGGAGGGAGGAGAGAGCTATGCATGGCACACACTAGGGCACTTGGAGAGGGGGGAGAGAGCTAAACATGGCACACACGAGGGCACTTGGGGGAGGGGGGAGAGAGCTATGCATGGCACACACGAGGGCACTTGGGGGAGGGGGGAGAGAGCTATGCATGGCACACACTAGGGCACTTGGGGGAGGGGGGAGAGAGCTATGCATGGCACACACGAGGGCACTTGGGGAGGGGGAGAGAGCTATGCATGGCACACACGAGGGCACTTGGGGAGGGGGAGAGAGCTATGCATGGCACACACTAGGGCACTTGGGGAGGGGGAGGGGGAGAGAGCTATGCATGGCACACACTAGGGCACTTGGGGGAGGGGGAGAGAGCTATGCATGGCACACACTAGGGCTCTTGGGGGAGGGGGAGAGAGCTATGCATGGCACACACTAGGGCACTTGGGGAGGGGGAGAGAGCTAGGCATGGCACACACTAGGGCACTGGGGTGGAGAGCTATGCATGGCACACACTAGGGCACTGGGGTGGAGAGCTATGCATGGCACACAGTATGGCACTTGGGAGGGGGCGAGAGCTATGCATGGCACACACTAGGGCACTTGGGGGAGGGGGAGAGAGCTATGCATGGCACACACTAGGGCACTTGGGGAGGGGGAGAGAGCTATGCATGGCACACACTAGAGCACTTGGGGGAGGGGAGAGAGAGCCATGCATGGCACACACTAGGGCACTTGGGGAGGGGAGAGAGAGCTATGCATGGCACACACTAGGGCACTTGGGGGAGAGAGCTATGCATGGCACACACTAGAGCACTTGGGGGAGGGGAGAGAGAGCCATGCATGGCACACACTAGGGCACTGGGGGGAGGACTATGCATGGCACACACTTGGGGAGGGGGAGAGAGCTATGCATGGCAGACACTAGGGTGCTTGGGGGAGGGGAAGAGAGCTATGCATGGCACACACTAGGGCGGTTGGGGGAGGGGGAGAGAGCTGTGCATGGCACACACTAGGGAACTTGGGGAGGGGGAGAGAGCTATGCATGGCACACACTAGGGCACTTGGGGAGGGTAAGGCCCATTGTATCATTATTTATTGACCTGCATTAGAGGACCCGAGGAACGCAGATTGATGGAGTAATAGGTCCTTAATTCCAGTTGGAGAAGAATCCCAATGAGTGTTTCCATGAGATTTCGGGTAAACCTGCAGATGAAGGTCACCAATTAGGGCCAAGTGAGTCCTCGGTCAGGTCAATTTCACCAAATGGCGGGTAGGGAAGCGTCACAGTTCATCCCATGCCAGGTGTGTGCCTCTGGAGGCAAGCTAGGGCAGCCCGCGAGTGTCCACATCATGGCTGCAGAGAAATCAGATGTCTTGAGCGCCTCAGAGCGCGGGGGAGGGGAAGAATCTGTGAGGAACGCTGCCTCCTCTCCGTCCATGCACAGGACGGTTGCCTTTCTGTAGAGCGACCACCATCTGCTCAAAAAAACCTCCTCGGTGGGATTTCCCGGCACTACTTCTTCCCCCTCTTGCAGCCTGGAGATTAACTTTACCCCAGCGGTCCAAGCCAGACAGACTCTAGGCGGGAGTAGACAGAGCTCCCTCGCTGGGCTGTCCCATGGTGCTCAGCGGGAAGACGGATTTCCGGTTACAGTTTTGGGACAGTTTTTCTTGGATCTCCGATCCCTCAGGAAAATGAAGCACAACCCGTTGTAGAAGGAGAAGAGCCCTGTGTGTCATAACTTGTTCGTATTGGAAAGTCAGGGTGCATGCTGTCAGGGTGTGGGTTTTTGTTGTGGTCTCAGAACAGGTCCCTTTTACTTGCCATGGGAAGATGGCTTGCTCCCTACTATAATTCCTTTGAGATATTCTGGCTGCCAGAAAGCAAGGAGAGACATCGTTGGGACTACGTCTTCCCGGTCAGCCTGGCCGCCGAATGGCGTTCCGGGGTAAACTTGCGCAGGGCTTCCTTCCGTGGGTGTGAACTGGAAACTGAGGGAAACACTTTTGGGCCTCTCTGACTAATCGAGGAAGAGACGATACGGGGGTCTGGTCGCCCAGTTTAGCAACCCCCCGGGAGCAAGTTAAACCATTAGATCTGTATGTGCAGTGTGTGCTTTGCAAATCAGTATTCCAATATACACCGACCATCGCTCATCATAAAATACTGTATCAAAGACTGGTACGGCTTTGTCAATTAAGCTGCATCACAACACAGACTATTTGTCCATAAATAAACTGGACACAGATTACACAACATTATAGACTTATTTTAAACCAGTCTAACAGCTTGAGCTCTGCGACAGATGTAATGTAATGGGGTCTTGTACAGGTCAGCCTCTGGCATTTGGGGCGCCTCTTGGCATTAGGTCCCAAGATGATGGGAAGAGTAGAGTCAATGGGGAGTGGGGGGGAGATGGGACACCCGTCATGATGTGCGCAGATCATTAGCCCAAGTGTTAGCGTGGAAGTAATATTCTAAGTGAGTTTGGTTGGGGCACTTGGGGGTGGGGGGAGCACCACGTGTTATCTTGGTCACTTGCTTGCTAACTGGTTCTACCCTCCAAGCATGGGTTGGTTGGTGAAGGGGGTCCAAGTAAGCATGGATTAATCGGGGTGTGCGTAGTGTGGGTTGCATTGCAATCAGTTGGTGGATGAGGAGTGGTACTGTTCTGAATGTTGGTTCAGAGAAGGGCAGGCATGTGTGTTTGTGTGAGTGCGTGTCTGTGCACGCGTGTGTGTGTCATACAGAGTAACGATGGAAAAGAAGCGAGTTAGTCATGAGCTTTAAATGTACAAATTATAGATATCCGTGATCCTGTGAGCACTGTCGCGCTCTACCTTCACCTGCATGCTGATTGGCTGATTCAGCTTTTTTGGCTTCCGTTCAATTCTAAGGTTTGCTACGCAACTGTAATGACTGTTGAAGTCGGCCAGGAAGATTATTATACCTGGTTTACAAACTTTTTAAGGTCTAAAACATCCACATAAATAAAGTGCCGAAGATGGTTACTTACGAAATGCCGTGCACTGCCTTCACGTACAGGTTCACTTGAAATTTGATAGAAACGTTCATGGGGATCCCTGTCAACTGCAATAAAAAGAGGACATGTTAATCACATCGAGTGGAGCAACGCGGGCCGCTTATGGAGAGCAACACTTTAATGCAGGCAAATAACGGTTAGTATACAAAAACGGCCTTCTTACGAGGCCGGCGGAATTAGGCACGCTAATTCTGCCATACAGAGATATCATTGCCGACGACTTGGGAATTGGAGGTAGATCCTTCAAATTCCTAGTTTGTGTTATTCCCCATTCTGAAATCTCACAGGGGGACTGGATTGGAGGAATTGTCTCTCTGGTAATTCTACTGGCCAGAATTCCTCCGTACTTCTGGAGGAAAGAACTCCAGGATTTCCTTCCAATTAAAATCCAAACTCAGGATATGGTGGAGTAGTAAAAACAGCAGTATTTTCATAGTCATCATTTATCACGATGTACGCCAGACTTGGTGTGAGGCTCCAAGTCCTAAAAGTTGATGAGATTCTGCTCTGCTCACTTAGGGTTGGCCACATGACACCCAAGCCATGGTACACCAAGCCACTAATATAACAAAAAGTATTCACAGTAGTCGCCGAGATTAGTAAAGGACCGGCAATTACAATGATACAGCCATCACAAGAACTAAATGATGTAGTTCTTCCCAGAGAAATAGAAAACATCAGAAAGGATCTCCATAATACAAAGGATTCTCACCCTTTGGCTATGGAACCAGGTAAAGCACAAGATACAATAGATACATTAGACTGGTCTATGGGACCAGGTGAAGCACAAGATACAATAGATGCCTTAGACTGGTCTGTGGGACCAGGTAAAGCACAAGATACACTAGATACCTTAGACTGGTCTGTGGGACCAGGAAAAGCACAAGATACAATAGATACCTTAGACTGGTCTGTGGGACCAGGTAAAGCACAAGATACAATAGATACATTAGACTGGTCTGTGGGACCAGGTGAAGCACAAGATACAATAGATACCTTAGACTGGTCTGTGGGACCAGGTAAAGCACAAGATACAATAGATACCTTAGACTGGTCTGTGGGACCAGGAAAAGCACAAGATACAATAGATACATTAGACTGGTCTGTGGGACCAGGAAAAGCACAAGATACAATAGATACCTTAGACTGGTCTGTGGGACCAGGTAAAGCAAAAGATACAATAGATACATTAGACTGGTCTGTGGCACTACGTAAATCACAAGATACAATCAATACCTTAGACTGGTCTGTGGGACCAGGTAAAGCACAAAATACAATTGATACCTTAGACTGGTCTGTAGGACCAGGTAAAGCACAAGATACAATTGATACCTTAGACTGGTCTGTGGGACCAGGTAAAGCACACTATACAATAGATACTTTAGACTGGTTTGTGGGACCAGGTAAAGCACAAGATACAATCAATACCTTAGACTGGTCTATAGGACCAGGTGAAGCACAAGATCCAGTAGATACTTTAGACTGGGCTGTGGAACCAGGTAAAGCACAAGATCCAATAGATACCTTAGACTTAATACTTAGACTTAGACTCAATATACTGGACAGACAATCCACAGGTTAACTCCTAGCAATGTCCAGATGTGCTTGTTCACCACCAGGGATACTTCCCCCATTAAAAGCCAAGGAGATAAGCCTCAGTGTACCGATCAAATCTTGGAAGTTCAATTGTTCACTCGCATGAGGACTTTTCCCAGATAGGTGGAAAAATGCAGCCATTAAAGCCTTGCTAAAAAAAAAACTCACTGGATCCCAGCGTATTGGGGAACTTTAGGCCAATCTCACAGCTCTGCGTCCTCTCTAAGCAACTGGTAAGAGCAGCGCTCACGTAAATTCAATCATTCGTGGAATCAAAGGGAGTTTTGAATAGACCTCTAGGAGGTACAGTGTTAGTCACCTGTGGACCAACGAGAGAGGCAGCGGACCATAAAGAATCCTGCACACTCATTCACTTGGACATTTTGTTTGGCTGCATCCGATACAGTGGATTATCAAATCCTGTACAACAGATTATATAAGCAAGGCTTCTGAGGTATGGTTTTGAAATGGATTAATTCATTCGAGACTAATCAGACCCAGCAAGTACAAGTAGGTCAATTAGTCTCCCAACCGCTACAGATGCGGTATGGCATCCCTCAGGGACCATCAATATCACATTCTGTTTGACCTTCAACCCTCGATGGAGATACAGAATATTTTGGGAATTACGTTCCTCAATTATGCAGATGATACCCAGCTCCTGGTTTATTTAAAACAAGGAGATACTCTGACTTCCCATATGAATCGGAAAACTCTTGGTCTAATCATCACGGGATGGATGACATTTTCCTAAAGATAAACACGGACAAGACGGATACTTGTAATAAATGAAAAAACAAAATATCTAGTCTTCCATAAACTGGCCTGACAACATTGGAACATCCCCAAGGTGATCTCTACTGGTTTCCTTGTGATAAGGAAATGAATAAACATACTGCCATACCCACATTCTCTCATAGGGCAGTGGTGATGACTGCTCGGATATCATACTAATACCAAAGTTGAGCCTTGATATCTGGACCTCCCGAAAGCCTCTATTCAAAGATTACAACTTGCCCGGAATCCAATGCTGAGAATCCTTTCGAAAAAGATAAAATGCGATATCTCTCCAGCATCGCACATATTACATTGGCTACCGGTACACAGACGCACGGAATGTAAAAGTTTATGCATTGTGTATACGTTTTCAGCAGCCTCCCCTTCGGCTTCTCACTAATACATTTAAATTATACACACCAGTGAGAACATTAAGAGCAGGCAAAGATAAGCTGATCGCTGTAGCTAAATATCAGAAAACGAATCAGGAGGTTGCACCGTAACAGTGCAGGAAGCAAAAAGATGGCGCTACCTCTCTCGCTCGATTCGAATTAAATAGGATTTGCTGACCTTCTGGAAAAGTCTTAATCCGTTTAACTTACCTTAGGTTAATTGTACGGCTTGACCTATACGATATCTGCGAGATACTGCCAAGACACTGACGAATCCTCAAGAGGGAGACCCTTCCCATGAGGCCAGGGAGGCAAGGCCACTACCAGATAGTCCCCCTGGGGGTGGTACACAGTGGGATGATATCATGGAGAGAGACTCTTCCCTCTGGGGACAGACAACAAACTAAGTGGAGCGCGGTATAATAAACTCCTCACCCAACACCCTACACACCTGCCTTCTATGTAGACTCCAATACCCTAATCAGCACTTCCATGCGTCTCTGCAAATCTGAAAACTCAACAGCTACTGAGATGGGGAAGTGTATGGATTACCTAAGGGGAAACCACTATACAAGTATTGAGACAAGGAGGAGGTGCGGAACAAGGAAGAGCACCAGCAAGAACTTGAATGAGCATTCTAGTCATCTGTGCTCATTCGTAATGAAGCGGAAGGGAAGACTAGTGAAGAGGTGGACCAAGGTCATAACCTGGAGAGCCTGGGAACTTCGAACAGAACAGACCACTGTGACGTCAGCAGAGTAACATCTTTGTCGAGAGAACTCTGATGCAAGAAACACAGAGTTCATGAGAGTCCGTTGGAGTGCGGGCAAAGCTGACCAAGCGGCAGGGTCAGCAAGACCACAAGCCACAGCAACAAAGTCAACAGTGTGGGAGGTCCAAGGTGGAACCGCTGCCAAAAGATTGACACCAGCTCCTGGCAGCGGGAGTCCTCGCTAAGGTCTGCAGGAGCATGACAGTGTGAGAAACCAGGGACGCAGGAAATGATATCAGCTAAACCTAAGAGGTACTGCGAATCGGAGGCGAACGCAGTACCCAGCCCATTGAGCCACATCACTGCTGCGCAGTCTCTGGAAGTCCCGGTAAGGGGCATGTCTCCCAAAGCAGATAAGGGGAGTTATGACACACTCAGAGGGGGCGAGAGCAAAGACAATCTAAGTCCAGGGAATATACCCAAGGGCTATAGTGGGATCACCAACGCCACAACCCACCAGAAGAGGGTCAGGGATCCTGTAAAGCAAGGAATAAGCATCTGAGGGAATTTTCCTTTTCCAAGTGGTCAGGAAGAAACCACTAATCACCAAAGGTTGGGGAACCCGCAGAAACCCAGAGCGAACAGAGAAGAATGGTCTGGGACACTAACAGTCAGGAGATACTGCCACAAAGAAGATGAATTACCTGGCAGGAGCGCAAACCAGCTCTGCCGAACACAGTGCACAGAAAGCCAGGTTAAGGGAGTCATTCCCCCCCTTGTGCTGTGAACTGTGAAACAATGCTTGAGAAAGGCCAGTGGCTTGGGAGACATTTCCCCCCTTGTGTTGTGAACTGTGAAACAAAGCATGAGAGAGGCCAGTGGCTCGGGAGACATTCCCCCCTTGTGTTGTGAACTGTGAAACAAAGCCTGAGAAAGGCCAGTGGCTTGGGAGACCTGCTCCTGGTAATTGAGCCCGTGATCCAGGGGAAGGGAGCAATTCCCCTAGAATACAAAATATTGACCTTTCGGAACGCAGAGTATTTGAGGATCTACAACCTTTTGTGTATTTGTGAAGTACTTAAACCCTGGTAATTTACAACCAGAACTGTGGCACCCAGTCCAGGAGGAGGGAGTCTTTCTCCTGGACCAAGAACGTTGCTCCAAACAATTAGTTCAGTGTAAGTGTAAGGGACAGAGATAAGGGCATTTTCACACAGGACGGTGACCTCTAAGTTACTAAGACCTCTGTAAATGTATGATCTCAGTTATAAGATTTCTGTATTCTTCACACTCTATAATCATGTAATTTGCTGCATTTACCAGTGGTCGCCTGCAAACTTATCCTACATTTGTAACTTTTTATCCTGCCACTATACCTTCTGTAACCTTATATTTAATAAATGCATCCAGATGCCCCCAGGCTTGGAGTGCTATACAAATAAATAAACTAAACATCCTGACAGACCCATTAGCGCTTTAGTTGAGGTAGGGCAACCTCTCAGATTTCCCTATCTATTTCCAGTGCCTGGAAGTGTGGTGTTGTGGTGGGGACTCTGCTCGACTGAAGTTTTGTTTCCGCCAACTTTCACCTGCCTTGAAAGGAACTAAAAGGCTTTAAGGAGGAGCAGAAGAGTGGACTTCATCCACCACGCGAAACGTGTCAAAGGAAGGATAAGGACTCAAGTATCCAAAGTAATTATAGCGGTGACTGTTTCTTTTAACACACTATTTTGGAAGTGGGCTGGGCTGATGGAAGTGGGCTGGGCTGTGTTGCAAGTCAAGGCAACATTGATTGGGTTTTGACTTCCCGAGCTTGACGCACGTCCTTTCTTTCTTTTCTCCAACCCGATCCATTGCGTGTAATTGCTCCGCCCCCCCCGACATCCCAGCATTCTATTAATACTTTGGTGCACATGCATCTTGCGTGCGCATCCAAAGTGCCTGGAAGTGTGGTGTTTGGGTGAGTAGGCAACTCCCTGCTGTTTTTTGTGTTTACAAATATCGAAGGCAAAATTGTGTAATTTAACAAAGGAATATTGAGTGATTTTGTAGACGCTTAGATACAATCTCTGCTTCACTAAAGGGACATGGCCAGCAGCTTGAGAAGCGGGAAGTGTGCTGAGACGATTACCACACAGAGTAATAGTGATGAACTAACAGGAACTCCAAAGGGGGAAGGTGTGAGGAACGTTACGAAACTGAACAACCACTCAAAAAATAATTTCCGTAGTAAAATCAATGAGGGGGTAATGCAATAAATCAATTTTGCCACAACTAGTTTCATTAGTGACAATGAGTTGGTGGAGGGGACGGTAAAAGTACAGATTGCACATACTGCCCATGTACATCAATCTGTGTAAGAGCTCGTTAATGTAGCGGTTACCCGGGGTTTCTATGCAAGAAATACAGGATTTAGCCCTGGCGGACTACTTCATTGCTATGGAAAGTGCATTACCAATTGACCAACATGATAATGGTGATTTGATGAATGATACAGCAAGGATAGATTTGGGTGCAATGGAGGATTTGGACAGATGCGTGCCTCTGTCAATTGGCCTTTTAACTCCATTGATCCTAAGTCTTCGAGGAAATACGTAGATTAATGTACCTAACATCAATAGAGATAGTAAGAATAAATTTTGTAATACCTATGATATAGGAGAAGGGCTAATCGAGGATACCTGGAAAAAGACTATAGCAGAGGCTGATAAACTTCAAATGCTAGAAGAGGAACCGCTTAACAGCAAATCTTATGGCAGAGGGCCCAATTATAATTTATCATCAACCCCCGACTCTCAAGGCCTGTACACATTTCCAGTGATCATTCGTATCCTTGATCTATTAGTCTATTAGACAAAGGGCACGATGTGACTCACTTGGAACTACATGATATTAAATACTCCATAAATGCCATAGAACTACATGATATTAAATACTCCATAAATGCCATAGAACTACATGATATTAAATACTCCATAAATGCCATACTTACAAAGCTAAAATCGGTTGGAAGGTTTTGTTATGGCTAGGGACTCTTGCCACAAAATTAATGGTGATCACGAAAATGGAGTAGCCGCAATAGTAAAAATCACCCACGAACAGGGCTCTCAATCAAATGAGACTAGTTCCGTTGGCATAAGTGAAGGACACTATGAAATTGGAAGCAGGGAACTTAACGAAAGGAAATATTAAACAATGCAACTTCTGACAAATTTGATGGGTGAAATAAAAGCACTGAATTGTAACATTGCTGATCTGAGAGCTAGTCTTGGACAAAATCCTATTGAATCAACAATGGAAGCTGCATTGCAGCAGGAAGAACCTTTAGATGGTCCATCGGCTCTTACCAACATAATAGACCTACAAAAAAACTAGGTCCGCATGATGGAGCCCGAAAATGAAAGGTCCAGAGTTTTGTCACAGCGCACAAAAGTCATGTGCATTTAAAAGGGTGGGAAAAAAAAGAAAAGTTACAAACGAAAAACTTAAAAATAATTGTAATACAAATGAAGTGAAAAGAAAAGATACTAAAACAGATGAAAAAGGTATTTGTAGGGACAATGTCGAGAATGATATAATAGATATTGATCTATTATCCAAATAAAGTCAATCCCATCTGGTTAGCCATAAAAAAAGGGAGGAACCCAGTAGCTCGATGAGAAATGTACTGGCTTCTGAAAAGGGAAAAGTAGATGAAGCATTAATAAAAGAGGGATCCGATTTTAATCCTTACGGAGGGTTCCGCACAAATTGAAGTATCAAAAAAAGAGTCCACTTGTTGGATCCTTGATGGTAATGGGAAGGAAACAAGAAATGCTCATGAACTACTTCCCAGTCGAAGGCAGGAAACATACAGATAAGCCCTCCCAAATTGGAGATGGTCTGCCTACTGTCAGTGGGGATAAAACAATCAGACATAGGACTGGAAGTACTGGTAAGAATGATGATCAAAATTGTTTGTACTCAGATATTTGTCGTAATTCGGGCAATCAGACTATTCTAATCGAACTATTAATAACAGACAATCCAGTAATGATTATTGGCTGAGGGAAATGTAGGAAACTAAGTGGGATCGAAGCCGTTAAAACACCCTCACAATATATTGATGCCGATAGTTCTGCAGTATTTAAATTAATGGCTCCTTGCGGTGATATGGAAAACAGAGCATGATGAAATACCGTATGCCCAGACTTGAGGATAATGGGATCGATGGAGCTAGGAAAATGCATGATACTGTACCCATGATGGGAAATGGGTGGTCTCTATCATCCAGTTCTTTAAGAGATCAATCTCAAGGATATAAATTTGATACTTTAAAAAAAGCAATGGATGATGGATTTTTTATGCCTGAAATTTTAACAAAATTACAAAATCCTGAAATGAGTGGCATTTCCATCGCTGCACAGAAAAAAGTTACAATTAACTCTGATTTAACTAAGCTACAAATCCTAGATCAGCGAGAGATATCAACTGGATGTGCTAGTGGTTGTTCTGGGGGGAATCGTAGTCCTTCTACAATGCAGGACGATGTTCCCTTAGATCAGGCAGTGACAACCTCCAAGTTGCCGGATGGATCATCAGTAATAAGTCAGAAGGGTGGGACCAACATGATCGGGTTGGAATGGAGACCAGACATTTTAGGAAAGGCACAAATTAATCGCAGCTATCTCCTGGAACTAATTTATAGTATCCCATCTTTAAGAATATTGACGACTAAGGATTTTGAAAGGATCTCCCTGCCAATACAAAATAACATTAGAATGACTTGTCATTTACCATCTGTAAATATTCTTAAGACCATTTGGGCTTATAGAAGGGAATTGTTGGATTTGGGTTTTACACTTTTAATGAGGAGATGGCTGCTAGTGAATTCCTGCAATACAGTCCAATTAGTCAAGTACAGGCAGGGGAAACCCCATTGGGCGAGATTGCTAATACACAAGAAGAGAAACTATGTATCTCACAACTACTCTCTTTTGCTGGAAAGAATAAGGAGTTATCATGGATAGAACCACTGTTGCGAATTAACTTTTCAGCTAGATCAGAAAGGGGCATGGCCTAGCAGCGGACATCAAAGATTGTGGTTGTTTCATGGAATTTCTGCGGATATATGAATGCATTAAGATGGCTTGCCTTAATTCGTCCCTCCAAAATCCCAAACGTACTTCTGCTTCAGGAACCCACGAGGTTAAATGCTCAGGTTTTACCAGGATTTCGAATTGTATGGTTCATATGCCACAAAGGCACGAGAGGGTGGCCATTCTGGAGGCCTTGCAGTTGCTGTAAATAATAAGCTTGAATGCCAAACGATTTTGATGTATACATCTGTACATATATTGGCCGTTGCTATGATTTTCAAGGATAGAACACAGGAGCCATTGTTGCTATTTACTATCTATTGGAATCCCTTAAAATATGAGATGGATGACATATTTGAGGACATTGATCTATGTATGGCAAATGCTTATATCCAGAATCCTAATTTTGAAATTGTCATTGGATGGGAATTTTAATTCGACTTGCTTGGCAAGGACTGAAGGGATAAATTGCCCCCAAAAAATAGGGGTGATATTAGAGGTGAAAGATGGAGGTCATTTTTTCAAAATTGGGAAATGTTTTACGTTAGTTGCTCAGCAGCATCACCCCTATTTACATGGAAACGTGGCTTTGCATGTCCTATGATTGACTACTTCTGTGTATCTGATGCACTTGGTTTAATAGTGGAGCCGGTTGTTCTACAGGAGATCAATTTCAGTGACCATGCACCCATTCAACTAACATTAGATATTACATTTACCGAATTGGGTACCAATGAGTTATTGAAGGTATTGGAAATAGATCAACCACCGATCTCTCTCAGATGGAACCCTGTACTATGCCATCAATTAGCATGTAGGGTCTCGGGAGAGCTTAACACTATGCAAGAATTCTATATGCCAGAACTCTACTGTCCCCAGTTATTAGATATGATTGTTTCAACCACGGTCTTCAAGGTCATGTCACAGCTTGTTAGAAAACAGAAACCACCGCAGGAACATCTTAACCATCTGTTCGATTACTATCTTAAAATACTAAAACGGGAAAAAAAGAAAAGATTTCAGAAGGGTCAAAAACGAAAACTGGACTAAAGTGCAGTTTTTGTATCTGAAAAAACAGATACTACAAACATATTAAAACAAGGTAAAAGGTATTCATATATTAAGCCATAACAGGCGGAACTGCAAAATGATAAGATCTATCTGCAAACATAACACCCGTGAAGTCTGGTCAGCAATTAAGAATGCTGACCCTCGAAGAATCAAAGATTCCAAAAATATTATTCCAGCAGATGCTTGGAGGGAATATATTGAGGAAAAGTTTCGACTCCCAGAACGATTCACTCATATTAATTACGACATTGAGCAAAGCTCAGGTGAGGTACCATTAGAGTGGTCTACCAAGGATATTGAATGGGCTACTAATAAGCCATCTCATTCAAGAGCGGCACATCCGGATTCTATACTTCCGTGCGTCCATAAGGCAGATCCAATATTTTGGGCAAGGATCCTGAAAATTAAATTTTATCGAATTTTCTTGACTAGGTTACTACCCAAGACTTGGGTGACTTCTATTGTAGTTCCCATCTACAAAAAGGGTGATCCATCACCCGGAAAACTATCGCCCAGTCTCATTAACAGATGCTGCGGCAAAGGTCTTTGCAATACTCATTTTATATGACTTAGAAAAACACATTGGGGCCCATAATATTTATTCAAAATATGAAACTGGCTTCAGAAAGGGCACGAGTACAACACTTAATGCCACAATCATGGCACATCTGTTAGCTGGAAGTAAATCTAAAGAACTTGGGCCAATCTATATGGCATTCATTGATATGAGTGCAGCTTTCAATACTATAATTTGAAATTTTTTATGGAACAAGATGGCCAAATTAGGAATATCGGCGAGTTTGATTTATTGGATTCTTAAACTACACACAAACACATCTTACAGGGTAAAAATAACTAAGGGAGGGTCAATGACGGAATCTGTCATTTGGGGTTGAAGCAGGGGTGCAACCTGGCAGCTACACTATTTAACTTGTGTATATATGTGACTAACTTCTTCTTGCGCTCCCGCAAGGCCTTGGCCGTGAGCTACTGGCCGTCGACACAGTCGTCTGTGTCGTGGGCCTCCCCGAGGCACCAGAAGCAGGCATTGTGCGAGTCCATTACCGACATCTTGGACCCACATTCCCTCTTTTCTTGAAGCCCGGACGCGGGGTTGAAGACGAGGTAGACATCGTCACGAACAGGCTTTTCAAAAAAACCGAACAGGTTCAAAGAACCGAGATAGAATATAACAGAACTCCAAAGAGTCGAGGCGTACTGAGATTCACGAAGAGAACACGTTCGCGGAAAAAACAGAACGGAGGCTACGGGCGACGTGCGTCCTACTTATCACATCGGGTGACGTCGGCCGAAATTTTTCCGAAGCAGCACAGCTGTGGTGATTACTGTCAAAGATATGGAATACGTTGGAGGACCCAATCCTCTCGAAACATTGGTTAGCATTTGCTGACATTATTTTATTTGCTCTTACTCCATCAGGCCTGCAGAGGTAGTTGCAGTTATTTGAAGAATTTGCATTCCGACATAATCTAAGGCCAAACTCCACAAAGACCACCATTATGGTGTTCAATGCTGGCAAGAAATTGAAACACTATACATGGGAAATAAATGGTGATTGAATAGTCCAACCAACAGAAATCATATATCTTGGGTATCATTTAAGTAATGCCTCGTCTATGAAACTTTGGACAGATCGCCTTCAAGAAAAAGCAAGGCCTTTTTACTTAGTCAAATGAGGATAATATTTCGAAAATATTGCAGATTCTCGCATGTACTGCTATTAGAATATATGTGTCTGAAAGTGGAATCAATCCTTTTGTATGTTTAGATATGTGTTTGTTTGATATAAATATGTATCTTAACACTTTGCGAGGTCGTTTATTAAAATCTGCATTACGACTCGCACCCTCCATTCCGAACTGCATTATTTGGCATGAGTTGTGGTTAATCTCACTATTGTGCAGATGGAAATGGAGAATGCTGTCGAACTATGCGAGAATTTTAGATCCAGCTACAAATTCTCTCTACCAAGATCTTTTTCGAATGCGAACACTAAGGGACGGATGCCATCCATTTGTGAAGTATTATGAGAGGATGAAAAACATACTTGTAGAGCTTGGAGTTCTATCTAAAGACCTATATTTTCGCCCTGGGTTTGTTAAATTTTTTTTTATTTGAACGTGATTGGATTTCAACAATAGAAGCCTTGAAAAACTATAGCTCTTACAGAGAATATGCCTCATTTTTCGATAAAAGTGATGGTTGTTCTTGTTTAACTATATTCCCATGCAATGTCAATCGAATGTATTATATGCGATTCAGATTGAACCAATTCCATACGTTGGAAAGAAATAGGCATTGGGGAAAAGAAAAAAAATAATGAGGATAATGATATGAATTGTATGTTCCCTAATTGTAGCGAATCAGTAGAAACACTTAAACATTTGGTTTTGGTATGTCCACATTTCCGAATACCAAGAGCATCTTTGTTGATGCTATTTGTGAATATAGATGATGAGGATGTCTTGCATTAATTATGGAACAGGATGATGCTTGGCAATCAAAAAACCCTACTTTTTGCATTGGTACAACTGCTAAAAAAGATCGAAGCAGAGATATAATAGATTATGAAATAATTATGATTAAATTGTAAAATGTCTTGAAATGGGATTAAATGTAGATTGTATTCCTCGATAATTATTTGTATATTGAAAATTGTTTTACCGAACGAGCCTTTTTGTTTTAAGTTGTATTGATTGATAAGGAATATCATGTTTTGTATTTTAACATTTATTTCAAGGAATGAAATTTATTTTGTAAAGGTTTATTTTATAACCATATACAAATAAAATAAAAAAAATAAAAACCTCAGGTATAGGGAAAGGCAGGTTTTCTCTATTTTCATACCAAATAAAAATCTATATCAATCACTATGCCACCTGTGTGTCAGTCTCCCCTTTCTGCACCCTTACAGGGGTAGCAATCACTATGCCACCCGTGTGTCAGTCTCCTCTTTCTGCACCTTACAACACCTTATGCATATAGTTTGGGATGTGTCATGATAACTGCTGTTACTCAATTAGGATCTGGTGACCATGCTGAAAAATCACAGACTGCATTGGTCTTATATCCTGAAGCCATGAAGAGGCAGCTTCTTCTACTTGGCATTGTGAATGTCTGAAACAGAGCGGGTAACAGCAAAGCAAGAATAAAGGCTTAACTTTGGAATCAGGGGTTTGCTTCACAAATGAACCAGTGGAGGATGCAGATCTGTATGATGCAGAGAGATGTCTCCCAGCTCCGTCAAGACATGTCCTGCAGGACTGCATAAAAAGCTGGAATGTAGGCTGGACATCTCCGTCAACTTGATAATGAGGTCGCCCCTAGTGTGGTGGTATGATGGCAGGGGGTATCGCCCGAGGGTAGTGGGTGCAGCCATTGAGTAGGTGCTTTAGTTTCAGGGCTACAAGTTTCGAGCTACTATCCAGGCAGGACAGACCATGTGCCACCTCAATTTGTTACATGCACAGGGCACACTGTATTTTCACTCACCAAGAGAGAGTATCACTTGTCAATGGCTAGTGGAGAGTGCACATGTTTAGTCCTGTTCTGTGTGCTGGCATTGCTGTGGCCTGTGAACAGGGAGTATGGCCAGAATTTGAAGTAATACATGCAACCACTTGCCAATTCACTGTTCAATTATTTCCCCAACTCTTGCTGGCCCAACACAAACCAATAGGCTCTCAACTGCAACCGGCTCTAAATCAGAATAAACAAACTTAAGGAAATTGAAGGGCAAGCTTTAGAAAGAGCCCAATGTTGGTCAGGTAAAACGTCCCAGGAGTGCACTAGAGGAAGCCAGGAGGAGCCTTCTGGCACCCTATGAAAGGACAAACGTTCAAGGCTACCGTGCTCATCCAGAAGACCTACCACTAGATCAGGCCGATTGACCTGTGCCAGGTCATGTATGCATTTCCCACCAAACCTATTTTCTGAAGATTCATATCTGTTATCAGTGCCAACTTTTTCCTGCCCTATGAAAATGCAGAACATGAAGGATTAATGCATGGCTTGGCTCAGATTACAACAAAGTATTGCTTTGCACTCTGGCTCGAACTATGGAACGATGTGCCAAAGAAGTGCAGATGTGCCGCCCATCAACCCCCCCCACCCTATAGCACATTAATGAGCCTTAATGTGGTCTGGCTCAAAGCATTTGGAATAGTACTATAGCCCTTGTTACTTACCAGTAAGGAACAAGTTACTTACCTGTAATTGTTGTTCTCCAGCATGGGCCTGGCATGGATTCACATGCTCATGAATATTCCCCGTCGTCAGGCTGGGAATCCTCGGTAAAGAAAAAAATCAGTATTAGTTTTGTTTCTGATCTGTCTTTCGTAGTAGTAACCAATCACTGATCTCTGCGTCATACTGACCACAGCCAATGACTGCCCTCTACCTAAGCCCCGCCTCTGGCAGCCATCTTCAGATTTGGTAGCACGTGAAGTGGCAGTATGACCAAGTGAAGAGCCACAGAGGGGTAGGCGGGAGGGTTTGCATGTGAATCCATGCCAGACCCATGCTGGAGAACAACAGTTACAGGTAAGTAACTTGTTCCTTCTCCAGCATGGGGTCTGGCATGGATTCACATGCTCATGAATATAAGATTAAATAGCAGTACACACGCACAACCACGGGGGGTGGTAAAAGGCTCAACATTAAGCAATACAAAAAACTCAACATTAATCATCTCTTACCTCCTCACCAGGCTCACCTTAAGCGAACAGGTTGCGCAGCACTGCTTGGCCGACCCTGGACTCCTCCCTGGAATCCCGATCGACGCAGTAGAATCTTGTGAAGGTGTGCGTCGACCTCCACGTAGCAGCCCTGCAGATGTCCAGCAGGGGCACACCAGATAAGAACGCCGTAGTAGCAGCGATCGCTCTGGTCGAATGGGCTCTCGGACGGCCTGGCAGCAGTCGGTTAGCCAACCGGTGACAGTGCATGATGCAGCCGGAGAGCCATCTGGAAATAGAAGACTTCGAGAGAGCCTTCCCTTGATTCACAGGCCCAAAGTTCACGAACAGCTGTGAAGTCCTCCGGAAACTCTTCGTGGGGTCCACGTAGAACTTCAGCGCTCTAGCCACATCCAGCGAGTGCAAAATCCTCTCGGCCGGCGACGAAGGAGACGGGAAGAAAACAGGTAACACCAAGGGCTTGTTAAGATGGAAGTCTGACGGCACCTTGGGCATAAAGGAAGGGTGCGTCCTAAGCACCACCCTCGAGGTATGGAAAGTCAAGTACGGTGCTTTGCAGGATAGGGCCTGGATCTCTCCCACTCGTCGTGCGGAGGTAATGGCCACCAGGAACGCAGTCTTCCACGACACAAACTTCATAGGTGCGGAGTGCATCGGCTCGAATGGGGGCTCCATGAGCCTGGTCAGCACCACGTTCAGTTCCCACGCTGGGGCCGGGGCCTTCACCGGCGGGAACGACCGGCACAGTCCTTTCATAAACTCTTACCAGTCGATGGGACCACAGGGACCACAGGGACGTCCGTCCTGTGGTTCTGGTATATCTGGAGATCGCCGCCAGATGAATCTTAATGGAGGCATGGGCTAGCCCAGCCTTTGCCAGCGATAACAGGTACGGCAGCACTTGAGGGGCCGTAATCCGTAGGGGGTTGATCTTCTGTGCTCGGCACCAGATAGAGAACCTCTTCCACTTATGTCCATAGCATTTGAGAGTCGAGGATACCCTGACCTTTGCAAGAACCTCTCTGCAATCGGCCGGTATATCGTAGCCTCCAAACTCTAGCGCTGCAGGAGCCAAGCCTGCAGGTTCAGCGACGCCGGGTCGTGGTGGAAGATGGCGCCTACTTCTCTGGAGAGAAGGTCCGCCGACAGCTTGATGGAGGGGAGTTGACAAGTCCAGAAGGTCCAGGAACCAGATCTGCCTCGGCCACACCGGTGCGACGAGGATCATCCTGCACCGGGACCTCTTCAGCTGGCTGATGAGTCGAAGCAGCAACGGCAAAGGAGGGAACGCATACAGGTATAGGCCGTCCCAGGGGAACGAGAACGCATCGCCCATGCTTCTCGGCTGGGGAAACCTGTTGGCGGACCTCTTGCACTTCGAGTTCATCGCTGTTGCGAACAGGTCGATTTGGGGTTTGCCCGATCGTCGGAAGAGTTGATCCACCTGATCCTGGCGCAGTTCCCACTCGCGACACGGGCGCAGCTCCCTGCTGAGCGAGTCGGCGATGGTGTTGCTTTCTCCTGCCAGGTGGAAGGGAACCAGGAACATCCCCTGGGCGACCGCCCAGTGCCACAGATCCTGTGCCTCCTTGGATAGGGCTGGGGATCTGGTGCCTCCCTGCTTCCGTATGTAAAACATTGTCGTGGTGTTGTCCGTGAAGATCCGCACCGCCTTGCCCTTGAGGGATGGGAGGAACGATTTGAGAGCCCAGAACACGGCTCAGAGTTCCAGGACGTTGATGTGCAGGAGCCTCTCCTCCGGGAGCCAGAGGCCTCTTGCGTGGAGATCTCCGGTGTGGGCGCCCCAACCTTCCAGGGAGGCGTCCGTCGTCACCGTCTCCTGGTACGCCGGTGTCTGAAAGTCCTTGCCTGCCGTGAGGTGCGCTCGAACGCCCCACCACTGAATCGCCCGCCGGAACACCTCGTTGAGGGGGACCCTGTCTTCGAAGGTGCCCGTCGTCTGTATCCAACGGGCGTCGAGAAATTCTTGAAGAGGGCGCATCCGTAGTCTGCAGAGGCGCACCAGGTAGATGCAAGAGGACATCATCCCCAGGAGGGATTTGATGGACCTCACCCTGGCCACGTCCCTGGCTAGCAGGCGCTGCACTTTGCCTAGAATGGTCTTCGTCCGTTCTTCCGTTCTTCCGACGGGGCCGCCAGGCGCCTCACTGTATCGAGCTTCGCTCCCAGAAACAGGGCCACCTGCGACGGCACCAGGTGGGACTTCGGGTAGTTTATGGCGAATCCCAGGTTTGTGAGTAGCTGGACGGTCCTCGCAGTGTGTTCGACTGCGAGTTCCCTCGTCCTTGAGCGGATGAGCCAGTCGTCCAGGTAGGGGTAGACGTGAATCCCCTGTAGGCGCAGCCGCGCCGCCACTGGTGCTAGGCACTTGGTAAAGACCCTGGGGGCCGACTTCAATCCGAACGGCAGTGCTCTGAATTGGTAGTGGCGTCCCTGGATGACGAACCTGAGGAACATTCGGTGACTTTTGAGGATGGGAACGTAGAAGTATGCATCCTAGGTCCAACGACGATAGAAAGTCGCCTTCCTCCAGCTGTCCCAGTACGTGCTGGAGGGTGACCCTCCTGAACTTTTGTGATCTGATGCATTTGTTCAAACGACGAAGGTCCAGGATGGGGCGCCAGCCGCCCGTCTTCTTCCTGACGAGGAAGTACCTCGAGTACACCCCGGAACCCCGGAGCCTCTTCGGGACAAGCTTGATGGTGCCTTTCCTGAGCATCGCCCGTACTTCCAACAGCAGTTGCGGGACGTGATTTTCCTTCCTGGCCACAGGTGGAACGCGAGGGCACTTCTTCAGGAATTCGATAGAGTGTCCTCTTGCCAGGGTATCCAGCACCCAACGGTCGGTGTAGATGGACTTCCACACGCCGATGAAATTCGTCAGCCGGCCTCCCACCGGGGTGCTTCGGTGGGGACCCGAGACCATGGCCGGTTCAGTCCTGCTTGGAGGTGGTGGCCTTGCCGCCCTGGCCACCTTGCCGACGGCGGCGAGGCGCTCCCTGCTTGCCGCGACCCCTGTAGGCCTCCTGAGACAAGGAGCGTGCCGCCTGGCGGTAGGACGACGAGCCACCGCTGGATCCCTTGGAGGCACCCTGTCTGCCTCCGGAGCTCCGAAAGGGCCGTCGTTGCTGAAGGGCTCCTAGGGCGCGGGCCGTCTCCGTGTCCGTTTTTATGGCTTGGAGGGACTCGTCCACCGCCTTCCCGAACAAGTTGCTGCCGTCGAACTGCATGTCCAACACCCTGGTCTGGACGTCCTGACGGAAGTCGGTCGCCCGGAGCCAACCCCGTCGTCGTAGGCAAACACCGTTGCCCAGCTGGCGGAACCCGGTATCAGCAATATTGGTTGCCACCGTTATGGCGTGGTCCAACGCCACCTCGCCCTCTTGCAGTATTTCCAGGGCCTCGGACCTCTTGTCGTCCGGCAGGAAGTCCAATATGGGGGCCAGCTTAAACCAGAGCTCCCTGTCGTAACGGGCCACGATCACCAGGGCATTGGCAGCTTTGATCGTCGTCGCCGCCGACGAAATGACCCGCCGCCCTATGGCGTCCAACGTCCTTCCCTCGCCGTCCGGCGGGGAATTTGACGTTGAGGCTCCTGACCCCGCCGCTTTCTTCTTCGCCGCCGCCGAGACGGCAGAGTCTGGCGTTGGCTGGTCCCTATGGCACAGAGGAGCGGTTTCAGGGACCCGGTACTTCTTCTCGTACCGGTCCCGTTTGGCTGGTGCCGTGGAGGGGTTTTTGAGAACCGACAGGCCCTCCTCCCAGATGTCATCGATTAGGGGCACCGCGATGACCGTCTTCCTCTTGGCCTCCCGTCGCTGATAGAGGAAACCTTCCTTTTTCTGCTCCTCCGGGCAGAGCTGGAACAATTCGGACACCCTGGTGATCATGGCGTGGAATGAGCCAATCTCGTCGGGCGGCGAGGCCCGTGCGACGGGAGACCCGTTCCGTCGCCCTCAGAACCCGTCGTCGAGCCCAACGCACCGTCATCTCCCGACTCGTGGGAGGATGAGGAGGGAACTGTAGGCCTTACGGGGGCAAGCGGAGGAGAGGGTTGGGTCCTCCGTTGTTTGTTCTGAGGACTTCCCGACGGGCCAGATTGCGGGTCCTCCGGCCTGGGCCGTGGGAATCTCGTCCTTATCTCAGAGCATAAGGACTGGATGGCAGACAAAATGGCTGCCGAGCCATCCTGAGGCCTAGGATCCGGCTGCACCGGAAGGAAAGGCCGCTCTTCCTCACCATCGTCGTCTTCCTCGGTTATCTCCCGAGGATCTTCCTGACGGGATCGAACCTTCTCGAATTGGACTTCGAGGTTCCTCACGGCATCGGTCAGTTCCTCCTCCGAGGCTGACTCCGAGCTCGAGGAGGGCACCGTGCCCCCCCTCGCTTCTTCCATCATGGCGGCCACGATGATGGGCTGAAAAGAGGATTCCCTCCTTGGCGGCAGGGAAACTCTAGTCCCGGAGGCAGTCTCCGCTGGCGGTGTCTCTGCCGGCTTGGCAAGAGTCGCCGCGATAGCCTCGATAAGAGGCCTTCGCCTGCTGGGTAGGGGCCTTCACCACCTTAGGTGCATCCCGGGCCTTCTCCTTCGGGGGAGGGGCGACGCCTCGCTCCCCCTCTTCTGAGATCGGACGGGGCTTCTCCCGAAGCTTACCCGGGGTCTCGGACTTTCTCTTCCCCGAACCGGAGCGTTGGCTCGTGGTTGACGGTGCCGGGGAAGGTGCGCCCAGCCTGGCGACCGGAGAGCCCGACCTTTCGGCGCTCCCGGAGCCAGCGGACTCATGGCGCTTGGCCTGGTGTTGGGTCCCCGTTGCCGGGGCGCCCGCACAGGATTTAGAAGCCCGCTCGGACCCTTTCTTCTTCTTCTCACCCGTCGAGCCCTTCTCCAACCAGCTTGCGAGACGGGATCGACGGTCCCTCATGGTCCGTTCCGACAAGTTCTTGCAGAACTGGCAGTCCTTCTCTACATGAGTCTTGTCCCCATGAAGACAGTAGAGGCATCGCAAATGTTCATCTTCCTTAAACACATTCTGCAGCCCGCATCCAGGGCAGCTGCGAAACAGCTTGGGTCCGGCCGACGAACTCGCATCCTGGGCCATCTCGAAGTAGGCCGCGAATCTTCTGGAATCCTCCAACAAGTTGATTCGACGAAATCTTCACCCTTGAGGGGCGTAGGAAAATCCTGCAACGGGTAGCCGTTAACGGGAGTAGAAACGGTGGAGCTTGAGGCTCGATTAACCGAAAGAATGTGAAAATTCACCTGAAAAAGCTCGAGAGCTAAGCACGAGGACTCCCAACACTTGAACGTGCTGTAAAAATCGGAAGATGGCTGCCAGAGGCGGGGCTTGGGTAGAGGGCAGTCATTGGCTGTGGTCAGTATGACGCAGAGATCAGTGATTGGTTACTACTACGAAAGACAGATCAGAAACGAAACTGATACTGATTTTTTCTTTACCGAGGATTCCCAGCCTGATGACGGGGAATATTCATGAGCATGTGAATCCATGCCAGACCCCATGCTGGAGAACTTTTATTCTCCAACCTTCATACCATTTCCATTCTGAATTTCACAGAGCTTTGGCGTAAAGAAACACGCATGTTAAAGGTTGATGCAGTCTTCACCAGTCAGGTCCCGCTGTTAACCCGGCTGAACTGTAGCCCGAAAGGCAAATCAGGAGGTTGTTTGTGGCAAGTGGGTGGTTATTTGGAAACACGGAGGTGGTCAGGGGAGATCATATGACGTGTGAGGCCCTAACATGTAAACTCAAGAAGGCTCAGGAGTTCGGAGGTGGTGAAGAGCGTAGGAGTCAGGATGCTAAGGCAGGGAAGTATCTGAGACCCTCTTATAAGCCCCTCACATGAACGATCAAGGGAAGACAAAGCAGACAAACTCCTCAAGCAAGTGGGAAATAGGAGACCACCCCCGGGAAGCCCATTAAGAAGGGTGCAGGAACCACTTTTCACCCAGGACTGAGACCACTGCAGAAGATGCCACAAAAGGATCAGTGGAGGACAGCAGGGGATCCCTTTACATCCAGGATTGAGACCACTATAGAGGAAGCCAAGAAAGGGTCAGTGTAGACGGGTTGGGGGATTCCCCATTACACCCAGGACTGAGACCACGTTAGAAGCCAATAACGTATCAGTGAGAGAAGAGTAAGGGATCCTCTTTACACCCAGAATTGGGAACACAATAAAGGAAGCCAAGAAAGGGTCAGTGAAGGAGTGCAGGGTAGTCCACTTTACACCCAGGTCTGAGATCACTGTACAATATACATTTACTTTGACAGCTAAGAGTGTACTGTGCTCCAAGATCGCACCTTACCCCATTCTCAAACGTGGAGAAGGGAGACCCAGTCTACTGCATCCAGACATATTATTTGCGAACACTTCTTTCTTTGTTTGAAAACTATCCCACACCCTTTTTGTATTAGCTGTAAGGTTTGGAAATAGGTTTCCAAGTATAGGCCTTTTTTATTTTGACAACGCCACAAGGACTGACTTATTTTCATTTGATGGTTGACGCTTGCTCCCATTTTAGATTTAGGTATAGATTAGGTATTTCCCTCGTCAATTTATACAGTTTAATAAACACTGTTGAACTGTGATCACTTGTGTCTGTCTTTACTGTTGCCACCATGAGTTCCTTCAGTCCTTAAAATAGGTTCTCACGTCATCTGTCAAACCCGTGGGAGGCGTTCACAAGTATAGAAATACGTGTGCGCATGTTAAATTACCTATAGTCCACACAAAATGAGCAATAGACACAAGTAAACACAAAAGCACACCTAACAGACCCCATCTCTGATGTGCACCACACAAGCTCTGCTTGATGCCTCAAGAAGCATGGAGTTTATGATAGCCATCAGCAGCCACGAGAGTGCAGGTCACGAGCAACCAAATATTTATTGCTTTGCACTCAGTTTCAAGACTAACACATAATAAAAGACGAGCTTCTTTATGGATATAAACAGGATTAGCTTTCCAGCAGCAGACTGCACCGCTGTTGCGCAACGCCAATAAACCCATGGCTGATAGCAAGAGACATGACGTGGTCACCGGATGGAGGCACGTCCCCTCCAAGCACGTGCCTCCTCTCCATTTCACAAACCACCTGATCTCCGCCGGGGCCAAGATAAGGAGACACAATTCTGCTTAGTAACACAAACTGAAGGATTTCTCTGCAGGAGTGACAAGACCTGAAGAGCCTTCAGTCCTAGAGAGTGTGTAGCCATCGCAGACAGGGGGAAAGATGTACAGATTTGCGGTGCAGTGTTTAAAGCCACACCAGGAGGGAAAAAAAAACATGCCAACGAAGATTGCTATAGTATGTAGAGAAATAGAGTCCTCGCCTAACCAGCTTGAACTGAAGTAAAGTTACTAAACCCATCTTGCACTCAGTGGTTCTCAGGATGAAAGAAGCATATTCCATGACCACTGCTAGCAGGTGGTCCCAGCCCATCCCAGAGATCCTCTGAAGCCCAAGGGACCCTTGGGCACTTCACCAGCGTGAGAGACTTCGGCTTGCGCGGGCTGGTCTGGGAGCAGAGAGCATTGAAGACTCCTTAGTAGCAAATGCTCTGGGCGAGACAAGATAATGATGGGAAGATGCTTCTTCTCAAGGAGGCAAGGCATGGGTGGAGCCACGGCATGGGTGGAGCCAAGGAATGCGTGCAGCCAATGCATGGGTGGAGCCACGGCATGGGTGGAGCCAAGGAATGTGTGCAGCCACGGCATGGGTGGAGCCACGGCATGGGTGGAGCCACGGTTGAGGAACGCTCCTTTCCATCATGTTCTATTTTCCCTACATGCTTAGTGCTGCTCTATAGCGACTCCACTGTGACCATTGCAGTGGCGTGTCCAGACTCTACACTAGGGTGGTCCAAGTTGGGCACTGACTTGGGTGGCATGAAGTACACACAACACACACTTCTACTTTAATTACTAATATTAGTCTCTTCCATTTCTGTGTTTAAAGGAGCTTGCTTGCAACGGGAGATGAAGGCGTGTAGCTACCAAGCAGGAGACTCTGCCTGGAGGTGCTACGACACATACCACCTTGAGGGATGAAGGAGTGCCAGCTCTGTGTGGTTCTCGTGACACAACAACTTTAAGTACAGACAAACTACTTTGATCGTCTTCAGCAATCTAAAAAGGACTTCGAGGCATCTGGACGGAACCAAGCGTTTCACCCACCATGAGTCACCAGTCGAGACAGCCGAGTAGTGCGGACTCAAAGACAGCGCTGTAACACTCCAACGCAAATTAGCCATCCATTCGTAGGTACACACCGCAGTGCTCAAATACAGGCCAAGTGAGCTTGCTACCACCAAACCTCATCTCAAACCCTTTGGAAGCAAATACAATACCACTTTGATGCTATTGAACCATCTAACAAATACTAACGCTGAGAACCGGTAGGCTGAGCGCTCTTCCCAGGCATCCTAGGCACTCTCGCCGCTTTTAAGACCATAATTCCAGATTAGGACTTCTTTCCACGCCTACCCAAAAACGACCTAATCATTGTGCTTTACCATTTTCTATTTTTAAATCATTTTCCCTACTATTTCCCATCTCACAAAACAGTTCCAAAAATATGAATTCTGCATGTATATATATTTATGATGCCCTGGTTGTTAGTCTTAGCAGTGCATTGTGGTGGTGCGAGTTATGGTTGCATGGCGATTTTACCTTGCAACCAAAACGTTCAATTTTTCCAGTGAATTTCATAGGTTATTAGTAAAAATGTTTTATGATGTTATCTCACTGTATACAAGTTATTAATAATTCCTCTTTTAACATATATGAAAGAAATATAAACCTTTTACAACCCTATTTTTTGCAGCGCATACTGAGGTGTGTCATTTTCAGCAGCGCATTCTGGGGATGCAAGTCATGGATAAATTGCTTAGGACATGAGGCTCGACTATGATCCCAGCCCCACCAAACCATCCATGTTATCCACTGCACCTAGCCTGCATAGTAGGTCAGTGGATAACATGGATGGTGACTGAATGGTGCAATATACCCTCATAATGTGGCCAGTGCTCATGGCTCCACAATCCATGGGCTTCGGCCATGCCGTATGCCCCAATAAGCAGATCAGAGTAGGCATTTGTCCTTGCCAAGGGCCAGGCACCAAAGTTATCACTATTTTTTGTAGTTACATTTTTGACTCTTAGGGAAAAAAAAAATCAAACAGTACAGATTTGCAAAAGTATGCTTTCAGGTCCTTGCTGATGCTCCCCATGCTAATTTGCTGCAATCCTGTCCAGCACTTCTGGTTGTAGCCGCAAGCAGAATTCCTTTTACTATTCAAACCTATCCCGATATTGAAAGACCTTCCCACATAGCTGGTCCCCGATGTAGATGGCCACTTTTCTTGCATTGCCGGACCCTGGTGGCCATGTTCAGTGGCCAGATGGTCCAGGGCACAGCGACAGGCTATACCTCAGTCACCAAATGTAGATCACTATTTTTAGTACACACTTTATGACACTTTTCAAAAAATGAAACAGACATTTGTGAAACCATGCTTTTGGGTCCATGCCAACACAAACAGTGGTTACCTAACTATGAACCTCACTTCAATAACGAAAAAGGCATAATAGCAAAGGCTTACGGTTAATTTACTTTTGATTTGAGGGACCACACAAAAAGACATCTCAATAGCTTTAAAAACAAAAACATCCAATTTCCCCAATGGAAAAAGGTCATGAGAAGTACATGGGAGGGGCAGAATTATTTTACAATTTCAATGGTGCAGTTCTGCATGCTTTAGAAACTAAAACGTATTGATTTTTTGCATATTGCACGTGAAACAATGTCCCTTTAAAACCTTTTTCAATTAATTTGAATATTATTTGGTAATGATCTGCCATTTGGGCCTTCCCCAGACTCTCAAGTCACCTCATTGGCTCACTTTATAGAACCATCAATCTTTCCAAGGAGAATAAAAACAAGAAAAAAAGAAATTCACCCTAAACCCAGACGGCCTCCCCAATTATCGGCCAATAGCCAGCCTCCCACTCATTGGCAACATCTTTGGGACAGCAATAGCCAAACTACTCCATGATCAGATCAACCAACAAGGTCTGCTCCATAACCACCAACTGGGCTTCAGATCTAGATGCAGCATGGAACCTCCTTCCGCACAGTTCATGAGCAATGCTCTCCAGATTCTGGACCCAAAAAAGATGGCTACTTACTAGACCTCATTGTTGCGTTCAACACTGTTGACCATGCCACATCTCACCAACAGAATGGGGCTCAGAATCATAGTCCTCGACTGGTTTGCCTCCTACGTCTGCCTCGGATAGACACCAAGGAGTACAGATGGTCAACTTTGGTCGGACCATTGTCAGGTCACCAGCTAAGTCCCACAAGGCTGAATCCTCAGCACAGTGATCTTCAGTTTCTATATGGAGCCACTTCACAACGGTTAACACCTCTCACTTCACCAACATGCAGCTGATGACAATGCATTACTTACCGTAAAAGCATTTCTGATGGTTGTATCTGCTTAGATTCACATGCTGTGCATAGGTCCGGCATCCAGTGGTCACTGCGGAATATTGCATTTTGTTTTTCGTAGTCGAAAAGGGGACGTCGACAAGGCGTGTCTGTAACACTATCCCTATAGTGACGTGCGTTGTACCCACAATCCCTCACGCGTCGAGGTCCCTCTGTTTGTATTTTTTCTGCCCTGAGGGAGCCTTCTATACCGGAGTGAGTACAGAAAAGAGAGAGAGATGTAGAAAGGTGTCTATGTTCCTTCCATCCGAGCGGGGAGGAAGGGTGGGCGCATGTGAATCTTAGAATCACATGCTGTGCATAGACTAGCGAACAGTACCCGGAGTTGGCGGTGGGTTATGAGAAGGAACAGTAGAGAAAAGATGTCTTAATACTGCCTGTCCCACCTGGGAGTCAGATCTAGAGTGTGCATCTAGACAGTAGTGTTTTGTAAAGGTGTGCACAGAACTCCAGGTAGCCGCTTTGCAGATGGACTCAAGGGGAACATTTGCAATGGACGCTATGGAAGCCCCAGTGCCTCGAGTAGAATGTGCTCTTGGCTTGAAGGGTAGTTCTCTCTTAGCAAGAGTGTAACAGAGAGTGATGCATTGAACAATCCATCTAGATATAGTGGACTTTGAGACTGCAGCTCCTTCTCTTCCTGCTGCCACCGAGACAAAGAACTGATTAGTCTTTCTCAGTGGCCTGGTTCTTTCCATGTAGAACATGACAGCTCTGCGTACATCCAGTGTATGCAGACATTTTTCTCCCAAGTTGGAAGGGTTTTGAAAGAACGTTGATCGTTCTATTGACTGGTTTACATGGAATTTCGAGATGAATTTCGGTGCAAACCTTGGGTGTGTGCGTAGAACCACCTTATCCTTGTGAACTGTTACGAAGGGGTCTAGAACAGAAAGAGCCTGTAGTTCACTTACTCTCCTAATGGAGGTGATAGCTATTAGGAAAGCAGTCTTAAGAGTGAGGTCTTTAAGAGTTGCCTTGTGCATGGGTTCAAATGGCGAGCCCATGAGTCTGGAAAGTACCACATTTAAGTCCCATCCGGGAGCTGGGTTAGCTATCGGAGGGTGTATTCTCTTTACCCCCTCCATGAAGGCCTTGATAACTGGTATCTTCCAACACGACACTAAGTTGGGAAGTGGTGTATGCAGAAAGTGCCGCCAGGTGGACTTTAATGGAATTGAACACTAGACCTGAATCCAGTAAATGGGTCAAGTACAGAACAATGTGTGTGGGAGAGCAGTCAACCGGGTTGATGCTCTTACCTCTACACCAGATGACAAATCTTCTCCACTTGCTAGAATAGCAGTGGCGAGTATTAGGTTTTCTGGCTTCCCTGAGAATGTCCATACATCTCTGCGGAAGTTGTAGATGTCCAAATTCTATGATCTCAGGAGCCAGGCTGCTAAATTCATGTTCTGGGGGCATGGATGCAGTGTCCTGCCCTTGTCTTGTGACAGCATGTTGTACGGGCAGGGAAGTTTCACTGGGGGGGATAGGGACATCTCCAAGTGAGCGAACCATGGCTGCCGGGCCCACATTGGGGCCACTAGTATCATGGTAACCTGCTCCTGGTGCATCTTGTGCACCACCTTGTTGAGAAGGGGAGTCGGGGGGAAAGGCGTAAACAAATTTCCCTGACCATTGAATCGACAGACCGTTCCCCTTGGACTGGTTCTGGGGGTACCTGGAGGCGTAACTTTGGCATTGCGAGTTCTCCAGAGTTGCGAACAGGTCTATTTCCGGGAATCCCCATTGCGTGAAGACGTCTAAGACAATGTCTTCGTGCAATCGTCATTCGTACTCTTCGGGCAGGGGGAAGTCTCTGCTGAGTTCGCCGGCTAGCAGATTGAGTTCCCCTGGTACATGTTGTGACAGTAGGAACATGTTGTGTTTGAGGGCCCACTTCCATGTATTCTGGGACAGCTTGGACAGTCCTAGAGAGTGGGTGCCCCCCTGCTTGTTGATGCAGTACATGGCTGTGGTGCTGTCTGTAAGGACCATCACTGTCTTCCCTTGTAGGTGTTCCTGGAAGGCTTTTAGTGCTTTGAACACCGCCAGTAGCTCCAGTAGGTTTATGTGCTTGGATGCTACGCTCGGAGTCCACACTCCGTGAGCAGTCTGATGGGATAGGTGAGCCCCTCCATCCTGTGAGGGATGCGTCCGTGGTAAGAGTGGCCTCCACCGCGGGTGTGGCAAAGGGTTTTCCTATTATCAGGTTTTCCTTTGTCCACCACCGTAGCGAGAGAACCAAGGCCTGCGAGACCACCACTAGATCGTCCCATTGTCCGCTGGCCTGACACCACTGGCTGTTGAGCCACTCTTGCATTGGGCGCATGCGCAGGCGCGCGTGAGTGTAACGCTCACCTGACTCCCACGGAGGCGCTGGTCTAGTCTGGGTTGCTGTGGCCTCTTCGAGCGTGATGCGCAGAACTCGGAACACCGACTGAACAGGACCCTCAAATCTTGCTTGTCTAGCCCGTAGGAATATCCTTCTGCAGATGAGAAAGGGGATTAACAGTCTGCAGGATAGTGTTCTTGCTCCCCCCTTGCCCCCTTCCCCCTTCGTTCTTCTCTAACTTCCTCCGAAATCCCCGGTTGAAGCTCACCTTATGGTTTGAAAGGATGAACTCTCCATCCTGCTTCTGGTGCAGGGGCGCGTGTTTGTCCAGTTACTTCACTGGTTTTCAGAATGGCGCTGGCAAAATCCACTTGACTTTTCCGAGCGGAACGCCGTAAGTATGAAGATTTCAAAAGTTGAAGTGTTGAGCCTCCTTTTCTGTTGCCTTCCTAACCTGTGATCTGTCCTTTATTTCAGGTGCAGAATGAAGGCGATGCGTCGAGGGATTGAATTACCGATGGTAAACTCAGGTGAGTTAGCAATGGGGGCGACCCCTCTTAATGTCTTTATATTCCTCCAGTAATGTCTTTTGTCCTTTCCCCATAGGGGCCGGGGTGCGGTACCTACCAACGAAGCGGCGCCGACCCGAAATTAGTTATGGTCCACCAACAGAAGACCGGTAAGTGTTATGGCGGAAAATTAGGCTTTCCTCATATGTTCTTTCTGCTCACCTTTTGTCTCTTCTTCTCTCCCCTAAGCGCAGAGATGTGGCGACCGGAGCAGACAGTCGCGGTGGAGCCAGAAGAACTCCCGAGGACAGGTGAGTGAAGCGCGGCGCTGCAGCGAACAACGCGGTGCTTTTAAATGAAAGTCTTTTCTCAGGAACGCTGGCGTGAAGGTTCCGGATGCAGGTAAGAAGTTTGATAAAATTCTTCGTTTTCACCTTTCTCTTCTCTTCTTTCCTTACAGGTGTTCCAGGATCGAGGCGGGCGTGGCTGGAGACCAGATGCAGGAGCAGACACGGTGAGCGTTCAGCTGCTTGGATGCAGAACAACGCGAAGCGTGAGCTACTGTCTGGGCGTGGCTTAAATAGCCCCCAAAGTAGTTCCAGGTAAGTATCCTTCCCTGGCCACGCCCGAGTGGCAAAATAGTCCCAATGAAAAAATAGTCCCTTTCAGGTCTCAGGGAGGCCTGAATATTGCAGCATGGTCTGCATCAGGTAAGTGCACCAAACACCTTCCTTTATGAGCCTGGCGCCTAAGGCGCCAGGACTGATGTCCAACATGAGCCTGGCGCCAACGGCGCCAGGACAGAGTCCAAAGAGCCCCTATAAGGGGCCGCTGGGCTTTTACCCGGGGGCATGATGCCTGCTCCCGGGGGTGCTGGGCCTGGCCTGGTGCTCCGGGGGTAGGCATCATGACAGCGAGGTACCAAATAAATACACAACGCCATCATTCCTAGCAAGCGCATCGCTTTGCGCACCGTCACCTCTCGACCTGCCACATATTGGGGGATCTGAAACAGCATGTCCTTTGTTTGAATTAGAGCCCCTAGGAATTGTTTGACTTGGCTGGGGTCTAAGCTGGACTTCTTCTCGTTGATGGAGAAGCCCAGTTGGAACAAAAGGTCTACAGTCTTTTGGGTGTTTGAGAAGCACGTCTCGTAAGAATCCCCTGTTATGAGCCAGTCGTCGAGGTAAGGGTATACTGGGATGGATAACCTGCGCAGGTGGGCCGCTGCCACTGCCAGTACTTTCGTGAATACCCTTGGTGCAGATGCTATGCCGAAGGGTAGCACTCTGAACTGGTAGTGTTTGCCCTCTATCATGAACCTGAGGTATTTTCTGTGCGTTGGCAACATTAAAATATGAAAGTATGCATCTTTCATGTCCAGTTTTGTCATGTAATCTCCCTGTGATAGCAGTGGGATCACTTCCTGTAAGGTCACCATACGAAACTTTTGGGGTTTGACAAACTTGTTCGCTGGGTGCAGATCTAATACAGGGCGCATGGTTAGATCCTTTTTGGGTACAAGAAGGTACACTGAATAAATACCTTCCATTACCCGAGATAGAGGCACGACCTCTATGGCTCCTTTTTCCAGCAGTTGGTCCACTTCTTGGAGAAGGATGGCGAGGTGTTCTGGTGTCATGCGGCGTCCCCTCGGGGGTCTGTATGTTGGGGAACTGTTGAACTCTATACAGTAGCCGCGGGCTACGGTGGAAAGTACCCAGCGGTCTGATGTTATTCCCTCCCATGCTGGAAGAAAGGAGGTTAACCGGCCCCCGACCGGCGTACCATGGGAGGGGACGCGAATCTTCACATCACTTGGTGGTGTTGTTGGCTTGAGAGCCTCTGGGGGTGGAACCCCGGCCTCTTCCCTTGCCACGGCGTTGACCCCTCTGGTAGTTGCTGGCAGAATACTGTTGTTGTTGGTTTTGTTGCTGGCGTTGTCCACGAAAAAAGCGCTTATTACCAAATCCCCGTCTGTTAGGGGGTTTTGAAATTTGGTCTAAGGTCTTTATTGTATCGAATTCTTTCTTCGCGTTCTCCAGCGCGTCATCCACTGCTGTCCCAAAGAGGTTGGACTCCTCTATGGGTTTATTAATAAGGGACGCTTGTGTTTCCGCCTTAAATCCGGAATTGCAAAGCCAGACGTGACGCTTCAGTAAAATTCCTTGTACCAAAGTGCGGCCAGCCGTCTCTGCTGCATCGAGGGTATTCTTGACGATGCTTTGATTGACCAGATAGCCCTTGTTAACTGTAGCCAGCAAACGAGTTCTTAGGGGTTCGGGAGCTTCTCCAATGTCCTGTTTAAGCTTTCCCCATTGAGCATCAGCGTAACTTGCCAATAGTGTGTTATTATTGGCGATTCTGGTAGAGAATGCTGCAGAGGTGGCGATTCTTTTGGCTAGGGCATACAGCTTCTTCCCCTCTTTATCTGGGGGTGCCTCGCTGGTAGATAGTGGGACTCCTGCCCTTTTCCTGGTGTTGGTCACGACCAGGGAGTCCGGGATTGAGTGACCCTTAATATATAATGGGTCTGATTGAGAGGGAGAGAACAGTTTCTCAATGCTCGGATTGACCCCTCTCACCAATGCAGGAGTGGAAAGAGAAGGTGTAATACGTCTCTTAACTGAGGTGAGGATGGGTATAATTTGGCTGGTGGGGGTTTTTCTTTGATAATCCTCTCTACAAAATCGGTGTCTGGGGTGACCTCCCCAGTTTCGATTTCGAAATGTGCTGCTGCCTTCTTCAGCAGTGCATTGAAGGTGGGTTGATCATCGACAGGCAAAGGGTTCCTGACTGGTGTAGTTTCAGTAGACCTGATGACTATACTGCTACTGCCTGTGTCAGTCGACCTAGCCGGTGACTGCCAGGGATTTGGGTCGCCCTCGCCTGTGTCTTCCTGGAATCCCTCCTCACATAGGTTAGTTTCCTCGTGAAAACCTTCCTCTTCTTGTTGGTCTTCAACATAGGTGAACTCATCTTCTTCCTGGAAGAAGGTGTCTTCCTCAGTGGGATTGTAAGAGTATATGTCTTCCTGTATGGGGTTATAAAACTTTTGGTATTTAGCCGTTGGACTCTCCAGGGGTGCCTCCCTTGGTCTCTTGGGTGCCCTGTCTTCTGGGATGGACATGAACCGGTCTAGTTTGTCCATACAGGTTTGGAACCTTTCAAAGGTCCACTGAGGTCGGCCAGGACGGTCTGGGAAATAAAAAGGAGTTTCTTCCTCCTGTAATTGTCTGGTTCTGTCCCATAACGTCGAAGAAAGTGAGCCTTCGCCTTCTGAGTAGCCTTCTTGCTGGCTAGGGCCTTCTGTCGGCGTAGGGAACTGGCCTGATCTGTTTTCCGGCGCTTTCAGCGTATCTTTGGCCTTGTGCGCGGTTTTCGGCGTCTCACTCGCCGTACGTCTCTGGCCGTCCTTAGATGCTATGCGCGCGAGGCTTTCGGCGATCATTCTCTCTTGCGAGGGATCGGTCGCCGTCGAGCCTTTGCTCGTCGAGTCCTTGCTCGTCGAGTCCTTGTTGGCAACGTGAGCGCTCTTGCAATGCGCGTCGCTGGAGGTTTTGGTGTTAGCGCCCTTATTTTTAGAATGCCCAGTCGCCTGTCGCGGAAGCAGTGGCGGGGAGGGCTGACGACCCTTACGGTCGGCGGAGGGCGCCGGTGGGCCCGGCGTCCCCGTTGGCGCTATGGCTGCCTTCGTCTTCGACGAATGCGTGCCGGGGGGTATGTGCTTTGGTGTTTTTCCATGTGCGTCTTTGTCGCCGGGGTGTTCATCCCCATAAGCTGGGCGTGAGCCGGGCTTGTCGGGGCCGGGGACGGACGACGAGGAGCGTGAACGCTCCTTTGAGAGGTCTACAGCCTCCGTTACGGGGGCCGTGTAGTCACTGTCCTCGTCACACTCGGCGGCAGCGGGCGAGGAGTCAGGCCTAGACATGGCGTAGGCCGCCCACCTTTTGACCCTGCGGTCTTTTAGAGTTTTGGGCTTTAGTAATTTACAGGCCGCACAGCCATCCTCCTGGTGATCGAGGGGTAAGCAATGGTTGCACCGTTTGTGCTTATCCTTCCAGGTATATTTACCCTTGCAAAGCGGGCAAAACCTAAATGGCATCCTCTCCATAGCTAAGGGTAATAAGTGTGACTACGACCTCGAAAGAGAGGGAGGGGAAAGAGAAAGGCATTCTTAAAGAGAAGAAAGAAAGACCATAACACCCCACTCTCCCTACTATGTATGGCCGGCGAGGCCAGGCCACGTGGTCGGCAGTGCCGAAGGATCCCCTCCGCTCGTTCTTCCGTCGAAGATCTTGCTCGGCGGAGAAACAGCTCTGCGTCGAGGGAGGGATCTACGTTATTGATATTAATAACAAAAGACCAAAGGTCGAAGAAACTATTTGGCAATGTCTCTCGAGGAGCTCCGCATAAAGGCGACCAGTAGCATGGCGGAAAAAAACAATCTGAGGGACCTCGACGCGTGAGGGATTGTGGGTACAACGCACGTCACTATAGGGATAGTGTTACAGACACGCCTTGTCGACGTCCCCTTTTCGACTACGAAAAACAAAATGCAATACTCCGCAGTGACCACTGGATGTCGGACCTATGCACAGCATGTGATTCTAAGCAGATTAACAAACATCAGAAACCATTATACTGAACAAGTTGTTGTGATAGGGCCTGTTTTCAAGCACAGTCAGGTGAGGGAGGGAAGCCCAGCCCGATTACGATGCCTGAGCGTGGGACTCCTTCCCAGCCCTTACCTACCAAGAGATTCTGCAATGCCACGGTCAAGAAAGAACACTCGGAGCAGGGCTGTGGTGAGCCCCACAGCACGGAGGACCAGAGCAGCAGCCGGAGCACCGCCATAGCAGAATGTTGCGGGATGCAGGCAGCCAGCACTACACCAGCTGTTAAAGGATGAGCCATGATACTATGTCACGGCATGCAGCGAATGCCACAACACTGGCCTGGCATCAGCTTAAACGTGGCGCTTGCACAAGGTCTGCTGGAGTCTGCGTACAGGCAGAAAAACCTGCTAGACCACCAGGGAAAATACTTTACAAATAAAAGCCTCCATGTAGGCCATTATAGTCACACTAGCCCATCATGGATATTTGCAGCAGGTTCTGGCCTGCAGGAAGGCATGGAACATACCTCACTGGACCCCATCAGGGTCCATCTTAGAAATGCATGAAGACGGGGGTGAGGCTCACAAGCCCTTATAAGCCCTCCGTCGGCCCTTCCCACAACACATTTGCTAGGTAAGTGATTAGACAGGTTAAGTATAAAATCATGTGAGGGGGGAGGGTATTGTGAATGGTTGGGGTGGACTTGTTGGGTGAGGACAGGAGGCGAAGGAGGATGTCCGAGACGCCAGAGCAAAAGGGGTGCAGAGGCTATTGGAGGGGGGTCTGTGGAGTGTATTGGAAGTGGGGCTTGTCGAGCGTTTGTGTGAGAGTACCGAGTGTGTGGAATAGCCCTAGAGTAGGGGGGTAGAAGGTAGTAGCTGGGAGTAGGGGCCGTGGTAGTTGGTAGTAGTGGATGGCAATGAGTGTTCATGACAGTAATGGAAGGGATGGTAGCGGGACAGAGTAGCAGTGATAGTAGGAACAGCAGAGAGCTAGTTGTGGCAGCGTGGAAGCAGTGGTAACAAAAGAGTGGGAGTAGAAGGTGGAGTAGCAGTGATAGTAGGAACAGCAGAGAGCTAGTTGTGGCAGCGTGGAAGCAGTGGTAACAGCACAGTGGGAGTAGAAGGTGGACGAGTAGTGTGGAGGCAGGAAGGTGCTAGTAGCAGAGGTATTGGTCGTAGAGTGGTAGTTGGAGGTAGAGGAATAGAGAGTGCCAATATCGAAGGGTGGCGGTAGGAAGGCAGAGTGTGAGACTGAGAGACAGTAAGACGGTGGGAGGAGAACATTTTAGAGACCGGTATAGTGAAGTTTCAGGTATGAGCGGGCGTGAGAGGGGTAAGAGGGACACCGGTGAAAGAAGGCACCATCCCCAACTCCCTAGAATACTAAGTGGGATAGGTCAGGAACAGACTAGAAGGCCCCTAGCGAGTCAGTAAGCCCACACTGTTTTTTTGTTTGTTATTCAGGCATCACTGAAAAGTTTTGTCGTTATTTATTTTTCATTATTAACACATAACATACCACCCACGACTTATGGCAGCCACCAATAGGTAGAATACAAACAGATCGGTGTCACTGGTGATGACCATCTCGTTCCAGACATCTGGGATAGGGACGAGGGGATGGCCGGGTAAGTTAAGATAGACAAGAACAGTCCTAGCGCCAAACTTCCCCTAGAGCTTTAGGAATCAGTAGTTCCATCATCTGTAAAAGCTTCAACACACCCTTGTGCTGCCAATAATCGGCGGCGTGGTAATTTGTGGCAGACCACCCATCACATTGTGCTCCAGACATCTCACACCTCAGGCAGTGGGTTTCTTACAGCCAAGCATGGACGACAAGCACCTACCTAAAGCTCAATCCACAAAATCAGAAAATCACACTACTATGCCATCCAGATAAGCAGGAGACCATTCAAGGATGGCTATATAGCATGCATCTTAACTGAGCCATTCTGTATCTGGCCCCAACCACCAAATCACTCTGGTTTAACTTATCACCTAAGCAACCCAGAAAGGTTTGTACTCCTACAGAAGGTAGAACCCCTCCTCCCACCACAGGACTTCAGAACCATGGTTCAAGCCTTAGTAAAACACCCACCTGGACTGGCAAAATGCCCACCTCACAGAATCTCTTCCACATGCCTAGACCCTGCCCTAAGAGCTGTTCAATAGGCTACTGCGTGCCCGATTATAGGATAAAAGAAAATTGTGACCACATCCAAGAACCGCACTGGTTGCTAATCCCATACAGGATACTCAAGACAGCCTGTATCCCTTAAGACAAGTACTACCTGCCATCTTCACCACAAAACTCTCCGGCACAGGAAGTACACACAGGTACAGGAGTCTGTCCTGCCGCAAGCCTCAAGGCAAAACTGGTGCACAAAGAAAAAGAAAGGAAACAAGGATTCTTGTTCTGCAGCAGCTTATAAGATCACTATCCTGGTCCCAATTAGGGCTGCTCTAAAGCTCTTGCAGTTAAGAAAAAAATACCGAGCCGCAGGGGCACCTTTGACCACAAGCTCATCCTCGCAGAAGAAACCCACAACCAGGACCACCCAGATCCTCAGCCAAAACCTGTCCCACGGGGCCGGCCAGAAACAGTTATTTGGCACTGGCTCTGCCCCCACACCAAAGAACAGACCTGGCATCCCATGTGGTGGACGAGAACACCACCAGAAGAATAAAAGTACCTGGAATAGGTCAGACCCATTCGACAGCCGGCCCACCCCACCAAAAACAACGCAGGGGCATTCGAAGGTGTGGGTGACTGCAGCAGCCACACCCAAGAAAAAGAATGCAGATATTTAAATAATTATAAACCATAATAATAGTGTGCTTATGTGGGTATATTTATGGTTATGTATGCATCTGATTGGCTAGGAATGTGTACAGTGTTGGCTGTGGGGTTGGATAAGTATATGGGTTGCGAGGGAGTAACCTGACGTGGGATACAGTTGGCAACCTGCCAAAGGCCATCCCTGGGTTGGAACCACCAACTGAGGCCATTGTCTGGCCCTCCTCTGCAGCGGGTCGTGCCAGGCAGGGAGTAGTGGTCTGGACCATCAGTTGCACCTCAAGGGTCTAACTTTGACCACTCTGATGGATGGTGGTCGGACGGGGCAGATTCCCTGCGAGGGAAAGCACACCAGCGAAGTAAAAAATAGAGATGGGTATATTAGAGTTAGTAATGTTTATATAGTTTAAAATATAAAAGGGGTTGCATGGGGATCCCTTTAAAATGAATGCACCATGGGGTCTGTTGCAATAATTGGAGTAAGGTAAGAAAGTAACGTCTTGAAGAAGCTACAGTTCCTCGCAACGTGTTGGATCCTGGAGATATTTTTTTCAAAATACCAGCCACTGTCCACGGGCCCAATGCAAATGGTCAGCTTGCGGCAGTTTGTGTGAAAGGGGTCAGTTCTTCCTTCGGGAGGACTCCATCTCAGGTGCACATGTCCTGAGGCACTTGTGGCTCTTGTAGACCAGCTGCTTTTGACACCTGTCCATCCTCAATGGTGGGCACCAGTCTTGATGGGCTACATGGCAGCACACATTTCACCTGTGTTTCCATCCATTCTTCAATAGGTGCCTGCCCTATCAAGGAGAGTGGCGTTTGAGAGTCTCCCAAACTGGTAGAGTGGGTCACATACCTTCCCATTTGATATGGGTCACCTTGGGGTTAGACGTCTTATGGTCATGCACACTAAAGTCTCTTTGGAATCTTGTCCCTGAAAGGGCAGGCGGTTGCCAGTTCCTACTGGCTCTGGAATCCCATGTACCACAAACCTCTAGATTGCCAGTGTCGTAGAACAGCTGCCATCGCAGAGATGTCTCAGTGTTGACTTCAGGGTGTCTGGCCATTCATCCAACACAACCAGAATGTATGTTTGTGCCATTTCAAAGTCTACACTCACACATTGCCAGGGCACCAACCCTCATGATAGTGTGTAAATGGTTGGCTGCTTGGCCTGCACCACACAAATCTCCAAATCACGTCATTAATCTTTGCTCTCAGGTCTGAACCCAGTTTCTTTTCCTCAGCTTTGCTTTTGATTTTGCCAAACATTGATGACCGATTATCAAGGCAGAGGGTGTCCCTAATTTGGAGCCACTATAGATGTGCCTTCGTATGACATGGAGTTCCCTCTGAATTCTCCATAACCCTGGTAAGGGTGGAGCACTGATTCTGCAATACCCTTTGTACCAAAGTATTTCTTTCTGCTGTCCTATGCGGATGCCGCCGCTAACGATGGGAAAGCATTGGTCGTAACCAGAAGCCTTTGCAACTTCCTCCACAGACACAGGTTTGATCAATTGATTTGTTATTTATTATGCGCCTATACACAAGTGTTTCAAGGCATAACAAGGCAAGGGAAAGGGAAAAGGAACAAAGGGAGGACAAGACAATGATCTTACTAGGCCTCATGTCATTGAGATCGTTCAAGTGTGCAACAAGAAGTACAGTGGGGAGGGTACAGGGAAAAGTGCACCAAGAGCAGCAGGGCCCTCAATTAAGTGCAAGGAAGGCTGGGACAACAGGGGGCAACCCCAGCCCGGTAGTGCAAGGTTATCCAGGCGGCTGTGCAAGTTGGGCCAGGCGGCAAGTGCAGGGCAACTGGTCAGGGAGGTTTGGGGGGGGGGTTGGCGTCCTGTAAGACTCAGAGGACACCGAGCAGACAGAGCAGAGGCAAGGGATGGTTTTCAGGGGAGAGGGGCCAAGAAAGGAGAAAAGGGAGGTCTTGAGGAGCTTGCAGAACTCGAGATCCGGCTCAAGGCGGAGAGAGACATGGAGGCCATTCCAGAGGGAGGCACCTGCAGAAGAGAAGGCTCTATCCCCCCCACCCCCATTATCTGCTTGGAGAAGTGACGCACCCGCAGAGAGTTAGAAGTAGACGAGCTCAGGGCTCTAGGAGGAAGGTACTTAGGAAGAGAGTTGAAGGGAGGGAGGACCATGACCCCAGAAGCCTTGTGGACGATGCAGAGGGTCTTAAAACTTGATCCTTGCAGCCATTGGGAGCCAGTGGAGGGATTTCAGGGCCAGAGAGTTTCGGTCCCTGGGCTTGAGGCCAAGGATAAGTCTTGTGGTCCTGTTCTGGATAAGTTGAAGAGGGCAAAGAGAAGAGATAGCAGATTGAGAAAGGGGATGTTGCAGTAGTTCTGCCTAGAGAGAACCAGGGCTCTGAAGAGAGCTTCTGGGGAAGGTGAGAAAAGGGAGAATGCCTCTGTGAAGGAACAGCTGAAAGCAGGCCTCTTGGCAAGGTACGTGATGTGTGGAGAGAAGGTGAGATGGCGAGAGTGGAGTCAAAGATGGCCAAGGTTTTTTGCCTCACAAGAGGATGAGGGCAGAGGGCCCAAGGAGGGCAGCCAGAGTGACGAAAAGCAGAAGCAGGGGTCCAGTGAGAAGAATCTCAGTCTTATTGGCAATAAGGCATAGGTCTTTAGGGGTGCACCTTGCCTGAATACCGGATAGACAGACAGGGATGAGCGAGGAGGCGGAGGCCAAGGGTAGCCTCAAAGAACTGTGTGTCATCTGCTTAACACTGAAAGTTCAAGGAAAAGGTAGAGATCAGACAGGCCAAAGGGGCCAGATAGACATTGAAAAACCAGGGCAAGAGGATAGATCCCTTGTAAACACCAAATGTGGAGAGAGATGTGGTGGAGAGAAAGGACCCAAGCTGAGCCTGATCCGTGATGCCAACAATCTCACTGAGAAGAGTAATTGGGAGGTTGTGGTTGACCGTATCAAATGCAGAGGAAAGGTCGAGGAGAAGGAGGACAGAGTGAGAGCTAGAGTCAAGAGCAGAGAGCAGATCTTCACGGGTGGTCAGAAGTGCAGTTTCCCTGCCTCTGTTTGCTCTAAAGTCAGACTGATGTCATGGAGACAACCAACAGATTCAGTGTGGAGGGTTAGCAGGGAGATAGCCAACTTCTCCAGGAGTTTGCCCAGGAAAGAAGTGATAGAGAGCGGGTGATAGTTTGCCATAATGGAGGGGTCGGCAGAAGGTTGTTTTAGTAGGTGGGAGCACAAGGAGGGGATTTGTGAAAATGGGGGTGGGGGGCTAACAGAGAGAGGAACAGGCAACAGCAGAGCACAGACAGAGACAAGTAAGCAAGGGCAGCAACAGGCAGTGAGTGGAGAAAGCGGTGGGAGCCGACCAGGCTCCGCTCACCCCAGAGAGGAAAAAAGGCCTGGAGAGCAACAGTAGCGATCACAGCTAAAGAGGGCACCTGGAGCAGAGGAGAAAGGCCTAGTGGACACAGCAAGCCATGTGCAAGCACACCCAGGAACATTAGCCTAGAGGGGAGATGCAGAGAGTGCAGGAGAAATGCAAAGAACAGTGATAGAGGCTAATACATTTCACCTAGACGGGAATACATGCAGAACAAGCAGGGGAATGCAGAGAAACAGTGATGGGGCCAAAACAATCACCTAGATGGGGGAAATGTGGAAGCTGCAAAAGGATATCTGAGAAATAGCTGCAAAAGGTACAGAAAACAAGAACGTCTGCCCGGAAGAGGGACAGCCTAAGGATGCGTAGAGACCGTGCCGGCGGAGATTCACATTGAAATGGAAGTAAGCGCAAGGTAGGGCAGTTTAGTAGGATGCACTAATGGCGATCTAGGGTGTCTGCTGAGGCAGTCTTTGTTGAAGCGATCCTATGTTTTGCATTCCTGCAGCTACACCAGGATGGCGCAAAAGGTAGCATCATACTGCTGAGGCTGGAGCAGCCGCTCCCAAAGCGAGCGGGGGGTGCAAGTGCTGGTCCCGATATGAAGGAAAGCGACTGCTTTTAGTCCAGGTTCACAGTTATGGGATCGGATTTACATGAAATTGACGATGCCCATAGGGGACCACCAAATCCTCCCCTATGATCTGTGTGCATCGCCGCTCTGTGCCCACCTGCGCGCTGCTTGCATATACCACTGAACATGCACAGTTATTTTGGTTAACTTATACAAGTACTACCTAAAGCAACTTGCACGGGTTTAGAAGCCTAAAAAACCCCATAGTGATGGTTGCGGACAGTGCAAATATGGTTACTTGAAAAGAGGGCTCCTCCAGTGCCAGCCAATTCCAGGGCAAGTCTTCCTTTAAGTGGTGGAGCTATTCTGAGATTGTGAATTAAGCACTCACAGTTTGCACCCATGCGAGAAAAACTCTAAAATTCAGACCGATTAGTTGGAGATGGTGCTTCATGAAGATCTTTGACTTTCTGGGGATTGGCGGAGAGGCCAGACCCTTGGGAAACCGATCGGAAGAATTCTGGACTTGCGCACTTGGCTTTGTTCAGTGCGAGTCCTTGTATCAAACTCTTGAAATGTAGTTCAAATGTCTCTATATGCTCCAGATGCAGCTATCGCTGGGGTTTACAACGCCTGAGGTCAGCCTAAATGCCTCCAATGGTATAGGCTGGGCCGGGAGGATATCTCAAGGGCAACGCGTGTGTCTTGAAAGCAAGACAACGCATAGTAACACAGGTTCGAATCCCGGGCTCGTGCTTAGAAACTGGTCCTTGGTATTAAGCGCGTTATAAAAGAACAATGATATAATTAGATATATACTGAAAGACCGCTGCAGCTGACGACACTGCAAAGCTAGCGATACAAACTTTTATAGATTAAGAGCCAGACACCGCCTCTCTTCTCTCGGTACCATGTCTACAACCTCCTTAGCTTCTATGGTAAGAGAGGAGGGAGTAAGGTGGGTGGTACATTGTGTGCGTAGTGGCATCTCCGTCATGAACTGAAAATGGTCCTGTTCCAGGACTAAAGAGTTGGACCTGAAGTATCCTTCAGTAGTTCTCGCCAAAGACCCCAACCCCCACATCAACTCTAAAACGTATGGCTAGACCAGACCTGTGGGCTATTAGACAACAGGTACCCTCTGGAAAGACTGTGGACGGTAATACTTGGTTTCCTGGTAGAGAAGCGGTCTGGTCTAGGCCAGCTGAGCCACGGGTCGCTCTGCTGGGAATTTATGCCATCTGGAGTTCCCTAGTCAATGGAAGGCCACTTCTGACACCATCTACCAGGATAGTGAACCGGGTGGAAAGGGGGTGACTGACCAGTATGAAGCATAATTGAAAGCCAAATATAAGAAAAATGTTTAAAAAGTATTTATTAAGTATGGCAGAAAAAAAGAAAAGTTCAGTCTTAGTGGCCTTCCCAGCATTTGTCCAAAAAGTCCTTTCCAAAAGGTTGGTTGTGGCTTCTGTAAATTGATCATAAGGTCCTGTAATGCCCTCTGCTGTTGGTCATCACCCTTTGGGCCCAGTACGTAGCAGCTCCACAGTCTAGCCTATGTAGGGTGGTTGTCTAACCCACTTGGCCCAAAGGTTTGGCATTCCCCCCAACTCAGACACTGGGACAATGGGTTTCATTACCGGTTATGTGGGCCCAACCTACTGTTTCTGACCCTCAGTACAGCTCCTCCTGGCTGTACAAGCTGCCCTGGATCGACATGGTCCACATAACCTACCTGTGCAGTTCAACTATGGACTCCACATGTTTTCCCAGGCACCCTGATAGTATTTCCACCCACTGACTGTCTCCCTCTTAGCTAATCTCTGGTCAATCTCTCTAGCGGGGCCCAGGGTTACTGCATGCTTTCCATTGACAACCTCCAACTCTCCCAAACTCTCTCGGATGGTAGCCCCACGCCCCTTTCCAACAGTTCTTTCAGAAGATCTCTTCATCTCTTGCCCGGAAATCACCCTTCTCCTGCAACCTCTGGCACTCTCCCTCTAACGTTATTTTCCTTATAACTCCTCAAACTCACCAAATGAGTCCAAACGTCTGCCTCCAGCTCCAACAACCAACATGACTCGGCTGGCTCAACTGGGTTTTATAGGTTGAGCACCCCTCCCATGGGCTGAGCCGGAGTTCATGACTTTGAGGTGAGGGCTGACCAGACTGGGGTTTAGCCTAGTAAGGTGGGTTGAGAAGGTCAGGCCCGGAGATTATATCTGAGGTCACTGCCATTTTGAAACGCACATTGGTTTGCCTATACCCTTGTACTCCTCCCTTAAAATATGCAGATGTTTATGCAATTACCCAGCATGTAGCGAATAAAGGTTTCTTTGAACCATACGACCTGTTGTGTTCTGTTGCCCGCCAAAGGGGACAACAACCTATTACAAAACACAGCTGAGCTTTTTCATAACAGATTTTTTAACCTAAAGTAAACTGGCATTACAAACAGGTGCTGTCGGTATCAGCAACCAGAGCAAACTGGGAAGAGGCTGTGCATTTCACATTAATTCTTATCCCAACAGGCTTATCGCTGTTAATGGATTTACGACTTCATGACACATTTATCTAATCTCTACTATCATAAACCAATTTCAAATCCTTGTACTATGGAATCCGATGTTCTTATGTGACACAAACACATCTCTGGGTAGATTTTTAGATAATTCTTTTGCCATCTGATTCATTTAAAGTGGAGTAAGACGGGCTGTAAACTACAGGCCTCTGTAGAAGGGGGGACCCTTTCGGATGCAATGCCAGCATTTCGATGGGATAAAGTAAGATGGGTCAACAACAAAAAAAAGCGGACACAAATGTCCACCGTGTAAGGTGCCTCAAGCAGAAAAGGAACTGCTGCAATTTCAATGGGCCCTTTGATGGGCCACTTCTCTCCGCAGGTGCTCGTAGGTTTGTCTACTTTGCAGTACAATGTGAAGGGGTTCTTGATGCTAGAACGCGTGCCTTGCTAAATTGACACTTTCTACAGATGCCCTGTGGTTCAAAGGTGACGGTGGTTACACCTGAGCCGACGTCTGGCTCAGAATACCAAGATCACTGCCATCCATACAGTGGTAACCTGTACATTCACACTGCAGTTCATTTAAAGTGCTCTCACCACTACCAAGAGGCCTTGTGGCACTGAAGAGTTACAGCGATCTACTGGGCCATTTAGGAGGAAGGAGCGGTTTACAGCCCTTTCCTAAATCTTGTGTGGTCGGTATCAGACCCAAGCTTTAGAAGACCACCATTGCATAGTCTGGCTGTCAAGTCTGAAAAGGATCCAGCTCCCTCTAGTTATTGGGATGAGGTTCCGACCAGCAGGTAGCGGCCAGGCAGAGAGCAATGCAATCTATCCCTCAGGAATAGTGAACCCGGTCCATGAATAGCGCGCTGAGCCATGCGCGGTGGCTAAAATGTAACTCCAAATGACACTGGTGCATAAGGACCAGAGTGCACACAACACATGGTCACATTTTCTCAACTGGACTAAGGTGGGCTGCCAGCGACTGGAGTTCTGGTAACCCCTCTATTTCCTGGCTTGAAAGTCCCAAAAAGCTACTGTTCACATAGTCCTGATTAGACAGCAATACAAATCCCTGATTGGACAAAGGCACAAATTTAAGAATTGCAGCCATATAAGATGGAGAAAGGGGTCTGCCAAGGCGGCCTACTGGCACCTAAATTGTCCTGTCTATTCATGAATTGTGTTATTAATGTTGGTTTGTCTCTTCCTAACAAAGAGGCATGAGTGGGGGTAAAGGTGCCCGCTGTAACTATTTGCTGACACTGCAGTTCTTAGATTCCTCAAACCTGTAGGCTGAAAAAGCAGTCTAAATTATTTTAACAATTCTGATGTGATAATGGTTTAAATATAAAATAGTTCAAAGACAAAGAATTATGTTCACAGCGATGAAGAAGAAACTGCTAACGTTCACCTAAAGCTGAATGGGGTTTCGATAGAACAAGTCCGTTCTTCTAACCATTTAGGTACGCGAGTCACAAAGAGCGGTCCCTGCAGAGATTAGTTGTATATTTAGTGGGGAAATTGATGGTTTAACTGAGACACACTGGACTCGACTGGAGAAGGGAGTCTTGCCTTGGAGGAATATATATATATGCGCCAGACCCCACAGGCTGCTCTCCGTGGCTTCGAATTATGTTGGCACAGACTGCAAGGCCTTAATCCACCATTGAGAATGGTTTTCTAAAAAAGCTATTTGGCTTCCCGCACAGCGCAACAAATATCCCAATACATAAGGAAGTTAACCTCCAGAGTTGTAATTACTTGGCCAAGCTGAAACCCTCCACCTATTGGGCAAAAGTATGGAGCGCCCCTTACTTGGGAAAATATTGGTACGTTCGGTAAGACCACCGATCTCAAGAGGGAGGGTTATCTATTATGTAGTGTACCTTTAGAAAACAAATGCTATTCAAAATTCGATTATGCGGCCTATGGTTGAATCCTGGAATGTGTCCATCTCCCAAATTTTCTGTAGAACCAACTATCAACATTTAAAGGAAGAATCATGGTTGATTGCGATGCAGAATTCTACTAGCTCTAGCCCATATTGGAGGAGGAAAGTTTTAGTCGGGTTTGAATGGTACTTGGACGTGCTAAAACCAACAATTCTGAAGAGCGTTATACCTCAAATTCAGAGTAGGAATCTTACCATTGGCTGAGTTTCTGCATAACGGGGAGAATAAGGTCTCCAAGAAATGAGACTATTGCAAGTCCAGCACAGATAATATGCTACACTTCATGCTGTTGTGTCCATCATTGGAGAATTTGAGGAAATGCTTTCCGAAACCTAGGCGTTTAGATTGTGACACCGGGAGCGTCACTGAAGCCTGTTTACGGAGCCAGAAGGTTCTGAAGATGGCACTATGAAACTGAAGAGGTATATTTAAGAACATAAGGGAATATGAAATACCAGCAGCCAATGGCAGATTTGTTGAACTGTATCAAGCTAATGTTATGAAGTTAGTATTTCATTTCTAGATATCTCCCATTGCATGGCCAGAATAGGGCATGTCTGGTATTTACGGTCATGCTGTCATTTATAATACAGATTGGGCTATTGTTTGATATCGCCATTTTACTACAGTGGGTTTTAAAGGATTTATTATCTTTGTAATAGTAGGATTAAATTGCATGTTTGTATGTGTTTTATGGGCAGTCTGAAAATTGCAAACAGATTTCATTTGGGCAGTTAGGAAAATGGGGAGGTTCCAGATCCTGGCCGGTTGCATTTCCGGCTTCCATGCACTGCTGTTGCAGGGCTGGGCATCCGTGCAGCTCTGCTGGGTCCAGGAGCAGTTCTAGAAGTTTGCAAAGTCAGAGTTTGGCTTTAGAAGAACCTTTTCACTCCTCTGTGTTTCTCTTGCCACAACCCTGCCACCCACCTAACTAGATTCTGGGGTGGTCTGCATTGGCTTTTTGTGCACTGACATCAGCACCTATGAAGCCATCAATAGGTCTAGACCACCCGAGCAGCGCGCAGACCACTGATGCAAGCGCATGGAGTAAAGGAACCAGAAGGAAGGAGGGGGGGTTGCGGGAGGCCAGAGAAGACTGGGTCCAGGTTCTACAATTGGCAGGGTGACCATGTACTGGGATTTAAAGAGCGCAGTCATCCACTGGCTCACGTGTGTGCTGCCTGGGTTGGGGTGAGGGAGAGATTGCGCAGAGGCTGGGAGACTGGTGGCAACAATGCACCCTTGACCTAGAATGGGCCTCTAATTTTAATAATGTTTGATATTTGCGAATATAAAATCATAAGCAAGTGTACCCTCAAGCTATAGGGGATACATATTGAGAGGCCCATCATGCATTTATGAGAACTGCCATGTTGCAAGGCGCTCCAGGAACTCACTGCCACATCACTGAACTGCTTCCTGGCTGCTTCCCATCATACGGAGCCTAGAGCCAAGGGGGTGGCTGCGGTCAGGTGCATCACACTGGCAGCCTGCCACATCACTGAACTGCTTCCTGGCTGCTTCCCATCATACGGAGCCTAGAGCCAAGGGGGTGGCTGCGGTCAGGTGCATCACATAAGAATGAGGATGCTCAGGCCATGTGCTGGTGTCCAAAGTGCAATTGGCACGGAGGATGTCGGGCCAGGAAAGCAAAATGTCTGGCAGAGAGGTCTTGATGCACGTTAGATGTTTACCTTAAGTGATCCGAGCCAGAGCGAGTTTGCCGAGTCGCCGACTACTGATCAACTCAGAAGGCAGCAGGTGAAGCTTCAAGGACCTGTAAGAAGTCGATGTCCTAGAGCGGCGAGGTGCAAGGACCTGCAAGAAGTCGATGTCCTTGTGTGGCGAGGTGCAAGGACCTGCAAGAAGTCGATGTCCTTGTGTGGCGAGGTGCAAGGACCTGCAGGAAGTCGATGTCCTTGTGTGGCGAGGTGCAAAGACCTGCAAGAAGTCGATGTCCTTGTGTGGCAAGGTGCAAGGACCTGTACGAAGTCGATGTCCTTGTGTGGCGAGGTGCAAGGACCTGCAAGAAGTCGATGTCCTAGAGCGGCGAGGTGCCAGGACCTGTAAGAAGTCGATGTCCTTGTGTGGCAAGGTGCAAGGACATGTAAGAAGTTGATGTCCTTGTGTGGCCAGGTGCCAAGACATGTAAGATGTTGATGTCCTTGTGTGGCAAGGTGCAAGGACCTGTAAGAAGTCGATGTCCTTGTGTGGCGAGGTGCAAGGACCTGCAAGAGGTCGATGTCCTTGTGTGGTGAGGTGCCAGGACCAGTAAGAAGTCGATGTCCTTGTGTGGCAAGGTGCCAGGACCTGTAAGAAGTTGATGTCCTTGTGTGGCGTGGTGCAAGGACCTGTAAGAAGTCGATGTCCTTGTGTGGTGAGGTGCAAGGACCTGCAAGAAGTCGATGTCCTAGAGCGGCGAGGTGCAAGGACCTGTAAGAAGTCGATGTCCTTGTGTGGCGAGGTGCAGGGACCTGTAAGAAGTCGATGTCCTTGTGTGGCGAGGTGCAAGGACCTGCAAGAAGTCAATGTCCTTGTGTGGCGAGGTGCAAGGACCTGCAAGAAGTCGATGTTCTTGTGTGGCAAGGTGCAAGGACCTGTAAGAAGTCGATGTCCTTGTGTGGCAAGGAGCCAGGACCTGTAAGAAGTCGATGTCCTTGTGTGGCAAGGAGCCAGGACCTGTAAGAAGTTGATGTCCTTGTGTGGCGTGGTGCAAGGACCTGTAAGAAGTCGATGTCCTTGAGCGGCGAGGTGCAAGAACTTCCCATATTGTCAGGTGAGGTGGTAAGCAGCTAGGAAGGGGTTCATCTGGGCCCTATCTGATGTGTGCCCCCCCAATCACGCGCAAGGAGCGGGATCCCATAGACGCCTCACCAAGATAAGGTAGGGCACCTGCTAAGGTGTTACCTTCGGTAACACCTACAAGCTGTGTGGCTCTTCCTCATTTATAGTCTAATGCAATAGTCTAGGCTTCTAGGTGTCGTAAGCGGCACCCAATAGCCCAAACTAGTGAAGGATTTTAAGTATTAACAACTTTTTGGAAATTTCAAATGTAAGCTGAAGTTTAAAAGAAATTGTAATTTGGCTAAACGTGTCCCGTTTTACCCCAATGTTGAGGCCTGGATTGAATCTCTTGTAGAGAGGTCAAATAAGGAAATATTGTACTTACAATTTTGAGGCTGAAGAAAGCCTTCCTTGCCAGAGCCGTGATTCGATGATCCAGAGCGTGGAGTTAGTCATCCACCTGTAGTCCTAGTGTTCAGGAGCTCTCCCCAACCACAAGGGCCAGATCGACAGTGGCTGTTATTTTACTACTTTCAACCACCAGCAACTCAGTCTTAGAGTGAATGAAGTTTCAATTGTTCACTGCAAGCAAATCACACAAGAACCCAAGAACCATGTTTCTACGAACCACAAAGTTTAAATAGAAATGCGATGCTTTCGATGTAAATATACACCATAAGACGGAAAAATTCAGAGCAAATTTGAAACATATTACAAAGAGTCCTTTGGGCTGCAGGGAAGGCTGCTGGGCCCATACTGCATTTGTAAAGCAGGTGAAAAGGGCATTAAAAAGAGATCTTGTATCCAGATTCGCCAGTAAAGAAGTATTCCCTGCACGGCCAGCGCTGTCCCCTAAGGCAGCAAGACTGTCCAGCAGGATGTTGTGGCTCACCTTAACAAAGGCGGCCGAGATGCCATGTAGAACTACAGCTGCCATGCTGCCCATGTCCATTTCTCTTCATAAGTCATAAATGAAGGAGGTAATCACTGCCCCGTACGAAGGGCAGAGGATTGACTGGTGGAGATCCAGTAGAGAAGGTGCCCACATCTCCAGGTCCAAGCGAGCGTGCTCAAAGAACATGCCCCTTCAAAGGTGGATCCCAAGGAAATGGGCGGGGGGCAGGTATTTGTGAATAAATCCCCTGTGGAGGGGATGGGGCAGGAGGACCACGCATAAGGCTGTCCATTGAGAAAGCAACAGGAAAGGCCAGTGAGAAGGGGGCCAGAAATGGTCTCCAAAGAAGAAAAACACCATTCTTGGTGAAGACTGTGGGACCTGCCCAGCGGACAGAGCTTCTCCTTGCTGCTGACCAATCGGGGTGCACCTGGGCACTGAGACGCGGCCGGACAGGTCTCCAGAAAAAAGAAGAAAACAAAAAGAAGAGAATTCAGGTTTAAGAAGCAGAGAAGAACCCCCAAAAAGAAACCCAACAAATCAAGGTCAGTTTCTTTAGTCATAGTTCACACCTAATCTTGGTTTCAAACATCTCCTTTTGGTCTCAGCCGCTTCCTTCTGCCTCTCCTTTTTAAACTCAAACATCCTGGGAAGCAATGTGTGGTTTAGAATGAGCTTGATGGGTTTTTGAGTAGAGATTTTCAAAGTCCTTAGTCTTTGAAGTCATGGAAAAAGAGTGAGCGGGTGGACCACTTACAAATACAGAGACCATAAGAAGATTGGGAAGACTGCCACTTACAAATACAGAAACCATAAGGAGATTTTGAAGACTGCCGCTTACAAATACAGAGACCATAAGGAGATTGGGAAGACTACAGCTTATAAATACAGAGACCATAAGGAGATTGGGAAGACTGCCGCTTACAAATACAGAAACCATAAGGAGATTGGGAAGACTGCCGCTTATAAATACAGAGACCATAAGGAGATTGTGAAGACTGCCGCTTACAAATACAGAGATCATAAGGAGATTGTGAAGACTGCCGCTTACAAATACAGAAACCATAAGGAGATTGGGAAGACTGCCGCTGACAAATACAGAGACCATAAGGGGATTGTGAAGACTGCCGCTTATCAATACAGAGACCATAAGGAGATTGGGAAGACTGCTGCTTACAAATACAGAGACAATAAGGAGATTGGGAAGACTGCTGCTTATAAATACAGAGACCATAAGGAGATTGGGAAGACTGCCGCTTACAAATACAGAAACCATAAGGAGATTGGGAAAACTGCCACTTATAAATACAGAGACCATAAGGAGATTGGGAAAACTGCCGCTTATAAATACAGAGACCATAAGGAGATTGGGAAGACTGCTGCTTATAAATACAGAGACCATAAGGAGATTGGGAAGACTGCCGTTTACAAATACAGAGATCATAAGGAGATTGGGAAGACTGCCGCTTACAAATACAGAAACCATAAGGAGATTGTGAAGACTGCCGCTTACAAATACAGAGACCATAAGGAGATTGGGAAGACTGCCGCTTACAAATACAGAGACCATAAGGAGATTGTGAAGACTGCCACTTACAAATACAGAAACCATAAGGAGATTGTGAAGACTGCCGCTTACAAATACAGAGACCATAAGGAGATTGGGAAGACTGCCGCTTACAAATACAGAGACCGTAAGGAGATTGGGAAGACTGCCGCTTACAAATACAGAGACCATTAGGAGATTGGGAGACTGCTGCTTACAAATACAGAGACCATAAGGAGATTGGGAAGACTGCTGCTTATAAATACAGAGACCATTAGGAGATTGGGAGACTGCTGCTTACAAATACAGAGACCATAAGGAGATTGGGAAGACTGTCTGATGGAAGACGGGTAATGTGATGTGCATCAATGCTCAACGACTAAGGACTTTGTAGATCTCTACACAAAAACCCATCAAGCTCATTCTAAACCACACATTACTTGCCAGGATGTTTGAGGAGAGGTGGAAGGAAGCGGCCTGAGACCAAAAGGAGATGTTTGAACCCAAGAGTAGGTGTGAACTATGACTAAAGATACTGACCTTGCTGAAATAGGAAACTTGCAATAACCCTGCTCTGGTTTCTGTGTGTTGATCCCACTCTGCTTAGTGACAGGCTATCCCTGTAATATTCAGATCTAGGGAAGTCGCCGAAAGTGACATCACAGGAATTAAACTGAAATCAGTAACTCTGTAAAAGAATGCCATGGAATGTCCAAAACACAATTCACACATGACAATTTAATCTTCTGTTATTATTTTCAGCTGGAAGCAACACAGGTGGCTCAGTAGTGCAGGTATATAGCGCAACCGCCTTCTAGTGACAGGAGGGTGAGTCCTATTAGTCGGACCCGGGTCAGTGCTGAGCTCAGGCAAGACTTGATCAGCTTCAAGGGACTGAAGCTGCATTTGGTGGAGGCAACCATCAACAGGACGGCAAGTGGAACCCTGCGTGAAAGTACATACATGTCTTGCATGTAAATGTAATGTTGAACATCCAAGATCTTTCTGGAAGGACAGCAAAAAGTACAGACTTTTCTGAAACCCCTCTGTGATAGAGCTAGACCGCATGCAACGCTGGACACGCCTACAGGCAGATTTCCCCCCAGAGGCCTTTGCACCATGGGTCGCTTGTGAAGATTTGGGTACGAAGCATCCAGTAGGTTGTCCTTGCTTTTAATTACATGGCCATTTTTGTTTGGTCTATTTTTAAATTCCTAAATGAGGACAAATGTGGTTTAAAATTTAACATTTTGACCCATTTTTCCAAATGTTAATTTACAAGAATCCCCAAACCCTACTTAAAGGAGTTCAACTTCTTCACATGGTGTAATTTGGGGCCGCTTTGAAAAACACTTCCAGGGCCACTTTGGTTTCCCAACCCCCCCCCCCCCCACACACCATTTATGAAACAGGAGGAAGATACCAATAAAAATGAAACATTTGAATTAACCTGTAGCTAAATGCCTTAATCTTCCATATGAAAAGTCCATCCACTAAAGATTGAAGCAAGCTAAACTAACTCCACCAGGCAGTTCCAGCCCAGTCGCCCTTGTGGGAATTTTACACATTGGCGGAAATAAATGGAAGAAATAAAAGTCAAAAAGAATAAACTGTGGGCTCACCTTTGACAAACACTGGCAAAGCCAAAGGGGTTGACTTTTGTCTGGGCATGGGATGAGAATTCGCCAGGCACTGCCCTAGCAATATTACATGGCCATAAAACAACACCTGGAAAAGGGTGCGATTTCCTGGGCATGGCATGCGATTGGGCATTTGCCAAAGCAGGCGCCACAAACACAATCCAACACGGTTGGCTTTGTTGATGCTCGTTTTTCAACACGGCTTCAGTGGAAGGAACAGAAAGAAATCAAGTGGCTGGAGGCCCTCTTGGTTCATGAACGATTACACAAGTAACGCATTTACAGAAGACAGGAAGCCATTCACTTTGACATCTATTAACGTTAGCGCAGTACTGCGAGGTCTGTGCATCAGTATGGGCGACTATTGGAATTAGTCCATGGTCCGGTGTTGAAACAGCCATGTTGAGGGATTTGCTAAATTGTGGCAGCATACCGAGCTGACAGCTGGATCGAGTTCCAGAGGGCGGGTGCATGACAAAAGGATTGTTTGCGGGTCCTCTCTTTGCGGACGAGTTATGATTCAAGCCGGTTGGTCGATTTACTGTGCGAGGAGTATGTGCCACTAGATCAGTGGCGCTTAGCCGCCAGGTACGCTGGTGTGCTACTTGTGACTGCTTTGTAGATGATACATGCAGTCTTGAACAGTATCCTGGCCTGGAGAGGAAGTCAATGTAGTTTGTGGAGGATGGGGTTAATTCAGTCAAATTTCCGTGCTCCCTTAATAAGATGTGCTGCAGCATGGTAGACTGCTTTTGGGGGAGCCAAGTGAGCACCTGGGATCCCTGTCAGGAGAGCATTTCCCCCTATCGAAGTGCAAGACCACAAAGCCCTGCACCACGGTCCGTAGGTCCTGCGGCGGGATGAATGGTTTGATTTTTCAAAGGGCAGAGATTCTGAGCCATGCGTTTTGGGCCTTCTTGGCAATGTTTTTCTGGAAGGACAGGCTGCTGTCCATGGTGAAGCCTAAGGTTTGTGCAGCGTTTGAGAGTTGTGGATCAACTCCTTCTAGGCGCACATCATTGAGCCATTGTTGGACAAGTTGTTTTTTAGGGGGGATCGATGAGGATGAATTCAGTCTTGGATGGTTTTAGTTTGAGGTAGGCAGTCGACATACAGGACTGGATGATGGCTAGGTAATTGCAGAGACGAATGATGTCCTGTGTGCTATTTACTCTCATGTACAACTGAGTATCATCTGTGTAGTGGTGGATGGCTGCATTGGGATTTTTGTGGAGGGTGCCCTCGGAAAGAGCAGACTGCTCAGAAATAACACATGCAGCCCAAGGTTTGATGTTACTGCTTGACAGAGCTGGCTCAGAGAGACCCCAGGAAGATTTATTTTAGGACAGGAGGCGCTGTCAGAGGGTGGGATTGACCGTAGGAATTCGGATGGTCGTGGCCAGTCAATGGGTGAGTAAATAACCAAACAGTATGAAGCTGTGTCCCCTCCTCACATGCCATCTCCCTCATAGATGTAACCCAATGCAATAGTTTCAGCTTATAGGTGGCACTTATAAAATCATATGTTGGCTATATCGCGCAATGCCCATTAGCAATGTAAGACCACTTTATGTAACATTATCCATGACGTTATCCAATATGTTTGGTCATGTACACCCACAGAATACATAACTGGCAGACAAAACATGGCCAACCATTCTATTGTCTACATCATTCCAAGATGGCCACTAAGTTACAAAATAAAAACTTGCCATTCCTTTTAGGAAACGTATCATGCTGCAGACAATGCTACACGATGTTGAAACAGGTTTTTTTGAAACCCCAACTCTCAAGCTGTTCACCCTGTTGGAGGGTGCGGTGGCTGGGGAAGAGATCAGCATGTTTTCATGGATGTTGGCAGGGGGGGTGCAATGGCATTTAGGCAGGAAGCAGTCCCTGCACACTAGCTCAGTCAGCAGCAGCTGTTGCCCCACCAGCACAGACCTTGGGCAACCACACAGGCTGCCCCGGTCTACCACCAGCCCTGACTAAAGAAGTGGCCAAAAGGCTCTGCTCTATACCGTTGAGACATACTATGCACTGAACCAGCAGCAAACCAACACGACAATTGTCAAATTTCATGGCATTCAGAGTCGGCAGAAAGTAGAAAGCTATTAAATATTGGCAGAGAGGAGCTGAAAAGACCTCCACATACTCCTCTCTTGCTTTTGACAGCAAATACAGCACTGTGTAAGCCCAAATAAAGATGGCAGTTGCCAGGTCAATGTTGGCCACCAAACCAATAATATTTTCTTAGGGAAATATGAAGACAAGGTGACGGAAAACGTGGGCCATGTTGTAAAGGCTAGTATACAAGGACCCCAAGCTCAGAGTGCAGAAATCTAGGGACCCCAAAGCTCAGAGTGCAGACATCTAGGGACCCCAAGCTCAGAGTGCAGAAATCTAGGATTGAGCTCAAAAGAACATCTCAGTATTTGGAAAACAAGGCTTTGGACGAAATGAGCATGGCTTCCATCCTACTTCCCAACTCTGGCACAAGTGAATGATGTATGGGGTGCCCCCATAAACAAGGAAGAGCAAGGGAAGTATCCCTGAACTATGTGGTCAAGTGTGGGGGACAGGGCATGGAGAGAATGTGGTTTCAGATCCAGCCCCCTTCTCCCAACATCTGGAGCAAGAGCTGAAAGCCATACACAAGGAGATTCCAGCAAGTGCATACTCTTAAAAGAAAGCAGAACCAGTGAAAAAACGAGAAGTGGGAGAGGAAACTATGCAATGGAGAGCAGACTTCACTAGCACTCTGGACTCTCAGCCATAACTAGGGACTCTGGACCAACACTCAGGACAGAAGTAAGTTTAAGACGCCTCAAGAAGACGCCCTACTGTTGAACAAGGTGAAGAAATGCCAACAGCCAAAGCATCAGCAGCACGCTGCCAGTGCAACAGCAATCAGGAGGAGACCAGGACAATCTTTACTGCTGCGCCCCAAATAAAAGAAAACTAGGGGGCATTGGTGCTCTGGTGACTAGGTACCCACTGGATAAATAAGTGTGGGACCAACCGCCCCACTCCCCCCTCCCCCCAATAAACAGGAAAATATTACCTTCAGCAGCACTCTGGTGTGTTTTTAACTAATTCTTGTAACATCTCACGATAAACCTATTTGAGCGTGGATTTGAACCGTTGACCTCAGAACGAGACTTTGCCACTAAGCTAAAGCACCCCTTGAAATGCGCTATCAACCCTGTGGAGAGCGGAGTGAACTGGCAAACTCACCCCGGCATTATTCATGGCATATGTACCAATGCTCATTTATCCCACTGAGGAGCACGTGGCACAGCAGAGCCCGACCAAACAAATACTCTTTCTCTGGTGGGGAGAGGGATTAAAATGGTGCATTTCACAATGCACCTTTTGTTAAAAATTGGGCCAAAGGTGATGGCATTCATAATCTGCCCAGCATTGCAACGTGAGAAAATCCGAAAGATGTCGGATCGGCAAAGGTTCTCCAGAGCATTTTCCAAGGGCCCCCCCCTCAGGTTAGGGGCCATGCCAATCCTCGCCACCCCTCAGTTTAGGGGCCATGCCAATCCTCGCACCCCTCAGTTTAGGGGCCATGCCAATCCTCGCCACCCATCAGTTTAGGGGCAATGCCAATCCTCGCATCCCTCAGTTTAGGGGCCATGCCAATCCTCGCCACCCCTCAATTTAGGGGCCATGCCAATCCTCGCCACCCCTCACTTTAGGGGCCATGCCAATCCTCGCACCCCTCAGTTTAGGGGCCATGCCAATCCTCGCACCCCTCAGTTTAGGGGCCATGCCAAGCCTCGCCACCCCTCAGTTTAGGGGCCATGCCAAGCCTCGCCACCCCTCAGTTTAGGGGCCATGCCAATCCTCGCCACCCCTCAGTTTAGGGGCCATGCCAAGCCTCGCCACCCCTCAGTTTAGGGGCCATGCCAATCCTCGCCACCCCTCAGTTTAGGGGCCATGCCAATCCTCGCCACCCCTCCGTTTAGGGGCCATGCCAATCCTCGCCAGTGGCACATGGAGCAGAATGAAGGTTGTGCCTGCAGAGTGTGAACCGTCAGCAGAGATTTCTTCAAGGAATTCAAGCTAAATGAAGCCAAAAGGAGCCCACACACAGACATGTGGCCCCCGGGGTCTTCACACACCAGAGGGTCACCAGCACTCACGCATCCCGGCACGACATGGCCATGACTGAAGTCCGCCATTTAACCAGAAATTCTAAAGTTGGCTCCCCTGTCTGGTGGAAAAGTGGGACAATTGGTTGAGATCCTGTGATACTGTTGCAGTTGGCGACACCATAACCAGGGTTACAAGGCAAAGGCCAGCCTTTGGGCGGCCACCTGGAAGATAGGTGATGTGTAGCTCTTAACCGGCATCAGTGTGCTACTGTTGGACTACCAAGATCCCACCAAAAGTAGCAGAGGACTTTTTTGCAAGTTTTATACCCGTGTAGTTTATTACATTTTTGAAATACATATCCTTACACCCAAGGCTCGAGTAGCTGAAAGCGGTACTAAAATTCACATAGAAACCAGGCCACCTTGCAGGTAAGTGCCTCAGGCCGGGCCGGCATAAGGCGTGGTTGAGTTCTGTCCAAAACTAGAGATCCAAAAATGGCAAGACCATTAAAGCAGCCCACCCCCACCCCCTGCCCCTCAAAAGAACAGTAAACTATTGAAAGATATTCCCTGGGACTCTATGCCCCTGAGAAAAGAAAAAGAGCTGCAGGATAGCTCAAGGGAAACTCTGTCGCCTTGGGAACAGGACAATAGCATGTCATCTTTGATCGAGGACTTCTAAGCGCTACACAAATCATAAATGATATAACACCTGCACCCAAACCAACTGCACCCCCTAGGACTGTGTCCCTCCCAGAGAAGAGCGCATGTGTGGCTGTGTTTCACGGTGTGCAGTCATAAAATCGAATAAATAATGTCAAATCACAAAAAATTCGAAACAATAATGTCGAAAAAAATGTCAATTTTTTTTTTTATTTATATTTTTTTGGGTTCCGCATGTAAAAAAAAGGTAAAAAAATACAAAAAATTTAAAAAAGGGGGTTGGGGGGAACCCCCCCATTTCGAATAAAAAACGTAATAAAAAAGAAATTCGACTTTTTTTTCAACATTATTTTTTCGATTTTTTGACTTTCGACATTATTGTATTCGATTTTATGACTATAAACCGTTTTTGACACCAACAGTTCGATTTCGCTAGTATGTGATACATGTAGGACACCTTCACTTTCTCTGTAGTGCAATTCCCTGCTCTCTGGAAATGGACATACAACCTGAAAAGACCCTTGAACGTCATCTGCACATGTATGCAGATGACGTCATCCAAGATAGACTGCCTACGCGCTCGCAACGCAGCGTAGCTGTCCAGTGGATTCTCCAGAAATTAGCCTCGAGAACTAAAACGATAAGGCTTGGCTCAAGCAGGGGGAGAAAAAGAACTGGCCATGATTAAGGTATACAGGAAACCTACCGGAGTAGTGCAGGAACACGTATGTGGGAGTTCATGTATTTGGCAAACAATCGGATACTGACAGATATTCGCATGATGAACAATAACACCCAAATCTAGTGACAAAAAATAAATTAGATCTGGCGTATGGGGTGCTTTTTTGATCGCAACTTATCTTGGCATATAGATTAAAACTACTCCCAATTGAGACTTGTGGCGTCAAAGCTTGTCCCTTCGTGAATTTGAAATGGTTCAACGAAGCAGCAAGTCCAGTGATTCGAAATTGAGGGGAGCTGGGAGCTCTTTAGCTCCTGCTTGTAGCCCGGGAGAGCGGGGTCAGCTTGACACAAACAGCTGCCAGGAGCTACTTCTGGCTCCCCGGGGAAACTGATGCCGAACAAACACACCTGTGTGAATTAATCCTGTGCATTTGGGACAATCTAGAAGTCGGTTTTAGGACCTATCTATACCACATGTAACGCGCAAGGGGTCATGAATAAGGGACACAATGATATGTTTGCATCTTATGTGGGAGTTAGATCTGGAAACAGCTCCTGGTTTCCCAGTGGTGGCTCCTGGTGCCTGGCCAATGCCGTAGACCCAGGAGCTGCCTTTTGCTCCTGGAATTTTCCTTACCATCCATGAAGTCGCATTTTGAGGCTCACATTGGGCCTCCCTCCACCCATTCCAGTGCAGCCGATCAGAAGAGAATTTGCCCTAAAGTCACTGCTTACTTGTGCAATGCAAAAGAAACTTTTTTTAAGTTTTCTTCCATAAACTTAAATATCCAGCAGTTACTATACTCCCCTCCTTCAAACATCTGGTTGAACAATGGCACTGCAAGATGCCAACATCCTTTATTAAGGAATGAAGCCATTTCATGGAAAATATTGATTTTGTTGAACTTGAGCACAAGAATATGGCGGAATTTAGGAAAGATGTATTCAGTAACATCCATGCATGGGATGAGAGGAACAATGTGGATTATCGCCCTAATAAATCAAGTCTTAGAGAAGACCAGAAGGTTTATTCTACAGATAATGAAGTCCAGGTGCACTCTTCTAAATTTCAGAGCATCTGGTTTGTAAGAATTTGGATGAGATTACATTTTAATACATTGCCTATAAACGAGGCTTTGGGGAGCCTGGCCAAGAATCTATGGCATGAAACATATATGGAGATTATGCAAATGCCCCCGTTATAAGCATAATCTCTAAGATGTGTTCATGGAGTGATAGGCCGGACCACGTGCGCGTTTTGGGCCTTTTGGACATGACGCGATTGTCAAATTTTAAAGAGTTTCGGAGGAGACGAGTAGAAGGAAGGCAAATGTTGCTTGTTCCATCTACGGTTATCTACACAAAAGTAACATCTCTATAGAAAGCTTGATGTGTTGGAATTCCCTATAGAAATAACAGGTATAGAAGCGCTGCTGAGGCCTTTAACATCTCTGCATTGGGAGATATTCTTCATATATTATATGTGGAGAGATCTCTTTGAACTTCTTTCAATGGGTATCGAGTATAAGGTTTTAGGTAAACCATATAACTGCCAATTTAAAAACAGCATTTTAACCAAAAAAGAAAAAGCAAGCTACGAGGGGGTTCTGCTAATTTCGAGGCTATGTTTGCAGGCTGAGGCTCCACAAACACCAAAACCTCCTGGAGCGGGGTATTGGCGTTCTAATAATGCCTGGGCATTATTAACATAGCGCACATGCAGCACTGTATATGTGTACAAGAGGCGGCGCTGTGCCGAAGACCCACGCGTGCACGCAGCCACTGCACCAGACGCAAAAGCCTTTGTGGTGGCCCGATGTGTGAGTGAGAGCCAAGGCAGACAAGAGCCAGGGCCGGGCACCGCTGCTGGGCAGGACATCAAAGCATGCACACAACTAGAGTCAAAAAAGGGAAACATACCAAGAGGACCGGCCCCCCCTGCCCAGGGGCGGAGCCAGCCTCAAAATGTTAGGCGGGCTACATGGCAGTTTTGAAAACGGTTGGTGAGACGGTATATTCAACCTATGGCGCTACTGACCCCCTCCCTAACCCCTACCCAAGCCCAGGAGGCTGAGTAGATATCCCGCCTTCCTTTGGCCCATTAGATCCATCTTCCAACCTAACTCCCCAGAGGCGCAGCCATGACTCTGTAACAAGTGGGGCCTGGAGCTAATGTAGCTGGTCCCACACTAAGAAGAGCCCGCAGAAGGAAGGGCACGTGTTCTGCCCCCAGCCAATGCACAGGAGTGACAGTAGTGAGGGAGGGAAAACCATTCAAGGGGGGGTAGGGGGGGATGTCCCTTTGAGAAAAGTTTTTAATTAATGGGTTAAAACAGTGCATTTTACAGTGCATTTGCTGTGATAAATTAGGTAGAAAGTCAGTTTATAATCGGTTTTTCAGGGGAGACATAAAATGGCCATTAGATGCCAAGACACCAACAGTGCACAGGAACATTTTCAAACACATTTTCATAATGCCTTTGCCCGCTATATGCCAGGACTCTAAAAGTGTAGAAAGCATGTTATATCGATTGTGCTCGCACATGTGCATTCTGGTGCATTCTGGTGCACCTACATATGCCACTATCCCCACATAGGAAAATACTCCTGTTTGCTTTGTCCATCATGCCAGTAACGATACTATAACGAGGCATGTTTATGCTGGCGCTGCCAATACATGCCACTATCCCCATGTAACATACTCCTGTTGGCTTTTCCTTAAAGCCAGTGAAAAAAAGCCATGCCACAGTATGAAAATATATCTTGCTGGCTACACAAATCCCCCACCCCCATATAAGAACACACATCCTGTTCTATCTGCTCCCTAACGGTAGTAAAAAATGTCATGGCACAGTAAAAGAACATTGCCTGCATGAATGCCCTCACCCCAATGTAAGAATACTTATGTTGCCTTTGGCCATAACACCAGTAATAAACTGCAATGCCACAGTAAGAAAACATGCTCTTCCTGGCTAGCTGGTAAGATAGCTCAGCAGGCGCAGTGCATATTGCTGTAATCCGAGTGATTCGCAGGTTCCAATCCTGGCAAGGCCAACTCTGCCTTTCATACTTCAAAGTGACCTCCCTGACCTATGGACCTTGTACTATTATGTTCCTTTTGTACTTCTCTCTTACTCTGTACTGTTTTCCCTGCTCACCAAGTTGCACCAGCGCCGCGATACTTAGGGGTTTTGACAGCGTCAATAAATGCAATAAATAAATAAATAAAGCTCATTAAATGAGTGCAGACTTCGGCTGGGTGATACATTTATGTAAATATGTATTCTGTGCAGCACTTTGGCGAAAGCGCTATATAAATAACATATCATTACACAAATCCCCCCATATAAGAACATTTATGTTGCACTCATGTTATACCCCCCCCCCCAAGTAAGAATATGTATGTTGCCTTTGACCTAAACACTAGTTAAATAAAAAGCCAAATCAAAATAAGGAAACATGCCCTCAGCATGTAAGACCACTCATCATGTTGCCTTTGACCTTAATGCGAGTAGAACATTCCATGCCACAGTAGGACCCAGCCAGGCCAGCCCCTCTGTAGTATTTCCCCCCACCCCCACTCCAACCCTACCATCACATAAAAGCACTCAAGTTGGCTTTCCTTTGCCCAAAAACGGCAGTAAACCATGCCATGCTCATGTCAAAAAAATGGTCATGCTCTAATGCCCCTCCCCGGTCCCCACATGCATGCACACGGATACACAGGGATATGGGCACAATCAGAAACATGCACCCACACAGCTGATCTGTCAATCACAGGAGCACGCAGAACATGTCGACTGTGCGCTCATCAAGACGCGCAGGCATTCATTCATTCATTCATTCAGCGGTGTGCACTTTCAGACACCTAGCAAACAAACATACTCCCACGTACACACTCCCTTGTGTGCATGCATGCACACATCACATACCCCGAATGCATTAGTTCATGGTAATTATTGAAAGCATGGGCCAGTAAAAGCTGAGCCAGCAGTTACGCCTTTAGCGGCAACATGTGGGAGGGCGGGGGCTGGGGGGGTCTACTGATATCCACATAGCAGGCCTTTGGCCTCTGCCTCCATGTTCACTTCAATCACAGTTTCCTCACCTCAGAGAGAGGTTTATTAAATACACTGCTCTCCGAGGTGAGAAATGGGACAGGTTCTTGCCAGCTGAGCGGGGGCTGGGCGTAACAGCAGAGTGATGCCTGCTGTGTCAAAGTGCGGAGGGGGGGGGCTTTAGCCCTCCCAAGCCCATGCCGCCACTGCCCACCCAAACAAAATCTGTGCACTCTATTGCTCATGTAAAACAAGCACTTACCTGGTGTGCGTTAAAGGATTACAGCCCACCTGTCTGGAAAGAAAAGGCCCCTCCCCCACATCCCTCCCCCCCCCCCCCCAAGGCAAAAAGGAAGCGAAACACTTACCGGGTGCAGGTCGATAAACATCGAGTGCTCCGATTCGCTGGGCTCCAGGCCATTCACAGATTGCCCGAAAACGGGGTCCGCCATGTAGAAGTGGGGCAACGACATGAACACGGGGGCATCTGGGGAGAAAGACCAGGGCGGTTAAAAACCAGGCTATTATTAAGCAAACGGTCACAATCGGGTTTCTATTGGATGTGTTTCTATAGCGCCTTATGCCAAGGCGCTTTACTAATATTAGTGAATTGGTGCAATAAAGGACCAGTTGAGAATGAATAGCAGAACAGAAATAAAAAAGAAATGTAGAAACCAAAAGACAGCTGAAGAGTCGCATCACAAAAAACCAAACCACCGCAAAGGGAGGGCGGCGCGGGGGGGGGTGGGGGTGGGTGGACTCAGATCTTGCCCAAGCACCAGCCCTGGCACAGCAGCTCCAGCTGGAAGCCCCAGGCGCAGGAGGCGGCACCATCTTCAGAAGGATCTGGAAGCAAAGCAAACAATAGAGCGGGTCCTCCAATAAAAGGAAGAGTACCCACGCTTCTATCCAAGCTAGGATCTTTCATTAAACTGACCAAGCTTCTATCCAAGCTAGGATCTTTTATTAAACCAAGCTTCTAGCCAAGCTAGGATCTTTCATTAAACTGACCAAGCTTCTATCCAAGCTAGGATCTTTCATTAAACTGACCAAGCTTCTATCCAAGCTAGGATCTTTTATTAAACCAAGCTTCTAGCCAAGCTAGGATCTTTCATTAAACTGACCAAGCTTCTATCCAAGCTAGGATCCTTCATTAAACTAACCAAGCTTCTATCCAAGCTAGGATCTTTCATTAAACTAACCAAGCTTCTAGCCAAGCTAGGATCTTTCATTAAACTAACCAAGCTTCTATCCAAGCTAGGATCTTTCATTAAACTAACAAAGCTTCTAGCCAAGCTAGGATCTTTAATTAAACTAACAGAAATGCAGAGAACTAATACAAATACTACGGACCCTCCCCTGTAGAGGAAAGCAGAGAGAACCCAGATTTTAAGAAGGAAGGCGCGCTCTGGGTCTGTAGACAGGGTGGGTGCTCAGCAGCAAAATGGCAAAGCTGTTGAACCTGTTTTTTAAAAGGGAGGAGGACAACAAGTCACCAGGGTCCTTTTAGGCATACGAGGGAGGATAGGGAAACTTGTCCTTCTGGGCTCCTAAGTGTCTAGCCAGGTTTCTAGGTGCTGTACTGCAGTTGAGCAAGTGTCCGATCACGCTTTCCCAACAACTTGTTGGCATCGAGAGCATTGGTCCAAGTGGATCAAGTCGGACTTCGATAGGGATCGAATTGATGGCTTCCAACTGGTTGAGTCGGGTCGAAACAATGCTTCTGTTGGATCAAGTCCTCGGTCGAGACACAAGTCGATTCCTTCCACGGAGCACAGACAATAGTCAAGTTGAGACGATCATCCTCAGTGGGTCGAGTCAGTATCAAGACGGCTCAAAAAGAAGGTAAGCCGTTTTAAGTACTTGGAGTGTCAAAGGATGGTTACCAGTCAAATGGTCGAAAACATTTGGTCGACAGACAATTTGGTCGACACCATTTGGTCGAATGCCAAATGGTTGAATTTTTTTTTTTTTTTTTTTTTACCCATTTTTTGTTTTTTTTTGGGGGGGTCCCCCCCCCCCCCCCAACACCCTTTTTTTTCTTTTTTATTTTTTTTCCCCACACGAAAACCCACAAAACACATATATATAAAAAAAAAAAAAAATTCGACCATTTGGCATTCGACCAAATGGTGTCGACCAAATTGCAGTCGACCAGTTTGTTGTCGACCAGTTGACTGGACACCTCAAAGGATGCAATGCAGGTCCTATAGCAGCTCAAAGTGAGCCGAGCGGGCTCGAAAAGTGTATTGAACCGTCAGAGAAAGCCTGCGTTCCATACCGTCTGACGGCCGGCTCCCTCGCCACCATCTTCCCCCACCCTCCATCCCCGTTTATTTTTATTCCCCCCCAGCTTACATACCTTGTTTTGGGTGCGGCGGCACTTGCTGTCGCAGAAACACCTTCTGCTCTGCCCCCAACGGCAGCCATGGAAAAGGAGGAGGGGCTCCGTACAGAGCCCCGCCTTCTCTTTGCATGGCAGCCATCTCTGTAAAGTATTTTCCTTCGTTCAACGGGAAGCGCACGTCATCCTGTTGAACGAAGGAAAATCTTCTTGCACCCTGGGTTACTGCTTTGACAACCTGAGGTGCTAAGAGCCTTAATCGCCCGTTCCAGGGGCTGGAACGGGAGTTAATGGCTGAGAGCCCTCAGGCCGATAACTTGAGCTGCCGGGCCGTCAATCTCCTGTTCCAAGGGCTGGAACAGGGGTCAACACCATAGAAATGCCTTTGACTGCTTTCTGGGCTTTGCATTAACTGGGAGACCCAGTCCAGTTTCTCAGGCCTTGGCAGCCCGTTCACCTGCCTTTCTCAACCAGTAAAGTTGGTACTGAACCCTTGCAGGGTTCGGTCACCTCCACTAAGCAGGTCCTGGATACCAGTGCTCACAGTTGCAGTAAGCATTGCTCAGTCAGCTTGTCAACTATGGGGGGGGGGTTCCCCTCTTATGGAGGCAAAATGGCACAGCTGATTGTCCATAGAAAGCCTGTTAAGGGTCCAATCGAGGCTGCTGCAACAAATGTCCATTGACTTCCGACGTCACTTCTAGAGAGCTTTTTCTGCAGAAAGTCAGGGGGAGGGAGCAGGGTGTTTGGGAATGAAAGCAAAATCCAAGATGGCAGGACCCCTCTGGACTAAAACCCTCCCCCAGGCTACTCCAAATCCACCCCCTTCTTTGGTCTGCTTATGTCAAAAGGACTCCAGTAAACTGCACCCTGGTGAGAGTTACCCATTGTAATGACAGGACTACCTTTGAAGTCCTAGCTACAAGCTGAAACCCCACAGAGTCTTCCTGTTCCCTGGAGGAAGAGCCAAGCCTTCAGAGGGGACCAAAGGGAGGGCTTACTGTGTGGGTTCCACATGGCTGCTGTGGGTACAGCCAGCTCAGGCGGCATTACAAACACTAGGCCCCGCCATGAACGAGTCACTGTTCACCAAGCGGGCAACACAATCACATAGCCTGTGGCTCTAGAATAGTATAAACCCAGTAGCCACGATGGCAGAACTAGACATGGTTTATACTGAGTGGTTATCCACTGCAACCAGGTTTCTGGGGCACAGAGTTTATTTTGAACCAGAGGTTCATACAGAGGGGAGAAGAGTTGTTATTTCCCGCGTTTTAAACGTATTGTGTTTTAATTGTGTTCAACTTTTAAATGTATTAATTCCTGCCATCTTACTTATCGCTGTGACTGCTTACCTGTAGTATTCTTGAGAATGCACTTGATATTAGGACCTGTTTTAGCAAGTTTGAATCTGCTTTAACTTTGCCTGCTGACAAGACTTCTGTTGCCTTATTCAAAACTGCACTAGCCATCTACCTTGCAGTTCTAGGCCCCATTTCCCATCGAGCAGGTGCATCAGCGCCAGCGCGTCTGGGAGGTGCCAGCCAGCGCTGGTCTGTGCAAGACACGTTACGTGTCGCTGTATTCTATTTTTGTTTTGCTAACTTACAACGACCCATATTCTCATTACACTCAATGTATATGTAAGATGCTTGATCAGCTAGAGACTTTGGAAGTAAAGAAAGTTAGGGAAAGAGAAAATAACCAAAAATTGTTTATCTCACATCTGGGCTCTTTGACGCAGGAAAAGAGGAAAGCTGAGCGTCTATGGATAAAAAACCAAATCCCAAGATAGTAAGGAAAAGTGGAAAGTTATTGAGAAGAATTATCCGATGGAAATACTCCATACAAATCTCCAACTCCGTAAACACTAAGAAACTATTTGATATTGTTAGGACACTGGAAAACCCCAAAGTACAGATAAAAACGTTTGTCACAAACAATCAAGAATGCGAGGCATTGCAAAAATAATTTGCTGATAAAAAGCACAACGCAGCAATGTTGGCACCAAAGAGACCAATGATAGTTTAACTACTCAGAATTCCACCTCTCAATGTCAAACTCATGTAAATCCCTTATTTCCATTTGAAGCTATTACAGTGGACTATCTCATAAAAAGTCTTAAAGAAATGCGACATACCTCCTCCCAAACAGATATTCTTCCAGCAAAAATTGTCTTAGATCACCTTGACATCTTTGCGTATTTCCTAACCCGTTTTATAAATGCTTGTTTCTCTTACAATGATGTGCCAGACTCCAAAAAATGTAACCATTAATCCTTGATTGAAAATAACCTAACCTGGATCCGCCAATATACTCCCAACTCAGACCTATAACTGATGTTCCACTTATGTTGAATCTAGTAGATAAAGTAGCTGCTATTCAATTTCAAAAGCACCTAGAGGAGTCAGACATACCCCATCAACGTCACTCAGGGTTTAGAAGCTCTCATAGGACAGAAACCGTGATGTTGGACTTACGAACAGAAATGTTAAATATTATTGATGAAAGTAGATCTGGGCTGCTGATGCTCTTGGACCTCCCAGCAGCCTCTGATCTCGTAGATCATATTAAACTTCTACAGCGAATCCAGGACATAGGCAACTGCTCCATTAACACAGTTGAGTGGTTCCAGGCGTTTTAGTAATAGATCATTGAAGATTGTTTGGGGAAACTCTCCTTCACGCTCAGAACCGATCACATGTGGTGTCCCTCAGGGAGCATGCTTTTCCCCGGCCCTCTTTAATATTTCCAGCCGTCCACTATGTGATCTCTTGGGTTCTACTGGGCTATACTTCACCAACTATGCTGACGACACTCAGCTAGTATTTAAGCTGAGTGGAGACCACAGCAAAGACTCTGACCGTATGTCGGTTTATGACAAAATACGAACTTGGATGACTGGTATTGGGATGTGTCTCAATAGTGAGAAGACTGAGCTTCTTAGCTTTGGCTCATCTCAAGCTAGGGAAAAACTAGGAACCACCTATGCTAATGTTTGTATTGAACGGTGAGTAAGGTGAAAACACTTGGAGTGAGGCATCTCTTAATGCTGAGGCTCAGGTTACCAATGTTGCGAGAAGTGTACATTACGATCGAAGGCTCCTGCGCTTGATTAAGCCCTTCATCTCAGACAGAAATTGTTCTTCCTTGGTCAGAGCCGTAATCATGCCAAGATTGGACTTCTGCAACGCCATATTCGACGGAGCAAGTAAATCTTGTGTAAAAAAGTTGCAGATTTTGCAGAATGATGCAGTTAGAGTTGTAAACAAGGTTCCCAAATATGATATCATACAGAAGGGAACTGCATTGGCTTCCGGTGGAAGCCGGGATAAATTCTAAAATCAATACCATGACTCACAAGTGCTTGTTTGGCATCACTGTCCAGAAATCTGTCAGGGCTACCAGATCTAGAGACTCCATGAGATTGATCGGCCCTAGATTTAAACGAGCTAAAGGGAAAGAGCGGTCCTACCCTATTAGGGCTGCTGTAGCATGGAACACATTACCAATAAACCTTTGCTGCGAAGAACATTTTCCCGTCTTTAAAAAAGCATTGAAAACATGTCTATGTTCTTAAGCCTCCTCTTCTTTCTTAATCTTTCTTTCAAACTGTCCTCTCGGCGCCCGGATGCTTGCGGGCTGCGGCGCGTAAGAAACAGATACATGAAAATACATATACAAACAGTTAAAAAGCCTCCTCTGACTGTTGGAACACAGTGTTTGAGCAGCTGGGTTCAGGAATGCACATGTCACCTTGGAACTTACCCTGTTACTACTCAGGATGTCAGGAGACTGACTGTGCAAAGATACATAAGCATTATGAAAGCAGGGTCTGATTGGAAGAGCCCACTTTTGTAAATTGTTCGGGACCTGGGGCTATCTAGCCTTTTTGCTGTGTCCCCCGAGTCCGGGGCTACAACCAAAATACCCTGGGCTATAGCCCCCTTTGCCCCTCCACCACCCAGCAACGCCTCTGACCGCAGGTAGACAAACCGTCCAGATCAGAAAAGTGGCGTTTGTAGGAGAGTCCCTCTATATCATCCTTCTCCTTCTCCGGACGCCGCCGAAACAACATTTGGAAACCGCCAAGACGTGTTTTTCAGAACTGTGCAGAAGCCAGAAGGAAAAGCATCCTTGGCAGAGCAACCGTTTTGGTTTTTCGCAGCCAACTCCTTAGGCAGCGTAGGCCACCTCGCAGGCTCCAGTCAGAGGAACCGGGGTGGCAGCCAAAGTGGCTGAAGGAGGGCAGTGGATTTACCAGGGATTGCCATCAACTGGCGAGGCCCTTGCCCCACTTCCAAGGAATGCCGTAAAATGCCATGGAGACCAGAACCCGCCCTTTTTTCCATTCTAGGACTAGAACGTGTCCCTTCGTCCTGTCCATGCTATGTGACCTGCTATAGTAGGATAGCTGGTCCGATTTACATCATCCATTGACCAGGAAAAGTGTATACACATAAGATGCCTTACACCCCAGGCCGCCTACATACTCGTGTGTAAAATCTAGATCAGGGAACTAGCTCTGCTCATGAAAGAATACATTAAACAAAAGGTCATGATTGGGATTTTCATATTAACAGCCTGAGGTCCAACGGGATGAACAAGAAGGGCCGCTCTAGTGGCCTGTGAAAAAACTCGCGCCAATTCCAAAGCCTTCAAGTCACTCTTACGTTTGCTCGTTTTTGTTTAGAGTTTTAGCAATGGCTTCCAAGAACAAGGGGATGCCTTTCAATCAGCCTGTAGTGACCCATTTCTGTTTTTAGCTCATCTTTCTGCAAAGTGGTCGAAGTGTATGAAAAGAAGTAGTGGAACTATGTTCCCTACTGGCCTGCACTGCTCCCCACAGACCTCATCGCCAGGCCCCCCTCCACGCACAATAAAAACCCCAAAACAAATGTGCCTGCTGTTTAGGAAACGTGCAGTGCAGTGCACTAAAGTGCACGTTTTAACTTCTTCCTGCACCTTTATTTTAAAACTAAACCATTCCGGAACGGTTTCTTTTTAAAAATAAAAGTATAGGAACAGTAAAACTTAATTAAAAGAAGTAGAGGAGCACCGCTCCCGACCGCTCCCACCCACTTCGACCACTGTCCCTTTAAGGGCCGCGACATCGTTCAGGATTCACGGAACGCCACAAGGCTCATCATTTTCGGCCAAAGGGCAGCGGGAGGTCAGTGTCATGCGTGGCCCTCCCATGTGTATTGCCCATTCAAGAATGTGTCTCCCCCCACCCCACCTGTATGTCCCTTTTAAGAAGGGCCAAGACTGTGCCATGGCCCAAGCTAATAAAAGGAGCCCCTGCAGGCGCGTGCAGCAGAACGGCTGCTGACTCCCAAAGAGGAACGACTGAGTCCATCTCTCATGTAGGCCCGCAGGCCCACACCGTGTGGGCACGGTCCTGCAGGCCATGATGCTGAGGGGCCCTGGTGCCAGTAAGGTGGCTAGGATCTGCATGGTCTGGGTATGGCCTGCCCTGCCCCCACATAAAACGGGGTGTTCCACGGCAACCCCCTGAGGCACTGGGCCTCTAAGGTGCTGATGGCTGTAGCACCAAGGGGGCCGGCGTAATGCCAATAGCCGGCCCCCATAACAGTCAGAGGTAGCAGGAGCTAAATCGTTGCAGCCAGAGAGGCAAGTATTTCATAAGAGTCTCTGCTAAAACACACTTAGGCACCTTGCATACACATGCATAGGGCTAAATAGCTTATGTTTCTGTTGCACAGCAGAAGGGCAAGGCCTGAACCCTTCTGCATAGCGCGCAGTGGCTACGGCATAACAAAACATTTGAAGTGCATTTTGGATACTGATGTTCGAACCAGTTCAAAAGTGATAAAGGCCTCGAAACAAGAAACATCCTTTCATCTGAAAAATTGGCAGGAAAATGGCAATCGACTGCTTTCTAAAATTCTGAACACCGCTGGCAGTGTGTCCTACTTTGCAGCAGCGACAAATGCCAAGGACAGTCATTACCTATGCGAGTACTGCCCCAGTGTCTCCAGTCACTCCTAATCCTCCACCCTTTCCCAAACCCAGGAGAAGTGCTGCGTAGATGCTCTTCCCACTGCACCGGCATTTCAGAGGAGCCAGTTGAGGGATTCGTATGTGGCCTTGTTGGGCCAGCTAGGTGTGGCCCCAGACTGCCAACACGTCCATTCTATGACAAGACTGCAGGCGAGCATTATGCTTCAACTTCTTTAATTCACTACTCTTCAGCAGTTTCAACAAAACTCCAAAAAAAACATAACAAAACACTGAAAACAGTCTGAACAGACTTTTCCTCCTTTTGAACTAGAAGCTCCATAGTCTCTGTAGTCCATCACACTCCATGCCCAGTAATAACCACTTTCTGTTCCTGGGCTCCTCCTCTTCTTTTACTGCTCTTCAAGCAGATAAGTACTATTTTGGTTCTCTCCCTACTGTTTGTGGAAATGTTATAGTCCAGCTAGCGTAGGGCAGATAGTGTTGGATAGATCTGGTTAGAGCACAGAGAGGTTGATTCAATAATACTTTGAGCTTCAGATTGTTTATTGCAAGTGCATATGTATTTAGCACAGCGGCGCGTCGTAAAGTGTAACCGAGTGTTTTTCAGCTTGAGTTCTACGAGCCCGTTAGTTCGGGCGGCCTTCCCTCGAGTCGCGCGCCCCGTGCCATATGTCCAGCACAGCAGGGGGTCAGCTGCGATCGTGGGGGGCTTAAGCGGTCCGCAGGATCACTCAGTAGCCAGGTCCCGGATCCCTCTCTCATAGGCAGCGAGGGATACGCGTGCCGTGTAGCAGCCCCCTCCCTTGGGAAGGCGGAGCGGCAGCGCATGAAGAATCGAATCCTCACGGCCCCCACCTTTGTGGAGCCGGCGCGTGCCTTGCTTCCGTGTTCGCATTCATTTATGCGACACAGAGCAGAGCACATGCGGGGAGCCGGTCCCGGCGGTGATAATAGTTTAATATTACTAGCATTGTTAAGCTACGAGGCAGCAGCCTCTCCATAAGTAGCATTCCGGTCAGCAAAGCACGAGCTGGCAAGCGCGCACGACCGAAAAGGGAAAGGATACAGCAGTCAGCCGTGAGAAAGCCTCACGAGGCTCACAGTGACAGGAGAAGAGTCACTTTGATCGTTCCTCTAACAAAGAGGACTGGACTAAAACAGCCCACCCCAGGCTCAATATATATATATATATATATATATATATATATATATATATATATATATATATATGGGATACATTACTCACCGTAATCGTATTTCTGATGCTTGTATCTGCTTAGATTCACATGCTGTGCATAGGCCGACATCTAGTGGAAGCTGCGGAGTATTACAGTTTGTTTTTCGAAAGTCGAAAATGGGCGTCGACACAGGCGTGCCAGTAATACTATCCCTAGTGTGACGTCCACTGTACCCAAGATCCCTCACGCGTGTAGGATCCTCAGATTGTATTTTTTCTGACATGAGGAAGCATGAGGAGTAGCGTGAGTACAGATAATCCAAGCAGATAAACAGAAAGGTAAGACTACAAGCAATCATGCGCCTTCTCTCGGAGGGGAGGAAGGGTGGGTCGCATGTGAATCTAAGCAGATACAAGCATCAGAAATACGATTACGGTGAGTAATGTATCCCTTCTGAGGCTTGTGGAATCTGCTTAGATCACATGCTGTGCATAGATTAGCGAGCAGTACCAGAAGAAGGAGGTGGGATGTGAGAAGGGTCATGAGCAAACAGGTGTCTTAGAACCGCTTGTCCCACTTGTGTATCTGTCTTGGAATGAGTGTCAATGCAGTAATGCTGAGTAAAAGTGTGAATAGAGCTCCAAGTAGCCGCTTTGCAAATGGTGTCGAGGGGAACATTTGCAATGAAAGCCAGAGTGGCACCAATGCCTCTAGTAGAGTGGGCCCTTGGCGTAAAAGGCAGAGTCTTTTCAGAAAGAGAGTAACACAGCTGTATACAGTTGATAATCCACTTCGAGATAGCGCCTTTAGAGACGCGATCCCCCTCTCTGCCTGTAGCTACGGAGACAAACAGTTGATCTGTTTTCCTTAGCGGTCTGGTCTTATTTACATAGTATAGGACCGCCCTACGCACATCTAGGGTGTGTAGTTTTACCTCAGCCGAGCTTTGTGGGTTTTTGAAGAAAGCCGGAAGCTCGATGGACTGGTTTACATGGAACTTGGATATGAATTTAGGTGAGAACCTAGGGTGTGTGCGTAAAACCAGTTTGTCCTTGTGGATAGTAAAGAAAGGATCTTGCACTGACAGAGCCTGAATCTCACTGACCCTTCTTATGGAGGTAATGGCTACTAAGAAGGCCGTTTTATAAGTCAGGTGTTTGAGACTACTTTTATGCATGGGTTCGAATGGGGGTCCCATGAGCTTAGCTAGCACCACGTTGAGGTCCCATCCTGGCGGTGGGTTCGAAATAGGAGGGTGAAGTCTCTTTACTCCTTCCATGAAGGCTTTAACCACTGGCACTTTCCACCACGAGACCTTGTTATGGGATGTGGTGTAAGCCGAGAGGGCTGCCAGGTGTACTTTCAGTGAGTTAAAAACCAACCCTGCATCCAGCAGGTGGAGCATGTATGTCACAACGTTGGAAGGAGTGCAATCAACCGGGTTGATTTGTTTATTCTGGCACCAGATAACGAATCTTTTCCACTTATCAAAGTAACAGTGCCTTGTATTTGGTTTCCTGGACTCCTTTAGAATGTCCATACACCTCTGTGGTAATTTGAGATGTCCAAACTCTATGACTTCAGGAGCCATGCTGCTAGGTTCATAGAGTTGGGTTCCTGATGCACTGTTTGACCCTGTTGCTGGGACAGTAGGTTGTACCAAGCTGGGAGTCTGATGGGTTCGCACACCGCCATCCTGCGTAGGTGTGGAAACCATGGTTGTCTCGCCCACATGGGAGCAACTAGGATGAGCGTCATCGATTCCTTGTTCATCTTGTACACCACCTTCCTGATGAGAGGAGTTGGTGGAAAAGCGTACGCAAACATCCCTGACCAGTTCATCCACAGGGCATTCCCTTGGGAGTCCGGTTGGGGGAACCTGGATGCAAATCCTGGGCATTGTTTGTTTTCGCTTGTGGCGAATAGGTCTATAGTGGGGAAACCCCACTGAGAGAAGAGATCTTCTACCACGTCTCTGTGAAGGACCCATTCGTGTTCTTCTGGGAGGGAGTCTCTGCTTAGAGCATCCGCTAGGGAATTGAGCTCCCCTGGAACATGTTGCGATGACAGGAAGATGTTCCGTCTGAGTGCCCATATCCAGATTTTCTGGGCAAGCTTGGACAGATTTGGTGAACGAGTCCCCCCTTGCTTGTTCAGATAGAACATGGCTGTCGTGCTGTCCGTCCTGATCTGCACCGACAAGTTCAGTAGATGGGGCTCGAACGCCTTTAGCGCTCGGAATACTGCCAGAAGCTCTAGCAGATTGATGTGGTTCTTGGCTACTGAGTGAGACCAGAGACCCTGAGCTGTGTGGTGGAGATGGTGAGCTCCCCACCCAGTCAGGCATGCATCTGTAGTTACCACGGCTTGTACTTCGGGATTGTAAAAGGGTTTCCCCTTTGCGAGATTCTCTCTTGTCCACCAGTGTAGGCTCTGTACGAGTGTTGGCGAAACGACCACTAGATCGTCCCAATGACCACTTGCCTGAGACCACTGTTTCGCCAACCATTCCTGCATGGGACGCATGCGCAGACGCGCGTGGGGGACCAGGTAAATGCATGACGCCATCATGCCCAGTAACCGCATAGCTTTGCGTACTGTTATCTGTTGACCTGACTGATAATGCGGAATTTGCAGAAGTATATTCCGAATTCTCTCTTCCGAAGGGAAGGTCAATCCTTTCTGAGTATCTAGGATAGCTCCTAGAAATTGTTTTGAGGTGCTTGGCACCAGACTTGACTTTTTCTCGTTGATAGAGAAGCCTAATTCGTGGAGGAGGTCGATAGTCCTCTGAATGTTTGACCTGCAAATTCCTGGGGTCTCCCCCGTTATGAGCCAGTCGTCCAGATAAGGGTACACCGGGATTGCTTCCCTGCGTAGGTGTGCAGCCGCCACCGCCAGTACCTTGGTGAATACCCTTGGTGCAGAAGCTATCCCGAAGGGCAGTACCTTGAATTGGTAGTGGCGACTGTCTACCTTGAAGCGTAAGTACTTTCTGTGCGCTGGGAGCATGGAAATATGAAAATAAGCATCTTTCATATCCAAGGTTGCCATGTAATCCCCCTTTTTTAGGAGGGGGATTACCTCTTGTAGCGTGGTCATACGGAATTTTTGGGGCTTGACATACTTGTTGGCAGGCCGCAAGTCTAATACTGGGCGCATTGTCAAATCTTTCTTTGGCACAAGGAAGTAAGTTGAATAGATACCCTTGTTTACCTGGTGTCCTGGGACGAGTTCTATCGCGTCCTTTTCTAGCAGAATGGCGATCTCCTCGAGAAGGATCCTTTGATGCTCTAGGGAGTGCACTCTTTGTCGTGGAGGATGGTTCCGGGGACGCTGCAGTAGTTCTATACAATATCCTGCGGATACTGTTGACAGCACCCATCTGTCTGAGGTGATCCCTTCCCAAGCCTGGGTGAAGGTGGAAATGCGTCCCCCTACTGGGGTTGCGTGGCAAGGGACCCTGAACTGAGCGTCACTGTTTTGGTGGAGGCGTGCCACCTCCCTTGTTGGGGCTGCCTCTGCCTCTTCCACGACCTCTCTTGTTACCCCTGCCGTAACTCTGGGTAGACTGCTGGTTGTTATTCCATTGTGTACCCTGTCCCTGGGCATAGTTGCCTCTTTGTGAATTTTGTCCGCGTGGGCGACGAAAATTACTGTTCCCCCTCTGGTTAGGGGGTTTGTTGGTAAGCTGGCCAAGGGATTTGAGAGTCTCATATTCATCTTTGGCATTTTTAAGTGCGTCTTCGACCGCTTTCCCAAACAATAGGTCGGGTTCCACTGGCTTGTCTATTAAAGAAGCCTGGGTTTCTGTCTTGAATCCCGACTGCCGTAACCACGCATGTCTTTTGATAACAGTACCTTCTGCTATCAATCTCCCTGCGTTGTCAGCGGCGTCGAAAGTTGCTTTTAAAATGCAACCAGACACGGCTCTCCCTTCTGCCGAGATCCGAGCCAGCTGGCCCTTTAATGGTTCTGGAGCAGAGGCAATGAGCGCCGCGACCTCTTCCCATTGATGGCAATTGTAACTAGCCAACAGGGTGGTGGAATTCGCAATCCTTGCTTGGTAGGCGGACGTTGAGGCTACCTTCCTGCCAAACCCGTAAAGTTTTTTGCTCTCCTTGTCGGGAGGAGCTTCTGATGAAGATAAGGGCGTGCCAGCCCTTTTTCTAGTGTTGGTAACCACTAGGGAATCTGGTTTAAGATGTCCCCTTATATACAGAGGGTCAGACTGGGCTGCCCGGAAAATCTTTTCAATTCTGGGGTTGACAGCTCTGGTGAGGTTCGGATTCACCAGGGAAGGATCTATTCTTCGTTGGATGGATTTGAGGATAGGGATGGTCTGAGCGACTGGTCTTCTCTCTCCTACAAACTCCTCCGCGAAGTCCCTTTCCTCCTGTACACCGTGGGTGTCGATGTGGAAGTGTTCCGCTGCTCGGGCGAGAACCTCGTTAAGGAGGGGCTGGTTATCAACTGGAGAGTCAGTAACTGGGGCTTCGCTTTGTACTGGGGAATCTACTCTGTAAATTTCCTGCTCATCTTCTCCCTCCTCCAAGTCCTCATCCTCCGCATAGTAATCTGTCCCGGTTTGTTCTTCCATCATGTCCAACTCCTGGTCCTCTCTAGGGAAAACTTGTCCCTGGTAACTGGGGAGTGGAGTAGAATATGAAGTGGAGTAAGGCTGAACCTCGAAGGGTTCAGGTCTTTCGACCCGGGGCTTTTTACTTAGCGGGATGGGATCGGAGGAGCCTGAGGGTGTGGCCCCTTGAGGGTTATATGAAAGAAAGTGTTCTGGGTTCTTATCATAAAAATCAGCTAAGGAAGACATCCTAGACATAACCCTGTCTATGTCTTCACTGGACCATTCCCTGGAACAGGGTATTACTTTAGCAGGTGATTTATTTTCAAGGGTAGACTTGTGTTTGCTTGTCTGCTTAGGCTTTACAGGGGTGGAAGGCTGTGCTTTCCGCTGTTTCCCCCCTTCTCCGTGCGTGGAAAAATGTTTTCCCTGTCCCTTGGGGGCCCCAGAGACTTTCGACGCCTGGCGTCGAGGGTCTGGAAAGGTATCTGTGTGCTTCGGGCGTGGGGCCTCACTGGTGTTAACCGCGGTCTCGGTATCTTGGAGCGCGGCCTGGGGGTGGAAGTCGTCTTCGTCTCCCGACGATCGAACTTCCGTTAGTGTGTGTAGCGAGGCACTCTTGGCAAGAGTGGATGATTGCCTTGCGTCGTGAGGCGATCTCGATCGAGAGCGCCCAGAGGACACCGAGTCGGACCGTTCTTTTTGTGCCTCTTTCCGGGAAGTCGACGTCGTCGAGGTCCGGTTGGTCTTAGTGTGTTTAGTGTGTGTTAGGTGTGTAGCGCTTGCGTCGCCGGGGGTCTTCCCCATAGCCGCCTTGCCGGACGACCTTCCGAGGTCGGGGACCTGCGCTCGTCGGCTGTCTTTCGACGCCGTAATGCCCTCGCCGTCCGAAAGTACGGCGTCGCTGCCATCGCTGAAGGCGCCCTCCGCTGCCATGGCCTCCTGCCTGGCGTGGTGGGCCCAACGCTTTGTCGAACGGTCCTTAAGTGTCTTAGGTTTAAACCTACTACACGCTCTGCAGTTCGCTTCGGGGTGATCCCTCGGCAAGCAGAGATTGCACGTGGCGTGCCTGTCGACCCAAGGGTATTTGCGATTGCACTTGGGGCAGAATTGAAAAGGGGTACCCTCCATACGCACCTTAAGGCAGCGGGCTGCTAAGTGTAGGAATATATATAAATGTAACTATATATCAAGAGTGAAGAGTATGTACCACCCCCCACTCTCCCTACTTGTAAGGGCCGAGGCCAGCGGCCTACTAGGCCCGGGCCGAGGCCAGCGGCCTACCGAGGCCCAGATCCGTCGTGCAGCAGTCGACGGTCGATGACTTCTCCAGCCGTCGTCGAGGTTGAGGGTCGACGTTGGGGTGGGGAAGGGAATGAATAAGAATTAAAATTATAATAACAGCAAAAGTATGGCTAAGGCCAGGGAACTCCGCAAGATGCTTCCGACCAGTATGGCGGAAAAAAACAATCTGAGGATCCTACACGCGTGAGGGATCTTGGGTACAGTGGACGTCACACTAGGGATAGTATTACTGGCACGCCTGTGTCGACGCCCATTTTCGACTTTCGAAAAACAAACTGTAATACTCCGCAGCTTCCACTAGATGTCGGCCTATGCACAGCATGTGATCTAAGCAGATTCCACAAGCCTCAGAAATATATATACACACACACACATACTATCTCCCATAGCAGCCACAAGAAAAAAAAAATAAATAAGAAAATAAAGAAGAAAAAAAAGACGTTGATATTAAAGATAAAGAAGGGTCGTACATACAGACCCGGAAGCATCTGCAGTGAAAGGGCGTGCAGTGACACCCTTTCGGGTACAACAGGCACACAGCACCCAAGCAAGATTTCCGATTTATAGATGCCTTGGCTCAAGGGGTGAGACCCCTGCAAGACAGGCTTGAGTCCCTCGAGGCGATATTACACCAGCCCTTGGACAATACCGGACGGGGAGATAGCACGCCCGTCAAACCCTCGGAAGCAGGGTGTATGGGGAGTACTAAGGCCCGAAAGAGGAAAGCCCTCTCGACCCCCAGGGCCCTTCGGATGGGGCAAAAGAAAAGGCCCCAGAGGTCGTCGACGCCTTCGCAAAGCTTCGTCAAGCATTTTTGCAGCGTCAGACTGTGCTGGACCTCACGACCCCCTCTCCAGGGGACAAGGCTATGGAGAAGAGGACCCAGGCTCGGAAGAAGAGCTGGAGGAAGGCGAAACTCCCTCTCAAGAGGAAGAGGTAGAGATCAGACCTAGCGGAGGAAAGAGAATCCGCAAAGAAAAGCACCTCGAGGAGGTAGAAGAGGACATGTTCGATCTGGACAGCATCCGGAACCAGAGATTCTCGGACTGGCAGCCCTCGCCAAGAGTGGCTCAATATATGACAAAGAGGTTGCGAAAAGCGCTGGACAAGGAAGTCCGCCAGAGACTCCGAGCGGAATGCCCAAGACCAGATCTCCCAGGGAAGGTGGCCGAGACACCTGAATTAGATTCTAAAATGTTGACTTTCATGTCGAAAACTAGCAAAGACCCTCGGAAGGGTATCGATAGTTCTTGGAGGAGTTGCCAGGAGAAAGTATTAGACCTGGCCGGGCCTCTTGCGAAAATAATGGACCTGGCCGAAAGAGCCAAGGATATCGGGGAGGAAGTGGACCCCGACACCCTAGCAGGCTGGGCGCAGAGAGCCTCCTAGGGAACGCGAACTGCACCATCGCATCTGAGCACCGGAGAGGCCTCTTATTGAAGATAAGTCTAAGCTAAGTGATTTAGCTTCGTACGAAGCCGGATAAGCGGCGCCAGGACTCCTCTTCGGAGAAACCTTTGGCAAAGAAATGGGGCGCTTCGTGGGCACCTACGCGTCTCTGGAGAAGGCGCAGGCTTCCATTCAGAAGATTTTCCCCAATCGAGTTTTTGGAGGGACCAGTCGCCACAGAGGTCACTCGGCTGGTCACAACCAAGGTGGAAGAAGACCTCAGAATCCTAGAGCCCAATACTGGGAGAATAGGCAACAGGACTCCTTCTTCCCGTCCAGAGGATGCTTCCCAAGAGGTCGTAGAGGAAGAGGATCAGGTCGTGGACAAGGATTCACGCAAGGTGAGAGCAACGTACTACCCTCCTGTGGGGGGGAGAACAAGCATGTTCTTGAGAAACTGGCGCAAGCTTTCCAGCGATGTCTGGGTGTCACAAGCGATTGTAGGCATGCGCCTAGAGTTTGTTCAGCCACCCGTGCAGGGGCGCAGGCCCCACCAGCAGCGTTTAGAGCGCACAGAGCAGTCTCTTCTAGATCACAAGCTGCATCTGTTAGCAGCAAAGAACGCCATAGAAAGGTGCCCGGGAGACCCCGCGTTCATAAGCAACATGTTCCTGGTGCACAGAAACGAGAAAGTGCGTCCAGTCATAAACTTAAAGGAGTTGAACGGGTGGATAGTGTACCGCCACTTCAAGATGGAGGGCATCCACCAGCGTGGTTGACGAGGCTAGACCTAAAGGATGCATACCGGACTATCCCGATGGCAGAAGAATTCAGAACTTTCCTAGCTTTTCACTGGAAAGGGCAGCTCTGGCGATTCAAGACCATGCCCTTCGGGCTTGCGTCAGCGCCACTGGCCTTCACCAAGGTGATGAAGCCGGTAGCGGCAGCTATAAGAGAAAGGAATAAGGATGATCATTTATCTGGACGATCTCCTGCTACTAGTGGAAGAGCGAGACACCCTCAGATACCAGACCAGGTTGGTACTGGACCTATTGGCGTCCCTAGGATTTTTAGTGAACAAGGAGAAATCAGACACTGTACCGGCGCAGAGGCTAGACTTCCTGGGTTTCATCCTGGATACCAGAAAAGCAACGGTCGAGCTCCCTGCTCGAAAGATCCGCAACATCAAGAGAGAACTCAGAGGATGTCTGCGGAGCCAGATAGTATCTCTCCGGACTCTAGCAAGGATTGTAGGGCTGTTAGCGGCTTCTATTCAGGCCATCTTCCCAGGACCGCTCCATTATCGAGCTCTGCAGAGGCTAAAGATAAGGCACCTGCAGCAAGACCGGAGATATCACCAATCGGTCCTGCTAGATCAGGAATCCAAGACGGAACTAGAATGGTGGTTACAGAATATGGACGCCTGGAATGGTCGTGCCATTTTCGGAGACAGACCGGATCTGGTCATACAGTCCGACGCCAGCCGGCTAGGCTGGGGCGCAAGGTGCGGAGACCTACAGACAGGAGGGAAATGGAGCGAGGAGGAACTCCGTTTGCATATGAATTGCCTAGAGCTCCTAGCAGGATCCTTTGCGATCAAAGCCTTCACGAAGGGGAGGCGGAAATCTTGTGTCCTTCTGAAGATGGACAACATATCGGCAGTGCGGTACATAAATCACCTGGGCGGTACCAAATCCAGGATGTTAGCCGAACTAGCGAAGGACTTCTGGCACTTCTGCCTGCAGTCAGAGACGTCCGTCACAGCGGAATACCTTCCCGGGATGCTGAACGTCATAGCAGACTGGAACTCTCAATACCTCACGGATTCCAGCAATTGGAGGCTGGATCCAGCAGCATTTCGGAGGATGACCGAGAGATGGGGACCAGTACACATAGACCTCCTTGCATCGCAATTGAACGCCCAAACAGCGGAGTACTTCAGCTGGAGACTGGACCCGGGAGCTCTAGGGACGGATGTGTTCCTACAGGAATGGGTCGGAGGTCCACACTATGCGTTTCCTCCTATTTATGATGCTGAGCAGAGTTCTAGCGAAGTGTCGGAGGGAGACGGCGGAGTTGCCATTAGTAGCGCTGTGCTGGAAGTCGCAAGTGTGGTTCCCAGCCTTCATGGAGCTAGTAGTAGATTACCCGAGGATGCTCCCAGAAGGAGAGCACCTGCTCACGGACCCAGCTGGGTCATATCACCCTCTGAGAGTGAAGGGGGCTCTCCCGTTCGTCGCTTGCAGGATATCAGGAGACGCTGGGAGTTGTCAGGCATTTCGTCTCAAGCTGCATAGCTTATCGCACAATCCTGGGCTCCATCCACTAGGAGGAGCTATGACACGGCTTGGGCCAAGTGGAGGAGCTGGTGCCGAGGGAGAAGTGTTCATCCCGTTTCTGCGCCTGTAGTGATGATTATGAACTTTTTAGCTCATTTGTTGCAAGACAGGAAAGCGTTCCGCACCATAGGAGTATACAGATCCGCCATATCAGCAGGGCACCTCCCTATCGAAGGAGTGCCTGCGGGCGAGCACCCAGCAGTGGTCCGGCTTATTCGAGGAGCCAAGTTTAGAGTGCCTCCAGAGCCACGTTATAAGACCATCTGGGATGTTCTATAGGTGCTTAAGCTGTTGGAAAGTTAGCCCAGCAACAAATATTTATCTCTGAAACAGTTATCAGGAAAGTTAGCAATGTTGTTGTGCTTAGTGTCTTGTAAACGAGTGTCAGAGTAAGAGCGCTGGAAATAAACAGGTCATTTGGACCAGAGGGTGTGACGTTCTTTATAGTGGGAAGAACTAAGATGGGAACTTCGTCAGTGCACTACCCATATTTCCAAAGCAGAGCTAAATGGTGCATAGCAAGCTGCGTGAAGGAATACGAGAGTAGGACAGCAGAATTCAGAGCAGCTACTACTAAGCAATTGCTAATGGCACGCAGAAAACCCTTCAAGGGTGTATCCAAAGCTACGATAGCCCGATGGGTTAAATAAATCATGCTTGCAGCAGGGATAGATGTGGAGAAATATGGGGCGCATTCAGTGCGCGGAGCTATGGCGTCTAAAGCCTTTACGACAGGAGTATCACTTAGAGATATTATGCTAACAGCAGACTGGTCGAATGATCAAACTTTTAAAGAATTTTATTTTAAGCCGACCGAGAAGTTAGCGGTCACACTGTTGGGAAGCTTTGAACAAGCATAATGCTTGCCTCCAGTCTTGTCATAGAATGAGGATTACCCCTGCTAACTGCGCAGGGAGTATTAATTCTATTAAAGACTAGGAGGCGAGCATTAAATTCCCACCCAAGTTATGTATTGTATTAGAGATTATGAGATTGCATAAAGTAACAATATGATAATAATGTCAATACATGGACGCCACCCTGATTTTTCTGCTTTCATTTATGTCTAGGAGAGGAGCAGCAGAACAACTGATGTAGGAGTCTATCAGCAGTAGTCCCTGGAATCGAGGAAGTTCAATGTTTAGTTGGAGTGTTTCGAGTTGTTGCCAGTTGCAAGGCTTAGTGTGATGTTCGCAATGGAACTTTTAGAGCGAGTAACAAAGAGGAGGAGCCCAGGAACAGGAAGTGGTTATTACTGGGCGTGTGATGGACTACAGAGACTATGGGGATTGTAGTTCAAAAGGAGGAAAAGTCTGTTCAGAATGTTTTCAGTGTTTTGTTATGGTTTTTTGGAGTTTTGTTGAAACTGCTGAAGAGTAGTGAATTAAAGAAGTTGAAGCATAATGCTCGCCTCCTAGTCTTTAATAGAATTAATACTCCCTGCGCAGATAGCAGGGGTAATCCTCATTACCTCTGCCAACTTGCTTCCAGAATGCTGTCGGGACAGAGACCATCAGCCAGCCCGTCTCACCCTTCTATAGTGCAGCAGTGTCTGCTTTCTGCTGTGGGCCCGTCTCTTGGGCCAGAGACCGCGGCCTGGGGACGGCTGCATGGGCCAGGGAGCGCAGCCTGGGGACGGCTGCATGGGCCAGGGAGCGCAGCCTGGGGACGGCTGCATGGGCCAGGGAGCGCAGCCTGGGGACGGCTGCATGGGCCAGGGAGCGCAGCCTGGGGATGGCTGCATGGGCCAGGGAGCGCAGCCTGGGGACGGCTGCGTGGGCCAGGGAGCGCAGCCTGGGGACAGCTGCGTGGGCCAGGGAGCGCAGCCTGGGGACAGCTGCGTGGGCCAGGGAGCACAGCTGGGACAGCTGCATGGCCCAGGGAGCGCAGCCGGGACGGCTACATGGGCCAGGGAGCGCAGCCGGGACGGCTACATGGGCCAGGGAGCGCAGCCAAGGCCACACAAGTAGAGACGCTCTATTCAGTTGCCCAATATAATATTTTGCAATGACAAAGGTTTTTTGGGAAGGATAAGTACGTGTCTAAGTAGGAGTGGGCGTTGTTTAAACCTAGCCTTTAACTTCAAAAGTCACTTAAAAAAAAAAATACACACGTTTCCTAATATGGGCATAGCATTTGCATATATTGGGGTTTGTGCAATTGGTTTAAAATGCTACCGATCCCCACATTTTAGAAGAAAATGTTAAAATTGTTTTTTTTTAAAGCGAGCAAAAGCAGCCTACAGTTTCCATCCAAATACATCATCCAGGAGCAAAGGAACTGGGTGGCTGGGGTACCAACCAAAGAGTTAAAGTATTGACCACTTCTGTGGACCGCCACACGTTCAGTGATCCATCGCCATAGTGTCCCCGCCAGCACACTGCTCAGCTCACACAATCAGTGTCAGTGCGTCCCGGGAGGATATCTCAGTGGCAATGTGCTCACCTTGGAAACAATGGCGACACGAAGCAACACAGGTTCGATCCCCAGGTCCGCGCTTCGAAACCTCTGGGTATTAAGCGCATTATAAATACGCAACTAAGACACATTACTGTAACAGTGCCTCGATGCCCCCGGGCTGTGTGAGTGCTTTAAAAATGCAAATAAATAAATATTGCAGTGAGAAGAAATCAGTTCAACGAGTTGGGGGGAATCCTACTCGTCCCAGTGAATGTAAAGAGTTGAAGTCAAGAGTGAATCATTACTGGCACAATCATACTCGTCCCAGTGACAGTGGAGAGTAGAAAGCAAGTGGTCATCTTTGTTGTAGGAAAGATACACTTTGTGATACTAAGAGAGAGTGTCAAGAAACTGAGAAGTTTATCAGGAGTGTTGCTGAATGGCCCAGCCAGAAGAGAAAGTGCACGTTATGCCAAGAAGGTATAAAGAATACACTGAAGGAAGAAAGAGGAAAGGAATTTCAGGGAGGAAAAGCCAAATATTAAAGTCAGGTTTGAAAACCAGGAAAACCCCATTTTGGAACTTTATGAACTGATTTAAGTAGTGACCAGGAACTACAGGAGAAGGGAGCCATTCTCCTGGACCTTCGTTGTTTTGAATAGGGGTGGGGGCAGAGCAGCTTACATTTGGACCCAGGACGGTTATTTAAAAAACCCCAACGACGACTGACGAGCACCAGGGTTAGCTTTTGCTAGATAGGGAAAACACCTAGTTTAGGGAGCGCACAGAAGTTACTTTATTTACCCCTTTAAGTTAAAAAAAAGTCAATAAACCAGTTGTACCTCGTCTGTCGTACTGACCAGCCACAGTATCCAACACTAACTAGTCGCCGGGAGTTACCCCAGGGAAAAGGTGCACACTTATTTTGTCCATTATTTGTGCCCGTTTAGGCTTTAAATGTTGCATTGATGCGTCCTAATATTAATTTATAGTTTGTCCTAAATGCACAAAGCTAAATTCACATAGGTGTGTTTGCTCTGCATCAATTTGCCTGGGAAGCCAAAAGTAGCTCCTGGTAGCTGTTGGTGTTGAGCTAAACAGGCTCTTTTAGGCCATAAGCAGGAGCTAAAAGCTCTCAGCTCCCCTCAATTTGAACCCTGCCTTTATCTGCTGGGTGCAGAAGTATGTGTGGATGAATGGGAGAATACGCCGTTATCTACTGGGTGCAGATGTAGGTCTGGATGAATGGGAGTATATGCAGTTATCTACTGGGTGCAGATGTAGGTGTGGATGAATGGGAGAATACGCCGTTATCTACTGGGTGCAGATGTAGGTGTGGATGAATGGGAGTATATGCCGTTATCTACTGGGTGCAGATGTAGGTGTGGATGAATGGGAGTATATGCTGTTATCTACTGGGTGCAGATGTAGGTGTGGAATAATGGGAGTATATGCCGGTATCTACTGGGTGCAGATGTAGGTGTGGATGAATGGGAGTATATGCTGTTATCTACTGCAGATGTAGGTGTGAATGAATGGGAGTATATGCCGTTATCTACTGCAGATGTAGGTGTGAATGAATGGGAGTATATGCTGGTATCTACTGGGTGCAGATGTAGGTGTGGATGAATGGGAGTATATGCCGGTATCTACTGGGTGCAGATGTAGGTGTGGATGAATGGGAGTATATGCCGTTATCTACTGCAGATGTAGGTGTGAATGAATGGGAGTATATGCTGGTATCTACTGGGTGCAGATGTAGGTGTGGATGAATGGGAGTATATGCCGGTATCTACTGGGTGCAGATGTAGGTGTGGATGAATGGGAGTATATGCGGGTATCTACTGGGTGCAGATGTAGGTGTGGATGAATGGGAGTATATGCTGGTATCTACTGGGTGCAGATGTAGGTGTGGATGAATGGGAGAATACGCCGTTATCTACTGGGTGCAGATGTAGGTGTGGATGAATGGGAGTATATGCTGGTATCTACTGGGTGCAGATGTAGGTGTGGATGAATGGGAGTATATGCCGTTATCTACTGGGTGCAGAAGTATGTGTGGATGAAAGTGAGAATACACCGTTATCTACTGGGTGCAGATGTAGGTGTGGATGAATGGGAGTATATGCCGTTATCTACTGGGTGCAGAAGTATGTGTGGATGAAAGTGAGAATACACCGTTATCTACTGGGTGCAGATGTAGGTGTGGATGAATGGGAGTATATGCTGTTATCTACTGGGTGCAGATGTAGGTGTGGATGAATGGGAGTATATGCTGGTATCTACTGGGTGCAGATGTAGGTGTGGATGAATGGGAGTATATGCTGTTATCTACTGGGTGCAGATGTAGGTGTGGATGAATGGGAGTATATGCCGTTATCTACTGGGTGCAGATGTAGGTGTGGATGAATGGGAGTATATGCCGTTATCTACTGGGTGCAGATGTAGGTGTGGATGAATGGGAGTATATGCTGGTATCTACTGGGTGCAGATGTAGGTGTGGATGAATGGGAGAATACGCCGTTATCTACTGGGTGCAGATGTAGGTGTGGATGAATGGGAGTATATGCCGGTATCTACTGGGTGCAGATGTAGGTGTGGATGAATGGGAGTATATGCTGGTATCTACTGGGTGCAGATGTAGGTGTGGATGAATGGGAGAATACGCCGTTATCTACTGGGTGCAGATGTAGGTGTGGATGAATGGGAGTATATGCTGGTATCTACTGGGTGCAGATGTAGGTGTGGATGAATGGGAGAATACGCCGTTATCTACTGGGTGCAGATGTAGGTGTGGATGAATGGGAGAATACGCCGTTATCTACTGGGTGCAGATGTAGGTGTGGATGAATGGGAGTATATGCTGGTATCTACTGGGTGCAGATGTAGGTGTGGATGAATGGGAGTATATGCTGGTATCTACTGGGTGCAGATGTAGGTGTGGATGAATGGGAGAATACGCCGTTATCTACTGGGTGCAGATGTAGGTGTGGATGAATGGGAGTATATGCGGGTATCTACTGGGTGCAGATGTAGGTGTGGATGAATGGGAGAATACGCCGTTATCTACTGGGTGCAGATGTAGGTGTGGATGAATGGGAGTATATGCCGGTATCTACTGGGTGCAGATGTAGGTGTGGATGAATGGGAGTATATGCCGTTATCTACTGGGTGCAGATGTAGGTGTGGATGAATGGGAGTATATGCTGGTATCTACTGGGTGCAGATGTAGGTGTGGATGAATGGGAGAATACGCCGTTATCTACTGGGTGCAGATGTAGGTGTGGATGAATGGGAGTATATGCTGGTATCTACTGGGTGCAGATGTAGGTGTGGATGAATGGGAGAATACGCCGTTATCTACTGGGTGCAGATGTAGGTGTGGATGAATGGGAGAATACGCCATTATCTACTGGGTGCAGATGTAGGTGTGGATGAATGGGAGTATATGCTGGTATCTACTGGGTGCAGATGTAGGTGTGGATGAATGGGAGTATATGCCGGTATCTACTGGGTGCAGATGTAGGTGTGGATGAATGGGAGTATATGCCGGTATCTACTGGGTGCAGATGTAGGTGTGGATGAATGGGAGTATATGCTGGTATCTACTGGGTGCAGATGTAGGTGTGGATGAATGGGAGTATATGCCGGTATCTACTGGGTGCAGATGTAGGTGTGGATGAATGGGAGTATATGCCGTTATCTACTGCAGATGTAGGTGTGGATGAATGGGAGTATATGCCGTTATCTACTGGGTGCAGATGTAGGTGTGGATGAATGGGAGTATATGCTGGTATCTACTGGGTGCAGATGTAGGTGTGGCTGAATGGGAGTATATGCCGTTATCTACTGCAGATGTAGGTGTGGATGAATGGGAGTATATGCCGGTATCTACTGGGTGCAGATGTAGGTGTGGATGAATGGGAGTATATGCCGGTATCTACTGGGTGCAGATGTAGGTGTGGATGAATGGGAGTATATGCTGGTATCTACTGGGTGCAGATGTAGGTGTGGATGAATGGGAGTATATGCTGGTATCTACTGGGTGCAGATGTAGGTGTGGATGAATGGGAGTATATGCCGTTATCTACTGCAGATGTAGGTGTGGATGAATGGGAGTATATGCCGTTATCTACTGGGTGCAGATGTAGGTGTGGATGAATGGGAGTATATGCCGTTATCTACTGCAGATGTAGGTGTGGATGAATGGGAGTATATGCCGTTATCTACTGGGTGCAGATGTAGGTGTGGATGAATGGGAGTATATGCTGGTATCTACTGGGTGCAGATGTAGGTGTGGATGAATGGGAGTATATGCCGGTATCTACTGGGTGCAGATGTAGGTGTGGATGAATGGGAGTATATGCCGGTATCTACTGGGTGCAGATGTAGGTGTGGATGAATGGGAGTATATGCCGTTATCTACTGGGTGCAGATGTAGGTGTGGATGAATGGGAGTATATGCCGTTATCTACTGGGTGCAGATGTATGTGTGGATGAATGGGAGTATATGCCGTTATCTACTGCGTGCAGATGTAGGTGTGGAATAATGGGAGTATATGCTGGTATCTACTGGGTGCAGATGTAGGTGTGGATGAATGGGAGTATATGCCGGTATCTACTGGGTGCAGATGTAGGTGTGGATGAATGGGAGTATATGCCGTTATCTACTGCAGATGTAGGTGTGGATGAATGGGAGTATATGCCGGTATCTACTGGGTGCAGATGTAGGTGTGGAATAATGGGAGTATATGCTGGTATCTACTGGGTGCAGATGTAGGTGTGGATGAATGGGAGTATATGCCGTTATCTACTGGGTGCAGATGTAGGTGTGGATGAATGGGAGTATATGCCGTTATCTACTGCAGATGTAGGTGTGGATGAATGGGAGTATATGCCGTTATCTACTGGGTGCAGATGTAGGTGTGGATGAATGGGAGTATATGCTGGTATCTACTGGGTGCAGATGTAGGTGTGGATGAATGGGAGTATATGCCGGTATCTACTGGGTGCAGATGTAGGTGTGGATGAATGGGAGTATATGCCGGTATCTACTGGGTGCAGATGTAGGTGTGGATGAATGGGAGTATATGCCGTTATCTACTGGGTGCAGATGTAGGTGTGGATGAATGGGAGTATATGCCGTTATCTACTGGGTGCAGATGAAGGTGTGGAATAATGGGATTATATGCCGGTATCTACTGGGTGCAGTTGTATGTGTGGATGAATGGGAGTATATGCCGTTATCTACTGGGTGCAGATGTAGGTGTGGATGAATGGGAGTATATGCTGGTATCTACTGGGTGCAGATGTAGGTGTGGATGAATGGGAGTATATGCTGTTATCTACTGGGTGCAGATGTAGGTGTGGATGAATGGGAGTATATGCCGGTATCTACTGGGTGCAGATGTAGGTGTGGATGAATGGGAGTATATGCCGTTATCTACTGCAGATGTAGGTGTGGATGAATGGGAGTATATGCCGTTATCTACTGCAGATGTAGGTGTGGATGAATGGGAGTATATGCCGGTATCTACTGGGTGCAGATGTAGGTGTGGATGAATGGGAGTATATGCCGTTATCTACTGGGTGCAGATGTAGGTGTGGATGAATGGGAGTATATGCTGGTATCTACTGGGTGCAGATGTAGGTGTGGATGAATGGGAGTATATGCCGGTATCTACTGGGTGCAGATGTAGGTGTGGATGAATGGGAGTATATGCCGGTATCTACTGGGTGCAGATGTAGGTGTGGATGAATGGGAGTATATGCCGTTATCTACTGGGTGCAGATGTAGGTGTGGATGAATGGGAGTATATGCCGTTATCTACTGGGTGCAGATGAAGGTGTGGAATAATGGGATTATATGCCGGTATCTACTGGGTGCAGTTGTATGTGTGGATGAATGGGAGTATATGCCGTTATCTACTGCGTGCAGATGTAGGTGTGGAATAATGGGAGTATATGCTGGTATCTACTGGGTGCAGATGTAGGTGTGGATGAATGGGAGTATATGCCGGTATCTACTGGGTGCAGATGTAGGTGTGGATGAATGGGAGTATATGCCGGTATCTACTGGGTGCAGATGTAGGTGTGGATGAATGGGAGTATATGCCGTTATCTACTGCAGATGTAGGTGTGGATGAATGGGAGTATATGCCGTTATCTACTGGGTGCAGATGTAGGTGTGGATGAATGGGAGTATATGCCGGTATCTACTGGGTGCAGATGTAGGTGTGGATGAATGGGAGTATATGCCGTTATCTACTGGGTGCAGATGTAGGTGTGGATGAATGGGAGTATATGCCGGTATCTACTGGGTGCAGATGTAGGTGTGGATGAATGGGAGTATATGCTGTTATCTACTGGGTGCAGATGTAGGTGTGGATGAATGGGAGTATATGCCGGTATCTACTGGGTGCAGATGTAGGTGTGGATGAATGGGAGTATATGCCGTTATCTACTGGGTGCAGATGTAGGTGTGGATGAATGGGAGTATATGCCGTTATCTACTGGGTGCAGATGTAGGTGTGGATGAATGGGAGTATATGCTGTTATCTACTGGGTGCAGATGTAGGTGTGGAATAATGGGAGTATATGCCGGTATCTACTGGGTGCAGATGTAGGTGTGGATGAATGGGAGTATATGCCGTTATCTACTGGGTGCAGATGTATGTGTGGATGAATGGGAGTATATGCTGTTATCTACTGGGTGCAGATGTAGGTGTGGATGAATGGGAGTATATGCTGTTATCTACTGGGTGCAGATGTAGGTGTGGATGAATGGGAGTATATGCTGGTATCTACTGGGTGCAGATGTAGGTGTGGATGAATGGGAGTATATGCCGGTATCTACTGGGTGCAGTTGTATGTGTGGATGAATGGGAGTATATGCCGGTATCTACTGGGTGCAGATGTATGTGTGGATGAATGGGAGTATATGCTGTTATCTACTGGGTGCAGATGTAGGTGTGGATGAATGGGAGTATATGCTGTTATCTACTGGGTGCAGATGTAGGTGTGGATGAATGGGAGTATATGCCGGTATCTACTGGGTGCAGATGAAGGTGTGGATGAATGGGAGTATATGCCGGTATCTACTGGGTGCAGATGTAGGTGTGGATGAATGGGAGTATATGCTGTTATCTACTGGGTGCAGATGTAGGTGTGGATGAATGGGAGTATATGCCGGTATCTACTGGGTGCAGATGTAGGTGTGGATGAATGGGAGTATATGCTGGTATCTACTGGGTGCAGATGTAGGTGTGGATGAATGGGAGTATATGCCGGTATCTACTGGGTGCAGATGTAGGTGTGGATGAATGGGAGTATATGCTGGTATCTACTGGGTGCAGATGTAGGTGTGGATGAATGGGAGTATATGCCGGTATCTACTGGGTGCAGATGTAGGTGTGGATGAATGGGAGTATATGCCGTTATCTACTGCAGATGTAGGTGTGGATGAATGGGAGTATATGCCGTTATCTACTGGGTGCAGATGTAGGTGTGGATGAATGGGAGTATATGCTGGTATCTACTGGGTGCAGATGTAGGTATGGATGAATGGGAGTATATGCCGGTATCTACTGGGTGCAGATGTAGGTGTGGATGAATGGAAGTATATGCCGTTATCTACTGCAGATGTAGGTGTGGATGAATGGGAGTATATGCCGGTATCTACTGGGTGCAGATGTAGGTGTGGATGAATGGGAGTATATGCCGGTATCTACTGGGTGCAGATGTAGGTGTGGATGAATGGGAGTATATGCCGGTATCTACTGGGTGCAGATGTAGGTGTGGATGAATGGGAGTATATGCCGGTATCTACTGGGTGCAGATGTAGGTGTGGATGAATGGGAGTATATGCCGTTATCTACTGGGTGCAGATGTAGGTGTGGATGAATGGGAGTATATGCCGGTATCTACTGGGTGCAGATGTAGGTGTGGATGAATGGGAGTATATGCCGGTATCTACTGGGTGCAGATGTAGGTGTGGATGAATGGGAGTATATGCCGGTATCTACTGGGTGCAGATGTAGGTGTGGATGAATGGGAGTATATGCCGTTATCTACTGGGTGCAGATGTAGGTGTGGATGAATGGGAGTATATGCCGTTATCTACTGGGTGCAGATGAAGGTGTGGAATAATGGGATTATATGCCGGTATCTACTGGGTGCAGTTGTATGTGTGGATGAATGGGAGTATATGCCGGTATCTACTGCGTGCAGATGTAGGTGTGGATGAATGGGAGTATATGCCGGTATCTACTGGGTGCAGATGTAGGTGTGGATGAATGGGAGTATATGCCGTTATCTACTGGGTGCAGATGTAGGTGTGGATGAATGGGAGTATATGCCGTTATCTACTGGGTGCAGATGAAGGTGTGGAATAATGGGATTATATGCCGGTATCTACTGGGTGCAGTTGTATGTGTGGATGAATGGGAGTATATGCCGGTATCTACTGGGTGCAGATGTAGGTGTGGATGAATGGGAGTATATGCCGTTATCTACTGCAGATGTAGGTGTGGATGAATGGGAGTATATGCCGTTATCTACTGGGTGCAGATGTAGGTGTGGATGAATGGGAGTATATGCTGGTATCTACTGGGTGCAGATGTAGGTGTGAATGAATGGGAGTATATGCCGTTATCTACTGGGTGCAGATGTAGGTGTGGATGAATGGGAGTATATGCCGTTATCTACTGCAGATGTAGGTGTGGATGAATGGGAGTATATGCCGGTATCTACTGGGTGCAGATGTAGGTGTGGAATAATGGGAGTATATGCTGGTATCTACTGGGTGCAGATGTAGGTGTGGATGAATGGGAGTATATGCCGTTATCTACTGGGTGCAGATGTAGGTGTGGATGAATGGGAGTATATGCTGTTATCTACTGCAGATGTAGGTGTGGATGAATGGGAGTATATGCCGTTATCTACTGCAGATGTAGGTGTGGATGAATGGGAGTATATGCTGGTATCTACTGGGTGCAGATGTAGGTGTGGATGAATGGGAGTATATGCCGTTATCTACTGCAGATGTAGGTGTGGATGAATGGGAGTATATGCCGTTATCTACTGCAGATGTAGGTGTGGATGAATGGGAGTATATGCCGTTATCTACTGGGTGCAGATGTAGGTGTGGATGAATGGGAGTATATGCTGGTATCTACTGGGTGCAGATGTAGGTGTGGATGAATGGGAGTATATGCCGGTATCTACTGGGTGCAGATGTAGGTGTGGATGAATGGGAGTATATGCCGGTATCTACTGGGTGCAGATGTAGGTGTGGATGAATGGGAGTATATGCCGTTATCTACTGGGTGCAGATGTAGGTGTGGATGAATTGGAGTATATGCCGTTATCTACTGGGTGCAGATGAAGGTGTGGAATAATGGGATTATATGCCGGTATCTACTGGGTGCAGTTGTATGTGTGGATGAATGGGAGTATATGCCGTTATCTACTGGGTGCAGATGTAGGTGTGGATGAATGGGAGTATATGCTGGTATCTACTGGGTGCAGATGTAGGTGTGGATGAATGGGAGTATATGCCGGTATCTACTGGGTGCAGATGTAGGTGTGGATGAATGGGAGTATATGCCGGTATCTACTGGGTGCAGATGTAGGTGTGGATGAATGGGAGTATATGCCGTTATCTACTGGGTGCAGTTGTATGTGTGGATGAATGGGAGTATATGCCGTTATCTACTGGGTGCAGATGTAGGTGTGGATGAATGGGAGTATATGCCGGTATCTACTGGGTGCAGATGTAGGTGTGGATGAATGGGAGTATATGCCGGTATCTACTGGGTGCAGATGTAGGTGTGGATGAATGGGAGTATATGCCGGTATCTACTGGGTGCAGATGTAGGTGTGGATGAATGGGAGTATATGCTGTTATCTACTGGGTGCAGATGTAGGTGTGGATGAATGGGAGTATATGCTGGTATCTACTGGGTGCAGATGTAGGTGTGGATGAATGGGAGTATATGCCGGTATCTACTGGGTGCAGATGTAGGTGTGGATGAATGGAAGTATATGCCGTTATCTACTGCAGATGTAGGTGTGGATGAATGGGAGTATATGCCGGTATCTACTGGGTGCAGATGTAGGTGTGGATGAATGGGAGTATATGCCGGTATCTACTGGGTGCAGATGTAGGTGTGGATGAATGGGAGTATATGCCGGTATCTACTGGGTGCAGATGTAGGTGTGGATGAATGGGAGTATATGCCGGTATCTACTGGGTGCAGATGTAGGTGTGGATGAATGGGAGTATATGCCGTTATCTACTGGGTGCAGATGTAGGTGTGGATGAATGGGAGTATATGCCGGTATCTACTGGGTGCAGATGTAGGTGTGGATGAATGGGAGTATATGCCGGTATCTACTGGGTGCAGATGTAGGTGTGGATGAATGGGAGTATATGCCGGTATCTACTGGGTGCAGATGTAGGTGTGGATGAATGGGAGTATATGCCGTTATCTACTGGGTGCAGATGTAGGTGTGGATGAATGGGAGTATATGCCGTTATCTACTGGGTGCAGATGAAGGTGTGGAATAATGGGATTATATGCCGGTATCTACTGGGTGCAGTTGTATGTGTGGATGAATGGGAGTATATGCCGGTATCTACTGCGTGCAGATGTAGGTGTGGATGAATGGGAGTATATGCCGGTATCTACTGGGTGCAGATGTAGGTGTGGATGAATGGGAGTATATGCCGTTATCTACTGGGTGCAGATGTAGGTGTGGATGAATGGGAGTATATGCCGTTATCTACTGGGTGCAGATGAAGGTGTGGAATAATGGGATTATATGCCGGTATCTACTGGGTGCAGTTGTATGTGTGGATGAATGGGAGTATATGCCGGTATCTACTGGGTGCAGATGTAGGTGTGGATGAATGGGAGTATATGCCGTTATCTACTGCAGATGTAGGTGTGGATGAATGGGAGTATATGCCGTTATCTACTGGGTGCAGATGTAGGTGTGGATGAATGGGAGTATATGCTGGTATCTACTGGGTGCAGATGTAGGTGTGAATGAATGGGAGTATATGCCGTTATCTACTGGGTGCAGATGTAGGTGTGGATGAATGGGAGTATATGCCGGTATCTACTGGGTGCAGATGTAGGTGTTGAATAATGGGAGTATATGCTGGTATCTACTGGGTGCAGATGTAGGTGTGGATGAATGGGAGTATATGCCGTTATCTACTGGGTGCAGATGTAGGTGTGGATGAATGGGAGTATATGCTGTTATCTACTGCAGATGTAGGTGTGGATGAATGGGAGTATATGCCGTTATCTACTGCAGATGTAGGTGTGGATGAATGGGAGTATATGCTGGTATCTACTGGGTGCAGATGTAGGTGTGGATGAATGGGAGTATATGCCGTTATCTACTGCAGATGTAGGTGTGGATGAATGGGAGTATATGCCGTTATCTACTGCAGATGTAGGTGTGGATGAATGGGAGTATATGCCGTTATCTACTGCAGATGTAGGTGTGGATGAATGGGAGTATATGCCGTTATCTACTGGGTGCAGATGTAGGTGTGGATGAATGGGAGTATATGCTGGTATCTACTGGGTGTAGATGTAGGTGTGGATGAATGGGAGTATATGCCGGTATCTACTGGGTGCAGATGTAGGTGTGGATGAATGGGAGTATATGCCGGTATCTACTGGGTGCAGATGTAGGTGTGGATGAATGGGAGTATATGCCGTTATCTACTGGGTGCAGATGTAGGTGTGGATGAATGGGAGTATATGCAGTTATCTACTGGGTGCAGATGAAGGTGTGGAATAATGGGATTATATGCCGGTATCTACTGGGTGCAGTTGTATGTGTGGATGAATGGGAGTATATGCCGTTATCTACTGGGTGCAGATGTAGGTGTGGATGAATGGGAGTATATGCTGGTATCTACTGGGTGCAGATGTAGGTGTGGATGAATGGGAGTATATGCCGGTATCTACTGGGTGCAGATGTAGGTGTGGATGAATGGGAGTATATGCCGGTATCTACTGGGTGCAGATGTAGGTGTGGATGAATGGGAGTATATGCCGTTATCTACTGGGTGCAGTTGTATGTGTGGATGAATGGGAGTATATGCCGTTATCTACTGGGTGCAGATGTAGGTGTGGATGAATGGGAGTATATGCCGGTATCTACTGGGTGCAGATGTAGGTGTGGATGAATGGGAGTATATGCCGGTATCTACTGGGTGCAGATGTAGGTGTGGATGAATGGGAGTATATGCCGGTATCTACTGGGTGCAGATGTAGGTGTGGATGAATGGGAGTATATGCTGTTATCTACTGGGTGCAGATGTAGGTGTGGATGAATGGGAGTATATGCCGGTATCTACTGGGTGCAGATGGAGGTGTGGATGAATGGGAGTATATGCCGGTATCTACTGGGTGCAGATGTAGGTGTGGATGAATGGGAGTATATGCCGTTATCTACTGGGTGCAGATGTAGGTGTGGATGAATGGGAGTTATGCTGTTATCTACTGGGTGCAGATGTAGGTGTGGAATAATGGGAGTATATGCCGGTATCTACTGGGTGCAGATGTAGGTGTGGATGAATGGGAGTATATGCCGTTATCTACTGGGTGCAGATGAAGGTGTGGAATAATGGGAGTATATGCTGGTATCTACTGGGTGCAGATGTAGGTGTGGATGAATGGGAGTATATGCTGGTATCTACTGGGTGCAGATGTATGTGTGATATGAAGGTTCCCAGATACCTCTGTTATGGGGGAAGTGTGTAGTGTGGCAAGCTTGTTGGAACTCTGTGTGGGAGGAATGGTGGAATGAGGGATGTGACAGTAATGTTGACGCTTCCTTGAACTCCAGCTGATGTGAGGTGTGGTGCACTGTTTTAGGACTGAATTGATCCCGGTGCGGCAGGCCAGGTTGTAAGGTTTTTCAGCATGCTAGATGGGCAGGTCTGGGGTGCGGAAAGGTGAGAGTTCCTAGAATTGGCCAACCTACGTGAATGTTGGGTTAAGGGTTTTTGAGATGTTACCAGTCAAGCAGAGGTGATCAGATTATGGGCAGAATATTAGTTGGATAGTGACTGAACATATAGTGCTCGCATCTCGAGCACCATGTCTTCATGTTGTGTCGGATGCATGTGTCGCCACGAGGAGTATAGGCTCGGTCGCCTATTGAAACTGGGTGGCTGCATGGGCACCCCTTTCCCTTTGGCAGTTCATGTGTTTGCGTCTATGAATGCTGTGAGTCACATGTATGGAGGAGGTCTCTGCATGGTCTGTGGCATCGGGCCGGTGTCCTTCCCCTGTGCGAGTGTCGTGGTGTCCGGTGTTTCATGTGAGCCAGATCAGAAGCCGTGTGCTGAGTGCATGGTGGTTTGCATGTGTGAGTTTGTGTAAGCGGAGAAGAGATATGTCCCGAGTGCTTGTTCTGTTGGCCACAGCAAGTCAAATTTGAAGGTTGGTGAATGGTGTGTTCATCAGCAGCTCAGAGAATGTTGGAGGTGGGGGGTGTTTCAGTTAATGTTCTATGTGAAATCTTTTGGGGGTTGAGCTGGTCTGACTCCGGTGGCCGGTGAAGTCTCTCATTGGGTCTAAGTAACTGGAAATGCTTAAGAGACTTGGATAACTGATAGGTGAAGGATAAACCCTTTCATTTAAACTACAACCGACTGCTGTCCCCATCTGGGGCTCGTCTACTGAAACCCAATACTTTGGAATGTTCCAATCAAGCGTTGAATAATCAAGTGCAAGTGTAAGGCCGGTAATGCCAGGAAATAGTTCCTAGTTGGGAGCAATTGGAAAGAGTACAGAGGAAGCCAGGGAGGAGGGAGTAATACAGGGAGGAGCGCGTAGCAGAGAGGGGAGCGGATCAGGGCAGGGGGTGTTCAAGGAAAGCCCAAGCGTGATGGTAGTCTTTCCAGAGGTGGTTGTAGAATATCTGGCCATGAACCTCTGGGGATCTACCACAATTTGTATTGTTATTGTATTCATATAGCGCTTAACAGAGACTCAAGACGATATAATTAATATGTAAATGTCAGGTGAATGGATCAAGCCAACAAAAGATGATCTTGAATATGAGGTTTAAAGTGAGAAAGAGGAACAGTCGCAGAAAAAGAGGGAGAGCATTCCAGTGTTTAGGAGCAAGTAGAGAAAAGGAAGGAAAGCAGGAAGCAGAAGGGGGAAAGGAATTAAGAAAGAAAAGAGGGCGAGCATTCCAGTGTTTAGGAGCAAGTAGAGAAAAGGAAGGAAAGCAGGAAGCAGAAGGGGGAAAGGAATTAAGAAAGAAAAGAGGGCGAGCATTCCAGTGTTTAGGAGCAAGTAGAGAAAAGGAAGGAAAGCAGGAAGCAGAAGGGGGAAAAGGAATTAAGAAAGAAAAGAGGGCGAGCATTCCAGTGTTTAGGAGCAAGTAGAGAAAAGGAAGGAAAGCAGGAAGCAGAAGGGGGAAAAGGAATTAAGAAAGAAAAGAGTGAGAGCAGAGAGTACGAGACGGAGAATAGAATGAAATTAGAGAAGAAAGCTAGAGAGGCTAAGACATGGAGACACTTAAAGCAATACAGAGACATTTGAAGAGAAGCTTCCAAAGATAGCCACTGAATTACTCATGTTCTTTTGGAAGAATTATTCTTTATTTATTGATGTATTCTGAAGATAACTATCGAAGAGATAGTCACGTAGTGAAAGCATAGACAGAAATCAAATTGAGGAGTGATAGATTGAACAAAGAGGGGCAGGTTGATAGGCAGGGATTCCAATAAGTCTAGAACAGTAGAACAGACATGCAAAAACTAAAGAGGAGTTAAGAGGCTTGGAGGCATGAACCATTTGAAACCGATCGGCCTTACGAAAATAAAAAATCTGAAAGCGGCAGGATCAAGATATGGACGAAAAAGTGGTGTTGAAGATAACACCCATGTTATGGGAAGAAGTAGGGATATGATGAGAAGCAGAAGGAAATGAAATCAGGGGAAGAGGAGGAATAGTAGAAGCAGGTAAGTAGAGAACCTCAGTCTTAGGCAGATTGCGGTGTAAGTAGTGGGAGAACATTCAAGGTTGGATAGAGAGAAGACAGGCCGAAAAGGAAGCATGGAGTCAGAAAAGGAAGTGAAGGACAGAAGAACCTGGGAGTCATCGGGGGAAATAATGGGAGCAAGAGAGGTAGTGTAGAGAGAGAACAGTATGGGCTGAAGCGTAAGCTTTTTGAGGATTGGAAGAATCGCGGCATGCTTAAAAGAAGAAAATGTAGAGATATGAAGAGTTAAACAGAGCGCCAAGATAGCAGAGGAGAGTAGGATAAACTGTAGGGATTAAGGAAGAAGGGAGAGTGGCCAGGAGCAGCAGTGTGATGGGCCTTAGAGATAAAGAAATATCAAGTTGGAGAGGGCATGAAAGGAAGACATGAAGGACGGAGGCGAGAAACACTAGAAAAGATGAGGTGGGCTAAGAAGAGGAGGAAATAGTGGAGCAGAGAAGAGAGAAAGAGGAGCGAGAAACAGGCTGAGGAGAGGACGGAAAGAATATGTTACGTATAAAGCTTCGACACGCAAGAATGCATTAATGACTATTAAGTTAAGCAATAACAGACCCCCAGCATAACTCCTTCCCACAATGATCACCTCTAACGGCTGTGCTTGGAACACAAACCAACAATACAAGATACATTACAACACATCTCCCTTCGCTTCATCAACAAAACCTCTCTTCACCAACGCAATCCTGTTCTTATTCCACACCTGGCCGCCACTCTCCCTTCAAAACGGCCACCACCCATACGGGATCAGAGTATAACAGATATCCCTTCCTTTTAACAACACCTTTCTTAATCATCACCCAAGCACCACACTGCACTCCTCTCTTTCTTTCCACACCTTACATGCTCTCTCCTTACCCACATCTCCTTTTTTTCCCTTTACCTCCTCCTCTACTCATCAACCACACAATCCGACTCTCTCTCCCTTCCAAGCCATGAAGGACTCACTTGAGCATTTGCCTTATGCCCCCTCATCAATTCAAACAGACTTACACCAGTGGCTGCATGAGGCGACATACGCAAAGCATATAACCTCTCCTGAATAGCCACCCTCTTGTCCTTCCCCCACACACCCGCCATGTGGATGGCATCCATTACGCACCTATTCATCCTCTCCACCATCCCATTTCCTTCAGTATGGTACAATGCTGACCATCTGTGTTTTACTCCACACCCCTTCATATATATTCGAATAACGGTCTGTAAACTGCATACCATTATCCCTTAAAATGCTTCCAGGAACCCTCTTGCAAAAATGTTCTTGAACAAAATCAACTATACTCTCATCACTAATCTCACAAACTCCATCTATCGTGAAAACAAATCAACAAGGACAACCACAAACTTACCTTGTCCTACTCACAAATCTACGGGACCAAAAATATCAATCACCAACTCATCCCACACTTTACTGGGAATGCCAGCTTCCATTATAGGTTGTTCTTTGGCTTCCTGACCATTGCCAACCTTCATACATTCAATGCAACCAGCCAACCTCCTTTCCACATCCCTATCAAACCCAGACCATCAATATGGACTCCCCAAAATTGCCTTTGTTCAAGTCACTCCCACATGCCCACCATGGGCTAAATCAACAATTTTCTCCCTAATCAGCTCAGGACCAATGGCACGTTCCCTCCAAAATAAAAACATCACCAACCACACTCAACTCTTCACGCATCTCCGAATACGGTCTCTCTACCTGTCGCAATGCCGTTTTTATGGGCCACACAGATTCTACATAACCTTTGATACGCGTTAAAATATAATTATTCATAGCTTCTATCCACTCCTCCCTACTTACAATGCCCTCGAAGACCATCTCAGAAATATCAACCTCCTTGACATCCTCTAAACAACTGCCCATTCTAGACAGACAATCAGCCATAATATTCTCTTTGCCCGGTATGCCTTGCATCTCAAATCTATGGCTTTGCATCCTTATAACCCAACTTGCCACACGTCTGGACACTTCATCCAAGCCCTTGCACTCAAATTGTGATCCGTCTTTATGATGAAATCAGCCCCCTACACATTGTTAAACTTCTCAACCACCCAGTGACACCCCAATGCTTCTTTTCCCAAAACAGAATAATTATTTTCAGGACCTCTCAATGCCCTTGAGGCATTTGCAAGAATTTCGTGATTAGAACTTTTCACCTGCAATAACACGGAATCAGTAAAATTATCGCTTGTATCCACAGTAATCACACTCCTCCTACACGTATCAAAACTTCTCGAAGGTTGAGGTAAATCAATCGCCTCTTTTATAGTGGAAAACTCAGTATCACATTTTTCATTCTAATAAAATTCCTCACCTTCATCAATTTCCTCATCTCACACACTTGGTCTGCATATTTATTTATTTATTTATTACACATTTTGATAGAATTCTCTCATGCCCATAGATGAGTGTAGTCCTCCTTTCGACTTTGGTCTTTTCACATTCTATAACACACCATGCTACTCTTTGGCTTTGCACCATTCACAGACACTCATGTCCCAGATACTCGACCATGTCTTTAAAAATGCATTTTTTCTCCCTCAGTGTTAACCCAAAATCTTTAACGCTTGATCCAAAGTCTTATCATGTTCACTCTCACACTCACCAACACGTCATCCTGAAAACAAACACGCCTTTCATCCCTCTAAACAATGTATCTATCACTTTCTGGAACACTGAAGATTCAGAAATAAGACCAAAAGGCATCCTTCGAAACTGGAACACTCACACATTATAAACGCTGTACATTTTCTACATCCTTCCTCCTCCTGAGAAGATCCTTGACCCTCTTCAGTCACATAGAAGACCCTCTTTTTATTAAATTGAACGTTTTTGCAGCAATTGGCAAAATGTCCCCTTCTCTCGCACTTGGCACACACCACTCAGCGACCAGGACACGGCATTGACCCGTTTGAGTTTCTGGCACACCGAAAGCATAACCGATCGGATTTCTTTTCTCCCTTAACCCGGTTATTCTTGTTATCATTGCTACCTTAAACTACGGATTTCTCCTTCACTTTCTTCTTCTGCTTTCCATCTACAATGTTTAATACCTCCACTTTTGACTCTACGTTCTCTTTTGCCGTCAATTTGGCAACACAAGCCATTGAATGTTCCACACACTTTGCAATGTCCAACACTTCATCCAACGAAGGTTCAGCCTTTAACCATAGCCCCTCTCTGGTCTTATTGCCATTACAGCAAATCATTAATTGATCCTGTATCTGCTCATCAAACGACTCTCTGAACTTACATGACAAAGCCACATGACGTAGAGCCACGACCTACTCTTCAACATTCTCACCCTGTTCTTGTACCTGCACCCCAGAATTGTACCGCTCCAGGAGGGTACTTGTCTTGGAATTGAAGTGAAGATCCAACTTAAGAAGAGCAATGTCCAGTTCACTTGCACCATGACCCCCACCCTCATTAACCAGTGGAGGGAGCGTGTCATATGAGCGGACCTTCATAGCCCAGAAAATGCATCAGCGGGAGAGCTCCCGATCATTGGAAAATGAACTTCCACAAGTCTTCCCTTGGGCCCACTTCACTTTTACAGGGCCCGGTGAAGCCAAGAATACTGGTGGACCAGGCGCTGCCATTTCCTTTACCTCCCAAATGGGTATATTGCAAAGTTTGTAAAAGATCTTGCCTTTTCTTTCCTTTCCTTTTTTTATGAACTCACGTTCTACTATTATGCCACTTTTATCTTCTACAAAAACAGCAATAGGTTGTTGTCAGCGCGCTAGGCTTAGTGCAATAATAAGGTAGCTGTGTTCGAAGACGATGAAACCCAGGTTTCGGTGAGTCAGAAAAAGTGAACTGTGATTAATGCAGAGAGATTTCCAAACACTTTAGTACAGCTCCTTGCTGATCTCCTGACCGTCTGCTTCTGTATGCCCTCTGGCCTGGGACCCCAGACTCCTTGCTGATCTCCTGACCGTCTGCTTCTGTATGCCCTCTGGGCTGGGACCCCAGACTCCTTGCTGATCTCCTGACCGTCTGCTTCTGTATGCCCTCTGGCCTGGGACCCCAGACTCCTTGCTGATCTCCTGACCGTCTGCTTCTGTATGCCCTCTGGCCTGGGACCCCAGACTCCTTGCTGATCTCCTGACCGTCTGCTTCTGTATGCCCTCTGGGCTGGGACCCCAGACTCCTTACTGATCTCCTGACCGTCTGCTTCTGTATGCCCTCTGGGCTGGGACCCCAGACTCCTTACTGATCTCCTGACCGTCTGCTTCTGTATGCCCTCTGGCCTGGGACCCCAGACTCCTTACTGATCTCCTGACCGTCTGCTTCTGTATGCCCTCTGGCCTGGGACCCCAGACTCCTTACTGATCTCCTGACCGTCTGCTTCTGTATGCCCTCTGGGCTGGGACCCCAGACTCCTTACTGATCTCCTGACCGTCTGCTTCTGTATGCCCTCTGGGCTGGGACCCCAGACTCCTTACTGATCTCCTGACCGTCTGCTTCTGTATGCCCTCTGGGCTGGGACCCCAGACTCCTTACTGATCTCCTGACCGTCTGCTTCTGTATGCCCTCTGGGCTGGGAACCCAGACTCCTTACTGATCTCCTGACCGTCTGCTTCTGTATGCCCTCTGGCCTGGGACCCCAGACTCCTTACTGATCTCCTGACCGTCTGCTTCTGTATGCCCTCTGGGCTGGGACCCCAGACTCCTTACTGATCTCCTGACCGTCTGCTTCTGTATGCCCTCTGGCCTGGGACCCCAGACTCCTTACTGATCTCCTGACCGTCTGCTTCTGTATGCCCTCTGGGCTGGGACCCCAGACTCCTTACTGATCTCCTGACCGTCTGCTTCTGTATGCCCTCTGGCCTGGGACCCCAGACTCCTTACTGATCTCCTGACCGTCTGCTTCTGTATGCCCTCTGGGCTGGGACCTCAGACTCCTTACTGATCTCCTGACCGTCTGCTTCTGTATGCCCTCTGGGCTGGGACCCCAGACTCCTTACTGATCTCCTGACCGTCTGCTTCTGTATGCCCTCTGGCCTGGGACCCCAGACTCCTTACTGATCTCCTGACCGTCTGCTTCTGTATGCCCTCTGGGCTGGGACCCCAGACTCCTTACTGATCTCCTGACCGTCTGCTTCTGTATGCCCTCTGGCCTGGGACCCCAGACTCCTTGCTGATCTCCTGAATAGAATGCCAAAACTTCATGTATTTCACTAACTTGATGATTTCATAAGATGCAATCTGTCTGATGGGGTAAAAGGGTCTTGGGCTTAGCTTCCGGGGGGGGGGGGTGTCAGTGGTTGGGGAGGAGTCTCTCTGGTGATTGGCAATGTTGGAGTGTATTGACTGGATCTTGTGCACCAAGGAGGGCACACAATCAATACCTGGGCACACAGGTGCTTTCAGCTGGGCCTTCGACACCTTGTTGAATTGGGACCACCAGGGATTACCACGGAGACAGGTGTTCCTCTGCTTAATGCTGGCATGAGCAGCTATAAAGCGGCAGAGGAAGATCAGCCTGGTCCCCGGCTTTACACCCGTCATGACGTGCCCCCCACCCGTGATTACCGTTTACCTGGTTTGTGGCGGTGTTGGCGATCCAGGGTAAGTATGGGAAAGCCGTGTCCGTCCCGTCCTGCTGATGGTGTAGTGTGGGAGTCCACCTCCTGAACCAAGCCTGACGGTGGAAACCAGCAAGGGACAGGAAGCAGTTTGCCAGCACCACATAAGAAGATCCCCCACACTTAACATGATGCCAGGCAGTGCAAGTACTGAATGTGGAGGATCAGAAACAGAAGTATAGTACAGAAGGAAGAGAACAGACAGAAAGAGTTCCTCACAACAAGGAAGAGGAAGGGAAAAACACAGAGGTACTAGCACCAGGCTGGCCAGACAGGAGGAGAAGGCAAGGGGGCAAGGAAACAAGCTACAAGAATAATGAGGCACCATGATACCTCAAGCAAAAAAAGTTGCGACGCACTGAGGCGTGTGCTCGCACTGCTATGCATGCTTGTGGCCAATGGAGGAAAAGACGCCGGTAAACCGGTTGTCCGTGGCAACGCCATCCTGCCCACGCATGCGCGGAATGCAGACGGTGGATCCCAGAGCATGCGCACTGCACCCAACAATGCGGCCCCAAGTGGAGGAGGGCAACCGAGCTGTGGATATCATCCCGGCCGATCCTCGAGACGCCAACAGGCCCACCATGGAAGGGAACCATGGCGGGCCCTATAGATAAGCACCGTGACAACACCATTGTCGCTGCAGAGCTCAGGGTTTCCTTTTTAGGAGGGCGATCATGGCATCTTACCAGACATTACTTTTCTAAGGTGGTTATTTTTCTTCTTGATGACAGGAGCCAGGCCAACAAGAATACTGGAGAGGGCTACATGCAAGCTGGAAAGAACCATTTCTGGAACGCTCGTCAGTGTGGAGCCTGGAGCAAGGGCGAAAAGTGCAGTGGCGACCCAGGAGAAACTACACGCAGATGAGGTGTTGGGGGGGTAACATCCAAGGCTATCACCACCGATGTGGGTAGGTCACAAGGGCCACACCAAGGCAGACATCGGAGTCACAGTAGTTGAGGAAGGGCTGCAAATTGGTTATTTTGGCAATGTGCCCAGATATTAAACGCCACCCAGGAGGAGAGTCTTGTCGGAGGTAAACAGACGAGTCTCCAGAGGTATAAACATGGTGACTGTGAGGCAGGCATTGAGTTTAAGAGACATTTACCCACTAGGTAGCGATGTAGGTGAGGGCAACATCCCCGGCAGCTTTGATCGTGCTGCTCACATGGAGCTTATAGCCAGCAGTCAATATAGCGGCCAGGGTAGTATAGCTCCTTCTGAGCCAGGGATGTAATTTCACCAAAATGCCAGGGGTAGCGGAAGTGACATCACATGTCCTTTCACCTATGATGACATTACAGGAAGTGATGTCATTTGACCCCACCCCGAAGTGACATCATGGGAAGCGATAGAACATGACTCTTCACCCCTTTAATGAGTCTAGCAAATATATAGAATTCCAGAAAGACACATTATTTGTTATTCCTATTCTTTCATATTTAGGGTCACTACTAAAAGTGTTACAGTCCTCAACATGAATTCCAGCCACTCCAAAAACAAAGAGCCACAGCCCAGAAGCTTCAATGAAAAAAGAAAAATTTTTTATTTTTGGGGTAGCAAGGGAAACCCCAGGGGTCGCAGTTGCGAACCCTGGCGACCCCCAAATGACGTCCCTGTAATGAGCCACGTTGGCACTATGCCTGGACATCCAGGAAGAGGTCATGAATGACAGCAGCAGGTTTATTTGCCTTCCTATAATTTGACATTCCTAGTTTTGATTGGCTTTTTCGGAGGGAGGATAACTGTGGCACTGGGCCTCATTCTGAGTTTTGCGGTAAGTATGGGTTTTTACCGGCATGGCGGAAAGACCGAGTCCGGTCTGGTACGACGCCGCAATTTACAGGCCATTCCGACTTCGCGGGCACGAGCTTTCCGCCATGCCGTAAAACCCCTTAGCGGCATGAAGCGAGACGGTCATTACAACACCGCCACCGAAGCTTCGCTGTCCGTTATTAGCGGTGACCGTAATTTACGGTATCCGTAAATTACGGTCACCGCTAATTAACGGATACGGAAATTACGTCATCGCACAGGAACGGGAAGGAGCGCGGCGGCCATCTTTAAAAACACAATCCACTGCCATCCTCTTAATACAGTACCCGGAGATATATTTCGACCCTCAAAAAAAGCCAACAGTGACAAGTATCATGCCGAAAGCACTGAAGAAAGGTGCCGCCCGCATCAGGAAGGAGCGTTTCACGCAGGACGAGCTCCAGGTCCTGGTGGACACCCTGCACGCAAATGCTGAGACAGTATTCAGCAGTGACATGCGTAGGCCGACCATTGCCAGGAAGAAGGAGATCTGGGACTTGGTGGCACAGAGGGTGAGCGCCGTAGGGAACACTCCCCGTACGACGAGGGACTGCAGGAAACGGTGGGATGACCTCCGTCTCAGGGTGCGGGCCATCCTATCGGCCAACCGAACACAGGCCCTGGAGACAGGAGGAGGCCCAGCTTCTCCCATCAAGATGATGCCCTGGGAGCAAACGTGTGCGGACATGATGGGCACTGAAGCCATAGAGGGGGTCGGCGAGATGGAGTGCGGTGCCCCGTCATCCGCAGATGGAGGTGAGTGTCATGAGTGAAGATAGTAAATGCATTCCCAATGTAAGGCACCGCCAAGGGCTGGGTAAGCAGTCACATCACGTATGGGAACACCCCCTCCCCCCATCAAATCATGCCGTCACAAGTAAGACCCAGGCTGATGCCAGGTGCAAGGCTCCAACCCATATTGGCCAGAGCACACAAAGAGGCAGTCAATGTGAGTCAGCACAGTACTCCACCAACATGAGTGACCCAGACACCTGCATGCATTTACCGTCCAAGCCCAGATCACTGTCCCACCCCCAACCCAAATGTCAACAAAACGCTGCAATCCCATTGTCATACCATAGGCTTGAAGAAATGCTGACCCCCAAATCATAGCTCATGCCATCTCTCTTCCCCCCCACAGGCAGCGGCCATGAAAGTGAGGGCCAGGAAGCCACACAGCCCTGTACCTCCAGGGGCACAGCCAGGGGACAGCGTAAACCTGCAGGAAGGAAGAAGGCACAGGCAACACCACCTGCACCAGCAACCCCCATGGAGGCTGCACAACCCACACCCACACCCCTACCCATGCCTGCACTGCCGATGGAGACATGCCCCACGGTGCACTCAGAGGAGTCCAGTGTGGCAGGGGAGAATGCTGCCATGTGCCTCCCCGAGGAGCCAGATAGCCCAACATCTGTTCCCGTATCCGACGTGGAGGAGCCCCATGAAGTGCACAGCCCAGACACCCCATCCTACAGTCAAGTTGCACACAGCGACTCCGGGGAGAGTGACACCCCAGGCCTCACAGGCCAAGGAGCACCACCTGCCAGTCCTGGATCCACCCCCCCTGCAGAAAGCCCCGAAAGGGCTGCAGGCTCAACACCACGGCTGCCTAGCACATCTGCCACACCGGCCATGGATGGATTGCACTCCCAGCGCCTCACGGGCCTGATTGAGGACTTTATCCGGGACAACCGTGAATCCAGGTCGGAGTGGCACAATGACCTGCAGGCCCTGGGCGAAGTCATCACTGCCAACACAAACCGGCTCTGTGAGGTGCTGGGCCGGATCGCCGATGCCCTGAAGGCAGCACCCCCCAGACCACAGCCCCAGTGGGAGTGCCCACCCTCACAGTGCTCCTCCACGCAGACTAGCCCTGTCCGTCGGTCAATGCGCACACTCCGCCGCCAGAACATGGATACCCCTGGCTCTGGAAGCACACAATGACCATACTGCCACACACAAGTGGCCTATGTTGCACTGATGTGACTATTGTGGGGTTGTTGTGGGGGGAGGGGGGGGAGGGTGTGTGTGGGAGTTGGGGGGAGGGTGTGTGGGAGTTGGGGGGAGGGGGGTGAGGGTGTGTGTGGAAGTTTGGGGGATGGGAAGGGGGGTGAGGGTGGTGGTTTTGTTGTACACGTTCCTACATAAATGTTGAATACACTGGTTGTTCATTCCCAAAAAACAGAGTGGACATTGCTCATTTTGCTTGTGTCTTTTGATGTCGCACATTGCATGGTGTACATGTATCCCCACACCCAGTGCCCAATGTCCTCTCACCCTCACACCCTCAGTTGACTTGTGAGTCAGAAATATTGTCCAATCAATGATTGACGCACTGAACGTCCCTCCTGTGCATCGGCACCGTGCTGCTGTCCTGCCATTCCTTCCTCCTCCCCCTCATCATCATCATCTGGTGGTAGCAGTTCCACGTCAGGGGGCAGTGGCACGTTCCGACGGATGCACATGTTGTGTAGCATTACACATGCCATGGTGATCTTGGACACCTTCTCGTGGCTGTAGATGAGTGCCCCACCAGACCGGCTGAGGCAACGAAATTGTGCCTTCAACAGGCCGAAGGTCTGCTCTATCACCACCCGTGTACGGGTATGGGATCTATTGTAGTCCTCCTCGTGCCTGTTCTGTGGGTTGCGGACCAGGGTCATGAGCCACGGTTTTAGAGGGTAGCCAGCATCACCTGCATGGAAGTGGAAAGAAGGTAATTGTGTGTGCATCCACCCCCTTTCCCACCCAGGTGGAGTATGCAGGCGACCTACTCACAGCCCCAATGCACTGCCATGGGCCATTCAGGTTACTCACCAAGCAGCCAGGCACGTCGTCCGGCATGTCGCTCCATGTAGCGTGGTAGTGTTGAGTTCCGCAGGACCAAGGAGTCATGAGTTGATCCGGGGTATCGGGCATTGCAATGTGTGATGGCTTTACTCACATTACACACCATCTGAACGTTGATGGAGTGGTATTGCTTGCGGTTGCGATACGGCACCTCCATGGCATGCGGGACCACTAATTCCACGTGGGTGCAGTCGATGGCACCTTTACAATTTGGCATGCCTGCCAGTGCATGGAAGGCAGCTTTGGTGTCATATCTCCTGGGGAGTACGGGGTAGGGATATGTATTCCCTTGTGTGGGTGAGGAGGGCATCCAGCACTTGTTTGAGTATCCGTGAAAATATGGGCTGTGAAATGCCATGCATGTGCCCCACTGTATGCTGGTAGCTGCCTGTGGCAAGGAAGTGGAGCACAGACACTACCTTCAGTAGAGGGGGGATGGCAGTGCGGATTTCTATGCGGCTCACTGTATCATCATGTATTATGTCCACTATGCTGGTAATGGTGTCCCAGTCAAGCCGGTACAGGGTGTGGATCTGCTCTGGTGTGAGGTTGAAGGGGGTGGCTCTGATGCAGGGGATTGGGGGCTGCCGGCGTGGTAATGGTGGCTGCACCGGTAGGGCATGCTGGGCCTGTCTCACCCTCCTTCTCCTCCTGTGTATCCTCTGTGGTGGGGGTTGTGGTTGTTGTAGTTGCTGTTGTTGTAGTTGCTGCCTTGCAAGCAGGGCCTCCAGCTCCAGGAATGCTGCTACAATTGGTATCATCTTGGTGTGGGAGGGGGTGTGGTGTGTGTGTGGGGGTGTGCTCCTTTTGTGCTGTGCCAGACTCCATTGCCTCCACCTGTGCTGATTGAGTGCACCTGTTCCTCTTGGAAACACTGCTCAGGGTCCTTAACACCTTCTCAGCAAAGCCGGTATTTACTCCATGGCGGTAAGGTACTTTGCGGTCTTGTGGAGGCCGTTTTTTCCATGTTCGCTTTACTTGGGATCGGCTCCGGTTTACGCCATGCCGCTAATTACGGCATGGCGTGTCGGGCGCGCGCCACTAAACCGCTATTTACGGCATCATATTTTACGACGCCGTAAATAACGGTCTGGTGGGTCAGAATGGGCCGTAACGGGAAACGATGCCGGTAGTCCTTTACCGGCATCATTTTTCCCTTACCACCCAACTCGGAATGACCCCCACTGAGTTTTTGGGGGTGGAGGGGTGCAATTGTGTAGGCACCGACCTGGTGACTTGCTTCTTTCGGAGCGCAGGAGGTTGCGAGATGCTGGTGCGAGAAAGCAAATGACCAGGATGTTAGGCAGAATCATATGCAGTACGAGAAGAAGTACCGAGTCCCCGATGCCGCCCCCTTGTGCCTCAGGGCACAGTCCACGCCGGACTCTGTCGTCTCGGCAGCGGCCAAGAAGAAAGCAGTGGGTGCGACGGCTTCAACTTCCACTTCCCCGCTGGACAGCGAGGGCAAGAAGTTGGACTCCATGGGACGACGAGTCATCTCGTCAGCGGCGACGATGATTAAGGCGGCCAATGTCTTAGCGATCGTGGGCGCTACGACAGGGAGCTTTGGTTCAAGATAGCTCCCCTGCTAGACTTCCTACCGGACGACAAGAGGGCGGAGGCCCTTCAAATTCTGCAGGAAGGAGAGGTGGTGTAGGATCACGCCATAACGGTGGCAACGAACATTGCCGATACCGGATTTCTCCAACTGGGCAACAGGGTTTGCCTCAGACGATGAGGATGGCTCAAGGCGACAGACTTTCGCCAGGACGTCCAGACCAGAGTGTTGGATATGCCGTTCGACGGCAACCTTTTTGGGAAGACGGTGGACGAGTCGCTCCAGGCCATCAAGACCGACTCGGAGACTTCCCGTGCCCAAGGGGTACTTCAACAACGACGGCCCTTTCGGAGCTCCGGAGGCAGATAGGGTGCCTCCAAGGGATCCAGCGGTGGCTCTTCTACATACCGCCAGGCGGTCCGCTCCTTGTCCCAGGAGGCCTACAGAGGTCGCGGCAAGCAAGGGGGATCCCGCCGTCGTCATAAAGGAGGCCGAGGCGGCAAGGCCTCCTCCAAGCAAGACTGAACCGGCCGTGGCGTCGGGCCCCCACCGAAGCACCCCGGTGGGGGGCCAGCTGACGACGTTCATCAGCGTGTGGGAGTCCATCTCCACCGACCGTTGGGTGCTGGACACCCTGGCCAACGGGCACTCGCTTGAATTCCAAAAGAAGTGTCCTCGCATTCCTCCTGTGGCCAGGAAGGAGAATCACATCCCTCAACTGCTGTTGGAGGTAAGGGCGATGCTCAAGAAAGGTGCCATCGAGCTCGTCCCCAGGAGGCTCCTGGGCTCTGGAGTGTACTCAAGGTACTTCCTCATTGGCGCCCCATCCTGGACCTACGTCGGTTAAACAAGTACATCAAGGCGCAGAAATTCAGGATGGTCACCCTCCAGCACGTGCTGGGACAGCTGGAGGACGACTTCCTATTGTCGTTGGACCTGGAGGATGCTTACTTCCACATCCCCATTCTAAAAGGACACAATGTTTCTCAGGATCGTGGTTCAGGGACGCCACTAGCAATTCAGAGCCCTGCCGTTCGGATTAAAGTCGGCACCCAGGGTATTCACCAAGTGCCTGGCACCAGTGGCGGCGTGGCTCCACATCTACCCCTACCTGGACGACTAGCTAATCCGGGCAAGGCCAAGAGATCTCGCCGTCGAACACACAGCAAGGACCGTCCGGCTGCTCATGGAACTGGGATTCGCCATCAACTACCCCAAATCCCACCCGGTTCCGTCGCAAGTAGCACTGTTTTTGGGACCGAAGCTCGATACAGTGGGGCAATTGGCCTCCCCATCGGAGGAGAGGTGGAAGGCCATTCTAGGCAAGGTGCGGCGCCTGCTAGCCACGGACGTGGCCAGGGTGAGGTCCATCAAGTCCCTCCTCGGGATGATGTCCTCATGCATCCATCTTGTACCCCTTTGCAGACTTCGGATGCGTCCGCTACAGGAGCTCCTCGACGCCCGCTGGTTTCAGGCGACGGGCTGCTTCGAAGACAGGATCCCTCTCGACAAGGAGTTCCGTCGGGATATCCTACGGTGGGGTACCCATGCGCACCTCACTACAGGCACGGACTTTCAGACCCCAGCGTTTCAGGAGACAGTGATGACGGACGCCTCTCTGGAGGGTTGGGGGGCCCACACCGGAGATCTCCACGCAAGAGGCCTTTGGCTCCCGGAGGAGAGGTCTCTCCAAATCAACATTCTGGAGCTCCGAGCAGTGTGCTCAAGTTGTTCCTCCCGTCCCTCAAGGACAAAGTGGTGAGGATCTTCACCGACAACACCACCACAATGTTCTACATACCGAAGCAGGGAGGCACCAGATCCACAGCCCTATTCAAGGAGGCCCAGGATCTGTGGCACTGGGCCGTTACCCAGGGGATGTTTCTGGTTCCCTTCCCCTTGGCAGGAATAAAAAACACCATCGCCGACTCACTCAGCAGGGAGCTGCGCTCGTGCCACGAGCATGAACTACGTCAGGACCAGGTGGATCGTCTCTTTCGACGATGGGGCAAACCCCGGATCGACCTTTTCGCGACAGCGATGAACTCCAAGTGCAAGAGGTTCGCCAGCAGGTTCCCGCAGCCGAGGAGCATGGGTGATGCTTTCTCGTTCCCTTGGGGCGGCCTGTTTCTATACGCGTTCCCTCCGTTGCCGTTGCTGCTCCGCCTCAACCACCAGCTCAAAAAGTCCAGGTGCAGAATGATCCTCGTCGCACCGGCCTGGCCGAGGCAGATCTGGTTCCCGGACCTTCTGGATTTGTCAACGTCCCCACCAGTCAAGCTGCCGGCAGACGCGGATCTTCTCTCCAGTGAAGGAGGCGCCATTCTTCATCATGACCCGGATTCGCTGAACTTGCAGGCCTGGCTCCTGCAGCACTAGAGTTTGGAGGGTACGATATCCCGGCTGACTGCAGAGAGGTTCTTGCAAAAGCCAGGGCGTCCTCAACTCTCAAGTGTTACGGTCATAAGTGGAAGAGGTTCTCTGTCTGGTGCCTTGAACAGAAGATTAACCCTCTACGGATATCAGCCCCTCAAGTGCTACCGTACCTACTGTCGCTGGCCAAAGCTGGACTGGCTCACGACTCCATCAAAATACATCTGGCTGCCATCTCCCGATGTACCAGGACTACGGGACGGGCGTCCTTGTGGTCTCATCGCCTGTTGAAGGAATTTATGAAGGGACTATTCCGATCGTTCCCGCCGGTGAAGGCTCCTGCCCCGGCGTGGGAGCTTAATTTGGTGCTGACCAGGCTCATGGGGGTCCCATTCGAGCCTATGCATTCAGCGCCTTTGAAGTTCCTGTCATGGAAGACAGCGTTCCTCGTGGCCATCACCTCCGCACGACGAGTGGGAGAGATCCAGGCCCTATCTTGCAAGCCTCCATACTTGACTTTTCATGACACAAGGGGGGTGCTGAGGATGCACCCCTCCTTCATGCCCAAGGTGCCGTCGGACTTCCACCTCAACAAGCCCTTGGTGTTACCAGTTTTCTTCCCGTCTCCTTCGACGCCGGCCGAGAGGACTTTGCACTCGCCAGATGTAGCTAGAGCGCTGAAGTTCTACGTGGACCGCACAAAGAGTTTTCGGAAGACGTCACAGCTGTTTGTGAACTTTGGGTCTGTGAATCAAGGGAAGGCTCTCCAAAGACTTCCATTTCCAGATGGCTCTCCGGCTGCATCATGCACTGTCACCGGTTGGCAAACTGACCACTACCTAGCTGTCCGAGAGCCCATTCGACCAGAGCGATCGCTGCTACCACGGCATTCCTGTCTGGTGTGCCCCTGCTGGACAGCTGCAGGGCTGCTACGTGGAGGTCGATGCACACCTTCGCAAGATTCTACTGCATCGATTGCGACTCCAGGGAGGAGTCCAGGGTCGGCTGCGCAACCTGTTCGCCTAAGGTGAGCCTGGTGAGGAGGTAAGAATTGCTTAATGTTGAGTTTTGGATGTAGTGCTTAATGTTGAGCCTTTGCCACCTCCCGTGGTTGTGCATGTGTGTACTGCTATGTATTCTTTTATTCATGAGCATGTGAATCCATGCCAGACCCCATGCTGGAGAAGGAACAAGTTACTTACCTGTAACAGTTGTTCTCCAGCATGGGTCTGGCATGGATTCACAAACCTGCCTATCCCTCGGCGGCGCCCTCCTGAATTTCTGCGCCTTGATGTACTTGTTTAACTGACGCAGGTCCAGGATGGGGCGCCAACCGCCCGTCTTCTTTCTGACGAGGAAGTACCTTGAGTACACTCCGAGGCCCCGGAGCCTCCTGGGGACGAGCTCGATGGCACCTTTCTTGAGCATCGCCCTTACCTCCAACAGCAGTTGAGGGACGTGATTCTCCTTCCTGGCCATTGGAGGAATGCGAGGACACTTCTTTTGGAATTCCAGTGAGTGCCCGTTGGCCAGGGTGTTCAGCACCCAACTGTCGGTGGAGATGGACTCTCACACGCTGATGAACTTCATCAGCCGGCCTCCCACTGGGGGCTTCGGTGGGGGCCCGACACCACGGCCGGTTCAGTCTTGCTTGGAGGAGGCCTTGGCCTCCTTGACGACGACGGAGGGATCCCTCTTGCTTGCCGCGACCTCTGTAGGCCTCCTGGGACGAGGAGCGGGCTGCCTGGCGGTATGTAGAAGAGCCACCGCTGGATCCCTTGGAGGCACCCTGTCTGCCTCCGGAACTTCTGAAAGGGCCGTCGTTGTTGAAGTACCCCTTGGGCCCGGGCCGTCTCCGAGTCGGTCTTGATGGCCTGGAGCGACTCGTCCACCGTCTTCCCAAAAAGGTTGTTGCCGTCGAACGGCATATCCAACACTCTGGTCTGGACGTCCTGGCGAAAGTCTGTCGCCTTGAGCCATCCTCGTCGTCGGAGGCAAACCCCGTTGCCCAGTTGGCGAAATCCGGTATTAGCAATGTCCGTTGCCACCCCGTTATGGCGTGATCCGACGCCACCTCTCCTTCCTGCAGAATTTGAAGGGCCTCCGCCCTCTTCACGTCCCGTAGAAAGTCTAGCAGAGGAGCTATCTTGAACCAAAGCTCCCTGTCGTAGCGGGCCACGATCGCTAAGGCACTGGCCGCCTTAATCGTCGTTGCCGCCAACTTCTTGCCCTTGCTGTCCGGCGTGGAAGTTGAAGCCGCGACACCCGCTGCTTTCTTCTTGGCCGCTGCCGAGACGACAGAGTCCGGCATGGGCTGGGCACTGAGGCACAAGGGGGCGGCATCGGGGACTCAGTACTTCTTCTCGTACCTGTCCCTCTTGGCGGGTGTCGTGGAAGGGTTCTTGAGGATAGCCAGCACCTCGTCCCAGATGTCGTCGAGCAACGGCACCGCGAGGACTGTCTTCCTCTTGGCCTCTCGTCGTTGATAAAGAAACCCTTCCTTTTTCTGTTCTTCAGGGCAGAGCTGGAAGAGCTTGGATGCCCTGGTTATCATGGCATGAAAGGAGCCAATTTCGTCGGGTGGATAAGCCAGAAGGGAGGAGGGGGGGGGGCTGATGACGGGATGTCCGTTGAGTCATCACTGCCGTCGTCGTCCGACCCCGTCGCTATATCCGTCGCCGTATCCTCTCTAGGGTCCGGCGAGGGGGATGAGGGGTCCACAGGCCTTGCGGGCACGAAGGGAGGAGCGGGGTGGACTCTCCTCCGCTTGTTCGGAGGGCTTCCCGACGGGCCTGGTTCTGGATCCTCCGTCGGGGTCCGTGGTAACCTCGTCCTTATCTCAGTACATAAGGATTGGATCGGCAACAAAATGGCCGCCGAGCTATCCTGGGGCTCGGGTAATGGCTGCGACGGACGGGATGGCCGCTCCACTGGACCCTCTTCGTCGCCATCGTCGCTATCTTCAATCACATCAGCGGGAACCGTCCCCTGGGATCGAACCTTCCCGAACTTCTCGATGAGGCCTATGAACCTCTCGTTGAGGCCCTTCCCGGTTTCCACCAGATACTCCTCAGAGGCTGATTCCGAGTCTGTAATGGCCACGGCCCCCCCTCCCCCCTATTTTTCCGCCGGGGACTTCACGGGGGTCTTAACGATAGGCTGGAAAGAGGATTCCCTCCGCGGTGGCAGGGATACTCTGGGCCCAGAGGCCGTTTCCACTGGCGTAGTCTCAGCCGGCTTCGCCAGGGTCGCAGCGACCACTTCGCTAGAGGCCTTTGCCTGCTGGATCAAAGCCCTCACCACCTTAGGTGCATCCTGGGCCTTCGCCTTGGGGGGAGTGTCAGCGCCTCGCTCCCCTTCGGGTCCCTTTGAGATCGACCAGGGCCGCTCCAGCAGCTGATCCGGGTTCTCGGACTTCCTCTTCCCCGAACCAGAGCGTTGGCTCATGGTTTAACGTGCAGGGGAAGTTGCGCCCTGCCTGGCAGCCAAAGAGCCTGACCTTTCGGCGCTCCCGGTGCCCGTGGACTCGCGGTGCTTGGCCTTCTGTTGGGCCCCCGTCGCTGGGGCGCCCTCACAGGACTTAGAAGCCCGCTCAGACTTTTTCTTCGCCTTCTCATCTGCTGTGCCCTTCTCCAGCCAGGGGGCGAGGCGGGAACGACGATCTTGAGTATGTGAACCCCATGCTGGAGAATTAAGACTACAAGTGTAAGTACAATTTCACCTTTGGTACAAGCCTGTACTACACAGTAAAGTGGTAGCGATGGCTGAGCAGCCAGACTTATCTCAAGAGTAAAGTGAGCAGTTACTATGATTTAGGCAAACACTGATTCAAGGTTTCTGAGTAAAAGACTATACATTTATTTACACCATCAGTTATAAAACAGTTCACTATCATAAAGTAGCAGAAAATCACAATCTTAATATACTACACAAAACCCAATCAATTCTGGACAAGTTAAGCTCAAAATGAAGTGTGAGCAAAATGGCACTCCAGCAATTTAAAAAGGGAGGGAAAGACAAGGTTATTCAAAATCAAGCAGCACCAACAAGTTATAGGCAGGGCAATCTAGAAAAGGCTACTACAACTAGGATTCAAGTCAATAGGTCTGGGCCAATGTGAATGGTTCAGAGTCTTTGCAGAGGATCACACAGTTCAAATTAGTTTGCAGTTAAGTCTTTGCCAAGAGTTCAAAACGAAGTTGGTTGGAGGAAAGGTTATTCAAAGGAGAAGAGAAGGACAAGCCTTCGAAGAGGCAAAATATTTCAAGCACTTTCACTGCGGTCGGACGGAAAGAGTTGCACAGTACCTTAAAATAAGAATGCTGTAGCTGAGGCAGTTGTTCCGGGCGGTTCCTGGAGGCTCACGGTTCCTGAAGCTTCCGTCGTGGTGACAAGGAGGACGGCTGGTGGGTCCTGCACTGCCTCGAAAAACTTGTGTATAGGCGCGTTATAAATGCCATATCATAAATAAACTGGTTCTCTTCTCACTGGCTATCCGATCTACTGCAGCGATGCACAGCAAATTCGACCAGAAGAGGGAGGCCGGTGTTTGGTGTTTGGCGAGCTGGTTGGTCCCACCAAGCTCAAGGGAAGAAGATTCCTTGCAGATCTTCTCTGTCGTCTAAGTTTCGAGCGATTCAGACCTGCAGCAGGGCTTCACCGGGATGTCCAGTAGTTGCAGCAGTCCTCTTCCTTCAGCTTCTCTTCGGTTCTCTTGATCCAGTGGCGACTCTGCCTTCCAGTCCCAGAGATTGGCTTTTTAGGCACCAAATCCCCCATTCACACAGCCTGGCTGTCAATCACACAGCAGGGTGGCTGTCCTGGCAGGAAAGCCACCTGGCCAATCAAACAAGTGTGCGACTTGGGTCTCCAAGGAGACCCTGTGCAGGGGGCCTCAAATCCCTCCTTCACATCCTGTCCACCCAGACACTCAGGATGCAATTGAGGGCTTCTGTGTAGAAGCCCACCAAAGGACGGCGAACAAATGAACCAAACCTGGTTTGGCGCGCAAAACACTAGAAAGACCATTACAAAAAGATATGGTGAAATAACTCGACCGGAACCAAGTTAAAATAAACGTGGATTACTGGGTTTGAGTTTGAAGGCTACCACCATAGCCTCTAACGGTACCAAGGCTATTTTCATAGTCCGCGGTAGAATTAAAATGGTAGTTACCACTGCCACCAGCCAAATCTTAAGAGAAAGGGGTTTGAAATAATGTTTCATGAGAATCAGACAAAAGGGGATAACTATTAACCCCTCCAGTACTCTATTGGAAGATTGGGTGTACTGGGTCTGTACATTTAAAAGGACTAGTAAAGTCAATGATAACTTTACTTGTTCTGGGAGACAGTAGTCAGTCCAAGAAAATGGAGTTTAAAGTGGGAAGTCAGAAAAGACAACCCTGTGTCACTGCACTAAATGTGCTGTGTGACACACAGAAAGATGATGCCTGTGGAGTAGGTGAGGCTTCACAGTCTTATGAACACAAGGAAATGTTAAACACACGCAGCAAAACACATGTAAGAGTGGGAAAAAAGGCTCACACTCTTACCAGGTAAAAAGATTAAACCCTAGAAATCCAGAAAAGCTGCTGAGGTACTCAACAGGTAAGGGAAATTAGCCATTCTGGAGAATTCTCCCTAACACAGGAAGACTTGCATGCTGGTGTTAGGGGCTAATGAAGTAATAGTGGGAGAGTACAAGTGGCACTGTGGCCAAACAGGGCTGCTACTTACACCAACTGAACGGCACTTTAAAGAGAAGGCGTGTGGAGCGAAGGAATGAAAAGCAACAACACTTGTGTTTCCCTTGAGCGACAATACTCACAACTAGAGTGGAAGAGAATGGTGAAATAATTTGGGAATATAGGTCAGACTGATCGATATGAATTGGGGAGGTCAACTGGTTAAGATGGCTTTACAAGATGGGTGCAAGGCACAACGCTCTCTGCAGACATAAGTAGCAAATCAGGCGGTAAACAGGCCAGGTGCAGAGCGGATCGGAGGTGCAGAGCAGATATGATATGAGGTGCATGCTAGTGCAGAGTAGATATGACCTGAGGTACATTTGCAGAGCAGATATGACCTGAGGTACATTTGCAGAGCAGATATGACCTGAGGTGCAAGTGCAGAGCGGATATGATCCGAGGTGCATGTGCAGAGCGGATATGACCCGAGGTGCATGTGCAGAGCGGATATGACCCGAGGTGCAGAGCAGAGATGACCTGAGGTGCAGAGCGGATATGACCCGAGGTGCAGAGCGGATATGATCTGAGGTGCAGGTGCACAAACACTTGTGTATAGGCATGTTATAAATGTCATATCATATGATCGTGGGTGCAGGGCGGATATGATCAGAGGTGCAGAGCGGATATGATCGAAGTGCATGTGCAGGGTGGATATGATCTGAGGTGCAGTTGCAGGGAGGATATGATCTGAGGTGCAGTTGCAGGGAGGATATGATCTGAGGTGCAGTTGCCCAGCAAATATGATCTGAGGTGCAAGTAAGGTGTTAGGGTGCAAGAGTACACACAGATATGGAGTGGTTAGAGATGTGCTATAGAGATCATCAAGGCAATACAAAAGTACACACGAGGCAGCCCCCAGTAAGCACCAGCGCTTGGTGGGAAGGCAGCAATCTGGCAGAATGCAAGCGATGGCTGAAGGCTGCAAGTACTACACTGGTGCACAATGTAGAGCGATGGACCCACAGGGAGTTCTGTAAAACCCAAGCTGTAACCAGTGAGGCACAGGAGGCGCCCAAGCAGTGTGCGGGCACAACACAGGAGGCATAAGGAGTACATAGGACACAGGGTGGAGACACAGTAAATATGGCCATACCAAGGGGTACAGAAGGGTGCTAAAGACCCCTTATCAAGGTCCAGAAATACGTGCATATTGGAACAAAAGACTGGCCCAAGGGAAAAAGGAAAATGAAGTCAGGTGGCATAAAGCAGCAGAACACAATCAAGCATATGGGGTACTAGTAAGGCGGGGGGTGGAGGGGTTGGATGCAGCAGAAAGCCATTAAGCCACACACCATGGTCCCAAGAAAGGACAGCGAGGGACTCCGGATGCAACCAGCGGGAACGCAGGAGGAGGTGAATGTAGGAAGTCGCAAAATAAAGAGCCAATGAATTAAAGCAGGAAGGGACACAATGTGCCGAGAGAAGCAGTGGTGCAATGACGGAGGAAGGAAAGAAGAGGCAAGAGGTAGAGAGAAGCAGCAGTGCAATGACAGGAAGGAAAGAGGCAAGATGTAGAGAGAAGCAGCAGTGCAATGACAGGAAGGAAAGAGGCAAGAGGTAGAGAGAAGCAGCAGTGCAATGACAGGAAGGAAAGAGGCAAGGGTAGAGAGAAGGAACAAGTTACTTACCTGTAACTGTTGTTCTCCAGCATGGGTCTGGCATGGATTCACATGCTCATGAATATTCCCCGTCGTCAGGCTGGGAATCCTCGGTAAAGAAAAAACCAGTATCAGTTTCGTTTCTGATCTGTCTTTCGTAGTAACAACCAATCACTGGTCTCTGCGTCATACTGACCACAGCCAATGACTGCCCTCTACCTAAGCACCGCCTCTGGCAGCCATCTTCAGATTTGGAAGCACGTGAAGTGGCAGTATGACCAAGTGAAGAGCCGCAGAGGGGTAGGCGGGAGGGTTCGCATGTGAATCCATGCCAGACCCATGCTGGAGAACAACAGTTACAGGTAAGTAACTTGTTCCTTCTCCAGCATGGGGTCTGGCATGGATTCACATGCTCATGAATAAAGAATACATAGCAGTACACACATGCACAACCACGGGAGGTGGCAAAGGCTCAACATCAAGCATCACATCAACTCAACATTAAGCATCTTACCTCCTCACCAGGCTCACCTCAGGCGAACAGGTTGCGCAGCACTGCTTGGCCGACCCTGGACTCCTCCCTGGAATCCCGGTCGACGCAGTAGAATTTCGTGAAGGTGTGCGTCGACCTCCACGTAGCAGCCCTGCATATGTCCAGCAGGGGCACACCAGATAGGAACGCCGTGGTAGCTGCGATCGCTCTGGTGGAATGGGCTCTCGGACGGCCAGGCAGCGGTCGGTTTGCCAACCGGTGACAGCACATGATACAGCCGGAGAGCCATCTGGAGATGGAAGCCTTCGAGAGAGCCTTCCCCTGATTGACAGGTCCAAAGTTCACAAAGAGTTGTGACGTCTTCCGAAAACCCTTCGTGCGGTCCACGTAGAACTTCAGCGCTCTAGCTACATCCAGCGAGTGCAAAGTCCTCTCAGCCGGCGACGAAGGCGACGGGAAGAACACAGGTAACACCAAGGGTTCGTTGAGATGGAAGTCCGACGGTACCTTGGGCATGAAGGAGGGGTGCATCCTGAGCACTACCCTCGTGTCGTGGAAAGTCAAGTACGGGGCCTTGCAGGAAAGGGCCTGGATCTCTCCCACTCGTCGTGCGGAGGTGATGGCCACAAGAAAAGCTGTTTTCCACGATAGAAACTTCAATGGGGCCGAGTGCAGAGGCTCGAACGGAGGTCCCATGAGCTTGGTCAGCACCACGTTGAGCTCCCACGCCGGGGCCGGAGCCTTCACCGGCGGGAACGATCTGAACAGTCCCTTCATGAACTCTTTCACCAGACGATGAGACCACAAGGACGTCCGGCCCGTGGTTCTGGTGTATCGGGAGATCGCAGCAAGATGAATCTTGATGGACGCGTGTGCCAGACCAGCTTTGGCCAGCGTCAGCAGGTACGGCAGTACTTGGGGAGCCGTAATCCGTAGAGGGTTAATCTTCTGTGCGCGGCACCAGACAGAGAACCTCTTCCATTTGTGTCCGTAGCATTTAAGAGTCGAGGACGCCCTGGCCTTTGCAAGAACCTCTCTGCAATCGGCCGGTATGTCGTATCCTCCAAACTCTAGCGCTGCAGGAGCCAGGCCTGCAAGTTCAGCGACTTCGGGTCGTGGTGGAGGATGGCGCCTCCTTCCCTGGAGAGTAGATCCGCGTCCGCCGGCAGCTTGATTGGCGGGGACGCTGACAAGTCCAGCAAGTCCGGGAACCATATCTGCCTCGGCCAAGCAGGTGCGACGAGGATCATCCTGCACCGTGACCTCTTGAGCTGGTTGATGAGCCGGATTAGCAGAGGCAAAGGAGGGAACGCGTAGAGGAACAGGCCCTCCCAGGGGAACGAGAAAGCATCGCCCATGCTCCTCGTCTGGGGAAACCTGCTGGCGAACCTCCGGCACTTGGTGTTCGTCGCCGTCGCGAACAGGTCGATCTGGGGTGTGCCCCACCGTCGGAAGAGGCGATCCACCAGATCCTGCCGTAGTTCCCACTCGTGGCACGAGCGCAGCTCCCTGCTGAGTGAGTCGGCGATGGTGTTTTTTATCCCTGCCAGATGAAACGGCACCAGAAAAATCCCTTGGGCGACGGCCCAATGCCACAGGCCCTGCGCCTCCTTGGACAGCGCTGGGGACCTGGTTCCGCCCTGTATCCTGATGTAAAACATGGTGGTGGTGTTGTCGGTGAAGATCCTCACCACCTTGCCCTTGAGGGACGGAAGGAAGGACCTGAGGGCCCAAAACACTGCACGGAGCTCCAGGACGTTGATATGCAGGGACTTCTCCGTCGGGAGCCAGAGTCCCCTTGCGTGCAGATTTTCGGTGTGCGCTCCCCACCCTTCCAGGGAGGCATCCGTGGTCACAGTCTCCTGGTGGGCTGGGGCCTGGAAGCCCATGCCCGCCGTCAGATGCGCGCGGGTGCCCCACCACCGTATCGCTCGTCGGAAGCTCTCGTCGAGCTTGATCCTTTCCTCGAAGCTGCCCGTCGTCTGGATCCAGCGCGCATCCAGGAATTCTTGCAACGGGCGCATCCGGAGCCTGCACATGGGAATGAGGTAGATGCAGGAAGACATCATCCCGAGGAGGGACTTGATGGACCTCACTTTGGCCGCGTCGGCCACCAACATCCGTTGCACCTTGCCCAAGATGGTCCTGGTCCTCTCCTCCGACGGGGAGGCCAGAAGGGACACTGTGTCGAGCCTCGCTCCCAGAAACAGTGCGACTTGCGCGGGCACCAGGTGGGATTTGGCGTAGTTCACAGAGAATCCCAGGTCCGTGAGGAGTTGGACGGTCCTTGCCGTGTGGACCACGGCGAGCTCCCTCGTCTTGGCGTGGATGAGCCAGTCGTCCAGGTAGGGGTAGACGTGAATCCCCTCGCGGCGCAGCTGCGCAGCCACCGGTGCGAGGCACTTGGTGAATACCCTGGGTGCCGACCGTAGTCCGAAGGGAAGGGCTTTGAACTGGTAATGACGCCCTTGGACCACGAACCTGAGGAATTTCCGGTGCCCCTTTAGGATGGGAATGTGGAAGTAGGCATCCTCCAAATCCAACGACGATAGGAAGTCTCCTTCCTCCAGCTGACCCAGGACGTGCTGGAGGGTGACCATCCGGAACTTCTGCGCCTTGATGAACTTGTTCAGACGTCGCAGGTCTAGGATGGGGCGCCATCCTCCCGTCTTCTTCTTCACGAGGAAGTATCTCGAGTAGACTCCGGAGCCCCGAAGCCCCTTTGGGACGAGTTCGATGGCGCCCTTCCTGAGCATCGCCTTCACCTCCAGGAGAAGTTGAGGGGCGTGAAGTTCTTTCCTGGCCACGGGGGGGACGCGCGGGCACCTTCTTTGAAACTCGAGCGCGTGGCCCCGGGCCAGGGCGTCCAGCACCCAACGGTCGGTGGAGATGGACTCCCACACGCTGACGAAGCCCGCCAGCCGGCCTCCCACCGGGGTGCTTCGGTGGGGGCCCGACCCCACGGCCGGTTCAATCCTGCTTGGACGCGGCCTTGCCGCCTTGACCTCCTTGGCGACGACGGCGGGGTCCGCTAGACTTGCCTCGTCCTCTGTAGGCCTCTTGCGACGACGAGCGGGCCGCTTGACGGTAGGAAGCGAAACCGCCGCCGGAACCTTTGGAGGCGCCCTTGCCTCCGCTGCTCCGAAAGGGCGTCCGTCGTTGCTGCAGAACTCCAAGGGCCCGGGCCGTCTCAGTATCCGCCTTGATGGCTTGAAGGGAATCGTCCACTGTCTTCCCAAACAGATTGTTCCCGTCGAAGGGCATGTCCAGGACTCTGGTCTGGACGTCCTGCCGGAAGTCCGTAGCTTTGAGCCATCCACGACGTCGAAGGCAAACGCCGTTGCCCAGCTGGCGGAACCCAGTGTCGGCGATGTCCGTCGCCACGGTGATGGCGTGGTCCGAGGCCACCTCACCTTCCTGCAGGATCTCCAGGGCCTCCGCCCTCTTGTCGTCCGGCAGAAAATCCAGCAGGGGAGCTATCTTGTACCAGAGCTCCCTGTCGTAGCGAGCCACGATAGCCAAGGCGTTGGCCGCTTTAATCGTCGTCGCTGCCGACGAGATGACTCTACGTCCCATAGCATCCAATTTCCTTCCCTCGCTGTCCGGCGGGGAAGTCGATGTGGAGGCCGCACCCCCCCCCCCCGCTTTCTTCCTGGCTGCCGCAGAGACGACGGAATCCGGGGTAGGCTGCGCCCGGAGGCACAGGGGGGCCGTGTCCGGGACCCGGTACTTTTTCTCGTACCGGTCTCTTCTAGCTGGCATTGTGGAAGGGTTCTTGAGGAGGGAAAGGCCCTCATCCCAAATGTCGTCCAACAGAGGCACTGCGAGGACCGTCTTCCTCTTGGCCTCGCGCCGCTGATAAAGGAAGCCTACCTTTTTCTTCTCCTCAGGGCAGAGTTGGAAAAGCTCGGAAGCCCTGGAGATCATGGAGTGGAAAGATCCGATCTTGTCGGGCGGAGAAGCCCTGGCGGGAGGCGACGACGGAAAATCCTCGTCGTATGCCTCGTCGTCCGTACCCGTCGCTGCCGTGTCAGTCCCCGTATCATCCCCTCGGGTGGACGGGGAGGAGGGCTGGACGGGGCGCGACGGTTGAAAAGGAGGTGGTGGATGGATCCTTCTTTTCTTGGTAGGGGGAACACCAGAAGGTCCCGGTTCTGGATCCCCCGACGGGAGAGGTTCCTCCGTCGGTAACGGTAGCCTCGTCCTTATCTCGGAGCATAAGGACTGTATGGCCAACAAAATGGCCGCCGAGTTGTCTTGCGGCGCTGGCAGAGGGGAGTCCGACGGGCGAGCAGGGGCCCCGTCGGTATCCTCGACGATGTCGTCGTCGTCACCTGCGTCGGGGTCCATTCCGACGGGCTGGCCTTCTTCCACACCTAGGCCGTGGCTTAAGACCTCGATCAGCTCCTCTTCTGAGGTTGAGGCCGAATCTACGACGACGCCCTGCCCCCCCTTCTTCTTCCCCACGGAGGGTTTCACGGGGGTCCTATCGATGGGCACAAAAGAAGACTCCCTCCGAGGAGGCAGGGAGATTCTGGGCCCCGAGGTCGCCACCACTGGTGCAGCCTCCACAGGCTGAGCCAGGGCCGCCGCGACCGTTTCGATAGAGGGCTTGGTCGGATGGATCAAGGCCTTCACCACCTTAGGTGCGCTCACCGCCTTATCCTTGAGGGAGGGGGCACTGCCACGCTCCTCCTCTGCCTTAGAGCTCGACCGGGGCCTCTCCAGGAGCTTCGCCGGGTGCTCGGCCTTCCTCTTACCCGACCCAGAGCGTTGGCTCGTGGTTGATGGTGCCGGGGAGGGTGCGCCCTGCCTGGCGCCCGTAGAACCCGACCGTTCGGCGCTCCCGGTGCCAGCGGACTCGCGGTGCTTAGCCTTATGTTGGGCCCCCGTCGCCGGGGCGCCCTCAAAGGTCTTAGAAGACCGCTCGGATTTCTTCTTCTTCTCGCCAGACGGGCTTTTACCCTCCAGCCAGTTGGCGAGACGTTGATGGCGGTCCTTCATGGTCCGTTCCGACATGTTGCCGCAAAACGCACAGTCCTTCTCCACGTGCGTTTTGTCCTCATGAAGGCAGTAAAGGCAGAAAGAGTGTTCGTCCTCCTTAAAGACGTTCTGCAGCTGGCATCCAGGGCAGACCCTGAACAGTTTTCCGGGCGTCGAGCTTCCCTTCTCCTGGGCCATCTCCGAGACCGGGCCTGAGAAGCTTCTGGAGTCCTCCGAAGTGTAGCTCGACGAAATCTTCACCCTTGAGGGGCACAGACGAATCCGACACGGGTCCCCGTTGATCGGATGTAGGATCGGTGGAGCTTGAGGCTCTTTTGACCGAAAGAATCGAAGTTTTTTGTGAAAAAGCGCGAAAAATAGCACTAACGCTCGAGAGCAATAGCACGAGGATCCCAACACATGAACGTGCGGTAAAAATCTGAAGATGGCTGCCAGAGGCGGTGCTTAGGTAGAGGGCAGTCATTGGCTGTGGTCAGTATGACGCAGAGACCAGTGATTGGTTGTTACTACGAAAGACAGATCAGAAACGAAACTGATACTGGTTTTTTCTTTACCGAGGATTCCCAGCCTGACGACGGGGAATATTCATGAGCATGTGAATCCATGCCAGACCCCATGCTGGAGAAGCAGTGGTGCAATGACGGAGGAAGGAAAGAAGAGGCAAGGGTAGAGAGAAGCAGCAGTGCAATGACAGGAAAGAAAGAGGCAAGGGTAGAGAGAAGCAGCAGTGCAATGACAGGAAGGCAAGAGGCAAGGGTAGAGAGAAGCAGCGTTGCTAAGACAAGGAAGGAAAGAGGCAAGGGTAGAGAAGCAGTGGTGCAATGACAGAAGAAGGAAAGAAGAGGCAAGGGTAGAGAGAAGCAGCAGTGCAATGACAGGAAGGAAAGAGGCAAGGGTAGAGAGAAGCAGCAGTGCAATGACAGGAAAGAAAGAGGCAAGAGGTAGAGAGAAGCAGCAGTGCAATGACAGGAAGGAAAGAGGCAAGAGGTAGAGAGAAGCAGCAGTGCAATGACAGGAAGGAAAGAGGCAAGATGTAGAGAGAGGCAGCAGTGCAATGACAGGAAGGAAAGAGGCAAGGGTAGAGAGAAGCAGCAGTGCAATGACAGGAAGGAAAGAGGCAAGGGTAGAGAGAAGCAGTGGTGCAATGACGGAGGAAGGAAAGAAGAGGCAAGGGTAGAGAGAAGCAGCAGTGCAATGACAGGAAGGAAAGAGGCAAGATGTAGAGAGAAGCAGCAGTGCAATGACAGGAAGGAAAGAGGCAAGAGGTAGAGAGAAGCAGCAGTGCAATGACAGGAAGGAAAGAGGCAAGGGTAGAGAGAAGCAGTGGTGCAATGACGGAGGAAGGAAAGAAGAGGCAAGGGTAGAGAGAAGCAGCAGTGCAATGACAGGAAAGAAAGAGGCAAGGGTAGAGAGAAGCAGCAGTGCAATGACAGGAAGGCAAGAGGCAAGGGTAGAGAGAAGCAGCGTTGCTAAGACAAGGAAGGAAAGAGGCAAGGGTAGAGAAGCAGTGGTGCAATGACAGAAGAAGGAAAGAAGAGGCAAGGGTAGAGAGAAGCAGAAGTGCAATGACAGGAAGGAAAGAGGCAAGGGTAGAGAGAAGCAGCAGTGCAATGACAGGAAAGAAAGAGGCAAGAGGTAGAGAGAAGCAGCAGTGCAATGACAGGAAGGAAAGAGGCAAGAGGTAGAGAGAAGCAGCAGTGCAATGACAGGAAGGAAAGAGGCAAGATGTAGAGAGAGGCAGCAGTGCAATGACAGGAAGGAAAGAGGCAAGGGTAGAGAGAAGCAGCAGTGCAATGACAGGAAGGAAAGAGGCAAGGGTAGAGAGAAGCAGTGGTGCAATGACGGAGGAAGGAAAGAAGAGGCAAGGGTAGAGAGAAGCAGCAGTGCAATGACAGGAAAGAAAGAGGCAAGGGTAGAGAGAAGCAGCAGTGCAATGACAGGAAGGCAAGAGGCAAGGGTAGAGAGAAGCAGCGTTGCTAAGACAAGGAAGGAAAGAGGCAAGGGTAGAGAAGCAGTGGTGCAATGACAGAAGAAGGAAAGAAGAGGCAAGGGTAGAGAGAAGCAGCAGTGCAATGACAGGAAGGAAAGAGGCAAGGGTAGAGAAGCAGTGGTGCAATGACGGAGGAAGGAAAGAAGAGGCAAGGGTAGAGAGAAGCAGCAGTGCAATGACAGAAGGAAAGAAGAGGCAAGGGTAGAGAGAAGCAGCAGTTCAATGACAGGAAAGAAAGAGGCAAGAGGTAGAGAGAAGCAGCAGTGCAATGACAGGAAGGAAAGAGGCAAGGGTAGAGAGAAGCAGCAGTGCAATGACAGGAAAGAAAGAGGCAAGAGGTAGAGAGAAGCAGCAGTGCAATGACAGGAAAGAAAGAGGCAAGAGGTAGAGAGAAGCAGCAGTGCAATGACAGGAAGGAAAGAGGCAAGAGGTAGAGAGAAGCAGCAGTGCAATGACAGGAAGGAAAGAGGCAAGGGTAGAGAGAAGCAGCAGTGCAATGACAGGAAGGAAAGAGGCAAGGGTAGAGAGAAGCAGTGGTGCAATGACGGAGGAAGGAAAGAAGAGGCAAGGGTAGAGAGAAGCAGCAGTGCAATGACAGGAAGGCAAGAGGCAAGGGTAGAGAGAAGCAGCGTTGCTAAGACAAGGAAGGAAAGAGGCAAGGGTAGAGAAGCAGTGGTGCAATGACAGAAGAAGGAAAGAAGAGGCAAGGGTAGAGAGAAGCAGCAGTGCAATGACAGGAAGGAAAGAGGCAAGGGTAGAGAGAAGCAGCAGTGCAATGACAGGAAAGAAAGAGGCAAGAGGTAGAGAGAAGCAGCAGTGCAATGACAGGAAGGAAAGAGGCAAGAGGTAGAGAGAAGCAGCAGTGCAATGACAGGAAGGAAAGAGGCAAGATGTAGAGAGAGGCAGCAGTGCAATGACAGGAAGGAAAGAGGCAAGGGTAGAGAGAAGCAGCAGTGCAATGACAGAAGGAAAGAAGAGGCAAGGGTAGAGAGAAGCAGCAGTGCACAGACAGAGGAAGGAAAGAAGAGGCAAGGGTAGAGAGGAGCAGCAGTGCAATGACAGAAGGAAAGAAGAGGCAAGGGTAGAGAAAAGCAGCAGTGCAATGACAGGAAGGAAAGAGGCAAGAGGTAGAGAGAAGCAGCAGTGCAATGACAGGAAGGAAAGAGGCAAGAGGTAGAGAGAAGCAGCAGTGCAATGACAGGAAGGAAAGAGGCAAGGGTAGAGAGAAGCAGCAGTGCAATGACAGGAAGGAAAGAGGCAAGGGTAGAGAGAAGCAGCAGTGCAATGACAGGAAGGAAAGAGGCAAGATGTAGAGAGAAGCAGCAGTGCAATGACAGGAAGGAAAGAGGCAAGAGGTAGAGAGAAGCAGCAGTGCAATGACAGGAAGGAAAGAGGCAAGATGTAGAGAGAAGCAGCAGTGCAATGACAGGAAGGAAAGAGGCAAGAGGTAGAGAGAAGCAGCAGTGCAATGACAGAAGAAGGAAAGAAGAGGCAAGAGTAGAGAGAAACAGTTATACAAAGACAGGAGAAGAGAGAAGAGGCAAGGGTAGAGAGAAGCAGCGGTGCAATGACAGGAAGGAAAGAGGCAAGGGTAGAGAGAAGCAGCGTTGCTAAGACAAGGAAGGAAAGAGGCAAGGGTAGAGAAGCAGTGGTGCAATGACAGAAGAAGGAAAGAAGAGGCAAGGGTAGAGAGAAGCAGCAGTGCAATGACAGGAAGGAAAGAGGCAAGAGGTAGAGAGAAGCAGCAGTGCAATGACAGGAAGGAAAGAGGCAAGAGGTAGAGAGAAGCAGCAGTGCAATGACAGGAAGGAAAGAGGCAAGGGTAGAGAGAAGCAGTGGTGCAATGACGGAGGAAGGAAAGAAGAGGCAAGGGTAGAGAGAAGCAGCAGTGCAATGACAGGAAAGAAAGAGGCAAGGGTAGAGAGAAGCAGCAGTGCAATGACAGGAAGGCAAGAGGCAAGGGTAGAGAGAAGCAGCACTGCAATGACAGGAAGGCAAGAGGCAAGGGTAGAGAGAAGCAGCGTTGCTAAGACAAGGAAGGAAAGAGGCAAGGGTAGAGAAGCAGTGGTGCAATGACAGAAGAAGGAAAGAAGAGGCAAGGGTAGAGAGAAGCAGCAGTGCAATGACAGGAAGGAAAGAGGCAAGGGTAGAGAGAAGCAGCAGTGCAATGACAGGAAAGAAAGAGGCAAGAGGTAGAGAGAAGCAGCAGTGCAATGACAGGAAGGAAAGAGGCAAGAGGTAGAGAGAAGCAGCAGTGCAATGACAGGAAGGAAAGAGGCAAGATGTAGAGAGAGGCAGCAGTGCAATGACAGGAAGGAAAGAGGCAAGGGTAGAGAGAAGCAGCAGTGCAATGACAGAAGGAAAGAAGAGGCAAGGGTAGAGAGAAGCAGCAGTGCACAGACAGAGGAAGGAAAGAAGAGGCAAGGGTAGAGAGGAGCAGCAGTGCAATGACAGAAGGAAAGAAGAGGCAAGGGTAGAGAAAAGCAGCAGTGCAATGACAGGAAGGAAAGAGGCAAGGGTAGAGAGAAGCAGCAGTGCAATGACAGGAAGGAAAGAGGCAAGGGTAGAGAGAAGCAGCAGTGCAATGACATGAAGGAAAGAGGCAAGGGTAGAGAGAAGCAGTGGTGCAATGACAGAAGAAGGAAAGAAGAGGCAAGGGTAGAGAGGAGCAGCAGTGCAATGACAGAAGGAAAGAAGAGGCAAGGGTAGAGAGAAGCAGCAGTGCAATGACAGGAAGGAAAGAGGCAAGGGTAGAGAGAAGCAGCAGTGCAATGACAGGAAGGAAAGAGGCAAGGGTAGAGAGAAGCAGCAGTGCAATGACAGGAAGGAAAGAGGCAAGGGTAGAGAGAAGCAGTGGTGCAATGACAGAAGAAGGAAAGAAGAGGCAAGGGTAGAGAGAAGCAGCAGTGCAATGACAGGAAGGAAAGAGGCAAGAGGTAGAGAGAAGCAGCAGTGCAATGACAGGAAGGAAAGAGGCAAGGGTAGAGAGAAGCAGTTATACAAAGACAGGAGAAGAAAGAAGAGGCAAGGGTAGAGAGAAGCAGCAGTGCAATGACAGAGGAAGGAAAGAAGAGGCAAGGGTAGAGAGAAGCAGCAGTGCAATGACAGGAAGGAAAGAGGCAAGAGGTAGAGAGAAGCAGCAGTGCAATGACAGGAAGGAAAGAGGCAAGGGTAGAGAGAAGCAGCGTTGCTAAAACAAGGAAGGCAAGAGGCAAGGGTAGAGAGAAGCAGTGGTGCAATGACAGAAGAAGGAAAGAAGAGGCAAGGGTAGAGAGAAGCAGCAGTGCAATGACAGGAAGGAAAGAGGCAAGAGGTAGAGAGAAGCAGCAGTGCAATGACAGGAAGGAAAGAGGCAAGGGTAGAGAGAAGCAGTTATACAAAGACAGGAGAAGAAAGAAGAGGCAAGGGTAGAGAGAAGCAGCAGTGCAATGACAGGAAGGAAAGAGGCAAGAGGTAGAGAGAAGCAGCAGTGCAATGACAGGAAGGAAAGAGGCAAGGGTAGAGAGAAGCAGCAGTGCACAGACAGAGGAAGGAAAGAAGAGGCAAGGGTAGAGAGGAGCAGCAGTGCAATGACAGAAGGAAAGAAGAGGCAAGTGTAGAGAAAAGCAGCAGTGCAATGACAGGGAGGAAAGAGGCAAGATGTAGAGAGAAGCAGCAGTGCAATGACAGGAAGGAAAGAGGCAAGGGTAGAGAGAAGCAGCAGTGCAATGACAGGAAGGAAAGAGGCAAGGGTAGAGAGAAGCAGCAGTGCAATGACAGGAAGGAAAGAGGCAAGGGTAGAGAGAAGCAGTGGTGCAATGACAGAAGAAGGAAAGAAGAGGCAAGGGTAGAGAGAAGCAGCAGTGCAATGACAGGAAGGAAAGAGGCAAGAGGTAGAGAGAAGCAGCAGTGCAATGACAGGAAGGAAAGAGGCAAGGGTAGAGAGAAGCAGCGTTGCTAATACAAGGAAGGCAAGAGGCAAGGGTAGAGAGAAGCAGTGGTGCAATGACAGAAGAAGGAAAGAAGAGGCAAGGGTAGAGAGAAGCAGCAGTGCAATGACAGGAAGGAAAGAGGCAAGAGGTAGAGAGAAGCAGCAGTGCAATGACAGGAAGGAAAGAGGCAAGGGTAGAGAGAAGCAGTTATACAAAGACAGGAGAAGAAAGAAGAGGCAAGGGTAGAGAGAAGCAGCAGTGCAATGACAGGAAGGAAAGAGGCAAGAGGTAGAGAGAAGCAGCAGTGCAATGACAGGAAGGAAAGAGGCAAGGGTAGAGAGAAGCAGCGTTGCTAAGACAAGGAAGGAAAGAGGCAAGAGTAGAGAGAAGCAGTGGTGCAATGACAGAAGAAGGAAAGAAGAGGCAAGGGTAGAGAGAAGCAGCAGTGCAATGACAGAAGAAGGAAAGAAGAGGCAAGGATTGAGAGAAGCAGCAGTGCAATGACAGAGGAAGGAAGGAGGCAAGAGTAGAGAGAAGCAGTTATACAAAGACAGGAGAAGAAAGAAGAGGCAAGGGTAGAGAGAAGCAGCGGTGCAATGACAGGAAGGAAAGAGGCAAGGGTAGAGAGAAGCAGCGTTGCTAAGACAAGGAAGGAAAGAGGCAAGGGTAGAGAGAAGCAGTGGTGCAATGACAGAGGAAGGAAAGAGGCAAGGGTAGAGAGAAGCAGTGGTGCAATGATAGAAGAAGGAAAGAAGAGGCAAGGGTAGAGAGAAGCAGCAGTGCAATGACAGAGGAAGGAAAGAAGAGGCAAGGGTAGAGAGAAGCAGTTATACAAAGACAGGAGAAGAAAGAAGAGGCAAGGGTAGAGAGAAGCAGTGGTGCAATGACAGAGGAAGGAAAGAAGAGGCAAGGGCAGAGAGAAGCAGTGGTGCAATGACGGAGGAAGGAAAGAAGAGGCAAGGGCAGAGAGAAACAATGGTGCAATGACAGAGGAAGGAAAGAAGAGGCAAAGGTAGAGAGAAGCAGCGTTGTAAAGACAGAGGAAGGAAAGAAGAGGCAAGGGTAGAGAGAAGCAGTGGTGCAATGACAGAGGAAGGAAAGAAGAGGCAAGGGTAGAGAGGAGCAGCAGTGCAATGACAGTGGAAGGAAAGAAGAGGCAAGGGTAGAGAGAAGCAGCGTTGCACAGACGGAGGAAGGAAAGAAGAGGCAAGGGTAGAGAGGAGCAGCAGTGCAATGACAGAGGAAGGAAAGAAGAGGCAAGGGTAGAGAGAAGCAGCGGTGCAATGACAGAGGAAGGAAAGAGGCAAGGGAAGAGAGAAGCAGTGGTGCAATGACAGAGGAAGGAAAGAAGAGGCAAGGGTAGAGAGAAGCAGCGGTGCAATGACAGAGGAAGGAAAGAAGAGGCAGGAGTGCAAGGACAGAGAGTAGCAGAGGTACAATGACCGGAAAGGAAAGAAGAAGCTGGAGTGCAACTGTAGGGGTAGTACAAGGATCAAGGAATGAAAGAGTGAAGGCATTGCAGGCAAGTCACAGGAGCAGTGGAATACAATGGCAAGGCCAGAGCGTTGAGGGTGAGCAGGCGAACAGGTAAAGAGGACCTTTACCAGCCTTTCATCTACTGGCCACCGACAGCTGGACACGCAAGGCTGAATAATGTGTGCCCTCGTGCCCAAACAAGCAGCATCGATAGATCTGCATAGCTAGGGCCCTGCATCCTCATGATGAGGCTCCCAAAGAGGATGAGACAGGATGGGGCCACTGGTATGACATCCTTGGTGTTTCTGTCCCGAGGATGCAAGCTACTGAGTTCTGTGATGCAAGGGTAGAGAAGCAGCAGTGCAATGACTGAAGAACGAAAGCGTGGCAAGTTAAGGTTCCACAAAATCATACATCAATTGCATGCAGCATCAAAGAGGCCCTGGTACGAACTAACGAACCTGCAATGCAGAGGGTTGTTGTTTTTTTTGCTAATTAACTCCAAACCCTTAGGTAGCTGGGCACAACAGAGATAAGTAGACTTCAAGCTTAGTTACAACAGATACAAAAGTACAATATGGACAACAAACATTAGTCACCTCGTGCAGGTTAAAGGGTGCCACGGTGCTAAAGTCACAAAACGTGGACACAAAGGGCACGAGGACTTCATAATTTGGTTACCGTAGATACAATAGGTATGATCATCAGAAGGCGAGACATGTGAGAGAATATTCAGTTCATAGTTTATGGTGGGAGAAGCGTGGTCTGGTGTTGGTGGTCGTTTAGTCGTAGCCAGTTAAGCACGTTATGTCTGAATTTTCGGTAGTATTGTTCAATTCCCAGGTTTAGGGGAATTGCATTCCAAGATGTGGCCGCTTTGACTGGTAAGCTGGAGCCGCACGCTTTCATTTGTTTGAATCTTGGAATCTCAAGGAGGTGGGCATTAGTTGATCTGGTAAGTCGTGTTGAGGTTTTCCTATGTATTCTTTCTGTGAGGTAAGGTGGTGCTACATTATTCAGCCACTTGGAAGTGAGTGAAGCTATTTTGAGAAGAATCCTGTCGTTTATTTTTAGCCAGCGTACATCTCTTCTGAAGTTAGAAATGTGCTCTCTGTTAGGAATATTTAGTGCTGCTCTTTGGGTGTTATTTTGTAGCCTTTGAATTTTATCTAAAATGTATTTGTTGGCACCTGAGTATAGGGCATTACAATAGTCCAGTTTGGACATTAGTAGAGCCTTAGCAAGTGTGAGGCAGCTAGTTTTAGATAGAAATGGTCGACAGGCTCTAATAGGTTTACAGGAATAGGCAGTCGAGGATGCAAGGGAGTTGACCTGTTTTTTGAGTGTTAGGGTGGAGTCTAGGTAAAAGCTTAACGTTTTTACTACAGGCATCACCTTGATTGTGTTGCTGTTAATATTGAACGAGGCATAACTGGAGCCAAGTTTGTTTATGTTGGACTCTGTGCCCAGGATCAAGATCTCAGTTTTGTCGTCATTCGGGCAGAGGCCATGCAATGCCATCCATGCCTGAATGAGGAGGTATATCTTGTTTACCAAGGCGGTGTCCTCGACAAAGTTGCCCGAAAGGGGAATAAGGATCTGGGCGTCATCTGCTTAGTTAGTGTAGGTGACACCCAGTCTGTCCAATTTGTCGAAGAGGGGCTTGGTAAAGATGTTATACATGGTGGGGGAGACACAGGAGCCCTGTGGCACACCGCAGGAGATTTGGATGGGGTCTGCACAGTCTGATGTGGAGAAGGCTCTTATCGTGTGGTTTGCTAGAAAGGACTGGACCCAAGATATAGCATCACTTGAGAAATTGGCAGCTGACTTGAGGTGTTTACAGAAGACTGCATGATCCACCAGGTCGAAAGCGGCCGATAGGTCAAGGAGGAGTAGCACTGCTGTTTTCCCATTATCCTTCAGCTCATCAATTTGGGTCTTGAGGTCTACTCGTGCCGTGTTGGGGCCGAAAGCCAGACTGGCGGGATCCTAGTAGGTGGTTAAGTTCCAGGTACTCCTGGATTTAAAGGTAGGCTACTCTACGAATTATTTTAAGGAGGAAGGGGACTGTGGTGATCGGTTTGTAATTGGTCGGGATGGCAGGGTCTAAAGTTTGTTTTTTCAAAAGTGGGAGAACCCAGCATTCTTTGAGATTATCAGGCACTGTGTTGATCTTGAAGGAGGCATTAATAAGCTTGGAGATGAAAGGGGCTAAATTCTAGCTGCGTCCTCTATAATGTGTGCCAGGCAATTGTCACCCTGGCAATTCGAAGGCTTCAAGGAGAGTATTATTTTCTCAGTCTCTAGGATAGAAATTTTAGTGAATCTAAAGGATGAGCTGGATCTATCAGGTGTAGAGAGAGAGGCAGTTTGTGGATCAATTTGGAGCAGCAGGGACTTTTTTTTTAGCTATTTTAATTTGTGGGGTTTCAATTTTGTTTGCCAATGCATTTTGGATATCGGAATAGAGAGGAGGAGATGGAGGGCACATGCAGAACCTGCAATGCACAAGAGGGTGACATGGAGGAGATGGAGGGCACATACTGTAATACGCAAGAGGGTAACATGGAGGAGAGGAGTTGAGGGCACATGCAGAACCTGCAATGCACAAGAGGGTGACATGGAGGAGATGGAGGGCACATGCAGAACCTGCAATGCACAAGAGGGTGTCATGGAGGAGATGGAGGGCACATACTGTAATACGCAAGAGGGTAACATGGAGGAGAGGAGTTGAGGGCACATGCAGAACCTGCAATGCACAAGAGGGTGACATGAAGGAGATGGAGGGCACATGCAGAACCTGCAATGCACAAGAGGGTGACATGGAGGAGATGGAGGGCACATGCAGAACATGCAATGCACAAGAGGGTGACATGGAGGAGATGGAGGGCACATGCAGAACCTGCAATGCACAAGAGGGTGTCATGGAGGAGATGGAGGGCACATACAGAACATGCAATGCACAAGAGGGTGACATGGAGGAGATGGAGGGCACATGCAGAACATGCAATGCACAAGAGGGTAACATGGAGATGGAGGGCACATACTGTAATACACAAGAGGGTAACATTGAGGAGGAAGGAGGAGAGAGAGGGCACATGCTGAACCTGCAATGTACAAGAGGGTGACATGGAGGAGATGGAGGGCACATACTGTAATACACAAGAGGGTAACATTGAGGAGGGAGGAGGAGAGAGAGGGCACATGCAGAACCTGCAATGCACAAGAGGGTGACATGGAGGAGATGGAGGGCACATACTGTAATACACAAGAGGGTATCATTGAGGAGGGAGGAGGAGAGAGAGAGGGCACATGCAGAACCTGCAATGCACAAGAGGGTGACATGGAGGAGATGGAGGGCACATACTGTAATACACAAGAGGGTATCATTGAGGAGGGAGGAGGAGAGAGAGGGCACATGCAGAACCTGCAATGCACAAGAGGGTGACATGGAGGAGATGGAGGGCACATACTGTAATACACAAGAGGGTATCATTGAAGAGGGAGGAGGAGAGAGAGGGCACATACAGAACCTGCAATGCACAAGAGGGTAACATGGAGGAGATGGAGGACACATACTGTAATACACAAGAGGGCAACATGGAGGAGAGAGGAGTTGAGGGCACATGCAGATCCTGCAATGCACAAGAGGGTGACATGGAGGAGATGGAGGGCACATGCAGAACCTGCAATGCACAAGAGGGTGACATGGAGGAGATGGAGGGCACATGCAGAACATGCAATGCACAAGAGGGTAACATGGAGGAGATGGAGGGCACATACTGTAATGCACAAGAGGGTAACATGGAGTGGAGAGGAGGAGAGAGAGGGCACATGCTGAACCTGCAATGCACAAGAGGGTGACATGGAGTGGAGAGGAGGAGAGAGAGGGCACATGCTGAACCTGCAATGTACAAGAGGGTGACATGGAGGAGATGGAGGGCACATACTGTAATACACAAGAGGGTAACATTGAGGAGGGAGGAGGAGAGAGAGGGCACATGCTGAACCTGCAATGTATAAGAGGGTGACATGGAGGAGATGGAGGGCACATACTGTAATACACAAGAGGGTAACATTGAGGAGGGAGGAGGAGAGAGAGGGCACATGCAGAACCTGCAATGCACAAGAGGGTGACATGGAGGAGATGGAGGGCACATACTGTAATACACAAGAGGGTAACATTGAGGAGGGAGGAGGAGAGAGAGGGCACATGCTGAACCTGCAATGTACAAGAGGGTGACATGGAGGAGATGGAGGGCAAATACTGTAATACACAAGAGGGTAACATTGAGGAGGGAGGAGGAGAGAGAGGGCACATGCAGAACCTGCAATGCACAAGAGGGTGACATGGAGGAGATGGAGGGCACATACTGTAATACACAAAAGGGTATCATTGAGGAGGGAGGAGGAGAGAGAGGGCACATGCAGAACCTGCAATGTACAAGAGGGTGACATGGAGGAGATGGAGGGCACATACTGCAATGTACAAGAGGGTAAAATGGGGAAAGAGGAGACAGAGGGAGCATGCAGAACCTGCAATGCACAAGAGGGTAACATGGAAGTGAGGAGACAGAGGGAGCATGCAAACATGCAGATGGAGGGCACATACTGTAATACACAAGAGGGTATCATTGAGGAAGAGAGAGAGAGCACATGCTGAACCTGCAATGCACAAGAGGGTGACATGGAGGAGATGGAGGGCACATACTGTAATACACAAGAGGGTATCAGTGAGGAGGGAGGAGGAGAGAGAGGGCACATGGTGAACCTGCAATGCACAAGAGGGTGACATGGAGGAGATGGAGGGCACATACTGTAATACACAAGAGGGTATCATTGAGGAGGGAGGAGGAGAGAGAGGGCACATGCAGAACCTGCAATGCACAAGAGGGTAACATGGAAGAGAGAGGAGACAGAGGGAGCATGCAAACCTGCAGATGGAGGGCACATAGTGTAATACACAAGAGGGTATCATTGAGGAGCGAGGAGGAGAGAGAGGGCACATGCTGAACCTGCAATGCACAAGAGGGTGACATGGAGGGCACATACTGTAATACACAAGAGGGTATCATTGAGGAGGGAGGAGGAGAGAGAGGGCACATGCTGAACCTGCAATGCACAAGAGGGTGACATGGATGGCACATACTGTAATACACAAGAGGGTATCATTGAGGAGGGGGGAGGAGGAGAGAGAGGGCACATGCTGAACCTGCAATGCACAAGAGGGTAACATGGAGGCGATGGAGGGCACATACAGAACATGCAATGCAGAAGAGGGTAACATGGAGGCGATGGAGGGCACATACAGAACATGCAATGCACAAGAGGGTAACATGGAGGCGATGGAGGGCACATACAGAACATGCAATGCACAAGAGGGTAACATGGAGGAGATGGAGGGCACATACAGAACATGCAATGCACAAGAGGGTAACATGGAGGAGAGAGGAGGAGATGGAGGGCACGTACTGAACCTGCAATGCACAAGAGGGTAACATGGAGGAGAGAGGAGGAGATGGAGGGTACATACTGCAATACACTAGAGGGTAACATGGAGGAGATGGAGGGCACATACAGAACCTGCAATGCACAAGAGGGTAACATGGAGGAGATGGAGGGCACATACAGAACCTGCAATGCACAAGAGGGTAACATGGAGAGAGGAGATGGGAGCATACAGAAATGCAATGCACAAGAGGGTAACATGGAGGAGAGAGGAGATGGGAGCATACAGAACTGCAATGCACAAGAGGGTAACATGGAGGAGATGGAGGGCACGTACTGAACCTGCAGGCGCTGACGTTCTGAACACCCGATGCCACGCAGGGGCAGAAGCCTTCGTTGGGTGGGTAAACCGTTCCGTTTGCAAACAGGGTTTCTGGAGCAGTGAACCTGAAGGTGGGTATACCTCTGAAATCTGAGGACCCCTGGTATGCCAACGTCATGGACCTGCCATGATGAAATAATGAGAGCAATCAGCTTTCAAGCAAGAAAAAAGGATACGAAAATAACACGTTGCACCCCCAAAACGTGACACTTAATGAGTGCGTAACCCTAGCCCCAGCTCCCCCTTGATTTAGAGTGATGGGGTGGTTGAACTAGTAGGGTAGTAGGCTTGGCTGCTGCCCCCTTGGGTTACGCATGCTCTTAGTCTAAAGAGAAGAAACACTGGGGCAGGAGACCATATATAGTTCAAGACCCACACAAAGCACTGCTGGCAGTCTCACAATATTGAAATGAAGGCATGGGTGATCACTTTCACACATCAAATGACATAGAAATGAGACTAGCAATACAAACCCAAACATAAAGAGACTAGTGTCTCTTGCATCAGACATCATGAATCTACTGTGCCATAACCTAAGACATACCGCGGGCACAGGTTTCCGCTCGGGGTGTGGCACAGCGACCTGGCACCTCCGTTTGCACCAAACAAAGCGAGAAGTAAAAGATCACATGGATTGCGTGGAATGGATGGGCCACATTTTCTAAGTATAAAATACCATGCCTGGGAGGCTGTGTATATGCCTGGGAGGCGGTGGGTGTGCCTGGGAGGCGGCGGGTGTCCCTGGGAGGCGGCGGGTGTGCCTGGGAGGCGGCGGGTGTGCCTGGGAGGCTGTGTGCGTGCCTGGGAGGCGGCGGGTGTACCTGGGAGGCGGCGGGTGTACCTGGGAGGCGGCATGCGTGCCTGGGAGGCGGCGGGTGTGCCTGGGAGGCGGCGGGTGTGCCTGGGAGGCATTGTGCCTGGGAGGCTGTGTGCGTGCCTGGGAGGCGGCGTGCATGCCTGGGAGGCGGCGGGTGTGCCTGGGAGGCATTGTGCCTGGGAGGCAGTGTGCCTGGGAGGCGGCGTGCGTGCCTGGGAGGCGGCGGGTGCGCCTGGGAGGCGGCGGGTGCGCCTGGGAGGTGGCGGGTGCGCCTGGGAGGCGGCGGGTGTGCCTGGGAGGCATTGTGCCTGGGAGGCTGTGTGTGTGTGCCTGGGAAGCGGCGTGCGTGCCTGGGATGCGGCGGGTGTGCCTGGGAGGCGCCGTGCGTGCCTCGGAGGCTGTGCGGCTGAAGCATGTTTTATGTGGTGAAGTGCCATGTATGACACACTTTGCATCGCTGTCCTGTGGACACGCCCACTGCGCTGTAGGAATGATAGATGAGGAGGAACCAGCAAGAGGGCCTCCACACTTGTAGGAGGTGGAGCTGCACCATGTTAATAGACCTTCTAGTTGGCGTCAAATCACCGCCGTACTAGAGTGCCTAGCCTTGCCATAGAGTGGGGCTCCAGATCTCAGACTGCTGGAGGAAAGAAATGAGCAAGGGCAAGAGAAGAGAATGGGAAATAAAAGCAAAGAACCCAAGGTGTGATGCAGTGTGGGTAGAAACCTTTGTCAGGCCATGGATGGATCAGTCCTGCTAGGCGGACCAGCATACTGTAAAAGGGAGGAAGCAGGTCCTAAAGTGGTTCTCCAAGGCAGACTTTGGGAATTGTAAGTTTGAGTGTGTTCTAGCAATCCTGGAAGTGTGATGGTCTCTTTGCCTGGGCATCCCTGTACATTGCACCCCAGGTCAGACGCCAGAATGTAAATCAGTGAGTGGTGTGGTTGAGAAAAGACTGGGTATTCAGGTTAATCTGATTGGTACCAGAAGGTAAGGGAATCAAGGGGTCAGAACAGCAAAATTCAAAAAGCCTGACACCTTGATGTCAAGAATGTTTTGTTCCGTATCATGCCATGCTAGACTTTATTTTGGTTCTTGGCAAGACAGGGTGGTGCCTTACTTGAGATTAGGCGGCACAGACATGGTCATCTATAGATAGAAACTATGCCCATTAGACGGTGTGAAAGAAGAGGTGACGTGCCCCCAAACCAGTAAGCAGGGAGAGAAGGCCCGATGCTCTGCCCTCCTGTATGCAGGGGCAGCTCGCCACCCTTCGGTGTCAAATGTTTTCATGATGAGAATATGTCTTTGCCGCCCCAGTGGTCAAGCCTTAAGTCTAACACCAGATTTTCAATGTACGCCTACATGTGTTAAACCCCATGCATAAAGGAATCGGGGCAAAATGGCCTTAAACATACTTTATATGCCCCGAACAGCGGGCTAAAAAGACCCGAAAGCTGGGAGGCAGTACAACCACTTTTAACTGGGGTGGGTCTTTAATTGAAGCTCCTCTGGAAACAAAGCCCTGCCCCAGGTTTCCCGGGAGTTTAAGGAATGCTATGAACGTCATGCGGTTGGTTATCCCAGTACATAAGTCAGGATTCCTTGTGGACTGAAGCGGTGCTATGCTGTGAGTTAACCTGTATAATCCATCCTGCTCTACCCCTCTCAAGCTGGGCTTCAGTTACCTTGTCCTGGTAAGCGGGAAGCATGCTTATGGTAGGACAAAAAAGGGGTTTAGAGCCTGCTTACCAGCTTACATTTACAGGTCTAGTCCATGTGTTAAGGCCCTTTCCATAAGCCATTTATTTGGGTGTGTTGTGGAGTGCTACCTGCCTCCTTATCTCTGCTTCAAAGCACTTGACAGTAATGTGAAATGACATAACGAGGCGACAGAACATAACCCCCTAGTATTAAAACATGGCATGTTTCAAAAAAATTAAGAATGAGGGGAGAGCAGGCTTAGGGTTAGATACAGTGACGGAAGCAGGGGCAGTCCAAACGGGGGCGTGGGAAGGGCACCCACCTAAAAGCAAAAGAAGTGTGTTCAAGAAAAGCATATATTTAAGTTAAGCTGCATTTAGACTTGGGAACGAAACACAGATACTAACAGCCGAACATTTTACAACATGGCATAGGATAACATCATGCAGTGTAGCACATGATATCTAACAGAGCACGACATGTGATAGCAGGGAAAGCGCAGGAAAGAATATTGCAGCCACATAGAAGACACATGCCACAGCTTAGCATGGCAAACACATAATGGTGCAAGCCAGCATGACAGCACAGCAAGGGCAGCATGTCCCAAACGCGTGACACACCCCTCCCTCGCCAGACTCACCACTTTCTGATTCGAAGGTTGCTCCTCTGGAGGTTGACTGGCAACATGGGATTCGAAGGCTGTTTGGAAGAACAAGGCCCAGAAATCAGAGGCAAGTGGCCCCCACTTTACACTTCCTTCACACCCCCTTCCCTGCACTCCACTCTGGGGAGCTAACTATTCTTTTCTTTCATTAAAAGGCGCTCTCTCTTTAAAACGTATTCCTCGAATCGGCGCTATTCAATACTCCTGGTTCACTGGAGGCCAAAATGTTTATGCAGTACTTATTGATTTTCCTGCGGCCTTTGACATGATTCTCCACAGCATTTTGTGGCAGAAACGTATCAAATGGGGAATTCCTTCTGGGCTATTGAATATGATCATTTCTTTGCATTTGGATCCGAAGACCAAGGTAAGACTGGATCTGGTGGGTAATAGCACTGATTTTATCAGGTAACAGCACTGATTTCATCAATACCTTTCTTGGTCTAAAGCAGGGCTGTATCTTGTCCGCCGTATTCTTCAACTTGTAGGTCAGAAGAATTACAGTGCAGAGTAATTGTTCCCGTTGGGTTCCGGAATGCGCGGATTCCTTGGCTAGGATCTGCCAATGATTTGGTGCTACTTGACCGCACCACCAGAGGACTTCAGAGATGAGCTTGGTATCTATTCAGAAAGGATTGGCCTCTGCATGAACTCTCCCCAACCCAACCTTATGATCTTCACTCCCAGATATCCTGGACCCACACGTACTGGAGACGACCCCACTGAATTGATGGCTTAAGTGGACCTTGGTGTAACTACTGCTCACATGCTTAGGAAGATTAGAATCAGAGTTTAGCAGTGCTCTGGTGGCATTTCGAACTTTGCACATAATCATGTTGGCTATTCTTTAATAGGAATGATCACTCTGTACAAAGAAAACCTACGACCCCCTGATGCTGTAGGAATTTGGGGGCCGAAAAAACTACTTTATATATCTTGAAAAGGAGGTCTGCTATTTGCCTAAAGCATATTAATTCTAACACAACTGCGATATTATTAAACAAATAGAGAAGTTAGTCAAATGATTGGACTAAATCACTTAGTCATGAATGCATTTCCCAAAACTTCAATCATTCTGGAAATAGGAACTATGTGAAAGAGTGCCCACACAATTGTATTGTAAAGAAAATATATGGGTACTGATTCTGGCGCAAGAAAAATTAGATGGCAGGCCGCAGTCCACAACACAAAAGACAAACCCCATAAATATTGAATGGACTAAAACTACAACAAAGTCAAAGAAGGATATCACAAAAATGGACAAAGAAGACCGGAAGGATCCGGGTCCAAGCCGATCGTCAGAGAGCAAAAATCGACAAGATGTTCGCTCCAAAGTAGAGCCTTGGGGCAGCGAGAGATCGCCAAGAACCACAGAGGAATTCTTAAAATGTAGCGATCTAATGAACATTTCTACTCACTCAGACAATGGCTCTCTGAAACCAAAGGAAATGGACAACGATCGGGGGGAATAAAGCCCATTGATCAATTGGATGTATACACAGTAAAGCCTAAAAGAGACAGATGGACAGTGCCACACAGAACAATTCGTATCAAGTCCGGCAGGGGGAAAGGAAGTGGCCAAAAAATCAGAGCCGGAAAGAGAAAAATCTGAGATAGAGAGGGAGATAATAAGATCAAGCCCTCCTAAACAGCGACAAAGGCGAGAAAGAGAAGACTGTCAAAGAAGTCCTCATAAGCATAGAGTGGAAAGAAATTTTGTGAGAAACAAAAAGGCATCCAAAGAAACGATACGAGTCTTTAAGCTCGAGCAAACGGAAATGGAGAAAAACTATGTCATTCTAAACAGACCCACAATTCTCCAGATAAAGAAAATGAAAACCCTGAAAAAGATCAGGACAGAGGACCTAGTGCTCATCGAACCATACCACAGAGAAAAGAAGGCCAAAGCTTTCATACATCTGAAAGCATCTGCCATCGATCACATTGATGAGGCGGTCTATAAGGAATTCCATCAATTAGGCCTATCTTTGAAGGAGTACAAGAGATTCACGGAGACCGAAGCACCCAGAGAGATTTTGACAGAGAACTCTAAACGTCAAAATCATTATAGATCCAAAATGGAAGATCTATACCGGCAATCCGGAAGGCTAAATACTCCGGAAAGGCAGGAGACGTATAGTCGTCAATACCATCAAGGCAGGGGCACAAGATACCCCGCAGATTGGAGGGGGGAGAGATTACACAAATCAAAGAAAAGGTCACCACTCCAGAAAATATTCTGATTGGACAAAAAATACGATAAGAAACAACAGAGAAGACAAAGGATCCACTGGACATCGTACAAGGTCGGGTTGTTTATCCCCTGAGGTTTTCGCAAATGGAGTTGACATGCAGCAGAAAATGATGGAAGAAGAAAGACAACCAAAAGGACCATGGAAATGGCTTATGGCTAACTGGTCAAAAAACAACGGCAAATAGCAACGACCAGGGTTAGCTTGTCGCATTGACGTTAACAAAACCTCCATCGACAACTGCAACAAGCAACCCATTAAGGGAGCCTATACTCTGGGCTCATGGAATACAAGAGGCCATATGCACCTTACTTCACCTGGAGATGTCGATCTGGGTTCGTTTGATATTCTTTGTTTGCAAGAAACCTGGCTCGTCCACCAACCCGCCCTTGACGGGTATACAGTGCTGATTTCCCCCGCAGCGAAAGGCCTCTTAGGTAGACCGTCTGCGGGTTTACTAACAGCTATAAAATCGGGTTCGGGACTGAGTGAACCCAAAAAGTGGAAACAATCATATGAAATGTTAGTTGTCTTGACATCGCATTTACAGGGAAAGATCAAGTAAAAACGGCCCCCTACACATGGTGGCCATCATAAACTGTTATTGGAACCCCCAGCGAATGTCTACCAAATTATTCTGCAACAACATCGCCGAAACAATTGATCAGCTTTATGCAGAATTTGAATCAATCAAGCTCATCATTTGCGGAGATATGAACGCCAAATGTACAGAAGCCCGGGACCCCGCCGCAAACTGGCACCGGAGGGACCTGGAGCAGGCCATCGAAAGAGGTAAAGCCTTAAATGAAGTGATCAGCAAAAGAAATATCCAAAATGTGTCGTCACTGTTCCCAAACCAAATAAACTATCCTACATGGGAACGGAACAACTCCAAAGCCACTTTGGACTAGATCTTCATTTCCAACGGGCTCATCCATGAACTGTCGGGTTTCGAGGTCAAAAAAACTGTCAATAGTGACCACAACCTACTCAGCTGCACATGGCGATCTATAACCAAGACACTCAAATCATATGACTGGATGATAGAGTTAAACCAGCAACAGACTCGCCTTCGGCTAAGTGAAAAAGACCGAGAAAATTAAAAGCACCTGGGAGATGAATATAAGAGACCAAGTATGGGCTGACAAAAAGGAAAGACCGAACTACCTACCGCTACTCCTAGCTTTCCAGGTTAAAGGAGCAGGGAAAGCAAAGATCATGCCTATTACTAACCATTCGTATAATAAGACGGTGGTGGAAAAAAGAAAAAGCGTACGGCGCTTACGAAGAATTGCAAAGAAATCCAACGATGAGCTTGATTGGGAAAATTGGCGCTTAGAAAATAAAGGCTATAAGAATTGGCTCAAACATCACAAAGCAAAGCAATACCAACTGGACGCGGAGGCGATGATGCAAAAACTTCAAACTAAAAAATCTAGAGAGTTTTGGGGTTTGATACAAGAAATGAACAAGCCACTCTCGGCCCCAATGGTAAACGCTGTCGCCGAAGAAAACTGGATCCGTTATTTCACCGCAGAATTTGATGGCCCAACTGATGCCATTCAAGGAGCTCACCTAAACTAGGCGTCAACGTGGGTCGATCTTTCCAATCTTGCGGATATTGAATCAGCGATACAGAACCTAAAAACTTCTAGAGCGCCAGGCCCAGACGGTCTCACAAATACAGATTTGAAAATGTCCCCAAAAAAATGGGCTGAAATGATCAGTAAAATCTTTGCGGAATGTAAAAGAACAAACATGGTGCCGGAATCGTGGCAGAGAGCGGTAATTGTCCCGATCTACAAAAAGGGGCCAAGACAAGAACCCGCAAGTTACAGACCTATTGCCCTTCTGGATATTTTAGGAAAACTGTATGCCACCCTCCTTCTCGTCCACTTTCGAGTCTGGGAAAAAGATAGTCAGGCCAAAGACAAACTACAAACCGGATTCCAGAAAAATGGGTGTACTTCGATAAATCTCCTCATATTGAATATATTGAAAGCAAAAGTTAAAGAGGGGGCGCCTAAAGTGTTCCTGGCATTCGTGGATTTGTCCAAGGCTTTCAATAAGATTGACAGACTGTCTCTGTGGGCAAAGCTAGAAGATTGGAATTGCCCCACTCAAATATTGGAGCCCATAAAAGCTCTCCATACGAACACCAAAATTAGAGTGAAACTCAACTCCCAGGGCTTACTTTCAGAGGAGATCAATGTCAGACGAGGGGTAAGCAGGGGTGCCCGATGGCGCCGGTCTTATTCACGGCTTTCCTAGGTGACTATCAGCGGTACGAGGAAAAAGTACAATCCTTTCCCCCTAAAATCGGGAAAATGGAGATCCCACGGCTACTTTACGCAGATGACATTGTGATTGATCAGACGAAGGTGGGTCTGCAAAGAAAAATCCGTAACTTGGAGTCGTATATCCAGCAGAACAATCTGGAAATTAATAAAGCGAAGACTAAGATCATGGTCCTCGAGAAAGTTCCCAGTAAAAAGATGAAAGATCTAAGGATTACCCTGGCCGAGGCCAAAATTGAAATCGTCACCAGCTTCAAATATTTGGGGATTCAAGTCGACAGTTCAGGTCTAGAAAAGAGTCTTGTCGATCAACTCTGGGAAAAGGAGAAAAAGGTTAACAACGCAAACCAGAGCAGCGGACCGCAAGTACGGTAAATTCTCCTTGATCCCGGCTATAACTTTTTATAACGCTAAAGCTGTGCCGGCCTTGACCTATGGGACAGAGTGTGCTTTATACCTCCAGCGAAATATCTGGAATAAACTTGAAGGATACATTTGGAAAACAGTCCTAGGCCTACCGAAATCTACCGCCATGTCTGCTATAAGAAGAGAGCTGGGCCTAATATTGTTAGCATCAACGGTGGATCAAAGTGCCATGCGCCTTTATAGACTAATTATCATGGCGGACACCCTTCCCATCTATAACATCATACAAGACGAAATGGAAGCAGGCAAGTGTGTGGCCTTGAACAAATGGGTGAATCTGAGAAAAAATGACCTGCTCAGAATTGGAAGTGCAGAGAACGACCTAAAAGAAAATCCAGAAAGAATTAAAAAAACGATGGAAGAGATGGATTGGATTGGGACAACAGAAGAAGCGGTGGGAAATAAACTCCTGAAACATCTCCCCCCCACCTTCAATAGGGGGAAAAAACCCCTATTGTATTGTGCCAAGTTTCCAAATAAGAAGATGAGAACGTTGGTCATGAGAGCGAGGCTTAACCTCCTCCCTACGAGAGAGATCATAACTATTAGAGGAGCAGGAACTGAAAATCATTGTCGGTTATGTAAAAACGACCAAACTATCGAGACGTTAAAGCACCTCGTGATTGAGTGTCCCTTCACAATGGAAAAGAGAAAAGCATACCTCCCTTCTTTGGCTGAAAATATGTGGATCTACCAAGAGGATGAAATCTGGAACAGACTCATTTGGGGAGAAAAGACAAGATGGACGCAGGCTCTGGCCAAAATTATCGATGCGATTTTTGATCAGATAAATACCCTTAAGATTGAGGGAGCCTTGATACGGAACATTGATCCCCAGGGTTACTGCCCACTAGGCCTCGAGATAAGGTCGCCTAACTCGAGCCTCCGGCCGGGCCAGCCTTTCGAGGGAGGTATCTTATGTTTGTATGTAAACACTAGTAGAATGGAATGAGAAGATTTTGACAAAACTCAGTTTTTACTGAGTAAAGCTCAAATAATAAAAAAAAATAATAAAATAAAATATATGGGTATTAAATTTAATAATGTGCATTTTTTCGAGGTACTCGGGTCAGTTGGGAGTGGTTAGAAATAATCGCTTTCGCAGGCTTTGTGCGGAGTTGGTGATGGAAACAACCAAACATCTATTATTGGAATGTGAAAGCCTAAATGGATTAAGGATATCAATATTTATAGCCATCGCATGTGGTGTTCCTATGATTTAGAACCTAGATGGATAGCTTTTTACTCAGGGAATAATGTGGTTTTCATGTATTATCTTGGGCAAATGTGGATGTATATTGAATCGATTCTGAAGATTATTTGGAATTAATATGAAATGTGGCTATTGAGATGGTTTTATTCTTGTACTGAAAGTACTCGGGGCTAAATGGTATTAATTACATTTAAAAAAAGTGGCTTCCATGAAGAACATTTCTTTTAGGCTTTAAATAGCGCTAACATGCTGTCTTACATTTGGGATACAGAGAGTGCATAGCAGACACGAAAACATTGCAGAGTAGGAGAGGTGGGAAGGTGATGGCAAAGACCAGCAAGAAAACACCAGTAGCCAGCTCAAGAGGGGTTGGGGGGGGGGGGGGGGCAGTTTGAGAACATCATTACAGGGAACACGTTCAGTGAACACAGCAGGCACACTTACGCAACATACCATGTACTCTAAAGTTGACCTAAAACGGTTTGAAACATTACACCTACGCATGAAAAAAGCTGGACTAACACAAAAAAGCTCAAGTTAATAAAAAAAAATGCAAGCTGATGCAGCAGTTTGTGAACATACCCTACCCAAAGCATTGTTAAAAGGCCGCAAGAGACACTTCAAGATGGCCACCGCTGTTTCAACAAGTTTTCACTAGTTTGTATCAGAGGAACATGAGAGGACCAGAGGAATGGGGGTGTGTGCAGGTGGCATTGGTGCATCGCCCATTGCTCCAGACTTCCAATATCACCAGTGGCAGTTACATATCTCTCAACTTTTGTGTCCCGTGGGTGGGTAAAATCAGCAGATCTTATTTTGGGTGGGTGAGAACCCATTGTAGTGTATGCAGGGGACTTGGCGGGGGAGTGATCTGATTACTGGGCAGGTGACAGCTGCCAAAAGCGTGAGAGCTATGCAGTTGCAGGAGGTCCCTGAACCAAAGTACCATCTCAGACTTCTGAAATGTGAGGAGAGGCATAGCTACATGCAGCACTTCAACATCATCATACATGCCAGCCCAGGCAGGAGACTCCCGGTGGTGCCCTGTGTGACTTTCTCCAACCTAAATCATCCCTAACCCAGTGCAGTTCAATGGGGAAATCTCCGTCTCCCGCTTCCCGTGATTAAATCTCCCTCCCAGGTGGTCTAAAACGTTGGCATGTATGCATTATGTGCAGCCCTCCTGCCCCCTCCACGAGCATCCGGCAGAAGGCACAGTCGGATCTATTGAGGGTCCAAATGGAGGAGAAAACAGAACTTCGATCCTGGTGCTTTGCGATACTGCAGCCCACAACATCACTTGGCAAATAAAGAGTGCACCCATTATGGCAGAAGTTGGCACCAATAGCAGCTCCATCGAGCAAAGACATCTCCTGTGCAATCCCTCCTTGGACCAGCCCTCCCAAGAAGCTCCCAAGTGCCAGAGGGAGTGGGGATAGAACTCCCAAAAGAGAAGCGAGAAGTTTGGGGGTGGGGACTCCAAGTGAGGACGATTAAAAGCAGAACTACAGGGGAAGCATAACCACATGGAGGGGAAAAGGAGTGTAACATAAAATGCATATCTTTCATCAACAGGGTATAAAGAAAGGGTTACTCTGGTAAAGCGGCCGCACCTGCACGCATCGGGGCTGTAGAACTCCAGGTCGGTGTGCGGCTTCATGAACGGAGGCCACATCTGTCCAGCTGTTCCATTCAGCATATTGCACTGCTCGCTTTGCCAGTAGGTCACCTGCGAAATAAAGATCAAATTGACAAAAACAAATAAAAATTGCAGACACATAAAAGGAGACTGCTGCGGCGAGTGTGGTTAGTGAAAGGTTTTGGTGACCCTCTCCGGGCATGCAATCCCAGCTGGATATCAACAGCGTGCTCTGGGAGATGCAATCCACTCAGCCAGAGGGCAATGCCAGCCAGGAGCCAGGATGGCACAGGACGTTGTGCTGATTGAAAAGCAATTCAACAAGGATTAAGACTTCTGGTGTCAATCTTTCATGCCATGCTATCTTTTTACTCTAGAAGAGACCCCAGATAGGTTCCAGTGGGCGACACCACCAGCTGGCCAATGCTTCCAAATCCCCAGGAGTTCAGGGTTAACACGCCAGTTCATTTTCAGAACACTTCTCTGAAGCCATTTTGGAAGAGTACTGCTCTTGACTGGAAATACTCAGTTCAGTCTCCCATTAAACTCTAATAGAGGTGTCCTCACTACACCCAAACCTACCATCACTAAACGGATCCCCCCCCCCCAAACTCTGAAACCCTTACAGGTAGAAGACCACCCTCAATTGTAGGTCTACTAATACAGCATGAATTCAATGTTGCAATCTCACTAATCACATCGCACCCCCCTTCCCTCTCACGCCAACTATTGATCTGCAATTCTCTAATAGATCCGGGTTTCTCCCCTGCGGATAAAATGTACACGCAATTGTCATCACTTCAAACCACGCAGAAGCACTCGCACAAAGAGACTATTGCAATCCTCACAGTGTCAATTAAGCATCAGCGCCATTGCACCTTCTTAATTGGCTACGCCACATTGGGGTAAATCTCACTGTTCGGAGAAAGGACTCAAAGACCACCCTCCTGAGCTGAGACGAGGCGGGCACAAGGAAAATGGAGCATGCATGAACTACCACTGTCCAACAGTCCTCAAAACAAAGGACAGCCATGACATCCCCGAACCCCATCTGTCAAATCATGACACCTCGGCCACACTCGGACAATTACACTGCAGTGTGACGCCAGCCAGCACCCCAGTCCAGGTTCCTAACCAGAGTAATGACCCAGCAACACTTCCACCGCTACATCTACACACCTCCAGACCAGTGCTATCTACAAACCACTCTTCCAGACCAGTGCTATCTACACACCACTCTTCCAGACCAGTGCTATCTACAAACCACTCTTCCAGACCAGTGCTATCTACACACCACTCTTCCAGACCAGCGCTATCTACACACCACTCTTCCAGACCAGCGCTATCTACACACCACTCTTCCAGACCAGTGCTATCTACACACCACTGTCCCAGACCAGTGCTATCTACACACCACTCTTCCAGACCAGTGCTATCTACACACCACTGTCCCAGACCAGTGCTATCTACACACCACTCTTCCAGACCAGTGCTATCTACACACCACTCTTCCAGACCAGTGCTATCTACACATCACTCTTCCAGACCAGTGCCATCTACACACCACTCTTCCAGACCAGTGCCATCTACACACCACTCTTCCAGACCAGTGCTATCTACACACCACTCTTCCAGACCAGTGCTATCTACACACCACTCTTCCAGACCAGTGCTATCTACACACCACTCTTCCAGACCAGCGCTATCTACACACCACTCTTCCAGACCAGTGCTATCTACACACCACTGTCCCAGACCAGTGCTATCTACACACCACTCTTCCAGACCAGTGCTATCTACACACCACTGTCCCAGACCAGTGCTATCTACACACCACTCTTCCAGACCAGTGCCATCTACACACCACTCTTCCAGACCAGTGCTATCTACACACCACTGTCCCAGACCAGTGCCATCTACACACCACTCTTCCAGACCAGTGCTATCTACACACCACTGTCCCAGACCAGTGCCATCTACACACCACTCTTCCAGACCAGTGCTATCTACACACCACCCTTCCAGACCAGTGTTTTTCCCAGTATACCTGCTTTGGTTCAGAAATAGATACACAGATAACCCAAGCGTCACTACAGAAAGATCACCTGGGAAACACACCACCACAGAGGAGTCGGACACTTGGATGCATCCATTACCTTCTCCGGATTCACACGGTAACCAGGGGTAATGTTGCAGAAAATAATAAACCGAAAAATGGAAGGTGTGAAAATAAGGAATTACGAAAATAAGATGGTAAAAAAACATTGAATCAATGTAAAAATAAGGAATTACAGGGATTAATGCAGTAGTGCAGGTTTGAAACATAATAGCACAAAAGAAAAAGTAGAATTTTAAAAGGGGGAGGGATTAAGGGGTGCTTCGGGGGTCGATGAGAGAAGAGTAGCTGAGGGGTAAGCCCCGGTTAAAAGGTATTTTTTAGGTCAAGTGTAGGAAAAATGTATGTTAGAATAGGTATAAAAAATGACTCTAGAAATGTTTATAGAAAAAGACTTGCATGACAGCAAAATTCACTAGATGGCACTGCGAGAAGGTCAAAGGTAAATCTATGTAGAAATAGGGGGGTTGAATCTAATACTTTATTAGCAGCACGTTAAAAAGCCATTTCACAAAGTCCTCAGTGAGAAAATCACAACCATTCACACCGGCCCTCTCTCTCCAGGGAAGCTCATCTATGATGGGCGATGTGGCACTAACCCCCATCTTCCTGTCGCCCATCAGGGAAGACCCGTGCCAGCCCAGTGTAAACACTGGAGCAGTCCAGCAGATTATTACTGCAGCCGAGGGAGCAGTGCAGAGCTGGCTTGAACTGCCAAAAGGCAAACAGTTTCCTGTTGACATTTCTGCCCCCCAGCACGCATGTCCAATAGACCATGCCAGGCCAGAAAGCAGTTTGATGCTCCAGCCTTGCACGGCCTATTGGACATGAGTGCTGTGGAACTGCACCTCTGAATAAAATGTGTGCTTCCTGTGCTTGTATGCGGGAGCCAGAAGGCATCCTTCATGGCAGTGCAGTGACAGGCAGGAATCAGATCAGGGCTGAAGTTAAATATGTGTGTTTTGTATGCTGTGTGTATGTATGAATGTGTGAATGAGAGAGTGCCTGATGTATGAGTGGTTGGCTGCTGTACCAATGTGTGTGAATAATATGTAAATGCTTGAATGAGCGAGTGAATGTGTGCATGCTTGTGTTTGTGCCACCCGGGGCGCCGGTTTGGGCACGGGAGATATTATTTTACTGTTCATCTATTAGAAATCCGGCATACGTGTTACTGTGTTGCTAGACTGGCATTCTGTGCAGCCAGTCTAGCTAGAATGTCTTATTGTGGCATGATTTTTTTTTTTTAACCAGGCATCTATGATAAAGCAAATAAAACTGTTATCTAGACTGGCATGCATTGGTGCAGCCAATTTGCAGACGTTGTCTTATTGTGGCATGGTATTTTTAATGGTACAGCCAAACAGGACTATGTCGTCTGTGGGTATACTGGCATATTGTGGTGCAGCCAGCATGGAAATGTATGGGCACAGCCAGCATGGAAATGTTTTTACACTGTCGTATTGTAGGGAAAGGGAGGAAAATGCATCAGAAATGCTCCTGTACTCTGTTTGTGACTTGCATATATTGGATTTTTTCATGGGTTACCCTACAAAAGCGATTGTAAATGGTCTGGATTTTGACCTAATTTATTTCAAAAAGTGTGTTATATAATCCAGCATTTTAACCCATAATTGAATAAAATGTTTTATTGGCGGGAGCCCAACCGAAAAACCCACTCCTTAGTTGGTTCACACTCCGTCGCTATGCTCAGTCGTTCTCTGGTATTTTTGGCAAATATTTACACCCTTCCACTAAAAAAATAAATAAAACAAACAAGCACAGGAAGCACACATTTTAGCTGCCACTTCCCGTACCTCTTATCCTCTCGCCACCTTCTACCACCTCTCCTGAACAATGAATCAAGAAGCCATAAAAACGGCAGGAGTTGCAATGGAGTAACTTTGCGCTAGAGCTGAGGCGGGGGGGGACAGAATATCTAAATGAAAGTGCAACCAAATGGTGTGCCACAAATGTTGGGCATGGGGGGCAAACACCATTACCACCCCATAAAAATGCACCCATGAGGAGATGCACTAAAGAAGACTTTACATTAAGAATTTAAATGTACTAGTGCCTCTAGGCCCATTTGTTTGTTCCTTAATTTCGGTCTTTTTTTAGTGTTTTTATTGCCTATAGTCACAGCACTTATTCGTAAGGCGCCTGTGCACAAGTGTTTCTAGGCGCTAATAGGAGAAAAGTGCATCAGATAAATAAAGCATTTTAAGAAAACAGATGCAGCAAAAAAAAGGTGATGCAGGCAGACGGGTGTAGAGAAGGGAACAGGGGGTGTGATGAATCTGTCAACATCGTCACTGATTCCCTTCACTGATTCCCTTCACTGATTCCCTTCCTGTCACTGATAAGCTTCTCTTAAGTGGCCAGGGAAAGGCAGACTCTACCCGACTGACTCTGGGGGTGCAGTGATATCTGCAGGAAGATCACAAAGCTCAGGGAGGCAGAAAAATACTGGATCAAAATAATACTTCAGCTGTAATTCTTAAAGACACCCATGAACCAACGTTCCTGTATGGCTCATTGCAATGTAGATGGAGGATTCCCAGGTTTTCCTAGCCAACAAGCTTACATACATTCCCCCTCACTTTATAGTACTGAGACGAGGAAGAGGGATGGAGTAATGAGGATGGCCAGAAGCGGTAAGCCAACGTGGTGTTCTAGTCTTCGAAAAATGCTAACCAACACCAGGAAGTTTAAAACGGACACAGCTGAACAGCACAAGAGAGGAGGAGGGACTGCAGCTGAATCAGACTTGTTCCGACACGGTTTGAAACATCGGAGGCGAGCAGACTGCAAGACACAGCACAGAGGCTGACGAGTACGGTGTGAAAGAGACTGAGCCGACAGAAGCTTGACGCACAATTGCCACAAGCAGATGGAGCCGCCAGAAACTGAGGTAGGCAAAGAGGGACCCAATCGGCTAACGGGATGCACTACCAGTCAGCGGGCCAAAGGCAGAAAAGATGGAAAGACATGAGGAACACCGAAGCCACCAGTGAAGACCGGTAAACCCAGGGAGAGTGAATGGGAGACCGTAGAGCTTCATGGCGAATACCACATACCTTTGACTGTGCGAAAAGGAACTGAAATAATTTATATAAACGCGAACATTGTTAAGAAAGGGTTGGTGACCCAATACTTGAAAGACATCATTTCCTGGATGCAAGAGAGTGAATAGAAAACTGAAAAGCTCTGGCAGGAAAGCAAACCAGGCAGTGTGCGAGTCTGGGACCCAAGTGCAAAACCCTGGCAGGAGAGTAAACCAGTGGTAAGAAGAGAAGTGAGAGAACTGGGGGGTAATCACCCGGCCCTGAAATTGTGGAACAGTGATAACCAGTAGAAAAGGGAAGAACCATACTCGTTTTGAGGATGAATAACAAAGTGGCAATACCACAGCAGGAGAGAGCATCAGGGTAGCTCAGGGGACAACCCCACTCCTTGAACTTGGGAAACAGTGACAGTCAAATGGAGACAGGAAGAAACACCACTTTTAAGGCTAATGGCGATCCAGAAACTGAATATATTTAAAATAAACATGTTGAAGGGAGACTCAAGGGAAGAGGCTTCCCCCTTGAACAAACTGGACCGGTGATAAAGTGAAATGTGAATCACCAGAAGAAACCTAGGGGAAGGGAAGACCCCTTTCTGGATCTTCATTCCTTTTCTTTTCTGCTCCTTAAAACTTTAAGTTTGAACTTTGAAACAAAGCTACAAGTATATAGCTTACAGAAATCCCCAGGTTGCACATTATATTGAGCTTAGCGTGAAAGGGTCAGCCTAGGGTTTTGGACACAGGGCGCAGGACACTCTTTGGTTTCACATCCGGACACAGACGTTCCTGAGTTTATTGCAGCGGGGAAACCCTTCTTATGATGGGGATGGATAGGATTTCTTCCAACCCCTCTTATTATTTTGTGATAAATAAAAGTCTGTAAATAACACTCAACATGACTCTGTGTCCGAGTCTTACTCTTGATCCCTTACAGTGGATGCAGGCAGGCGGGTGCAGCAAGGAAAAGGGGATGCAGGCAGGCGGGTGCAGCAAGGAAAAGGGGATGCAGGCACAGGTGTAGTGAGAAGAACAAAGCAGATGCAGGCAGGCGGGTGCAGCAAGGAAAAGGAGGGGATGCATGCGCGGGTGTAGTGAGAAGAACAAAGCAGATGCAGGCAGGCGGGTGCAGCAAGGAAAAGGAGGGGATGCATGCGCGGGTGTAGTGAGAAGAACAAAGCAGATGCAGGCAGGCGGGTGCAGCAAGGAAAAGGGGATGCAGGCACGGTGTAGTGAGAAGAACAAAGCAGATGCAGGCAGGCTGGTGCAGCAAGGAAAAGGGGATGCAGGCACGGCTGTAGTGAGAAGAACAAAGCAGATGCAGGCAGGCGGGTGCAGCAAGGAAAAGGAGGGGATGCAGGCACGGGTGTATTGAGAACAAAGCAGATGCAGGCAGGCGGGTGCAGCAAGGAAAAGGAGGGGATGCATGCACGGCTGTAGTGAGAAGAACAAAGCAAATGCAGGCAGACGGGTGCAGCAAGGAAATGGGGATGCAGGCAGGCGGGTGCAGCAAGGAAATGGGGATGCAGGCAGGCTGGTGCAGCAAGGAAATGGGGATGCAGGCAGGCTGGTGCAGCAAGGAAATGGGGATGCAGGCAGGCTGGTGCAGCAAGGAAAAGGAGGGGATGCATGCACAGGTGTAGTGAGAAGAACAAAGCAGATGCAGGCAGGCAGGTGCAGCAAGGAAAAGGGGATGCAGGCACGGGTGTAGTGAGAAGAACAAAGCAGATGCAAGCAGGCGGGTGCAGCAAGGAAAATGGGATGCAGGCACGGGTGTAGTGAGAAGACCAAAGCAGATGCAGGCAGGCGGGTGCAGCAAGGAAAAGGAGGGGATGCATGCACGGGTGTAGTAAGAAGAACAAAGCATATGCAGGCAGGCGGGTGCAGCAAGGAAAAGGGGATGCAGGCACAGCTGTAGTGAGAAGAACAAAGCAGATGCAGGCAGGCGGGTGCAGCAAGGAACAGGGGATGCAGGCACGGGTGTAGTGAGAAGAACAAAGCAGATGCAGGCAGGCGGGTGCAGCAAGGAAAAAGGGGATGCATGCACGGGTGTAGTGAGAAGAACAAAGCAGATGCAGGCAGGCTGGTGCAGCAAGGAAAAGGGGATGCAGGCACGGCTGTAGTGACAAGAACAAAGCAGATGCAGCCAGGCGGGTGCAGCAAGGAAAAGGGGATGCAGGCAGGCTGGTGCAGCAAGGAAAAGGGGATGCAGGCACGGCTGTAGTGAGAAGAACAAAGCACATGCAGGCAGGCGGGTGCAGCAAGGAAAAGGGGATGCAGGCAGGCTGGTGAAGCAAGGAAAAGGGGATGCAGGCAGGCTGGTGCAGCAAGGAAATGGAGGGGATGCATGCACGGGTGTAGTGAGAAGAACAAAGCAGATGCAGGCAGGCGGGTGCAGCAAGGAAAATGGGATGCATGCACGGGTGTAGTGAGAAGAACAAAGCAGATGCAGGCAGGCGGGTGCAGCAAGGAAAAGGGGATGCAGGCAGGCTGGTGCAGCAAGGAAAAGGAGAGAATGCATGCACGGGTGTAGTGAGAAGAAGAAAGCAGATGCAGGCAGGCGGGTGCAGCAAGGAAAAGGGGATGCATGCACGGGTGTAGTGAGAAGAACAAAGCAGATGCAGGCAGGCGGGTGGAGCAGGAAAAGGAGGGGATGCATGCACGGGTGTAGTGAGAAGAACAAAGCAGATGCAGGCAGGCGGGTGCAGCAAGGAAAAGGGGATGCAGGCAGGCGGGTGCAGCAAGGAAAAGGGGATGCAGGCAGGCTGGTGCAGCAAGGAAAAGGGGATGCAGGCAGGCTGGTGCAGCAAGGAAAAGGGGATGCAGGCAGGCTGGTGCAGCAAGGAAAAGGGGATGCAGGCAGGCAGTGTAGTGAGACAAAAAAGGTGATGCAGGCAGATGGGTGTAGTGAGGAAGAAAAAGATGCAGGCAGGCAGTGTAGTGAGACGAAAAAGGTGATGCAGGCAGATGGGTGTAGGGTGACCAGACCTCCCGGTTTTGCCGGGACTATCCCAGTATTTGGTGCCCTGGCCCGCTTTCTCAAGATTATGTTCCCATTGGAAACTGCAGTGGTCCCGGTTTTTGGTAGTAGGTCTTCATAGCTGGCAGCCAGGAATGCACAATCTCGCACAGAAGAAATGCTGCACTTTTTGAATTAAGATAGTGTTCGTCTGTGATAAATTAATTATCATATGTGTTTCTTTGAACAGTAACACTTAAACCCCCTTCTCCTCCAAACGCTACTGACGTGTGGTGCCTCCACAGCCATTTTCAAGAGTTAGTCCTACTTTTATGTTAGTTGCCCTATCCCTGCTTTTTGCTTTTTAAATCTGGTCAACCCAGTGTAGTGAGAAGAAAGAGTAGAGGGGAGAAAAATGGCGTTTGATGTTCTGGCAGAAAACAAGCAGAGAGAAGGACATTAAAAAAACATTTCAGTGAAAAGGCGCAGGGCTAGGGTGCAGAGGCCCACCAGGAAATCTCCATAGTTCCCTTGAGGCCAGTCCACCTCTGCCCAGCGTGCAGAGGCCCACCAGGAAATCTCCAGAGTTCCCTTTAGGCCAGTCCACCCCTGCCCAGCGTGCAGAGGCCCACCAGGAAATCTCCAGAGTTCCCTATAGGCCAGTCCACCCAACCCCAGGGTGCAGAGGCCCACCAGGAAATCTCCAGTGTTCCCTATAGGCCAGTCCAAACCTGTCCAGTGTGCAGAAGCCCGCCGGGAAATCTCCAGAGTTCCCTATAGACCAGTCCACCTCTGCCCAGGGTGCAGAGGCATGCAGGGAAATCTCCAGAGTTCCCTATAGACCAGTCCACCCCTGCCCAGTGTGCAGAGACCTACCGGGAAATCTCCAGAGTCCCCTATAGACCAGTCCACCCCTGCCCAGGGTGCAGAGGCCTAACGGGAAGTCTCCAGAGTCCCCTATAGGCCAGTCCACCCATGACCAGGATGCAGAGGCCTACCAGGAAATCTCCAGAGTTCCCTATTGGCCAGTCCACCCCTGCCCAGCGTGCAGAGGCCTGCCGGGAAATCTGCAGAGTCCCCTATAGGCCAGTCCAAACCTGTCCAGCATGCAGAGGCCTGCTGGGAAATCTCCAGAGTTCCCTATAGTCCAGTCCACCCCTGCCCAGGGTGCAGAGGCCTGCCGGGAAATCTCCAGAGTTCCCTTTAGGCCAGTCCACCCCTGCCCAGCGTGCAGAGGCCTGCTGGGAAATCTCCAGAGTTCCCTATAGGCCAGTCCACCCCGCCCAGGGTGCAGAGGCCTATCAGGAAATCTCCAGAGACCCCTTATAGCCCAGTCCATCCCTGCCCAGGGTGCAGAGGCCTGCCGGGAAATCTCCAGAGTTCCCTATAGGCCAGTTCACCCCACCCCAGGGTGCAGAGGCCCACCAGGAAATCTCCAGAGTTCCCTATAGGCCAGTCCAAACCTGCCCAGCGTGCAGAGGCCTGCCGGGAAATCTCCAGAGTTCCCTTTAGGCCAGTCCACCCCTGCCCAGCGTGCAGAGGCCTGCCGGGAAATTTCCAGAGTTCCCTTTAGGCCAGTCCACCCCTGCCTAGCGTGCAGAGGCCTGCCGGGAAATCTACAGAGTTCCCTATAGGCCAGTCCACCCCTGCCCAGAGTGCAGAGGCCTGCCGGGAAATTTCCAGAGTTCCCTTTAGGCCAGTCCACCCCTGCCTAGCGTGCAGAGGCCTGCCGGGAAATCTACAGAGTTCCCTATAGGCCAGTCCACCCCGCCCCGGGGTGCAGAGGCCTGCCGGGAAATCTACAGAGTTCCCTATAGGCCAGTCCACCCCGCCCCGGGGTGCAGAGGCCTGCCGGGAAATCTCCAGAGTTACGTATTAGCCAGTCCACCCCTGGCCAGGGAGCAGAGGCCCGCCAGGTAATCTATAGTCCCCTATTGGCCAGTCCACCCCTGGGTCCCTGCCCCAGTGGGGGGGGGGCTGACCTGGTGAACGTGCATCTCTCCAGCTCACTGGTGTCCACATCAAGGACCGGGACTTCTTCAAACTTAAGGAGAGCACCGGTACTCATATGTGTGGAGAGGAGGAGATGGAATAATTGTCCAGAGTCCTTGCCAGGAAAGCTGTGCCAGTACCCTCCAATAGTGTGCCACGATCCGGTCTTCCGCCCTCCACACCCTCTCATTGCAGAACAAAAGGAGAGCTGAATGTGAGGGCCTTGCGATTACTTTTCAAACTTTGTTTATTCTCAGCAGGCCCTTTTACAATGCTTAAATGTTTAGGTGAAAGGCGCTGCACCAAGCCATTTGGAACTGAATGCACACAGACAGTTCCAGTAACCTACCAGTAACGCGCCTTCCTTCACGACAATGCAAGCGAGCACACAATAAAAGACATAATGCAGAAGGATCTCATGGAGGGGATACTCCCCCTCTAGGGAGAAGGGCGACCATCTAGGGAATGGCCCTTATGAGAATGTCACCCCCACCCCCTCCCCCCACATACCTTAGCCTCTCCTTCCTCTCCTAACCTCTTGGTAGACATTGGACCTAGAGCGGAACTGTTCCACCCAGACAGGAAGGCATGGAAAAATTCCACGACGAGATAATTGAGAATCTAGCTACAAGGGGATGCAAATAATTCTGTAACTTTTGGGGGGACCTGGACGGTCAAAAACCCATCCAGGTGTGGCGGCATGGGCCAGGTAGATGCCACTGGCCCGGTGCCCAAAAGATAACAGTAGTTTATCATTGTGTGTTTGGATAAATACATCTACCAAATTGTGGTATGATTATGCTGTTGCAACGAAAACCACAGCCTTTTATTGCCAATCTATTCCTCCGGGCAACATTTCACAACAGCAACCAAGGTAACAGGTTGGCTGGCTCTGGGCGCCACATATTATGGCCAAGTGCTGCGGAATTGGGCACCAATGGAGCTCACGGGCACACGGGAATAATCAGGGGGGGGAAGGGCAAGGGAACATAGCCAACATGCAAGGGTGCGTCAGGTAGCACTTGCAGAAAAACAAAGAGGCAGCCTGGTGCCGCTTCCACTGACAGGTCCCCGCACCCCCTTCCTAACACCTACCACACCACAGGGAGACTAGCAACAAAAGGGGACCTGGCAGGTACAAGCTGTAGGGCAGGAAGATAGGGCAAGGGCCACACCAAGGTGTGAATGGCCGTCGGTGCCAGCCGGCCAGAGGGGCAGGAAACCCCTGGAAGCAGACATGCCAGCAGGCAAGGAAGAGCGAATATAAGGAGAGAACTGAAAGGATGAAACCAGTTCTCTGTCGCACTTGAACCGACGGAGCGCCATCGGTCATTCTGCGGGCGCAGCAGACTTCTTCTTTTCCCCAAATCCCACCCACCCCAACACAAAGGAGAAGAAAGGGACAACAGGGCAACGAACGAGGCCCACAAAGTCGTGGGAAGAAGCTGGTGGCACGGGCCAGGTAGATGCCACTGGCCCAGTGCCGAAAAGATACAGTTGTTTATCATTGTGTGTTTGGATAATTACATTTACCAAATGGTGTTAGGATTGTGCTGTTGTAATAAAAACCATGGCCTTTTATTGCCAATCATAAGACTATGCCTCACAACACCAGGCAAGGTAACAGGTCAGCAGACTCTGGGCTCCGGAGATCATCTCCAGTCTTGCTAGAACCCGGGGAGTTGCTAGGTCTGGAAAAGACCCGGGGCTAAGCTGATGTCGGAAATGTTGGGACTGGGGGCTAGCTAGACTTTTGGCTGTAGCTCCTGAGATTCTATCCGGGGCTACAACCAAAAGATCAGGGGCTATAGCCCCCTGAGACCCCCCTAGCAACGCCCCTGGCTAGAACGGTCGGGAAACACAGGGTTCCGGAGTGGAGAAAAGGAAGGACCCAGGAAGGGGGTTTAGATTGCGGGTGAGGCGGCCAGCAATGGTATGGGAGAGTGGAAGGAACAGAAAGGGGGCAGGGTACAGGAGAACATCGCTCCACTACTTTTAAACAGTTGAACCACTGAAAGCCCTTTTAAACGAATGTTTGGTTACATAATTAGGATTACGTTAATAGTGACCAGATGTACTTACAGCGCTACGGAAGTGCAAGAGTACAGTAGAAAGCACTCTAAAAAGGTTCGGCTTTCGGGGCAGAGGGAGGGTTCTACTAGCTTGGCAAGGGCAGAGGGAGGGTTCTAATAGCTTGGGAGAGGGAGGTGTCTACTAGCTTGGGAGAAGAAGGTGTCCACTAGCTTGGCAAGGGCAGAGGGTAATTTCTACTAGCTTGGCAAGGGCAGAGGGAGGTTTTCACTAGCTCAGCAAGGACAGAGGGAGGTTTCTACTAGCTCGGCAAGGGCAGAGAGGTTTTCACTAGCTTGGCAAGGGCAGAGGCAGGTTTCTACTAGCTTGGCAAGGGCAGAGGGTGGTTTCTACTAGCTTGGCAAGGGCAGAGGTAGGTTTCTACTAGCTTGGCAAGGGCAGAGGGAGGTTTCTACTAGCTTGGGAGAGGGAGGTGTCTACTAGCTTGGCAAGGGCAGAGCGTGGTTTCTACTGGCTTGGCAAGGGCAGAGGGAGGTTTCTACTAGCTAGGCAAGGACAGAGGGAGGTTTCCACTGGCTTGGCAAGGGCAGAGGGAGGTTTCTACTAGCTTGGGAGAAGGAGGTTTCTACTAGCTAAGCAAGGGCAGAGGGAGGTTTCTACTATCCTGGGAGAGGGAGGTTTCTACTAGTTCGGCAAGGACAGAGGGGGATTTCCACTACCTTGGCAAGGGCAGAGGGAGGGTTTTAATGGCATGGCAAGGGCAGAGGGAGGGTTTCCACTAGCTTGGCAAGGGCAGAGGGAGGGTTCTACTAGCTTGGCAAGGACAGAGGGGGGGTTCTACTAGCTTGGCAAGGGCACAGGGGGTTCTACTAGCTTGGCAAGGGCAGAGGGGGGTTTCCACAGATTGGCAAGGGCAGAGGGAGGGTTCTACTACCTTGGCAAGGGCAGAGGGAGGTTTCCACTAGCTTGGCAAGGGCAGAGGGAGGTTTCCACTAGCTTGGCAAGGGCAGAGGGGGGGGTTTCTACTAGCTAGGCAAGGGCAGAGGGAAGTTTTTACTAGCTAGGCAAGGGAAGAGGGAGGTTTCTACTAGCCTGGCAAGGGGAGCGGGAGGTTTCTACTAGATTGGCATTGGCAGAGGGAGGTTTCTACGAGCTTGGGAGAAGAAGGTTTCTACTTGCTTGGCAGGGGGAGAGGGGTGTTTCTATTAGCTAAGCAAGGGCAGAGGGAGGTTTCTACTAGCTAGGCAAGGGCAGAGGGAGGTTTCTACTAGCTAAGCAAGGAGAGAGGGAGGTTTCTACTAGCTTGCAAAGGGAGGTTTCTACTAGCTTGGCAAGGACAGCGGGGGGTATCTACTAGCTTGGCAAGGACAGAGGGTGGTTTCTACTAGCTTGGCAAGGGCAGAGGGAGGTTTTCACTAGCTTGGCAAGGGCAGAGGGAGGTTTCTACTAGCTTGGGAGAGGGAGGTGTCTACTAGCTTGGCAAGGGCAGAGCGTGGTTTCTACTGGCTTGGCAAGGGCAGAGGGAGGTTTCTACTGGCTTGGCAAGGGCAGAGGGAGGTTTCTACTAGCTTGGGAGAAGGAGGTTTCTACTAGCTAAGCAAGGGCAGAGGGAGGTTTCTACTATCCTGGGAGAGGGAGGTTTCTACTAGTTCGGCAAGGACAGAGGGAGTTTTCTACTAGCTTGGCAAGGGCAGAGGGGGATTTCCACTACCTTGGCAAGGGCAGAGGGAGGGTTTTACTGGCATGGCAAGGGCAGAGGGAGGGTTTCCACTAGCTTGGCAAGGGCAGAGGGAGGGTTTCCACTAGCTTGGCAAGGACAGAGGGGGGGTTCTACTAGCTTGGCAAGGGCACAGGGGGTTCTACTAGCTTGGCAAGGGCAGAGGGGGGTTTCCACAGATTGGCAAGGGCAGAGGGAGGGTTCTACTAGCTTGGCAAGGGCAGAGGGGGGTTTCTACTAGCTTGGCAAGGGCAGAGGGGGGTTTCTACTAGCTAGGCAAGGGTAGAGGGAAGTTTTTACTAGCTAGGCAAGGGCAGAGGGAGGTTTCTACTAGCCTGGCAAGGGGAGCGGGAGGTTTCTACTAGCCTGGCAAGGGGAGCGGGAGGTTTCTACTAGATTGGCATTGGCAGAGGGAGGTTTCTACGAGCTTGGGAGAAGAAGGTTTCTACTTGCTTGGCAGGGGGAGAGGGGTGTTTCTATTAGCTAAGCAAGGAGAGAGGGAGGTTTCTACTAGCTTGCAAAGGGAGGTTTCTACTAGCTTGGCAAGGACAGCGGGGGGTATCTACTAGCTTGGCAAGGACAGAGGGTGGTTTCTACTAGCTTGGCAAGGGCAGAGGGAGGTTTTCACTAGCTTGGCAAGGGCAGAGGGAGGTTTCTACTAGCTCGGCAAGGGCAGAGGGAGGTTTCCACTAGCTCGGCAAGGACAGAGGGAGGGTTCTACTAGCTTGGGAGAGGGAGGGGTCTACTAGCTTGGCAAGGGCAGAGGGTGGTTTCTACTAGCTTGGCAAGGGCAGAGGGAGGTTTCTACGAGCTTGGGAAAGGGAGGTTATTACTAGCTAGGCAAGGGCAGAGGGAGGTTTCTACTAGCTTGGCAGGGGCAGAGGGAGGTTTCTACTAGCTAAGCAAGGAGAGAGGGAGGTTTCTACGGGCAAGGCAAGGGCAGAGGGAGGTTTCTACGAGCTTGGGAAAGGGAGGTTATTACTAGCTAGGCAAGGGCAGAGGGGGGTTTCTACTAGCTCAGCAAGGGCAGAGGGGGGTTTCTACTAGCTCGGCAAGGGCAGAGGGGGGTTTCTACTAGCTCGGCAAGGACAGAGGGAGGTTTCTACTAGCTCGGCAAGGGAAGAGGGAGGGTTCTACTAGCTTGGCAAGAGCAGAGAGGGGCTTCCACTAGCTTGGCAAGGGCAGAGGGAGGGTTCTACTGGCTTCACAAGGGCAGAGGGAGGGTTCTACTAGCTTGGCAAGGGCAGAGGGAGGGTTCCACTAGATTGGCAAGGGCAGAGGGGGGTTTCCACTAGCTTGGAAAGGGCAGAGGGAGGGTTTTACTAGCTTGGCAAGGGCAGAGGGGGGTTTCTACTAGCTTGGCAAGGGCAGAGGGGGTTACTACTACTACTAGCTTGGCAGGGGCACAGGGAGGTTTCTACTAGCTTGGCAAGGGTAGAGGGGGGTTTCCACTAGCTTGGCAAGGACAGAGAGGGGGATTTCTACTAGCTTGGCAAGGGCAGAGGGAGTTTGCCATTAGCTTGGCAAGGGCAGAGGGAGGGTTCTACTAGCTTGTAAAGGGCAGAGGGAGGATTCTACTAGCTTGCAAAGGGCAGATGGAGGGTTCTACTAGCTTGGCAAGGGCAGCCGGAGAGTTCTACTAGCTTGGTAAGGGCAGCCAGAGGTATCTACTAGCTTAGCAAGGGCAGAGGGAGGGTTCTACTAGCTTGAGAGAGGGAAGTCTCTACTAGCTTGGGAGAAGGAAGTTTTCTACTAGCTTGTCAAGGGCAGACGGGTTTCTACTAGCTTGGGAGAGGGTGGTTTCTACTAGCTTGAGAGAGAGAGGTTTCTACTAGCTTGGCAAGGGGAGAGGGAGGCTTCTACAAGCTTGGGAGAGGGAGGTTTCTACTAGCTTGGCAGGGGGAAAGGGAGGTTTTTACTAGCTAGGCAAGGGCGGAGGGAGGTTTCTACTAGCAAGACAAGGGCAGAGGGCGGTTTCTACTAGCTGGGCAAGGGCAGAGGGAGGTTTCTACTAGCTTAGGAGAGGGTGGTTTCTACTAGCTTGGGAGAAGGAGGTTTCTACTAGCCAGGTAAGGGCAGAGGGGGGTTTCTACTAGCTAGGCAAGGGCAGAGGGAGGTTTCTACTAGCTAGACAAGGGCAGAGGGAGGTTTCTACTAGCTAGGCAAGGGCAGAGGGAGGTTTCTACTAGCTCAGCATGGGCAGAGGGAGGTTTCTACTAGCTCAGCATGGGCAGAGGGAGGTTTCTACTAGCTTGGGAGAGGGAGGTTTCTGCTAGCTTGGGAGAGGGAGCTTTCTACTTGCTTGGCAGGGGGAGAGGGGTGTTCTATTAGCTAGGCAAGGGCAGAGGGAGGTTTCTACTAGCTAAGCAAGGAGAGAGGGAGGTTTCTACTATCCTGGGAAAGGGAGGTTCTACGAGCTAGGCAAGGGCAGAGGGAGGTTTCTACGAGCTAGGCAAGGGCAGAGGGCGGTTTCTACTAGCTCGGCAAGGACAGAGGGCGGTTTCTACTAGCTTGGCAAGGGGAGCGGGGAGAGGATGTTTTCTACTAGCTTGGGAGAGGTAGGTTTCTACTAGCTTGGGAGAGGGAGGTTTCTACTAGCTTGGCAAGGGGAGAGGGTGGTTTCTATAGCTAGGCAAGGGTTGAGGGAGGTTTCAACTAGCACAGCAAAGGCAGGGGAAGGTTTCTACTAGCTTGGGAGAGGGAGGCTTTGCTAGCATGGCAAGGGCAGAGGGAAGTATTTTTTACCGGAAATGTCAGCTTAATCAGAAGTATGTTGTTGGGCTACTTTGGGGCTAGTTCCTAGCTCCATTTGGGCTATAGCTGGCTTTCCTTTTCTGGCAACCCTGGTACTGAGGAGTCCCGCCAGCCTGGGCCGCACTCCAGCCTTCGTGTCTCACATGCGGATCCTCTGCTTTGTCTCTCTCTCTCTCTCTCTCTCTTTCTCTCTAGGCCCCAAACCTGCAATCTGTGGAGGGTCCATTATGAGGGAAGTAAACGGGTTCTACTAGCTTAGCAAGGGCAGAGGGAGGGTTCTACTAGCTTGAGAGAGGGAGGTCTCTACTAGCTTGGGAGAAGGAAGTTTTCTACTAGCTTGTCAAGGGCAGACGGGTTTCTACTAGCTTGGGAGAGGGTGGTTTCTACTAGCTTGAGAGAGAGAGAGGTTTCTACTAGCTTGGCAAAGGGAGAGGGAGGTTTCTACTAGCTTGGGAGAGGGAGGTTTCTACTAGCTTGGCAGGGGGAAAGGGAGCTTTTTACTAGCTAGGCAAGGGCGGAGGGAGGTTTCTACTAGCAAGACAAGGGCAGAGGGTGGTTTCTACTAGCAGGGCAAGGGCAGAGGGATGTTTCTACTAGCTTAGGAGAGGGTGGTTTCTACTAGCTTGGGAGAAGGAGGTTTCTACTAGCCAGGCAAGGGCAGTGGGGGGTTTCTACTAGCTAGGCAAGGGCAGAGGGAGGTTTCTACTAGCTTGGGAGAGGGAGGTTTCTGCTAGCATGGGAGAGGGAGCTTTCTACTTGCTTGGCAGGGGGGGAGGGGTGTTCTATTAGCTAGGCAAGGGCAGAGGGAGGTTTCTACTAGCTAAGCAAGGAGAGAGGGAGGTTTCTACTATCCTGGGAGAGGGAGGTTCTACGAGCTAGGCAAGGGCAGAGGGAGGTTTCTACGAGCTAGGCAAGGGCAGAGGGCGGTTTCTACTAGCTCGGCAAGGACAGAGGGCGGTTTCTACTAGCTTGGCAAGGGGAGCGGGGAGAGGATGTTTTCTACTAGCTTGGGAGAGGTAGGTTTCTACTAGCTTGGGAGAGGGAGGTTTCTACTAGCTTGGCAAGGGTAGAGGGAGGTTTCAACTAGCACGGCAAGGGCAGGGGAAGGTTTCTACTAGCTTGGGAGAGGGAGGCTTTGCTAGCATGACAAGGGCAGAGGGAAGTATTTTTTACCGGAAATGTCAGCTTAATCAGAAGTATGTTGTTGGGCTACTTTGGGGCTAGTTCCTAGCTCCATTTGGGCTATTGCTGGCTTTCCTTTTCTGGCAACCCTGGTGCTGAGGAGTCCCGCCAGCCTGGGCCGCACTCCAGCCTTCGTGTCTCACATGCGGATCCTCTGCTCTGTCTCTCTCCCTCTCTTTCTCTCTCTCTCTCTCTCTAGGCCCCAAACCTGCAATCTGGGGAGGGTCCATTATGAGGGAAGTAAACGGCCTCCTAGCGGGCGGAGCCCATTCAGGGGACACTGCAGCAGTTTACACAGGGCCCCCCTCTCCCAGGGGGGCTTTTGGGAGGGGTGGGGTAGTTTACCTCCGTCAGGCCGTTCCAGGAGTCCATCATCTGGACGCGGCGGATGTCGTCCACGCCGGTGAAGACGGTGAACAGGCCAGTGTTGGAGTTATTAAACTGTGAGAAAAAAAAAGAAAATTCACCTCAGTAAAATGGCCTCAGCAATGCCGTCAAAAACAGAAAACTATGCAATGAACGCGTCAGAAGAAGTGGCACATTTACAACCACGGGCAGTGGGAATAGGCGCACAATGTCATTGAGCTTACTGGGTTGAAGCCCCCCGAAATGTTAGGTATGGGGGGGAGGCTTAACAGTTCAAAGGATCAGGAACATGCACCAGCAGCAGAGCCTTTCTTATGCAGGATGGAAGGGGGATTTCCACCTGAAGACCACCAGTCACCTTGCAAACCTGCACAACACAATAAAGCACCCCTTGAAAAGGTGTTCACACCCATAACGTCTGCTAGCTTGATATGCTAAAAAGTAAAGTGTAATTTCATGTCCTTACTTGAATGTTCTAAAAACCATGCATAACACGCTGGAGGTTTGGGACGAATCTCCAAACCTAAGTGGGTTTATGACAACTTTTATTGTGTGTCTTCAAGCGCTGAAAATAAAGTGGGTAAATAGATATTTTGCCTTCTGCATCTTACAGTTTTCCATTGGGGATGTGGAAAATAAAGGTGCACGGAGATTATTGTGGCCCAACGTGCTGCTGCTATAAGGACTTACATGTTGTCATGATGCTTTTCTATGCAATTTGTGTATTTTCTAAGTAAACTGTATAGGACAGTATTATTGTAGGACTTGACACCCAAAACTTATATATTTGTTCCAAGTAAAGCGTGTAAAAAGGTGGCTGTGTCCAAATTGCAGAGTGGGTTAAAAACCCTGCTTTGCTGTTTAGCATAAGTGTGTGATCCCGGGCAAATAATGTAATCGTCTATCCTTTATTTGTGTTTGTGTTTGGTTTCAGAAACAAAACCTTTACAAAAAATGTTTGTATACAATAAAATAATATACATACAAAATAAAACACATTTAAAAACTCGTTTTCTTCAGTTACATTATTTCATCATTACATTACATTTTTTTACATCATTTTTATAAAAGGAAATATTTAAAATAATCTTAAATAAATCTTAAAATAAAATCATTCTTGAACTATAAGACCACAGACATTCAATAAGAATCGTACAATTGCTATTTTTAAAGAGATCCACCAAATTACCTCTGGAAAATATCTTTGCTTGCGACACAAATTTACTGAAATAAGTTTCACGTTCCTCACAATCTAGTAATAGATGTCTTAGTGTTTCCTTTACAATAGTGTTTTTACAAAAGCGGCAGGGCACATGCCCTTTTCCCATTTTGTCGCTAATTTCTTGGATTTGCCCAGTTGGCAGTACATTAAAACGAAACCGCATAAGATTACATAAGATTACACCTCCATTTTCTATCAGGAACTTTATTTAAGTATACAAATATAAAATAATGTAAGCTCACCCGGACTTCACCTGCAAAAATTGGAGTGATTACAGTTTTAATAAGTGTAGGGACAAATTGGTGTACCCTGGTGCTCCTCTGCTAGTGGCTCCAATACTTTCACATAGAATTGCATTATTGCTGCACTGGCACTCAGCTAGTCTCGTAACACTTGATTTGACAGGTAGACAGTTTCGCCAGCCAATCAGTGCACCAGAGATTCTAGTATAGCGGACTAATTTTGGTAGAACCAACATTACATTTTCTGCATTGTTGCTCCAAGCCACTGAAGTCGCTTGGGCTGTCCAGAGTCCTGCCCCACACTCTGCTATGTCCTGTTATGCTGTGATATTGAGTATTTCATTACACACCATCTGCCATTTTCACACTTTCTAAGAACTTCAGGATCTGCAAGAAGTGGGTGTTTTCACACTTAAAGGAGAGAATTAACTGATTGTAACTTTGAAGCCGCACTCGAGTAGTCTCATTACAAAAGGAGATGCCCCTATGCAAGTAAGTTTGCCACTCCTCCACCGTCTCTGAAGTTTGCGCCTCTACCAACATTTGAAGGGGTAGCCCCTGCCTAAATCTTAGCGCAGGTGCACCCCTGGATGAGCGCACTTGAATTTTGTTAGGCCCAGAGGTGAGGGCAGCCTTTCCCCAAAACTGGTGCTGTTAAGGTCTTACTGTGTTTGTTCAGAAAAATGTACTTGAACAAACTGAGTAAAACTTTAAAGCTGCTTCTTTCAATAAAGACTTCCATCCCCTCTCTGCACATTGCGCTTTAAAATATACTATTTGATAGTTGGTCCCCACGCCAGACCATCGGTGGGTAGAACAGTGGGGACAAAGACTCCAAGTTTGCCCCACCTATTTTCTGAATGTAGGTTTTGTTGCGCCCCTGGGTGGGAACCACTTATCGGGGCCGATGCTTCAAACTTCACAGCCCAGATCAATCGCAAAGCACACACGACACATATGCAGCACGTGGCAATGGTGCAGGACAGCAGCACAACACTGTGCAAACACTCAAGTATGGCAGTCCCTCAGACTTGCATACTAACCACAGTGGCAGTGCATGTTCTGCAGACCCATAGATGCGACCCATGGTAACACTGCAGACCCACACGCTACCCACAGGGCATGGCAGTCCCTCAGACTCGCATACCAACCACAGTGGCAGTGTATGTCCTGCAGACCCATAGATGCGGCCCATTGCAGCACTGCAGACACAAACGCCACCCACAGGGCATGGCAGTCCCTTAGAGTGGCATACTAACCACAGTGGCAGTGCATGTTCTGCAGACCCATAGATGCGACCCATGGTAACACTGCAGACCCACATGCTACCCACAGGGCATGGCAGTCCCTCAGACTCACATACCAACCACAGTGGCAGTGCATGTCCTGCAGACCCATAGATGCGGCCCATGGCAGCATTGCATACCCACCCACAGGGCATGGCAGATCTGTGGACGTGCATAGTGTTGACACTTCAATGGGCGCAGGTACACACACAGACACACACTGGGGTACTCATCACAGACTGAGGGGTGCGTAGGGGGACAGGGGCACCAATTTGCACATTGCCTAATGCTGTTTTTCAAAGATTCTAGCAGCAGGCAATTGCCCTGGGTGCAGGTGAAGCCCCTAGTCGAGTGTATAGCCTTGCCTGGCGGGGCTCAACTTGATACACCGATTGTGTTATGGAAACCAGAATCTGGCCCTTCGAAGCACTCTCCCTTGGCAGCTCGCATCCGCAGGGGTGTGGAGAGAAGGCACCGCCATGCACAGGAACGCGGACAGACATACACGATACCCTAGCCGTTTTCTTGGAGATGTACTGACTTCCTAATGATTAATCCAACACAACAAAATCATCAGAGACATAGGTATGGTGATTCACTTGCCCCAATCCAGACATCCTGGTAAGGACTGAACTGTACCGTGTCATAGGTCGCAAGCAGATCGATCCCCAGGACCAGTTTTCATCAACCACAGACTGGGATGTAGGGGCTGGCCCGAGTAAGAACAAAGAAAGAATTGTAGGGATTAACGAATGCAATATATCGACAGAGATGAGAGACAGCCTTGTCCTGCTGAAACTAGATCACGGTAAGGAAGAAATCTTGTCTAAATCTTGAAAGACTTAGTACTGAACAACATCTATAACTATCGACGGTTGGATGTCCAAGAACGGGTTATGTCTTAAAGGCAATAAAACCGAGATCCTTATTTTTGGATCCCCTCAGGCTCATTCCAAACTGGACGCTGCATACGAGAAATTTCTGTTACAAGGTAACAAAATCGTGACCCAGAAGAAAGTCAAAACCCTAGGAGCCTATCTGGAGGATTCCCTGAATTCAGAAGCCCAGTTGCCAACATCTGCGGCGGACCTGTAACCATCATCTTACGCTTCGTCGGACCATTGACCCTCTTTCAATTGAATGAATTCTGTAATCATAACTTGAGCTACTATTCCATCGAGGCTTGACTATGGTAACACGGTACGTGGCACCTCAAAATGGAACATCCAGGCCCGCCAAACCATCCAGAACGACGAGGTTCACGTGGCCGTGAACATTCCAAGAAGATTGCATATATCAAATTTCAGGAAAGATCTTCACTGGCTCCCAGTGCAGGAGCGAATTCAGTTCAAAATTGGCATGCTAGTGCATCACTCTCTTTACGGCAAGGCCCCGGAATATCTGAAAGCCTTGGTTCAACCGCACCAATCTAAAATAAATGTGCGCTCCTCTCTCAGTCACCTGCAGGGAATTAGGTTCTCAAGATCTAGGGGGTTAGGAAGATCCTTCCCGGCCATCTAATCTTCTTTCTGGAATGCCCTACCCCCTACCATTAGAGCCATTCCCAACTTGATGCTCTTTTCAGGTAATTCCATGGCCTTAATAGTCGTGTCCTCCTGTGATTCCCGATTTGTTACTATAGTCTACTGTCTCATCCTTCTGTTGCCCATGTGTCTTTGTTGCGCCCTGATGCCTAGGGGCCGTCGGCACATTACAAATCCATAAATAAATATATGAGCGTGCGTTTTCCCCAGGCAGCAATGCTTATAACCAACCCTACTAAAACCTCACCCCTCTTCACACACCTCTCAAACCCAAACTAAACTCAACCATACCTCTTAAACTACAGCAACCCGCATGCACTTCACCACACCGCAACAACAAACACACCACACAGAGCCTCACAAAAGCACACGACGGACTCCGACTGGATACCTCACTAAAAAGCTCAGCGAACGGTGTTAACTGAACTGAAGCTGCCAACAGCCCATCACAGCTCCCTTGCTCCCTCTCCAAACTTTGTCCTACTAACGCGCCCCACCCCCCTTTCTTCATATCCGGCAGAGTGCCAGGGGACCACTACGGCAGTGATGGTGCGCGGCAGAAATATCCTTTAACGTTGACGTAGAGCACAGACATCCACAGCAATTGAACGTGGATTTAAGCTGGGGCCACAGTCCTCACACATTGCAAAGGGTGTGCAGGTGTAGGCCCGGTGTGGAGTGTGTGAGTCACACGTTGCTGCTGTAGATATACCCGCCTACATTTGAAAAAGAAAAACCCTGAGATTTGCGTCACAGAATGCCCCGCCCACATCCACTGAAGACTCCGCCCATCATCACGCCCACTTTTGCCCACCAGCTCGGCACTCCCTGTCCCTCGGTTCACTAATTTCAAAAAGTCAAAGCGCCCAGGGGCCGTCACTAATTGCGCCAACACACCCATCTGTGTATCAAGTATTTATACCAGGTGCGAGTAGTTCACCTAGAGGCCTGCCTTTTCTCTTCAACTTCCATGCAAATGTTGCTATAATAGAACTATTCGTTTTAGAAGCTGTGAAAAACTGTCACTTATTTGGACAGACCCCCTCCTAGAAATTAAATGAAAGGTGTTTTTTTAAATTTAGTAAACGGGGGCGGGGACAGAAATCCACCACTGTGTGCAACTTTTAAATAATGTACTTTGTTTGTTTTTGGGGTTCATACAGTAAACAGTCATGGTTTTTTTCTGCCTTTACATGAAACCACAAACTGAAGAGTTTTCCAAGACTGTAAAGCAGTCACTTGCTCGAACCTTTGTGATGTAGCGCTTGAAGGCCAGCTTTCACACCCTCTGCTTTGCATCCATGGCGATGACCCATAAAGGGCACTTTGCCTCAACACACTGCCCTGCAAAGCGCTCTTCCAGCAAGGGCCGCACGTGCATTCACAGAGAAACGCGCAGCGCCTTCACTGCAACACTCCCCAGTTAACTTTTACCCTGGTCTTTCCCGTGAAAAGAGCCTGCACGATATATCACGATATATCCGCGCTCCTTCCGATGTTACAGAATCGGTTCCATGTCACTTCATTGCGAGATATTTTTTCCAGGGGGTGGGGGTGTTTTACCGCTATTTTAATGGAAAAAAACTCACCTTATTTTTTTTTACATTATTTTTGGGGGGGGGGATTCCTCACCCAACACCTCCAATACCCCTTTAATTTTTTTTTATTCCCAAACACCCACACCCCATATATCTAATTTTCTAACCCCCACCCCAAAAAAATACAATGGGTTTTTTGTTAAAAAATTTGTGGTAAAAAACCCTGCGATGAAAGGACGTCGTACCACAGAATCAAGGGACCAGTCATCAAACAGACAGAAAACCGGAGACTCCATGCTCTCCCCTGGAGACCCGGAGAAGAGCGTGGAAACACAGTCCTCTGGACTAAACCCGGAGACTTGGCAGGTATGTATGGCTGTAAACCTCACGGGGTGGGGGCTAGTGAGTAAATGTGCATTCTCGGGGGAATGAGTGTTGAACACAGGCCCGAGTTCTACAGGCTGAAAAGCTTACACACGAATCCGCTTCGGTGCACAGAACACGAGGACCGCTACCGTCACAAAGGATTCTAGCATTCTCCAAGGATTAGGCTAATTGGGAGGACAGACTAATGCCTGTGCTGTAATGCCCCGACACTGAGCAGTCATGTGTGTGAGCGCCTCCCACGCCTAGACTAACAGGAGAAGGCACTTGCAATGTCCCTGCACTCAGGCTGCTTCCAGGGGAAGGGCTTGCATGCTGCGTGGGGAAGCAGCTCAACAGTTTGCCATGAGCAATGGCACAAGGCCATGCATGCTCAGAGTGAACTCAAGCCAGCAAGAACCCCCGGGGGTGAAAGGGGGCGGTGGGAGGCTGCACGCACCTCCTGTCAGTCAATATGGACGAATCCGCCCCCACTTCCACAATGCTCTACCTAGATCCCAGGCTTAACCCAACATGGGGCTGGGAGGGGGGTGGGGACAGTGCAGTACATGGGGTAATAGAATAAATACATAACAATAAGAGAAGGTGGGCGAGCTGGTGGCAAGTGCAAGGGTAAGTGCAGACATCAGGTGTCAAGTGCTGGAGGGGGACTGTCGGGATACATAAAACAGTCCCCAAGTGCAGGGGGTTGCCAGGGAGGCAGTGCAGGTGTGTAACTGGCAGGGGAGGGGACCTGGGCCCGAGATCAGAGGATGGCCAGGTAACCAGTACAGTTTTAGACAGGAATTCAGCAGGGTAAGAGGAGGAGAGAAAGCAGAAGCCAAGAGGAAGGTTTTCAGGTGCTTCCGGAACCGAAGATGGTTCTCCCGAAGTTGCAGGGAGGCAGAACAGCTGTTTCGCGGGGAGGCGCCAGCCGAAGAGAGAGATCTACCGCCAACTCGGTGCTTGGAGAAGCGACTGACTGAGGAAGTTGGAGGCAGATGAGCAAAGAGCTTGAGAGGGAAGATATTTAGGAAGAGAGAATTGAAGGTATTGAGGCCCCAGGCCCCAGAAGGCCTTTTGGACAATGCAGAGTGTTTAGAACTTAATCCTCGCAAGCCACTGGGAGCCAATGCAGAGATTTCAGTCCTGGAGAGATAGGATCCCTGGGCTTGAGGCCAAGGACAAGTCTTGCAGTCCTGTTCTGGATGAGTTGCAGACGGCGGAAAGTAGTAGCAGGCAGATTTAGAAAGAGGCTATTGCAGTACTCCAGCTTAGAGAGAACCAGAGCTCTGGAGACAGGGAGCTTCTGGGGGAAGGAGAGTAAAGGAAGAATACCTCTGAGGAGGTGCAGCTGGTAGTGCGACTTCTTATAGATGTCAGAGATGTGAGGAGAGAAGGAGAGTGTGCAGTCGAAGATGACCCTGAGGTATTTAGCCTCACAGGTGGGAGCAGGAAGGGGGCTAAGAGGGGCCAGCCAGAGACGGACAGGAAAGGAGGGAGCAGGTGTGCTGATGAGGAGAATCTCCATTTTACTGGCATTTTAAGGCAGAGCTCATTGGCGGCACACCACCGCTGGATAGCAGACAGACAGTCAGAGATGAGAGACGGAGAAGAGGTGGCCGAAGGTAGCCTGGAAATGAACTGTCATCCGCATAGCACAAAGTTGGGTCAGAGAGCGGCAATGCAGTGGGCAAGAAGTGCCAGGTATTCGTTAAACAGCCTGGGAGAGAGGTTAGACCCCTGGGTGACACCACAGGTAGAGATAAAGATAGAGGAGAGGAAGGACCCAAGTTTGACCTGGGAGGGACGATCAGAGAGGAAGATAGTCAGATACACCAGGGCCTGACCGGTGATACCCAGGTTATCACAGAGACGGTTGAGCAGGATTGCATGGTTGACCGTGTCAAAGACAGAAGAGAGATCAAGTAAGATGAGGACACAGGGGGTGTTGGAATCGAGGTTGGAGAGCAGGTCTTCACGGATGTTCAGAAGAGCAGTTTCTGTGCTTCTGGCAGCTCCGAAGACAGACTGATTGTCATGGAGACAACCAACAGATTCAGTGTGAAGATTAAGCTGGGAGATGGCCAGCTTTTCCATGAGTTTGCCCAGGAAAGGCGTGATTTCAGTACTGAAAACAGTATTTCAATGACAGTGAAGGGAAGAATCCCAAACCAAGATGAAGTGCAGGTCATGCCCTCCTGGCAACCAATAGGCAGAAACCCACCCCCATACAAGTCCTTTTCTCTAACATGATATCCTCTTTCTTTGCTGCTGACGCCAAAAGCTAAGTACATTCCCTTCACTAGTGTGCTTTGTTGCTAATTGGTGTCTTCAGAAGTTTCAGAAAGGTTAATTTCTCCCATTGTATATTATTATGTCACAGTTTCCCTGGTTATATTACGAGGAAAGTGTGTGTTGTTACATGACTACGTGATGGTTGTCTCTCAATTCCTCTCAGGTTTAGTTTGGTTTCTCAGTGCATAGGTGACTGCTGCGTTCATTTATTCACCCTGCAGCGGTGGCACTCGCGCAAACGCCCAGCCTACCCGAGCGCTGGGTTTGCTTAAGGCTTGTTCGCGAGCCAGCTTGGCAGTATGCGTGTGTGCTTGCAACCAGCTCCATCCTCTATCATTATCAGACGTGCTTCGTCTGAGTGCGGCCTGCTCCGTGTCTAGGCTGCACCTGGTATTCATGACATCACGAGGCATTTTATCTCGTCTTGCTTGGTTTCCAGGCTTCGCCTGGCTTTTATTTATAACACAGAGCGCGCAACATTATTTTAGCCCATATACCTCAGCAGGAGACAATTTTGGGCAACGTCTGTTCAGTGTTTATTTCCTACGTTGCATTTGCCTATTAACTCCGTATATCACAGCCGCTACACTGTGCAGAGGAATCATTACATTAACAGCACTTTGTTCTCCCTTGGGTGGTTTTTGTTTCAAGAAAAAGTGTGTCACCTTTCTTTCTATTTAGCTATGGTTGCAACCAAGGGAATAGAGGGCTCTTCTTCTGTATTTTATTTTGTATTTTATTAATTCTTATAAAGCACTTTTATCCAAAGCACTGTACATAGTATAGAACCAACGGTACAAAATTGTTGGAATAAAATAATTCAAATATCAATTCAGAAAACAAACAATCATGGACAGTGAAGTAGGGGATTTTTCAAAGAAACAGAAAAAAGAATAAACATTAATGGATCGAAGAGAAAGTGGAAGAAGATTCCAATGGCGAGGAGCAAGAAGTTCAAAAGAGCGAAAACAAGATTGGGCACAGGGCGGACGGGGAACAGTCAACTTAAAAAGACAAGAAGAACGAAGAGAGCGAGAAGGACTACAAAAGGAGAGCAGAACAGCAAGATGGTCTAGAGCAAGCCCATAGAGAGAGATTTAAAAACCAAACTGAGAAAATGAAATTTAAGTTGGGACTGAAAAGGCAGCCAACCAAGGGATGCAAGTGAAGCTGAAATGGAATCACGTTAAGAGAGAAGGCAAAGTACGCAAATAGAAGAACGAGAAATCGATTTCAGAGGAGCAGCTGATGCCAGTACCCAGGTTAGGCCTTCAAAGAAAATGGAAAGGTCTGCGGAAGATTCTAGTTTTAAGGGTTCTGGGGAGGGCCCCCCTTCAGTAACTAGGGCAATTCAAGATTCTATCCGGACCTCAGCTTTTGATAGACTAATAACATTTCTGATTTTCGCTCTCATTCGGATGTGGGCTCATCCCTAGCAGTGCATGTCCTAGAGTGTTCAGCCAAGTCCAGACATTTGGAAGGACACCCCAGTCCTGTGTCCAGTTCGCCAGGTCAAGATCTGTCCCCTAGAAGGGCTTTAAAGCGTACATTGGGGGAAGGGGGAAGACTCGGTCAGGGCCTCGTATTAACGCTCCTTAAACTTCCATATCCTCACAGGATAGTTCTGAAGATTCAGATTACCCCATACCCTCCCTCCCCCCCAAGAGGCGTGAAAAGAAGGGGACTCCCGTGGATCCATCCCAAGGAGCTGCTGGCCCTTTGTTAGATGACAGCGGGGTGCCGTTCTTTGATCCCTCTCTCATCCAACACCCAAGGTCTGTGGAGTGGCACCCCTCTAATGACGTCTCTACATTTTTACATCATTGGGTTAGGAGGATAGGAACAAGCTCTGTTCTGAATGCCCTAGACCTGTTATCTCTGACATGGTGGCTTTTACCCCCGACATTGACCAACCTATGGTGTCTTTCTTATCCCAGAAAGGAAAGAACCCCAAGAAGGGCGTTGACCAAGCCTTACGCAGTTGCCAAGATGTTTTGGGACCCTTAACACATTTTTGAATTAGCAGAGGAAGCTGCATGGTCTAATACCCCAGTTGATGTTCAAGCATTTCGAGGCTGGGTGCAGAGGGCAGTCTGCCTGCTCGGCAATCCCAACACTGCCATTTCCAAATAAAGGCGCAAGTCCCTACTTATGCGCATTGATTCCAAATGACAAGATTTCAGATACTACAATCAGATTGGTAGTATGTCATAGTGGTCTGAGATACTACCAATCAGATTGGTAGTATGTCATAGTGGTCCGAGATACTACCAATCTGATTGTAGTATTTGAAATCCACAATACATGTTACTAACCCTCACCTACCAAACTGTGATGTAACAACAGTTTTGTACTCATTTCCATTTTTTGTGTTTTTCTGTTACAAGCCAAACGAGGCTTGCATGTGATCTTTCGTTTCAAACTATGTATTCTTTACTATGAATTCTATATTCTATATGTATGTCTGAATAAACAAAAATTTCTATCCTCTCCCATTTTCTGTGACTTTTGATAGCTAGCATTTAAAAACTAGCTTCCTACCTTTTGAAAACCTACCGCAGCCTAAGCGGTGTAATAGGGGTAGCTTATGACTCTCTCTTCTCCCTACAATCATATGACCGACCACCTGGAATGGCAAGGCAATCTTTGGTCCATCTCCAGACATTGTTCTAGAATCTGATGCCAGCAGGGCAGGTTGGGGGGCCAGTATAGGGCAAGTTATCAGTGGAGGGAAATGGCCAGTTGAAGAGAAATCTACACTGCCTGGAACTGCTAGCGGGCTCCTTTGCAGTCAAGAGCCTCCTCAAGGATCAGAGAAATTGATGTGTCCTTCTTCAGATGGATAATATCTCGGCAGTGCGTTACAAACCATCTGAGGGGGACCCACTCCAAGGGCCTAGCGGATCTAGCGAGGGAGTTTTGGGCACTTTTGCCTAGACAGGAACATGCTCTTAAAAGCAGAGTTCCTCCTGGGGGTCAGCAATACTGTGGCAGACTGGAATTACAGGCATCTTCAGGACAGGAGCGATTGGATGCTGGACAACGCCCTCTTTACCAGGATCCTGTCTCCCTGGGGTCCAATTCAAGTAGACCTCTTTGCCTCGAGACTCAACTGTCTGGTGCCCCTCTTTTACAGTTGGAGGCCCGAACCCTTGGCATAAGGTACCGACGCTTTTCTCCAGGATTGGTCGGGTCCCCTGTCATATCCCTTCCCCCGTTTGCCATGATAGCCAGAGTCCTGGTACAAGTGCGCCGACAAACGAACACTGATAGTCACAACCTTTCGGCCGCCTCAGGTGTGGTTTCCAGCCCTCTTAGAGCTGGCGGTGGATATTCCTCATCTTCTCCCTCTCCACCCTCGGATCCCGGCGGACCCGGCATGTCTCCCTCACAAGCTGGTCCTTCGGGGGCATCTCTGCCTTGTGGCTTGGAAGCTCTTCCTGGTGCTTGGAACCAGTCTGGAGCAAATGTTAAAGGCAGGTGATTAGTCCAGAGAGTCCACGTTCAAGACATTTTATCATAAGCGTATTGATCATGTGGCATTTAATGCGATGCAACGGCTTTAAACTTGCATAATATGAAGCCTCATGTCTTGACATAGAACGGTTAATCCCACCTCACTAGCATGAGAGGGGGTTTGCATTCTATTAAGGACAAGGAGACGAGTATTATCCCACCCACCCTTTGTATACAGCTTCCGGGTTAGGTGGCCCAATCAAGGAGGATCCTCGAGTGCCCCAGGATGGCGCGGTGTAAGAAGGTCCTGAAGCGGGTTGTGAATCGTTTTTCCGTGCTACAATATCTGCTCTTCAGGGATGGCACCTGGTGCAGTGCAGCTGCAGAAGAGGATATCATGTTAGAGAAAAAGACTTATATGTGGGAGGGTCTCTGCCAATTGGTTGCCAGCAGCGCATGACCGGTCCTTCATTTTGGTTTGGTTTCTTCACTGTCATTGAAGTACTGTTTTCAGTTTTAAGTTAATGACACGAGTTTGCTTAAACGTTTTTCTTTGCTGCTGTGGCGTCAGAAGTAAAGATTGTAATGCATAATACTCGCCTCCTTGTCTTTAATAGAATCTACCTCCGCCACCTACACTAGTGAGGGGGATTATCCATTGTAGCTGCTGAGGTGGTCACGGCATGTCACACAAACAGCACATTAACGAAATTCCCGTTTCACTCACACCAGCAGTACCCATTGTAACAGCACGTGCCCCATCCCACACAGGGGGCGCTAGAGGGGCAGCTGGCATAGCGGGTCGAACATTTGGCCCCCTAGCATCAGGATCTCCTCCAGTTGCCTATGGGGCGTGCCCCCAGGCGCCTGGCAGGAAACAGCCTGGCCTGGGGGCACAAAGGGTCTGGGCTGAGAGAGCAAATCCTCTTTCCAGCCCCGGGCACCAGCCGCAGCCCTCCATCATCGGAGTGGAGGCAAGAGTTTTTTGTCTTGGAGTTCGCTTGACAGCGGAGTGGAGGGATGGACTTTTTGCCATGTGAGACGGCTATGAACGGAGTGGAGGGGGTTGGGCACGCTAAGCACCCACTCTTGCCGGGAGGCCTGCATGGCGACTGGCACTTCCTCCGGGGAATGCAGAGTGGGGGACTGGTGTCGGGACCAGGGGCGCCGAGTACGGCGGGATGCGGGGGCCAGGCCCCCCCCTGGCAGAATGAAGTCGGGGATGAGAGAAGAGACGCAGTATGGATGGCCCTTTGTTCCATCCATACTGTCTCTCTCTCTGGCGGCCCGGGTAAAAGCCGGGGAAAAACGATTTTTAGAAATTGCTGGACAGATGCAAAGAAAGAGGCTCTTGCTTTGCATCTGTCCCTCCCTTTCTAAAAATCGTTTTGGGTTGGGTATACTTCTAGATCTGTGCACCGGGTTGCACAGATGTAGAGGTACACCCAACCCAGAAGGATTTTTAGAAATGGAAGCACAGATGCAAAGCAAGTCTGTCCCTCAATTTCTAAAAATCGTTTTGGGTTGGGTGTATTTGTACATCTGTGCACCCCTGTTGGCAAGAGGGGTGCACAGATGTAGAGGTACACCCAACCCAGAAGGATTTTTAGAAATGGAGGCACAGATGCAAAACAAGTCTGTCCCTCCATTTCTAAAAATCGTTTTGGGTTGGGTGTATTTGTACATCTGTGCACCCCTGTTGGCAAGAGGGGTGCACAGATGTAGAGGTACACCCAACCCAGAAGGATTTTTAGAAATGGAGGCACAGATGCAAAACAAGTCTGTCCCTCCATTTCTAAAAATCGTTTTGGGTTGGGTGTATTTGTACATCTGTGCACCCCTGTTGGCAAGAGGGGTGCACAGATGTAGAGGTACACCCAACCCAAAACGATTTTTAGAAATGGAGGCACAGATGCAAAACAAGTCTGTCCCTCAATTTCTAAAAATCGTTTTGGGTTGGGTGTATTTCTTTTTATTTTAATTGGTTATTTATAATGCGTGTCCTACCCAGAGGTTTCTAAGCGCGGACTGAAGGAGCGAACCTGTGTAGCGCGGACCGAGGAAGCGAACCTGTGTTGTGCGGACCGAGGGAGTGAACCCGTGTTGCGCGGACCGAGGGATCGAAACTGTGTTGCTCTGTGTCGTCTTGCTTCCAAGGCGAGCACGTTGCCCCTGAGCTATCCTTCCGATGCTCTAAAGATCTGAAGTACATTTAATGATACAGAACCAGAACTATTGAGCAAGTCTGTCATCATCAGAATATCAGAATAACTCAACACTGTCGTGGTTATACAAGAGCTCATATATATATAAAGGGATGGAATTACTCAGAATGTAGCAGCACTATTCAATAACCCAAAGTTCTTAAGCATAGTTAAAGTGAAAATACTACACCTCTCACCATTGGGACAGTACTGCTTCTTCTCACAGAGGCTTCTACACCTTTTATGGGGCAGCACTGATCCAGCCTACTGCTCACATGCTCAGAATTGTCATTTCTCAGCAGGGCGGCAACACTATACCATTGTATTCTGTATGTTGAGTGCTTCTTCACCACCAATGTGGATTCATGGCACTCTCCCAGTGTCTAAATAGTAGATCTGTCTACATTCAAACGGCAACCGGCATGACCCGAGCTGCCTGCTGTCCATAAGCTGCCGCTCAGGATGTTGGGAGCCGTGATGGGGTAAGGGATAGAGGGCTCGAGCCTGTCCGATAGCAGAATCAGCAGGGTCTTAAAACCTGCTCACTCCTTCTGGAGGGGCTATGGAGCAAAATTAGCCTGATCCCACATACAGGGGGTTGTTACCCCTTTATCTCTCCTGAATTAAAGAATGAGCTCTCTCAGACACAAGTTATCATCCCTGCACACACAATGAATGAATATGGTATGGATCTATAGATCGAGAAAACTGGAGTGACAATTCAGAGTGTTTTAACAGAGATAATTGTCTTCCCAGATGGGAGACTGTTTCCATTAATATACATGGGGTCACTGAGAGGACCAAGAGTGAAACTGTACATTCAGTTGTGAGATTACCAGCAAAGGTTGATATTATGCTCCAAGGAGGGAGGTGCCCACTCAATATATCACACTGTTTATAGGTGTGAGGCCCATTCTGAATGCTTGCCCAAAGAGCCTTGGCCAGAGTTTCACCCTGAAGAAGTGAGGAAGTGATCCGGGTTCTGCAGCCCACAACACACAGGGGATTCCCTTGCTCCCACTTGCGAGATTTGCACCAAATTAGTGAGATTGTGCTCCAAGGTCTTTGCTCTGACGTTTGACACACTCACAGGATGGACAGCATGTCATTCTCCCATCCTAGTTGTGTTGCTCTGCCTTTTGAGGGCTACTACAACCTGGATGATTATAGAGGGGTGGAGTAGGGGCAGTGATTAAATCTCCTTTTTACTTGACTTTAGTATATGCAGTACATGCTAGCCAATGTTTCCACTGTTCTGCGACCCCCCCCCCCCGCGCTCGCCGTTGCACCAAGTTGGTGACTTCATGCTAATTTGTGGTCCTATAACTGCCAGTGATGTCACTTCCTGTATTTGGTCTCCTCCACCCCCAGGAAATCCATAAATCGGCTCCACTGGCCGGGACTAGATGTTGCGTTTGAGGTCTGGGGTGCGTGGGTGAAGAAAATGCGTGGCAGGCATATCCCTTACGATGGAGCCAACATTGGCGTTAGTAAACTTTCTTTTCTCGCAGGATAGCCGACGCGTATGGCCTGGTGAAGAGGGGCTGCCATTGCAAAGTAGCAAGAGGGTTAGGCAACGGCTCGCGTGCTTCCCAGTGCCTGGTGAGCAAGCCTAACATTTACTGTTTCAGGCCGTGGGGCTTTCCGGGGCAGAGTGGTGTTTTAACACACTAGGGCCTCGTGGCGGCGCACGCGAGCACTGGCAAATCATTTCTGCCTTGGGAGTGTCGTAAGGGCTTGCCCGCGCACAGGGCGCTCCGAGAGGAATAGAGGAAATAGACAGAGCTATGGAGGGGGCACCCTGCAGCTAAGAAAGCGGGGGCCAGTAACCAATGGGCCAAGGAGGACAGGAAGGGGGAGGGGCAGGACACTGGCTGTCAGAACAACAGCCAGTGGGTAGGGAAATAAGTACAACACCTCTCCCTCACACCTACTCCAGACTCTTGGAGCCAGGCAGGATCAGGGGCCATGGGGGAAGAACCCAAAACAATAGGGACAATAGGAAGGTGCCAAGCACCAAGGTCAGGGGAAGTAGGCAACACCCAGGAGGGAACAAAAGGCAGCCAAGGTGCAAAATGCCCTCTTGGGCCTGGACAAGGCCTCAAACAGGCAGAGAAAGGCCCAGGGCTAGTCCCTGAGCAATAGAAGGAGCTTCCCAAGCAGCAAGAAAGCCCAATCGCCTCGGGACTCCGAGCAGAGCACCAAACTAAGTATCTGTGTACTGTTCCTTTTCCCAAGAACCCTCCCACCCAAGAAAAGGGTAGAGAAAGCAAAGGGAAGAGGGCAACCAACGGGGCCCGCGTCCTCGTGGGAAGAAGGCGGCACGGGCCAGAGGGCGCAACCCTGGACCTCAAGCCCAAAAGTGTTCATTATGTATTATTATGATGATTGTGTATTATTACGTGATGTGCAATAAAAACACAGCCTTTTTATTGCCAACACTTACACAATGTTGCTGTGGTACTTGGAGGGGGTACATGGTTTTTGGGTCCACGGGTTATGAGAATTTGCCAGGGGGTCAGTGACTTCACCCGGCATAGCAGCCAGTGCCAAGGCGGGAAGGTTGGCAGGCTGGCAGCCTTCGGAGTGGCACAGATGCATTTCTGCGGCGGGATGGATTGCGAGGTAGTTTAAGGTTTACGGGCAAGGGGCACAGGCAAGGTGCAGCCATTCGGATTGGTACACAATGCAGTGTATTTTGAGGGTGTGATTTGGTGATATAGGTAATGTTTACAGCCGTGCGTTAATTTAATTATTTAAGTAAGATTGCGCTTTTAAGACTTACCATTCCAATGGTGTTCTGCGCGGGGAGCAGCGAGAGGGGAGTGTGGTGCAGCGCAGACTTAGCACCGCCAGCGCTCACCACCCTAAAGTGCCTTGAAGCCTGGGTTAATTGCTTCATGGGTGCCTTTGACCAGCGCGGTATGGTGCCGGGGAGAAAGGGGGGAGGGGAGAGCCTGGAAATGGCTTTGCGGGTGTGGCATGGGGCTTTTAAAAGCATGGCCGAGTATGTGCGTTCAAACCGACAATGGCGCTTACAGTGAATACTTTTTCGCACTTTAGCTCATCGCACGCGGTCTTCTTCGCTAACCACCCCCCGCCCCCCTCACTCATTGATGTTAAACGCAAAACGTATTGCACTTGCATGGGCGACAACGTCCTAAAAGCCTCACCTGCCCCCAAGATGTCCTCTCCCCCTTAAGAGAAATCATATAAACGAGTGGAGCGTGTATAGGAGTGCATTTGTGGCGCGGCAGCCGGTGCGTTATTTCTCAGCTGCAGGGGGGGCGGGGGGGGGGAGCTGGCCGCATTTGCTTTGGGGGGGTTTATAGCGGCCGTGGCCGTGCCACATGGGATACATTTGTGTTTAAGGGGGATCAGGGGGTGCACGTGGAACCACGAGCCCTCACAATGTCAATGTGGATGTAACAATAGCTCAGCGGGTTGAACGCTTGCTCTGGCTGGCGGAGGGTGACCGAGGCAGCCCAGCCTTTCCTCCTTCTGAGCTCCAGGTCGATAGAGGGGTTCCCTCTTCAGTTGGCTGATAATTTCACGGAGCACTTGAACTTTGAGGTGTATGTTCTGGGGAGAAGGGTGCGCAGTGCATGCCAAGAGCGGCCCTGTCCAGCGTCCGGGCATCACTTCTGCCAACTGCAGGTTCCTTCCCTCTTCTGGGATGTTAAGGGCTAAGAGCGGCGTTATCATGAAATGCAGGTTTAAAACTCCTCCCCCCCCCCGTGGGCACTGTATGTGGAGCGGGGGTGAGGGTTGCCAGAAAGACTGCCTTTGTGTAAATATGTGAAAGAAACTTGGCGCGAGAACACGATGATAGGAGACAGATCACACTTGTATTGCGATCGGTGGCAGAGGAAGGGTTAAGGTTACCCGGCCTGCCTTCATATTGTGAATTTTCTAGTGTGTGCAATGAATTGTTGGCGCAACTTGTATCAAGTGCACTAACAGCTTTGGCAAATAATTACAATGGAGGAACAACGGCCACCGCGGTGTGCCACCGACCATTAAGGTACAGCCATTTAATGGCGGTGTGCGCTTATTTGCATATCAGCTGTAGGTGTGGATACAACGGGAGGAGTGTAGCTTCCTGGTCACAATGTTTTAGAACAGAGCTACAATTATGTTATTAATGGGGAGGAGATTGGAGACCACTGGGCAACTTGGGCACTTGCACGCTGGAAGAGTACAGTACTGCTGAACAGGGGAGTTGCTAGGTCTGGAAAAGACCCGGGGCTAAGCTGATGTCAGAACTGTTGGGACTGGGGGCTAGCTAGTCTTTTGGCTGTAGCTCCTGAGATTCTATCCTGGGCTATAACCAAAAGATCAGGGGCCATAGCCCCCTTAGCCCCCCCCTAGCAACGCCCTTGGGGTCTATAGAAAGTACCGCTGTGTAGCCACCCTTTCCTTAGAACAGAACGGCAACGTGAGAATGCGGAGAGAATGGGGAGAGAAGGATCGATGGCTTCCTTAGAAGGTGGGTCACGGACCGGATAGTTGAAGATTATAAACCAAAAAGACTAGGCGATAGGTTTGCTTTGCTAAGGGCATGTGGCAACTCGCTCGGGTGTTGGGGAGCTATAACCGCTGGCTGCATCAGCCAGGATGGAGTGAGACGGGCACTGATACCAGTAGGGACGGTTGCAACTTTTTGGCAACGGATGCCGTGGCCTTGTTCGCGCCATTGAAATAATCTGGGAGTGACTGAACTGGCAGTCGGATACCAGGGCGGGCCGTTCTCGCAAGTGCAGAAACCGAAGTGAGGAGGCTCACCAGTTTTAAAAAAAAAGTGGACTTTTGTAACACAGGATGGGCAGAGCCACCCGGGGAAAGGATTTTTTAGGCCAGGAATAATTGTGGCATGAGCAGGGCTAGGACCGCCAGTTAGGAGGACCCCGAAAAAGTTGTTAGTTTTCATCAGGTTATATAGTGCAGTGGTGAAGTGTCCGGCCTGCAAACCTGACGACGGCGATTTGGTCCCTGAGGTCGGCTTAAGTTCATAAATTCAAAGAAGACTTGCAATGTTTCCCATTTTAGCTGGGGGGAGGCGGAGTCCACCCTCTGAAAAAAGTGGGTGGACTCTGTCCACCCGCGTGTACCCTCGACTTTAGCCCCGACGACCATGCCGACTACGGCCTTCTCAGCGCATCTTCCAGACCGAACTATCACCTGAAGAGGCAGTACATGGCTGAAGTTGGCTCAGTCTTCCCACAAAATGGCTGCACCCTCTCGTCCGGAAGGATACCGACTTGTGGCAAGGTGATGGTGGTTGTAAGGGTAAGAGCATTTTTTTAGGCTATTTTTGGCAAGGTCATGGTCAGTGGCTCAACACCATTGAGCTGTTCGGGCTTCAGTCCCCCCCTGAAATTGTGGGCTCTATTGACTCGACCTGGCTGACATACAAAGCTGTGGCCGGACAGAACAGGACACAGCTGTTAAACGACACCCGCGATTCGCCGTCAACGTAAACCATTTTTCTGTAAGCACCTCCATTCATATAGATACAGTTTTAGGCAAATGAAATTGTGATGTTTTGCACACAGCAGAAACTTTAGCCTCACCATGACACCCTGGCATCATGGAAGGCTCAACAGCCTGAGCCAAGGACATACATACCTGCATCATTGGAGCTTCTCACACACAAGGTCGCCAGAAGGTCACTGGATACAGATGGACCGACACCTGGCCCCATCTCTCCCCACCCATCCTCTTTGCGTGAAAAGACGAATGACGATGCGTGAGAGTCTATTGAGCACATCCTGGAGAGGGGGCCCGGCAGTTCTACTGCCCAGTAGGGTACCACACATTCTCACATCAGCCACTATTGGTCTGTCCATCTCAGCAAGTTGCCGGGTACATGTGGCTCCTGGGGGATTGACATTCCACGCACCTCCTTCTCCTCCCTCTTATCCGTTTGTTTCCTAAATTGACTTCCACACCCCAAAGCCTTGTTCTTGCATTTCTGCCAAGCGTGTTGGCACCTCCAGGCTATCCTCCTGCTGTGCCAGGAAACTTTCTGAGGAAGCAGGCTCCACACTTCTAGTGGCTCCATCCCACAAACATGCCCTGCCCAATTCTAGTACCACATGTCAAGCCGGAGCCACACTTCCTGTCGAGGCCATCACACAAACATGCCCTGCCCAATTCTAGTACCACATGTCAAGCCGGAGCCACATTTCTTGTCGAGTCCATCACACAAACATGCCCTGCCCAATTCCACTACCACCACATGTCAAGCCGGAGCCACACTTCCGGTCGAGTCCATCATACAAACATGCCCTTCCCAATTCCACTACCACCACATTTCAAGCCGGTGCCACACTTCCGGTCGAGTCCATCACACAAACATGCACTGCCCAATTCCACTACCACATGTCAAGCCGGTGCCACACTTCCGGTCGAGTCCATCACACAAACATGCCCTGCCCAATTCCACTACCACATGTCAAGCCGGAGCCACACTTCCTGTCGAGTCCATCACACAAACATGCCCTGCCCAATTCCACTACCACCACATTTCAAGCCGGTGCCATACTTCCTGTCGAGTCCATCACACAAACATGCCCTGCCCAATTCCACTACCACATGTCAAGCCGGTGCCACACTTCCGGTCGAGTCCATCATACAAACATGCATTGCCCAATTCCACTACCACAACATGTCAAGCCGGTGCCACACTTCCGGTCGAGTCCATCACACATACATGCCCTGCCCAATTCTAGTGCCACAAAATGTCTTCACTAGAAGCAGCCTTACTTCCCAGTAAACAGCTGGGCATCGCAAGATGTCACTAGCACTGATTACCCCCACCCCCTTATCAATCCACCGCCTGCTTCGCTTACCACCTCCAACCCACCCCCACCCCACTGATTCACCCTGCCCGTGGCACAATGCACCACTATCTAGAATGTGCATCGGCCCCATATGACCACCACCGTGGTGATGGGTGCAGCTCAAAGTCCTTCCAACATGAGGTGTCATACTAGGGAGTATGGGCTCCCCTGAAGGAAATAAACCATTTGGCCAGACAGTGCGAACGAGCGTGGGAGCCCACAGACTGCCTATCATCACTGCTGCACCATTGCTAGCAAAACAAAAGAGGTGATGGCTGGAAGGTTTGGAATTAATCTTAACCACTGGCATTGCTCCGGGCAACCCTACAGACCACCGTTCTTCACCTGCTGAGCCATTACAGAAGGGGAAGACCAGGTACCACTAATGCTAGCAGCCACACATGGTACAGATCTTGGGTGCCATAGGTGATGGACTCAACCACGATGTGACCGAGTAAACCTACATCAATGTATTGTTAATAAATTGACACAGGTGGGGTCAGCATGTTGCAGTGTTCCCATTGTCGAGTTGTTCAATCTTTGCAGCAGTATTTGCAAGTGATCCAGGTCTCCCTGACACACTGGGGGGACGGCAGGGGGGTGGGGCGGGTGTGGGGTTCTTCATTAATGTCATTTGTATCCTAGTGGGTAATAACCGGGCACCAGAATGGCACTGCACCGTTGGGGTTGATGGAGCAGGAGGTTCAGTGCCAGGCTAATATTAACAATGTCATTATGAGGGGTGCAACATAAACAGGCAGCTCCCCCATTGCAGCCTTAGAACTTCTGGGGCAGCCGGGAAATATGCATCAGGCCAAGCTACCATTTTAGGTCCTATGTGTGTGCCTCAGCTGGACTCATTTTTAGGCAAGTAATATAAGGACCGGAAGCATGGCATTATCTGTAGGGATCGGGGAAGAGGTCTCACCGCAACACCAGTACCTCCAAGTTAGGGAGTGGCATCACTTTCACCAAGCCGGGATCCTTTCAGGGCAGAGGCAGAAGCCACCATCCACAGCAAACAACCTAGCAGCTCCCTCTTCCCCTCTCTGGCATCCATAGACGTGGAAGACTCCTACCTGCATGTTCTGATATAATCAGTTTACAGTGGGTATGTGACCAATCAACTTCCGGGGCACCAGTGATCCAGGGGTGACTATCAGTGTCTAAACCATCAATCAGCCCCACACCTCTAGATACCAGAAGGGATACAAACAGATTGGACCACAAGCAAATGATAAACCTCCTTGTCAAATTTTGGTAACGTGGATGAAACTGCAGGCTTCTCTCCGCAGGGTCGTGGATCGTTGGTTAGTTGTAAGAAAGCGAAAATACAATTATTACCAAATGATAAAAGGGACTGCGCAGTCAAGGTTGTATAAAATATCTACTTCATTATTGCAACAGACAGTTCTAGGATGCTGCAAAATACAACCCACCCTGTAAAGGAATGCAGAGGACAGACGGTTTCAAGAAAGAAAGGGGATGCACTCTGGATATTGACAGGAGGGTGGTCAGTAAAGAAATCAATCACAACAGCTCAAGGATACTTGGTTTCAACACAAAGGGAGCAATGGTTCGTAATATTTCACTAGGGGCCTTCGGAGTAGGACCGGGGGACAGAACCACAATGTATCTTGTGCTGTAGGAGTTCTTGGTGCTCGACAGGGTTACATCGGTTTCAGGGCACTTTGCCGCTTCTGTGACAGAGTTCAAAACGGGAGACAGCTGCAGATATCAGGGGGCAGGCAGTTCGGCGAGCAAAGCTGGACTGACGGCTGCAGGCTGGTCTACACAACGGCTCGGGGTCAGGAATCATCTCAGTGCTGCTCCACGGTCCTGAAGCACTGGTCGAGGCATCTCTGAAGCACTGGTTGAGGCATCTCGGATGGCGTTTGCGGCAGCAGCCTAACAGTCAGTGTGCAGTCGGTTGCTGCTAGCAGGGCTCGACTGGCTCAAAAATGTCCTTTAAAGGAGATGTTGGTAGATTCTTGTCGATGCACTCCTCCTAGCTTCGACACTGGGCTTGTGTCAGTCTTTAAGGCGGACGGCCCAAAGCTGAGGAGAGTGTTGCAGGCAGCTGCTTTGTCCTCAGTTTGGTTCAGAGAGACAGGCACTTCCCACCTAGGAAGCTTGCTGCAGAGCCTAGCAGGGCATGCTATGTGCTGGCTGCATAACAGTTCTGGAGCTGCTGGAGGGTCCTCTGGATTCAATATCTCCCTCTGTTCCCTGGAAGATGTTTAGGGGAGGGATCTTGCTTCCCTCTTGGAGGTCCTGACCTTCCTTCCCTGGCAGGAGATATAAGGCAGACTGTACCTTCAGCCAGGGTCCAATAAAGAGTTCTTCATTCTGCTTTGTGAAGCCTTCAGATGATCTGCCCAAAAAAGGGCGTCAATCCTCTTTTAAAGCCAAATCGGCCCCAGTGATTGGTGTAGGCTAAGCCTACCTCAATGAACCAATGCTGGGTCCCCACCAACAATCTCCTGTATGCATGCGGTCATAACCAGAGTGCTTTGCAACAGAAAAGGTAAAGGTGTAAAAACATCTAATACTAAGTCCCACCCATCATCCTGTCGGTTAAGGAGCAAAGGGTCTCTGATCAATGGGGCACTCTGTGGTTCCCGATTAAAGCGGCAGGTCTTCCTTGAAGCTGTGGCAAGACCAGACTTTCTGGCGCCGTCAATCCACATACTTGTATCTTCTGAATGGGGTCCCTCTGCGGGGATGACTACTCTAATACACGCATTACCAGGCATGGCATTTCACTGTCAATCGGTACTAAGGGCGGGAGCTGGCTTCAGGTTGACACAGTGCATATGAAAAGTTGTTGGGGTTTCCTGTCTCCTTGGTTAACCTCTGCAGCCAGGCGCCATGTGGGCCTGTTTGAAGTACACCATTATATTAATGATGGTTATCGCTGCCACTAGCTGCAGGTGGCAGCAAAAGGACAGGGGGCTCCATGGAGCCTTTGTTAATTAGGCTAGCCGTGGCAGGGGAAAGGTTTGGCCCTCACCCTTTGGAGATGACATGGTGTACTGCTGGCTGTCATATACCAACTAAATATGACAGGGGGGACTGCGCATATAGACTGTGCCCACCCAGAGTACATGGGTCTATGTGTAGGTCATGCGGTGGGCATAGGAAAATATGTGCGGATTAGCCCCACACATTTTCCAGAGGTTGATCTACCATCATTCAATTTCATTTAAAAACCAGGTGAGCGCACACCTACTGTGTGGAGGGTCGAATTCCTCACAGGGATGTTTGGCAGATCAGCTCAGAGTCCTCCCATTTGGATTCACATTGGCACCATGGGTATTAACAAAGGTGTTAGCCCCAGTTGTTGGTCTCATGCATGCCAAAGGGATAGCAGTATATCCATATTTCCTTGCGCCTTTCATGCCCTTTTGGCCTTCTCCACCCCCTGTGGGATCACCCTGTTGTATGTTTTATGTATTGTTGGCGCCCCCATGTCTCTGGGCTTTGTCTTTGTGCATGGTATAAAATAAATAAAACATATTTAGACAATTGGCTGTTGCAGGCTTCATCTTGCCTCAGTTAGCAGCAGTACTGCAACCAGCGGTACCTCATCAATTGGCTGTTGCAGGCGTCATCTTGCCTCAGTTAGCAGCGGTACTGCAACCAGCGGTACCTTATCAATTGGCTGTTGCAGGCTTCATCGTGCCTCAGTTAGCAGCAGCACTGCAACCAGCCATACCTCATCAATTGGCTGTTGCAGGCTTCATCTTGCCTCAGTTAGCAGGGGCACTGCAACCAGCCATACCTCATCATTTGGCTGTTGCAGGCTTCCTCTTGCCTCAGTTAGCAGCGGTACTGCAACCAGCGGTACCTCATCAATTGGCTGTTGCAGGCTTCATCTTGCCTCAGTTAGCAGGGGCACTGCAACCAGCCATACCTCATCATTTGGCTGTTGCAGGCTTCCTCTTGACTCAGTTAGCAGCGGTACTGCAACCAGCGGTACCTCATCAATTGGCTGTTGCAGGCTTTATCTTGCCTCAGTTAGCAGGGGCACTGCAACCAGCCGTACCTTATCAATTGGCTGTTGCAGGCTTCATCTTGCCTCAGTTAGCAGGGGCACTGCAACCAGCCGTACCTCATCAATTGTAAAACATCCCAACTAGTTCCAACACAGCCTCAGGGATTCATTGTAGTGTTTCAACAGTAAGAAAGGACAGACATTTTTCCCAGCTGCAAGGGCAATTGCACTGCAGTAGCTCCTGGACAGGGCGATCACAATGAAGCAAACCTCGTCACTGGCCTTGTTGCACCCTCAAGGCCACATGGCACCCTAGGATGGCTACATTACAGTGGACACACCCATGTGAACCAGATGCTGCCCTTTCTCTAGGCTCTGTGGTTTAAATCATTGGGGGTATTTCAATGCCTCTATTCTCCAGCAACCCACCATTAAACAACTCCTCCAACGTTGGTCAAACTCGGTCTGTAGAAGGGAGTAGCCTTGACCCAGGCACACCAGTCATTCAAATGACAGATGCCAGCAGCACAGGTTGGAGAGGAACTCTCCAGAATCTAGAGATACAAGTGTTGATGGACCAGGTGCAGGTCCCAACAGTTGTCCAATTGGGGAGAACTGTCAACAGTCCAGAAAACTCTTCCACAAAGAAGTCCTGCTATGAACGGGCAATGAAGTCAGAAAGACGCCTGTGAACCAGCAGAGTAGATCTTGAAACCAGAGCTGGGCTCTGATGGCAGTAGGATTGTTCAAATGGGCACAGATGCATCTACAGTGCCTGGAGGCAGCATAGCTCCCTGGTATCCGGAATCAAGCATTGGAAACATTGAGCAGGATTTTTCCTTGCTCTAGGGATTTCGGTTTAGACCCAAGGTCATGTCAGAGATTGGTGAAATGCTGCGTTTGTCGCAGACTGGATTGGTTTGCATAGGAGGAGTATTCCCTGCTACAAAGGGGTGCCTCTCTCTCTCCAGGGTGAGTTTCAGCCATACACCAACTCGAAGGAGGAGAAACCGTTAGAATATTGTGGTGTCTTGCACAGCAAACCGGGCCCACAGTAATCGCATTTCTTCGCATCTTCGGTGACCAACCATCCTTGGGATTCACTTAAGAGTCCGGATATACCTCTCCACCAGCCCATCGGTTTGAGGGTGATGCAGAAAAGTTCAGGGTTTTAACCTTTGTGATGTCTTTTAGGTCACCCATCAGCTTTGACATGAAACAGTTGCTGCCAGAGTATTTCGTTCGGGACGCCGACAAGGATGAAGAAAGGCATTAGTACTGTGAGGCTTGTATTGCTGTTGGCACTTCTTAAAGCAAAAGCCTCAAGACACCGAGTGGTGTAGTCCAATATCACAAGGATGTGCTGGTTTCCTGCCCTGGATGTCCATGCCTATCCTGCAGAATGGGACCTCGATGATAGGCAATGGCTGGAGGTGGGCAGGAGCAGCTTGCACAAAAAGATGTCATCTGGTCGTACTAGCCGGGCCAGTAGAATCAGCGGAGCATGGCTTTCTGAGTCTTCTCTAATCCCTGATGTCCTTCCATCAGGTTGAAACGGGCCAGCTTGTACACCGCCTTCAAGACTTGCTTTGGGACCAAGAGTCGGTAATGGTTGTCACCGTCCATCGTGTGGGTTTATGTCCGCTCTGTCTAGGAGGCTGTTCCTGTTAATGAAATGACAGGTCTTCAGAGTTGGGCTCTCAGCTCCAGAGACTTAATCATTATGAGCTGTTTCCAGAAGAGGATCAATGCTGTTTTTCAACAAACTATTAATGTGAGGCCGCGACCTCTGGAGGTCAAGATCCTCGTCTCTATGCGTCTCATATCTCCAAACCTTTCTCGGTCTCATCCCGATCTTCCCCATCTCCAGTCTCTAGCATGAAGATCTTCTCGCACACCATTTGAGCTGCAAGTTGGCTGGGTTGTATGCCGAAAGCATCCTAAGGTTAAAGAGGACCACCTTCATTTCTCCTCTGTAGTCTTCAGCGAGGACTCCAGCTCAGACAAAAGGGATATTTATGGGACAATCCGGGTTTTGGTGCCATCCGCCCATAGGTCCCTTCAGGTACTTCCATCCTCAAACCAATCAGGCCTTGCCCGGGGCAGAATTATCCCCTCGTTCCCAATCAGGTCAAATCCTGCAGCCCTGTGTGTTGCCTGGACACAGGCTGTCTTGGTCAATTGCACCATTCTCAACATCTCTTGGTTGTGGGTTATCTCTGAATCAGGGTCTGGATGATCCCACAATGACACCATGTGTCACGAATGGTCTCATGTACACACCAAGTCAGATATTGCAAGGGTTTTTAATTAAAGAAATTGAGAAGGGGCTTGCTAAGGCCATCCATGTCATCAATGCTGAGCGGTTCCACGCTAGCCCATGTGTCCTACTACCCCAGGATGGTCCCCAGAGAGCAGTAACCCCTACAGTCTAAGCACAGACTGGCTAGGCATGATGGCCTAAGAGCAAAGACCCTTGGAGATCACCATCTCCATCCTGGAACAATCTAGGAGAGATCCGAACACAGGATCCCACAATACAAGCAGTACACCAGGGGCCACACAAAGAATCTCAGAAGGATTGTACACCAGGGGCCACACAAGGAATAATCAGGAGGCTAGTGCACCAGGGGCCACACAAAGAATAATCCGGAGGCTAGTGCACCAGGGGCCACACAAGGAATAATCAGGAGGCTAGTACCCCAGGGGCCACACAAGGAAGATCAGGAGCATAGTACACCAGGGGCCACACAAGGAAGCTCCATCAGGGGGATAGTACAGCAGGGGCCACCACCAGAAAATGAGGAGGCTAGTGCACCAGGGGCCAGACAAGGAACAATCAGGAGGAGAGAACCCTAGGGACCAGACAAGGACCAATCAGGAGGAGAGAACCCTAGGGACCAGACAAGGACCAATCAGGAGGAGAGAACACTAGGGGCCACACATGGAAGATCCATCAGGGGTATAGTACACCAGGGGCTACACAAGGGACAATCAGGAGGATAGTACACCAGGGGCCACACAGGAATAATCAGGAGGCTTGTACACCAGGGGCCACACAAGGAACAATCAGGAGGATCGTGCACCAGGGGCCACACAAGGAACAATCAGGAGGATCGTGCACCAGGGGCCACACAGGAATAATCAGGAGGATAGTGCACCAGGGGCCACACAAGTAATAATCAGGAGGCTAGTGCACCAGTGGCCACACAAAGAAGAGCAGGAGGATAGTACACCAGGGGCCACACACGGAAGATGAGGAGTGTAGTACACCAGGGGCCACACACGGAAGAGGAGTGTAGTACACCAGGGGCCACACACGGAAGAGCAGGAGGATAGTACACCAGGGGCCACACACGGAAGATGAGGAGTGTAGTACACCAGGGGCCACACACGGAAGAGCAGGAGGATAGTACACCAGGGGCCACACACGGAAGAGGAGTGTAGTACACCAGGGGCCACACACGGAAGATGAGGAGTGTAGTACACCAGGGGCCACACAAGGAAGAGCAGGAGGATAGTACACCAGGGGCCACACACGGAAGATGAGGAGTGTAGTACACCAGGGGCCACACACGGAAGACGAGGAGTGTAGTACACCAGGGGCCACACACGGAAGATGAGGAGTGTAGTACACCAGGGGCCACACACGGAAGAGCAGGAGGATAGTACACCAGGGGCCACACATGGAAAATCAGGAGTGTAGTACACCAGGGGGCACACACGGAAGATCAGGAGTGTAGTACACCAGGGGCCACACAAGGAAGATGAGGATTGTAGTACACCAGGGGCCACACACGGAACATGAGGATTGTAGTACACCAGGGGCCACACACGGAAGATGAGGAGTGTAGTACACCAGGGGCCACACACGGAAGAGCAGGAGGATAGTACACCAGGGGCCACAAACGGAAGATGAGGATTGTAGTACACCAGGGGCCACACACGGAAGATGAGTGTAGTACACCAGGGGCCACACACGGAAGATGAGTGTAGTACACCAGGGGCCACACACGGAAGATGAGGATTGTAGTACACCAGGGGCCACACACGGAAGATGAGGAGTGTAGTACACCAGGGGCCACACACGGAAGAGCAGGAGGATAGTACACCAGGGGCCACACATGGAAGATGAGGATTGTAGTACACCAGGGGCCACACACGGAAGATGAGGAGTGTAGTACACCAGGGGCCACACACGGAAGATGAGGAGTGTAGTACACCAGGGGCCACACGGAAGATGAGTGTAGTACACCAGGGGCCACACACGGAAGATGAGGATTGTAGTACACCAGGGGCCACACACAGAAGATGAGGAGTGTAGTACACCAGGGGCCACACACGGAAGAGCAAGAGGATAGTACACCAGGGTCCACACAAGGAAGATCAGGAGTGTAGTACACCAGGGGCCCCACACCGAAGATGAGGAGTGTAGTACACCAGGGGCCACACACGGAAGATCAGGAGTGTAGTACACCAGGGGCCACACACGGAAGATGAGGAGCATCATCCTGGGCAGGGGAAGGGTGTGTGTTTAGGGGAATAGGCCATGAACGGACGGAGCCCTGAGCAGGATGTGGATTCTGCATCCCGTGGCAGAGTCTTAAGCGACTGGTCCACCACACTGCTTCTTCTATAAAGATGGACACTCTTGCAGTACCAGAGTCTCTGAATGTCTCTTCGAGAATAGCTTAAGGAACTCCTTTGGAAGACCTTTCAACCTCAACTTTCCCATGGTGTGCTCCTTGGGAGGGGCGGGGGGTCCCAGTGTGTGACCAAATACCTGAAATATAGCGTTCCAAGGAGACGACACCTTCCCTGTGCTGTGCACAATCCTGCCGGAAGCACAAACAGTAATTAAAAGTCTGAGAACATAGCATTCCGGAAATACCAGGACAGACACCTGTGCATAATAGGAAGATACCATCTGCCAAGACCAGAGAGAACCGACCGGGCGAGGGAGGGAGGGAGGGCTGGAGGAGACCAGGATTGTGCATAGACCCATCCTGTGCTGCGCTACGAACCTGTGGGCCTCAGAGCGCCCACAGAACACTCACAACACAAGCACAGCTAATGAGGGGGATGGGGGGACGGCCTGGGGGAGACTCCTCTCTAAGCGGGACTCCATTCCTCTCTTGAATGTAGTCAGACAGGACATGGGCTTCAGCGAGTCCGGAAGCTCCTTCCAGAGCAATGGGGCCCAGACATCAGAACAGGCTCCCCCACATTTGTTCGGGTGGAATCGTGTCGGAACGAGCATCGAAATGCTCTCCCATAAGGGGCTGCCTCTAGGCGATCCACGAGATGGCGTAGAGCACTGCCAGAGAGGCACTTCTAAGTGAGGGCGATGTTGGGAGTGCCGGCCATTGGCATCAATGCTATATGACACCAGCACCACGGAGGCCCAGTGCCTGGGGGGGGGGGGGGGTTTCTGGGGTACACCCGGTCTTGGATAGGGGAAGGGCGGACCTTGCCCATCACATGCGGACCCTGGCCACCTTGCTGGCAAGAGGGCCCCATGGCAACATGGCCTGCAGGCCCGTGCTCACACAATATGGGCCTGCTGGCCTCAATGAGACGCAGACTCAAGTCTTCAACCGGTCTAGTGCCTGCACGGGCTCCCCATCCTAAAAGGGTAATACACGTGGTAGGGTCACAGCACAACAGCGGAGGGGCGTTGCCCCCAAGATGGACGACTTCATGTGCCTTGGCAGAGAGTGGACAAAGTGTGCAGGCACGCATTGGCGTCATTTAGGGAGCGCGGTAGCGAAATGTACCATGAACTACTTGAAAACAAATCTCACCCAGTTTATAAACTGGCATCCTCCTTGCCATGAAGAAGCAGCAGAAGACAAGGCGGCCTTTGACCGGAAGATGAACCTGTAACAGGCCGTGACGAGGACTCTTTTGGGGAGGCAGCAGGGTAGTTTCTAGCCAGGGCAAACAAAAAATTCGCCCCTCATGGGTGTGCAACTCATTCCCACGATTCGAACCTAAAATCCGACACAAAAACAGGCGTTTTTCTCTTTTCTACCTTTTTGCTGTTTTCATGGTCTGGGCCTCTCCATCTGTCACTCGCCGCATCCTTTCTTTATGTCTCCCAACTCCTCTCTTCTCCTCTCCCATCTCCACCTTGCCACCTCCACCTTGCCATATCCACCTTGCTACCTCTCTGCTTAGTCTTATCTGGCTTTTGTTCAGGTGGTCTGCCCCGGCTGGCTTCTTACACCCCCCTTTCAACCTCACCCTGGCTATCCAACTGTCGTCCAAGGCCAAACGCACCCCATGAAAGTCGGGGGTGTAAAAATTCATTCTAGCAATCGTCGAACAGACCCTGATGAACACAGGATAGGTTTTGTCAGCGTGGCACCCAGCAAGATCACCTTCAGTGGACATATCGGGCTGGCTCACAGGCACACGTGCCAGCCCGTGGGATGGGGGGGGAGGGAGCACCCACCACACGCAGTTGCGGGGTCACCCTGATGGCCCTGATCACACGGATCCAGACCATGGCCAGGGGGCACCCAGGCCGCCCGAGCCGGAGCTGCCCAGCAGGAGCTCTGGAACACAGCTGCAAAGTTTCCCAGCAGGGGCTCTGCCATCCACCAGTGGACAGGGACATCATGGCAGCTTTGCCCAGCAGGGGCACTGTTCAGGTATACGGCCCTGCAGCAACAGGCCCTCTGCCTGCCACGCAGCACCAGCATCGTGCTGCAGTAAAAGACACAGCAGGCAGGAGTCAGGTTGCATTGACTGACGAGCCGGAACTGGCTCGCCCCTATTATTTTCAGTCACATGGTCACCACCATGTGACCATAGCACAAGGCCTGGGAGATACCAAGCTCCCAGGAAGAGGTGACGCACCACACTCCTCCATTTCCATAACGAACAAACAAATGAGAAACACAATTGGACATTAAATCAAACGACACAAACAGCAAGGCTTGGTATCCAGGGGCAGATAATACTCACACACATAGGAACTCAAGTTGGGACACACTACTTCCCAAAACATAAACACATCTACTAAGTCTTGGTACACATGTGGAGTGACAGTCAGGGCTGGTGGATTGCTGGTGACACTTTGGAAATTCCCATTTAAACGAACCCTTTATGAACCTGTGTGAATGGACCTTAAACCACCGAATGACGCCATTGTTAGCACCTGGCACCATTTAAAGCATGTCCACAAAACGCCGGATCACAGCCTCACATAGCAACTTGGCTGGGGCAACTTTAGGCATGTCCAGCGTCTGCAGTCTCCGGGCCTTCATGGGTATGGCTACTGAGTCCATATTAAGCAATTCCGGGGCTGCAGGAGACCAGCCCAACTCCCATTAGTATCTGTTCAGGACAGTTCCGTTCACAGTTCAGGGGCCGGCAAAGCCACACTTGGAGGGCACCAGGGGCCACATCAGCCTAGTCCATGGATGGTGGTGGCAGAACAGCTAGACACCACTGGTGGCAAGGGTGTCTGGGCGTCTTTATCTACTTCCTCAAGCCAGATGCCTTTCTTCTTCCTGGGGAGGCACCAGCCACTTAACTCCTCACCCCAGGCAGGGGTTGTTAGCAGGACACTGCCAGCATTAGAGGGCACACCAGCACTCGATCTTGTGCTGCAACCGTCCCCTTCTTGCCGAAAGACAATGGTGGCAGAGTATCTGGGCCACATCACTCACTTAGCTCCCCCAGGCAGAAGGTGCATTCATTTCCTCATTGCTGTTGCTCAGCGTGCAGGAGCAGCCCCTTTGGCATGTGCAATGCTATTGTTTAGATTCTTTGCAAGGCTCCAAACCCAGAGGCTGTAATAATCACTGCATCACCGAAGGCCCGGTGTGCTGCAAGAGGGGCACAGGCAGCCGCGTGACATCTGTTTTTGTCAAACCCCTATTTCGGCGGCCACAGCATTCGCCACCCAGCATCTCTCTGGGCCGAACAGCTTTGAGGATAGTGTGTGCAAGGTCGCAAGACTTTCCTCTAAATGCACGGTTACCTGCTCTGTAACGGAGCTGCATATTCACTCACCGCCCTTGGGCCTGGGATCTACCGCAGACAGGCTCGCTTCCACCGGGGTACACCCCCACAACCACCAGGCGACCCAGGTGCAGTGGGGGGGGGTAGTTCCCGGCAGCCACGCGACTTCGTTCCTTGTTTGACTCCAACACGAAGCCTTTGCATACAATTACCACCAGTGGTCCCGGGATCTCACGCGGCCTGCCAGCACAGCGAGCCATAGGCCGGCAGCAAGGCCGCTCGTGGCCAGTGGGCCTAGGCTGCACACACCGTCGGCTCGAGCATGCAGAAAGGAAAGCACTTTCCCTTCCTTCCTGGTCGGCAGGAGCAACCGTTGAGGGCCCCGGATCACATGGGGGAGCGTGAGTAACCACCGCCTTCAGTATTTCCATTTCCGAGCGCACACGCCGGAAGCAGCCTCACTCACCATGCGGGCCCGCTTTACCTCGTCGCCAATGTGGTGTGCCGGGCCCAGGGCACAGGGTCCATGATACCGCTGCTGGGAGCACCCAGCAAGATCACCTGCAGTGGATATCTCGGGCTGGCTCACAGGCACATAAGCCAGCCCATGGGGAAGTGGGGGTATCCACCACACGCAGTTGCAGGGGTCACCCTGATGGGCCGTGATCACACTGACCCAGACCATGGCCAGGGGGCACCCAGGCCGTCCGAGCCAGAGTTACCCAGCAAGGGCTCTGCTATCCACCAGTGGACAGGGACACCAGGGGCAGCGTTGCCCAGCAGGGGCACTGTCCAGGCATAGGGCCCTGCAGCAGCAGGGCCTCTGCCTGCCACGCAGCGCCAGCATCGCGCTGCCGTAACACACCCACAGCAGGCAGGAGTCAAGTTGCATCGACTGACGAGTTGGAACTGGCTCACCCCTTGATATTTTTTTTGATTTTTTTTATTGTTTAAATCAAACTTAGATTTTTTACAATATTTTCCTGTTTGATTTTGTCTCTTAATTGTCTCTCGGACATAAGTTAAAGTCAACTGCGGTTTGTTGACTGTGTTAGGCTCGGACTCTGTGGAGGATTCCTTGTCTTGAAATAGAACAGTCACGATGTATTCAAGCATTTTGGCTGTTATTATTTGCCAGCTGGTTTTGTCACCACCAATGAGTCGACACCACCATATCGGTTCTTCCATCAATTGCTTCTTCGTTGCTACATGCACGAAATACTTCTGTCTCAAAGCACGCGTCGCGTGACAGGTCGTTAACAGGTGCCGAATTGTTTCTTGTGGCGGTGGCTCCGTGTCGTGGCAAAAACGGCAGTTTGCAGTTGGGGAAAGTCCTCTTATGTGTAGGATCTCATTTGTGCGAAAAAGATTCAGACGTGCTCTTAGAATCAGATTCCGAGCCCATTTATTTGGGAAGATCTTTATGTAGTTTTGTAGTTCGTTTAATTTTCTTGTATTGCCCGGAAGGTGTGCACCAAGCCTTTGAGCTGAGGCTTGTTCCGTTGTCTTAGCCCAATCTGCTTACTTCAGTTTTTCGTAATATTCTACATGGATTGTGGATCATTTCGTCTTCATCTGAGGCAATGGAGTCCAGGAGACAGATGTTCTCTTTCTGCCAAGTTGATAGCATTTCAGATTTGCCTGAATCTATCTCGCGCTTGATCAGGCTGTAGATTAATTATTTCAGTCACATAGTCACCACCATGTGACCATAGCACGAGCCCTGGGAGATACCATGCTCCCAGGAAGTGGTGACACCACACCAGGGAGGACATGTTGGGGTGGGGGGCGGCCAGTCCAGCTGGTGAACTTTGAAAAGCTTGGACTGAATGTAGCCTGCTCAATTGACACAGAGCATGCTGCCATAGCATTTATTTATTTTGAATTTGTAAAGCGCACTGCAGCCCTCTAGGCAACGAGGCGCTATAAGTATACTTAAGGAGGCTTGCTTGTGGGTTACAATAAGTGGCCCAATGTGTGAAGCTTAACAATATGCAGTTGTTTATACAGTAGAGTTACTGAGTACAATGTTCTACAAGACAGAGTGTGGTATCAGAGTCGTATGGACATTGCACCCGAGGAATGCAAAGAGCCTTGTTTTTAGGGCCTTGCGGAAGGCGGCATGGGACTCGATAGATCTAATCTGGTCTGGGAGTTTGTTCCAGAGAGTGGCGGCCATAGTTGGGAAGCTAGAGCCTCCAGCACGCACTCTGCGTGTGTGAGGTACTGTGATGCGGTTAGCATATGCAGTTCTTGCGGGTCTGGCGGCTGTTTGTCTAGAGATCCTTTGCGTAAGGTATCTGGGGGCGAGGCCGTGGATACATTTGTGGGTAACGGCTAGTGTTTTGAAGACGACCCTTTCCTTAATAGGTAGCCAATGGGCCCGTCTCCTGATCGTGGAAATGTGTTCCCTGCGTGAAAGGCCAGTGGCAGCCCTTAGGGCATTGTTCTGTGCTATCTGAAGTTTGGCCAGGTTCTTTTGAGATGTGCCAATGAAGAGGGCATTGCAGTAATCCAGTCTAGAGCCAATGAGGGCTCTAGCTATGGTAATACAGTTCTGTTGGGTTAGGAATGGTCTGTCAGCGTTAATCAGTTTGCCGTTGTACGCTGCAGAGGATGGGATGGCGTTGACCTGCCTGTCCATGGTGAGGTTTGGTTCAAGGTACACGGAAAGTGTTTTGATTGTTTGTGATACTGTGATAGGGATGTTGTCAATTGTGAAGGTGTGGTACTCTTTGGCAAGTTTGTTGAAGGGGGATCCTATAAGCAGGAGTTCCGTTTTGTCACTGTTTAAGCATAGCCAATTGTCTGCCATCCAAGATTGTATAGTGGAGTAGATGAGGTTGAGGGTGTTGGAGTCAGCTATATAGTCTCCTGTGAGAGGTATGAGGACCTGGGTGTCATCTGCATAATTGGTATATGAGATGCCCAGCGAGTCTAAGATTTTGAATAAGGGTCTGGTGAAAAGGTTATACAGCGTAGGGACTATGCATGAGCCCTGTGGGACCCCACATTTGATATGGCTCGGGGTGGCATTGGCAGATTCAGAAAAGACCTTCATTACTCTCTCTTGAAGGAAAGAGTTTATCCATTCGCAAGCCTTAGAAGAGAAGTTAGCTGTGGAGGTGAGATGGTGACATAAGGTTTTGTGCTCAACGAGGTCGAAGGCCGCGGAGAGGTCTAGTAGCAGGAGGAGAGCAGGTTTGCCTGCATCCCTGAGGTCGTCTATTTGGTTTTTAAGATCTAGCAGTGCCGTTTCTGTGCCATGGCGAGGACGTAAGCCCGATTGGCGAAGTCCAAGAAGGTGATTGACCTCAGTACATGTTTGATCTTGCAGGTAGGCCGCTTTGTCCAGGATTCTTAATAAAAATGGAACCGTGGTGATGGGTCTATAGTTCCCTGGTGTCATTGGATCGAGAGAAGGTTTCTTTAGTAGGGGTCTCACCCAAGCTTCTTTAAGGGAAGTGGGTACATGGGCTGTTTGGAATGATGAATTAATGAAGGCAGTAACAAGGGCGCAGGTGCAGGTGCACATTCTTTGATGATGTGAGCCGGGCATGCGTCCCCCTTGCAATTGGAGGGCTTAATGGATTTTATGAGGGCCGTGACCTCTGTTTCATTCATGGCAGTGAATTCGAATTTCGGTGTCCGGTTGTCTGCAATGGGTGTGCAGGGTGCTTTGTGGGTGGCTATGAGGCCAGCAAGGGCTTCTTGATGGGCAAGAATTTTGGTGTGCAGGGTGTCAAGTTTATCAAGCAGGGCAGATTGGATTTGGTTGCACCATGATTGATCTTTGACAATTGTGGTGGGTGGAGATGACGGTGCTTCCAGTTCCCTAAAGATCGCAAAGATTTCCTTGGTCCCTGATTTAGCATTGTTGATCCTAGTGTTGTAGGAATCAGCTTTGGCATGAATGAGTTCGGTTTTGTTCAGGTCAGTGGGGTTATGTTTCCATGTAGAACCAAGCATTAGAGTGCTTGGTTTTCTTGGCTTTTTTGGCTGTGAGGGGGGCAATGATGTCTACCGCAGTGGTAATCACCTGGTTGAAGGTATTGATTAGGATTACAGGATCATTTAGAAAGGGAGGTTGTAGTGCTGGAACTAGAAGGTGAGGTAGGAGAGTGTCTTTCGTCAGCTTCTTGGAGCTCCTAGAGAGAGTGGCAGGGAGAAGGATGGAGGGTTTAGGGGGAGCTGAGGATAGGTCAATGTGAAAGTTGATATAGAAGTGGTCTGACCACGGTGGGGGGGGTGGCGGTGGCGAATGGGATGGGACAGTTGTGATGTGCAACCCAGTCCAGTGTACGTCCTTTGATGTGGGTGGGCTCGGTGATGCTTTGAAGAAACCCAAGGGTGGCTAGTCCTTTCTGAAGAGCGGATGCATTGGAGTCATGGGGATCACCTAGGCCGAGATTGAGGTCGCCGAGTACTACTACCTTGGATGTAATTTTCAGATTGTGGGAAAGGGAGTGGATGATGGATTCTTGGAAGTCACCCAATGGGCCTGGCGGGCGATATATGAGATGGAAGGCAATGGAGGAGTTGGGGGAAGTCTTGAGTTTAATGAGGAGGTATTACGCATTATGACCAAAATCACATTGAATTCTTTTAATATCAAGGGTGTCCTTGGCTATGATGGCAACCCCTCCACCCCTTTGACCTAGCCGGTCCTGCCTGAATATAGTGTAACCTGGTGGGATGGCCAGCGAGAGGGCAGGGCCGGAGGTATCTTGCAGCCAGGTTTCGCACACAAAGAGAATGTCTAGCTCAGTGATCCCCAACGTGTAGCTCGGGAGCAACATGTTGCTCGCGGCACCCTAAATTGTTGCTCGCCAGTTGCTCTGGGCCATGGTGTGGAGGCCTAGAAGGAGATGCTAAGGGGATGAGAGCTCAGTAGCAATATAGTCAGGACAGTGCGAGCATGTTGGCCAATGAGCCTACTGTTTTTCCAGCTGGCTTATTTTGATACATACAAGATGTGTGTTTGTTACAATAGTTTTCATCGTTTGATACTCTGCCCATCTGGCACATGGATGATAGGCAGATAGGCAGATAAGGTAAATGCATGCCACATTTTTCATAGTTAATTTGCCCTATATGCAAATTCAATTAAGTTCATGTTAAGTTTACATTAACAAGCCAATTAATCCAAATACTTGGGTTTCATGTGTTAAAATCGCGGCAAAAATGGCAGTGGACACAAAATATTGAGGCAAAAAGGCTGTGGTTTTGCCACCGCAATCCAAGTAAAGGATGCGGGGGACACCCCTGCAACCCCCGGACCCATTATACCATTTAAGGGGAGGGGGGACACCCCGCTCCTCTTAAATGGTGTAATGGGGTACACCTTTAACGATTTTTTTGTACAGGCAACATTTTTGCCGCAATTTTATCACTGCATACCAATACTTGCTTAACACCACAACCCTCTATGAAGTGGTCATCAAATGCTTAAAGTTTTGAAAAATGTTTGCCACTAATTCTTGTGTAAAATCCATTTTGGGTAGAGAAAAGAGGCTCCAAATGCATCAGAAAAATAATATTTTTATTCCCAACCACTTTTTCACCAATGTAACGCCTCAGGAGCTTTAAAATGCACTATTTGCCATTACATGCCAAAATTATTATTAGGAGGTAACCTCCCAACCCCCAGTGAAGTAAACTTTAATACCTACCATGAAATTACCAGTATTAATCAATCAATATTTATTTAATTGTATTTCTACATTAAGTTAGCAACATTTAAAAACATGTTTCATATTTCATAACATTCACATAGACAGAGCTCAAAATAAAAAATCAGCTGTTACATACTCCAACAAGCTAAATATTTAATCCTCATCATTATAATTAATTATGTAAAACGGCTCCAATGCATGTCCACGCTTATGCAAAACGGAGCAACAACGACAAACTAACATAAAATGAATCAAATTTTCATCAACTGCTATTTTACAGTTACACTTTGTGCTTCTTTCTGCACACCTGTTTAACCTAATGAGCGGTGGGTATTGTCATCATCAGCCTCCTTCATTCTGGGGATCTTTTTTCACAGATTTCCCCTTGCCATCTTGTATTTGTAATTACGTCTGTATACAAAGCTAAAGAGGTAAGCATATGTATATGTTGCCCATCAGACAAGGTCTTGGTTTAAGAGCTATTTTGAGTTGACTTATGTGCCAAATTTAGTTACATCCCACCCCTTATCCAAATGGACAGTACCGTACAACCCACCGTACCACAACCAGGGGCGGCTGCAATAGCACTAACACTGACAGTCACTTCATCTTTATAATTAGCAGAAAATCCCTAAGTATAAAATCGTAACGAGCCTCACACCTTTAAACTGAACATCCCCAATTCAGCTCATAAGGTGCTACCATGTGTATCTGCAAGGAAACCTGCAATTTGGCACACACATTTACTTTGCAACCCCTCCAGGACAAAACAGTTTGAGTCACCCTGGATTGTATTGCCATTAAAATCATGGAATAGACTTTTGCATTATATTCCTCCAGGCAATCAGAATGCCCCACACTTGAAATAAAATTGTAAAAAGCCATTTAATCCTTAATGATGCCCTTTCAGCTGTCTTCTTTAAATGATTGACCCAAGCACCGCTGTTTGAGAAGAGTAGGATGAAATAAAAAGGAGACTGCCCCCTCATCTCTGCATTCATTAAGAACTAGCTACAAGATTCCACCCTTTTAACGAACACCATAATTTTTGTTTTTATTATATTTAATTTATAACTATAGTTCCCAAAAATGTAATTTGTTTTTAGCAGGCCCTGTTGGAGACATGCTGAGGTTAAGTCTAAAAAATAGCTGTGTCTTTGGCAATAAGAAGCGTGCTATAAAATGCACCCTTCTGAGAGGGTGGATTAACTTTCCTAAGAGAAGTACTGGAATCAACGTCTGAAAAGAATACATTGGGGCCAACTGACATCCCTGCTTTTCACCTTTATTGATCTTGTATACGGGCATATGCTGAGATGTCTGCATATCACAGTTGGATAAGATTTTATAAAACATTAGGGACCCCAATAAAATGTAAATTATGCCACACTATGTTTCAATCAAATCAAATTCTCCAAATCTGAAGAAAAAAATAATCTCCCTCCCTTAACCTTACTGTATTTCTCCATGATGGTGCTCAGAGTGAAGCAGTGGTCCACTGTACTAAGCCCTCCCCCGAAACCTGTTTGGGAGGGCTTCAAGATATTGTTACTTTGAGTCCCCTCCTCCAGTCTGAACAAAATATATTTGGAGAATATCTTGCTGGCAATGTCCAGTGAGGAACTTGACCTATAACCGTGGGGTTGCTGGTGGTCCAAGGACTAATTTTCCAAGGAGATGGCATAATGCCTGTCTCGACAACTGCATTAAACATAAAACAATTTGGTGTCCTTCAAAAGGCTCCAATTGTTTCTTAAGAAATTCTGTTTTTGTCTTTTGGAAATTTCTATATGACATTTTGAAACTATAAATCTGACCAGCCATGTGCACACCACTCATTAAATCATGGTTCAATTTTCTTTTAGACATTCTGCATCCAACCATGAGGCCTCCCTTTCTATAACCTGGAACTCCTGAATTTGGGGATGCCATTTGCTGATAACTCTGTCCCAGATAGTTTCAACCAAAGACTCAAACTAGCACTTTCCTTTGTGGCCTCTAAACTGCTTAACTGTTTTAAGAGAATGTCTTAATTTCTTGTGATTTAGTAATTCTATCCAATTGCTGCTTGTTGAGATTAGGCATCGCCAACCAGCCCCTCTGGCTGTCAGACATCTTCTGAGTGGTGCCTACTCTGCCCATTGGAAAATGTACTTGAGAGTATAGTGTTCACTCTTTGTTCAATCAGAAATGCAACATTTTATAACATTCCTGAAGAAAAAACATTCCACTATACAGTCATCAATGACCGTGCAACACTATTGCTGATCTTGTATGCTTAGAAGTGCACCATTTGCCACTTAAGACCCAGAAAATCCCCACAGAGAATCCTAAAGAACACCTGAAAATCAGTGCTCCATTTGTGCTCAATTTTTGCACTACATTTCTTTAAATTGGTTTGCTTGAGAACCTGAAACCCCTGGTAATGTTTATTTAGTCCTACTATATTTCTGAACAACTTGACTGGTTCGATTAAAAAAAAATATATATATGTACTACTGATCACTCAATGTCTTCAACATTTCCTGTAAACAACCACTTAATGTCAAATGAAGTTAAGAACTTGCAAATTAACTTTTCTAGAATTGCATGTGGTCTAACTATTATGTACTGCGAATTAAAATGTTCTAAAAGCAGCCTTAAGTTTATTACATTTCTAACTTGTTTTAGAATCATTTGTTCACCATTTCAGCACTGATATGTTCTGTTGAAAAATGGATGTTGCTCACCATTTCATTTGATCTGCACATTTTGCTCATTGCGCCCAAAAGGTTGGGGACCCCTGGTCTAGCTCATCTTTGGAGATGAGATCATGCACGTCAAGTGTGTGTGTGGATGGAGCAGGCGTTAACCAGGGCGCATACGAGGAGATTGGAGTTGGGCCTGCAGTGTTTGGTAGGTGCGGTCGATGTGGGTTTAGGGTCAGCAGAATCTAACAAGGAACTATTAGAAGCAATAACTGGCATAGAACTGGCGGCAGCAGAATCTAACAAGGCACTATCAGATGCAACTACTGGCATAGAAATGCATGCACTCCAAAACATCCCAGGCGGGTTAGGGTACCGCCGAAAAACATTTTGAAAATAGACTTGAAATAGGGTGACTAGACATCCCGGTTTTCCCGGGACAATCCTGGGAAATGACCCTCTGTCCAGGGGTGCCAGGAATTTTAATTTTATAAACCCCGTCTCGGGTTTGAAAGGGTGGGTGGCTACAGTCCCGGCACAACTCTTGCTGCATGAATGTGTGTGTGAATGCTTTTCACGCCCCCATTTCCTCCCTCTTCCTCTCCCCGGCTGCTCTCCTCCAATGAGAGGAGTGTGCCTGTGAGCACACCCCTCCTCCGCACCCCCAACAGGCCAGTGACATAGATGTAGGACTACCGTTTTATTTGCATTTACTTTAGTCATACTTCTATGTCTATGGCCTGTCCCATTTTTTTTTTTTTTAATCTGGTCACCCTCACTTGAAAGGTGCATTTTAATGGCAAAATGTCTAGAAAACTGGCAAAAAATCCCCAAGATGATGCTTTTAATCAAGGCCTGGCCCACTTCCACCCGAGGAAAGGATTCAGTAATTTCAAGGAGATGAAGGGTGCTGTCTGCAGGCATCCAGGGGGGGTGCTGTCTGCGGGCTTCAAGGGGGGGTGCTGTCTGCGGGCATCCAGGGGAGGGTGGGGGGGGTTGCTGTCTGCAGGCTTCCAGGGGGGGGGGTGCTGTCTGCGGGCTTCAAGGAGGGGTGCTGTCTGCGGGCTTCCAGGGGAGGTGCTACCTACGGGCATCCAGGGGAGGTGCTACCTGCAGGCATCCAAGGGGAGTGCGGCCTGCAGGCATCCAAGGGGAGTGCGGCCTGCAGGCATCCAAGGGGAGTGCGGCCTGCGGGCATCCAGGAGTTCTGCAACCACAGAGCAAGCATGGAGTACCATTACAATTGGAACTACTATTGCCCAAAGTATTGCTGCGCAATTTCTTTAACTCCAAAAGGAAAGGTAGAGTTGCCGCTGCCAGGGTCCAACCCTGTAACCTGCAGGAGGAACACATATCACACTAGTAAGAGCTTAACTCAGTGAGCTATCTGACCACCTAATTGTGGTCAAGCTGGCATCTGTGCGATTCCACCTGCGATACATTGAAAGAAAGCCATTAGGCCAATTGAGTTAAAATATAATGGATCATTGCCCGATTACTGTTTACCTATATTTTGGCAGGGTTCAGAGTATGGGCCATTCTGCCTCTCCTCCAGGGGACAGGGTATGGGGCCCCACTGCCTCTCCTCCAGGGGACAGGGTATGAGCCATTCTGCCTCTCCTCCAGGGGACAGGGTATGGGCCAGGCAGCCTCTCCTCCAGGGAATAGGGTATGGGCCCCCCTGTCTCTCCTCTGGGGGGATAGGGTATGGGCCCCACTCCCTCTCCTCCAGGGGACAGCATATGGGCCCCACTCCCTCTCCTCCAGGGGACAGCATATGGGCCCCACTGCCTCTCCTCCGGGGGACAGCATATGGGCCCAATCTGCCTCTCCTCCGGGGGACAGGGTATGGGCCCATCTGCCTCTCCTCCGGGGGACAGGGTATGGGCCCATCTGCCTCTCCTCCGGGGGACAGGGTATCGGCCCCTCTGTCTCTACTCCGGGGGACAGGGTATCGGCCCCTCTGTCTCTACTCCGGGGGACAGGGTATCGGCCCCTCTGTCTCTACTCCGGGGGACAGGGTATCGGCCCCTCTGTCTCTACTCCAGGGGACAGGGTATCGGCCCCTCTGTCTCTACTCCAGGGGACAGGGTATCGGCCCCTCTGTCTCTACTCCAGGGGACAGGGTATATGCCCCTATGCCTCTCCTCCAGGGGACAGGGTATGGGCCAGGCAGCCTCTCCTCCAGGGAATAGGGTATGGGCCCCCCTGTCTCTCCTCTGGGGGATAGGGTATGGGCCCCACTCCCTCTCCTCCAGGGGACAGCATATGGGCCCCACTCCCTCTCCTCCAGGGGACAGCATATGGGCCCCACTGCCTCTCCTCCGGGGGACAGCATATGGGCCCAATCTGCCTCTCCTCCGGGGGACAGGGTATGGGCCCATCTGCCTCTCCTCCGGGGGACAGGGTATGGGCCCATCTGCCTCTCCTCCGGGGGACAGGGTATCGGCCCCTCTGTCTCTACTCCGGGGGACAGGGTATCGGCCCCTCTGTCTCTACTCCGGGGGACAGGGTATCGGCCCCTCTGTCTCTACTCCGGGGGACAGGGTATCGGCCCCTCTGTCTCTACTCCGGGGGACAGGGTATCGGCCCCTCTGTCTCTACTCCAGGGGACAGGGTATCGGCCCCTCTGTCTCTACTCCAGGGGACAGGGTATCGGCCCCTCTGTCTCTACTCCAGGGGACAGGGTATATGCCCCTATGCCTCTCCTCCAGGGAACAGGGTATGGGGTATGGGCCATTCCGCCTCTCCTCCAGGGAACATGGTATGGGCCCCTCTGCCTCTCCTCCAGGGGACAGAGTGTGGGCCACACTGCCTCTCCTCCAGGGGACAGGGTATGGCCCCCACTGCCTCTCCTCCAGGGGACAGGGTATGAGGCCCTCTGCCTCTCCTCCAGTGGACAGAGTGTGGGCCCTTTTGCCTCTAGGGGTTGCCTCTAGGGGACAGGGTATGGGCCCCACTGCCTCTCCTCCGGGGGACAGGGTATGGGCCCAATCTGCCTCTCCTCCGGGGGACAGGGTATGGGCCCATCTGCCTCTCCTCCGGGGGACAGGGTATGGGCCCATCTGCCTCTCCTCCGGGGGACAGGGTATGGGCCCATCTGCCTCTCCTCCGGGGGACAGGGTATCGGCCCCTCTGTCTCTACTCCGGGGGACAGGGTATCGGCCCCTCTGTCTCTACTCCGGGGGACAGGGTATCGGCCCCTCTGTCTCTACTCCGGGGGACAGGGTATTGGCCCCTCTGTCTCTACTCCGGGGGACAGGGTATGGGCCCCACTGCCTCTCCTCCGGGGGACAGGGTATGGGCCAGACAGCCTCTCCTCCAGGGAACAGGGTATGGGCCCCACTCCCTCTCCCCGGGGGACAGCATATGGGCCCCTCTGCCTCTCCTCTGGGGGATAGGGTATGGCCCCTCTGCCTCTCCTCTGGGGGACAGGGTATGGGCCCCTCTACCTCTCCTACGGGGGACAGGGTATGGGCCCCACTGCCCCTCCTCCAGGGGACAGGGTATGGGCCCCACTGCCCCTCCTCCAGGGGACAGGGTATGGGCCCCACTGCCTCTCGTCCGGGGGACAGGGTATGGGCCCATCTGCCTCTCCTCCGGGGGACACGGTATGGGCCAGACAGCCTCTCCTCCGGGGACAGGGTATGGGCCCCTCTGTCTCTACTCCGGGGACAGGGTATGGGCCCCTCTGTCTCTACTCTGGGGGACAGGGTATCGGCCCCCCTGCCTCTCCTCCGGGCAACAAGGTATGGGCCCCTGTCTCTACTCTAGGTGACAGGGTATATGCCCCTATGCCTCTTCTACTGGGGACAGGGTATGGGGCCCTCTGCCTCTCCTCCAGGGGACAGAGTGTGGGCCCCTTAGCATCTACTCTAGGGGACAGGGTATGGGCCACACTGCCTCTCCTCTAGGGGGACAGGGAATGGACCCCTCTGCCTCTCCTCTGGGGGGACAGGGAATGGACCCCTCTGCCTCTCCTCCAGGGAACAGGGTATGGCCTCACTGCCTCTCCTCCAGGTGTTTAGGGTATGGCCTCACTGCCTCTCCTCCAGGGAACAGCATATGGGCCCCTCTGCCTCTCCTCTAGGAGACAGGGTATGGGCTCCTCTACCTCTCCTACAGGGGGGACAGGGTATGGGCCCCACTGCCCCTCCTCCAGGGGACAGGGTATGGGCCCCACTGCCTCTCCTCCAGGGGACAGGGTATGGGCCCCACTGCCTCTCCTCCAGGGGACAGGGTATGGGCCCCACTGCCTCTCCTCCAGGGGACAGGGTATGGGCCCCACTGCCTCTACTCAGGGGACAGGGTATGGGCCCCTCTGTCTCTACTCCGGGGGACAGGGTATGGGCCCCTCTGTCTCTACTCTGGGGGACAGGGTATGGGCCCCTCTGTCTCTACTCCGGGGGACAGGGTATGGGCCCCTATGCCTCTCCTCCTGGGGACAGGGTACGGGGCCCTCTGCCTCTCCTCTAGATGACAGCATATGGGCCCTCCTCCGGGGGACAGGGTATGGGCCAGACAGCCTCTCCTCCAGGGAACAGGGTATGGGCCCCTCGGTCTCTCCTCCGGGGGATAGGGTATGGGCCCCACTCCCTCTCCTCCAGGGCACAGCATATGGGCCCACCTGCCCCTCCTCCGGGGGACACGGTATGGGCCAGACAGCCTCTCCTCCAGGGAACAGGGTATGGCCCCTCTGCCTCTCCTCTAGGGGACAGGGTATGGGCCCCTCTACCTCTCCTATGGGGACAGGGTATGGGCCCGACTGCCCCTCCTATGGGGGACAGGGTATGGGCCCGACTGCCCCTCCTCCGGGGTCAGGGTATGGGCCCGACTGCCTCTCCTCTGGGGGACAGGGTATGGGCCCCTCTGCCTCTACTCCGGGGGACAGGGTATCGGCCCCTCTTGCTCTCCTCCGGGGGACAGGGTATCGGCCCCTCTGCCTCTCCTCCGGGGACAGGGTATCGGCCCCTCTGCCTCTACTCCGGTGACAGGGTATCAGCCCCTCTGCCTCTCCTCCAGGGGACAGGGTATGGGGCCCTCTGCCTCTCCTCCAGGGGACAGGGTATGGGCCCCACTGCCTCTCCTCTGGGGGGACAGGGAATGGACCCCTCTGCCTCTCCTCCAGGGACCAGCATATGTGCCTCTCTGTCTCTCCTCCGGGGGACAGGGTATGGGGCCCTCTGCCTCTCCTACGGGGGCAGTGTATGGGCCCCACTGCCTCGCCTCCGGGGGACAGGGTATGGGCCCCACTGCCTCTCCTCCGGGGGACAGGGTATGGGCCTCTCCTCCGGGGGACAGGGTATGGGCCCCACTGCCTCTCCTCCGGGGGACAGGGTATGAGCCCCACTGCCTCTCCTCTGGGGGACAGCGTATGGGCCCCACTGCCTCTCCTCAGGGGGACAGCGTATGGGCCCATCTGCCTCTCCTCTGGGGGACAGGGTATGGGCCAGACAGCCTCTCCTCCAGGAAACAGGGTATGGGCCCCTCTGCCTCTCCTCTGGGGGACAGCTCTCGGCCCCTCTGCCTCTCCTCCGGGGAAACGACGGGCTCCCACGCCCTACAAAGGAGGGCCCCTCGGCGGGGGCCCCCCTTAGTGCCGACTGCCTCACGAGGCATGGTGGCTCAAGGAGTCATGGGGGAGGAGGGGGGAGCCACGCATCGCACCCCCTGGAGGGGGGGTGGAGGGGCAGGTGACGTCATCACCTCGCGCGCCCATTGGGCTTAAATACCCTGGGAAAGGTCGCAGGGTCTCTCTTTGCTGGCTCTCGCCTACGTTGCTGTTGTCCTGTTGCTGTCTGGTGTTGGGAGTTCGAGTGGAAGTTGGAGATCGTAGCTTCGGTGGTCTAGTGCGAGCGGATCCGGTTCCAGTCGGGAAGGAAGAAAGCATAGTACGGGTGAGCGAAGGCGAACGGGTATGTGGGGAACACGGTCGCATAGTGGGTTTGGCGGGTACATGCGAAGGGGAGGAACATGCACGAGGGGTAGGGATGTTGATAGATGCTGGCTGGGTGGTAAGGGCCGCGTGGCCCCGGGCGGTAAAGCTTTCAGCGTGCATGCGGTCGGGGAGCACGGGCCTCAAGTTTAAGTTTAAATGGCGCGGGGTCTAATGGATGGGATTGCATCGCCATGAAAGCCGGCGGTTGAGTAGATTTGGAGTTTCAGGCATTCATTTTCCATCACCGATTTGTCGGCAGCATGTTGCACGGGGAGATGGGGGCTATGGCTACATTATGGTGGCTGCGTTGGGGGAGGGGGAGGCGATTGACCAGACATTTTATTGTATTGAACAGAATGCACAGCACAGGTTAGGGCACACGGGCCGTTCACCCACTCCCAGGGGTGGTTTTTGAGGCCGGCAGTTGCTCGCTTTGATTTGATTTCTTTAGTGTGTGCTGTCGCTGGTTCTCAGGCCAGGCTCGTGCCCACACGACTGCATGGAAGCCTGACCTTACCACGCGAAAATGGTGTCGTATTCAGATTTCGCTATGCCGGGTTTAATTTTAATTAAGATTCTTGGTTTGAAAGTTAACACCTTTTACAGTTTGCCGGCAATGTTATGGAAATGCTATTGTGTGCTAGGAAGTTAAGTGGTGCTAGAGTTTAGGAACGCTAACTTTAAAAGGGATCAAGCGGGTAGGAAGTAGAGTCAACGACACCTCACCGGCACCATATTAGAACTTTCCTGACCTACAAAGGCGGGGTGCACGGTCGGTCCGGGGTTGGTGGGGGCCAAGGGTGTCCAGGCGCCACCGAGTTTTTCGCCCAGGGTGGTGGTGGGGGGCTCGAGACGCGCGGTTCACTGTGGGGGAAGTATGGGCGGGCTCACAGGTACGGGGGGGGTGTGGAGGCAGGGGCGATCGTTCGCCAAGCAGAGCTGGGTTCGGGCGTGCATTAATTACGGGGAGTCGGTATATTGCTGCAATGCCACTTTCGGTTTAAGGTTTAAGGCAGGTGCCACTATCGGGCCCCAGTTATTCATTTTGCTTAGCCCTGGACAATGTAAGCGCGTGCAATGAATATGGAGAGCAAACAGGCTTACCCTTTGCAGCGCGCGCCAGCACTTCAAATTCCACAAGAAGGCGGGAACCGCCACAGGCGCGCAATGAAAGGAGCCCCTCCAATATATGCAGGCTCTGGGTAGAACCAAGATGGCCATTTGGCACAAGAAAGGGGATTCGGTAACGCGGCACGTTGGTTTGCAATGCAATAAGGGTCACCCAGAACCGTGACATTAAAGTGAATGGTGCAAAGGGTAAAACGGTCAAACTGAAAGTACGCTTTTATTGCAAGTAAGGCCGAAGGGTGGGCATCGGGTCTTGCAGCACCATGGCATCGCACATCCACCCAACCCACATCTCTCCTGCTCGGCGTGGCCCCGTTATGCTAGCTTGGGCAGCTGTCAGATTAGTTATGGCTGTAAGAAATTCGCCCGGAAAGGATGTTTCGTTCTATTTGCATTCTCGTTTAATGCTGTAATGCACTTTATTGCTGCGGGGTGAGCGGGACAGTACTTTTGATCTGTTTGCCTTATCGCATTGCATGCAATATGAAGGAAGGCAGCACGTGGATAGTCGCGGGCGGGAGCGGCTAAGGTTCTGGTGTGCGCAGGGGAGGACCGGCCTATAGGGAAATATGGAGATTTCCCGGGGGGCCTCGGTACCCTAGGCCTCTTGGGTGTTATTTCAGAATTTTCCCATAGGAAATGCTCTGGGCTGGCAGGAAGGTCATATGTGGCCCCCTTTGACGTGATTTGGGGGGGGTACGCTGGGGGATCTCCTGAAAGGGGTTGGTGGGATAACGTAAGGGATACTAGGTGCGTGCCGGCCAAAAAGCAAGGTTTAACACCCATTCAAACGCATCTCGGGGGGGTACGAGGGAAAGGGGGGTTGATAATTTGCATGGCCATTGGGGGAACACGAGAAGAAGAGGTGGAGTAAGGGCGACAAAGCGGTCGCAATGCCTCGTGTCAATGGCGGCGCGGGTGACTGGGAGCTTTCTTTCCGGGGGGGCGCCATAGAAGGCATTGGTTTTGCTGCCACGGGTGGAAAAAAAAAAAAAAAAAAAAAAAAAAAAAGGGGCAGAGATAATAGGGCAGTTGTTTATGTCCAAAGAAGATTGGGCAAGCTTGGCGACGGTGGAAGTGGGGGCACAAGATAATGCTTGGTTGGGCCGGGTTGGGGAAGTCCGAGGGGGGGTGTGAGAAATCAGGGCTATGGGAGAGCTGTCTGGGGCCGGTAGAGCCGGAATTAGAAAAGGGGCAACTTACCTCTCACAATGATATTTAAAGTTTTCCAGATGGGGATATGGGGGATATGTTAAGGCAGCCTGCCCCGCGTAGAAGGTTTTTAACCTATACCTCCAGGGTTAAGGAGAGGTGGCCGACAGCGCCAGTGAGGCTACCGGTATGCTGTGCTTCAACCGTTAGAGCAATTTCAGGAAGGTTTTCCGATGGGTTAACCTGTGTACCACTGGGACCACAGATCCCGGAATGCAACTGGTTCAATGCTAGGCTGGTAAGGAACGGCCTAAGCGGGCCTAAGCGGGCTAGGAGGCAGTGCGGGTAGGACGCACAAGCCTGATCCCCCCTCTCTCTCTGGTAGGAGAGGGGTGCTCGGGCGGGCGAGGGAAGGGGGGCAAAGGGCGGGGGTCGCTAGGTGGGGCAGAATACGCACACATTTACAGGGGGTGGCCAGGAAGGGGGAGTGGGCGAAGGTAGAGAGTCTGGCCAAGAGGAAGGGGGGGGGGCACTAAAGGAGGCAGACCGCAATGGCGGTAGAGCAAATTACTGGCCTACGCGATGGGGGACGCATATTTATAACACGCCTATACACGGGTGTTTACCATTGGGTGGTGAAGTTGAACAGGGTTTGGAGGGTCATCGTAGACGAAGGGATGGTTATTTTAAAAGGTGAAGCAGCGCAATTATGTATGTGGGATAAGCTAATCACTGGGTGTCTCGTCCCATGGGGTCGGGCTAGGTATGCCCGCTTGATGACAATTTACTTGTCCGAATTTTCAGAAAGACGGTGGCGGGCAGCCCCAAACCATTAAGTCTTCTCCCCTCCCTTGCAAAGGCGAGGCTGGCGCGTTGTTCGAATGCGGCTAGCAGGGCAGTATTTCTATGGGGCAATGTCACGGTGTCTTTCCCACGGCTCATTTAAATTTCCCCCCTCCCACAGGACTCAGGGCCGAGGAGGATTACGTAACCAGGCTGCACGGACAAAAGGGTCGGTCGTGGATCCAAAGGTAATGAGGCCGCATAGCGTTCACGACAAGCAACGGCATTAGCCACGGGAACGGCGGGGTAGGGTGGGCAGTAATTTCTCGTCTTTTCGGCTCGATGTGTCAGCTTTATAATTTCTACAGGTCGGCATGTTCCAATCGCAAGGCGGCCCGGACATGGAGATAATCGCAGACACGCAACTAGACGAAGGGACAGTCGAGGTGGAGACAGCCCTTTCGCCAGCACAGGGACAGACCATGAACGCTGACGCTTGGGCTACATTCTCAGTGCTTGCAAAGTCCATTGGGTGGGAAGCGGCGATGATCAAGATGGGTGGCCCCCAGCCGTCGGGCGAAACGTTTACCACTCAAGCAAGCATTTCCCCATCTCCTAACAACAGCTCCGACTCACAGTCATCATCTGGGTTGGGCGAGTCAATAAGCTCCCGCAAGAGACAAGCGAAAATGAGTGGGTGCCCCAGGGGCAGAAAGACCAAGAAGGAGCTGGAGGAAGATTTGGCCGCACTGTCTGCTTTAGTGGCGGAAGGAAGAGACAGGGAGGCTTCAACATCACCAGCGGGGGATCGCCTCCACAGAGCAGGGCTCACTGGCTCTATTTGCGAGGCTCAGGACGATGCTGGGCCAAGCAGGCGGTTGGGGGCTCCCCTGGCAAGGGGACGCGCCTTGGAGGGTGAGTTGGACTGGGGTGCTAAAATGGACATCATAATGGAGGTATTGCGTGGGGGGAATGCCTTGGCTCAGGGTAAGGAGGCAACCAAGGAAAAGGGGGCGACAGGCCCTAGCAAGGTTTGGGCAGCAGGGGAAAAAAAACGATTGCGAAAAAAGTTGGCGCAGGGGCTGGGCGGGGTGAAGGGATAAGGCCGGGGGGAACAGCTAAGTGCGAGCACCCAGTGGAGCTCACCCCCACTCCCGGCGGAACAGCTGAAGGGCTCCCGGCAATAACGGAAAACAATTACCTATGTTGGCACATACCGGACAGTGTGCAGAAGGAGATTGCTAATGGAAGGTTCATAGACACCTTTTCACTATTAGAACACGAAACCAAAGGTTACGACACTCTGCAGGCTAGTGGGAACAGAGAAGTGGTTAAGGCAAGGAAGAGGGTGAGGCCCGAGGAGAATTTGCAAAATTGGGTGGCGGGTTTCAGAATCTTGGCGCAAATCATAGTACGATTTAAGCCCGAGCAAGGACCTGCGCTGTACAATTATAGCCAGTGCGTGATTGAAGAACACAGGAAGTGGGGAGGCACAGTTTGGCTTTTGAGGGACCAGAGATTTAGAAAAAGAATGGAGATTGACCCCAAGTTAAAATGGGAGCACAAATTGGTGGAGGACTGGTTGGATCCGAGGCCGGTTTCAGCAGACAGTTTTATTACAAGGGGTCCCAACATTGCAGGGCAAGCTTTTGATATCACGCGCTCAGCCCAGCAGGCTTCGCCAGCCACACCAAGTTCTGAGCGTAAGGAACTTCCGCAGGCAGAGTTCGCCGCAGGGAATGGTGGGGGGAGGGGGATGCTGAACCCTCAGCTAGGGAATTTCAGAGGAGGAAGAGGGGGGGCGGGCACACAGGTGTCGTCGCGCTCCCCTCACCCATGCAGAAACTTTAACGAAGGGCATTGAAATTGGTTGCCCAACTGCCGTTTTAGGCACGAGTGTTCATCTTGTGGCAGCATGGCACACGCCGCAAAATTTTGCAGGTCACTGGGGCCTGGCACGAATACGTGGCCTCACAAAGAAGGAAGGGGACCCAACATGTAAATAATTGAGCAGCCGATAGACGGCACGTGATTAACCTGTAATGCCATCGTGCACGCTAATAAAATGTATCTCTTTTAAGGTAACCCAGCTCGTGCTTCATCTGACTTGCGGGAGTACAACGATTACCCAATCATCGGCGCACGGGGGCCTCGGCACTATGGTAATAAATGTCAATGGAGGGGCATGCCATGGGGGGGCGGCCACACACTAAGGGTTAGAGGTCAGGGGAGGAACCCGTTATTGGGGGGTGGGATCACCATAAGGGGGGCAAAGGGTTACATTGCCGGAAGGGATAAGGACCTCGCCCAAAAAGGGCCATCACCCATTGTACTACCTAAACTCCTGCCCTGGTTAGCCCGATACCCCGCCGAAAGGGAGAGGAACATTTTATTAAAGGGTTTCACTGGGGGTTTTGCAATCCCTTATGAAGGGCCACTGATGCCACGCTCAGCAGAAAACTCAAAGTCAGCCAAGGCTAACCCTGAGGTGGTGCGGGGGAAGATAATGAAAGAGCTAGGCTTGGGTAGGGTGGCAGGCCCGTACGCACTCCCCCCCCTTGGACAACCTCATAGTGTCACCCCTGGGGGTGGTGCTCAAGAAAGAGCAAGGCAAATACCGCTTAATACACAACCTATCGCACCCCAAGGGCAACTCGGTGAACGACTGGCTGGATGACAAGGTATGCGCAGTGTCCTATGCGTCCTTTGACCAAGCGGTGGAAGGGGCCAGAAGGTTGGGGAGAGGTGCTCTGCTTGCCAAAGTGGACATTGAGGCGGCATTTAGATTGCTCCCAGTCCACCCAGATAGTTTTCACCTGCTGGGGTTCCAGTTCGAGGGTGGTATTTATGTGGACAAATGCATGCCGATGGGATGCAGCATATCATGTGCTTACTTCGAAACATTCAGTACATTCCTGGAATGGGCAGTACACACGTTGGAGAGCAGGGGGGTCAAGACCCATTATTTGGATGATTTCTTGTTCATTGGGGATCGGGGGACAGACATTTGCAGCTCCTTATTAAATAGTTTCATCGGTTTGGCCACAGAATTAGGGGTTCCTTTGGCCCCAGGAAAGACAGAAGGCCCCTGCACCCGCCTGACCTACCTGGGCATAGAGATCGACACCAGGGAGGGGCTATGCAGGCTGCCTCGGGCGAAGGTAGTTGAATGCATTACTCACATAGACACAGTGTTGAGCAGTCATAAGGTCTCTTTGAAGGATATACAGTCCCTGATTGGTAGGTTGAATTTTGCAGGAAGGGTTATCCCGTCAGGGCGGGTGTTTGCCAGGCGGCTATCAGTGGCGGCAGGTCAGGCCTCAAAAGGTTGGCACAGGATTCGCCTGGGCGCAGGGATAAAGGATGATTTACGCATGTGGAAGGGTTTCTTAGGGGACTTTAACGGGGTGCGCTTATGGAGGTCTCCCTGGGTTTCATGCAACGAGCTCCAGCTATTCACGGGGGCAAGTGGCAGACACGGGTTTGGGGTGATTCTGGGGGCCCAATGGTGCAGGGCGGATTGGCCGAGCGCTTGGGGCAAGAAGGGTTGGTGCAGAAACATCAACGTACTGGAACTATTTCCCATTATAGTGGCCCTGCACCTCTGGCCAGGGGAACTAGCCAACAAGCGCTTAAGTATATGGTCAGACAACATGGCGGTGGTGGTGGGCATAAATACACAGGTGGCCCACTGCCCAGCCACCCTGAGCCTGCTGCGCCACCTGGTGAGCATAGGGCTGAGGATTAACTCTGAGTTGGGGGCGCGCCACATCCCTGGTGTCCTTAACATTGCTGCGGATGCACTTTCTCGTTCGCAGATGGGTCGATTCCGGAAAGCACATCCAGGGGCGGACAAGGACATGGTACCGTTCAACAGCGAGTGGTGGAGCCTAGTGACCTGGAAACGGGTATGAGGGCATTAGCAGCCAGGGCACTTTCAGGGGGGTCAAAGGAGAGATACAACAGGGGTTTTGAGACATTTTTGAGGATCACGGGGGACGGGGACAACGGCCTCGGGGAGGCCAAGGTTCAAAAATTCATACTATGGGCCAGGAGGAACCACTAGTCAAAATCTTGGCTCTCAGGGCACTTATGCGCTATCGCTTTCCATAGCCAGTTGGGGGGCGGCAGCGACCCAACCAAGGGCTTCCTAGTCAGGGCGGCTTTGAGAGGATGGGACAGGGAGGAAACCCCCAACAGGGATGATAGACGTCCTATCCATTTCGAGCTGTTGAAGCTGATGCTCTCCCGGGTCAACTTAATATGCTACTCCCAGTATGAGAGTACTTACTCTCTTCAGAGCTTGCTTCACTTTAGCCTTTTTTGGTGCCCTACGCCCCAGTGAATTGATCGCCCGCTCAAAGCAGGATCGGGAATTCAAAGCGTTGCTGAGGAGCGATATAAGCATCTTGGAGGGAGAACTGAGGGTGAGGATAAGGAGCTCAAAAACGGACCAGCGGGGGGTTGGAAGAAACCTGGTGTTGGGGTGGTTGGGGGTAGAGGAACACTGCCCTGTCAGGTCCATGGGTGCATTCTTGAGGGCCCGAAAAGGGGGCCCTGGTTACTTGTTCCTACACGAGGAGGGCTCCCCCCTCACTCAATTCCAATTCAGGAAAGTGATGGCTTTGGCTCTGGCAGGCATTGGGGGCATCACCGGGCGTTACACGCCTCACTCCTTCCGTATAGGGGCGGCCACCACAGCATTCCAGGAAGGACTGGGGGAGGCGAGCATAAAAAGGATTGGAAGGTGGCAATCAGACAAGTACAAACTCTACATAAGGCCGGAAAGCATGTAGGTTTGGCAGGACAGGGGGGGAAGGGGGGGTGGCTGGGAAGCCTGGGGCGGGGCAAGGACGCAACAATTCACCAACCCGCATCATTATCTCTCCACAGGTCGCAAGTCGGTGTGGGTCATCGGCCACTCATTCGTGGCGCGGGCAGCAAGGGGTGTGGAAAAGGAATACAGTGATATGCACATGGGTTTCGTGCGGACGCAAATGCACTGGGTATCCAGAGGAGGGATGAGATGGGACGAGTTGTGGGGGGTGCTTGACGATTGCAGATGGCGCTACGGCCGCCCGGACATAATAGTGATCCACCTGGGGGGAAACGACCTGGTGGCCAGGGGGAGAAGGGGGCTATTGGCGGGGATGAGGGCAGGGCTCACCCAAATTGGGAACAGTTTCCGGGACACAACAGTGGCATGGTCAGAGATCATACCCAGGCAGACGTGGAGGAGGGCGCATTCCCAGGGTGGCATTGAGGAATCGAGGCGAAAACTGAATGTCAAAATGGGAAAATTCCTAATCAGCAGGGGCTTTCAATGGGTCAAGCATGCCTTGATTAGTCTGAAAACTCTGGGTTGCTTCGGGGAGGACAAAGTTCACTTATCCGAAGTGGGGGTAAGGGTGATGGTGTACAACCTAAAGGATGCTCTGCAAGGGATGGGTTGCAATTGAACAGCGGTGGGGGGGGCGGGGGAGTGTCGAGGTGGGTTTTGCTAAGGAAGGAAGCCGTTTGGGGCCCGAAACGTCCCCCTCCCAAATGGGACGAGGGGGGCCTCCAGTTATGGAACAGAACGGTCAAGGGAAGACCTCTTTCGGCACGCCGCTGCCAGGCAGTTGGCCCTCTTGCGGTGGAGCCCATGTAAGCAGCAAACAGTCGGGAAGAGCTCCAGCGGGGAAGGCTGGGACACAAGTCATCACGCCACCGGTTGTTAGCCGGAGGGCCTGCGTGCCTGTTGCGGATGGAATGCACGGGGGGAAAGGCGCATTGTAGTTAACTGGGGATCCCTGAGCTAAGGCGACCAGGTGCATGAGGGGGAACTCACTGCGGCCGGTGGCCCACTGTGAGTCGTGGCGGTGACACCGGTCGCAGCGACTGGTCTCTGGCAGACAAGCCCAGCGGATGTTACCTGGTGTTCCCGTTAGAAAGTACTGGCGGATACCACAAGGGGAACTGCACAGCCATCAGTTTATTAAGAACGGCGCCCAGGAGTATTAGACTCAGGGGAGGCCCACGTGAATGGGGAGGGTTAGGGGGCTTGGAAGACCTTTCCAACTCCAAAAGTGGGTGGGGGAAATGGGAAATGCATCGTTGGAAACTGAAAATTGGAAAAGTGAAGTGCATCGTTGGAAACTGAAAATTGGAAAGGAACAATGAAGTCAGCAACGGGGGGGGTGAATTGAAAACTTGGCACTGTGAACGGGGCTCCGGCAAGTACGTTGGTAACTGAGGGGAAAGGGGGCCCCAGGGAGATTGGGGGAGGATAGGGGGGGCTCCAGAGAAGGGGGCCCTTTGTGATTGGCAGCTTAAGGAGATCTAAAAGAAACTTGGGGGAGGGGGGGCCGTGGAGTGCGGGGGTAGGGGCCAGGAGGAGCAGGGGGGTTAGTTGGGGTGGACCCCTCCTTAGCGATAGGCAGGGGAAGAGGAGGGGGATAAGAAGGATGCTGGGCTCTGGGGGATAGGTAGCGCTTGATGGAGGGGGTTCTCTAGAACAGGAGGGCGCGATGGGGGCCGGGGGGGATGGGACTAAGGCGGCAGGGAGAGATAGGGCGGATCAGGGTCTCGTTTGAGGGGGGGAGAGGGGCTCCCTGGTAGGATGTCTGAAAAAAGAAGGAGAAAGACCTGTTTGGGGAGAGAAAGTTAACCGGGATCAATAAGCCAACCTGGGGAAACGGGAAGAGGGAATCCAGGGGAAAGGGAGCAAAAGTAAAATGAGACCGGAACGCATCCTTTTGAAGGAGCCTATGCGGAAATGGGAAATGTAATGAAAGTAAAGCACGGAATAGCAATTGCACTGAAATAGCGTTGGGGAAAGAAAATGAAAAGAAATTGCAAAATAAAGAAATGAAATGGCCAAAGGGTAGAGAGGGACTGCTGAGGAAGGGACTGGGCGCCCACGGCAGGTCCCCCAGGGACCCGAAGGGGCGGGGGGGATAGTTGCTTGCTCTCAGCGCAGAAAATCCTGAGCGTGAACGGAACACCTGTAAGATAACCCCTGACTTTATGTGTAATAAAGTTTGCTGTGGCAATTTTTCCTCCCACTCATCCTACTGGTCTTTGCCTATCCTTTGGGTGGATGAGGGTGGGTTGCTGGGGGAGGAGGGTAGTTTGGCAGGAGTGAGAGACGAATGCGGTATGAAAACGGGGGGGGGGCATTGGGAGCAACAAAGGCTGCCACCGTGCCGCCCCACTGAGGGTGTCGGCGCTAAGGGTATGGGCCCCTGTGCCTCTCCTCTAGGGGACAGGGTATGCTCCCCTCCTCATCCGGGTTTACAAGCAAACTGTACAGTCGCTTTGTTGCACTCCAAGCGTTGACACAAGGCACAGGCCGGGTGCACCAGTGCCATGAAAAGCGCAAAGCCCTGCCCTGCCCCAGGAACTAACATGTCGGCCGGAATTTGCCAGCTCACTGCTGCCCAAAAGCGCGGAGATCAAGATACCCATTACCATGCATTAGAAGGAACACTTCCTGTTTTTGGCTGGAATTCTAGGACTTGTAGTTTTTCTGAATCTCAAACGGAACACAGGACTGAGTGGCCTTCTCGCGCATGGATGCGAGAAATGTGAAATCGAATGGGTTTTCCTTTATTGTGAGGGCTGTGTTACCCGGGGCCCAACGGGTTAACGCTCATGAGCCCCCTCCGTTGGAAAGGCGGAGTTTGACTGGGCAAGGGAGTTATGGGGCACGTGCGCGGTAAGCGGCAGTCCTTGCTTGGTTGTACACGAATAAAGAAGTTCCTCCTATCTCTCCGTGTGTGCGTCCTTCATTAGGCCTAGATCCCTAGGCAACATTTGGCGACGAGGATTTCTCCCGCACACTGGAGTCCTCCTCCTGCAGCAGTCCTCTGCTTTTCCACCCCCGCGTGGGGGGCAACCCAGCGATCCTCCTCCTCCTGCTCCTCCTCCGCGCAACACGGCAGTCCGCCGGATCCGCCTCGCCGGACCTCCTCCTCCGAAGCTCCGCGGAAGCGATCCCGCCCGCGCCTCCATCCTATACCCTGCCCGTCGACGCCTGGCCGGAAAAGGGCCTGAATCGGCAGAAGCGGTGGACCCCTTTGCCGGACGCCGGGTGCACGTGGGCTCGTTCTAGGCCCGACTACCTCGCCCCACGCGCCGCCCACACACGTGCGGGCCCAGTCTCCCAGGCGCCATGAGCACCCCACCCTCCAACCCTGGGTCCAGCCAGGGTTCTCCTCAACTACCGCGGGTGGCGAAGTCGATACAACTACGCCTGCCCCCGCCGTTCACCATGACTCCTCAAGCCACCAAAGGCCCCAGGTGGACCGACTGGATGGATGATTTTCGTCATTTCGTGAGAGGATCCGGCGACGGAGACTCCCCCAACATGAGAGACATTTTCCTCAACCTGGTAGGGGGGGAAATCAAAACGGTTGTGAAGGCTATTCCGGACACAGACCAAGACACGTTTCCCAAGTTGATTGGTGCTTTGGACAAACTGCTGATCATCGAGGTCAATCGGGACTACGAAAGATACTTGTTCAACCAGTGCACCCAACTCCCACAAGAGACTGTCGACGAATTCATCACACGCCTACGGGTGAAAGGGGCAAACTGCCAATTCGATGCGTTCTCACTAGAGGAAGCCATTCGGCTGAGGGTGATCGAAGGTTGCCTCTCCCCCGCTCTCAAGAAACAGCTACTCAAAAAACCGCTCACCATGCCCGAGGTGAGCGAACTTGCCCGCATCCATGAGAGAGTGGATGCGCAGGCCTCAGCCATGGGACACTCCAACAACCCCAAATCAGACATGGGGGAACTTGTAGCCGCCATACAACTGCCCCGTCAAGGAGACAGGTGCCCCCAGCCATACAGACCACCGGCAACCTTTTCAACGTCCACCCCGCGTCCACAAAGACAGTGCTACCGCTGCGGGATGTCCTTCCCTCATTCGGGGTCATGCCCAGCCCTGTCTCAGCGTTGTACCAACTGCGGGAGAGAAGGACACTTTCACTCCGTTTGCAGGGAGGGCGTACCTTTTCCCCCAATGCGACCCCAGGCGGCCCCCAGAATGCTCTTCCGGCCGCAGCCCCTACAGTACAGTCAGCCAAGACCATACCAACAGGGCCTCGGGGAGAGGCGCTACGTCAGAGCGATGGATGAATACCAAGCGGCAGGATATGCCCCACCGTACGATCAGGCCGAACAGCCTAGACACCTCACGGACGAATATGACAATCCTCCTGCGGACTACAGGCCCGAGACCCTCTACCAAGAGGACCAGGCGATGGCCTACTACGCACCGCAGGACCAATACGACCACGACGAGTTTGTGAACCTTATACTCGATAACAAAGAGGCCAGGGAGGCCCCGCAAATCCCGCTCAAGATGGGGAATTGCCAATTTCAATTTATGATTGATTCTGGGGCCACTGTGAACATCATGGGTGAACAAGACTATGGCCGCATACCATGCCCACCACAGCTCAATCCGTCCTGTTCCAGAATTTTCCAGTGGGGAGCCGCCACCCCGTTACAGACGGTGGGCCAATTCACCCAGTGCCTTCTCCTGAATGGGCGGCAAGTGGAGGCGACCATTCACGTGATACGATCCCTCGCCAGGAGTCGATGCCTCCTCAGCTATCACACGGCATCGCACCTGGGGCTGATCGAGATCCACGTGAATGTGGGAGACGTAATCACCGCCGCAGCAGCCAACCCCAGCCCGGGGAACGTAGTAGGGTCGATATCCTCTCAGCAGACTCAATCGGCCGTCTCACAAGACGACATCGCGAGTGCCTTCCCAAAACTTTGCGAGGGGCTAGGAAAGCTCCGGGGACACCCCATCAAGCTCCACATCGACCCCAATGTACGGCCAGTGCCGCAGCACCCCAGAAGGGTTGGTTTCCACCTTCAGGAGACAGTATCGGAGGCACTCCAGCAACTGCTCTGCGACGGCATCATCGAACCGGCGACGGGGCCGACGCCGTGGGTGTCCCCCCTTGTGGTGGTACCCAAGGAAGGGGGAAAGATCCGGTTGTGTATGGACATGAGGGTGGCCAACACGGCAATTCAACGGGAGAGGCACCCGGGACCATGTATCGAAGACATGATCGTGCTGCTGAACAGTGCCCAGATGTTCTCCAAACTGGACCTAAATCAGGGATACCATCAGTTGGAGCTCCATCCTGACTCCCGGCCCATCACCACGTTTGCGACTCACGATGGGCTCTTCAGATACCGGAGACTGAACTTTGGAATCTCATCGGCCGCTGAGATTTTCCAGGAGGCAATACGCCAGATCATCAGACCTGTAAAAGGGGCTCTAAACTACAGCGACGACATACTCGTTTTTGGATCGTCCAAGGAAGCCCATGACAGGGCACTACACGACACGTGCGAAGCCCTTCAGAGAGCCGGCCTCACGCTTTACATCTCAAAGTGCCGGTTCAGTAAAACGAAACTCAAGTTCTTTGGACATATCTTCTCCAAGGATGGCATGATGCCCGACCCCGAGAAGGTCGACACGATCACCAACCTCGGCGAGCCCCGGCAGGTGGCGGACGTCCGCTCGTTCCTCGGCATGGCGGGATACTGTGCGAGGTACATCCCCCACTACGCCTCCATCACAGACCCGCTGAGGAAACTGTTGCAGAAGGAGTCGTCGTTCGAATGGACACCGGCCTGCCAACAGGCCTTCGCGGACATCAAGCAAGCCCTTGCGGAAGCTCACCGTCTCGCATACTTCAACCCACAGTGGCACACCGAGGTGGTGGTGGATGCCAGCCCCGTAGGCCTCGGTGCCATCCTGGCCCAAACCAGTGGCGCGGATGTTAACCCCAGACACGTGGTTGCATACGCGAGCCGAGCGCTGTCGACGCCTGAGCTGGCCTACTCCCAGGCCGAGAAGGAGAGCTTGGCAGCAGTCTGGGCGTGTGAACATTTCCACAACTTCATCATCGGCAAAAGGTTCACGCTGATCACCGACCACCAGGCACTTCTATCACTGTTTGGGAACCCGCACACCAAGATGCCGCCGAGGATTGAGAGGTGGGGCATCCGCCTCCAGGAATACGATTATGACATTGTACACCGCCCGGGGGGCGACCTCAACCCCGCGGACTACCTCTCACGACACCCCGTAGGGGCCCCGCTCGCGCGGAAGGGTGACGTCGCCTATGTGCAATATGTGGCAGCCCAATCGCTGCCTCCGGCGTTGTCCCTTGAAAGAGTAGCCGCCGCATCAGCAGCCGATCCAACGACAGCCCTGGCGAACAGCCTCACGACGGCCAGCAAATGGAAAGACCACCACAGAGCCATCCTAGCGCACCCGGGGGTGAACAAACAAGAAATCGAGCGGCTAGCCCGAGTACATGGTGAACTTGCGGTGAAGGACAACAATATTCTGCTCAGAGGGTGCAGGATCGTCATCCCCGCCACACTCAGGAGCGAGGTGGTCAGCATAGCCCACGAAGGCCACAGAGGAGCCGAGAACACAAAAAAGCAGCTCAGGTGCCACGTGTGGTTCCCTCTCCTGGATGCAGCCGTTGACGAGTGGGTAAGGAACTGCCACGCCTGTCAGTGCACAGCCCCTGCCGAACGGCCGCCCCCACTCCAGTATACTCAAATACCTGATCACCCATGGGAACGAGTAGCCATGGATTTCTACGGGCCGACCGAAGCGGGTGACTACATCTTACTCTTCATAGATGAGCACTCAAGGTTCCCGATAGCCAAGGTGGTCAATTCCACGGCGTTCACTCAAGTGGCGGCGACGATAGAAGAGGTTTTTAGCGAGTGGGGGATCCCCAAATGGGTCAAGTCCGACAATGGACCACCATTCTGTGGACATGAGTTTGGGACACTGGCAGAGCACCTGGGGTTCAGGCACATGAAGATCACACCTCGCCACCCCCAGGCAAATGGAATGGCCGAGCGCTTCATGGCGTCGATCAAGAAGACTATACAGAGGGCAAGGCTTGACGCAGTCGATACACACCAAGCGCTATGCCGCCTGTTAAGAGACTATAGGAACACTCCTCATGAGGTCATGAATAAGACGCCCGCCGAGCTCATGTTCCGATATGAGGTGCGAACCCGCATCCCGAGAAGTACGGCGCAGGCAGAGCCGGCTGACCATGATCTGCTCCAGAGAGATGCGGTGGCAAAAGAAAGCGCGAGGCTCCGTACCGATGCACGGAGAGGAGCGGTGCCGCCGGAGTTCCAGGTAGGGGATGAAGTCCTGGTGCAACAACCGATGGCTAGAAAGACAGACCCGCGGTTTGCTCCAAGCCCCATGAGGATAGTTGCAGTGAAAGGGACGATGGTGACGGCTGAAGACCAGAGTAGGGCCGTCACCAGAAACTGTCAGCAGTTCAGGCAATACGCAAGAAGAGAAAACTCAGAAGGACCTCAGCGGGCACTCTCACCAGAACCAAGGATGCAGAGGGATGATGAATGGTTTCCCCCGGAAGGAGACCCCGGGGACATGAGCCAGAGTGGAGCGACTGAAGAGGAGCCAGATCCTGGGACTCGAGGTGAGAAGCCGAGACGACTCATAAGGAAGCCAATGAGACTTGTTGAAGAGTGTTGAGTTACTGTTTGGACACAGAGTGTCAAGTTGATGTTTGGACATATTGTTCGGGGGTAGTGTTACCCGGGGCCCAACGGGTTAACGCTCATGAGCCCCCTCCGTTGGAAAGGCGGAGTTTGACTGGGCAAGGGAGTTATGGGGCACGTGCGCGGTAAGCGGCAGTCCTTGCTTGGTTGTACACGAATAAAGAAGTTCCTCCTATCTCTCCGTGTGTGCGTCCTTCATTAGGCCTAGATCCCTAGGCAACAGGCTGCGAGGGCCGAGCCTGCAGAAACTCTTTGCAGCGCGAATAAAGAAACTGTGTGCAAGAGTACCAACTTCTGAAGCCCAAGACCCCTTCTCCCGCCTTGCCTGCGAACCTGGGGGAGCGAAGTAAAGACGGCACAGCTCCTCCGCGGCTTCTGGGCACTATGTGAAGACTGGGGCTGAGCATCCCGGGCCCCACAGCCATCAGTCACTCTGCAGCTTCAGGCTTCACCGGTTCTGGGGGGTGAAATAATCGACTCTGCACCCACCTGGCACGCAGAGCCAGTGCTCATCAAAGACGCATTTGTTTAAAAGGGTGCTCTTCTCTCCTGACGCCCTGGGGCACATTCACACCTGCCTCTACTGTGCCCCGCCCCTCTTCCGAGGCGCTGGGCCCCACCCGCAGAAACAGGCCTGGGGGCAGGGCGCCGCATGGTTTCGATGTGGCGATGGTGAGCAACAGGGAAAGCCGCAAGGGAGCCCCCCCCCCCCCCCCCGTCTATGGCCTTCCAGAATAATGGCCATTTCCTCTATGCAGCGACAGAAACCCCACAGCAGAACACCAGCAAGTGTTTCATGAATGTAGCCATTGCTTCAATGATACCACGAAAACGAAAAAAGAAGGCCTTGACTGCAAAGTTTTTTGCCGAATGGACTTACATAAATTGCACATTTCTTAAGTTGTACAGGCTTTGTCCAAAAAAAGAAAAGAAAATTGTATTTTAAAGAGCTAGCATCTCAAACTATGCATTGAAAACATGTTTTTTCTTCAGCTGCCTGCATTTAATTTTGGGTGTTGTATTTCTGATAAACACAGTTCACGTGGGATAAGTGAAACGACATCATTTATTTCTTTAAAAAGCAGCCCAAAATAAAATACCATCACAATTAGGACATGCGTCGCCTTAGGAGTCATTTTGTCAGCATCCTTGTTTTGTTAATCACAGGCCTCAAGTACTTGCCTCTAGCAAATAATGTTTTCATTAGTTTCCTATGAAATAGGACAGGATTTTCAGAAGAAAATTAAGAAATAGACCAATCAAGTCGATAAATACATTTCAGAATGCACGCCTTTTCTCTCGATTCATTGTGGCTTTTTTTCCTGGGGTGGAAGGCCTGCAGGACCCCCTTAGGCAGTTCATCCACAACAGAAGGCTTCCAGCACAGTCCGTTGGGCCCCCTGCCCGACTGGTACCAGCCATGGATGATACCGGAAGGCCTGAAGCTGGCCAAAAGAGGGCACACGTGAGCAGAATATGGAGGTTTTTATAAACATGGACCGTTATATGGAAGGTAAATAGAGACTGTGTGAGGATGCACTTGTAGAAGAGCAGCTGCATGCCTCTGCAGGAAGTCCCGCCCCCTCCCACCTGTATGTTGAAGGCCTGAGATTGTGCCATGCTGGACACCAGCAGTTGTGACCATTCCGCAGCGAATCTTCAAGAAAAGATAGCCACTAAGGAAACCCTATCAGATGCATCCCGTAGAGATGACAATCTCATGGAGTAAATCCCTGAAGCAATATGAAAAAAGCAAGAAAAGGAGCTGGTGACGTCACACAGAGAAGACTGGCTGAAGATGTATGAACCATATAGAAACTGATGACGAGATAAAAAATAGAGGAAAAGTTAATATGTGAAAAGAAGATTGCATGTGGGTAGAGCACTGCAGAAAATGCAAGCCGTTTATTAATTGCAGGCGGAGCCACCATTATATAGAAACTGGACATCGGTGTCACACATTTAGTAAGAAGCTAAAACCCATGGAGAGATGAGCCGAGAGCTGTGACGCAGCAAAGAATAAACCGAGAACATGGATGAGTCTGGGGGGGGGCTGTCTGGCCTGGTGTTAAGGCTGAAGCAGCCAAGACTGGTTATCTACTCTTGAAGGCAGTGAACGAGAGATGCCGAATCATCCCTTGTCAAGGTGCAAAGAAAGAACACCACGAAGGGCCAGTTTTTATTCATTTAAGACAATTAAAAGCTGAAAAAGAGACCAGATCATGGTCTCCTGCCACGTGAGCCAAGGATGGAAAAAGAAGCGGGCAAGGAGTTCCAGAATAGCAATAGTGCGTGCTTGCACGCCCTTATATTTCCAGATGCAAGGATTCTTTGCAAGGCTAAGTTCAAAGACAATCTTCATGGCAGAGGGCATGGGTGATGAGACGTTGGGCTAATTGGGTGGGGAGGTACAGTCACGTCCACCTCCTGGCACCTGGGGTATGAGCTTACATGCTGCCAGTGAGCCAAATGTTCCAGACTGGCCCGAGCGTGCCAACCAATTATAGAGGGCCAGGTAATGAAGGGCCTTATAGTTTGAGAGCCAATGATATACTGTGTACCTAATAGTAATGAAGATGCCTAGCACTAGAGGTGGCAACAAGATGTCAGAGACCCAATCACTACCCAACCCCTTATAGAAAGTCTACTTGGATGTGCCCCTTGAGCGTATCACAATCCCCCATAGGTTTGTCTTATTTCCAACGTAGTAGGACGTCACGTATGACAAATTGTTTGTATATAAATGTAATTGTTTGTATGATGCGCCGAGAGAGCTTGTGCGACGTCCGTTATAACTCCCAGTTTTAGACAATTGATATTAAAACAGAAAACCTTTGCCATCTTCCTAAATTGGTTCTGTTATTTGGTGTAAGAATTAATCTGCTTCCCATCCACTGCATGACACGCTACCCAAAGGGCCTTATGTTCATACTGGAGGGCCAATGCAAAGCAAAGGGGACCACAGTAATCAACAATCAAAAGTACCAACTCCGCAGTGGTAACATATACAGGAAGTGGAGAAAATTGAATACTTTAACTGTAGAACAACCGACAAGTGGGACGCAGAATGTTCATCATTTGCTCTTAAACACAATTTATTGAACTTCAAAACATACCTGAAAGAGGGGGTGTGTAAGTGGAAAAATATCTGAAGAGGCGCATTTTGTGTAGGGACGAACACCACAAACGTGCCTGGAGATCATAGCGCGGTACTTCCGCTTGATGCCAAAAGGACCACAGGCCCTTTAAAAGCTCGGGAAGCCACAGACCTCATGACAGCCAATATTGGCAGACAACCAATGTGAGAGCATCATACAAAGTCAAGCAGAGGGGTACCAATCACAGGAAGTCAGAGGACAGAGAGGGAAGGCCTATGCAAAGACAAGTATCAGAGTGGGAAGGGGCACATGTAGCAGCAGCACAGGAAGTGCCAGCCCAGCCATCGGCCTACAAGAGGGAAGAGTCGCAGGCGCCCAGGTTTCTGCCATTCTGCCTGAAGCAGTATCTAAAACCCAGGAAGAAAGGTCTTGAAGTTCCCAAGGGCCCGGGGGAGGCTAGCCCTATGGGTGTGGTGAAACAAGACGTCCTGGGAGCATCCCAGAAGTGAGGCAAGATCTCCTGAAGTGAGAAGGGCCCTCCTGTTGAAGGGCACCATATTGCGTATAAGCCAGTGATTGGGAGGGAAGAGACCCCTTAGAGAAACGAAAGGTCTCACTAACCCATATAGTGCACTTGGGCACTGTAGATTGGAGCAGGAAGCAGTGTGCCAGACAATGTGCCTTCTGGTGCAGATTACAAATGTAAGCAGGGGGCTACACCCCTCTGAATAGGACATGTGGCAAAAAATTGACACGTGCAATAGCCCAGAGACAATATATTTTAAAAACCTGGGGAAGACCAGTATCCCCACGATAAGAAGAATGTTAACACCATAGGTGTCGAAGAAGGAAGCGGACACAAAGTTGGCATGTTGGTGGTTATAGACATAGTGCAGGAAAAGTTCCTCACTATTCCTGTCTTCTAAGAGGGGGTTCCTTGCCTCAAAACAAATACTAAAAGATCCATCAGAATGTCAAAATCAAACTCCACCATCCTGTGTCACAACCTACTTCTATCCCTTACACTACAACTAAAGAATAATCACACAGAAAGTTCCTTCTCCAGGAGGAATGTCTCCCCTCTCCAGATACTTGGATAGTGTTTAAAGGAATGTTCTCTTGCAAAGAAAGGACCAGGGGTAATGAGTCAATTCACCTGGCTTGCATTTTTCAGACATACAGTTTTTTACACAAGTCCACATTCTAGGCCAGGTGGAGGACTCCCTTCTCCCGGTATCTATCTATACAGTACACAACAAAGCTAGAGGGTGGGTCGGGGGGGGGGGGACAAAGGCTCCCTTCCCCTGAGTATGTTCCAAAGGTTTTAACCTATACGCCAGGGGAATGACTCCCTTCTCCTGGCAACTAAAAAGCTCTCGCTCGCGGCCTTCAGCTTGATGTACACTTTACCACTTTGTTTTGGTGTTTTCGCAAAATCCCAAATCCTTCAGTGTTCAATGGGCTTATCTTGGCCATTCTGGGGAGGAAGTTCTTCTTGGATGCCCAGTTCGCCAATGTCGGGGACCCCAGACCTTGTTCCGTTGGTCAGTGGTTTTACTGACGCCACTGTGATGAGGAAGTTCTCCTCGATTTCTCAGTTCCCTTTTGTTGGGGTCCCCGACTTCTCTGGAGTCCGTGGATTTACAGTTGCCACTGCAGCAAGGAAATTCTCCTCGGCTCGCACACGGTAGGGTCTCCGACCCGTCTTTTGGTAGTCAGCGGGCTTGTTGTTGCCACTATTCGACAAGGAAGCTCTCCTCGGATGCCCGGTTTGCTTACCAAAATACACCAACACTGCCCCTTTTAAGTTAGGTGTACTCAAAGCCCTGTGCAAATTATACATGCAGGCATTGCCACTGTAAAACATTGTCATGCTGCCTGTTCAAAAAGACCATGCAGAGGATATATGCCAGCGCAAGATCTCTTTCCAGCTAGGTCATAGAGAATTCAGAGTCCTGTCCAAATAATATATGGCAGCACTCTCGCTGTTAAAGATTTTCATGCAGTTTGTGCCCAAGACCACCATGGATTTTGCCTCAACAATATATGCCATTGTAACTCATTTGTATGCTGCTTGTGCCCGGAGATCATCAAAATGCTTGCCTGACCAATGTATGCCACTGTTAACTGCTTTCATATTACTGAGTGTTAAGAGTTAAAGAGAGGGACGAGTGATAGAGAGATGGGTAGAGAGAGAGAGTGAGAGAGAGTGCGTGGTGGAGTGACTGCACAGGCTCCACTGGCTACAGCTGGAGAACGGCCACATGGAGATCTCAGGTAACATGTGTAATGCCCAATCGGTTACCCTTAAGCCTGCATTCCTTTACACATTTCCGATGTTTACGAGGGGTCGGACATAGACGACAAAAGGTAGTAGACTTCTTGCCAACATTTATTTAAATAATAGGGTTTGTAAAAAAGCCTCACTAGGCCCAACACTATGAGTGGTTTCCCGGCCTTAACAAAACAAACTAGTGAAACAGTCGGTCAGGATGTCCAAAATGAAGGTTTTACATCAAAAACCTAATCTGACCCTCACACTCTGAATTCTACTAAAAAGTGCAACAAGGGAGTAAATAAAGTGCCCCTCGGCTGCTCTTCTGCAGCCTCCTTCAGATCTATTTCAATATGTAACGCAACAACCAAAGTGTGCCGATATAACAAATCTCAAAGTGCTTTCTTTCCTCCCCTTTGATATTCTTTGCAACTTCCAAGTATTGTCTCTTGTTTTCAGAGAACTATATCCCACTCGTTGTTGACCCATCCAAGCTACCTGGTGGTGACTTGAAACGAGAGCCAGAATATCCCTTTTCTTGACTGGCTCACATGGCTCACACCCTGGGCAACTCTCGTGCCAAGGTCTGCATTTCCTTTACATCAGCCAATAACACATTGTCTCCAAGCCTGGCAAGTATATCTGGTTTATTTCCCAACGCACTGAAACAAAGGAACGTCCTGTTCCCAATCATTACCAGCTATCTCACTCTTGCTGGTTTCTTTTTATTGATACTCTTGCTGGTCTGGGCTTTTCCACTTTATCCAACTTTGGATTATGCTTCCTTTTGATTCCCGACAGCTTGGATTTTCTTTTTGTTCAATGTCTAGGTTATTTTAGGGGTTGTGGGTGGTGTTATTTCTCTCAGACTCAAATCACTCCCTATGTCAGAACCCCCACCCTCTCTCCCCATGAGGTACCTTATATACGTCTCTGCCGCGTGGTCCGCCTCACGCCTGGTTGCTTGGTACTGCAGTTTCCAGGGACGGTGCCACTCTCCAGCTGATCAGCATTGTCGGCACCAGCTGAACAAGTCCTCCTTCTCCAGGTGGTTCACGCAATCCTTTACATTAATTGCAGGCCGCTTTAAACATACGGGTTGGGAAATGTTCCCCCGCTTGCAGGCAGTCTGTATCTGTGACGTGGGAGATGGTACCAATCTCTGATGATGATTCCCCTTGGCGTTCAGACACCGGTCTTGCGGATCCCTGCGAATATATCGCACATTTTGTCTACAAGCACCGTCTATGTTCAAACACTGGTGCTCCACCTCCCAAACTGGCAGCGGGTTGACATGACTTTGCCGTTAGGAAAAGACAGTGCCTGAAGCACCCGGCGAAGTCATTCGCACATCTGCCTCTTGGGTTCTCGTTATCGATTTCTGCTGACCCTGCTGGTGGCCTGTCTGCAGTTTCTTGTTCCCTTTATTCTCCCTTTCATTTTCCAGCTTCCACCACATCCTCGACTTCTGGCTTTCGTCCATCTCTTTCTCTTTACAGTCATCGCTTCCTCTTCTAACACCACTACAACTGCTGCTACTATTACTATGTGCGTTGTAAAGAGGGAGACACAAAGGTGGGCCTCATTACACCCATCCCACTCTCAGCCCAGCGACAGAGAAACGAGAGCTGTACATCGTCTCTGTGCCTTTCCTCCCATTCACGGATGTATCACAGGCGTGAGAAGCCCTACTCACTCAGCTATTCAGATCATACCCAGATGACAGTATTGAGGAGAAACAAGTGTCATCAATCGAACAAGTCGACTGACTGCAATCTCGATGAACGCGATGACATCACGACTGACATGAGAAAGATACGTTCGACATGAAGCACATTGGCATTCCTGCACGAAGCTAGGGAAAATCCCTTTTCAGTAAGAGCATATGTTCTTCGATACGGAATCTGAGCACAGGGTTGTAGCGTGATTTGGAAGTCGTACGCCTATGAGGAGGGAGCTGGTTTGGCTTCCGCAGGGTTAAATACATCAATGAACGTACTGAGTTTCCACAATAGAAACACATTCTCCTTTCTCTGTCGTTCTCTTTCTTCTGGTGTGACCGGTCCCCGGGTACTCCCTAATTGCATCGGTTCTTGTTCTCCTGGGGAAGATGAAATAGTCACTCGGTCCATGGAATACGGATTCTTCCGCCATTCATAACGTCAACGTTCCCCTTTACGGTCTTGCCATCTTTGGTCCAATCGTACTACGAACTCAGTACATTCTTCACCTCAGGGTGTCTTTGAGGTCATACCTTAATCCTCCCTGGAAGATCGTAGGTTGAAAGTCATCAGGCAAAGTGATCTGTGATGCTAGATTCCTAAAAAGTGATATATTGAATAACAGGTCTTTATTTCCTTGCCGAGTATGCATGAATCCGTTCCTTAGTGATTGGGCAGCATACTGTCTACCAAACATAGCCTGGAAAGCCTGATAGAATTCATCATAATTACCCAGTAAAGGGTGATCAGTGTCGATGTAGTGGGTAACTCGTGCTAATGCCGTTTTATCTCGGTTAAAGAGGATAAATTAGACCTTGGCTGGGTCAGAGGCATAAATCCCGGGTCTGTTGAGGAAGTGAAGTTTACACTGCATCATAAAGACTTCAATCCTTTTGGGTCACCCTCATATTTATTGGGCATAGGCAGGGCCGGTTTATTTGAGCCCACACTAGGAGGTGGTAGGGTCGCTGGAGTCAGCACGGGACGGGAAGCAGTACTAGATTTGGACCCACTAGGTTGGGCTTTAGAACCACCCCCTATTCCCCAAAGATGTCCCATAGAAAGGCTTTTACTAATCATCGAATCCTCTTTTGTTTGCAAGTTGGATGAAGGTTTGGAACAGGATAGCGTTTAACTGCCTAGACGCCCTGACTTCTGCTTGTTATTTGAGCATAGAGTTTGGTAACTCTTTGAGGACAGTCTCCATGGTTCGGGAAGGTATTACAGGTCTTTCAATCTGTTAGATAAGGCATCTTCAGATACCAACTGGACCTTCGGAAACCATGAAGATAGTCAACAAGAAAATCAAAAGGAAGGAGGTTTCTGACAAAAGTCAACCAAACCCCTTCCCCTGCTCACCTTGCTGGTATGAGGAATCTAGACTGCTGGAGATTCAGGTGGGCAGGTCTTCGCGGATTGAAGAGCTGCAGCGAGGGGGAAACAAAGGGCTTTTATATACATGGTCGTCATGTTCACTCCTCCCGTCTGCATCCCAGGTTTACAGATAATACCTGGTAGGGGTGGTTAACCATCCGAGACTGTAGCAACAGCCATCGGGTAGCCCCTCTCCGTCTGGATTTCGAAGGAGACCGGGATAGGGAAATATGGACTCTTTATTAGATGGGAATCCAATTGGTGTCCATTGCAGAACGTAAACAGAGAGACTGAATTCCAAAAAACTAGAGATAATTACCGAACTATAGCGTGTTTCTTGTGTTTGCAAGAACAGTAGTCGGTTCAATAGGATGCGCAAGAGGTGAGCTCGGGAGGGAAGCCCTCAGAGTTCATGGTTGATAGCCAGGTCTGTATGTCTCAGTGTTGTTGAGGAATAGGAATTCTGCCTTGGAGGGGTTGTGCTTCAAGTATGCACTGGACATCCAAGACTGGATCATGCAAACTGTTCTCATTGACCTCGCTGCTGCCTTCGATACTATCAACCATTCTGGCCTTTTCTCAACACCATCTCTCTTAGGCATCAGGGATAAGACCCTCACTTGGTTTGCTTCTTATCTCACCACTACAACTGCTGCTACTATTACTATGTGCGTTGTAAAGAGGGAGACACAAAGGTGGGCCTCATTACACCCATCCCACTCTCAGCCCAGCGACGGAGAAACGAGAGCTGTACATCGTCTCTGGGCCCTTCCTCCCATTCACAGATGTATCACAGGCATGAGAAGCCCTACTCACTCAGCTATTCAGACCATACCCAGATGACAGTATTGAGGAGAAACAGCGGTCATCAATCGAACAAGTCGACCGACTGAAATCTCGATGAACGCGATGACGTCACGACTGACATGAGAAAGATACATTCGACATGAAGCACATAGGCATCCCTGCACGAAGCTAGCGAAAATCCCTTTTCAGTAAGAGCATATGTTCTCCCAGACTCTTCCACATCTCCTGGAATACCCTTAACTCCCCACTCACTGTTGGTGTTCCCCAAGGGTCAGTCCTGGGTCCACTTCTCTTCACCTCAGCTCTACCGTCCTGGGTCTGAAAATTGTGACAAATCCTTAGATGTCGTCACTTCTCCCTGACGGGGGGAGACACTTCCCATGAGGCCAGGCCGCTACCCGATAGTTCCCCTGGGGGTGGTACACAGCGGAAGGATCTCATGGGGAGAGACTCCACCTCTGAGGACAAGGACGACCATCTAGGGAGAATGCAGTACAACACCCCTCCACCTACTTCCTTTACTGCCCCCCCCAAATTAAAATGGGCCCACCTTCACATCCCTCACTTTCACACCGCACACTTCCACATATGTATGCAAGACCAAATGCCCAACAATTACTCAAATGAGGAAGAGAACGGATGAGGGTCTGACTGAGGCATGCAATTGTCTCTGGCACCAATGAAAAAGTGGCCCACAGTTGCAACTGGCAATTCATTGCTTTTGTGACAGGTTGTTTGAATACCCAAGGGAGAGTGTTCTCAAAGTGTGATGCAGATTGTGAAATTTAAAGAATATGTATTCAGCAACAATGGTAAAAACTACTAGACGCATAGTGAAGTAACTCAAACTGCTCCACATTGACCGAAGCACTGGGCCATACTAGCATTTTGTGTTTTTGGTTCGGGCATTGCCCTATAAGCCAGTCTGAGCCTGGTGGGGAAGACTTAATGAAGATCTCCTTGACGAGTACAGAGACGAGGAGGAGGTGTGGATTGGGAACGCTGGAACAGCAGAGGTTCAGAGAAGCAGAGCGTCTGGCTCGTGCGGGCAAGAATATTTTTCCAACCCTGGAAGAAGCAAGTGCCATGGAGTTGCCGCAGCAGACGCGGGAACCGAAAAAGTATTAAGAGACCCGAAGTAGAGGTCAGAAGACTGAGAACAACCGAACACCAGCAGAGACCAGAAAGTTTCACGGATGGTCGGGACAGCTGGTAGGGGCTACACAGAGTGCAAGAACAGAATAACCAGGGGTTTGGGACCCACGTACACAGAAGATCTCTACAAGTAATCTTTGACAGTACCTAGAAGAAGAGTGAACCAGGTTTACCATACCGAATATAGTGAGAAAGGCCAGGGCAACTGAGACATTCCCCCTGGTGTTGTGATCTGTGAAATAAACCTGCGAAAGGGCAGGGGAAGGGAGTCATTCCCCTGGCATTGTGGAATCGTGAAACCAAGTGGCAAGAAAGTACAGGGTAAAGGAGAGGTTTCACCCTGGCTTTGTATGGAAAAAAAAAGTAAAAACCAGACACCAGGAGAAGGGAGTCATTCTCCTGGTACTGGAGCTTGCAAGTAGGATCAAACCAGTGGTACAGGGAATGAAGTCATTCCCTTGGACCAGGGTTGGACTGGCCAAAAAAGGAACTCTGGAGATTTCCCGGGAAGGCACTCTGGGCCTCTTGTGGCATTTCCAAATGTTTCCATAGGAAAATATCGGGGCTTGCTGAACATGTGCAATATTGGGCCATGTAAGGATGAGGCAGACAGCAGCTGGCTTGAAGGAACTTAAAATTGCCTTTATTCAGGTTCACAAAGAAGAGAAAAATAAAATAAAATGATTGTTCAAAGTTCTTGAATAGAGTTCTTTCTTCTTCTGTGATAAGGATGAACCATGAAAAGGTGACGCCTAGTCTTCATACGCCCAGAGCGTCTCAGGTGCAGTTCTCTCTCTTCCCCGGAGTTCTGCAATAAAAGCGGAAAAACACACACAGTCCTTCATCAGTTTCACCCTTATATAGGGGTTGGGGCTGTGTGGACCAATCAGGGCTGCTCTGGCCTCTTTTTCTATAAATATACCCCCAAGCTCTGCCCCCTTTCTCTTTGCCCGTGGTTTGCCATGCAGCATCTCCCGTCCACACCAGAATTTTGCGGGGTACCTCTGTCTCCCTGCCAGACGATGCTATCAACGCTTCCGTAGCGTTGTACTTCCCACAGGCAGGGGAGCAATGATTGGGAAATGCGGACTCGGACAACTTAGTGACAGCATCTGTGGGGAAAGCCGCGTGGCGCATGGCTGCAGGGGAGACGGGAATGTGCAAGAGACCGTGACCGCCTTCCCGACTCTCCCTCTATGCGGAGCCTGCGGTCACATGCGAGGGCTTCCCGTTAGCTGTGTCCTCCTTATATAATGACCCGCTGTGAATAAAGAGGTTGGGAACCGCCGGGTCTTTACTGTTCGGCTCCATGCGATAAGGGAACGGGAATCGGCGGGCTGTCACTGGAAGGAGTCGCCGCTGTTCCCTCTCACGGTGGTTACCCAGCTGTATTCCCCCCTCACAGAGGTGATTCCACCATTTCTCCCCTTCTTCCCGTTCCTCCCTTTCCTCCCGTTCACAGGCCACTTCGAACATTATTTCCAGGGCCTCTTTTGGTTGAATTCTGAAACATTTGTAGCGCGCACACAACAAACTAAATTGCATCCTGGCACAGGTGGTACCCATTCAACAATGGGAGAGTAGGGCAACAGACCAACTGAATAGTGTCAGAGCAAACAAAAACTGGACAAAAGAGCCAGCCAAAATCATTCAATTCACTTAAAGAGATAGGTTTTTAAACCTGCTCTAAAACTCATCAACGAATTAGCCTTTCTCAGACTCAATGGAAGACTATTCCATAGTGTGGGGCAAGTCACTGAAAAGCACCAATCTCCTCTTGATCTACAGTTCATCCTAGGAATGACAAGAAGGAGTTGGTCCTCAGACCTAAGGGCCTGGGTAGGTCGATAACGCTTCAGTTTGTTTATCATATAGACTGGCGCCTCACCCACACAAACATTTATAGACCAGGCAGTCAATCTTGAATTTTATCTGGTCTTCCACCGCCAACCAATGTAATGATCAGCAGAGACAAGACATGTGAGTGTTCTTGGCTACATCGAAAACCAGTCTTACTCCCGCGTTTTGTGCTTTTTGAAGGCTACAGATCTGCTGCTCGGTGCTCCAGCCAGGAGTCCATTGCAATAATCAAGGTTGGAGTTAACCAACGCCCCAACCACCGCTGCACGATCCGCTAAGGGAACATACGGTAAAGCTTGGCGCAAAAGGCTAATGTTATAAAATACAGACTGGGCCTTGGCTGAGACATGGGCATTGCATCCCAAGTCACTCTGCCAGATACAGCCCAAATTCTTTACTTTGGTGGAGTACTTAAGGCAAGCTCCCACCAACCGGGGTGGAGGAGGGCATTTTTCTCCATCAAGGAGGTATTCTGGCCCGAACAGAATCACCTCTGTTTTCTTGGAGTTTAATTGTAGCCAATTTTCTTCCATCCATGTACCTATTCCCTCTCGGCACCCAGTGACCAGGGTAAGCGCTTCCTCCACATCTTCGAGCCTAATGTATAGCTGGGTGTGATCAGCATAAGAATGAAATCTAAGATGGTATTTTTCCAAGATATTCATCAGGGCACGGAGATAGATATTAAAAAGAAGTGGGGAAAGAGCCGACCCCTGTGGCACACCACAGAACTGAAGAAAACCTCCAACCTGGACACTTTGCTGATGGCCCGTAAGAAATTATGTAAACGGTTTATAGGGAGTGTTTCGGCAGTCAAATTTTCAAATGACAAACGTTCCGACACAAAAGTGTAGAAAAAAAAGTTTAGAATTTATTTTATTTTATTTATTTTTTAATGGGGGAGTCTGGGGGGGTCCCCACCCCTGTTTTTTTTGTAAAAACACGTATTTAACTATACGCAATTAAAATAAACCCTTTAATATTAAAAAATATACATTCAACACTTTTTTTTCAGAAACATTTGTTTCGGAACTTTTGCCATTCGAAACTATTGTTTCGAAACTTTGACAGGACAGCGATGTAAACCACTGTATTGCACCAGAGTCCACGTTTACAAGATCCTTTGGACTGTCCAGCAAAATGCCATGGTCTACTGTGTCAAACGCGGTGGAGAGGTCGAGCATTACAAGCAGGGAGAGTTTCCCTGCATCTCCAGCCTGCAACAGCTCGTCCCAAACCACAATCAGTGCCGTCTCTGTCCCATGCAAGGGACGAAAGCCAGATTGCAAGGGATGGAGCAAGCAATGATCCTCAACATAGTCCTGCAGCTGTTTGGTGACTACCTTTTCCAGGATTTTACTCGACCAGGGAAGACCAGCAATTGGATGATAATTGCCATAATCCTCGGGATCCAAACCAACCTTTTTCATCAGGGACTAATCCCTGGGAAAGTGAAAGGTTGACAAACTTGGTCATGAAAGGGGCAAGTGCCAGAGAAAGTCATTTGGCAACCAAAGCGGGAATTGGAAAAAAAAGAATAGTTTGTGGGTTTCAGTACAGACAAAAGGGTTGTGATGTCATTAGTTGAAACTTGTTTAAAACTGAACTGGGTTGTTACTCCCAAATTTTCTCTGATTTGGCTGGCAGCCTCACTTTCCGGGGCTATGTCTGGATTTCTATAAATCCTAATCTAGCTTTGGATGTTCAGAATGTTCTCTCTGGAAATGTTATTTAATCCATTGACGTGGGTTACAGATGAGGCTTTCACTGGCGCATATGTATTATGGTTAAAAAAACTCAGCAACTGTTTTAAATAATTATTGGGGATGGTTTATTGACGTAATTTTTGTTGACAAAAAGTGCAATTTAGCTGTGAAGAGTGCTTTCTTATAGTTGGTTAATGCTTTACTCGCTAAAATAGTGTTCAGTTAGTTTTGAACGATAACATCGGTTTTCATGTTCTTTTTTTTAACTCCAGAAGATCTCTGGTAAACCAGACTTTAAAAGCTTTTTAATGGCCATATTTTTCAAAAGGTGCATATTTTGTATAAATATGGCTCATAGCTTGGGTGCCTTCTTGAAAAAGAGTATTACAGTCATTAAGTTGAATGACAATGCATTACTTACCGTAAAAGCATTTCTGATGGTTGTATCTGCTTAGATTCACATGCTGTGCATAGGTCCGACATCCAGTGGTCACTGCAGAGTATTGCATTTTGTTTTTCGTGTCGAAAAGGGACATCGACAAGGCGTGTCTGAAATACTATCCCTATAGTGACTTGCGTTGTACCCACAATCCCTCACGCGTCGAGGTCCCTCTGTTTGTATTTTTCTGCCCTGAGGGAGCCTTCTAGACGTGAGTGAGTACAGAAAAGAGAGATATAAAAGGAAGTCTATGTTCCTTCCATCCGAGCGGGGAGGAAGGGTGGGCGCATGTGAATCTAAGCAGATACAACCATCAGAAATGCTTTTACGGTAAGTAATGCATTGTCTTCTGATGTTTGTTAATCTGCTTAGAATCACATGCTGTGCATAGACTAGCGAGCAGTACCCGGACTTGGCGGTGGGTTATGAGAAGGAACAGTAGAGAAAAGATGTCTTAATACTGCCTGTCCCACCTGGGAGTCAGATCTCGAGTGTGCATCTAGACAGTAGTGTTTTGTAAAGGTGTGCACAGAACTCCAGGTAGCCTCTTTGCAGATGGACTCAAGGGGAACATTTGCAATGAATGCTATGGACGCCCCCGTGCCTCGAGTAGAGTGTGCTCTTGGCTTAAAGGGCAGTTCTCTCTTAGCAAGAGTATAGCAGAGAGTGATGCATTGAACAATCCATCTAGATATAGTGGACTTTGAAACTGCATCCCCTTCTCTTCCTGCTGCCACCGAGACGAAGAACTGATTAGTCTTCCTCAGTGGTCTGGTTCTTTCCATGTAGAACATGACCGCTCTGCGCACATCTAGTGTGTGCAGAGGTTTTTCTGCCAAGTTGGAAGGATTTTGAAAGAACGTTGGCAGTTCTATAGACTGGTTTACGTGGAATTTCGGAGCAAACCTTGGGTGCGTGCGTAGAACCACCTTATCTCTGTGAACTGTAACGAAGGGGTCTAGAACAGAAAGAGCATGTAGTTCACTTACTCTCCTGATGGAGGTGATAGCTATTAGAAAAGCAGTCTTAAGAGTGAGGTGTTTAAGAGATGCTTTGTGCATGGGTTCGAATGGTGAGCCCATGAGTCTGGTAAGTACCACGTTAAGGTCCCATCCGGGAGCTGGGTCAGCTATCGGGGGGTGCATTCTCTTTACTCCCTCCATGAAGGCCTTTATAACAGGGATCTTCCATCACGACACTTTGAGTTGGGAAGTGGTGTATGCAGAAAGTGCCGCTAGGTGGACTTTAATGGAATTGAACACTAGACCTGAATCCAATAAGTGGGTCAGGTATAGAACAATATGTGTGGGAGAGCAGTCAATCGGGTTGATGCTTTTTCCTCTGCACCAGATGACAAATCTCTTCCACTTGCTAGAATAGCAGTGGCGAGTGTTAGGTTTTCTGGCTTCCCTGAGGACGTCCATGCATCTCTGCGGGAGCTGTAGATGTCAGAATTCTATGATCTCAGGAGCCAAGCTGCTAAGTTCATGTTCTGGGGGCATGGATGCAGAGACCTGCCCTTGTCTTGTGACAGCATGTTGTAAGGGCAGGGGAGTTTCATTGGGGGAGATAGAGACATCTCCATCAAGTGAGCGAACCATGGCTGTCGGGCCCACATTGGGGCCACCAGTATCATGGTCACTTGTTCCTGGTGCATCTTGTGCACCACCTTGTTGAGAAGGGGAGTCGGGGAAAAGCGTAAACAAATTTCCCTGACCATTGCATCGACAGACCGTTCCCCTTGGATTGGTTCTGGGGGTACCTGGAGGCGTAACTTTGGCATTGTGAGTTCTCCAGGGTTGCGAACAGGTCTATTTCTGGGAATCCCCATTGTGTGAAGACGTCGAAGACCATGTCTTCATGCAGTCGCCATTCGTACTCTTCGGGCAGGGGGAAATCTCTGCTGAGTTTGTCTGCCAGCAGATTGAGTTCCCCTGGTACATGTTGTGACAGTAGGAACATGTTTTGTTTGAGAGCCCACTTCCATATATTTTGGGCCAGTTTGGACAGTCCTGGAGAGTGGGTGCCCCCCTGCTTGTTGATGTAGTAAATGGCTGTGGTGCTGTCTGTAAGGACCAACACAGTCTTGCCTTGTAGGTGTTCCTGGAAGGCTTTTAGCGCCTTGAACACAGCTAGTAGCTCCAGTAGATTTATGTGTTTGGATGCTACGTTCGGAGTCCACACTCCGAGAGCAGTCTGATGGGATAGGTGAGCCCCCCATCCTGTGAGGGATGCGTCTGTGGTTAGAGTGGCTTCCGCCGCGGGTGTGGCAAACGGTTTCCCTCTTTCCAGGTTTTCCTTTGTCCACCACCGTAGCGAGAGAACCAAGGCCTGCGAGACCACCACTAGATTGTCCCATAGTCCGCTGGCCTGACACCACTGGCTGTTGAGCCACTCTTGCATAGGGCGCATGCGCAGGCGCGCGTGAGGTACCAAATAAATACACAACGCCATCATGCCTAGCAAGCGCATTGCTTTGCGTACCGTCACCTCTCGACCGGTCACATATTGAGGGATCTGAAACAGCATGTTTTGGACCCTCTCGTTGGAGGGGAAGACGAGGCCGTCCTTTGTTTGAATTAGAGCCCCTAGGAATTGTTTGATTTGGCTGGGGTCTAGGCTGGACTTCTTTTCGTTGATGGAGAAGCCCACATGTTTCTTAAGAATCCCCTGTTATGAGCCAGTCGTCGAGGTAAGGGTAAACTGGGATGGACAACCTGCGCAGGTGGGCCGCTGCCACTGCCAGTACCTTCGTGAATACCCTTGGTGCCGATGCTATGCCAAAGGGTAGCACTCTGAACTGGTAGTGTTTGCCCTCCATCATGAACCTGAGGTATCTTCTGTGCGCTGGCAACATTAAAATATGAAAGTATGCATCTTTCATGTCCAATGTTGTCATGTAATCTCCCTGTGATAGCAGTGGGATCACTTCCTGTAAGGTCACCATACGAAACTTCTGGGGTTTGATAAACTTGTTCGCTGGGCGCAGATCTAATACAGGGCGCATGGTTAGATCCTTTTTGGGTACAAGGAAGTACACTGAATAAATACCTTCCGTTACCTGAGATAGAGGCACGACCTCTATGGCTCCTTTTTCCAGCAGTTGTTGTACTTCTTGGAGAAGGATGGCAAGGTGTTCCGGTGTCATGCGTCGTCCCCTCGGGGGTCTGTATGTTGGGGAACCGTTGAATTCGATGCAGTATCCGTGGGCTACGGTGGAAAGTACCCAGCGGTCTGACGTTATTCCCTCCCATGCTGGAAGAAAGGATGTTATCCGGCCCCCGACCGGTGTTGCATGGGAGGGGATGCGAATCTTCGCGTCACTTGGTGTTATTGGGGGCTTGGGAGCCTCTGGGGGTGGACCCCGACCTCTCCCTTTGCCACGGCGCTGGCCTCTTTGGCTGTACTGCCCACTATTGGTCTGATAATTGGTGGCAGGGTAGTGTTGCTGCTGATTCTGCTGTTGGCGTTGGCCACGAAAAAAGCGTTTGTTGCCATAGCCGCGTCTGGTAGTGGGCTTAGAGATCTGGTCAAGAGTTTTGATAGTATCAAACTCTTTTTTAGCCATCTCCAGAGCCTCATCCACCGCTTTCCCGAAGAGGTTTGAGTCTTCAATAGGTTTATTTATTAAAGACGCCTGTGTCTCCGGTTTGAACCCTGAGTTGCGCAGCCATACATGGCGTTTTAGGAGTATTCCCTGAACCAGGGAACGTCCCGCTGTCTCAGCAGCATCCAGAGAGTTCTTTACAATACTCTGGTTGACCTGGGTTCCTTCGCCAATAGTTGATAGCAGGCGTGTACGTAGAGGTTCCGGCGCTTCTTCGGCGTCTTTGCGCAGTTTGGCCCACTGCGCGTCTGCGTAGCTAGCTAGCAAAGAATTGTTGTTCGCAATCCTTGCCGAAAAGGCAGCCGAGGATGTGACTCTCTTTGCAAGGGCATATAACCTCTTGCCCTCCTTGTCAGGTGGTGCCTCACTGGTGGACAGCGGCACCCCTGCCCTCTTCCTTGTATTAGTTACTACAAGGGAATCCGGAATGGAATGTCCCCTGATGTACAGCGGGTCTGAGGGTGAAGGAGTGAAAAGTTTTTCAATTCTTGGATTAACTCCTCTGATTAGTGCGGGTGTGGATAGCGAAGGGATGATTCTTCTCTTCACTGAAGCGAGGGGAATGGTCTGGCTGACCGGGGGTTTCTCCTTAATTACTCTTTCCACAAAGTCTATTTCAGGAGAGATCTCCCCAGTGTCCAGTTCGAAATGTGCTGCTGCTCTGCGCAACAGGGCATTGAATGTGGGCTGATCGTCAATGGGAGACGTGTTTCTAACAGGTGAATTGTCAGGAGGATTAAGGTTCAGGACATCAGTGTCCGAATATGCTGATGGGGATTGCCAGGGATGAGAAGGTCCTTCTTCTGGATTTTCTCCGAAGCCTTCTCCTACCATGTCTGGGCTGTCTTCCAGACCTTCCTCCTGGTTCTGTCCCTCTTCATCGTCCACAAATTCATCCTCCTCCTCCAAGTATTGTTCCTCACCAGTGAGGTCATACACATTATGGAAATCTGAGGCAGTGTCCTGCTGGGGATTGAATAGTCTCGGGAATTTGGCCCTGGGGTCCTCCTGAGGCCCTTCTCTTGTTCTCTTGGGAGTAGGAGGGTCCTGGGTCTTCATAAACCTCTCCATTCTCTCCATGCAGAGATGGAGCCTTTCCATGGTTTCATGGGGTACCCCTGAGCGGTCTAGCGGGGGAAAATTAGTGTCATCTAGCTGAAAACGGCTCGACCTCTCCCATAACGTCGAGGAAAGTGTCCTGTCGCCTTCCGAAAAGCCTTCCGGTGTGCTGGGGGTCCCCCCCCGACTGAAGGGGGTAGTCCCTGTCTTTCTTTGGGCTTTTTCAGCGTGTCTTTCGACCTTTGCGTAGCGCTCGACGTGTCTTTCTGCGTACGCTTCTGGGCGTCGGCTACAACGATCCTCGCCAAGCTCTCTGCGACTCGTTTGTCAGCTTTGGGCTGTGGTTTCGACGTTACGGGTGTCGATCGTTCTACGGCGGCGTGCGCTCTCTGCTGGTGCACTCCGGCCGATGGTTTGGTGGCAGCGCCCTTATTTGCCGAAAGCCCAGTCGCTGGTCGCGGCTGCGGTTGCGAGAGGGGCTTCGAACCTGAACGGTCCGAGGAGGCCGCCGGTGGAACCTGCGTCGCCTTGGGCGCTGATGCTTTCTTCGTCTTCGACGAAGAAGAGCCATGGGTTGTGTGCTTATGTGTGGTATCGTGTGCGTCAGTGTCGCCGGGGTGTTCGTCCCCATAAGCAGGGCGTGAGCCGAGCCCGTCGGGGCCGGGGACAGACGACGAAGTGCGCGAGCGCTCTTTAGAGGGGTCTACGACTTCCGTAGCGGAGGTCGTGTTATCACGTTCCTCGTCACTGTCGGTGGTAGCAGCGGCGGGTGAAGAATCGGCCTTCGACATAGCATAGGCCGCCCACCTCTTGACCCTACGGTCTTTTAGAGTCTTTGGCTTAAGAAGCCGACAAGCCGTGCAACCCTCCTCTTTGTGATCGAGGGGCAAGCAGCGGTTACACCGTGAATGCTTGTCCTTCCAAGTAAACTTGCCCTTGCAAAGCGGGCAAAACCTAAAGGGTGTCCTCTCCATAGCCGAGGCAATAAATCGAGATAACGACCCCAAGGGAAAGGAAGGGGAAAAGGAAAGGCATTCTCAGAAAAGAACCAGAGATGCCCCACGACCCCACTCTCCCTACTGTATTTGGCCTGCGAGGCCAGGCCACGTGTTCGGCAACGCCGAAGGATCTCCTCCACTCGTCCCCTCCGTCGAAGATCTTGCTCGGCGGAGACAGCTTCACAACTGCGTCGAGGGAGGGATCGATGTGTTATATATTAAGTAGGAAAACGACCAAAGGTCGAGGAGAAGAAATCTGCAATGTCTCTCGAGGAGCTCCGCGTAAAGGCGACCAGTAGCTGGGCGGAAAAAAACAATCTGAGGGACCTCGACGCGTGAGGGATTGTGGGTACAACGCACCTCACTATAGGGATAGTATTTCAGACACGCCTTGTCGACGTCCCTTTTCGACTACGAAAAACAAAATGCAATACTCAGCAGTGACCACTGGATGTCGGACCTATAGCGTCCAGGTATTTTTTTTCCGCACTAGTTTAATGCTAGTGGGGGCTTAGGTGGGATCCAGTCCACCCCTTCCCTGGAGTGAAGAAATAGTGGCCTTTCTGATGCAGAGGGTCGAATAATCAACAAACTGTTTGTGAAGTATTGAAACCAGGGGAAGGGAGTCATTCCCCCTGGTGAGGAACTTGCAACCAGAACTGTGCCATGCAGTGCCGGAGGAGGGAGTCATTCTCATGGACCAAGAACTTTGGTAAAACCATTAGTTTATTTCTAGGTGTAAGGGACAGAGATGGGGACGGTTGACACAGGATGGTGGACTTAAGTTACAAAGGCATCCTGACAGACCCATTAGCACTTCAGTTGAGGCAGGGAAACCCCTCGTGGGTATAGGGAAAGAGTTATTCTCTTTAATTCATATTGAATGAAAATCCTATAGCAACAACTATGTCATCTATGTGTCTCCTCCTTCACCCTTACAAAGTTAATACATTCAGCATCGGACAACCCTATGCAAGCAGGATCTTCATGAGATATGATTCAACAGCTTTCTTCCAGGAACTGCTGCAGGGGCCGAGCCTGTAAGAATATTTCTGCTGCTTGGGAAAAATTTAGAGACAATCTTTGTAAGATCATAGACTCCAAATTAACCCTTCTGGAGGAGTTCTGCACATTCTCCATATTAAAAGGATACGTTTTTCGAACCAATTAGGCTGAAGGGCTAGTTGCCGTGAAGTAGCCCTCTAAAGGATGTCATTGAGTTCAGCATAGAGCGCTTGATCTTTACAGGTGGCATGAACATTTTCATAGAGTCGCATTAGCGATGTCAAAACAAAGTCAAGGCAGAGATAATAGTAGCCTCCAAGGGAGGGCCTTTCATAAGATTATCTTCTGGTAGAGGAGAGAACAATGATAGAGTTGAGGCACCGGAAGAGGAATTGGAACTATCCAACGCCTCGCTCAACACCGCCCGAGAGATTTCCAAAGAGCAAGGGAGAGGCTGAACGGGACGAATCATGTCCACCAGAACATTGTCGCCTTCATTAGTTGACCCATGTACAGCTAATTCCCGTACTAGCAAGTACCAGCAAGACTGGATGACACGAAATTGACCTTGATATTGAAGTAGTTTGAAAAACATTCCTTGCTTGCGCTCAGGACAATAAATATTCATCTGATACTTTGTTAGCCGTTATAGTTACATTCTCACACATCGGATGGGAATCCACCAAAGGTACAGATTTCAATAGGGTGTTGAAGCAAAGCAGAGCGAGGCAGTTTGCATTGGAACAGGGCGCTCATACATTAGCATGAGCGCCCTATTCCAGTGATTAACTCCCTGCCAGGCGCCTGAGTGGGGAGTTAGAAAAAACAATTCTCAAAAAATGGGGCCCCCCGCCCATTGACCAGGGGCACGCGGGGAGGCTGGGGGCACATTTTTTTGTAAACAGCCTGGGGCGCTGCCGCTGCTAAGGCCGACCCTGCCTTCTTGAATGACCGAAACAAAGCGCTTCACTGAATGCCACATGGCATCGCCTGCCACTGCCTCTATCCCCGCCCCCTGGCCACACGCCTTCTGACAAGTCAAGCAACAGAAACCTTACTGCAAAATGTACAGATTGCGCTTACTTTTACACAAACATACACTTGGTGGCGAGTCACTGAGTGCACGCTGCAGTTTCAGATCAGTCCAAAACAATTTCAAAAGAGCAAGAGTTAAAGACAGTCCTGGATGTAGTGCTATTCATTGGGCCGGCTCTCGGTGGATTCGAGATCCGGCACCAGATGTGTAGCCGGATCTCGGGATCCGGCCAGCGTCGGCTGCCCAAGCCCATGAACGCGCTGGAAAAACTTAAAAAGAAAAAAAAGAGTGCCCGCGACGGCAGCATTGCCTTCAGTTGTACATGTAGCGAGCATTTTGCATCACACACACGTGCCTAAGCCGGCGGTAAAAAGGGGGCCGCAGGGGGGGGGAACGCAAAGAGTTTCCCCCCGGGGATGTTTTTGGCGCTGCACACGGCCAGCGAGTGGCCGTGGGGGGCAGAGTGCCTCCTCAGAGTATTTAAGGGTCCAGGCAAGGTTCGGGAGGCAGGCGAGGGGTGGACTTGGTGATTGTCCTGGTCGCCTGCTCCCGAGCCTTCCCTGATTTAGGGCCCGACAGGGGTTGTGAGGAGAGGTGAGGAGTACTTCGGGTAGCATAGGGATAGCGGGCTGGGCAGGTAGTTATTTATAAAAAAATAAATAAAAAAGAAAAATGTTTTACAAAAACTTGGATTTTGGAACGCTTAGTTGGAGGTACTGTAAATAAGGCGCCTCCACTTACCTGTGGGCAGTTCTGGGCCGTTGGGGCTGCCTTCATACTGTTAGCCTCTGCGTGTCTTTTTTGTTTCGGTGCAGGTTTCTTTTCTACATTGAGGGCGGCACGTTTAGTTGCGTGTCCTTTATATATTGGTATCGGTCTTGGGCTGTGCGCCCGTCGGTTCGGGCTTCCGCGGTTGGGGTGTTTTGTTAGGGCCCCCTCATTTATGGTACCTCTCCTCATACTGCTGAAGAGCGCTGGGTTCAGCGGGCGTAAGCTTGTTTCTTTTGCTACATAGCGCATGGCGCGGTAGGTGTCATTGAACGTTGTGAGGCAGTGCAGATCCCTTAAAGGGACCGCACCGCTGTTTACATCGGGCATAGCTAAGCAGTTATAGTATTCCACTGCCAGGTGTCAGTGTTGCTGGTCTTCTGCCTCCCACTTTGTGTATAAGGGCAGCCTGTTCTGGGGTGAAGTTCTTATTTTACAATTTAGGTGCCTAGGTAGTTTTTCCAGGTACATTTAGTAGGATATAAAAAAATTTAAAAAATATTTAAAAAATAAGTTTTATTATTTGCTGCTCCAGTGATTGTGGGCTCCTGGGTTTTTAGTGCTATTGTCTCTTGGGGCAGAGTAGGAGCTAGGGGAGGGATTTTTTTCAAAAAAGGGGTATTGTTCAGGTGGGGGGTAAATAAATAAAAAAAAGTGAGGTGATTAAGTAATTATCCCGCCGCTGGTGCCCATTGCTGGTTTTAGTCGTCGGGTGCTCGGTAGCCGTCTATTGCCATAGGGGGCAGTGCAGTGTTCTTGAAGGGCCCGCTATTATATATTGCAGTCACAGTGCGGTTCTCCCTGCAGGCCGCTAGGGGGCAGTGTTACAGCAGTTTTCTTCATTCAAGCTTGAGCTTGTGAGCACAGTTTGGTTTCTGTTTTGGCAAGGGGAGGCTATTTCTGAATTAAGGAAGGGGTCCAGCAAGGAAAGGGTCATTTTAGGGGTTAAATTAAATTTTTTAAAAACATTTTTTAAAAAAATGAAAAATAAAAGTTTAAAAAATGATTTTTTGTTGTGTTAGGACAATCATTTACTATATTCCATCTGGGAATTATAGAGTTGATTAACTCTTTACTGGGATAGTCAATTTTATATCCCAATTTTCTTTCTGGGTTTCCCATTGCTAGGGGTATTTATCCACGGGTAGGTGCTGGCTCGAGGGCTTAGTTTAGCTAGTTGAGCTGCAAGGGGCATATGTCAGTGCACAATCAGATTGGTGCACAATGGTGGGCCAGGGAGCCAGTAAGAGGAGTATGGTGGATGCTAGAGCTCTGAAGGAGGCCCTGGAAATCATTAGCAGGGCATCTAAGGCCCAATTGGAAGGGGTGGTGGGGGAAGTAACGGGGGTAGGGGAGGTAGAGGGTGGTAGGCCGCAGCGTAGAGCGGCGGCGGATGGGCCTCTGGCGGCAGTGGTGGCTTGCACCCCCGCGGCAGGGAGAGGGGAGGTTTGGGAATCCAGGGGCAGGAAGAGGAGGAGGAAGGTAGATAGGAGAGTGTCCAGGTAGAGAAATGATTGTGGGTGGGGAGCCAGAGAGGGATGGAGTTAATGATAGCCGTGGGGAGGGTAGGAGTGCTCAAAAAGAGGTGGGTCAAGGGAACCACGGTGGGGGCGGTGATGGGGCGCAGAAGGGGGTGACAGGGCAGAGGGGAAGAGGGGGTAAATACCTGCAGAAGAGTGCAGGTGGGAGAAGGAGGGAGAGGTCCCCATCAATTGAGGAGGTTAGGGGGGGCGCGGAATGGCCCCCACGGTTAGGAGTGAGGTCGGAGAGCGCTGCGCAGCCCCCGCTGTGCAATTGGAGGGAGAGGGTTTAAAAACGGCCCCTCCTCGGTCAGTGCAAGGAAAGCCTAGAGGGTGCAGCACGGCCCCTAGCGAGGAGGTTTACAGGGTGGAGGACGGCACGCCTCGCCCTAGAGAAGAGGACCAGGCAGGGGTTTCTGCGGCCCCGCCGAGAAGACGTCAAAGGAGTGGGGGGGCGGACGCCCCGGGCTCACACGAAGAAGATGAACTCAACTCGGGCATGAGCTCGCATCCCCAATGGTATTTAAGGGGTGATGAAGGTGGATTGGAGGATTATGTGGGGCAGTGGGAGGTAGAAGGTTATAGGGATGTAAGGAAAAGGGGGGAGGAGAGAAGAAGTTTGAGGGGGGAGTGGGAAAGACAGGTGCAGGGTGGTCAGATGCCAAGAGGCCGGGGGAACAATTGGCTGGGTGAGTCTGCTGACATGTTTTGTCCCCGCAGTAGGAGCCCACTAAGAAAAGAGATGAGGAGCATCGGTGTGGACGCCAGACCGCAGACGGGCTGTGTGGAAAGAGGTGAGCGGGAAAGGGAATGGTCATCTGCATGGCAGAGAGGAGACAGGGGGACGGGAAATGAAGGGCCTGGTCTGCAAGGGGTGAGGAAAGAAGTTGGTGTACAGGCCATTGGAGCCTCGGGGGATGAGAAGGGCATTTGCTCAGTGGAGGTTCAAACAGACAAGGTGGTGGAACCATTGGTGCTCGAGGTGCAAGTTGAAAAAGAAAAGGAAGTGGAAGTGAAAGGCAAGGAAAAAAAGCTGCCGTACATGCGTATCACAAAACCGTTGGGGGCGCACTTGATGGCAGCGACCAAGGAGAAGATTCAGACGGGGGAATTTGTAGATGTTTTTAAGTTGCTCCATAGGGAAGTGAGAGCAAAGGAGGGGTCTAAAGAAGAAGAGAGGGAACTGGCTTCGCGCCCAAGGGTCCCGGTGACTCTTGAGAATTGGACGTCAGCATTTATCATTTATGCCAGTGTATATTGTGAAAAATTCCCTGAGTGATGCGTGGCTCTGCTTAAATATATGGACGTAATTAGGAAGGCTTTCATGAGTTTTGGGGGGTTTGCCTGGGTACGCTATGATGAGGAATTCAGAGCAAGAATGGCGGAGGACAGTCAGGCTGTCTGGGGGGAGATAGACATGGATCTTTGGCTGCAATGGATGGCTCCGACGAGGCCTGCCCCGACATTGCACACAGCAAGTGGGCTGCCTGTGCCTTACCGGCCCTTTCTTGGTCGCCCCGCCCATGAGGGGGCAGGGGGAGAGGCAGAGGACAGCCCTCAGCAGCATGTTGGGCGTTCAATAACGAAGGCTGCACGAGGTGGATGTGCAAATTTAAACACGAGTGCAGCAGGTGTGCGGGTCGGCATCCGGTTACGGATTGTTTTCAGGCAGGGGACAGTGGGTCAGGGCGAGGAGCGGGGCAAGGAGGTGGGGGGGCGCATGCCAGGTAAATGGGGGTGTTCTGGTAGGTCGTGCTCAGTTTATCGGAAAAGGAGGGGGGGCACAAGGTTTGATGAGAGGTTTTGGAGGCGATCCAAAGGGGGTAGGAGAGGGGTGAGGAGGAAGCCGCTTAGGTGAGGCAGGGGAGGGCCGCAGGGGGGATGTAACTGTGGAAATTGTTAAGGGGTGGTGGACGTTGTTTGGAGGGCATGGACGATGGTGGCAAAGCCCTCACGCTTGCCGCACGACAAGGTGAGTAAGCTTTAGGCTGCATGGACGGGGGTGCGGGAGCGCCTCTGGTGCAGCAGGGGGAAGTGATGAGATGGGGCTGCATGGACGGGGTGCACTAGGGCCCCTGGTGCAGCTGGGGGAAGAAATTGAGCAACAAAGCAAGGTGCTGGAAGAGGAATTTATATGGAATGGACTGCATGGACAGGGGCGCAGGTTTGGCCCCTGGTGCAGCGGTGGAGAGGAGTAAGGCAGAAATGGGGCCTGCATGGACGGGGGTGCACTAGGGCCCCTGGTGCAGGTGGAAAACAGGGGGTAATGGACGCAAGGAGCTTGAAGATTAGTTATATGGAATGGACTGCATGGACAGGGGTGCAGATTAGGGCCCTGGTGCAGTGGCGAAGAGGAGTAATAAAGAAAAGGGCCTGCATGGACGGGTGTGCACATGGGCCCCCGGTGCAGGGGGGGGGCAATGCAGGGCCATATTAATAAGGTGGTGGGGGGCCAGGGTGAGCAGGAGGGTAATAGATTAGAGGGGAAAGGGGGTCTAAGAGGTATGGTTTAAAGGTTAGGTGAAAGGTGCGAAATATAGGGGGACAGGTAGGAGAGGACTGGGGTGTTTCCGGAGAGGGATACGGAGAGGGTCAGGAAGGATAGGGTACTGAGGAGGTGTTACTAGGGGTGTGGGAAAGGTTTGGAGGTTGGAACTCATTCATTTAGGAGGGGTGCAGCATCTGAAGTTAGCAGGCTGGGCTATTCAGAGGAGTAGGTGAAAAGGTTGGGACGCTGGAAGTAAGGGAGATACAAAGGGTATGTCGGGGACCGGGGCAAAGGGGATGTCTTAAAAATTTTTTCAGTAGGTAGCAGGAGTGTTGCATTTATTAGGATGTTGTTGATTTGTAAGTGATTTTGTAATTTCTTTTTCAGATGCTGCTCGGAGGTCGGGTCAGATGTCAAAAATCTGGTTTGTGGGATGTGCTATTGTTAAGTGGGCAGGGAAGGAAGCTGAGAAAAGGGTTTTTGGCAGGCAACTGGGGTGCAGCTAGAAAGATGTTGTGGTAAGAGGGTCCGGGTTTGGGGGCTGCACTGGGATCAGTTGCTTCCTATGTTGGCTGGGTTGAGGGAAAGCTATAGGCCTCCAGATGGGGGGATTATTGATGGTGGGGAAAATTATATGGTAAGGGATACAGGTGTGGCTCTTCTTAGGAAAATAAAAAGGGATTTTGTTATGGTTCCGAGAAGTGTGGCCTCAAGCATCTGTAGTGGGGACTAAGTGGTTGCCGCGGAGAGTTTGGAGGGGAGCGAGAAGTGAGGGAGCGATGGAGCGGGCTAGGAAGGGGATAAACAGAGAGATGGTAGAGGTTTGTGCATCGGTGGCGGTACAGGTTTTGGACCATAAGGAAATAGTCTATGAGGGATTCATGATCTTTAGAGAGGATGGTGTACACTGTGGCTTTATGGGAATAATCATTATATGGCGGACTTGGGCTCTTGGCGGGGAGATTGGTTAAGGAGTTGGAGGTAAAGAAAACTGGTGGGGGGGCAGAAAGAACACCTCGGTGGAGGGTTTTTCTGGTGCTGGGGGCATGGCCCCTTTAGATGTGGGGGGAGGGAAGAACAATGGGGGAATGGCACGGGAAAGGATGGGGTGGTGCTGTTTGCACAAGCGGGCCACCCCGGGGGAACATGTATTGAGCCTGGAGGGGCATAGCCCCGGGGAGAAAGCGGGACGCCTGGAAAAGGGGTAAGGAGACGGTAGGGTCCAAGGGATAGTTAGGGAGGAAGTAGCTTTATTTCATTATTTAATTGTTGGGGGAAAATGAAAATGTTTAATTATTTAATTGGTTGTTTAAAATATTTCTTTAGTCTGTAAGGCCATGGAGCCAGGTAAACGTTTACTTGTAAGCTTTGGCTTGTCACATTAAAGCAACCTTTTCCACTTTTAAATGTGTCTGGGTTTTTGTGCAGTAAGCCAAAAAGGCAATGCTGCCGTCTCGGGCGCTGTTTTTTTTTCTCATTGCTGGAGGTCCACTAAGAGCCCCGCCCCCTCCAGACCACGCCCCTCGGGCACCGCCCCTACCCCAACTCCTCCCCCACCCCGGCCCTTGTGTTGTGGGTTCCCCCACCAAATGTATTTTCATTTCCACCACTGCCTGGATGTGAAATTAAAAACCACGTTATGCCTCATGCCCGTGTTGAGTCCACAATCTGGAGCATGCAGGGATGTAGGTTTCTAGGGCTAAAATCAGCTTCTAGAAGCTTCCAGGGCAGACTGGTCTGCAATCTTGCTGCCTGCAAAGCGTCTTGTGGGTGTGGTGACCCGCCTCCGGTCCCCGGGGCGGGCCACAGATGCCGTCGGGATCACCTGACACGGCAGATGCGCTGGGGGCAACCAGCACCTCGAAGGTAGGGGAACACCCACAGCGCCCGGGTCACCGGGCGAAGTCTGTACAGGGCGGGGAATCACACCCAGTTTCCAGCAGCCGCGGCTCAGAGGGCACTCGGGCCGCGCTGCAAACCAGGCCACGGTCACGTGGCAATCACACAGAACACAAAGACACGAGTTGCCGCTTCCTGGGGCTCCGCTGCACTGCCCTTCACGTGCCAGCCGAGCCGCTTTTATTAGAAGAGCGTCATGACACAGTCATGACGCTCACGTAAAGTTGACCACTAGACCAACACACAACATCGGGTCTCCCATGATCCCTCAGCATGGACTACACAGCCAAGGATTGACGGGCGTTGTAGTCCAGCATGTGGAGAGCAAGAAGTACCAGACCTCCCATCAGCCTTTGCAACACAGCCACTGGGGGAAAAAAAAAATAAGATATCCACACAAATGGAGTCATTCTGCTCCCACACCCGCACAGCGTACACATGTTAAGTGTGACCACATGCACAAGACAACAATTACCCATCGCAGCCAACACAAAGGCAGTGAAATTCAACACGCTTTCAATTCACATGCTTTGGACGCTGACATCTCTGGCTAAGTGTTAACAGCTTCAAGTATTCTCTATTTATAAAGTAGCGAGCTGGGGTCAAACTTACTACAGGACTATTCCACGCACAGGCAACCTGCTTTCCACTCTGCCCCGATTCCATCATACATACATGCGGTGTGCGGACATGCAGACAGCTAGGGTTTCTCAGACGTGCACCGCAAGAACAGCATCTTACCAGAGAAGTGCCACAGGCGCAGTTAGAGACATGGGATTGGTATGGAAGGGGCAGGCCGCAGAGTCCTGCACGCGTTTCATGCCATGCACAAACACTGGCCGGGAAATAGCTCGGGGGCAATGAGCTCGCTTTGGAAGCAAGACGAGCAACACAGGTTCGATCCCTAGTTTGGGGTATTAAGTGCGTTATAAATAACCCATTCTATGATATACAAATAGGATAGCTAATCCAGTGCAGTTTTGCACACGGCTACAGGCAGATGTAGGTTCCCGATTTATAAACATGTGACAGGGTGCCAGAATCCAAAGAGAGAAACGGGATGGACGGAGCTGGCTGCGCGGAACCAGGAATAGCCGCCATCCCGTTCATTCAGCGACAGGAATGACTTGGTGGTAATTGGATCCTGTAGCTCAGCAAGTCTATACACCGGCCATGAGTGGGGCTTGCTAGGATGAGCTGCAGAGCTCCGGTCCCTCATGCTTTCTCAAGGTGAAGGCACCCCGACAGACGCTCTGGACCCCCGCCTGCCCCCCTGCCTATCCCTGGCACTTGGAGCAGGCGGCGGGGGGCAGCCTGGAGATCTGCCCAGATTCACACACCATTTCACTTTGCTGAGAAGGGATAACACAGCCCACTGAAGAGGGTAAGGCAAGGGGCATCACGTTTTATGGATCTGAAAATAGATCAGTGTTTCCAGCTCTGTAAAGCCGGGTCATTGCCCACAGAAGATTTCACCAGCAATCCCATTGCAAGGACCACCCTTGCACTGCTGGTCTTTCAAGGAGAATTCCTTTCTGCGTGAAGCCAGGCCAGGCACTAGTACTATCTGGCAAGGAACAATGCCTACAGCATCAGCAAAGGTAGACCATGCTGGGAGGACGGTGGGTCTCGCCGGCTGAACCATCGCGCTCCGAAAGCATTTGCTCAGGAAACCCTGCCCGCATTTTACCCAGTAGAGCCCTGCTTGCCCAGAGAAACTTATCCCAACCAGCGATCAGGTGCACTCTTCCCTGCCCATCAAACGCACCTGGCGCCTGCAGGTACTGCTCAGGCCAGGCATAGTTCCAACATTGATGCAAGTTCTGCCCAGGGACTCCTCACTCCTCTTAACTGTAGACGCCTGGCTCTGCTCCCAGCAGGCACCTCGCTGGCTCCAGGCAGAGAAACGGGGCTCCAGTTTCCCTTCATAGAGAACTATGGGGAAGGGGACCCTCTTGGGAAAACCCCCAGCATGGACTTTCACTGGGTGCCCTCCTACCCAGCCCCGTCGGCTCTCCTGCACCCAAACTAGCCCGCCCCAGACGCCTACTCCTCTGCTGGGCTTCCTGAAGGAATTTACATGGTGCACTGCTTGGTCAATGGACAACAAAACAGACCAGAGAAATCCACCCTGTGCAGCCTGGAGAACATGCAATAAGCAAAATGATCAACTCACGTCAGCGAAGAGCCCAAACTTGCCCTTGAAGGGGATCAATCCGGGGACAATGGTGTTCAAGAAATCCAGAAGCGGGTCATCGTAGCCCCACATAATGTCCCGCACAGTCCGGTTCATGAACGGCTCCTCGTTGAACGTCACGAAAGCCCCGCTGAGGATCCATCGAATCGGGAGCGGCAAGTGTTCCATCATGATCGAGACGCTCTGAAAACCGAGCCGCGGGACAGGTTACCACCAAACATAAAAAACAAAATACACTTTTCTTATTTTTGCATGATGCAATATTGTACGTACAGACTTAAAAACACATTTAAAAACTTTGAAACTCTGCGTGATGTAATTGTATTTAAATGTTTTCAGGTCTAGACAAATGTGTTCGCAGAGCCCTGCTCTTTTAATCTCCTTCTCGCCAGATATTCTGGACTACGACTCCCATGGCCATGGTTCCTCACAGGTAACTCTGCTGGCTAGGGCTGATGGGAGTTGTAGTCAAAAACATAAGGTGAGCCGTAGACTGCGCACGACTGCCTTAGCAGAAGATCAACTGTGGCTACTGTAAGGAACTCATGGTGGCAACAGTAAAGACAGACAAGTGATCACAGTTCAAGAGTGTTTATTAAACTGTATAGGTGGGTTGGAAAAAAGCCTAATCTAAACCCAAATCTAAGATGGGAGCAAGCTACGATCATCAAATAATAATAATATGGCAGTCCTAGTGGCATCTTGTCAAATAAAAGGGCCTATGCTAAAATAAAACTATTGCCAATCCTTACAACTAAATACAAAAAGAGTGTGGGATAAGCTTCACAAGAAAGAAGGGTACACAAATCAGGTTCACCCTTTCCTCAGTCACTCCCCCTGACGGACAGCACCTGGTGCTCCAACATTCAAAAGGCGCTCCTAAGTAAAATCAACACACTCCAAACCAAAACCAACATGAAACAAAGTTGCCTCCAACCTGACTTCTTGCCCAAACTGCCCACCCACACCACCACATCCACTCCCCCCTTATTCACTCATTTCTCCTTCTCTCAGTCAACAATCACAGAGGTTGAAAATATCATTAACAAACTTAAACCCTCCAACTGTCAAGGCGACTCTTGCCCAGCCCCCATTATCAAGGAGGCTATTCACGAATTAGCCTTCATTAACTCATCATTCCAAACATGTATTGTACCAGACAATCTCAAGGACGCGCGGGTCATCCCACTCCTTAAAAAAAACCTCCCTCGACCCAAGCATACCGACCAATTACAGACCCATCACAACAGTACCATTGACCGGGCCGCCTACCCACAGATCCAGGAACCAACAATCTGGCTTCCGCCCCAAACACGGTACTGAAACCGCCCTCATTGATTTAAAAACACAAATTGAAGACTTGAAAGATCAAGGGAAACTAGCACTCTTACCACTATTGGATTTATCTGCGGCCTTTGACCTGGTGAATCACCAAATCCTCTTCCAGCACCTCAAATCAGCTGCCCACTTCTCAGATTCTGCCACCCTGTGGATCAAGTCTTTCCTTAACAGATCCATGAGGGTCTTCTCCCCCACAGCATCTGCTGAACCATCACCAGTTCTATGTGGCGTCCCCCAAGGATCGTGTGTATCGCCTACACTATATAATGTGTTTACTAAACCATTCTTTGATATTCTGGACTATCTGGGTGTCACCTACACCAATTATGCGGATGACACCCAAATACTTAGCCCCATTACAGGAGACTATCTGGCTGACACCAACGCTCTGAATAAGGTGTACTTGGTCATTCAGGTGTGGATGGCTCAACACGAGTTGTGCCTTAACGATGATAAGACCGAGCTCCTCATCCTGGGATCTCACTATCGACTTAAGAAACTCAACCCCGCTTTCAAAACCTTCACGATCGACGGCAATACCATCAAGGTCTCAAATGACACATTAAAACGCTCGGCATTTACCTCGACTCCACCCTATCACTCGTGAGGCAAACTAATGCGCTTAGCTCCGCTTCTGCCTACATAGGTAAACTCATCACTGCCTGCCGCCCCTTCCTCACTACAGCAAATTGTTATCATCCTAGGGAGAACTCTAATCATGTCCAAGACCGACTATTGTAACGCACTCTACTTAGGGACAAATCCACATAATCTAAACAAACTACAGATCACACAGAAGAACCCCATCAGGGCGGCTCTAAACTTCCCCAGGGGTCAACACATTTCAGATACCAGACGTAATTTACACTGGCTTTCAGTATCTCAAAGAATCTCCTCGAAAGCGCTGGCCCTCACACATAAATGCCTAAACAACCAGGCGCCCATCTACCTGGCCGGCCGCTTCACACCCCACACTTCACACCGACCACTCAGATTGGCTCAAACAAATTGCCTTGTTTTGCCTAGATTCAAACTACAGAAAGCGGGTGGGTCTAGCTTCCCCACAATAGCTTCCAAACTCTGGAACATTTTGCCCAACCTATTGAGATCTGAACCCTCATTCCACTTCTTTAAATTCAAAACCAAATTGTGGTTAGCAGAAGACTGTCAATCTTCCGACTGCTTAGTCGGCGCCTGCGTTTGCCACTACACCTATGACAACCTGATCCTGTATATACTCTGAACTTTCTTGTAGAATCATCTATGCATATCTCTCATGCGCTTCATCTACCACACCGTACATCTTGTAATTATTATTATATTGTATTATACCCATGTACTACAAACTGTATCTCATGCCTGTCTTTTACCTCACTGTATATCTTGTAATTATTATCAAACTGTGTCACATGCCTGTAACCTGAAAACAAAGCGCACAGATGCCTCTGGGCCCGGCGCGCTATACAAATAAAGAAAATACAAATACAAATACAAATGATAAGTCCGGATGTGGTAGCCGGGGGTTTCCCTTCCCCATGTTTTGAGCACGGGACAAAGTGGGACTCCAGAGCATAGCACACAATCAAGCTTTCCCAGCACGAGACAACAGTTCCGCTCTCAGGGCCTTCGGTGGTTACGTCTCTTTTCTGCAAAACGTCTCTTGCCTCCAAGGACCTTGTGCATTCAAAATAATAAACAAAATGTTCCTTTCCGCTTGTACGGTGGGTGATGACTTTTCACCCCTGGGTCCCCCTATTCCGGACTCAGACCCCTTTCAAATATCAGCCTCCCTCCGCCGGGTTCACTACGGCTTTTCAAAACAATCTCACCTGTGACACTCACAAGTCTTAATGTCTTTTTAAACAGTTCACTGTGGATGCCCCTCTGCCGGGTTCACTCTTGTCAACACACTGTTCATTGGGGCTTCAGGCTTCGCCCCCTTCTATCAGCATCCCTCCGTGGGGTTCACTCTAGCCAATTATACAGTTCTTTTTCTCTTGAATTCATCATGCAGGATTCATCTCCTTTAGCTTTCCAATTACGTGCAGGTCAAAGACTTTCGACTGTAAAGGGGTTTTTTCTAGACCCCTGTATGACCACTTTGACTTTTTCCTTGTGGCTCTCCTAGTACCTTCTGGATTGAGTAGATTCTCAACCAGAGTCTCTCAAGCGAGCACCCACATGGTGCCGTACATCTCTGCAGCTGGTTTTCCCTGAACGTTAACAGTTCTTTGAACTTTTCTTAATTTGCCACTTTGCGACTTTTATTCAACACAGTTCGGTTTCTTTATCGGTTCTCCCCTCGACTCACCAGCTGTGATGAACCGCTTGGCTTTCCTCGTATCTGGAGTCAAGGACGCTACCACAGTAGCAGGCATCTTTCTCTGTCCTGCTTATCAGTGTAGGCATGCTCCATGTACCGTTGACATCTGCTGCAACACACTTTGGCTATTGTTCGCGGTCTTAAGATTCCTTCCACGGAAGCTTTGCGGGTCTGGGTCGAAAAGGGCAAGGTATCTTCTCTCCTTGTTACCCTTTCGATTCTCAACTCCTTTCTCCTCCTCTTGAACTGCTGTGTTTGGATATAGCGGTCTCGTCGTGCCGTCTGCCTTGCTCGCCGTGTGCTCCATCTTTTATCCCTGTGGGAAGGGAAAGGGCCTTCAGGTGTGTGTGATTCTGGTCAATTGCCCGACTTTGTCTGACTCTTGTTTTGGGAGATGTCGGGTAAACGGCTCTGCTGTTAGTCCATCGTCTTTCGTGGTGTGCGAAAGTGTTTGTGTCGGAAAAGGGGGACGGGGTGTGGAGTGTTTGAGTATCCTACCTGGTAGGCTGCAGTAAAGGTGTTAGAAGAAGGGGGATACCGCATCTCACCAGTGTCCCGCTTTCACTCCTTGAGGACCCCCCCGCATCCAGGTGATCCTCATTCACTGGTCCACCCTGAGGAACTGGATCCAATAGCGATGGCCGTGTCCTGGCCACCTGGATGACAGATCCTGGGGGACTAGTCAGGGAGACACCTTCAGGTTTCTCACATACCTAAAGCACTCTCACCAAATGTCGCAACAGAGAACACAAAGCGTGAACAACGTACCAACGCTAACTCTTAACCACTGGGGACATCCCCTAGAAAAGAAAATACATTAGAGCAGTTGTTGGTTGAGCAATAGACCCAATACCCATTTGCCATCATTTAGAACATATCCATCAGTTGGCAACGTGGCATGGAGGTCTGTTAGGCAGAATTCTGTGCAGTGCCCTTTGGGACCACTACACACAATTAAGACTACAGGTGGCAATACAAGTTTTACCTTTGGTACAAGCCTGTAATACTATATTAAAGTGGTAGCAGTAGCGGAGCAGCCAGGCTTATCTCAAGAGTATATGAGTAGTAGCAGAGATTACACAAAGGGACCACAATTACTGTGACTCAAGCAAACACTGACTCCAGGTTTCAGGTAGAAAAATATAAGTACATTTATTTTTAAACCATCTGTTATAAACACAACACTTCTATTAATTTAAAAACACACGTAAAATATACTACAACCAACCAATTCACTTTGGTACACTCTAACTCAAGGTAAGTATCCTGTGTTTTAACGGACCGGTGTTGCGAAACGAGAGACGCTACCGGGAATACACTTGCGATCACTTTTTGACAGTAATGACAGTTCTACTAAAGAAACACGTATCCGAGGCAAGAATTGTTACCGCGGCAAAAACACACTTAGCACCTGGGTTAACCAGCGAGAGTTGGTGTTACGCTCACCTGGTTCCCACAGGGGCGTCGATCGGACCCAGACAGCTGCGGTCTCCACCAACGTGATGCGTAGTGAAGAGATGACAGTCTGGACTGGCCCACCTAATCTTGTCTGCTGGACTCGTAGACGTATTCTCCTGCAAGTGGAGAAAGGGATTTAGCCACCCGTGGACTTTAGTGATGGCCCCCCAAGAGTTCTCGTTCTCCCCACTAATCACCTCCGATATCCCCTTTTGGTAACCTCACCTTATATTTTTAAATGATGAGCTCTGCATCCTGCATGGCAGGCAGGGGCGCGTAGATACCAGTTACTTCACTGGGTTGAAGGTACTGGAGGAGTTCCGGAGGAATATTGACTCCAGTGTCTATAAAGTTCAAAGAGTTCAATATGTCCGATGTTCACTCTTGTTCCATTCCCTCGTTAGGTTGCAGCTGGGTCCAAAAGAATATTGCCTGGAGGCAACTGATGGCGTTCAGGTAAGAGTCTGTATTACCAAACACTGTCTGGTAAAAGTTGCATGAGTTTAACTTGCTGTTTTCTCTCCCTTTATAGGTGCGGCATAGAAAGATGCAGCGAATTAAAGGATAATACCTCCGGTGGTAAAGCAGGTAAGCCTATGGTGGCAAAGAGATTGTCTTTGTCGGTTTTCTCAGCTCACCTTGTTATTCCTTTTGTTTTCCCCCCAGGTGCTGGATTTCGACGAAGAAAATGATAGAGGCAGCGCCGAGTCGAAAGATGCGGTGGACTGGTGAGTATAACGCGGCGCTGCTGCTGGCGAATCGATGCGTGCTGAAATAATGTCCTTTCCAGGCTTGGAGATGTGCTGGGTCCGGAATCAGGTAAGGAATCAAATAATGTCCGTGATCTAACCTCTTCTCCTTTCTTTTCCTTTTGTCTAGGATCTCCGGATTCGAGGCGGGCGTGGCAGAAGACTGGATGCTGACTTGCAGACACGGTGAGCGTCACGCTGCTGGATGCAGAATAACGCGAAGCATGGGCTGCTGTTCGGGCGTGGTTTAAATAGCCTGCAAAGTAGTCCCAGGTAAGAAGTTCCCCAGAACCACACCCGAGTGAAAAATAGTCCCTGTAATAAAATAGTCCCATCCAAGCCTCACGTTGGCTTGGACTCATTTGCAGCATGGTCTGCATAAGTTAAGTAAAGTCTATGAGCCTAGCGCCTATGGCGCCAGGACTGAATCCAAACAGCCCCCAGCCGGGGCTGTTGGGGTTTTAATGAGTATCTGGATGCCTGCTCCCGGGGCTGATGGACTCGATCCGGATGCCCGGGGGTAGGCATCATGACAGTTGGGGGCAAAAATCATAGGCAATACTTTTGTCAAGGCAGACAGAATCAGAGAACACTATTTGACGGAAATTCAAGAGTCAATAGGCCGGAGCCAGTGTCAAGTGGAACCGGGTTCCTGTTGACGAGGATCACACAGTCGGGCAGTTCGAGATTCAACGTTGCCAGGAGTACTTCGATATTGTCAACAGAGGAAGCAAAAGTTATAAGAAGGAGGGAAGACAAGGGCAAGCCTTGGAGATGAAGAAAAGGGATTCACCCCAATTCCTCAAGCAGAACATAGTACCTTATTCAATGGAGAAGCTGGTGCCCTGGCAGTTGTTCCTGTTAGTTTCCTGCGGACCCTCGGTTCCTGGAGCTTCGGTACGAAGGATGACGTCTGGAGGGGTCTGCACCACACAGGGATGAAGCCGGCAGCAGCGACGATGAATAAAAAGGTGCACTCCATAAAAACAGGAGAGGCTCTTCAGATGGCTATCCAGTCCACTACTGCAGTGTGCAGCGATTTCGACCAAGAAGAGGATCCTCTGGCTTTGGAAGATGAGCTGGTTATCCCCACCAAGCTCAAGGGAAGAAGACTCCGGACTGGATCTTCTCTGGTCGTCGAAGGGTAGATAGCTCAGGACTGCAGCAGGGCTCCACCGGGACGGGGTAGTTGCAGCAGCCATCTTCTTCTCCACTTCTCTTCGGTTCCTTGTAGTTCCAGTGGCGACTCTGACTTCTAGGCCAAGAGACATGCCTTTTATGCAAAAATTCCCCATTCACACAGACTGGCCGTCAATCACGCAGCGGGGGGTTGTCCAGCCCGGACAACCACCTCAGCCAATCATGGTAAAGTTGTGACTTGGATTTCCGAGGATACCCTGTGCAGGGGTGACTACACCCCTCCCTCACATTCAGCCCACCTAGACACCCAGGCGCCTAGACGAGGGCTTCTTGGCAGAAGCCCGCCAAAAGACGGTTAACAAAGAAGGCAAACCTGGTTTGCCGCGCAAAGTAAAACACAAGAAGGACTTTAACAAGAAGAAATGGCAAATAAACCCGACCGGACCCAAAGGAAAATGTATTTGGTCAAGCGGGTTTAAGTTCGAGGCTAATATAATAGCCTGAAACAATACCACGTTTATATAGTATAATCGCGGTAGAAAATTTAGGGTAGATACCACTGCCACCAGCCAAGTCTAAATGTTAAAAGAGCAAAACAAAGCTCAGGGAGGTACAGATACAAATGGATACAAAGAAACCCTTTCCAGTACTCCATGGAAGATGGGGTGTACTGGATCTGTGGTTAAAATGACTAAGTAAAGTTAATGGCAACTTTACCCTTTTCTGGGGGACTGTAGTCAGCCCCAGAAATGGAGTCGATGGGAAGTCTCAAAGACAACCCTGTGTCACTGCACTGAAGGTGCTGTGTAACACACAAGAGAGTTGGACTACTGAAGTGGTGTACTCCAGACCCCATAATCACAAAAACAGGTAAAAGACACATGGCAAAACATGGGTAAGAGTGGGGGAAAAGCTCACACTCTTACCAAGTGAAAAAAATAAACTCCAGAAGTCCAGCAAAGCTGCTGGGGGACTCACTAGGTGAGGGAAATTAGCCATAGATGAGAATTCTCCCTAACAAGGTCCCAAATACTCCTATAATAAAAGGACCTGCAAATCTATGGAAGCCCAGAAGCTCATATGCTGCTTCTCCAACGTTAATTCTTAGAGAACAGCACCAAATAAAAATATGTAGATGAACCATCTCAATGAACTACCCTTCCCATGAGCAACAAGTAAAAGGAGTAATCGTAAGTGAAAACATGTGATTTTGACTAGCAATCCCAGCCCATCAACTCAAAGTGCCTGAACCAGAAAACTCCACTGTCCTCTGAACATCAACCAAAGAAGTTCAGTACAATCTTTCTGGAAGTGCCAAGGTCCCAGAGGGAAAACTTGTGAATGCTGAGAAAGCCAAGGTCCAAGAGAGACTTGCGCACGTGATCACAGTTAAGATCCAGGAGGGGCTGGCTGAGAAATGTGACACGGTTGAAGGACCGGTTGAGAAGCTTTTCACAAATCTAGGCCCAGGAGGGGCCCGTTGAAAATCCTGAAAAGGGCGAGGTCTGAGCACAGAACCAGTTGTGAAGCCACATCAGGCTACAAAGAGCCTGGAGCAAGAAGTCTGAAGCCCTGGGAGAGGACTTGGAATCCAAGGTGAAAGCAGAGGCCTGGGATGGATGCCAGACGGAGTCAACACCAGAAGGGTCTTCTCAGGAGAACAGAGATGCTGTGATAAACTAGGGATGGGCTTCTGAAGAATAGCTTGCGGCTTTGCTTCATTAGCTAGGATATCTGGGACCCCAAAGACGTACTAATATTAGGGGTTGGATCCTTCCATTGGCAATCCTGTCGTGATTGTTTTATAGGATAAGGTGTCTGGAGAAATGACAGGACCTCACTAGAATATGGTAAAGAACTTTATCTTACTTGTGGAAACTCTGAAGGTAGGCTACTCCTACGGAAACTTCACTTCACCTTTGTTTAACCCGTGCACAAGCCCCTCATTAGTTTCAGCTCAATCCCAAGAGCCCGTAAGCATTTCCCTAACCCATGTACTAGCCTAGTCCATTCTGTAACAATCCAACCAGAATATCACGTGCAGTATCGCGCTGCATCTGCACAAGGTCCTTACAATTCCCCTGTACAGACGCTTTCTAAAGTTTGTGTGGGCGGATCAGACCTGCGTGTTCCCAATGTGCTGTGCCAAGTTCCTGAAGCCAGTATTCAACCTCCACAAACGGGGAATAAGAAGCATTTATCTGAGCAGGATATTCGGGTTATGAGACAACGCCCTACTTTCTGTGCAAGTACAGACACAGGTGACTCTCCTGCACAGTCTACATTGGAGCTAGAACATCGCCCACTGAAGGAAGTTCTTGGGGATTTTAGGTGATACAGTAGCAGCATCACTCAGCCTGCCATTGCACAAGAAGCAGACAATCTGTAGGATTGATGCAATCAAGCCAAAGCATCCCTCAGGTACCTAGCCAGAATAGTAAGATTGGTGGCCTCCTTTAATCAAGTGATAATCCCTGGTACCCTTCCTTGTCGGGCCCTGCAAATGCTGCGAAGTCTAGCACCTACACAGTGGACTGTGGTTCAACCAATCGGTACCAAGCTCCAATGTGACCAGAACAGAGATATGTTGCTGGGTGGGTCACATGGAGGCCTGGAACAGGAGAGCGATCTTTGGGAGTTCTCCAGATGTGGTGATGGAATCAAACACCATCAGCACCAGCTGGGGAGCCTGGTGCATGGCCACCACGATAACTGGTAGCAGATGGGCCTAAGAGGAGCTCCAGTATCAGAGGATCAGGAACTATTAGCAGGCTTTTCGGCAATAAAAGCCTGAACTCCGCAGACGGTGAAATGCGATGTGCTGCTCAGGATGGACAATATCGCAGATGTGAGCCATATAAGTAACCCAAGGCTTGAGATCCCAGTTCCTAACTGAATGAGCCACGGACGTTTGGCACGATTGTCTGGAGTGAAACGGCCGGGTCTAACATCCAGTGGCAAACTGAAACTCAAGGTTCCTAAGAGGCCAACGATTGGAAAATAACCAGATGGCTCTTCCAAAACGTGATTGACATCTGGGGGCCAAGCGCTACAGATCCATTTGCCGTCAGCTGGAGAAGCTCTTCCGTTGGAGACCAGATACCATGGACACTACGATGGACTAAAAGTTGGTGGTTAAAATTCAACCTCATTCGACCACAACCACCATCAGGCCTTGACCTCAAAAGGAGAGTGTGTTGACTGAGCGAGATCATTATGTTTTTCACTTAAGACTACTCATTTCCCTGGTTTTCCTGGAAAGAGGAGTTAATTGGAATGTTTCATATAGATTTTCTCTTTGATGTTGTTCTCCAAGAACTTAAGGTGGTGAAGCAGCCTTTGTGTCCGTAACAGAATCAGGACTTTCCGAAATGTTAATATGGAAAATATGCACTGTCTGCTCACAACACAAACATGGTTGAGCTGTCCCATTCCGGTGTTCCTTGGCCTGCCAAACACTACAGAGGGGGAATTCGTGGAATTCTGAAAATAATGGAAGGGCCACAGTTGTTGACACACCAGGATGCTCAAACAACTATCACAAAAAGAGGACAGGTTTTCAGCCCCTCTTCATGCAGCAAATGAAGAGATTCCTGTTGCCGCCATGATTGGGAAGTCCTGTACTTCATGTGTACTCCAGAAGCTGCCACTGTAGTGGTGACAACATCATAAACACTGTGTCCCGACCAGAGGAGAAATTCAGGGGGCTTGTGATGCTCCACAAAGGAACATACTACATAAAACACAGAAGGGGGATGAGGGCTCAAAAGCCGTGAGACCATTTGCACCCATAGACGACCAGCACTAGCATGCGAAGGGGGTAGGGAGGTCCAGCCGTGAACACTGTGGATGACTGGCTCATGGGTTCACTGTTGGCATGGGGGAAGAGCAGATGGATAGGTGAATGGTGGCCCGCTGGCCAGAGAAAGGGGGGGGCATGAAATCTGTGCCGGTAAGAAATCCAGCTATTTCTCACAAAAGATCACTTGGCCTCAAAATGGCGGATTGTGCTTTTCAAGTTTTCTCTTGTGGTATCGTGGAGGGAGTTGGTGGATTATAAGGAACAAGTTACTTACCTGTAACTGTTGTTCTCCAGCATGGGTCTGGCATGGATTCACATGCTCATGAATATTCCCCGTCGTCAGGCTGGGAATCCTCGGTAAAGAAAAAACCAGTATCAGTTTCGTTTCTGATCTGTCTTTCGTAGTAATAACCAATCACTGGTCTCTGCGTCATACTGACCACAGCCAATGACTGCCCTCTACCTAAGCACCGCCTCTGGCAGCCATCTTCAGATTTGGAAGCACGTGAAGTGGCAGTATGACCAAGTGAAGAGCCGCAGAGGGGTAGGCGGGAGGGTTCGCATGTGAATCCATGCCAGACCCATGCTGGAGAACAACAGTTACAGGTAAGTAACTTGTTCCTTCTCCAGCATGGGGTCTGGCATGGATTCACATGCTCATGAATAAAGAATACATAGCAGTACACACATGCACAACCACGGGAGGTGGCAAAGGCTCAACATTAAGCATAGCATCAAACTCAACATTAAGCATCTTACCTCCTCACCAGGCTCACCTCAGGCGAACAGGTTGCGCAGCACTGCTTGGCCGACCCTGGACTCCTCCCTGGAATCCCGGTCGACGCAGTAGAATCTCGTGAAGGTGTGCGTCGACCTCCACGTAGCAGCCCTGCATATGTCCAGCAGGGGCACACCAGAAAGGAACGCCGTGGTAGCTGCGATCGCTCTGGTGGAATGGGCTCTCGGACGGCCGGGCAGCGGTCGGTTTGCCAACCGATGACAGTACATGATACAGCCGGAGAGCCATCTGGAAATGGAAGCCTTCGAGAGAGCCTTCCCCTGATTGACAGGTCCAAAGTTCACAAAGAGTTGTGACGTCTTCCGAAAACACTTCGTGCGGTCCACGTAGAACTTCAGCGCTCTAGCTACATCCAGCGAGTGCAAAGTCCTCTCAGCCGGCGACGAAGGCGACGGGAAGAATACAGGCAACACCAAGGGTTCGTTGAGATGGAAGTCCGACGGTACCTTGGGCATGAAGGAGGGGTGCGTCCTGAGCACTACCCTCGTGTCGTGGAAAGTCAAGTACGGGGCCTTGCAGGAAAGGGCCTGGATCTCTCCCACTCGTCGTGCGGAGGTGAGGGCCACAAGAAAAGCAGTTTTCCACGATAGAAACTTCAACGGAGCCGAGTGCAGAGGCTCGAACGGAGGTCCCATGAGCTTGGTCAGCACCACGTTGAGCTCCCACGCCGGGGCCGGAGCCTTCACCGGCGGGAACGATCTGAACAGTCCCTTCATGAACTCTTTCACCAGGCGATGAGACCACAAGGACGTCCGTCCCGTGGTTCTGGTGTATCTGGAGATCGCAGCAAGATGAATCTTGATGGACGCGTGTGCCAGGCCAGCTTTGGCCAGCGTCAGCAGGTACGGCAGTACTTGGGGAGCCGTAATCCGTAGAGGGTTAATCTTCTGTGCGTGGCACCAGACAGAAAACCTCTTCCATTTGTGTCCGTAGCATTTAAGAGTCGAGGACGCCCTGGCCTTTGCAAGAATCTCTCTGCAGTCGGCCGGTATGTCGTATCCTCCAAACTCTAGCGCTGCAGGAGCCAGGCCTGCAAGTTCAGCGACTTCGGGTCGTGGTGGAGGATGGCGCCTCCTTCCCTGGAGAGTAGATCCGCGTCCGCCGGCAGTTTGATAGGCGGGGACGCTGACAAGTCCAGAAGGTCCGGGAACCATATCTGCCTCGGCCACGAGGGTGCGACGAGGATCATCCTGCACCGTGACTTCTTGAGCAGGTTGACTAGCCGGATTAGCAGAGGCAAGGGAGGGAACGCGTAGAGGAACAGGCCCTCCCAGGGGAACGAGAAAGCATCGCCCATGCTCCTCGCCTGGGGAAACCTGCTGGCGAACCTCCGGCACTTGGTGTTCGTCGCCGTCGCGAACAAGTCGATCTGGGGTGTGCCCCACCGTCGGAAGAGACGATCCACCAGATCCTGCCGTAGTTCCCACTCGTGGCACGAGCGCAGCTCCCTGCTGAGTGAGTCGGCGATGGTGTTTTTTATCCCTGCCAGATGAAACGGCACCAGAAAAATCCTTTGGGCGACGGCCCAATGCCACAGGTCCTGCACCTCCTTGGACAGCGCTGGGGACCTGGTTCCGCCCTGTTTCCTGATGTAAAACATGGTGGTGGTGTTGTCGGTGAAGATCCTCACCACCTTGCCCTTGAGGGACGGAAGGAAAGACCTGAGGGCCCAAAACACTGCACGGAGCTCCAGGACGTTGATATGCAGGGACTTCTCCGTCGGGAGCCAGAGTCCCTTTGCGTGCAGATTTTCGGTGTGCGCTCCCCACCCTTCCAGGGAGGCATCCGTAGTCACAGTCTCCTGGTGGGCTGGGGTCTGGAAGTCCATGCCCGCCGTCAGATGCGCGCGGGTGCCCCACCACCGTATCGCTCGTCGGAAGTTCTCGTCGAGCTTGATCCTTTCCTCGAAGCTGCCCGTCGTCTGGATCCAGCGCGCATCCAGGAATTCTTGCAACGGGCGCATCCGGAGCCTGCACATGGGAATGAGGTAGATGCAGGAAGACATCATCCCGAGGAGGGACTTGATGGACCTCACTTTGGCCGCGTCGGCCACCAACATCCGTTGCACCTTGCCCAAGATGGTCCTGGTCCTCTCCTCCGACGGGGAGGCCAGAAGGGACACTGTGTCGAGCCTCGCTCCGAGAAACAGTGCGACTTGCGCGGGCACCAGGTGGGATTTGGCGTAGTTCACGAAGAATCCCAGGTCCGTGAGGAGTTGGACGGTCCTTGCCGTGTGAACCACGGCGAGTTCCCTCGTCTTGGCGCGGATGAGCCAGTCGTCCAGGTAGGGGTAGACGTGGATCCCCTAGGTGACCATCCGGAACTTCTGCGCCTTGATGAACTTGTTCAGACGTCGGAGGTCTAGGATGGGGCGCCATCCTCCCATCTTCTTCTTCACGAGGAAGTATCTCGAGTAAACTCCGGAGCCCCGAAGCCTCTTTGGGACGATTTCGATGGCGCCCTTTCTGAGCATCGCCTTTACCTCCAGGAGAAGTTGAGGGACGTGAAGTTCTTTCCTGGCCACGGGGGGGACACGCGGGCACCTTCTTTGAAACTCGAGCGCGTGGCCCCGGGCCAGGGCGTCCAGAACCCAACGGTCGGTGGAGATGGACTCCCACACGCTGACGAAGCCCGCCAGCCGGCCTCCCACCGGGGTGCTCCGGTGGGGGCCCGACCCCACAGCCGGTTCAATCCTGCTTGGACGCGGCCTTGCCGCCTTGACCTCCTGGGCGACGACGGCGGGGTCCGCTAGACTTGCCTCGTCCTCTGTAGGCCTCTTGCGACGACGAGCGGGCCGCTTGACGGTAGGAAGCGAAACCGCCGCCGGAACCTCTGGAGGCGCCCTTGCCTCCGCTGCTCCGAAAGGGCGTCCGACGTTGCTGCAGAACTCCGAGGGCCCGGGCCGTCTCAGTATCCGCCTTGATGGCCTGAAGGGAATCGTCCACTGTCTTCCCAAACAGGTTGTACCCGTCGAAGGGCATGTCCAGGACTCTGGTCTGGACGTCCTGCCGGAAATCCGTAGCTTTGAGTCATCCACGACGTCGAAGGCAAACGCCGTTGCCCAGCTGGCGGAACCCAGTGTCGGCGATGTCCGTCGCCACGGTGATGGCGTGGTCTGAGGCCACCTCACCTTCCTGCAGGATCTCCAGGGCCTCCGCCCTCTTGTCGTCCGGCAGAAAATCCAGCAGGGGAGCTATCTTGTACCAGAGCTCCCTGTCGTAGCGAGCCACGATAGCCAAGGCGTTGGCCGCTTTAATCGTCGATGTGGAGGCCGCACCCCCCCGCTTTCTTCCTGGCTGCCGCGGAGACGACGGAATCCGGGGTAGGCTGTGCCCGGAGGCACAGGGGGGCCGTGTCCGGGACCCGGTACTTCTTCTCGTACCGGTCTCTTCTAGCTGGCGTCGTGGAAGGGTTTTTGAGGAGGGAAAGGCCCTCATCCCAAATGTCGTCCAACAGAGGCACTGCGAGGACCGTCTTCCTCTTGGCCTCGCGCCGCTGATAAAGGAAGCCTTCCTTTTTCTTCTCCTCAGGGCAGAGTTGGAAAAGCTCGGAAGCCCTGGAGATCATGGAGTGGAAAGATCCGATCTCGTCGGGCGGAGAAGCCCTGGCGGGAGGCGACGACGGAATATCCTCGTCGTATGCCTCGTCGTCCGTACCCGTCGCTGCCGTGTCAGTCCCCGTATCATCCCCTCGGGTGGACGGGGGAGAGGGCTGGACGGGGCGCGACGGTTGAAAAGGAGGTGGTGGATGGATCCTTCTCTTCTTGGTAGGGGGAACACCAGAAGGTCCCGGTTCTGGATCCCCCGACGGGAAAGGTTCTTCCGTCGGTAACGGTAGTCTCGTCCTTATCTCGGAGCATAAGGACTGTATGGCCAACAAAATGGCCGCCGAGTTGTCTTGCGGCGCTGGCAGAGGGGAATCCGACGGGCGAGCAGGGGCCCCGTCGGTATCCTCGACGATGTCGTCGTCGTCGTCACCTGCGTCGGGGTCCATTCCGACGGGCTGGCCTTCTTCCACGCCTAGGCCGTGGCTTAAGACCTCGATCAGCTCCTCTTCTGAGGTTGAGGCCGAATCTACGACGACGCCCTGCCCCCCCTTCTTCCCCACGGGGGGTTTCACGGGGGTCCTATCGATGGGCACAAAAGAAGACTCCCTCCGAGGAGGCAGGGAGATTCTGGGCCCCCGAGGTCGCCACCACTGGCGCAGCCTCCACAGGCTGAGCCAGGGCCGCCGCGACCGTTTCGATAGAGGGCTTGGTCGGATGGATCAAGGCCTTCACCACCTTAGGTGCGCTCACCGCCTTATCCTTGAGGGAGGGGGCACTGCCACGCTCCTCCTCTGCCTTAGAGCTCGACCGGGGCCTCTCCAGGAGCTTCGCCGGGTGCTCGGCCTTCCTCTTACCCGACCCAGAGCGTTGGCTCGTGGTTGATGGTGCCGGGGAGGGTGCGCCCTGCCTGGCGCCCGTAGAGCCCGACCGTTCGGCGCTCCCGGTGCCAGCGGACTCGCGGTGCTTAGCCTTATGTTGGGCCCCCGTCGCCGGGGCGCCCTCAAAGGTCTTAGAAGACCGCTCGGGTTTCTTCTTCTTCTCGCCAGACGGGCTCTTACCCTCCAGCCAGTTGGCGAGACGTTGATGGCGGTCCTTCATGGTCCGTTCCGACATGTTGCCGCAAAACGCACAGTCCTTCTCCACGTGCGTCTTGTCCTCATGAAGGCAGTAAAGGCAGAAAGAGTGTTCGTCCTCCTTAAAGACGTTCTGCAGCTGGCATCCAGGGCAGACCCTGAACAGCTTTCCGGGCGTCGAGCTTCCCTTCTCCTGGGCCATCTCCGAGACCGGGCCTGAGAAGCTTCTGGAGTCCTCCGAAGTGTAGCTCGACGAAATCTTCACCCTTGAGGGGCGCAGACGAATCCGACACGGGTCCCCGTTGATCGGATGTAGGATCGGTGGAGCTTGAGGCTCTTTTGACCGAAAGAAATCGAGTTTTTGTGAAAAAACGCGAAAAAATAGCACTAACGCTCGAGAGCAATAGCACGAGGATCCCAACACATGAACGTGCGGTAAAAATCTGAAGATGGCTGCCAGAGGCGGTGCTTAGGTAGAGGGCAGTCATTGGCTGTGGTCAGTATGACGCAGAGACCAGTGATTGGTTATTACTACGAAAGACAGATCAGAAACGAAACTGATACTGGTTTTTTCTTTACCGAGGATTCCCAGCCTGACGACGGGGAATATTCATGAGCATGTGAATCCATGCCAGACCCCATGCTGGAGAAAGAAGGTGGCAAGTGCAAAGTTAAGACAGTTTGGGGTAAGTTGGCCGAAAACCATCTACAAAAGGACTGTAAGAAGGGGGTGAGGAGTGTGGGAAGGGGAAGCAATGAGGACGAAGCGGACTGGACTTGTGAGAACTGGAAAGAGGGAGTTGTCGAGCGAGTAAAACAGCAAGGCCTTGAGTCATGGAGCCTGCTGGGAACAGAGTTGGAAGTGAATCAGAGGGGCATAGAAGAAGGGTGTGGGGGAGGGACGTGAATGGAAGAGAATAAAAAAATAAAGGGGGGGAACACAATGTGTCTACCAGGTAGGCTGGAACCATACCCGTCTAACCTCAGGGTTTTTCCCTGAGACTCAGGGTTTTTAACCATTTCTCAGGGTTTCAGAGGAAGACCCTGGAATCTCAGGGTTTTTGATGCAGTTTCCAAAAACTGAACTTTATTTAACTTGTGTGGCCTCATACTGTCCCCTTCTCGAAAATATGAACACTCTCTTACAATCTGAACATCCAGTGTTGCACAGATTATACCCTGCAATGGAGAGTTTGCTGAGAGATCTACTTTCTAGGTTTGTTAAACTGCCCATAATAGCAGAAAGTGGAAGTCTGTTGAATGTGGACTATGAATGCGAAGACAATCAGCTGGACATGTCATTGGGTTTGAAACCAAGCAATTCATTAGGCAGTATGTGGATGAGTACACGGGAAAGGTTTTATGCAAATGCAAAGGCTGCGTTATGTTCAGTGTGTGACCTTCATTAGGAAAAAGCTTCCATGGGAGGACCAAATAATAAAGAGCGCGGTCTTTCTCAATCCCATTCAGAGGCAGAGACTGTGCTGGAGACTGCCTGGAAGACATGGTGAGGCACTTTTGAAGGCCAGTGCAGTAGACCGGCGAGGGACAGAATTCAGAGAATACCGGCTCATGTGACTTCCAGATGAGCAATTACAAAGTGATAGATTAGACCGGTTTTGGGACTGGATTTCAAAATTGTAAAGCCCTGGGACTGGCAAAATTCAGTTCCCACCCCTCAGCAAAGTTGCCATGGCCGTTCTTATTCTACCACATAGCAACGCAGACTCAGAGGATTTTCAGCATGGTTATGAAAAACAAGACCCAATTGCGTGCCTCTCTTGCTGCCGATAGAACTCATGCAAACATTATTAAATGCAAGGTGAACATGTTGAGTGGCAAGTGCTGTTCTGATGTGGACTTTACAGAGCCATTGCTCGGGAAGGTGCAATCCGCAGATACTGTGGAGATTCACGGTGAGAAGGCATAATGTGCGCGTCTTCATAGTTGAACAAGCATGGAAATTGCAACCATTGTTGCTGCATGTTTTTAATTGTTAATTGACGGATAGGTTGCCAAGAAGCATAAACTTAGAGCTACAATACAATCTGTTTGGCTATTGGATGTCCTTGGACATTCACATTTATTGCATTCCACTGTAAAGTGCAAACTGAAAACATGTTTCTAATAACAGCTACAACAACCAAGTTGACCTTTTTTTACAGGTGGGCGGAGCTGTGTGCAAATGGGCGGAGTCTTGTGTGGATGTGGGTCGGGGCATACATCTCAGGGTTTCTGGTTTTCAAATGTAGGTCGGATATGGCTGGAACAGGGGTGTCATGGTGAAAAGGAAACACAAAGGGAAGGAAGGAGGATTGAAGCCAGAACAGTAGAGACAAGAGAGAGTAACCAGAAGAGAACACCCTAGAAAAAGAGAAGGAAGTTCCTTGAGGAACTATAAGCGTAATCGTGAAAGATACAGTAATTGCTGGAGAATTCTTTAATTGGAGGCGCGCAAATATTTCCTACAAATATGCCAAAGCAACTGAGCGTAGTGAAGGAGCCAAATCCAACTACATCAGGGATTGTGTGCGCGTGTTACATCCAGACAAGGACGCTGGTCGGTGTGGCGAAGTAGAAACATATTTACTGCATATTTCCATCCGCCACGTTCACGAGTCCTGTTGTGTACCGATAGTAGCTTAGCTGTTTCTCCCTTCCGCATTGCTCTGTCCCGACGTGGCGTGATGACGTCATCCAGGAAGAAGAGAATCAGCCCAGAGGACAACAAAAGCAGCTCCGACGCGGGTCCCGATGTGTCCCTACTCTTATGTTTCCGGACGCTCGCAAGTTCGTTCGTTCGTGCCTCATCTACGGTTCCCCATTCATGTCACTCTGCCTACTATCCTTGCTTAATCCTGATATTTATAGTGATGCAGCACGCCTGGACTAGTCTGCTCCGGCTTCTCCGCTTACCTGACTTAACAAGCCTGATTGACATGGGGGAAATTAGAAGTCCTTCATCCTGCAAATATTGAAGACAGTTACACCAGTCCCAGGGTTTTTTACCCTGGGGGTAGGGGGTTCCCCGATACCTCTGTTTTCCTGTGTTTTAGAACGGGCGACAGAGGTTTCTGGGGCAATTCTCACTTTCTTCAGGTTTTGGTCCAGGAAAACACGTCAGTGTAGCACAGGCATTTAATTCTTAACCGAACAGTTAAATCTTAACAGTGGGGGGGGGCAAGGACATTTTTGACCAATGGGTGAAAATTTGGGCAAAAAGAAATTGGTTTTGTAGGGTAACTTCAATCCAAAAATTCCATGGATGCAAGTCAGCAACAGTGAATAGGAGCATTGCCGACATTTTCATGATGCCTTTGCCCACTATATGTGCCAGTATAAAAACATTTCCTCCACTGGCTGTGCCTTACATTTTGTTACTGGCTGCACCAATATACGCCAGTATGCCTATATAAGAACATACTCATGTGTGCTTTGCACATAATGCCAGTAATACTATAAGAAAACATGTCCATGCTGGCTCTGCCAATATATGTAATATCCCAGCGTAAGAACATACTCCTGTTGCATTTGAATTTAAAAATGCTATGCACAATAAATGTCCAAACTGGCTGCACAATGTAAGCCAGTCTAGAAACGTAATAACTCTTATGTTTGCTTTACCCTTGATGCCCAGTAAAAAATAAATGTTATGCCATGGTAAGAAATATTTAAGACTGGCTGCACCAAAATGCCAGTTTATCATTTTTACTGAGTTTCTATGATAAATGCCCAGTAAAGGAATGCTGTTACCACGTCTTCCCTATCCACCCCCATGCCTGCCAAAATCTGTACCTTGGCCCCCAAAAATAAACAATTGTAGCCACATTTATTATTTATTTATTTATATAGCGCACAAAGCCCAGAGGCATCTTGGCGCTTTAACGTAAAAATTTGGTTACAGTAAGTGCTGGCAAACAAAAAAATGACAATAGTTACCACACTAGGCATACATAACACCTGGAAAGTGCAGAATATATGTTCTTGGAAGAGCTTGCCTCTTGTTGCGGGGAGCTACATCAAAATACATATATGGACATAATTGGTGCAGTGAGTACATAGTAAAAAAAACTAACTCGCCTGCAGTTCCTAGGAGCTATATCAGGCGTGCGTGCAAGGGACATAACAGGTGCCGATTAAACAGGCTAGGTAAAAGACTCGCCTTTTGTAGGCAGCAAAGTCAATCAGGTGGGCACCAGGGAAGAACCTACCCCATGGCGGCTACTGCGCAAGATGCAGCAATGTCAATCAGGTGGGCACCAGGGCGGCACCTACCCCATGGCGGCTACTGCGCAAGATGCAGCAAAGTCAATCAGGTGGGCACCAGGGCGGCACCTACCCCATGGCGGCTACTGCGCAAGATGCAGCAAAGTCAATCAGGTGGGCACCAGGGAAGAACCTACCCCATGGCGGCTACTGTGCAAGATGCAGCAATGTCAATCAGGTGGGCACCAGGGCGGTCCCTACCCCATGGCGGCTACTGTGCAAGATGCAGCAATGTCAATCAGGTGGGCACCAGGGCGGTCCCTACCCCATGGCGGCTACTGCGCAAGATGCAGCAAAGTCAATCAGGTGGGCACCAGGGAAGAACCTACCCCATGTTGCAGGGCGGTTACTGCGCAAGATGCAGCAAAGTCAATCAGGTGGGCACCAGGGCGGACCCTACCCCATGTTGCAGGGTGGCATACAAGCAGGCACAGGGAGGATCGTTGGATGCAGGGGATGGTCACATAGATATACATAAAGCAAAAGGTAGCAAAGTAAAGGCATATTTACAAAAGTAACACCACATGTCCAGATAGCGGACAGGGAGCAGGAGGGCCTTCGTTGTGGGCCTTGGTGGGTTGGTTCCGGTTCCCGCCTCCTGGTTGCAGGGTTTGGCCTTTCAGACCAATGGCAACCAATGGGAGGAGGGCATGAGAGCTGGCCAGGCCACCCGAACAGAAACAAAGCATGCAGCCATTTTTCAAAGGCACAAAAAACATTAAGAAATGTGCAGAAGTGCTCAATGCTGCAACAAAACCCAGGTAGTGGGTAGGAAGTCAAATACTGGCATGCTGCAGATAAAGCCCATCCGCAGTAAATAGGAAGCACAATTTACATGCTGATTGTAGAAGTATCGCACAGTCTTTTAGAATGCACAACAGGTGCTGTGGGCTTACTCAATCACAGGGCCGGATGCACAGCGATCACTTCAGGCATGATGGAGGCATCAGGAGATCCAGAGCAGGCTGCATATAGCACAGTTGAAGGCAGTAGGAAAGATGCGCACAAACATTCACTCGCTCTTTCAGATGCGCACCCATATGCCTAATGGTCCATGCAAGACTGGAGAAGCAAAACACCCCCCATCGTTGCATGGTCCATTGGACATGTATGCCTGAGAAGTTTCCCTTTGACAGTTTAAGCCTGCCCAGGAGAGCTCATTTAAGTGCAGCAGCTCAGTTTCCACTAGGCTGGACCATCTTTGCCATCATGAGCGAAGGACAACAGTGACCGTGGGGCGGGAAAGCCAACATCCCCAATGAACTACACAAGTGTATAGAAAGTGCTGTAGCCCGAGAAGATGGTAGGAAGCTGGACAAGACACCAGGTAATCAAGGAAACTGTCCAGGGCACACCCAAGAGAAAGGACAGCAGGAGAGAAACCAGCGGGAAGGACCCTGAGACCTCCAGAGGCTCCATAAAAACTAGGAGACACAACCTCAGAAGACTGGGTAACGGAAGGGTAGAGAGAAAACTAGACTGGAAAGGGGTGCTGGAGAACACCAAATGTCAGGCCAGGAAAAATCCTAAAAGAAAAACCTAAAGAGCAAAAGTCAGGAAAGGTGACTGGCAATCCAGAGGGTAGAGGTCAGAACCTACTTCATGGAGAAGATTAGCCGGAAGAAAGGACTTGGCCATTTAGAGCAGGGAACAAGCCAGGAGAATGCCTAAAATAAAACTTCAGCTGGAGAAACTGGCTTAGTATGTAGAGTGTCACTACCCTGAGAACCGTTCACAAAAACAATCAAAGCTTCTCTCTGGTCAATGGAACTCTCTGTGGTTCCTCGTTAAAGTGGCAGGTCTCCCTTGAAGCTGCGGCGAGAACAGGATTTCTGGCGCCGTCAATCCACATACCCGTACCTTTGGAATGGGGTCCTCCTGCGGCGATGACTACTGTAATACACGCAAACCCAGACAGGACATTTCACTGTCAATCGATACTGAAGGCGGGAGGTCACATCAGGTTGACACAGTGCATATGAAAGGCTGTTTGAAGTACATTCTATTTGTATGTTAATCGTTGCCACCAGTTGCAAGGCCCAACAAAAGGACAAGGTGGATCCATGCAGCCTTTCTCAGTTAATCTGATTGGCCAAGGCAGGGGGAAGGTTTGTCCCTCCCACTTCTGGAGAGGACATGGTGTATTCCTGGCTGTCATAGCCCAACTAAATATGACAAGAGGGACTGCACCTGTAGGATGTGTCCACACAGAGTACAAAGATCTATGCGTATGTCATGCGGCAACCATGAGAACATTTGTGTGGATTAGCCCTACACATTTTTCCGGAGGTTGATCTACCATCATTCAATTTAATTTAAAATTTCCAAAAACCCAGGCGAGCGCACACCCAGCATGTGGCTGGTCGAATTCCTTACACACAGGGACTTACGTGATTTGTTTGAAAGTGACAAAGATCCAATGAGTAAGTGAAAGGCATGGACTTGTCCAAGATACCACCCAAAAAACTTTGCCACGCCCGATTCCATACAAGTAACCTCATTGGGGGTTGATTTGGGAGGATATTCTTTTTAAAGTTATTTTCTAAAGCGCTCAAATTGTCACCTTGCTCATGGCCCCCAACTCCACTTCCAGCCTTAAAATTGCCTTTTGATTTTCACTTATGAACTTCAGCTGTGTAATTTGGGGGATGGCCCCATCGGCATTTATACAACTGTGGAATCGCCCCGTTACTTTGTGATATTCTCACTGTTAATTTCTTCCTACGCAAATTACAGGAAAGTTTATCACCAAAGTGCAGGCCACAATAATCATAGCACTTAGTGACTCGTTTGCGCCAGTGAAGGAGATCAAGCATTTTAGGATTCATCACCGCTCCGCCGCCCATCTGCAGAATTGCAGACTTTGAGGCATTCTTAGCTGTTAAGAAGGCTTTCTAGAATCTGGCTTGAAGGAAAGATTTTAGGAGGCCACCTGCGTTACATTGAACAGGGTAACCTGGAGAGGTTAGCCAAAACCCAAACAAGGTAAACGTGGACAGCAGCCAAGGCTATTCTCAGGAGAGAATGGGGCCAGCGGGTCCACACACTGAAGCAGACAACAATTCCATTTAGACAGGCAAATACACAAATTCGACATTTATCCTAGGCCCAAAACATACACTAGAAATGAAACAAGCAGGTGATAATCGTACACAACACTCAATAATAAACACATTGAGACACATTTAGGTTCTTAGGAATAAAGTCAATTACGTATTTAACAAAAATGAAGGTACGTAGTGATGCAGTAGAATGAAACCAGGCCACCATATATATACCCTCACTTTATAAATCCAATCCCTATGAAGAGTGGGGCCTTGTACCCAAAAGTCACAAAGCTGACTGGTAGGAAATCCAAAAGTTTGCTGGGAATGTGCCACCTCCGATCCCATTCTTTCCACCTGTGGGGTTCCCTCAGGGCGCATGCATGTCCCCCATACCTTTCAATTTACACATCCTCTCTCATTGCAGCCTCCTAGAAAAGTCGCGAGTCTTTTGGACCAATTACGCGGATGACACAGCTGGTCCTGGAACTGTCAAGGGATTATGCAAAGGATAGTCTACTCCTACAAAATATCTATTTTCAAATAGACACCTGGATGGTGGACAATTGGATGTGTCTCAACAAGGATAAGACTAAGATTCTCATCTTTGGTTCACTCCAAGCCAGGACTAGAATCCCTAACTGCTATCAGTCATTCTCCATCCAGGCCTGTTGCACTTCAGTTAGGGAAAAGGTCAAAACACTCAGTGTACAAACTGATTGTTCACCGAGTGCCGGAGCTCATGTGAATTTAGTGACCAAAAACTGCTTCTACTACCTTAGGCTTCTCAGAAACTTTCGTCCTTATATTAATGAGGAAAATTCAGCCACTATTGCTAGGGCTACTGTTCTGTCAAGAATAGACTACTGTAATGCGCTCCTAGTTGAAGCGGATGAAAAAAATAAATAAAAAAAATATAAAAATAAGCATCCAGAGCCTACAAGTCATCCAAAATAACGCGGTCCGGATCATCAAGAAAGTTCTGAGAATGGAACACATTTCAGACCACCGACAGGAACTGCATTGGGTACCGGTCATGGCTAGATGTCAGTTTAAGGCAGCAACTCTGCTTCATAAGTTTCTGTATAGGAAGGCACCCAACTACCCGACGTCAACCGCCTCATGGTACGCATTGCTATCCTCACTGAGATCTACTAACACCAATCTTGTTTCCCGCCCCCTCTTTAAGAAATCAAAGGGTCTAGGCAGATCATTTGCCAACTGCGCGTCCAGGATTTGGAATGACCTCCTGTCAACTCTGCGATTCGTACCCGTCTTACCTTCCTTTAAGAAATTGCTGAAAACTGTTCCCTTTACTTAGAACTACCTTAGTGACCTGTATTGTTCAGCACTGTCCTGTACTCTCTTTTGGTTGTTTTTGTTTCTGTGTGCGCCCTGATGCCTGCCAGCTCTGGCGCCCTATAAACAAATAAAAGAAATCTCCAATTGTATTTCTTTTTTTTTTTTATTGCTTCTATCAATTCAATGATTTTGCAAAAACAGGACGAACAAGTCAATCAAAATGTCTTTTCTGTTCTTTCTTCGCAAACTTAATTTCGACTTGAAGTTAGAGTTTGGGCTTTGCAGTTACCCTTTTGAACTTAAAAGTCTGATTGAATTTCTCGCTCAGCTTGTACCTTTCGGTGAACTGGAATTTGCTCCTTCTGGCCCCTCTGATTTGCGTAGACAAGACTCTAAAGCATTCTTTAATATTTTGGAAGTTGCCAAAGCCCAAGTTGTCCGCGATCCACTCATCAGTCGATTCCACCAGGTTTTTTCTTCATACAAGGAGTCACGGTCTATTAGTGGTCTCAAGTAGGCTCTTCTCCACTTTATTGTTTCGGGGCAATGCAGAAGATGTTTTATGGTTTCTGGCTCACGTGTCGTTCCACACAATCGACAGAGGTTTGTTTGAGATTGGCCTCTAATAGCCCTTATTTCATTTGTCGGCAGTAAATTGAGGCGAGAACGCAAGAAGACGGATCTTAACGACTTGTCTGGAAATCTCTTCAGAACTTCATTCGGTGTATGTAATTTTTTTGGTTCAAAGTTCACGTGACAGAGGAGTTTGTTTTTTCCAGCCAGTGTTAAGGTCTCTAGCCAATCAAGTTGGTCCATCTTGCGTTTTATTCTCGTAGGATTTTGAATTAGGTCTTCTTCGCTGCAACCATTATTGGCCAGAGATACTCGCTGTTTTGCTGCCCAGCAGGAAATGGCCTTGCTTCGTCCTTCAGTGATTTCAGAGTTTATTATTTTGTATAGCGGCGGAGATTCTAGCATTATTATTTTTCTGAAAAGCGCCATTTCTCCAGCTTCGATTGTTGCTTTTAAGGAGAGAGTTCCCAATTATCTTCTGATGATCGAGATTCCTGTGGAATTCGGGAGTTGAAGGACTTTGCCAGGGACGTCATTTCACCAAAATGCCAGGGTTAGCGGAAGTGACATCACACAACCCTTGAGCCCCTGATGACATCACAGGCAGTGATGTCATTTGACCCCACCCCGAAGTGATATCGTGGGAAGCGATGGAACACGACCTTTCACCCGTTGCCAAAACAGGAAGTGACATCACAGCATTGCACACTACGAAAAATATGGTTACGCTATCACTATAATGTGATGTACATTTCATGCAAGAATGGATCGTCATATGTAGCGTTAAGATCAGTGTGTATAGGCCCATATTACCAAATTACTGTGAATGCAAGCAAACGTCCATGACCATGATATGTTATTATATAGCACTTACGCGCTTTATATAGAAAATAATATACACCCAATATCACCCAACCTGTCATGGTACTCATTTATCGACCTCAGAAGGAGGAAAGGCTGAGTTGAGGCGTTTAAGAACAGACTAAATCAGTGACTCACCCCCTGAAGTGTGCCTGAAATAAACCTTTAATGAGTCTAGCAATCATTGTACAGAATTCCAGAAAGACATATTATTTGGTTACGGAAGAAGGGAATTTTTTTTTTTTTTTTACAGAGGTCGCAAGGGAGACCACAGAGGTCGCAAGGGAGACCTCAGGGGTCGCAGTTGCCACCTCTGGCAACCCCCAAATGACGTCCCTGGACTTTGCGCCAAAAATATGCTTCCAGTTTAGGCCAAATTGCCGGAGGAATCGCTAGCATTGCTTCGCAACCATACGTCAAACTTGGTATTACTTTACCCTTGTAGAATTTAATAACAGGGAGAAGTGAAAACCGCCCGTATTTTCGATCGATTATTCTGGCCTGTGTGGTTAGTTTTCGGGTCTTGTCCCATTGGTGTTGTTGCATTGAGGCTTCTGTTTTCGAGTTGTCCAGCCACACCCCCAAGTATTTAAAGAGTTTTACCTCTTCAACAGGCGAATTTTCAATGTGCCATTTGAAGGATTTTATGTTCTTTGATGCTTGGCCTAAAATCAGAATTTTTGTTTTTTCCTTGTTAATTTCTAAGTTGTTGTTCGATATGTAGTTGCCCAAGTTGTCAAGTTGCCTTTGAAGCCCAATTTTGGTTTGATCTAAAAGGATGATGTCGTCGGCATATAATAGGCGAGTCACAGGTGTAGTTCCAATTTTCGGAGGAAAAGATCTTATCGCATCCGAATTGTCTTTAAGGTCGCCCAAAAAGGAAATGAATAGAGCCCAGGGCCAGTGGGCAGCCCTGTTTTACGCCTCTAAGGGTCGAGATTTTGTCCGAAAGCCTTCCTGCTTGATCCAGCTTTACCCTGATCGATGTCTTATCGTGGAAAGCCTTTATTGGGTCAAGGATGTTAAGTGGGCACTTCCTTTTGCCTAATTTTGACCAAAGCAGATTTCTGTCAATTTGATCAAACGCTTGGCTTAGATCTATAAAGGCAACATATACCTTTCCTAGTCTTTGCGTAGATCTTGCTTTTATAATGCTCAGGGCCATGATGTTCGCTGTGGTCCCCAAATGTTTCAAGAACCCTGTTTGAAATGGGTCTCTGCACGGTGCTGTTTTTGCCCATGATTGGAAGCTCCTTAGAAGAAATGACCCATAAAGTTTCCCGATTGTGTCCAGGAGTGCTATTGGACGATAATTTCTCGGGTCGGTTCTGTCTCCTTTTTTATAGATTGGTGCGATCACTGCAGTGCGCCAAGAATTAGGAATCGATCTTGTAGCGCTGCAGTTTTTGAATAACTGCTCTATAAAGTTTGCCCATTTCTCTGGATGATTTTTTAGGTCGATGTTGGTTATTCCATCTGGCCCTGGAGCTCTGGACGATTGACGCTTAATGGCCAGTATGATGTCATCTTTATCCGAAAAATCTTCCCACGCGGTATGGTCAGCCTCCGTCATCGGATCTTCTGTGACTTGGCTAGGAATTTGGAAAATTTTGGCAAAATGTGCTTTCCATTGTTCTTCTGGGACATTTAAACCTTTTGCGGTTTCTCCTTCATTAGAGTTTCTTATTAATTGCCAGAAGGCTCCCGAATTTTTGTTAGCCAGTTTTCTAAGCATGTCTTCAGAGTCCTGTTGGTATAGGAAAATTCTACGGAAGCGTAACCAAGATTTGTACTTTTTTTGTTCCTTCAAGTAGAGGTGTCTAGAATCTTCTGAGATTGATTGTGCTGCCAGTTTCTTTAGCTTTCTCAGGGTAGAACGTTTTGATACTAATTCCTTGTCATAGGTGTGAAAAGGATTCTGAGTAGACTTTTGGGTTGGCCTTCTGGGAATCATGAAGGGAATCAATAAGGGCTGGTAGTCAGTAGATTTTAATGACTCGTTATTACCCCGTAGACAATGGCTTTTGTAGCTTCTGGACAGTTCCTCTATTCGGTTGGCAGTGAGTCTTAGGCGGTTTCCTTTAATGTTTGATTCAATGAGTTCTGGCATTATCGTTTTGTCTTCTCATCCCATGGGCCATTCGATTTGCAAAATATTGTGATCACTCGCCTCAGCCCTTAAAACCTCAAAAGATGAGATTCAGCGGAGCATCTCCTCTGAGACATATATATAGTCTATTGCCCCGTTTTTGGCGCCCCTTTCCCAGGTTGGGATGTGGACCGTCTGCGGAAGTGAGTGGTCAATATTGCGAAGATTTCTTGAAGCCATAAGTGATTCCTATTTCTGTCCACGAGATTCCACCTGGCTTTTCGGACGCGGTGATGTGGTTCTTGAGGGATCAGTCGGACATTTGGCGTTTAGATCTCCACTTAGAATTATTAGTGGACTATTTTGGGTTGTCATTATGTTGTCTATCTCTCCCTCGATGGATTCAATGAAGAGCCTGTCTGAAATGGCTTGAGAGTTCCAGTAGACCGTAATAACAGTTATCACAAGGGAGGTTAAGGTTTGGCTCTTCCTGTCTAGTTGATCCCACTTTATTGAGACTGCAAGGTAGGATTGAGTTGCTGCCAGCTTCTTCTGTATTGAAAGGCCTGAGCCAGATTTGACTGCCACAAGTAGCCCAGATGATGGACGGCCCAAACGACCTTTCTTGGTCGGGGAGATTGCAACTGCAAAGCCGTCAATAGTCGGGGGGGTGGTAAGCCATGTCTCTTGAAGAGTGATAATATCGAATACTCCGAGGTTTATTGCTCCAGGTTTAGTGAGATGGTTAAAACCCCTAGTATTCCAGGACATCATTTTGTGTGAACGCGACTGAAGATCATGTGGCAGACTTTTTATTTTTGGACTCGCATCTGCTTTATTGAAATCCGCCTTGATGCTAGACGGCGTCTGTTGCTATTTCTTTGTTTGCCCAGAGGATGTTTTCGGGAACCATGCCAGTAGATGTTTAATCGGGGCGAAAGTTGGTAGATTAATTTTAGGTACTAATTGATTCGTAACTCTGTCAGGCAGTTTTTGTTCCGACCTTTTTCCCAAGGGTGACAAGGTTCTTTTCTTGGTATGCACTCTTTCTTTTAGTCTTTCATTGGCTCTATATGAGTGTATATCTTCTGATTTGCTAATAGTTGAGACTCGATTTTTTGACTTTTCTCTATTAGCTGATCGATGAGGTGAATCTCTTCTTTGGGTCGATGACCAATTCCGGTCATTAAATTCAGTTTTGGACCTATAATGAATTTTTTCGTGTTGTTGCGGGGGGTTTTTGGACTCCGAATTCGGTCCGGGTTGTCCTCTTTTTATCTCAGAAATCAAGTACCCCTTTCTCAGGAGATCTTCCTTACCTTCTTTAGTCAGTCTGCCTTTGGCTTCTGCACTTGCGTGTAAAAACGCCTTTGCTTTTTTGCCCTTATGATAGGGCTCTACCAGTAGCAGATAATTTGTTTTTAGGGCTTCAAAGTTTTTGACACGTTTCAGAATTTTCAGAACAGTGCCCCTATTTAGGGTAATCTTTTCGAAGTTGTCCGGGATCTGTTCCAGCTTCGATTGTTGCTTTTAAGGAGAGAGTTCCCAATTCTCTTCTGATGATCGAGATTCCTGTGGAATTCGGGAGTTGAAGGACTTTGCCAGGGACGTCATTTCACCAAAATGCCAGGGTTAGCGGAAGTGACATCACACAACCCTTGAGCCCCTGATGACATCACAGGCAGTGATGTCATTTGACCCCACCCCGAAGTGATATCGTGGGAAGCGATGGAACACGACCTTTCACCCGTTGCCAAAACAGGAAGTGACATCACAGCATTGCACACTACGAAAAATATGGTTACGCTATCACTATAATGTGATGTACATTTCATGCAAGAATGGATCGTCATATGTAGCGTTAAGATCAGTTTAAAGACTGACGCAAGAGCCAGTCTTTGTTGCTTTGCCATTTTTTGGTTTCGAATGCTGGATTTAAGGTGGAAGTCTTCTTTCGGCTCATTAGGGAAGCTAGATTTGTTTTGCAGAAGCTGACCTTATTTTCGACTGTTTTCCTTGTCTTTTGGTGACTTTAGGTCTGCATAGTTTCGTTTGATTGCCACCGATTTTTTCCATGTGGCGTCTGGACCTCTAGGGTGTCTTTGATTTGGACACGGCCTCTCTTTTATTTGCTCACTGAACGTCCTCCGTTTTTTAGGCTTTGGAGGAGTTGCGTTGTCATGGTTTTTAGGTGAACTCGCCTCATTTTGCTTCTCAATGTGAGGTGAAGTTTCACTTGCAGGAGACGAATAAGTGGAAATGTTCATCATCATTTCGTCTCGTAGGAAGTCGACAACTGTGACAGGAGAGTGAGACTGTGGATCTTCTGATGGACTCCTGACAAAATGACATATCTGGATTGGAGATTTAATGGGACTTGTGTCCATGTTTGGTTTTGAGACCGTCTCGCTACGTTCCCCTTGAGGGGAGTCGATAGGCTCCTGTGCCGGGCAAGCTGAGGTTCGAGACGTAGAACCTGCTGTCATAGATTGTGTGCTTGATATTTTGCTTGCTTTCTTTAGGTTAACAGGATCAGAATAAGTTTTTTTTTTGATGGTTTCAATGGGCAGTTTAGAACTTGCAATTGAGGAGGCTTTGAAGCCGGTTCTCTCAGGCAAGGTTTGAGTGTTTTCTTTGTCATGCCTTCGAATAGGAAATGCTTTGGTGGATCCGTTTTTCTTTTGATTTTTGGTTATTTAAAAGCTTTCTCGCAAAATTGAAGCAGATTTTGTTTGCAGGTTGATTGTCGACTGACTGTGTCTGAGTGCTCATTTCTGTTACTTTTCCCACAATTTGATCAGTTTGAGTTGCACTTTCTCTTGAGTCTTATTACAATGGGATGTGATGAGAAGGTTGACATTTTTGACTTTGGACACTTGAGGTCGCTTATGATTTTGTCATATATTGCACTGTCGACTTTCTTTTGCAATAATGTAGCCTTCAAAAAAGGTCATTTTGGTGTGAGTCATGGCGATCAGTGTAGTCTGATCCTTTAATGCAGGGGTGCACAACTGATTTTGACAGTGGGCCGAAAGTACCTTACATGAGGGCTATAGTGGGCCGAAAAGTAAATGTGGGCGGGGCGGGAGGCGGGGCGTGGCAGGAGGCTTTTTAAACCCCCAAGTTGTACTAAACACATGGAAAAAGAATGTTTTTGAGGGGTAACGATTTTTATTTGCATTTCAAACTTAGATTTTGTACTACACATTTTCCATTGTTATAATTTATTTCTATTTAGTTTTATGTATCTCGCCTGTTTAATTAACTTATATATATTTATTTGACCCTAGATTGGACATGCCGTTATTTTGGACTGCTACAGTTTGCTATTTGGGTTGCCCAAGAGGAGTATGGCCTTCGTTGAGTCAGGTTTCCTCAAAAAGCCAAAGATGAACATCTCCTAACTGTGCCTGTTTTAGCTTTATTATTGGGTTTACTATTGGAGTGCAACACTATGCCCCAGGGCCCCCTTACCCCAACCAAACACTATGCCCCATGTCACTCACCCCCAACCAAACACTATGCCCCATGTCCCCCTCACCCCAACCAAACACTATGCCCCATGTCCCCCTCACCCCCAACCAAACACTATGCCCCATGTCACTCACCCCCAACCAAACACTATGCCCCATGTCCCCCTCACCCCCAACCAAACACTATGCCCCATGTCCCTCACCCCCAACCAAACACTATTCCCCATGGCACTCACCCCCAACCAAACACTATGCCCCATGTCCCCCTCACCCCCAATCAAACACTATGCCCCATGTCCCCCTCACCCCCAACCAAACACTATGCCCCATGGCCCCCTTACACCCAACCAAACACAATGCCCCATGTCCCTCACCCCCAACCAAACACTATGCCCCATGTCCCCCTCACCCCCAACCAAACACTATGCCCCATTGCCTCCTCACCCCCAACCAAACACTATGCCCCATGCCCCCCCTACACCCCCAACCAAACAATGCCCCATGGCCCCCTCACCCCCAACCAAACACTTTGCCCCATGTCCCTCACCCCCAACCAAACACAATGCCCCATGTCCCTCACCCCCAACCAAACACTATGCCCCATGGCACTCACCCCCAACCAAACACTATGCCCCATGGCACTCACCCCCAACCAAACACTATGCCCCATGGCGCCCTCACCCCCAACCAAACACTATGCCCCATGGCCTCCTCACCCCCAACCAAACACTATGCCCCATGGCCTCCTCACCCCCAACCAAACCCCCCCCCACCCCATGGCCCCCTCACCCCCAACCAAACCCCCACCCCCCAAATCAGCACACACAAACCAGCACCAATACAGACCTGAACCCCCACCCCCCAACTCAGCACACTCTCAAACAAGCACCCATACACACCGGAACCCCCACCCCCCAACTCAGCACACACACAAACATGCACCCATAAAGACCCGAACCCCCCACCCCCCCAAATCAGCACACTCTCAAACAAGCACCCATACACACCGGAACCCCCACCCCCCAACTCAGCACACACACAAACATGCACCCATAAAGACCCGAACCCCCCACCCCAACTCCAAACCCCCCACCCCCCAACTCACACACTCTCAAGCATGCACCCATACAGACCCGAACCCCCCAACTCAGCACACACACACATGCACCCATAAAGACCCGAACCCCCCACCCCCCCCCAACTCCTAACCCCCCCACCCCCACCCCAGCACACACTCTCAAGCATGCACCCATACAGACCTGAACCCCCCACCCCCCAACTCAGCACACACACAAACATGCACCCATACAGACCCGAACCCCCACCCCCCAACTCAGCACACACACAAACATGCACCCATAAAGACCCGAACCCCCCACCCCCCCAGCTCCAAACCCCCATCCCCCAACTCAGCACACACACTCTCAAGCATGCACCCATAAAGACCCGAACCCCCCACCCCCCAACTCAGCACACACACAAACATGCACCCATACAGACCTGAACCCCCCACCCCCCCAAATCAGCACACTCTCAAACAAGCACCCATACAGACCCGAACCCCCACCCCCAGCACACAAAAAACATTCAAATCCAAACATTCATACACATCCGACAACCCCCCCACCCCTGCATCTCAACATACACACAAAAAACATTCAAATACAAACATTCATACACATCCGACACACCCCCCCACCCCCGCATCTCAACATACACACAAAATACATTCAAATACAAACGTTCATACACATCGACACACCCCCCCCACCCCTGCATCTCAACATACACACAAAAAACATTCAAATACAAACATTCATACACATCGACACACTCCCCCCACCCCCGCATCTCAACATACACACAAAATACATTCAAATACAAACATTCATACACATCCGACACACCCCCCACTCCCGCATCTCAACATACACACACAAACATAAAGCAAAACAAACCCGACACACAAACACAAACAGACCACTTACCGGAGACGTGCTGGAAGGCAGGCAGGTAAGCGGCCGGTAAGCTGGAACGCTGAAATCGTACTACGGCTGGCGTGGTCCAAGGCTGAAATGCCTTCCGGCATCAAGCCTTATGGACCACGCCAGCCGTAGTGCTGGCCCTCCATTGGTGCAGCACACACGCATTACGTGGCTCGTAGGAGCGTTGTGGTGCGTGTGTGTGCTGAGCCAATGAGGGCCAGTGTTTTGTCCGGCCCGGAAGACAACAAAGACTTTCCTAATGGAGGGCGGCCGCAACTGGCCCGCGGGCGGTATGTTGTGCACCCATGCTTTAATGTGTCATTTATTGCTTCATATAACTTTCCGAATGGGGCGAGCGCAATAGTCAATGCTGACATTAATGTTGTCAGGTCTCGCTTCCTCGGAGGGGTCTCATTAGATCCATTTTCTGTTTGACCAGACCCCATGCTTTCCCTTCGAGGTGGAGTATGGGCAGGACCCTGTGGGGTAGAAGATGCTATTTTAGATAAGGGTTCCGGAGACTTTGGTTCAAGTGAAACAGTAGAAAAAGGCCGCTGGGCATTTGCTTTCATCGGAGACTGAGGATGAGGTGATGGTTGCTTCTCGATGAGCGGCCTGTTCACTTCAGCCTTTGTAGCATTATCTGTTAGCTGCGTTTCTTAAGGTTGAAGAAAAAGTGGAGGGTGCTGAGACTCATTTGTACTGCTTGTCGTTGAAATTTCTCGGGCCGGCAAAAGCATCTTCTCTGGAGATCGATTAGCTGAGACAGGACTTCGATTTTCCAGTGGTACTGTTTGCGCTCCGTCGGCACTGCCCAGTGGTGGACAAACTACCTGGTTTCCTTCATTGCCGACAGAATCTGTCATCCTTTCTTTTGGTGTATAAGGAAACTTTAGTGCCTTTGGGCCATCAGTCTCATCAAGTGCTGCATCCAGCATTTCTGCATCTGTCAGCTCGAGCAAAACGTCGTATTTTCGTTTGCCTTGACTGGCAAAGTACGCTTTTAGCGAGTTGGATATTGCAGTGTTTCCCAGCATCCTTTCTGATGAATTTTTTTTGTTATTTTTGTTATTTTGGTGCGGGGTTTTACCCGATGGTTTTTTCCTTTTGTTTTGATTTTTTTGTTTGTGCTTTACCGAGTGAGTGGGTTTTGCTGTTTTTTTCTGTTGGTCTGTGGGAGAAATTTTATTTAAATCTTGTAAACGAGGGTTCCGTACGTCACCATTGATCTCTCTATTTTCACCCTCCTTTGGTGCTAGTTTGTCCTTGGCTCCACCCCCTTGAGGAAGTGGAGCCTCGCTTTCGCTCGTGTCGATCGTCCCACGGGCCTCCTTTTGCTCTGATGACGCCTCCGTCATCCGCTTCGCTTCGGGCTCACTCCGCCTCACTTCAACCGCGCCCGGCGTCCTCCCCGACGTCAGCGCCACATCCCGACCGCGGCTTGGGAGACTCTCATCAGTGCACGGTGAACCACCCGACCCCAGCCCCGTCACCGGGGAACCCGGCCACGAGGTAAGATCGGGGTTTGTGGGAGAGGCAGTTTGGTGCAAGCCCTCCTGGGCTATGTCTGGCTGACAGAGTTGAGAAGCCGCAAGAAGTTCCCTCGCAGCCCACCCTTCAGTCGGCTGCACTGGGGACTTTTGAACATGCGAAATTCCCTGCTCCGTTGTCAATATTCTTGGTTCTGCCATCGTAGAATCAAACTGACATGTGTCTTCCCCGCGGGTGCCTTCTTGGGATGGGGCGTGTGGACTTTGCCCCTGGATTGTTGTGGATGGCACAAATGATCTTTGTAGAGCCTCCTTGCCAGACACAGAATTTAGATGCTTTGAAGGTGTGGTGAGGTCAAGGAGTTTTAAAAGCCTCGGTTTTTGTATATTCTTTGGTCTCGGTAGAGGGCGCACAAGTGGTGGGCGCAAAGGGTCTAAGCGAAGGGGAACTGGCCTTAGGCTCTGGCTCGAACTTCTCATCCACCTGGCCTCCTCCTGGTGGTGCCGAGGTTGGATTGTCGAAATGCCTTACTTCCATGTTGGTTTTGAGGGGCTCCTGCCCCCTCCTGCACACGGACTGCCAAAGACAGCAACTCAGCAGCCAACTCCGCGGCCGGTCCGCGGTGTGGAGGGGTTTTTATGTCCAACGCTCAAAAGCAGCAGCAACTGTAGAAAAACTATAGAGTAGACTGCCACAGACTGCAACTCAGCAGCCAACTCCGTGGCCGCTCCGCGGTGTGGAGGGGTTTTTATGTCCAACCCTCAAAAGCAGCAGCAACTGTAGAAAGACTGTAGAGTAGACTGCCACAGATTGCAACTAACTCAACAGCCAACTCCGCCAATTGTATTAGAGAAGTAGTCTCACCAAAAAAACGGTGGCAGTGCAGAAGGGGGTGGGGGAGAAGGTCAGGGTGAGGAGGATATGGGGAGGGAGGGAGAGCATCTAGTTAAGGAGGCAAAAACACTGATGAAGATGGAGAATAGGTCATAAGATAAGAAAAGTAATGTCTTTTCACAAGTAACAAGAATCCTTGGATGTGTAAATAGAGGAAGCACATACATACATCACGAACATTCAACTGTATATACATATATAACAGAAGAATCCCAGAAATGTAATGGTTTACACACGATTGTAAACCCGACACTGTCAGGGTTTGCAAGAAGTCCACCCAATTTCAAGGCAAATGAATATCCTTTGATGAAGTTTATCCGTCTGGGCCGTTTTTGATAAACGTAATAAAAAGATCATCGTTATAATGCATTTTCCATAAATGTATTGACTTTCTGCACCATGTTCCCTGTCGCTATATGATCATTTGAGAAGTTTAACATTGATATTGTACGAGTCATGTATTTGGTCGGAGGACAGTCTTTTTCAGGTTGTTGTTGAGTAAATTTAAAAAGGAAGGGATGAGAGAAGGGAAGAACTAAAGATGGGGACATCAAAAGACCTGAGAATACGAGGAGTAAAAGGGTACACGAAGGAGTGATGGGGATAGAAATGGATGGAGCACAAGAGAAGTATATCATTTAAGATTAGAGGAAGGAAAGGGGTCAATAGTGACGGCCCTGGTAGGGGGTAATAGAGGAGAAAGTTAGATTGAAGGAGGAACGAGGCCAGTGGTACTGCAGATCTTAAGCAACGTGAGAAAAGGAGAAGGGGAGCGGCAGAAATAGATGGAGATTAAAGTCGTCCAAGAACGAAGAATGGCGTTGTTGAGGGAAGAGGAGAAAGGAGTCAGGATCATCAGAAAAGGAAGTGGGAAGACCTGGGCGGCGATTTCATTTGGTTTCCATTTCTAAGCGATAACCCTTCCCTTTTCTGCTAGTCTAAGGACGGGAATAAACAAAGAGGAGTACACGGAGGACCTACAGTTTAGGAGAAAAGATCGAGAATACTGGACCCACTATGGCTACCAGCCTAGTATGGGGAGTGGGAGAGGAGGTTGTAACAGTGGCAGGTGTCACCTACACGAATTATGCAGATGACACCCGGATCCTCATTCCCCTTTCGGGTAACTTCTTGGAAGACTCAGCCTTGGTAAATAAGATATATCTCCTCATTCAGGCATGGATGGCATCCCATGGCCTCTGCCTGAATGACGCTAAAACCGAGATCTTGCATCTTGGCTCTGATGCTAGCCTAAATAAATTGATTGCCAACTATACCACATTCAATATAGACGGTAACACAATCAAAGTAGTGACTGAGGTAAAAACGTTAGGTTTCTACCTCCACTCTGCTCTAACCCTAAAGAAGCAGGTCAATTCCATGGCCTCATCCACCGCCTACACCTGCAAACTCATCAGGGCCTGTAGACAATTTCTAACGAAAGCTAGCTGCATCACCCTAGCCAATGCATTAATATTGTCAAAACTAGACTATTGGAACGCCCTATACCTAGGAGCCAACAAATATATTCGACAAAATAGTAACATTACAAAACAACGCCCTGAGAGCAGCCCTGAACATACCTAACAGAGAGCATCAAGGGTGTCCAGTTAAAGGATCGAATACAAAAGGTTTGAATGCAAAAGGTGAGAGTCAAGAGGATCGAAAACAAAAAGGCTAGAATTTTTTTTTTATTATATCTTTTTTTTGGGTTTCTGTATAGGTAAAAAAAAGTGGTTTTTAACCACAAAAATGGGGGTTGCGGGGTGGACACCCCCCCCAAAAAAAAGAAATTTAAAAAAATGTTTTGAACCTTTTGTTTTCGGTCCTTTTGATTTGAACCTATTGTATTTCGAACCTTTTGATTCGAACCTTTGACCTATAACCAGCATCAAGAGATAATCACTGGCTAAAAATAAGCGACAGGATCCTACTCAAAACCATTTCACTTACTTTCAAATGCCTCAATAATGCAGCACCTCCATACCTCACAGAGAGAATGGCTAGGAGAACCTCGACCTGCCTGGCCAGAGCAGCCAACACCCACTGCCTAGAGATTCCTAGATTTAAGTTAACAAAATCAGGAGGAAGCAGCTTATCGGTGAAAGCCGCGCAATCTTGGAATGCATTACCTCCACCCCTCAGAACGACTCAATCCTACCTGAGCTTTAGACGCAATACGCTAAACTGGCTGCGCGCTAATGACACATGGACACCCTGCTTCATATAGCTATGCCCCTGCCTCTGTATTTATGCATGTAACCCACAGTACCGCTTCTCACTGCATCTACCTGCACTGTATCTGTATTCACTGTACCTATTCCATGTTGTAACTAAGCTTTAAGTATCCTTGTACCTGCTGCGCCCAGCTACCTACGGGTTTGGTTCTCATTACCAAATTCAACAAACAAAACAGGCGTGAGTGTCAAAGGGAATTATCCAAGTTTCACTTGTGCAAAGGAAGTTCAGATGAAGTTGAAAGAATGATAGCAAGATGCTGTGGAATGTATTACATAGAGCAGGAAAAGGGGTTGGAGAAGAATCAGGGGGAATAGGATAGAAAGAATGCAGTGGGGTCGTCAACGGTGTGTGCAGTGAGTAATCGAGTGGACTGGGAAATGGGCCGGAACAGGGGGGAACGGAACTAATAGAGAAAAGGCAGAGGAGTGTATTTAAAGAAATACTCCGCTTATGAACAGCAGGAAGGCTTTTAAGTATGGAATCAAAGGGGAGTGTAATCATAGCCGTCACTCCCGATGAAACGCCTTTAGAAAAGGACGCCCTTTGCAGGACGACGCTCAGGCGTCAGAGTGTCACGTGACTCGGCCACGTGAGCCGCACATGGAGGGGCTTGTCCAGGACCCTCAGCTGGGCGAAGATGGGTCTGTAGCAACTGTGCAGGGTTCTAGACTTGGGGATCTTTCAAGTAGAAAACATGGCTCTCACAAAATGGGCATTTAATGCACCACAGATCGCTAGATTTAATTGATATAGGCCTAGGGGGATCCAATCCGAGTGTAGAGCTTTTCTTGTTTTTTGGGCATGGGTGATTTCCGTAGCTGGGTCAACTGAAGCCAAACGATTTCAGCTGGCGGTAGTAATGGATTTATCCGGAAGGGTGTCTGCAGGAATGATCGAATTCCAAATCCCTACTGCAAATAAAAAATAGATGTGGGTGGAGTAAGGGCATCGGTTAAGGTAGGGGGGGGGAGTGGTGTGGGGGGTCTCCCCCGCAATATTAAAAATAAAAATTCAGTATATTTTGCAGCAGGTATAATATTTGATAATTTCACAGTAATCCGTCTGGATGATGGGTGCCGGGGATTATTCAGGGCGCTAGAATGATCGAGTCGGTTCTTGGATGGTACATTAGACATCAAGCCTGTCGGGTTCATGTTGAACATAGTGCCATATGCAATCGCCTTATCGCTAGAGGCTGCGGCAATTGCCCAATCTACATATAGGTGGAGCTTTGTCCCGGGAGGATAGCTCAGCGGCTACGTGCTCGTCTTGGAAGCAAGACGACGCGCAGCAACATAGGATCGATCTCCGGATCCACGCTTAGAAACCTCTGGGTATTAAGCGCGTTATAAATAACCAATTACAATTCCATTTCACCACTGCTACTTAGTGTAATCAACACCCTTACATTCCGCTCACTTTAGTGGTCGTCTCTCGAGGGATTCCTTTGGGAAGCCCCTAAATCCTCCTTTCCGCCCTCACTAATTTAGTAGATTTTTTTTTAATTTTTAATTATTATTTTTTATTTATTTATTTATTTTAGGTGTGAGAAGGACCCTCCCTTCTGTGCTTAGGCCTCTCAAGCTCCACTTGGACGCATCCAATGACCGTCAGGGCTACGCCCCCTGCAGGAGACACGCAAAAAGCGGCCTGTAGAGATGCCCGCGAGGAGGAGGCTCCATGTGCACTGGTCAAAAGCATGTGTAAACATGCCCCGACATGCCAGGGCATGCAAATGTTTTTGCACTTTCGCACTTACCAGGACTAAGATGTTCGGCACAACCAGGTAGTCCTCTTCCGATCCGGCAGACATTTCTGGCACAAAGTGGAAGTCTCGGTATTCCAGGAAGGAGACGGTGTAGTTGTCATGAAAGCTGATGTTGGTTTTCTGCTTGTTCTCTCTGCAGAAAGACACACATGCACACAAACAGAACATTAGTTCACATCAGAAGAGCATGGTCAGGAATTCATTTGAAAAACACAGCCAGGCGTGTTAATACGTTCCAAGAGAGAAGGTCTTTAACTCGGGGTTCACGGTTCGAGGAGAGGAGAGGTGAAGTAACAAGCGAGTCTTCTTTCGGGCAGAGCGAAGGCAAAGTAACCCAAAGGGGGGCTTCTCATTGCACGATCGCCACCCAACCCCCGATCACACCCAAAAGGGATCTTTCCGCCGTGGACCTGCCCTCCTTCAGTGAGGAAGCAGTACAGTGGCCAGGGCAGCATGTGGGCGACCCCCACTAGAAGCTCAAACTAGAAAACCTGGCCATGTCATGAACTCGCATGAGCAATTTCTGAGGGTAGACCCCGGGATCGAGCATTGCAAAGCAGAGTCTGCTGGGAGATTTTCCTGGGTGTGTGGAGTGCAAAGAAACACTTCAACATCTTGGACTTGAATGTCGCCATTTCAGGGAAGCCAGAACGACCCACTTGATGACATTTGTAAACACTGACTTGGTGGGTGCACTGGAATTCTTATGGAACAGGTTGATGGTGGGAGCGCATAACCCTCTGATCTTTGCACTGGTGCGTTCGGTGGAGATCATAGACGATGTACTGGAGATATATAACCTAGGCTAAGAATATACCTTCATAGAAAGTCAAATGCACTGGCGCTGATGCTGGTCATTAGTATTTTGATGAATTTACGATCTTAACGGAAGAGTTTTTAATATGTTTTTAAGACTAACAGTATATTTTAATTGTAAATGATTGATGTGAAATGTGATTTTTTGTAAAGGTTTTTTTTTTTAAAACCAAATACAATTTTTTTAAAAAGCAGAGTTTATTCCTGCATTCTTTTCCTTCCTCCAAATCCTATTTTTATTTGCAGTCTAGTGGCCACCAGGGAGGAGGGTGATGCACAGGAGGGCACCGCTCGGCACCTGTTGATGCACAGGAGGGCGCCACTTTGCACCTGGGGATGCACAGGAGGGTGCCACTCGGCACCTGGTGATGCACAGGAGGGCGCCGCTCTGCACCCGATGGAGGGTGCTGCTCTGCACCTGGTGATGCACAGGAGGGCGCCGCTCGGCTCCTGGTGATGCACAGGAGGGCGCCGCTCTGCACCCGGTGGAGGGTGCTGCTCTGCACCTGCTGATGCACAGGAGGGCACCGCTGGGCACCTGGTGATGCACAGGAGGGTGCCACTCGGCACCTGGTGATGCACAGGAGGGCGCCGCTCGGCACCTGGTGATGCACAGGAGGGCGCCGCTCGGCACCTGGTGATGCACAGGAGGGCGCCGCTCGGCACCTGGTGATGCACAGGAGGGCGCCGCTCTGCACCTGGTGGAGGGTGCTGCTCTGCACCCGGTGGAGGGCACCGCTCTGCATCTGGTGATGCACAGGAGGGCGCTGCTCTGCACTTGGTGATGCACAGGAGGGTGCCGCTCTGCACCCGGTGGAGGGTGCTGCTCTGCACCTGGTGATGCACAGGAGGGCACCGCTGGGGACCTGGTGATGCACAGGAGGGCGCCGCTCGGCTCCTGGTGATGCACAGGAGGGTGCCGCTCTGCACCCGGTGGAGGGTGCTGCTCTGCACCTGGTGATGCACAGGAGGGGGCCGCTGGGCTCCTGGTGATGCACAGGAGGGCGCCGCTCGGCTCCTAGTCATGCACAGGAGGGCGCCGCTGGGCACCTGGAGATGCACAGGAGGGCGCCACTCGGCACCTGGAGATGCACAGGAGGGCGCCGCTCTGCACCCGGTGGAGGGTGCTGCTCTGCACCTGGTGATGCACAGGAGGGCACCGCTGGGCATCTGGTGATGCACAGGAGGGTGCCACTCGGCACCTGGTGATGCACAGGAGGGCGCCGCTCGGCACCTGGTGATGCACAGGAGGGCGCCGCTCGGCACCTGGTGATGCACAGGAGGGCGCCGCTCTGCACCTGGTGGAGGGTGCTGCTCTGCACCCAGTGGAGGGCACCGCTCTGCATCTGGTGATGAACAGGAGGGCGCTGCTCTGCACTTGGTGATGCACAGGAGGGTGCCGCTCTGCAGCCGGTGGAGGGTGCTGCTCTGCACCTGGTGATGCACAGGAGGGCGCCACTCGGCACCTGGTGATGCACAGGGAGGCGCCGCTCTGCACCTGGTGGAGGTTGCTGCTCTGCACCCAGTGGAGGGCACCGCGCTGCATCTGGTGATGCACAGGAGGGCACCGCTCTACACCTGGTGATGCACAGGAGGGCACCGCTCTGCACCCGGTGGAGGGCGCCGCTCGGCACCTGGTGATGCACAGGAGGGCGCCGCTCTGTACCGGTGGAGGGTGCTGCTCTGCACTTTGGTGATGCACAGGAGAGTGCCGTTCTGCACCCGGTGGAGGGCGCCGCTCTGCACCCAGTGGAGGGCGCCGCTCTGCATCCGGTGATGCACAGGAGGGCGCCGCTCTGCACCCGGTGGAGGGCGCCGCTCTGCACCCGGTGGAGGGCACCGCTCTGCATCTGGTGATGCACAGGAGGGCGCCGCTCTGCACCTGGGGATGCACAGGAGGGCGCCGCTCTGCACCTGGTGATGAACAGGAGGGCGCCGCTCTGCACCTGGCAATGTGACTCTCTCCCAGGAGGGCCGACCCTGGGTAGGCCAGTGGCTTCATTAGGGAACAGGGAGTGAAGGGGTGGGTGGGAGTCATAAGATGAAGAAGCCATAGGGGATACATGTGAGAGGACCCCTCAAGAGTGGTGAGGGGTAAGTGTACAATAGTGACCTAGCGAGGGTCAGCTTTGAGTGGGCTGTCCTTCACAACATCTCGCTCAGGAGAGCGATTTATTAATAACCCTTTAGCCAAAATTTTATACATAAGCATCTGTGGCAAGTCGGAATCAGAAGAAGGGCAAGGTAGTATTCTGGACAATGTGTCTCTATATTCAAACAACCTCTCTGTCCCAATCTATGTCTGCCATTCCTGGAGAAAATAAAGTCTAGAGGATGCTCTTCATGACGACTTTCATGACGAATCCATGCGGATTCCCATCTCTACCACTAAAACAAGGCAACATACAAATTTAGGGACTTTTAGCCAATGGTGGTTGGTTTCTGACCAGAATTATGTTCCTTTCTCAAGAGGAGTCCCCGTCAGTTCAGGTAATCTGACACCAGAAGGTCTTTCACCTCCTCCTTTGGGTTGGGAATTCGCTTGAAGGGAAGTGTCTTTTCTCCCTCTTTCTCTTTGGTTTAGTCAGTCCCTTTGCACCAGTCTTGGATCTCGGACAGTGGGTTTCTAAGGTTTGATCCAGGTCCCTGGGGTCACTTTCCAATAATTAAGGTATTTTGCTCTCAACGCCTCCCGTTGGGTGCCCTCTCCCTGGGATCTTGGGTTTCACACCCCAGCCTGGGTGTTGTCTTTTTGCCCCGCCTCTGATTTGAATTACCCTTACCCCACCTTGAGGTCATTTGGTTCGTACCCTGCCTTGGGGGTTGTTCAGTTTTCACCTGACCATGCGGTCTTCCTTCACCTTTCTGCCCACCTCCCGAATTCTGAGAGACCGCTGTGAAGGCATCATTAAGCAAGAACCAGACAACAGATTCACCTTTCCAAGAAAAGCTTGATTTGCTTTGTCAGGGTGGAGTAAGGCCTAACTTTCCCTATGCTGAAGTGGGATTTCCCGACCTAAAGAAAACTAAAGCATAGTCAATGTCAGTAAGGTCAAATAAAAAGTCTGTGTGTCCAAAACCTATGCTTGCCCTCACAACTAAATCTATACAATGTGTAGGCATGTCGGCAACAAAGTAAAGTTCTGAACGTCTTCCAGCTCTTTGGCTTTCTCTTACCTGCCCCGTCAATTTCACAGAATTGGGATAAAGAGAGCGGTAGTCAATCTTGCTGTTTGTTCTGCATCAGATTTCTCTCCCGTTTTACAAGATTGACCCCCGAGAAGAAAAAAATAGGGAGTACCCATTTCTCTTGACCTACTCCTCAAAGAACATCTCACCAACCACTAATAACGACACTCAACCCCGATTCTCCCAGATGGGAGCTCCCCGTTGCCCTATTGCGCCCAGCTTCGCTTACACTCCTGCACACTTATGTGTAACACCAGGGCTGCACTCACTCTGTGCAGCAGTCCACTGCTTCCCTGGTAGATGTGTGCTTTATACATCCATTACAAACCCTTGTATTCTCTCCACTCTTCCTCCTGTAGTTTCAAGGCTTCCTGCAGCAGCATTTTACTCTTCCGCACCTGGACCACCTCCTGCACCTCCACTGCCCGCCGCTCCACTACTCCAACCGCTCGCCTCTATTCTTCCTCTCCCCACATTTATATAAATTACTAATCCCTCCTACGGACCCTGGTTTGCTTTAACGTGTGGCACCTGTTGACCACATTTTTTTTTTTTATTGGTTTGTTACAAACCTTTAAAAAACAAACACAAGAAAAAGAAAAGGAAAAACAGAATATACATTTCTTCTCAAACCTTCTAGAAATACTACTGCTAAGGGAAGGTCTAAATCTTTGAGTACATAGGTGTAAAGGGACTTAAACCACGTGTTGGTGATTCACTTTCATACTGGAGAGTTTGTGACAGCTTTGAGTTCTTTTTCTGATTTTTCTAACTTATCGACCATTTTTTGGAGAACGAAAGTAAGTTCAATTGTTAATTTACGATCAGCGCCTTGATGCGTCACTCTCCACCAATCCTGAACCGACATTGTTGATTTTGCCATAAAGAACCTTCCCAAATGAGTAGTACGTTCTTGCTTCATATTCACACAAGTGTCAGATGTTTTAATGTTTCATTATTTTCACCACACAGACGGCAGTTCAATAAGAAGGCACCACCTTTTTCTCGTATCGATAAGGTTTCTCTTGTTTTAAATTGATTCAATCGAGACATCATAAAAAGGGATCTACGGACAGGGTCTGGAAATTTAAGTAGATATGCCTGTGGATTGTTTACTTTGTCATAATTCTGCGAGACCCTCGTGTATCACATGTATCAATCCAATCTTTTGACTTATTAGGGTTGGAATGAAGTAAGGTTCTGCTCGTACTTCTATCGCTCAAAATGTTTTCACAGCGAGAGGCCCATTGCAACAAAACACTGTTTTTATTACCAGATTGTACCTCACTCAGAATATGGTATTGTGGCATTGTTGGTTTGATGGTCATCTTCCTATATTCATTTAGGGCGGTCCACGTTATTGCATTAATGGACAATAGACTTAGCTCATTTCTTATACATGCAGTCGGGACACCAATTGGCAGCCGCAATACTTTGGACCAAAAGGAATGTTCCAATGATACCTACAATTTCTCCGGGCATCCCAAGGCACAGTTCGCTCCGTGTGTTATCGCTGGAATGAATTTCATTTTATAGAAATCCAACACTGGTTTTAAGGAAAATTTTCCATATTTTCTGTTTAGGATGCATGCCTGAGCTGTTAATTGTTTGCATTTATCCTTTGCTTTCGATACCCAAGGAGAATCGTTAATACTGGAACTGATGCACATACCAAGGTAGATTGAATCATTTACGATCTTTATCGGCTCTTTTCCAATTGTCCATACACATTTTTTCTTCCCAACATTCACTTTGTTTTTTTGAAGATTTTGCAAGGTTAGAATTTCTAATTTTTTTGGATTCAGTCAGGCCATTCTGTTGAATGCATTGATCCAGTATGGTTAATTTGCGTTGTAGTCCTATAGGTGTTAAATCTACAAGGACTAAATCATCCGCATTTAAGAGCCAGTTTACTTCCTTCCCGTTGATTTTTCACCTTCATGTATGACATTCATCCAGGTCCGAGATGAACAGGTTAAATATTATCGAAGCGAGCGGGCAGCCCTGCTTAACTCCTCGATACGCTTTTATCGGGTCAGATAATATTCCCTGTTGATTTAGCCTGATTCTTATTACTGTATCTGTATGCAGGACTTTGATGGCCAATAGATGACTGATTGGACACTTCCAGTTCGACATTTTCTTTCCATAACAATTCTCTATCGATGCTATCAAACGCTTGGGATAGATCCACAAACGCGAAGTAGATTTTTCTGTTTGATTTTATTGCATCAATTTTCATTATGTTCAAAAGCAACAGGTTTAGGCCACACGCTACGCCTCTGACAAAACCTGTTTGTCGAACATCCGAATGATTAGATGATCCACTTCATCAGTTGTTTTTGTAGCTGGATAGCGAATATTTTGTCGAGGACGTCTAGGAGCGCAATAGGCCTATAGTTCTTAGGGTCCGCTCTGTTGCCTTTTTAAAAATTTGAGATAATATAGATTGACTATTTGTACTTCTCTTTTTATATACAGTTTCAAAGTGCGAGATCCAATCTTTTTCGCTCACCATGTTTGTTTGTATCGCCCTTTGTTGACAGTTCACATTATTTATCAAATTCCAAAAATCGGATCAATTCTTGTTGTTGAGAGTCACAAGCATAGATTCACTATCCTGTTGGTGCTGAATGGCTTTGTGAGAGATTAACCAGTTTCTGTATTTTTGTTTCAACGCTTTTTTTGCAGAGCACCGCAGTTCCAACTCAAGTTTAGCGTGTTGTCTTAATTCTTTGCGGAATTGCCGTTTTCTTATGGCAATTTCTTGATCATAGCAATGTCTAGGTCTAAATTCCGATCTTCGTAGACCATTCTCAACAACCATAAACTGTTGTAGTAAAGTAGTATACTCAAGTCTGTTGTATGTCGAATTAATTAGAAATTTGTGATATGACTACGTGAACAATTTTACCTCCAGTGGTTTTATTTTCAAGCGAGTTGTGTTTGGCTCGACTTCAACCTGATTTGACCAGATTTTTGGTTTTTCTATAGCTGGAGACTGAAAAGTAAGTACTAGCTTACTGTGATCGCTGCTTGGATCATCCATGATTTTTAATGACACAGCCAGCCGACTTAAACTTTCCGAGATGAAAAAATAGTCTATAGTTGATGCTGAATTTTTATTCTTCCATGTTTTTTGAGCTGGAATGTCACCTGGCATGTTACCATTCGCTATTGTGATATTTCTTTGTCCCATAGCTACACACCACTTAGCTGCCAATTTTTGCGAAGTACCAAATGAGGAGAGTTCTTTCACATCTTTGATACAGGCCAAATTCAGGTCACCACAACAGATTATATTTGGTGTTTCTTGTACACTGTTAATGTCATCAATTAGATCCAGTGCCATTTTGATGAACTGGATTGTCCCAGCTTCTTTATGGTGCCAATATAGGTTGAGTATATGAAGTTGACATGTCTTATCGGCCGCCATCATTTTTGCTTCAACTACAATGTGCTGAATGTATGATGTATGGTTTGTTGCACTCATCACTTTCCATCCCGGGTTTTTTTTCACCATCGTTATTAAACCAGCGGAAGGTCGACCTTTATTTCTTGAAATGACTGGATTTATGACTATGTCATAGACATCTGAAATAGGGCAAAGAGACAGCCAGGTTTCCTGGAGGCATATAAAAGTTTGATTCAACAACCTGTTTTTAGAGTCATTGAACAGATGGGTGAAGCCTCTAGTATTCCATGACAAAATGTTCATGTTAGGGCTAATCTGCCCCTGATGGCGTTAGCTAGTGACCCCCTAAAACACCTGCAAGCCAATTCCAATTATTTGGGCTGTCATTTTCATCTAGGTTTTGAGGACTATGGTTTTCTTCACTCGTGGTAGTTGAGGAACCTAGAATCGTGATTTGATTCTTTTCACCCAAATTAGTTTTTTCCGGATCCACACTATGTTTTTCGAACTCACTTTGTGGTCTTATACTCTCCGCTTGACTGAATTCTCTATTTCTCGGTTTAGTACATTCCGCAGTTTTAAAGGTGACTTTACAATTTAGAGGTAAATTGTGTTCCAATTCTTGTTCAACCTCTTTATCCGAAAGCATTTGTTTATTATCCACGGGCTCCTCAGGAAAGTCAAATCCCAATGATAACAAGAAGGGTACCGCGTTTAACAGCAGGTCACAGATTAATCGCAAATCTATATGGAGACGGACTTTGTCATTATGTCTCTCGTTGAAAAAGTCCACCGTTTGTATATCATTGGACTCTATAGAGCGTAGATCTGGAACGTGATGTAAGAGTCGAAGAACATTGTTTCTATTTAGGGTTAACCCATCATGTGTGTCCAAAATTCGTTCAAGGATTAACATACATTTAGCTGATTTTTTACATTTCTCCATTTTTTGCGGTGGTTTTTGTGCCGATCTTCCCCAGATTTTGATGTCTGAGCTTGTTGGTTGTTTAACTTTGGCATCATACAAATTGGGGTGTCTTGCGTTTGCCATATTTAATCCTTTAAATGGTTCTTTGAACATTACTTTTTCTGGCATTTTATTGATCAGGTTCTCATTGAAGGTGTTGTCAAGCCCAGCTTTTGCGATTTCATTTCGGTAGATCAACCGCCGTCTTTTATCTGCCATGGTTTCAAATTTGTTTCATGTCTCCTGAAGCGCATGAATTTAACTTCTAATGGGGGTAGTATTAATTGACAAGACTCTTCCGCCTTTTGGACAATCTTCTGTATTCAGTGAAATTTGTTGATCTACGATCAATGGTACATCAGAGCATGCATTTTTTTGAACACCCCCATCACCATCAGTGGTAAGATCGTCTTCATAGATTGATAAGTCCATGAGATCTTGCTGAACGATTTCATTACTTTCTTCAAGCATGATTGGAGGATCCGATGAAGTGCCTACATTCGTCTTGTCTTTTTGATTGACTTTTGTGCATGTTGCATTAGCCTTCTCTGTATTCACAAAGACATTCACTGATTTTAAGTTCCTTAAAAAAATTTCTTGACCCTGTATTATTGCATTTGCATTGTTGGTTTTTAGGTTTTTTTTCCTGCAGTTTGTTTGAATCTGCAGTTTGGAGTTTTTGAAATATTTCATATGTTTTGTCACTTTTGTCAGAATGACTAGTTTCTTTTTCTTCAGGATTGCCAATGACTCCTTCTGCATCAGCTGAGGTAGAAGGCATTTGAATATCTTCTTCAGAGACGCCCTTATTAACAGTGTCATTTGAATCAGGTGAATGGATGTTTAGTGCAGTGGAGTGCTGTGCGGCAATGGTCGAGCTAGCTAAGCTTGCAGACACTTCAATTTGAAATGCCTGCTGAAGGTTAGGGAGGTTATCCTGCTGTAATAAGGACCTGGATAGGGGTCCAACCGAGGCACCATTCGTTGTCGGAGGAGGTGGATTCGATTTTGTTGACAAACTACACTCATTATTACGGGACACAAATCCATTCTGAGTGCTAGTATTGCCCTCCACTATTTGTATATTATCCATGTTACATTGAGTGGGTGGGTGTCTATCTTGATCAGCTTTCTTGGGCTTCTGAATCTGCTTTAGAAGATTAAGAGCTTCTATTGTTATCTCAGCAAGGAGACGCTTGTCATCAGTAAAATTACACTTTTGATCAGCTAACTCCTTAATCGAGTGATCAATTCTTTGAATATTTTCCAAAACGTTAGTATGTTCTTGCTTAGGAGACACATCAATAGAGGCTAATTTAGTATTAGTGCGCATAGATAATGTAGTTAAGTCTTTTAGGTTGTCATTAATTTGCTCATATAGTTTAAGCATTGGTGCTATAGCTATAGTCCGAGACGACAAGACAAATGGTCCAAGTTCATTCTTGGCATCCTTGACAAGATTCTAAAGGTTTGCATCTGTCAGCCTTTGATTTACACTTGTTTTAGACTTACAACGTTTGGATTTGGGTGTCGGTGGCCGGATGTGTAATTCCTGCAACGATTCGTCCAATGAGGAAGACTCAGTAATCTCAAATACTGAGGACGGGTCTGAGGGCCTTATATTGGCTTTATTTTTTAGTTGTGAGTGTCATTGGCGAATTTTGTGACACAGATGTTCTTCTCTGTTGCTTCCTATTTTGGGAGCATTGCATTGGAGGAGAGGAACTGGATTCTACATGTCTTCTTTTTCTTACATCCCTCGACCATGAATCACTAGGTACTCTTGCGGGCCATTCGTGCATCCGTGCATTTGAGTAAGGTTCAATAACTAGACTCTCAATGTTAGGTCCATTGTCCATTAAGGTTGATTTGGCATTTATGGAGCTATTCATCTTAGTTTAATCAATTAGTAATTTATTTACTAATGCCAAAGAATTGCGCCTTTCGTTAGGAGGTGTATGTTGATCTTTAAAGTCAGAATTTTGTCAGTCACATAGTTGTTTTTGACCTCCTTTGGGCCTTGTTCCACATACTTTGTAGGTGTTGTTAACATATTGATTGCAAAAACTTCTCCTGCATCTTCCATGTCACCCTCATCCCTAATATCCTCACAGGTATGTGTAACACGAAGAGGTAAGGAGTTGTTATCCTTCTGTGGGGAAGGAAGATCTCTACTCAGCTGTTGCTGTTTTTCTAGCACAGTAATTGAAAAATCTGTTTTTCGAGCACTGTTCGAGATCAAATGTGAGTCACCGGCACTTTCTAGCCACAAGCCGGCGCGTTCTGATGTTAGTCTTTGAAGTTTGTATTCGGCATTTCCTCGTGATGCATCAGCCGGCAGACCTGAGCACACTGCATCGGTCGGCGGGCTAACGAGCACGGCCGTAGCAACACCCTCCGCTGCTTCCCTAGATGGAAGAGGCTGATCCACAGGAGACACCCAGTATGCCTCCCGTCCACCACCTGACGCGGACCCGTCCACAGACGCGGACCCTGATCCGGCAGAGGCGTCGCTGCACGCCACACCATCAGACTGCCAGCCACCCACTTCCAAAACGCCACGGACCAAAGGTATGTTTTGCATTTCAATCTGACCCGCCTCTATGTCCAAGCCGCAGTCATTATCACGGGCAGGAGGAGGGTCATTAGGGCGGGGGTAAGGCTCTAGTCTAGGTTCGGTGGCACAATTTTCATCCATATCTGATTGCGGCAATGAAATTATGCGTGCAGCCGGGGAGGACTTACAGTTAGTTTTCCTTACTTGTGCTCTCCCGGCTGTTGCGTTGTCACGATTCCACGAGTTGCTCAGCTTACGTTCACCTTCTCCGGCTTGTTTCAGCTGCAAACAGTGGGATGTTTTTACCCTTGCATCCAAGCCCTACCATAAAACTGTGCATTACTGGCATTGAAAACATCATGATGGCCAGAACTCCCCAGAGTGCACAGGGAAAACATGAAGAATAGGCTGCCACCCATTTTTGCCTATGTTGTGAGCACAGGAGGGCACCGCCTAAAACCACCATTGGGCTACACACACAGTAGCCTGAACCCATTGGGAATGACAATGCCGATTGCCAAAAGCAACTCAGAACTGTGGGGAATTCATTTTCTTAATGTTAATGTTAATGTTAAAGGTCATTTTAACTATCACCACCGGAGTGGTCCCCTGGCGCTCTGGCGGCTCTGAAAGAGGGGGGGGCAGATGGTGGGTTAGTGGGTGGAGGCTGGAAAAGTGCAAGATTGCAGTGATGTGCTGTTGGCAGCCTCAGCCCGGTGGTTCCCTCGGCTGGGCCTGGGGTGTATGCGGCCGGTAGTCGTCGTGTGCTGGTGTGCGAGTCTATGTGTTCTTTTGTTGCAGTGTAGTGAAGTTTGTGCGGTTTGCTGCGCTAGAGGTTTGTGGTTGTGTTTGGTTTGGAGTTTGAGAGGTGTATGCAGAGACGGAAATTGTTAATGGTATTCGTTAGTCATCTCTATCCTGGACTGAACCGGTTGGGCTCGTGTAATCTTACCCGACGGGATGCTTGTACACCCTGAGCCTCAGGAGGTACGTGCCCGATTTTCCATTCGAGGCGGTTTGAGGATCTAGCTGTCCCCTCCGCCCGCCCCCTTAATAAACCTTGCATGCTCCTCCCCCCCTCCACATGACTAGCGCCGCTGCTAGTGTCCATACACCCGGTTGTGTGGTGATTGGTGGTATCTTGTCTGTTCCACAGCCTCGTGGGACCTAGTTGTGGCTGTAAGGGCGGTGGGGGATGGTTAGGGTTGGCTGGAGTAGTTGTATCCGTTTCTCTGGGTCTCGCGGGTGGACCCCTGTGTCCAGCGTCAGCCCTGCTGGTGCCCAGGGTACTTCTGTCGGTTCTAGCGGTTTGTCACTGTCCTTTTTTGATGATTCGTTTGTCTTATTGTTTTGGTTTTAGTCTCCGGTGTTGAAGAGGTAGGTTTTTAGTAATTTTCTGAATTTAAGGTGGTCTTTGGTGTTCCTTATTAATTTTGGGATGTTGTTCCAGGTTTTCGCGGCTAAGTGGTAGAAAGCGGTGCCTCCGAGTTTCTTCTTGATGTAAGGTTTTTGTTCCAGTCGGATTTCGTTGGTTGACCTGAGTGGTCTCGTTGGCTTGTAGATTGTTATTTTTTTTTGTAGGAATTCAGCTCCTTGTCCGCTGATTGCCCTGTGCGTTATGCACATTGTTTTGAAGATGATACGCTGTTTTACTGGGAGCCAGTGTAGTGTTTTTAGGGCCGGGGTGATGTGGTCTCTTCTGGATAGTTTGAGGAGTAGTCTGGCTGCAGTGTTTTGGATCCGTTGTAGCTTCTTCAGTAGGTATTCCGGTATACCGGGGTAGAGGCTGTTTGCATAGTCGATACTTGACATGATGAGGCCGACGATGGTGAGTGTTTTGTGTGTGAAGGAGAGGAATGGTAGTATTTTTCTTGCCGTGTGGAGGAGGAAGAAGCATTTCTTGACTGTTGCGTTTATTTGCGGTTCTAAGGTTAGGGTGTTGTCCATCAGGACTCCCAGATTTTTTACTACCTTAGATGGTATAGATCCCATTTTCGTTGGCCACGGGATGGCGGTTTCCTTCTCTTGGTCTTTGGATATGATCATGATTTCTGTTTTTCCTGGGTTGATTTTCAGGTTGTTGGCATTCATCCAGTTGAAGACTTCTTTTAGACAGTCGGTTAGGTTTGAATGATCGGCTTGGGTGTCTTCGATCTTGTAGATGATTTGAGTGTCGTCTGCATAGTTGTAGCATTTGATGTTGCGTTTCTTGAAGATTCTGATTACAGGGGTTTGGTAGATGTTGAAGTACAATGGAGATAGTGAGGATCCTTGTGGTAATCCACAGTCGTTGACTCGTGGGGTGGATTTGAAGGGTTTGATCCAGACGATTTCAGTTCTGTCTGCTAGGAATGATTTAGTCGAGCGTAGCGCTGTGTCTGTTATGCCTATGTCTTCTAGTCTTTTGGTTAGGGTGTCATGGCTAACTGTGTCGAAGGCTGCTGAGAGGTCGAGCAGGATAAGGGCAGATGTTGTGTTGGAGTCTGCGTTTGTTTTTAGGTCATCCCAGATGGATAGTAGTGCTGTTTCTGTACCTCTTGTGGGTCTGAAGCCGACTTGAGCTTGGTCTAGCAGGTGGTGTTCTTCAACGTATTCTTGGGTTAGTTTGTATACGTAGGTTTCGAGGAGTTTGGCTGGGTAGGGGATGTTGGAGATTGGTCTGTAGTTGGAGAGGTCATCTACGTCCCCGCTTGTGTTTTTCAGAAGTGGTTTGATGTAAGCCGATTTGAAGAACCTTGGTACTGTCCCTGTTGCCAGTGATAGATTTAGAAGGTTTCTGAAGTATTCTGCTGGTGTTCCTTGTCCGAGGATTGATTTGTAGATGTCCGGGGGGCAGGGATCCATCGGTGAGCCCGCTTTCTTGCTGTGTTTTATTAGCATTGCGAATGCCTCTGCTGATATTTGAGGGTAGTTATTGAGTTTGTGCTGCAGTTCTGATTTGGGTTCGTTTGGTTGTAAGTCGCTGCTGGTTGGTCTCTGTTGGATGGTTTGTCGGATGTCATTGATCATCTTTTTGAAGTGGTCTGCAAGGTTGTTGCATAGTTTCTCCGAGGGGGTTGGGGTGTTGTCACAGCCTGGTGGGCTTCTCATTTCTTTAATGATACGGAACATTTCTTTTTGTGTGTTGGTGGCATTTGTGATTCTGTCATCATAATGCTTTCTCTTTGCCTTTTGAATTTCCTTCTTGTATGCGCGAATGTGCTTCTGGAACACCAGACTTTTGTGTAAAACTGAACAAATGAACCCGAACCAGGCCAAGGAAAGACTTGCTAAGAGGTGGATACAATGTAAAACTATATTCTGAAATGACTTGAAGGAAGTAATTATTTAATGTATATATAAAAAATAGCTGGGGATGTCAGCAGCTTAAGTAAATTTGGGTTTAAAGCCACTAAAATCGAAATGTTTAGAATAAATGAGTGGCCTACTTGTGAGTGTCACATAGGTTGCAATTGTTTAAATGTCCTAGTTTTGAACTTAGAATCAGCATTCTAGCTGCATGTGCAAAAATTGTCTGTTTGATTTGACTGTAGAAAACTGGGAACTAAAGTGACATTTAGCTGAATTCTGCCTGACAACTACCCCCGACAGGAGTTGAACTGGCTCAACAACTCTTCCCAGGCCTGGCTGCATCCTGCTGCCCATGGCAAAAGGAGATGACACCTCTCTGATTGAATTAGAGGAGCACCTGGGGACTACAGGAAACTAAACAAAGCACTGTCTCTGGCTCAGGCAAATGTTATATTGGGGGGGGTCGTAAAATGGCTTCCTCTTGGGAGAAACTGGGAGGGGCAGTGCCTGTGAGAGCCAGCTGAGCTTAGGGGAAGTGGATAAACCAGAAATTCCACCATGTGCTTTGGAAAACCACACCCCTTTGGGGCCAGAGCATGATTTTAAAAAGATGGATAATTCACAGTGCGGACTTGTCAAAATTATATAAATAACAATCATTCTTGTGATTTTTCTGTGCACATTTTAAGAGGTGTTAGGACCCTGTGGCATGTTCTTGGGGATAGTAGCGGAAAAAAGGGTTGTTACTCCAAATGTATGCATGTTAAAAATCTGACACTTTATCATCTGAAACCCATATCCCTGGTGCACATTTGTGTAAAATCTGGAAAGATTTAGAGGTCGTTATCTGGATGAAAAGGGGAGAATTCTGTCATAAGTGGACACGACATCGCACAAAGACAGGGATCGGATGGTTTGGTGCTACAGAAAATATGTTAACTGGACCTATAATATTAGAAAAATGGTACATAGATAAATATGTATTTGGGTCAGAAATAGATGTGTGCAATTTGACAAGGGGAGGTTCCTCTGACCATAAAACCTACAGCATCACTCTGACACTCCATTTCTTTCCCCCAAGGAAGAGAGAGAGGAGGAACTGGCCAATGATAAGTGAGAGGGGCAGGCTTAGCTAGGCCCAGGCATACACCCATTTTCAAAACACATAAAAAAGAGCCACTGGAACCCAGGTAGACATTCACTTTCCATTTTCTTGCGGGACGCTTTGCTGGGGGAGACTTCAGACTTCACATTGGTGACGAAGTCGCATTCCTGTCCAAAATCTAGTGTGAGTACCCAGCTAGCACTGTGCCAAAACCAATCTCTTAGTTTAAAATAATCTAATCCAATTATTTTAGCCTATTAGAACTGCCTTCTAGAATTGTGTCATTTTGTCATCGTTAAAACTGAAAGCTGTCATCTGTCATTCTGAGCTTTAAAATTTCAAATCCGAAAAACTACCTTTACTAAATCGGCCGTATCTCCGGAACCGTTTGTGCTAGGAGCGAGTTTTAACTGTCATCTTAAAGCTTAGATTCTAAGCGAGCCCAGAACCGACTTCCTTCTCCTTATAGTGCCTCCGTAATTGCACTCGACGCACGCGACTAAATTTGCCGTGATTTGACATTTTGCTTAATTTCAGCCACGTGTCAAAATATTTGTCCTTGCTGAAATTCGTGTGCAACCTGACAATCATTCATAGAGCATTGCTAAAGTGATCCTGAATTAATTTAAGTATCTCTCACTCACCCTGAACCTCCTATAGGGAAATAAAAGCAATTTGAGTATATTTTTCACTTCTTTGCATACCACATCAAAGTATATTGCCTGTGTTTAAAACTCCTACCGGTTTTCCTCTAAGCTTGCAAGAGGGGGAACTGAATTCTATTTGATTGCATTCCTGAGAACTATGTGCTTTCCTCCCATCTCTTTACCTTGCATAGAGGGGGGGGGGGTGAATTGTCAAAGAAAAAAGTGATTACATTGTCTTTTGTTGAAGTCATATCAAGTTTAATTTCTGTACTGCATTTTCATTCATCATTGCATTGTCCTTGAAGCCATAAAAGCATTCTCAGCTACTTTATCCTCTCTATATCACTTCTAAGCCATCAGAAAGAGTACCACTGTAACATTATCCATTGTTGATCACTATCATCTTCACACGTGTGCTATCAAACATTAATTTATTATAAAAGTGTGATATATATATATATAATAGTTTAATTTTCAAATAAACCTTTTAATTTGCAAAACAAACCTACTTCTTGACTCAGTGGGGTCAGGGGGATTCTAAGAGAGGGGTGTTATATAAGGGTTGTCATCCAGAGTAAACGAACTGGACATAAAAATATATCAATAAGGGTTTCCCTCAGCATCCCAGACTAGGCATTGACTTAGCTGTAGTGTTGAATTGAATCTGCTTACAAAACGTGTGAGGGGCTGTTGTAGAGTCCTCAATGTTGGTCTTGGGAATCTTCCTTGATCCATAAAACAATCAAAGGTGCTGACGGAGCCTCGAGTCTCCAGAGACTCACGAGACTCTGCACCGACTCTGCGCCACTCCGTGGAGTACAAAGGGTTTTTAAACTCCACACCCCCTCGCAATAACAGAAGCAATAGAAAGAGGACTTCAGGGAAATAGCAGTCCAGCAGGGTTGTATCAGGTAAGCAGACTCACGAGACTCTGCACCGACTCCGCGCCGCTCTGCGGAGTACAAGGGGGTTTTTAAGCTCCACACCCCCTCGGAATAACAGTAGCAATAGAAAGAGGCCGCATTTGGCACTTGCTTAGCGATTGCAAGATTACCTTCCTCATCTTCGCCTGAGACCGCAGACCAAGCCTGGATCTGGCCAGTCCACCATCGCGTTCCCCAGATTTGAGGACATGCACATCTTCAAGCATGAGGTCACTGGGGAGCGGAACCGGCAGGACTTTGCGCAACTCTGCTTTCCGTCTATTGCTTGAGGCCAGAATTTCCTGGGCAATGTGGTCAAAGTTTAATACATGAAAACTGCGCAGTGGCTCTATATACAAAGGGTGAGTGGGATTAGCATGTACATTTCCAAAGATCCCTCTTAAGAGGGCCGGGGGCGGATGTAATGATCCACTTCCGGCCAACCCCTCACTCTGTAGGGGAGACCAGGGGTTCCGCCACATACTCCTCCCATCCCCCCTCCCGGTGCCCCACATGTAGCAAGTGGTATGGCCCACGGTCACTCCCACAGACACCCTAGGGCAGGGGTCTGCAACCTATAGAACCCAAGATGTTTTGAACTACAACTCCCATCAGTCCATGAATGCAGTGAAATGGAAGGCAAGGGTACTCCAGAATGTGTGTGGCGGGGCGCAGTAGGCTGAAATAGCGGCATGGCAGACTGGCAGCACAGTGTATAAATAAATACTACGTACAGGAGAACAGTAACACCGCAGGATGTTGTAGCATGTAGATTAGGGGTGGCTCGGGGAGAAGCACACCTTTCTGAACCAGGACTGCTTCCCATGATCCTTCACCAACGACTAACGTGATAGGCACATGGGAGCTGTACGCAAACACATCTGGCCAGCCACAGGTTGCCAGGTCATTTGATCCTTTTTACAGGACGTAGTGCACAACCCTATAAAAACATTTTAACAAACTTGCTCCTACCATGTCAATATACAATAAATCTTGTTTTGTCAAGAGCCGTCTAAATCCAGGAATGGTATGGGTGTGGGAGAATCTACGAACCAGGTGTTCACTTTGCAAGAGTGCAGCGGTATCATGTGAGTCCGGGGCCACAGAAGTGCGGGTTAAACCAACGGCACCATATGAATCCGGGTGGGCTACACCAGTAGTACCATAAGAATCCGGGGCCACAAATGTGTGGGTTAAACCAGCAATACCATATGAATCAGGAGCCAGGTGTGTGAACTAAACCAGTGGTACTATATGAATCCGCGGCCACAGATGTGCGGGCTACACCAGTGGTACCATGTGAATCCGGGGCCACAGATGTGCGGGCTACACCAGTGGTACCATGTGAATCCGGGGCTACAGATGTGCGGCTACACCAGTGGTACCATGTGAATCCGGGACCACAGATGTGCAGGTACACCAGTGGTACCATGTGAATCCGGGGCCACAGATGTGCGGGCAACACTAGTGGTACCATATGAATCTGGGGCCACAGATGTGCAGGTACACCAGTGGTACCATATGAATCCGGGGCCACAGATGTGCAGGTACACCAGTGGTAGCATAGTAATCTGGGGACACAGATGTGCGGGCTACACCAGTGGTACCATGTGAATCTGGGGCCGCAGATGTGCAGGTACACCAGTGGTACCATGTGAATCCGGGGCCGCAGATGTGCAGGTACACTAGTGGTACCGTGTGAATCCGGGGCCACAGATGTGCGGGCTACACCAGTGGTACCATATGAATCTGGGGCCACAGATGTGCAGGTACACCAGTGGTACCATGTGAATCCGGGGCCGCAGATGTGCAGGTACACCAGTGGTACCATGTGAATCCGGGGCCACAGGTGTGCGGGCTACACCATGGTACCATGTGAATCCAGGACCACAGATGTGCGGGCTACACCAGTGGTACCATGTGAATCCAGGCCCACAGATGTGCAGGTACACCAGTGGTACCATGGTAATCTGGGGCCACAGATGTGCGGGCTACACCAGTGGTACCATATGAATCCGGGGCCACAGATGTGCAGGTACACCAGTGGTACCATGGTAATCTGGGGCCACAGATGTGCGGGCTACACCAGTGATACCATATGAATCTGGGGCCACAGATGTGCGGGCTACACCAGTGATACCATATGAATCTGGGGCCACAGATGTGCAGGTGCACCAGTGGTACCATGGTAATCTGGGGCCACAGATGTGCGGGCTACACCAGTGGTACCATGGTAATCCGGGGCCACAGATGTTCAGGTACACCAGTGGTACCATGGTAATCCGGGGCCACAGATGTTCAGGTACACCAGTGGTACCATATGAATCCGGGGACACAGATGTGCAGGTACACCAGTGGTACCATATGAATCCGGGGTCACAGATGTGCAGGTACACCAGTGGTACCATATGAATCTGGGGCCACAGATGTGCAGGTACACCAGTGGTACCATGGTAATCTGGGGCCACAGATGTGCAGATACACCAGTGGTACCATATGAATCCGGGGCCACAGATGTGTAGGTACACCAGTGGTAGCATAGTAATCTGGGGACACAGATGTGCAGGTACACCAGTGGTAGCATATGAATCCGGGGTCACAGATGTGCAGGTACACCAGTGGTACCATATGAATCTGGGGCCACAGATGTGCAGGTACACCAGTGGTACCATATGAATCTGGGGCCACAGATGTGCAGATACACCAGTGGTACCATATGAATCCGGGGCCACAGATGTGCAGGTACACCAGTGATACCATGGTAATCTGGGGCCACAGATGTGCAGGTACACCAGTGGTAGCATAGTAATCTGGGGACACAGATGTGCGGGCTACACCAGTGGTACCATATGAATCCGGGGCCACAGATGTGCAGGTACACCAGTGGTACCATGGTAATCTGGGGCCACAGATGTGCGGGCTACACCAGTGGTACCATATGAATCTGGGGCCACAGATGTGCAGGTACACCAGTGGTACCATGGTAATCTGGGGCCACAGATGTGCAGGTACACCAGTGGTACCATGGTAATCTGGGGCCACAGATGCGTGTGCTACACCAGTAATGTATTCATCCACAAGTACCGCAAGGACATGCAACATGTGCAAGTGGCAGGGCACTAGACTGCGTTTTGAAAGCCAAGGGGTTCTGGCACCGGAGTACTCGTGTAATCTGCACGTCACGTGGGAGCAATTATTCTGGTACTCCACAGACAACATTCCCCAATAACGGACAAGCAATGTCTTCCTTGTGTATTTAGTTGGCAGCTCGGGCAACACTTACCTCCCATTTGCCCTGGATTTGCAATAGGGATCAACAAGGAAACTACAGAATGGTGTGAATAGAAGGCGCATCAAACCTGTAGACGTAGGGGCCCCGCTGGGTGATGTTGGGTTTCTCTCCTGCTAGGATCTCTTGGGGGTTCAGGACCTCGAAGATGTAGAAAGACATGTAGAAAGGGATGGGCAGGTCGCGCCACATCTCGAAGGCGAAGCCACTGGCCGGGTTGATCTGGACATTCTGAAAGAGACGAGAACAGGCTTCAGGGCGCTTTCCAACACACTGGGCGAGGGCAGGCAGGCAGGCATGGAGCATTCATTGATATACACTTGTGTTGGTCCCACATAGAACAGGCCCAGCCCAAAGAACGAGCAAGCCGAGACCCTGCCCACCTGGTAGCCCTTATAATGCGAGTAGTTGACATCCTTTGGCTGATTAAACACCACTGACATTTACATCTGCAGCTGAGGCCCAACCCTGCAGCTGGATAGCCTGCCACAAAGGCCCACAGAGCGTTTCATCCCTGTAGCATTCAGCGTGGACTCAACACCGCTACCACACACCTTGAACCCCACTTACCCCCTGGCCGTACATGTCGCCCCGTAGAAACGGGGTATCACACAGAATCGGTCCACCCTGGGGAAAAAAGCAGGACTAGGAAATAGCCATTGAGGAGTATGTTCCCGCCTACACATCCCAGCATGCCATGCGTTTGCGGCAGGAGGGGAGAAAGCTGCACGGGCCATGCCATGCAAAGCGTCTGGTTATTAAAAACCCAATGCCAGGCAGAGCAGATAGGGCAGAGAGCATGTATCCAAGTGCAGCAGAGAAATATTGGGGAGGGCATCGCGCCATACCATTTACCTCTGGAGTGGGAGATGCATAAATGCCACACACAGGTCCACACACAGGACTGGGGGATGATTGTTGGACCATCAAGTCACGCCTTGAAACACTTGTGTATAGGCGCGTTATAAATGCCGTATCATAGCATAGCAGAAGAGGGGTAACCAGTGGACCCAGATGCAGACAGGATAAAAAACAAACCTGGATAGAACCATCGATTTTACTATCCCCCCACACCCCCCAGTGAGACACGAAAACATTGGGCGAGTGTTGGCAATAAAAGGCTGTGGAATTTTATTGCACAAATTATGGTAATAAACAAACAATCATAATTACAGTAACCACAAAGTGCTGTACTTTTGGGCCCCGGGTTCTGAGGTTGCACCCTCTGGCCCATGCCGCCTTCCTTGTCCTACGACAGTGTGGGCACCGTATGGTAACCGGTCTTCTCTCTCCTCTCCCTTTTTCTAGGGTGGGAGGGTTCTGGAAAAAAGAAGAGAGAGACTCTGCACGCAAAGTACTCTTTCGCTAGGGACCAGTGCAGGGTCGCAAACTGATTTCTACTTTTCTGCTGCTGAAGCAGCTCCTTATATTGGACCCAGGGGCTGGCCCTGGGTCTTTGTTGTGCCTGTGTTGCCAGCCCCCCCACCACCGCGGCCGGCTGGTGCCAATGGCATGCCACACCCCGAGGTGTTTTACCTGCTGGTCCCGGTCTCTCCTGACTTGGGTGCTTAGCAACTCATTGTGAAGAAGGGCAAGGTCTTGATTCCACCAATAGACTACAGCTACCAGAATTCCTTGAGACCAATTGAGACTAATCTATAACACCTAAAAAGACAGCCTCCCTGAAGATTGTTAGAGACATGAAAGCGCTTGGAGGAGAACAACAACTGAAATGCAGCAGGTATTCAAATTTGGGAACTAGAGTGCACGCCTCACCCTCCCTTTCCTTAGTTCCTCCTGCTTAGTCTGGCGTTGTTGTGACGGCCCCCAACGGGGACATGAAAGAGTGGCTGAGGGGAGTGGGGGGGGGGAGATCAGCCCTGTGCAGTGTCCTTGTGCTCAGGCTGCCCCCACCCTCTCCCCGACCTGTCAGCCATGGGACACAGGTTACCTGCCCATGCCTGGTACCCTTGTGGCGCTGGCTAAAACTGTGTAAATGGCATCACATGTTTTGCATTCAGCGCCCAGACACTTCTTAACGCTCCTTGCAGCACTTCTGCCAGGCCAATTCCACCCTGACCAGCACTGCACTCCAGATTCCAGTGTGGGGAAAAGAAAAAGCAAGGAAGGACTAACCCAGAGAGAGTAAAAGAGACGGGTAGTGAAGAGGGGAGGCAAATGAGACAGAAAGGCCGACTACAAGATGGCCAGGGAGGTGGACGAAGGCACAAAGCACAACGGAGAGCCGTGAGCACGACTAGGCCCAGGAGCAGCAGCTCGACAGGAGCACGGACATGCCCTGCGGGGGGCTAGTGCATATGAAGGGGTTTTGGCTTCCGCACTGTGGCCAAGTGTGGTTGCTGCTTGAAAAACCTTCAGGGGTTGGACACTTTACTGTTGAGTGCTCCAGGGAGTTAAACCTTTTGGTTTTGGGTAGTGGCAAGGGGCCCATGAAGTAGTTGGAGGTCTTTATGTAAATTGTTATGTTAAGAGTTTTTTGTTATGTTAAGAGTTTTAGGGCACGGGGCCCATTTTGTAGATTTTGGTGCGTTGTAGGTTATCGCACAATTGTTCCTCACGGTGGAGGTTACTGTTTTGAGAGTGAATTTTACACTCTAAATGGGTTTTCTGTGGTGCCAGGCGATGCCTCAAGAGGAGTAGTGGCTCGCCAGTTGATTTTGCCATCATCATTTTCTTTTGGGGTGGCACACAGTTGGAGTTTTTGTTAGTGTAGTGTTTTTGGGAGTTTGCAGTTTTAAACTGAGTTGAACCACACTGACACCCGTTTTAAGATTTATTCTAAAAGTTTTGGGAGAGTTTAGATGTGCATATTTTACTTTTCATCTCTCATGTGCATCTAAACAAAATTTTTTGCAAATGTATGTTTTGCAATGCACCACATGTTTCATCTTGTGTGTATATTTGGGGTTTTTGGCAATATTATGCAAGTGTTTTATTTTCATCTTTTCAACATTTGTGTAAGAATTTCCTGTGTGTGCACGGTTGTATGTGTGCACCTTACCTTTTTAGCGCACCACAACCTTTGTGGTTGTGTCATGTTTTTTTTGTGATCTCTGTGTTGTTAGTGGCTGTCCTATATGTTTTCTTGCTTATTTTATGTTGAGAGAGGTGGTGATGTTGTTTGGTTGTGTTTTTAGAGTTATTTACTAGGTTAGAGGTTGTCAGACCTTTTAGTTGTTTCCCAAATGTTGTATTGATTTTGGAAGTAGGTAGGTTTTGCCCGCTGTGCAGTTGACGGTAGTTTCCTGCAATGGGGTGAGGTTTGTGCCTGGACGTGGCAGGTTCAGGGTTTGGGTGTGGCAGGCCGTTACGGAAGGAGGTAGGTTTTGTTTTGAGGGTTTTAGTTTGTTAATGGGGTTTGCTCAGAGAGAGCAGATTGTGATTGGGTGTGGCAGCCCCAAGGTCCTGGGGGGCAGACCAGGACAAAAGGTGGTCAGCTTCTTGATGGTTATTTTCTCTGCACTTTGGAAAGTTTCTTTTGGTTTGTAAGGAGGGGGATGATGTTGTATCCTAGTATATGTATGGTTTATATCTGCTATGAGAGCTGTGGGTCTGAGTGGAGCTTGGAATGTTGGTGTGAGGCATGGAAGGTGGAGAGTGAGAGGGTTCCAGGTTGGACGGTTAGGGACTAGCAGGGAAAGAGCCAGGGTTGAAGGCAGCAGGGTATTGATCTCCTATTCTCGCCTTCCTACTGAAGCTGCAACTAATAAAGAAGCATTTACCTTTTGTATACCTGGCTCACTGGTGGTTCCTGTGTGTCCTACTTGAAGCTTATACCACCAGTAGATACATCACTCTCCTATTCCAGCATCCGTGGACAGATAGAGGGGGCACCACCGGGGTCTCACTTCACTTCCCCGCAGTCCCTTGCCGGGAAGGCTAGCTCTGCTGGGGTCCTGCTGAACTCAGCATCAGCCAGTGCATGGGAGTGATGAGTGGAGGGTGGGGAGGGCGGGTACGGCAGCCGAGCTGCGCTGGCCAGGAAGGCTCCTTGATGGAGGACACCATTCCAGAAGCAGAGGCCTGACAGTAGAACATGGAGGCGTCTCTCTTCAAAGGGCGTTTGGACAGTCAGAAATCTCTGCCATCACTGGGATGAGTGACTCCATCATTGTGCGCAGCCCCCACCCCACCACAAAAGCACATTCGGTCCCGATTGCAAGCAGGATTGTCCTAAAGACGCAGGTGGTGGGTGGTGTGGAATGCATGGGTGATGCCAACTGGTGTGCAGCAACAGGCTGAAGAGTGGATCGCCCGGCACATGCTCATCTCTTGCCAGTGGCCCAGAAGACACTCGGGTATGGTTTGCTAGAAGTAGCAAAAGCAGAGGTGGTTACGCTCCTGACCGCTCTTGGCCCACGCTCGCCAGCCTGTCTGTCTGAACACTTTGGGAATTGGCAAACACGGTGCCCCGCAGACACTGACCGGGTCCAAGGGCCAGGAGAGCAGTCTAGATTGCCTGGAGGGCAAAGGGTAGCAAGAACTGCCCCAGTCTCAGTCAGGACGGGATATTTTATGAAACCCTGGGACTGGTAAATGTGCCCCCCCTTCTCTTTTATAAGGACCTGCAGTCCCCACTGCGCTCAAAAACATGCCCTCCTTCCCCCAGAGGGTGTTTGGTTATTTACCCACCCATTGACAGCCCTATGATTATTCCCACACACTCCTTGCCCCTCCCCGCCTGAAACACCTCCTCATGGAAACTCGAAGCTCGCCCTATCAAGTTGTAAAATCAATCTTCAGCCTGCCAGTGTTTTTCTAAGCAGTCTACTGGGAGTCAATGGCTTAATTGCAGCTGATAATGGCTACTGGTGTAATAAAAACCTCTTAAACAAGGTGATCCTTCAGCCACTTCATCTTCCCATTGCACGGATGTCCTGTGAAAAGCAAGCAATGCCACAGCCAATAGTTTAGGCTTCGGGTCATGCATAGGCATTCCCCAGGTACTGAAATCATAAGCCCAGGTAGTCGCTCCCTTTTCCAGCTATTGCCATCTTATGGTCAGGTAGTACCTTTATATCAGTGGCTAGCAAATGCCTACTCCGTACCCCATACCCACACAAACGCCTAACTGTTGGCTTTGCCAATGCTTGCTCTGAATGATGTTTGATCCAATTCCATCTGACTCGGCTCTGTGAAGTCTAAAGTAGAATCTTTGTAGGATGGCGTGGACTGAGCCCTGTACATACAGTGTGGGTAATTGGTAATGTCTAGGGGTCATATGCCACCCAAGGTCATAGTTCTAGGTCCTGCTGCATAGCAGAAAAGGGCCGTGGCGAGGACTGGGCAGCCAAAGCATTGGTCCCAAGCAAGAATCTTAGACCAACTCCAAAATAAGCACCAATTCTCTGGGGCTAAAAGGCACTGGCTTCCTCGTGGGACAAGGGTGCACCACACAGATGAACGCCTTCGGTCAGCAAACCACAAGGATTCCTGGAGCTTCTTCAGAGCCTGCATAGGCTGGTCCGAAGGACCTAAACCCTGTGGCGCATTAGAATCAGATCTAGATACGGCCCACCTCAGCGGATGCACGGACCACCCTTATGTGACCTAGAATATTACTTAGGCTGGACTCCAACTGGTTTACATTTTATGAGCTTTGCGATTGGTGGCAACCACTCCCTTCGGCCACTCCCATCCAGGATGTTCAGCATCATCCATATACACCATAAAAGCAGGCTGCTCAGTTCCTACGATAGAGGAGCAGGTGAATAGGTCATACCTAGTTCCCGCCCCCTCACCTCCGTCATACTGGAACAGCAGGAGTAGAGCCCTACAAGGGACACCAGGGATCATCCCAATACCCCGTCGACTGTATGAGAGATGATATGCACTTAGTGTGAGAGTACATTCGGTAGGGCTGTCCGCACACACCATCGGACATCATAGAGCTAGAAGTAAAATTGGACAACAGCAGAATGATGACATGCAGGAAAGACGCGAAGATGCACTAAAACAATATGCAAATACTGAAAGAATAAAAGTGTAACTGCAGTAACAAGAGAAACATGTAATCGAGTAAGAAGAAATCATATGCACCAAAGAAATAAGTGAGTAGAGATTAAATAAATGTATATACGCAGAAATGCAAGGTAGCTGAGACTTATAGAAGCTTGCTGCAGAAGAAAACATAACGTGGCTAGAGCGGCCATGATGGAAAGATGGACGCCAGACTCGTGTTGAAACCAATCAAGGTACCTCAGAGACAGACTAGGGCTGCAGAGTCAGGAGACATAGAAAAACAGCTTTGTGTGAGGAATCAACAAGAGTGTATTGGCCTAGGGTCAAAGATGCCACTACAAGGAACAATTTCAAGGCACAAAGGGAGTCAAGAGGATAGGCCATGTACGTAAGACATTGTTAGGGAGAATTTTAGGGAACGTTTTCTGTTTCCGTGCTAATTCTCTTTACCAGCAAAAGTGCTGAGGGTCTCTCATTAGTCTTTGACTTTTTTGATCTTTAACTCCTGAGTGAGTAGAACATTTTGCCACTCCCTCATTCTTTTTCAGTGACTGGGATTTCTATTTACTGTTTTATGGAGTTTGGTAACCTCCATAAAAATACAGGTATCTGCTTTTTTTCTTGGTGACACCCATAACCCTCCGTGCAGTGTCACTGAGGAGTCCCTTGGACTTCTCATTATGTTTAAATACATTTTCTTGTGAGAACTACAGTTGCCAAAATGGCCCCTGTCTTTTTTTTTTGCCATTTCTCATTTGTCAATTGCTTCTTGGCTTTTCTTATATCATTTAGAGTAGATTTGTGTCCTTTGAATTGTGCCTTTGGCCGGCTTCAGCCCTGAAGACCTTCCAGACTCCAGTGTGTCTGGGAAGGCAGAAAGTGAGGGACGAGCCCGAAACTTCACTATCGTTTGTCTATAGGTGTGCGAGACTGAAACCAGTTCTAACTGGGTGGCTGGCTGTCCTGCAGGACAGTCTATCCACAGGTTAGTGACAGATCCATGTGAGTGACTGGGTGGATTCCAGGATATAAGGTAAGGAATTTTGGACTACAGGCGGAGTTGACCACTGGAACAAGGAATCCGAAGCAGGAGACGCCAGCAGCACCTTCCAGGACAGCAGAAGCACTGGTGACGCGTGTGCTCTGTGCTGACCCAGTTTTCAAATCAACAGGGAACGCCCGTCAAGGATGACTTCCTCCCTCAGGCTGGCGGGACCAACTAGCCGGAAGACCCCCTCCCCATTATCCCTCTGAATGTCCTGCAACTTTCCCGGGCTGCAGAACACCAATACCCAGGGTACCTCGACCATTATCAAGTGCATCATCTTCTGAAGATCGAATCTGGCTGAAACTTTGCAGGCATCCGTGTGGACCTCTAGAAGCAGGAATTCCTCACCCAAGTTCAGGACAAAGTAATCGAAGAGACTCCAACCAGCAATATTAGTTTGTTCTTGGCACTGAGAAAAAGGCACCAAAACCATAAAGCACAGATGAAGTGAGCTGAATCTATTGCTGCCGACCCCTTCTGCAGAGTGCTGCCGCAGAAGCCTGCCAAAAGGTCCCCCTTTTCGGCACCAAGGAGCAGGAATCAGGGTCTGCAACGTTGCACCTAGAAGGAAGCAAACTACAATTTCTTCATCTTTAAAGGTACTGGGGTGCTTGGGGTGCAATTACCGTGTGACATTTTTGGTGCTTCTTAGTTTGGGAAGTGCTGTTTTCTTCAAGTAAGAGTGGACCTCCACTCCTCTGTGCAGGCCTTGCCACCTGTGTGTGAACAGTAAGGCTCCCCCTGAGCGCCTGTATTTCCTTCATGAACTATTCACTGCTTGAATAACTTTTCCCTTATGATCTTCATCAGAACCGGAATTGTCCATTTGACTTTGGCTGTACTGGTTCCTCAAAGGTCCATCTTCTGATCCTACTGTCTTGTGAACAGTTATGGCTAGGAAACGGACTGCCGATATCCCTCTGGGAGAGTGTACTTGTTATTAGTGGTTGCTAGTCTGTGTGCTATATAACCTTTATTAACGGACGTCACCCTGTGCGCTGGATACGAAACATATACCAAAAGTTACTTAGCTGCATTATTTTTCCATGTATAACTTGATTCCATTTCTAATTTGATGTTGTTAATTGCTGTATTTTAGAATTGGTTGTGCCTTATGTGTGTGTATATATATATATATATATATATATATATATATATATACACATACACATACACATACATACATATATATATATATATATATATATATAAATAATTTCAAGTAAGTGTTTTCTTGGGTCTATGTATGTACTGATTTCTTTGTACTGCTCTACAGCTCACATAACTCCCTCCTTAGATAAGCCCGGTTGCCCAACCACTCTACCAACTTGTGGAGTGCAGGCCTATATTAAGAGTTGGGTCCCTTATACCAAGAGATCAGTCTTATGAAGTCCCACACCAGTTGGCCTTTAGAAAAACGTACCTAACAGACAGATTTCTCTTAGATTAAGCAAAGAAGAAAACATCTGCATGTGCCAAGTATCGAACAGTTAGAGATGCGAGAAGCCTATGCAAGGTGGAGTGAGCAAGTCTCGAGAGGCCAAGAGAAGTAAAGACACCCAGCTTAATTAATTCAAATAGCAGTAAATAAAAGGACGAAAGGGACAAAATTGTGGTCTCCTCACGTGCGATTCAGAAGTTGAAAACAAGGGCTATTCATTAAAGCTTTGGATGAAGATAACGGTGTACCCACACTCCCTTAAAAATCCAACAAAAGAACAGACCTAGGCTTGACGATTGACCGATGACATGGACTAACTGGCAAGTGGGTAGTAGTCCGACGTTACCCTCTGCACCAGAGTTTCATTTCGCTTGCATGCTGCCAACAAGCCGAAAATCCAAGGTTGGGAAAGAACGCCAACCACCAACACCCCACTTCTGGGGTTGTGCTTAACGAGCACTCCCAGAGAACTATTTTATGAATAGTCGCAAACTGTTTAGAATCTTCCTAAAGAAGGTGCTCAAAGGATTAGCTGACAGAATTTCCCTAAGAGATCAATCAGAAGTTGTGAAACCTCTCAGGGTACCCCAGGCTCACAGTGCCAAGCTCACTCAGGCTCACAGTGCTGAGCTCCCCAGGATCTCCCAGGCTCACAGTGCCGAGCTCCCCCGGGATCTCTTGGGCTCACACTGCCGAGCTGCCCCAGGCTCACAGTGCTGAACTCTCGTGCCGGTTCTCAGAGTCGCACTGCACGACTCGCCCAGGATCAGTGCTGAGCTCCCCCAGGATCTCTCAGGCTCACAGTGCCGAGCGCCCCCAGGCTCTCAGTGCTGAGATCCCGAGGATCTCTTAGGCTCACAGTGCCGAGCTCCCTGAGGATCTCTTGGGCTCACAGTGCCAAGCTCCCCCAGGCTCACAGTGCCAAGCTCCCCAGGATCTCTTGGGCTCACACTACCCAGCTCTCCCTGCCTCACACTGCCAAGCTCCTCCAGGATCTCTTGGGCTCACACTGCAGAGTCTCCCCCCCCCCGGCTCACACTGCCGAGTTCCCCCAGGATCACCCAGACTCACAGTGCCAAGCTCCCCCAGGATCACAGTGCTTGGCTCCCCCAGGCTCACAGTGCTGAGCTTCCCCAGGCTCACACTGCTGAGTCCCCCAAGATCTCTCGTGCTCATAGTGCCAAGCTCCCCCAGGATCTCTCAGGCTCACACTGCCAAGGTCCCCCAGGATCTCTCAGGCTCACACTGCCAAGCTCCACCAGGATCTGTCAGGCTCACACTGCCAGGTTCCCCCAGGATCTCTCAGGCTCACAGTGCTTGGCTCCTCCAAGGTCACAGTGCTGAGCTCCCCAGGATCTCTCAGGCTCAAAGTGCTGAGCTCCCCCAGGATCTCTTGGGCTCACACTGCCGAGCTCCCCCAGGCCCACAGTTCTGAACTCTCGTGCCGGTTCTCAAACTCGCACTGCACGACTCGCCCAGGATCAGTGCTGAGCTCCCCCAGGATCTCTCAGGCTCACAGTGCCGAGCTCCCCCAGGCTCACAGTGCCGAGCTCCCGAGGATCTCTTAGGCTAACAGTGCCGAGCTCCCCCAGGCTCACAGTGCCAAGCTCCCGAGGATCTCTTAGGCTCACAGTGCCGAGCTCCCCCAGGCTCACAGTGCCAAGCTCCCCAGGATCTCTTGGGCTCACACTACCAAGCTCCCCTAGGATCTCTTGGGCTCACACTGCCGAGTTCCCCCGGGCTCACACTGCCGAGTTCCCCCAGGATCACCCAGGCTCACAGTGCCAAGCTCCCCCTGGATCACAGTGCCTGGCTCCCCCAGGATCACAGTGCTGAGCTTCCCCAGGCTCACACTGCTGAGTCCCCCAAGATCTCTCGTGCTCATAGTGCCAAGCTCCCCCAGGATCTCTCGGGCTCACAGTTCCAAGCTCCCCCAGGATCACAGTGCTGAGCTTCCCCAGGCTCACACTGCTGAGTCCCCCAAGATCTCTCGTGCTCATAGTGCCAAGCTCCCCCAGGATCTCTTGGGCTCACACTGCCAAGCTCCCCCAGGATCTCTCAGGCTCACACTGCCAAGTTCCCCCAGGATCTCTCAGGCTCACACTGACAGGTTCCGCCAGGATCACTCAGGCTCGCAGTGCTTGGCTCCCCCAGGGTCACAGTGCTGAGCTCCCCAGGATCTTTCAGGCTCACATTGCCAAGCTCCCCCAGGATCTATTGGGCTCACACTGCCAAGCTCCCCCAGGATTTTTCAGGCTCGCATTGCCGAGCTCCCCCAGGATCTCTTGGGCTCACACTGCCGAGCTGCCCCAGGCTCACAGTGCTGAACTCTCGTGCCGGTTCTCAGACTCGCACTGCATGACTCGCCCAGGATCAGTGCTGAGCTCCCCCAGGATCTCTCAGGCTCACAGTGCCGAGCTCCCGAGGATCTCTTAGGCTCACAGTGCCGAGCTCCCCCAGGCTCACAGTGCCAAGCTCCCGAGGATCTCTTAGGCTCACAGTGCCGAGCTCCCCCAGGCTCACAGTGCCAAGCTCCCCAGGATCTCTTGGGCCCACACTACCGAGCTCTCCCAGCCTCAAACTACCGAGCTCCTCCAGAATCTCTCGGGCTCACACTGCCAAACTCCCCCAGGATCCCTTGGGCTCACACTGCAGAGTCCTCCCGGGCTCACACTGCCGAGTTCCCCCAGGATCACCCAGGCTCACAGTGCCAAGCTCCCCCATGATCACAGTGCTTGGCTCCCCCAGGATCACAGTGCTGAGCTTCCCCAGGATCACAGTGCTGAGTCCCCCAAGATCTCTCGTGCTCATAGTGCCAAGCTCCCCCAGGATCTCTCAGGCTCACACTGCCAAGCTCCCCCAGGATCTCTCAGGCTCACACTGCCAAGCTCCCCCAGGATCTCTCAGGCTCACACTGCCAAGCTCCACCAGGATCTCTCACAGTGCCAAGTTCCCCCAGGATCTCTCAGGCTCACACTGCCAGGTCCCCCCAGGATCTCTCAGGGTCGCTGTGATTGGCTCCCCCAGGCTCACAGTGCTTGGCTCCCCCGGGGTCACAGTGTTGAGCTCCCCCAGGATCTCTTGGGCTCACACTGCCTGGCTCCCCCAGGATCTCTCAGGCTTGCAGTGCCGATCTCCCCCAGGCTTGCAGTGTTTGACTCCACCAGGATCTCTTGGGCTCACACTACCGAGCTCTCCCAGCCTCACACTGCCGAGCTCCTCCAGGATCTCTTGGGCTCACACTACCGAGCTCCCCCAGGATCTCAGGCTCACAGTGCATGGCTCCCCCAGGATCTCTCAGGCTCACACTGCTGAGTTCCCACAGGCTCTCTCAGGCTCACACTGCCGAGTTCTCACAGGATCTCTCAGGCTCACACTGCCAAATTCCTGCAGGATCTCTCAGGCTCACACTGCCAACTTCCCACAGGATCGCTCAGGCTCACAGTGCCAAGTTCCCACAGGTTCTCTCAGGCTCCCACTGCTGAGTTCCCGCAGGATCTCTCAGCTTAACTACAGCTCCCATGATCCTCAGCAGAGCGCAGGGAGCATGCGCGCCCCGGACCTTAACAAGCCGCACATTGACGAGTTCCGCAAAGATATCCCAGGCACAAAGTCCACACATGAACTCAAGCTCCGAGAGGAACTCTCCCAGGATAGGTCAGGCTCACAGTGCTGACCTCACCCTGGGGTGCGTATATCCAAGGAAGAGCAAGGCTCCAGTGGGAAAGCAAGCCTACAAACTACAGCCCCTCCATCCATGTCTAAACCAGAGGTCTGAAAGCAGTCGGTCGATCTACACAGGTTTTGGACTGCAGCTCCCATGATCACTGGCCGTGGACTGTGATAAAACCGCCCAATGTTAAAGGTGACTGTGGCCTGGCGCCATGTAGAGTCCGCTTGTGTAACCATCACTTGCGCAGCAGATAAGACGGGTCCAAAGTTGACCATGGCTGCCCGGGCCCCGGCCTTGGCTGCAGAGGCGCGTCCTGGAGGTAGCACGCCGATGGGAGGATTGCGCTCTCACGCACGCAGGCGCGCACGCAGGGGCGCAGGGGCGCACGCACGCACGCAGGGGCGCGCGCAGAGATTCCCACCAATGTGAAGCGTGAACTGCAACCAATAGAGTCACACGTCCAATCAAAGGGAGCGCGAGCAGCCCAGCGGCGCCGGGTCACGTCAGCCAACGCAAACATGGCGGGAAACAGGGCGGCCATGACCCCGGGAATGGCGCAACGCATGCAGGGCAAAAGGGTGCCTGTACAGTACCGAGCTGCAGCTCTGCAGGGGGGCAGCGCCCAGTTACTTATCAAGAGACTCCAAATGGTGGGGCACCCACGTGGTAATCTGCAGAAGCAAGGAGAACATTTTCCTAACCTCATGACATAGGCCCGTGTACTCTGGGGGGGACACGGGCTACAGGCGCCGTCCCCCGTCATATTTAGTTGGGATATGACAACCAAGAGTACAGCATATCCTCCCAGAAGTGGGGCGGGCAAAACCTTCCTCCTGCTATGGCCAGCCTAAGTAACCATAGCTCTCAACCATTTGTGCTGCAAAGGTGGGTGAAATCACCCGATTTTGTTTTTGGCGGGTCAGACGCCCATTGGAATGAATGGGCATGCAGGAGGCTTGGCGGGTGAGTCAGCCCTTTACAAGGCGGGTGACACCCGCCAAAAGCGTGTGAGTTGAGAGCTATGAGTAACTAACAAAGGCTTCATGGATCGGCTCGGTCCTTTTGTTAGCTCTGCTGGTGGCAGCTTCACATAGTAATCAAATTACATTCAAATAGGCCCACGTGTAGCCTGGCTACAAGACAAAAATGAGACCGGAAACCCAAACAACCTTTGATATGTACTGTGTCAACCTGAACCAACTCCCGACCCTCAGTATCAAGGGCAGTGAACTGGTGTGTCTGGGACAGCCATTTTCAGTAGTCATCCACTCAGGGGATCCCAAGGTACAAGTATATGGTTTGGGGGCAACCGAACGTCTGGCCTCGCCGCAGCTTCAAGGGAGACCTGCACTTTAATCAGGAACCAGAGAGCTCAATTAATCAGAAAGCCCCTTTGATCCACAACAGACAGTAAGATGGTTGGGACTAATGTTGGGAAGGGGAGGGTCTTCCCACCCCCTAGGCGATACCGAATGAGAAATCAAGGCTAGAGACATTCAGGGAGAAGAAGGGAGGGTGCACAATAACCTTAATGCATGCATTAGAGGTTTTATAGTAGATGCCGGTGTGAAAGCCATCTTAGCTAACGGCAGCCATTTTGGATCTTAGGCCCAAGCGCGGCAAACAGTATTATATGTGTTAGTATTAAATGCCTTGCATTTGCACAGACAACACCCCCACCCTGGCCAGGTTTCAGAGATCCATAAAACCCTCCATTGTCCTAGAAGTTAAGGGCCTTCGCTTTGCCGCCTGTGTTCCCCCACGTCCCGACAGCGGAGCAAGCAGAGCTTAACTACAGCTCCCATGATCCTCAGCAGAGCGCAGGGAGCACGCGCGCCCCGGACCTTAACAAGCCGCACCCGCTTCTGCTCTAACAGGAAGACGACCAGGCACACGTGGAGTCCCGGGGTGCGGCAGTGAAGCCCAGGGCAATGAGGTGAGCTGTCGTTGAGTGTTCCAGTTTTGGCGTGGGCCTCTGCTCACTGAAACCTACTGACCATGCCTGCACTACTGAGTTTGTGAACGCCGGTCGGATCCCCGAGCAGAAGATAAGTGACAACTCAATTAATGTCACAGCATATTGTTCCTGACCTGGAGCCGCTGTGTAGGCCAGCCTGCAGCCATCCATCCAGCCTCGCTCGCCGAACTGCCCGCTACCCGTTTATAATTTGCTTGTGTCCCCAATCTGTCTGGATCGCTTCTGACCGATATTCATCCCTGGACCACAGGTGCCCCGGAAGTTGATTTGTCACAGTATAGCAGTGCTCAAATAAAACAGTTTGCGGGCCAGATTCTGAGCTCCGGGGAAACAGTGTGGAAAGCCGACATTCCCCTCTCCAGTTTCTAGCACCACCATTCCGAGGTGGAAGCAAGGATTGGAGGGAAGCTGTCGTGCTGTCCAGCTGCAAAAGATGACATCCATAGTTGCAGGGGGCTGGGGCGGCGAGGGCGAGTGCGGCAGCGGCACTGAGAACATTTCTAAATAGGCTGCCACTTTTGGGATTTAAGAGATTCTCATTAAGCCCCCAATTAATCAGAAAAGCAGTGCTGCCCTCCAGGCAATTGCGAGTTTACAGGCTATGCTGCACGAAGACATGTGCGGGTAACACTGCACAGGTGCTGTACAAGCTCCTGGCAAGGAGAATGCGCTCGCAGTGTCTGGCCTGCATTACTGATGGCCACTAGGGCCATCGAAAGGCCGGACAAGATTGGCGCTTCAGTGTCAAAACGTCACGTTCTTATTTACTCAAAGTGTGGTGCTTTTAGAAAAAGTGTTTCTCTTCAATGGAACAACTAATTCCTAATTTTAACGGAGTCGAGCCTTAAGAGAGGTCACAAACGTTTGTTGTGTGGTGCAGGGTCTGCACTAGCGCACATTTGGGCAAAGAAGCGCCACCCGCCCAACCCCCGCGATTCTAAACCTTTGCCCCACAATGATGCACATGCAGAACACGGTTTTGACCGGGGGAGAACACCCCCCCCCCCCCCCCCCGATCTGAGGAAAGGACACGTAGTTGCCAACTGCGAAAGATAGCGAGGCCCAGCGCCCACCGCAGATTTCCAGACGATAAAGGCGCTTTGAAGTGGATTGGCCGAGTTCCCCATTTTACGGTCCAGAGCAGGCAGAGTGTTCGTCTCTGGGCCAGCTGTTTATCCAGGGGTTGGCTCGGAAGCCTAGCAGAAATGCGGCTGTAATATTATATTCTAGAGTGAACGCCTGGATGGGAAGGGCCTGTGGGGGCGGGGGGAAGAGGGGGGGCGCACTCTGCCTATGCTGGAAGGGCCCTCCACATGGCAGCCCTTGACCTCTTGCTGAAGGACCAACTGCTGTTGAAATGCATTGTCCTTTGAAGTCTGCCGGTTCCGGATTAAATATCTTTCCCACCATTTCAGGGGAATTGTAATTCCTACGGGCCAGTGCAGGTGATCGTGTTGGTCTCTGCCATTGTAACTTCGCTGTAACAATACAGTATTCAGTACTGTTTAGAAGTGCGCAGCCACCACTGTGGGCGACTGCCCCGGTCTTTCATTTTCATCACCCTGTGCATTGGTGATCCGTTGGCTTGCCCCTTGAAAAGATTTTTTTACTGTCCACTAAAAAGACTGAATCATAACAGTACAACAGTGGTGCCCTCCACGCAGCCCACCCTCTAGAGAGCCTATCCGAGTGGGGGGAAACTGCACCCACCTATGTCTTTGATAGGTTTTTAGAAGAGAATATCCTTATACCAGAGGCAAGGCTTAGAGGGTTGGATCTTTGTTCTTTATGGCAAGTGACTTCAGTCCCGGCCCGAGCACCAGATAGTTGTAGAGTCAAGGTGTTTGTGGGTATACCACCAGGATGCCTCAGAACCAAGTCGAACTACTGTGGTGTAAACAATCAACATTAAATGTCAAATGTCCCAACAAAGTTCACTAAAACAAGTCTTTACACTTGCCGTATAGTGCCTCATACTCCTGATGTAGGAACACCAGGACTGCTCACATGTAGCATTTATTGTGAGAAACACACAGGTATCGTCACACCTACTCCCCCTGGATCCTCTTCCCAGGTGGCCACAGAAAAGCCATCGCTTTTGGATGCTGACCCTGGGGGTGGAGAAGTGAGGGAGGGTCACCTGGGTGGAGGTTCTTTGGGGATTGGGAAGAGGGTATCCACAGGCAAGACAAGGTATCCCCCTTTCCCTTATGAGAACCAACCTAACCCTCCCCCGGCCTTTATTGGCTATTGCAAAACATCTCCCCTCATTCAACCTACTTTAGTACTGGGACGAGGAAGAGGCAACTAGGAGTAATGAACACTAGTAAGTTATTTCACCACTCTAGTACTGAGACGAGGAAAAGGCCTACAGAGTGTTGTAAAGGTCAGGCATGTCCCAAGTTCTCCTCTAATTGCAACCAGGAAATTACCGTTTGGAATTCACACCTGCAACCTGTCAAGTGGTTGCAAGTGTATAAGAAGGGAGGAGACCAGCAACAAAGAAACCAGCACGGAATCATGATCACGACGAGAGCAGCCGTGTTGCATCCTGCAGGAGAGCTAGGACGCCGGCAGATGACCCCAAGGAATTGTGGAGCCCCGGGCCAGGTGAGCCACGAGAAGACCAGCTTCCATGGTCAGAGAAACGCAGCCGGAGCTGTGGGCAAGGAAAAGAAAGTAAAGTGACTGAGAGTCCCTGGAGAAGAAGCAGAGCTGCCTGCAAGAACAGGAGAGAAACCAAAGTGCGAGCGAGGCTCGCAGGTAAAGGAAAGCCAGCCCGCAGAAAACACCAGGGACCGTGAGCGAAGAGATAGTCACTGGAGCCGGGGCGCTCATGGGGGACTGTGGGGGAAGCGAGGCTGTTAGGGAGAATTCTCTAAAATGTGCTAATTCCCCTTCTACCTTAAAGACCCCCAGGTCTTTTGCTGGATTTTTAGGACTTTTTATCGCTCATGTAATTTTAATGTGATTTATTCACAGTGTTTTTTTCCTTGTCTGACAAACTCCATAAGCATCATCTTTACATTTTGACACACAGCACCTTCGTTGCAGTGGCACAGGGAAGTCTCTTATACTTCCCAAAGGTTTAAATACCTTCTCTTGGTTAAACTACTGTTCGCAAGAGCAGTGAAGTGAAATTGACTTTACTTACATTTTGTAACTTTCTAGACCCAGCGCACACTGTATTACCATAGGGTGCTGGGGGTTTACTTAGTATCCCCTTTGTCTAGTTTCTCAGGTAACAATTTTTTTCTACAATTAATGGCTGGTGGCAGTGGTTTACTTTTTACTACCATTGTGTGTTTTTACCGCAGGCTACGTTTGCAGCCACAGTAAAGCACCCATGGGTGCTCATTTTGTCAAAATGACCCCAATCTCTTTTTTTGCCATTTCTTGTTGGAAAGGTCCTTTTTGAGATTTACTCTGCGCGCCAAACCAGGTTTGGTTCCTTTGTTTGTTTTGTCTTTGTCGGGATTCACGAGTGAAGCCCGCCTGTGGCTCCAGTATGTCTGGCAAGGGCAGGAAGATAGGTGCCCGAAACTCCCTGTGCTTAATTCCCTTGGTTACAGGAATGCACCCAAATGTGATTGGCCGGATGGCTGTCTGGCAAGGACAGCAACCTTGCTGTGTGATTGATAGGCTGGAATGAATGGGAGAAACCTGCATAAAAAGGCAAGGCTTTTGGGCTTGGAAGGCAGAGTCGACGACTGGATGAAGGAATCCAAAGAAAAACTTGGAAGAGACACCCGCTGCAACTCCTGGACCATTGGTTTGCCCAGTGAAGCCCTGCTGCTGTGCTGAAGCTCCGAATTCGCCTCGACTAGAGAAGCCCTGCAAGGATGACTTCTCCCTTTGAGTTGGTGGGACCAATCAACTCCAAAGTAAGCCCGTCTGGACAACCTCTCAGAGCTGGCTGTACTTCGACTGCACTGCTGCTGGAACCAAAGTGCCAGGCAGAGGAACAACAGATTGTGTGCATTGCTTTTAAATAGATTATTCTTGCATTGTGGGATTTGGTTTGCGAGGTTTATTTGCGTTCCAGGTACTTCATTTTGGTCAATCACATTTTCTTATTGTTGCCCACTGTAGCACTGGGTGTGGTCAAAGAGTGATCCCACAGCCTCTTTATACAAAAAGTAAACTAGTACCACAACACAACTTGCGCCAGTGTAGGACTGAAGTTCTTTATTTGTGTTATAAATCTTGGCCATTAGTATGCATGGTGTCTGTAAATGCAACACGTGTTTCGGCCGTTGGCCTTCTTCATAGCGGGACAAAGGTTGCTTATTTACACAATTTGAACATCAACTTAATCTCAAGTATTGTAACGTTCTAAACACATTAGTGAAATAAGAAATTGATGAAGGCAATAAATCAAAACACGTTGCATAACAGCATTCATCGCATTACATTTAAATAAGTGAGTAATTGGTATTTGCAACAAAAACAGGATTGTAGGGGATTGGGTATGCGTAGGATATGTTAGATACCAGCAAAAGAAAACATGATCCATCGTAAAAAATGCCAAGTAATGCATAATGAAAATTAGTAAGAAAAAGGGAAGGAAAAAACAAATAAATAATGGTTAGAATTAGCGTACATTTAAACTAGTGACTATAATGGTGCAAGGACTAAATTATCTATGGTCTTACCAATTGCTGGTATAGCTCTGCCTGTCACCATATCCTTATTCTGAATATGCCTGATGGGTACAACCCCTGAACCTAGAATTGTTTCTAAGAACGATCTCTTTATAGCTAGTGCCTTTCAAGAATCCCTAGTACCTTTCAAGAATCCCCCCCCTCCTCTGGTACTGGGACAAGGAAGAGGGATGGCAAGTACCAAGATTGCTGTGTAGTGAATGAACATAGCCTACACAGGAGACCAAGGGGGCGGTATAAATGGCCCACTCAGATGAGGCCAATAGAGTCGCCAGTGGAACGCTTGCTGGAGAAGCTGGAGGTGAAGCACGGGAGACACATGCCCAAAGTGCTCACGAGCTGCAGAGTTGTTGCAGAGGAAGCAGATTGTGGCGGGAACACTCAGGTCGTCTCTGGTAGCAGAGCTGGTCTGCATACCTCCTGTAGTCAGAGACTCCCTCTCTGTACACCAGAAGCAGCGGAGATCCTGGAGCAAAGGCGCGCCGAGCCGGCAGCAGCGACAGCCACAAAGAGCCTGCTGATGTGGAGAAGAGCACCTGGAGACAGCGTACCCAGTGAGTCAGAGAAGCCTGAGTGACTCCAGGATGCTGAGGTGGAGACTGCATGGTTGCTGCAGGTTGAGTCGCTTGCGAGTTAGCGGGAGGCCGTTTGAGCAATATGACTGCTGGTCGAGTAAGAACTGAATGCTTTCGATAGTTACAATATCATGAAACTGATGAACAAAACCAAATGAAGGGTTTTGGAAATACCATATTGTAAAAAGAGATTAAATGACAAGGCCAAGAGAGGGCCAGAGAAAATTGTAATATTTTAACTTGTGACCATGCCTGTGAACACGGGTACAACTTTCCAGCGGTAGAGTGAACTGGGAATTTGATGTTGGCTGATTCAAAGTGACTGGTTGAATGAAAGAAAGCTATTGAATACCGACCCAAAAGAAAGCTAGTATGGTTGACAATCAATTGTATTGAAAGTAATTTGGTGCAATTCCCCGATTTAAAAAAAAGGAACTGTGTAACCTAAGCACACGCATTGGCAAGTGCCACTAAAATATGAGGAACTGTGTGACTTGAAAGAATAAGCAGTGGCAAAAGCCCTGAGAATATTTAAAAGTGCAGCAAGTGAATGGTGGCAAAACAAGCAGTGACAAAGCATCAAGAGGATGTGAAATGAGAATAAATCAAGTACCACTGTGCAGCTGGATCAGAGGCAGCGCGCCTGTGAAGAATGAAGCTGAAACAGTGGCAGCGTGCCTGTGATGAATGAAGCTGAAACAGTGGCAGAGTGCCTGTGATGAATGAAGCTGAAACAGTGGCAGCGTGCCTGTGAAGCAAGCAAGGTGTGTCGATTGCGTGACCTGTAATGGGTGGAGTCTGTTGCTTTTGCAGCGTTTAGCGCTAAAGGCCACGAAAGCAACAGACTGCACCCTGAGCAGGGCATTCTTTGAAAGTTATACGGTGAACATAACCTAATGGACTTCAGGGGCAGCATGGGCAGAAGTCTTATCATATAGGCCAGACTTATATAGCTTAAAAACCAATACGAAAAGGAATATGACATACAAGTAATTACAGCTTGCAGCACGTAATATAGGAGTCAAAAGACATGAGAAGGGCATGTGCCATTAAGAGTAGTAATGTCCTGAGAAAGACCTCGGGGTCGAAACACATGTTGACTGGGATTCATTAAGGGCACTCTGCACAGCTACAAGTGTGAGGGTTAAATCTAGAGTCACATTCTTAGATAGAATGGTTTGTTTTCCACATTAATGGAAATAAATTCCTTGTAACATTACTTTTGGCGTCAGGCAATCATTCCAGTACATGTGTTTGCCGATTGTATATTGTTTAATAGGTGTACGGTAACACCTATATGAACTGGGTTTGCAGCTATCCAAATGCACCACGGCAGGTACCGGAGCGCATGTACATACTCCATAGGAATCCTTGCTCTAATGGGTGGCCTCTGTAGTTCAACAACTGCGCCTAGACAGAGTACATCCACCTACGGAAAAGAATGTGATTGAATATAAATAAAAATTGTATGAATTGAAATTAAAGAACTGAACTCTAGCAAATTGGTGAAAGGGAACCAAGCCAGAAGAACTGAGAAGTAACCCAAGGAGTTGTGTTTTGGAACATAGTGAGACTTGAGAGCTTGGGGAACGGAACCCCTCTTTTTGTAACATGAAAAATCTTAACTCTTGGGGAAGGGAAACCCCTTTTCCAACCAAGAGCTGGAAGAAGCTCTGAGCTTTTATATGAACACTTCTTGTTTTGATGCCGACGTCCCTACACATTGTATACAATTAGATGTGAGGGCAAGTATAGGTTGTGGACAGTGACATTTGCTTTGGACTTCCCGACAGACGATCCTTTGTTTTTATTTAGGTAGGGAAATCCCACCTTAGCATAGCGAAAGTTAGGCCTTATCCCAACCCTCTTGATTTAATCCAAGTTTCTAGCCCACATTTCTAGCCCAGTTGTCCAGGTCTACTTCAAGATGCCTTCACTCTTCTAACCTGCTTCCTTGCTGCTTCACTTCCTTCTCACAATGCAATGTCGCAATTTCACTGGGCTGCATGCAGTTCATAATCACACTCTGATGTTAAGTGGACACCTATTAAAATATGCACTTCCATTTCAAATTTACAATTATTTGTAATAGGAATACAAAATGTTTGCAGTGTATAAATAAACATGTATTAGCACAAACCACAGGACCATTTGATTCACAGTCAAATGTGTGAATCCACACCGGTCTATGCAGGAAGGGCTGCATTAGCACAAACCACAGGAAGTGAAAGTGACGCAATAGATAACATGCGTGTATTGCACTTCTATAGTACATTACACCAAGTGCTTTAAAACGTGATGGCAATTGATCTACGGGACATAGAAAAGACAAATTCCATCAAGATTGAAATCAAATGATGACTCCACTGAAACGGTCCACAGTGAAGGTCAGACCACAGAAGGACACTGCACCCCCTTGTCAAAGTTTTAAATGTGGGCAGGGGGTCGTAAATCTATAACAAACTACAGGGCGAAGAGGTCTATAGTTAATCATGGCAGCGGAAGAAGTCCAGAAGAAAACCGAATATGACCCTGCTGATACCAGTGCTACTGGGTAAAATGGCGCTAGAACTAAAGAATGTGAACAATACAGTGGCCGGGAAGGAGGCAAGGGAACAATCCATGTCGGAGTGTACCAGTCCCCCTGCCAACCAACAAAGGTGCTCCAGCATTGCCCAGGGATCAACCAGCAAACCGCCAACAGACCAATCGCTTGTGTCCTTAGATCAGGGGTCAACGCATGATCGAGCCGATAGCCAAGGATGCTGCGGAGCAGCGGGGAACCAGCCCTGCACCACCAGGACACTGTTCATGACACGGCATGAATCCAACCATGGCACAAAATGGAGCAAAGCCGAAGCAAGGAAAGTGAGCAGGTCACGTCGCTCAGCGCAAGGTGACAACCCATCAGCCCTCTCCGACGCTCACCACCTGCACGGACCCAAAGCACCATGCAGCAACGCCACCTCCGCGTACATGAACAGCATGGTCAGAGCAGTGTGGTGGGCGGTGGATCAGATATAGAAGGCAGACAACTGGGTAGGTTTGATTTTTACTTTAATAAAACTTCAAGTGTTTTTTCACTCGTCTTGCCCCATCTCTATGGGAGAGATTACCTACTGGATACATCAAAACAAAAAGGTCGCGTCAGGATTCCCTTAACAAACTGGTTCTGTTCTCCATCCAAAACCTAAGCCACTACTGCATGAAAAACAAATTCAAGCAATGATTCCGTCAACTGTTGCATGACCCCACCCCCCTCCTAACCAATGTCTCTGGACATCGCCCCTCTTGGTTCCCAGGTTCTCTGTTACTTTCACAGTTTCAATGAATCGCCAAACCTTCTTATGTAAACAAAAAAGCTTTTTTTCCCCCTGGACTTTCTCAGAATGGGCCTCCTGTTATAGTCTCAATCAGTCAAAGTTCTCTATGGTTTCCTCATAGAAAAAAAAAAGAAAAATCTGCTACGGCTCCCTCAGAATCCATGCAAACTTTACAACGTTTGTTTCTATAGGTATGGCCTGGTTTGGTGTATATCTCCACTGTTTGAGAGTTTGCTTTGGCTCAGCCCTTCCGGTCTCTCTCATTCTGAGTGGTGCATCTCTTGGAGCCCCACGTGGGCCTGTGAAGTCAATTAATTGACCTTGGGTTTCGAGCCGCAGTCCTACTTTGGTGATCTACCTGGTTCTGGCCTTTGCTTCTCAGCCAGATGTTTGCTTCAGGAAGGCTACGTCCGTTACACAACCCCACTTGCAGGACTTTTCCAATTTACTCTGCCCCTTCGTATGGGTATGCGTTTGTGTGCCAATCTCTAGGGATTCTTTAATCTCTTGGTTTCTTGTAATACACGCTTCTGTTCAGGATTCGTGAACCCCCTTGTTGTACTTTTTACTTTCTTCGTTAGGCCACCATGGTCCCAGATTATGGGTTTCTAACCACCGTCGGTGGCTTTGGCTATCTGGTCTCGGTCTCTCTATCTCTCTTCCCCCCCGCCCCCCCTCCTCTCAGGCCTTTTCATCTATGTAAATATATATACGTTTCTCGTTTGCTCCCTTTTAGGGATTCCTTGATCTTCGGGTTTCTAGTAGCCCACCTTCCTGTTGTGGGTTTTGAACCTCTTCATTGGAGTTTACTTGTTCTTCACTAGTTGCTGGTGGCCGATGAGCTACCTTAATGGCTTTATTTATCACAGTCTCTTGCGTAGTGCCGTGGGGCTCCACCGCCCTTCTCCCACTCCTTATTGCACACAGCATACCTGTTGCTCTGCGGTCGCCTTCCCAGCGGGAGGCGGTTGCTCAGTTGGCACTGGATGCCGGTTCCTGGTTTCCTGTTGTAGATGCCTTTTCCGTGGCTGCTTTCTTGTCAGTACTTAGGTCTCCCACATTGTCGGCAAGAGACCAAACCGCAGCCAGACGCCTCAGAGCTGCAGTCCTTCCACACCGGGGCTTAGCAGCATTGCGTAGGCTCTCCGCCCACCACATAGCAGTCGTGGTCCTGCCTCCAGGCAGCATCAGCTCCCATTGTTGCGGCGACGTCCACTGTGTGGCGATCTCATGGTTGGCTGGATGCTCGCCAGCTCCCTTCTCCCAGGTTTTAGGATGCACGTACAGCGTCCCAGCCAGGCAAAAGGTTTCAGGCTGAGAAAAAACTACTAGCACCAAATATTGTGGGATTAGGCAGAGGTTTGTGGGGGAAAGGCGCGTATATGGTTTTCAGTTACGTTTAGATGCGCACATATAGCATATAGCAACACATAAAGAGCAACACATGATTTAATGTTGAGGTTTCAGAGGTTATAGGTAGGGCAGTATTATAGGCTCAGTGTTTAGTTGATGTATTTTAAAGTTACAGGCGGCAGCGAGGCACCGGAAGAGTCTACGAAGGTGAAAAACTGATTTAAAAAATAAAAGAAAATTATAAAGATACCATGGTTGGAGCGAGGTGTCAGTGTGTTAACATGGCAGAGGTGTCGCCATATTGGATGTTAGGGCCTGGTACCCTTTGAACAGAATAGAATGCAGGTCTTGGTGTGGAGCTGCGGCTCTGTGTAGCTCAGCTCCAAAAACAAACCCCCTTTTCCGTACCCCAGAAGAGATGCAGAAGTCAGAGGCACCTGCATGGCACAGGCAAATGCTAATTCTATCCAATTGCAGAGCATGAATAGGGTGGGAACGGAATGAGAGTTGCAGGGCGAGCTGGTAGGGATGTGACCTTTGAAGGTCAAATTCATGGGAGCAGGGCATAAGGTTTTGTGATACCAGTGGGAACGGTGAAGAGAGTGCTACTGCCCACCCCAAAGAGTGGTCAGACCATATGAATTACAAGTAGACACCGAGGTGGTAGGAGTAAGACACACAGGTGGCATGGTGAATATCAAAGACTTTTATTCTCAAAATAAAAAGGGGGAGGTGGGAGTTGGAGGAAATACTAACATTCCCCACCTCTAAGAGGGTTTTCCCTGTCTAAAAAAAATGAACTAACAAAACTGTCGGTGTCAGAGTGTCCAAATTAAAGTTTGCCATTCTATGTCCAAATCCTAACCTACCCTTCAGAGCTAAACATAAGAGACATTTTCCCTTTTTCACCTCTTTACTGCCGACCTGCAGCCCGACTTTATAGAAAAGACGAAAGTACCCAAAAGGTGCATGTAAAGACTGGTAGGGGGTGGTCTGTACTTCTGCTCTCTATATGGTAGAGGGGAGGCACAGAGGACCCCAGCCTAGATTCTCTATTCAGTAGCAATGGTCGAGCAATCAAGGCCTAGCTTCTCAGGAGGTGATGCAGGCTGGTTCTTAAGTACAGTGTAGTCCCCAAGCCCCCACAAAGGAATGTCCACACACTGTATTGGTTAGAACACAGTCTTTATATAATCAATATTCAAGGTTATGTACACTTAGCATAATAACTCACTTTGTACTTAGGAAAATCAACAATGGCAAATATATACAATTCTAAAGTGGTACCACCCTTTGTATTAGATCTCATTAAAGTGCATCAACAATACTGTAACAATGTCACACAGATCAATAGAGTGAAACCAGCAATAGAGAGAGGAGAGAAAATAAGATGGTTGAGCAATAGGCAGAATACTGGCCCCTACCACTAGACACAGTTCTGTGTGGAGATCCCCCCACCTGGGCAACCTGCAAAATAAAGATATAGCGCAAGCCCAGTCCATATATTGTTCTGCAAGTCTTATTCCCTCCTATAATGTTTTTACCCCCCCAATGTACCTGGTGGAGTAGAGTTCTTCAAAGAGGCGTCGACAGATCCTTCTTGAGCGACCCCCTTTCAAGCGGGAGTCACGGATCGTCGAGAAGCGTCGAGGAACTCGGCGTTCGGCGTCGGGGAATCGATGGCCCTTCTTGAATGCCTTCCCTTTCAAGCGGGAGACACGGGGCGTCGAACGTCCGACAACAAACAGGGTAGCACGGCGTCGATGAGGCGGCAGCTTCGATCCAAGCGGTGCTCGTCGACGACGGAGCGTTGGCGTCCTGCAAGGCAGAGGCGTGCGGGGCACCTCGATGACAATTGTTCTGGACTGCAAAGATTGTGAAGACGGGGGCCCAGCAAGGGCGCCGAGTCGTTCGAGTCTTTGTGGTCTTCGGGTGGCGGGAAACCCACCGGCAGGTTTCTCGTCGGCGCGTTGGTCGTCCTCGACTTTCTCCAGAAGGATAAAGCGGTCGACGGTGCGGACGAGGGAGTCCTTCGATTGAAATGTTCTTAGGCAAGGAGCGGACGGCTCCGGTCGTCGGCGGCACGGCGTCAAGTGGTTCCCACGGCTGGGCAACAACTTCGACGGGCCTCCAGCGGTTACACAGACCTGTGAACCCTGGTCGACGGCAGTGGACTTCGACGGCGGCGATGTCCGGGTGCTTCACTTCGATCTCCTCGGCGGTCCCGTCTCGGGTCGGCAGCCTTTCGAGGGTCTGACTTCGAGGGCGCTTCGGCGAAGATGTAGCGGTGCTCGATGATCCCTCGGAGCACGGGAAGAGGGCGCCTTACCAGGTCCTCTCTCGGGTCAGTCCTTGACGAATTCGGCAGCTTTCAGATCGGTCGAAGCAAGTGCAACAGCAAGTCTTCTTCTTCCAGCTGGGCGTCGAGGATCAGCAGTTCCAGTTACTCTTAGAGTGGAGACTCAGCTCCTGAACGCTTCTGAACAACTACCAGTGGTGAGAGGTCCCCAGATATACTATTCTGTCTGTCATCCACACTGCTGGCACACACTCAGCAGCCAATCATACAGAAGGGCATTCATGCAGTCAGTCAGCCAGCCAATCAGGCACACAGTGCATTCAGGCCACACTCCTCCCTTTCAGACACTCACAACAAGGAATGTGGATTGGGACAAGTACCCAGCCATTCAACACTACACACTGCATTCAGGCCAGTTTCGGGCAGGGCTGTCTCAGTCTTTGTCTCTCATGCCAGAAACCAGACAAGCACAACAAGGAGTGTATATTGGTCACACACTCCATTCACCCAGGTCCCACCCACAGGAGGTACCCACAACATACAGTCACTGGGAAGGCTCCAGTCAGTCTAGCTGGGCCTTCACAACAACACCATATATGGAACTTCCACCCAACAGCCAGTCAGGGGGAAGGGATAGAGTCAGGGCTTCCCAGGACTTTGGGAAAACAAGGTAACAGGCAATAGAAAGCAAGAGGCCACAGGGGCCATCTTTTTTCCTATCAGGAATCAACTGATCCCAATGGCAGGACCTGGGTATCCCAAAATGGAGGACACCCAGAGCACCTGTCAAATTCAGCATGGAGCTGCCACCAGCCCATACCCTGCTCTGTGGGCCACCCACAGGTGCCAAAAACATACACTAGGGGCACAGGGTTGTACCCCTACCCATGGGTGCCATAAGGGTATCCCATGGGTCTGTTCACCAAACCAAAAGAGAGAGCTGCTCTGCCAGGTGTCCCACATGGACTCCTGGGCAGAAAACACGACAGAACACACGATAAAAAACAGTAAAGGACAAGGATTCAGAGGCCCTGTCCCTCTGATGCATTTCCAGCATCACAGTGCAGAAAGCAAATAAAACTTCCACCAGACTCAAGGGGTTGACTCCCTTTCCCTAGAGTCTTTCCAAGGTTATCAAAGTTGGTTTCCTAGGGCACTGCCACAATGTAAAATAGTATGGTGTACTCTCAAGCTGCACTGTTTTTTCTCGTTCTCAGTTACTGCGGGCCTCAGACCCTGTTCTCAGTACCCCTCCTCTTGGCCCACTCCCCTGCCAAGTGGGGTACACCACGCTCTCGATTTCCCAAAACGGTTTTGCTTGCACCCACAGCATTGGTTTAGTCTCCTGCCAAGGTCTGAGTGCCAGCTACACATGCAAACTTCATATTCCTCTTTGATAGCACTTGGGGAGCACTCCCCCAGTAACGGTTCCAGACCCCATTCTCTGGTTTGCTCACGAAGTCTATCATCCAATCTGTCTCTGTTACCCATCCCTGGTTTACTCTTCTGTAAAGGTCTGTGAAAGATGTGCGTTTCCCCAAAGTGTGTTCCGCCATTACTGTTAGTTGGGTTATGCTGTTCCGATGCGGGTGCCAGACCCCTTTCTCTAGATTATTCCCAATGTTCCCTTGCTTTTGCTTCACTTCTGCCCACAGCCCTGGTTTACTCTCCTGCCAAGGTCTGTGTGTATCCCTTCTGTCTGCCAAGGTCTGTGTGTATCCCTTCTGTCTGCCTGTCTGCCAAGGTCTGTGTGTATCCCTTCTGTCTGCCTGTCTGCCAAGGTCTGTGTGTATCCCTTCTGTCTGCCAAGGTCTGTGTGTATCCCTTCTGTCTGCCTGTCTGCCAAGGTCTGTGTGTATCCCTTCTGTCTGCCAGGGTCGGTGTGTATCCCTTCTGTCTGCCAAGGTCTGTGCGTATCCCTTCTGTCTGCCTGTCTGCCAAGGTCTGTGTGTATCCCTTCTGTCTGCCAGGGTCTGTGTGTATCCCTTCTGTCTGCCAATGTCTGTGTGTATCCCTTCTGTCTGCCAAGGTCTGTGTGTATCCCTTCTGTCTGCCTATCTGCCAAGTTCTGTGTGTATCCCTTCTGTCTGCCAGGGTCGGTGTGTATCCCTTCTGTCTGCCAAGGTCTGTGCGTATCCCTTCTGTCTGCCTGTCTGCCAAGGTCTGTGTGTATCCCTTCTGTCTGCCAGGGTCTGTGTGTATCCCTTCTGTCTGCCAAGGTCTGTGTGTATCCCTTCTGTCTGCCTGTCTGCTAAGGTCTGTGTGTATCCCTTCTGTCTGCCAGGGTCTGTGTGTATCCCTTCTGTCTGCCAGGGTCTGTGTGTATCCCTTCGGTCTGTGTGTATCCCTTCTGTCTGCCAAGGTCTGTGTGTATCCCTTCTGTCTGCCTGTCTTCCAAGGTCTGTGTGTATCCCTTCTGTCTGCCTGTCTTCCAAGGTCTGTGTGTATCCCTTCGGTCTGCCAGTCGGGGAAATGTCCTTCGGATGCGAGTCCCAGACCCCCTTTTCCTATTCACCCTTTTTCAGTGAGTATTTCTCCTTTAGCTTGTTCCCTGTCCCACATGCTCACTGGCTCTCCCAAACCGCCAGATTAGTTACCGTTATACCTGTTGGGCCTTGGCTGTCTGCAATGGTGCAGAGGGCTTCCTAGGGCTTTGCTGGTCTTTTGGAAGCAACAGGACCTCTCCCGGTCCCTCACTGATATATCATGCAATCTGCCGGTGCTTTGTGGACAGCACAGCAGCTCTGGTTCTCAGCTGGTAGGTTTTCTCCCCTCTGGTTCGTTTCCCATTTCCTGCACCTTCCGTGGGTCTGCTTCACAGGCGTGATCCGACGTCCCGGTTTTGCCAGGACCGTCCTCCGTCCAAAACTTTAAAAACCGTGTCTGGGATTTGAGGGATTAGGCGAATACCATCCCGTTTTTTTGGCCTGATATGATTTTTTCCATCGGTTTGGCCAAAAATCAGGATTGGATCCACCCCATCCCCAAATCACAGACAGGTTTTTAAAAAAATGCCCTCTCCTCACTTGATTTTCACCTCCTCCCACTTACCTTCTTCTGAGTCCCAATAAGCATTCTGTTCCAGCAACATGACATGGGACAGGTCACCCACATAGAAGTAGGACTACAGTTTCACTGCTGAAGCTGTATTCCTACTTCTATGTTAGTAGCCTGTCCCGGTTTTTTATTTTCAAAATCTGGTCACCCTGTGCTTCACTCCAGGACGCCATACGCTTCTCTTCCCAGTGTGTCTGTGCGGCTCCTACCACACTCTCAGTCCGCATCGAGCAGAGAAGGTAGATGCCATTGTTTCGTTCCCTCGCCGTCTTTAAATGACATCTGGCCAATCGCGTTACTGGGAAGGCTAGAGCATATGCAGCCGTTCAGGTTGGTGATCCTCATTACTCGTTGCCTCTTCCTCCTCCCAGTGGTCTCTAGCCGAGATGTCTTGCAAAGCACATGGGAACATTAGGTATTGGAAAATGGAAGGGGCTTTGAGGGAAGGTGCGTTAAGAGGATACTGCGTTCTCCCCGCTTCCCCACTGTTCTCAATGGTGTCACCCTCCCCATGAGATCCTCCTGCTGAGCACCAACCCCAGGGGGAATCTCTGGTAGCGGCCTCACCTTCCCGGCCTCATGTAAAGAGGCTTCACCGTCCGAGGCAGGGGCGAGACCCTGGGATTCGTGACATCACAACAGCAAATCGATCCTCGAAATTCAGAGTCAAGAGTGGTGCCCCAGTCACGGGATTACTGGGCACCTGGGATCAAAAGGACTTCAGGGCGAGCCGTGTCTGGAACGTTCTGTGATTTGGGATAGGAAGAGCAGAGGTGATGCCGGGTCGGGGAGGCAACTTGTGTGCGCCACGGTATCGGGTATAATGAGAAGGACTATTGTCCATTAAAGAGTTGGCATCGCCAGTTTATTTCTACTGTGTCTGGGTCAGAGGGGTGCACATCACGTGAAGGTTACAATGTATTGAGGTGTCAAAAAGGTAAGTCAAAAAAATTCAAAACATAGTTATGAAGGTGACAGTGTAGTAAACCACAGCTATAGTGGAGTGGGCTTAGATTAGATGTGGCCAATCAGTCCAGGGACTATTTGGGGTGTGTGGGGGATTAGCAGGTTATATAGGTGACATCCAACAAGGGTGGAGGGATTATGTTGCATCTCATTAGGTTAGTATGGTTCATCATGGCTTGGCAGCTTATAAAATACGTAACCGTTTGAAAAATCAGAGAGCTCCGTGTCAGGCGGGTTCCACGGGACTGTCAGACCTTTTTGCATGTAATACACCCGGTTTTCCTTGCAAAGAGGTGCAGTGCTTACTTGGCTCTTTGGGTTCTTTTTCAGTGCGTTTTTTGGGGTTACTTCCCCTTTCGCAGGGCCATGTCCCTTATATGTCAGTCTGAATGGATGAACTCTATTCCATCCTGGGGTTGCTTCTAGGAGGGGTCAGCCACCAGGTAGGAGGGCTACGTAAAATGAATACCCTCTTCTTCGGTCATGAATACCTGACAACACGTGGGACGCTGGGTTTAAATTGGCATCCTTGTCCCCTAAGGGGGAGGGACTACCCGTGGGATCCCATGTGCCCTGTCCCATAGGGAGCATTTTTCGCTCACGTCCCTAGTCTCACAGGGGGTGGCTCCTCCTTGGGCAGAAGGAACACATTCCCTGGACTCGTCACAGGTGTTTGCAATCAACAGTATGCAGCACAGGCACAACCCAGTAGCAGCATAGCGCTGCGAGGGGTCAGGGGGGGGCATTCGGTGTACACCCCCTTCTCTGCAGGATGGAAGGTGCGGAAAGAGCTGCAAAACACGTGACGGAGTTAAATTGCTTGTGGAAGAAGCGTCCACGCCTCGCAGGACTCGTTTACCGTGTTCACGGGCGCCAGAAATCTGCATTACTGAGCCACGGGAAGTGCAGGAATAACGGCTTCATTCATGCACTCCCCATACCGAGCCCCTCTTAAGGGAGGCTTACTCCGCAGCAAGCGCCCAAACATGGCGGCCTCTGAACACTGGGCCTTGTGTCAGCAGAGCTCCAGCCTTATTTCATGAAAGTGCACGGGGGGGGCGGGGGTCACCTCCACAGCAATGGGCAGGGTTTAGCTTCGGAGTCTCCCACCACCAGCCTTTAGCAGGCGAAGCCCAACTTTTAGAAACACCCCCATGGCGGCCTAGCTCCAACACCGGCATTAACAACCAAACTAGAGCGTCTGTCCAAGTTCTGACTTTACAGGGTTTATTTTAAATTCGGGGACTCAACGTCTAGCTCCCTCCCCATGTGTAAATGTCCAAAACCTACTTGCACCCCCCTGCCATCGCCCACCCCTCGAGTCCCAGAGAACCTGCGATATTCTGTGCCCTTGGAGTAGCGTTTTACTTTTTCCAATCTCTCCCCCTCAATCACCCCCCACCCCCATGATTCGAGATTGCGATGCTTTACGTGGCCCTTGGCGATGCTCCTCACGCCTCCCACCAGGGCTCAAGTCCATGGTACACGCGGGGGGACGGAGTCCACCCACTTCTTTCAGAGGGTGGACTCAGTCCCCCCAGCTAAAATGAGAAATATTTAATGACCTCTTTGAATTTACTATTTAAAGCCGACCTCTGGGATCGAACTGCAGTTGTCAGGTTTGCAGACTGGACATTTCAACACTTCACTATAACATGATGAAAAATAAGAAACAACTAAAGGTGAGATTTCCAAAGTTCCAGGGAAAACAATTGCATTGGTTCTTGAAGTTTAAAACATGCACACTTTTTAATGTTTTCAAAAACACTATTAGAAGAAAATATCCTCTCTTGGTTTTGTGTGCCTTTTGATTTTATGAAAGGCAAATCTCTTCGTCCTCTGCAATTTCAGTTGTTATGCAAAGCCAATTTGATGAAATGTGCATATTTCATCTTGATATGCTAATTTCTGGCGACGTCACATCCCATTGCGTTTTTTGAAGAGTCCCCACACTTGAATTTTAGGACTTGACCCCTGCCTCCCACACACCATATGGATACAAAACATGGGAGCTTTTGGGGTGCCTGTGCCCTTCTCTCGACACTCCTTGCCAAGCGCCTGCCATCAGGTGCCTGCACTACCCGCTGTCAGTTGGCCAGAACCTTGCAATTGTTACTCCCTCCATAAAATGTACGCACCGCCTCACCCCCGTATCCAGTGTCTACACCTCTGAACACACGCCGCTGTAAGGCGCTCAGGCACGGACCCAATAAGGATGGCCAGAACATGCCTGGGACACCTCGGGCATGCACTTTTCTCCCTCCCTTTATTTTGTATTCATTTCATAAATTGGGTTTTTATAATGCTCCTATACACAATGTGTTTCAAGGTGCAAGGGGGTGGGGGGGGCAGGGAAGACAACAGAAACGGTCCTACTAGGCCTTGTGACATTCGGATGGTGAAAGTGCAGTAATGGAAGTGCAGTGGTTGCAGTGCCAGAGGGTTTAGCAAGTGCCAGGGGAGGCCAGGTGGAGAGAGCCTGGGTAGAAGAGAGAGCAGGGGCAGAAGGTCCATGTGTTAAGTGAGAGGGAACAGTACTGGAAGGGCTCAGGGGGTGCAGGCCCAGCCAACCTAGTGCAGGGGGTGAGAGCCCAGAAAGGCAAGTACAGATGGGGGGGGGGGGGGGGGAAGAGGGGTGGGGACCAGAGGAGACTAAGTGCAGGAGTAGATTGGTCGAGGAGGGCCTGTAAGAATCTGAAGGAACCAGGCAGCCAGTCAAGAGGCATTAGCAGGGGAGAGGGAAGGAGGAAGAGCAAAGTAGGGCCTTGAGAAGCTTCCAGAACTTAAGGAGATCCTGCTTATGTCTGAAAGGGGCAGGGAGGCCATTCCAGAGGAGGCATATGCGGAGGAGAGAAATCTACCCCCTCACTCCTGCCTGGAGACACATTTGATCTGCAGACAGTTGTAGCTAGAAAACCGAAAGGCTCTAGCAGGGAGGTATTTAGTGTGAGAGAGAGAGAGTTGGATGTAGCAGGGTTCCAGTCCCCGTAACGCCTTGTGGATGATGCAGAGGGTTTGGAACGTGATCCTCGTGGCAACCGGTAGCCAGTGGAGAGATTTTTGGGCTGGAGAGATGCGGTCCCTGGGCTTGAGACCAAGGATAAGTCTTGCAGTCCTATTCTGGATTAGTTGAAGGGGGCAAAGGAAGGAGTTAGGGAGGTTGAGGAAGAGGCTATTGCCCTTGTCCACCCTGGAGAGGACTAGTCCTATGAAGACATTGTGTTTCTGGGGGAAGGTGAGGAAAGGGAGAATGCCTCTGAAGAGGTGCAGCAGAAAGCGGGCCTCTTGGCAAGGTCCATGATGCGAGGAGAGAAGGAGACAGAGGAGTCGAAGGTGACAGCAAGGTTTTTTAGCCTCACAGGAGGTTGAGGGGAGGGAACCCATGGAGGGCTGCCAGAGTGTAAGGGGGAGGGGCTGGAGCCCCAATGTCAAGGATCTCAGTCTTACTGAGATTAAGGCAGAGATCAGTGGCAGCATACCATGCCTGAATAGCAGACAGACAGATATGAGAAAAAGAAGAGGAAGGAAGCTTGAAGGAGACTTGTGTGTCATCTGCATAACACTGGAAGTTAGGAGAGAAGGCAGAGATCAAATAGGCTAGAGGGGACAAGGTAGATGTTAAAAAGCCAAGGTGAGAGAATAGAGCCCTAAGGGACACCACAGGTGGAGGAGAGAAAATAGCCCTGTTGAACCTGCGAAGGTCGTCCAGAGCCAGGTCGGCGATACCAAGGGTATCACTAAGGCAATTTATCAGGGTGGCATGACTGACCATATCAAAGGGAGAGGCAAGGTCAAGAAGAATGAGAACAGAAGTAGAGCTGGAATCGAGATTAGAGAGCAAGTCTTCATGAGTTTTCAGGAGTGCAGTTTCTGTGCCTCTGGCAGCTCTGAAACCAGACTGGTGGTCGTGGAGACAAACAACATATTCAGTGTGGTGGATCAGTTGGTTGATGGTCAGCTGCTCCAAGAGTTTACTGAGGAAAGGGGTAATGGAGATAGGGCGGTAGTTAGCCAGACAGGAAGGGTCAGCAGAAGGCTTTTTGAGGAGAGGGTGCCCAAGGGAGTGCTTGAGGAGCGACAGGAAAGATCCAATGGCAAAGGAGTGAACGCATATATCAGCCATGGCTGGAGCAAGAAAGACAATGTTGTCCTTGATAGTTCTGGAGGAGCAGGGTAGCACCCATTTGGATGAGACTTTCATAGAGCAGACTTGTCTAGAAACTCCATCAGTTGATATGGAAGAGAAAGAGGAAAGTAGGCGGGAAGGGGGAACGGGAGAGGGGCCAAGGGAGGCCTCAGAGCGGGTGTGGGAAAAGGGTGTGGTGTAGAGGAGAGAGAGAGGACAGGATGTCCTGAGTTTTAGTAATGAAGTGAGGCCAGAGAAGTGCAGAGGGCCAGGGAAGAAAGAGAAGTGGAGACTGCAGTAGGAATGGAGAGTTTCTTGCAGATTATGAAGAGTTCAGCCATGTTGTTAGTGGCCCCAGAGATGCGGCTTAGGTAGAGGCCCTCTTCTTCAAGCAGATGGAGTATGTATTGCCGGTGGAGCAGACGACAGGCCGGTTTGTCAGAGGATGTGCTTGAGGCCTGCCACTTCCGCTCAACTGTGCACTTGCGTTTCAGAGAGGCCAGGTCAGTCATACCATGAGTTGCACTTGGGGGCCGGTTTCATGCGGAACCTCATGACAGGGGCAAAGATGTCCAGAGTGTTGGAGATGGAGGGGTGAAGGTTAGTAAGGGCTGTGTCAGAGTGAGAGTCAGAGGTAGGAGGAGGAGTGAAGGTGGTGGCAAAAGCAGCAACACACACTTTCTTCATCGGTCGAATGAAGGAGAAGGAGGCAGGCAGTCCAGGAAGAGGCTTAGCCGGGGGACCCAAGAGGTCCAGGTGAGAAAACAGGAGAGCATGATCAGACCAGGGGGGAGGAGTATTGAGAGGGTTGGAGACTGGGAAGTCTGCAGAGATGAGAGCATCCAAGGTGTGTCTGGCTGAGTCTGTTGGACCAGAGGGAAGAATGGAGAGGGAAAGAGTCACAGAGGTCGCGGAAAAGTCCAGAGGCCACATCAGAGGAGTTGAGGTCAATATTGAAGTATCCAAGGAGAAGCTTGGGGGTAGAGGACAGGAGAGAAGAAGTGAGATCAGCCCACTCAGAGGAAGAGGGAGACCTGGCCAGGGGCCTGTAGATGGTGGTCAGAGAGGACAGGAGAGACAACAAGCCTGCAGATGAGGCGTTTGAAAGAGGAGTAGGCCTGACTGGATATGATGGTAGCACGGACCCATCCAGGGAAGATACATGCCACTCCGACCCCAGATCGGTTACGCCTCGGCGTAGAGAAAACCTTGTAGCTCTAAGGGAAGAATGTGTCAAAACGTGTGCCAGTGCTAGCAGTGAGCCACGTCTAGGTGAGAGTGAGGATGTCGAGGTCTTCAAGGGAGGTGGCAGATGTCAGAGGGGTGTTTGACGGCAGAGCAAGAGTTGAGGGTATCTAAGTGGAGCAGTTTGCCATTTTTGAAAGTCTTCTGAGGAGGGGTGCAGGGGTGTGGTACACCTGTCCGAGGTGGCAGAGGGGCTAGAGGGGCGGCAAAAGGAGTGGTTGTATGAGAAGGGAGACAGTTGAAAGACGAAAGACACCCATCAAGAAGGAGGAGGTTGGGCTGAGAGCCCTGGACCATGACAGTCCAATTTAGGAAGATTAATGATTGACCTAGAGGACAGGAAGGATATCAAGAATACTTCCCAGTTCGGTGCCACCATTAATGGGAGAGGAAGAGAACGGTGAGAGCGCTGCAACCATATGAGGAATCCAAAGGTCCAGAGAGGGGACGACAAAGAGGTGGTCAGTGAAAGTCTTTCCCCTCGGTCCAGCAAGCTCGAATCTGCAGGCCCCACTGGGGGGTGAGAAATGCGATGTGCATTTTCCATTTAAAAGCCATGCCCTACCCAAATCTGTACCTTATTTTCATGTGTGCAGATCTATAGTACAAAAACAGTTGAAAAGTTAATTAATTTGCTTTTACAGAGTCAAATCACCACAGTATTAGCTGAAAAGGTATCCAGAGCCTTACACTGCTGGAGGGTGGAAAAGTTGGAAATCAATAGAAATGGAGGGTGGGATGCAGGGGGATGGGGGTGGATGCTTTGGAGGAGGCAAGAAGGGTATGATGGTGGGAGGTGAATGGAGTAAAAAAAAAAAAAAATCTGTCCAGTTAATTGGACCATAGTTCTGCAAAGCAGAGGAGGTGGTGGACATGTCCCAAGTGTTCACTATTAGACTTTGTTTCCAAGACAGATGATGGGAGGCAGATGGATAAGTCAACTATGCCTTCTGCCCCGCCCCCAATCCAACACTGCACCAGTGAGAAGCGTTACTCAGACAGCGATACCACCCGTAACCCAGGCAGGTACAACAAGACAAACAATCTGAGCTGAAGATGGCAAAAGCGGTCAAGCGGGCGTCGTAACATCAATAGGCGCAGACACTAGACACGAAGTAGATATGCACGCCACATGAACATGTGAACTAGGTGAAACATGCATCAAGACATGAAGAACAGAACCAATGTATATGCTGCATGCACCACGAACGACACGCAAGTATAGCTCACTAAGACGGTACCCAGAGTGCAATGGGGCAGTCATCTTATTTAAAAAGGGACGCTGTAGCATGGTTTTATCTGGACGAAAGCCTCAAGACTTTCAGAGAACTCGAGCTCAAGAAGCAGTTAGCAGTCAGTGCCAAGGCCAGAAGGAGATAGGTTGGATGGAAACCGCAGATCAAACGGCACGAGATGGTGATTCCCAGGACACTTCCCAATAAATTCAAGCCGGCAAGAGCACAACTGACCCTTGTTAGCCAAAGGCCATGGCACAGTGAGCCAAAATGACCCCAAGGAGAAGAACTCAAGAGTCCCCAGAGGCAGCAGAAAACACAGCACATGCATTCATTATAGCTAAAATCTCAAGTCTTTTGTTGACAGGAAGGAATTTCCAAAGACTGGAGGTACAGTCAGAGAAGGCCCGTCATCTGTTTTTACCGTCTGCACTGGTGGAGTTCAAGTCAACACAAGTCATTGCATCTCCAGAGGCCTACAATACACCAACAGTAGGGTTTCTCTGTGAGGTCGTTTGGCGACTTGAGGGCAATAGCCTTGTAGATGATGCAGCAGGATTTGAAGATCTGTACTTGCAGCAGGAGCCAGTGCAGTTCAATGAGGCACTCGACATCCAAGGTTGAATGAATGCTAGATAAATCACAGAGACAAAGGATGTCCTGTGGGCGTTTTGCTCATGTACAGTGGAGTATTGTCTGCGTATTGGTGGATGGCTGTACCAGGTCTTTTAGTGTAACCAGAGGCTCCAAGTAAACGTTAAAAATTATTGGTGAGAGGATGGTGCCTTGGGGGACACTGCAAGAGACTGGAAGTTGGATAGAATGCAATATGTTAATCTGTACAGCCTGGTATCTGACCGAGGGGCGAGGTAAAACAATTCAGGACAGTACCAGAGCATCCCATGCTGTCACTGGGGAGTGAGGGGAAGATGTGGTGGTCGACACTATCAAATTCAGCCGAGATGTCAAGGCGGCGAGGAGGCATGAGTCGCCCTTATCTAGAATTTGGAGGGTATCATCCACCAACTGGATGGTGGCCATCTCAAAGCTACACTTGGGACAGAACCCCCCCCAACTGATAGTCATTTAGGAGATGTAGTTGTTCCATTCTGGCGAGTAGTTGTGACAATAAATGGGAGGATCGTAATGGGCCGATAGTTGGCCAAGTCATCCATGTCTAGGGTCTTTTTCCAAAAGAGGTTATGCAAGACCAGTATGGAGTGTGTCTGGGAATTAAACTTCTGTAATTAGGCATTCATATGATGCTGAGGAGTGTGTTGAGCTCCAGACCCATCATTTGTTAGATGATGAAGGCCGGGATGATATTGTCAGAGTAGGAAGTAGGTTTGAGGAAGGCGATTGCTTTTAAGTCAGGGAGAGCGGGGAGAAAATTAATTAATTAATTTCAATGGGGCAGTGTGCTGGAGTGCAGGGTGGGGCTGATGCTGTGGGCAATTCCTTCGTTGATCTGGCATGTTTTGTCCATTTTTTAAATTCAATTAGTTAATTATATGACATTTTTCCTGATTTGCATGCACCTCGAGGTCAGGTGATGGTTTGAAATAGTAATCATTGTACCAAAGAGTGGTTTTCTTTAGAGGCTGCCGCAATGGTGGTTGTGTGGAATTTGACCAACTGCACAGTGGGTGTGTGCTCCCATGGGCTTTTTAGAAATTTTAAATCAAATTGAATGAGGGTAGGTCAAACTCTGTAAAATGTGTGGGGCTAATCCACACACATTTTCCAATGCTCACTGTGCGACATACACATAGACCTGTGTACTCTGTGTAGACAAAGCCTCCAGGTGCCGTCCACCCTGTCATAGTCAGTTGGAATATGACAGCCAAGAGTACATCAAGGCATCTGAGACAAGGAAGGCAAAACCTTCCACCTGCCATGGCCAGCCCAATTAACTAACAAAGGCTCCATGAATCCGCTCTGCTGGTGGCAGCCACGCATACTAATCAGAGTTAATTCAAGCAGTCCCATGCGAGGCGTGGTCACAGGACTAGCAAAAGACAGTGCATACCTATCAAAGGTTTTTGGGATTTTCCTGTGTCAAACTGAAGCCAGCTCCCGCCTCTTGGTATCAAGGGCAGTGACCTGGCATGTCTGGGACTATGTTACAGTAGGCAACCCCCGCAGTTGCACCCCATTCAGAAGGTACAAGAATGTGGTTTGCAGGAGACTGTTCTCGCTGCAACTTTAAGGGAGACCTTCCGCTTCAATCAGGAACCACAGAGCGCTCCATTAACCAGACCCTTTGATCCACAACAGGCAGGAAGAAGGGTGGGACTTAGTATTACATGTCTTCACCTCTTTACCTTTTCTCTTGCAACGCACTCTGGTTATGACCTCATGCATACAGGAGATTGTTTGTGGGGACCCAGGATTTGTTCATGAAGGTAGGCTAGCCTACACCAAACACTGTGGCCCATTTGGCTTTAAAGGAGGGCTGAGCCCCTCTTTTGGGCAGATCATCTGAAGACTTTGCAAGGAGTAGCAAGAATAACTCTGCATTGGACCCTGGCTGAAGGCACAGTCTGCATTACATCTTCCGACAGTGAAGAAAGGCCAGGACCTCAAAGAGGGAAGCGAGATCCCTTCCAGTGAACAGAGGGAGATACTGAATCCAGAGGACCTTCCAGCTGTACCAGAACCAGTTCCCAGCTAGCACACTGTTTCCTGCTAGGCTCTGCAGCAAGCTTCCTACGTGGGAAGTGCCAGAGAGTCTCGGAACCAAACTAAGGTTTAAGGCAGCTGCCTGCAACACTCTTGAGCTTTGGGCTGTTCACCTTAAAGGACGAAACGAGCCCAGTGAAGAAGCTAGGAGGAGTGGATCAACAAGCATCAACCAATGTCTGCCTTAAAGGACATTTTCAAGCCAGTTGAACCCCTCAACCTGCAACCGACTGCACGGCTGACTGTTCCAATGCAATCACCAACGCTGTCCAAGACACCTCGATCAGTACTTCAGAACCACTGACCAGCACTGAGACAATTCCTGAGCCGCCATGTAGGCCAGCCTGCAGCCGTCGGTCCAGCTTCGCTCGTCGAACTTCCTGCCGCCCGATATCTACAGCTGTCTTCGGTCTTGAACTCTGTTGCAGAAGCTGCAAAGCGCCCTGGAACCGACTCTACACTGTCGAGTCCCAAGAACTTCTACAAGCACAAGGTGCATTGTGGTTCTGTCCCCCTGGTGCTTCTCTGAAGGCCCCTAGTGACATTGTACCCATTTCATTGTTCCTTTGTATTGGAACCAAGTATCCTTCAACTATTTCAAATAATTACTTTAACGACAACCCTCCTGTCAATATCCAGAGTGCATCCCTTTTCCTTCTTTGAAACAGTCTGTCCTCTGCATTCCTATACAGTGTGGGTTTTATTTTGTAGTGTTGCTAGAACTGTCTGTTGAATAATAATAAAGTAGACATTTGTATACAAACTTGACTGGAGAGTCCTTTTTATCATTGGGTAATAATTGTATTTTCTCTGTGTTGCAACTAACCAACGATCCACGACCTTGTGGAGATAGGCCTGCCGTTCGTTCCACGTTATCAAAATTGGACAAGGAGTTTTATAATTTGCTTACGTTTCCAATCTGTTTGAATCTCTTCTGGTGTACTAGGGGTGTGGGGCTGATTGATGGTTTAGAAACCGATATTCAATCCCTGGACCACTGGTGCCCCGGAAGTTGAGTCGTCACAGTGGTGGAGTAGTAAGCAGCTCTGGCCTCACTAATCAAAGACGTTCTGGTTTCTCGGGGCTTATGTGCTCTCTAGACCCTTTTTTTCTGCCAGTGGTGGAGCACTACTGCATCTTCGGTGCCATGCTGGTATTATACCATCACACAGCGTCTGTCATAGCAACTCTGGAGTCCGGGATCAGATGGACTCTGAGCACTATGAAATGCCAACATCACGGCTCTTTGAAGAAACTGCCCAACTAAATATAAACCCAGGTCTCTTTTTGAAAGTTTTACAAGGTGGGGCGGGTGGTGAACCTATAAGGGGGGTGAGGAATTCACTAAAGTTGCATTTCCCATTCAAATTCAGTGAATTGGTGTTCTAAAAAGCACTGAATGCGTCTGCACCCAGCTGGCGTCTAGGCACCTCCCGATCTCCACTAGGTCTGGGAAACCTCCAGCAGTTTGTTTGATACTTATATTGCAACATGTTTTTGCCCCACTTATTTTCAGCGAGAAGCATGCAGACCCAGAAATGTGATTGGCCGTCGCCCAGCGGAAACCTGTGGGGCGGCCATCTTGGATTCAGATCCTGTGCTGAAGAAGTGGCTGACATTGGCAGCGGAAGGCGCAGGCGCAGGGCGGGCCCTGTTCAAGAGAGAGAAATAAACAGGGCAAACTAAAACTCACACGAAGTCATAAAAAAGCATTTTGGTGGGTCATAACTTTGCGCCCCATGATGGAATCGCATTAAACCTTAATAAATGCATATCCGGCCGACCTAAAAGGTGTGCTTTAGAAGGCGCCCCTCCCCCCCAAAAGAAAAATGGAGGTTTCCTTTTAAGTTTTCCACCTCCTGCCCTCCCGCAAAGCTGGAACTACATGACCCTTTCGAAGAACATATTCTGCCAGAGGTGTACAGATGTTCACACACCTCCCCAAAAATAGAATTAAGTGTATCATGGTAGAAGTGGGGTGAAACGAAAACATTTGCCCTCAGTTTTGCACAGCGCAAATACATTTCACTGGGTGACACCTCGCATGGATGCAGCGTGTTCATCCTGGAGCATGGCGTGCGGAAAAGCCAACAGGGGGCCAGGCCTAGCGGCAAGTATACGTAGGGTCAACCCACAGGAAGGAGTATGCCGGAAGGACATGCCACAACCACCGCAGGCCACGCCCTACGGCACTGTGGCAGGGTTTAGGGTACCCAGGGCATCAGGTGCAGTGGGCATCAACACAGCCAAGCAGAGTGGGCACGCTTAGGAGGCCCTGGGAGCAGCGCCATGGCTGCTGGCCAAACCTAATGGCCACTTTGGTTCAGTACAGTTAGCAATCTGCTTTTTTTAAACTGCTATATCCCAACTTGCCAAAAATATACCCGATGGGACATTCCTGCTAGCAAAACCCGAAAAACACAGAAATGCACCAGTTGTGGTCAGGAAAGTCGAAGTAAAATTCGCCCCTTCCTCCTCCCAGCTCTGCACTGCACTGCTCATGGCGACACTGACTCGAGGTCATGCCCTTTACCCACAGTGCTTGCAGGGCACAAGGAAAGGAAGAGCCAAGAAAAAAATAGCAGCGTCCAAGAAGGTTTAATTTGAGGGCCAACTCAGAACAGCGCTGGGGACAATAAACCTGACTTCCAAGAGTCCTTCTTTGTGAATGAGCACATTTCACACGAGTAGTGCATGTTCGGGGGGAGAAAGTGGGGGTTGCAGGTGCTTTTCTGACCGCAACTGGAAAATATCCTGTGGGTTTTAGCTTTTGCATTGTAACCATACTGTCCCTTCAACTAAACCTTTTCAGTAAAAGGAAGAAATAAAATCTGCATTCCTTCCGTCCCATGAGACAGTTATCGAGAGAGGCCTGGGTCCTAGTGGCCCTCCTGGGCCCCTAAAATTAGAAGGTAGCCAGCCCCAATCTCCATGAATTGGCTTCCCAAAGGGAAGCCGGGGGTGCGCTGTAGGAGAAGAGGACATCCTACCCCTGACATTTGGGAGATGGCAGAACCCGCTCTCCGTCCCCCCTGTCCCCCCCACAGGGCTCTGTGCAAGGTTAGTTGGCGTCCTCCAGAAACGTCTAAGTGTATCTTGCACAAGGTCACTAAGCAGCTCCGAGTCTACAGGGGCCCGGATCTAAGCTGCAATCCCACTATTGGGATCCCAAATAATGGACGTTATTCGGAAAGCAAGGCCTGTGGTCGAGAGAAGCCGTTGGGTCGGATCTCCACTAGAGCCTGCCCACCTGTTGCATACTAGGTGCACGGCGACTCCTCCTCGTGCACCGATCTGTGACGTGTGCTCCTAATCACAGTTAAACCATCATTATCTTGCTGGTCCCTTGCTGTTAAGAGGGTCTTTGTTACCACGTACTTGTATAAAGAATAAATCATACATGGAGGTAAATTTACCTTTGTTATTACTTTACTTCAATGGTGAGGAGGATGTGAGGGACGAGGAGGAAGACCCCGCAGGCACTACATGATCCCTGGAACGAGTCAGCCATCCTCTCCACAGCGGACTAGATGCTGTCTGGGTCGCAACCCAGGGAACCACATCACCAAGCATAGCTGAGCTGACGCAGGCAACGCTTCAGCAGAGGAGAGCCTATCAGTGGGAAGCAGCAGGGAAGCGATGCAAGCCGTGGTGCTCCATCATACCGAGTGGCAGCGAGAGGGACAGCAAGCGGTACCACGGCAACAGTACGCCGGTGGGGGAAAGGCTGAAGCATGCGTTCTCAACGGCTATTAATCGCTTTCAGGGGGAAGCTGGGAGGCAGATTGTAGGAGGTAGCACACACAGTGCATAACCGGAAGAGGGGATTTTCTATCTGACGCAACGTATTTGTGGGCGGTACCGCCATATCTTCTATTACATCTCCCCCGGTGGTGAATAATAGAATACACTCCATTCCAGGAGTTGTCACATTCCAATGCAGAGCTCCCCCTTGGGTGAAAATAAAATGCAAAGTAATTCCAGAAAAACAGTGGAGCACAAGACCGTGTCAGAATAGCGCACAATAGATCGAAGAGGGAAGGGGAAAAAGAGCAGCAACCAGGAAGGCATGGACAGTTTAAAGTGAATAACAGGTGGGCGGGGCTTAGGCCAGGTGACCTAGATGCACTTGTACCTGCTCATATCTATGTGACTTTAAGTGTGTGTGGGAAGGTCTATACATTAACATTAGGACACATCTAGAAGACATTTAAAGCATAATAATAATAATTAGCATTTCTATAGCACTGCATATTACTACCCACGGTGTGTGGTGCTCATTTATCGGCCTCGGTAGGATGAAAGGCTGAGTTTGGCTCTGGCGGGGTTTGAAACTGCGCCAGCAGGCTCTGCACAGATGTCAAAGCGAGTGCTCTTCTCGCTGTGCTATCGGGCATGGATACATGATGGACCAGGCTATAGTTTGCATCCGACATGTGCAGAGATGTATATTCCAGTGCCTGGTCCCAAGGGCCAGCTCCTGCTCACTGAGTGATGCCAGAGAACCATAGGCTGGTTTCCACTGCCGCCAGTCAAGCACTTACTCTGATCCCCGAGGACTCACAACCTATCTCACTATGCCCGACTCCGCCAAAAACACTCCCGCTCAACCTTCTGGGCTGCCTCATAATTCACTTTTCTAACACTCCGGTTTAGTTATGTGTCCCCGCCCACCCCCGGGACTGCAGTAAGTCATCGTGAAGTCACTGAGGACTAAAGCTCCTCGGACCCCAAGCCTTTTGGATAGTGTGCCTCATGGGAGACTGCTCCCTCGCGGCCTTTTTGACACCTGGTTGAGGCTGGCAGGTTTTCGAGTAGCAAGCGAGTTGAAACAGATGCGAATTCTTCGTTACATCACCTTTGCTTTGGGGCAGATGCCTGAGAGCTCATGTAAATGGATTGCAAGTAATTAATAGTCAGACACTCGGGAGGGTGTGTTAGGCAGAATCACATGCAGTACCCTTTGGGAACACTACACGCACTTAAGACAAGTGTCAGTACAAATTCACCCTTGGTACAAGTCATGTGGTAGCAGTGGCTGAGCAGCCAGACTTATCTCACGAGTTCAGTGAGCTGTAGAACAAGTTACACATAGGACCAATAATACAGTCATTCAAACAAACACTTTACTCAAGGTTTCTTGGTAAAAGAATATACATTGATTTACACAATCCGTTAGAAAACATTACACTAGCAATAGCAGCTCAATATAACACTAATATACTACAGATACACAACCATTAAGTTACTGAACAAGTTCAGCTCCCCTGAAGTGGGAGCAAAATGGCACTTCAGATACTTTAAAAAGGGGTAAAAAGGGTTTATAGTGATTACCTCGAAAACATACTGTCAACATGCCAAAGCATCGAATCAAAACCCTCGAATGCAAAAGCATTGACAACCTATATTTTACATATAAAAGTACAATTCCATTGAAACCAGTCCATCAAAAATATACATGGACTGGTTTCAATGGAAATGCACTTTTACATGTAAAAAGTAGCATTTCCATGCATTTTTGTGTAACTTTAAAACGTTACATGGCGCTGCCCAGTGCTGAAATTTCAACACTGGTCAACCCCTTGCAACGTTTTAATTTATTTTTGTTATATGGGGGTGGGAGGGGTTCCCCGCACACCCCCCCAACCCAAGCCCCAACCCTAACCCTAACCCAACCCTTAAACTAACCCAAGCCCTAACCCTAATATAACCCTTAAACTAACCCTAACCCAACCCTTAAACTAACCCAAGCCCTAACCCTAATATAACCCTTAAACTAACCCTAACCCAACCCTAACCCCAACCCCAACACTATCCCTAGCCCCTACCATAACCCTAATTTAACCCTTAATCTAACCCTAGCCCCAACCTCAACCCTAATACTTACCATTACATGTCGATGGAACCATCACATTTTATTTAACGAAATGTCCATTCAATGAAAAATGAAAGAATTCAATGGTTTGGCATTCGATGGTTTGGGTGTAGATGGTTTGGGTGTAGATGGTTTGACATTCGATGGTTTGGGTGTAGATGGTTTGGCATTCAATGGTTTGGGTGTAGATGGTTTGGCATTCGATGGTTTGGGTGTCGATGGTTTGGGGTGTCGATGGTTTGGGTGTAGATGAAATGGCCGGATACCATTATGCACCACATATGTACCAACCTCCTCTCCTTTTTTCTGCTCCTTCTCGCCATATTGGACTCTCATCCGGTCCTCTCCGACAGTCTCCTAGGCAGGTGGACCCTGGGGTTGCACAGTGTTCCACAGCAGGTGCATTAACATGCCAAGCTATCTTATAGGAGTTTGAATCAGTGGCCTCCAGTTTAAAACAGTCAGGGACATGTGTCCCCAGGAGCGCGTGGGAACCGACTCCCTCCTTGAGGGAGACAGAGCATCAAAACCATTGGGGTCAGGTCAAAGAGGCAAAGAAAAAGAGGTTGGACCAGTGGGGTGAATGGCAAAAAAGGATCCAGAAAGAATGGAAATAAAGCGAAATGCAGGGAGTGAAAACACCACAAATTAAATCCAGAGAAAGAATAAGAAATAGCAAAAGGCCAACAAGCATGGTGTGTCCCCCCCCCGCGCCCCCCTCCAGTCAAGGTTGAGGTGATGAGGCACTGGCATGCGTGCCAAGGCCCGAGCCCAGCAGGAGAGGCCAGACAGCCTGCCCTGCCAGTGTGCGTGCATGTGGCACTGCATGCATTTGCACAATCCGGAGTCTGTGCTCTGTGCGTCTTGGGTCGCTCTTGCAAAAATCCTGGACGCAAAGGCTTGCATAATCTGCACGGGGGCAAAATCACACTCCTGCCCCCGTTGTTTAAGGAGAACACCCCGATTTCCCCCATGTACTCGTCACCTATGTGTGGGAGAACCACCCGATCTGTACATGGAGGGGTTGGGCCTGGACACAGTGCAACACTAGGCCACTGTGCATAACCGCCTCAGAAGCACTTTCCGCCCCCAGCCCACCCCTGCGGCGCACTGGAGCCGCTCCCAGCCCACCCCGGGGGCGCACTGGAGCCTGGCCCCCATGAAGGCGGCTGCAAGGACCCCGCCATATCACGCAGCCAGATTCTTTTTGGGTTGGTCAGGCGAGAGGAGGGCAACATTTAGCACAGGGCACATGTTATCTCGACCATGGAAACGTACCAGGAACAGATGCAACAAACGGAGGTTACAGGGGGTAAAGACACGAAAAACGTCATAAGCAAAGGCGGCCGAACCTATGTGGATAAAGAACAGAGCAACTTCACACAGAAAACTTCACACAGGCCATTCCACCATGCGGAGATGCAGAAGCAGCTGCTAGAGCGAGCATCCTGGCAGCTACTAGGAGCATCCTGGCAGCTACTAGGAGCATCCTGGCAGCTACTAGACCGAGGAGCCTGGCAGCTACTAGGAGGATCCTGGCAGCTACTAGGAGGATCCTGGCAGCTACTAGGAGGATCCTGGCAGCTACTAGAAGGAGGCTCCTGGGATGCTGGCAGCTGCTAGACTGAGGAGCCTGGCAGCTGCTAGAGTGAGGAACGAGGATCCTGGGATCCTGGCAGCTGCTAGAGCGAGGAACGAGGATCCTGGGATCCTGGCAGGTGCTTGAGCGAGGATCCTGGCAGCTGTTAAAACGAGGAGCCTGGCAGCTGCTAGGAGGATCCTGGCAGCTGCTAGGAGGATCCTGGCAGCTACTAGGAGGATCCTGGCAGCTACTAGACCGAGGAGCCTGGCAGCTGCTAGAACGAGGATCCTGGCAGCTGCTAGAGTGAGGAACGAGGATCCTGGGATCCTGGCAGCTGCTAGAGCGAGGAACGAGGATCCTGGGATCCGGGCAGGTGCTTGAGCGAGGATCCTGGCAGCTGTTAAAACGAGGAGCCTGGCAGCTGCTAGGAGGATCCTGGCAGCTACTAGGAGGATCCTGGCAGCTACTAGACCGAGGAGCCTGGCAGCTGCTAGAACGAGGATCCTGGCAGCTGCTAGAGTGAGGAACGAGGATCCTGGCAGCTGCTAGAGCGAGGAACGAGGATCCTGGGATCCGGGCAGGTGCTTGAGCGAGGATCCTGGCAGCTGCTAGGAGGATCCTGGCAGCTACTAGGAGGATCCTGGCAGCTACTAGACCGAGGAGCCTGGCAGCTGCTAGAACGAGGATCCTGGCAGCTGCTAGAGTGAGGAACGAGGATCCTGGGATCCTGGCAGCTGCTAGAGCGAGGAACGAGGATCCTGGGATCCGGGCAGGTGCTTGAGCGAGGATCCTGGCAGCTGTTAAAACGAGGAGCCTGGCAGCTGCTAGGAGGATCCTGGCAGCTACTAGGAGGATCCTGGCAGCTACTAGACCGAGGAGCCTGGCAGCTGCTCGAGCGAGGTTCATGGCAGCTGCTAGAAGGAGGAGCCTGGCAGCTGCTAGGAGGATCCTGGGATGCTGGCAGCTGCTAGACCGAGGATCCTGGCAGCTGCTCGAGCGAGGATCATGGCAGCTGCTAGAAGGAGGAGCCTGGCAGCTGCCAGAAGGAGGATCCTGGGATGCTGGCAGCTGCTAGACCGAGGAGCCTGGCAGCTGCTAGAACGAGGATCCTGGCAGCTGCTCGAGCGAGGATCATGGCAGCTGCTAGAAGGAGGAGCCTGGCAGCTGCTAGAAGGAGGCTCCTGGGATGCTGGCAGCTGCTAGACTGAGGAGCCTGGCAGCTGCTAGAACGAGGATCCTGGCAGCTGCTAGAGTGAGGAACGAGGATCCTAGGATCCTGGGATCCTGGCAGCTGCTAGAGCGAGGAACGAGGATCCTGGGATCCTGGCAGGTGCTTGAACGAGGAGCCTGGCAGCTGCTAGAACGAGGAGCCTGGAGCGCCTTCTCTTGCCTACAGCTTCACTTTCCTCTGCATACATGGCCCACACTGCTTTCTCCTCTCTGCACCTGAGGGGGCTTTTTAAGCCTCTCAATCTCTCCCTGGTGTAGGTTACACTTACTAGCTAACCGCTCCCACAGCAGTATTCCTCTGCATCCCTCATCCTCGTGCCAGTCCTGAGGGAATTATGGGACTTGAAGTCCCTGACAACAAAGTTAATTTTCGCAACCTCTTCTACTTCGCAATACTTCATTAAAAGATTGGGATTTTTGGGGGAAATTAAACCTCACTTCCCCGCACATCTGCTTTCACATAGAACTCGAAAAACACTTTGCATGACACCCTCATCATTAGACTGCAGTTACCTTTCACGACAAAAATGTGAACTAATTGAGTATCCTTTTGCACACCCCCTCTAGTTTAGTTCTCTCGTGTACCTCTTCCCACCCATACACATGGCATTTAGACATGGGTGACTAGCAGGGACTTGGCCACCCCCTCTTAACTTGAATGGCCATAATGTACACACGCATTATAGCACCTCCCAATTTAACATACTTTGGACCCTCCGAGGACATTCAACATACAGTGCGTTGGGACCATACCCGTAGTGAAATGTAAGGGCCAGAGGCTTAGGAGAAGTACATACAAAGCAACAGGAAACTTCAGGGTGTCAAAATGTATTGGGGCTGGTGGGGGCCCATTTCAAAAAGATGTTTCGAGGCCACTTTTCTACAGATGGAAAAAAGTCCAAAAGCACCCGTGCTTACATTATATTTCAATCAAAAGAATGCAGCTAGAGGGATAATAGCTGCAGATGATCCTGGACAGGCAGCCAGCGGGAGCTGAAACACTAAATGTTCATTGAAAAGCTATTAATCACCATTTGAAGGTAGGGTGCAATGTAGAGAAAAGTGGAATAGTGCAGCGAGGCGATAAGATGATGGATGGCTACTGCAAGAGGACGAGGGAGGCAATGGCGGGAAGGCGCCAGCAAAGCGAACGTGCGTGCTGCAAAGCACACGATTATTTCCTGAATTTAAGGTCCATGTTGATGCATTAGAAGAACAAGTTACTTTCTTACCTGGTAACATTCTTTCGATGGGATGGTCCGACGACATATTCCATATCTATGACAGGTAAGCAGCACAGCTGTGGCGATTACCTGTCAGATATGGAATACGTCGGAGGACCCAATCCCCTCGAAGACTGCCTACATGCTCTTCCACATCCCTGCCCCTCAACCCCGCCCGAGGCTCAGGGCTGATTTCAAATGAAAAGGTTTAAAGGCCCCAATCCTGTCCCTGGGAAACTTACAAGAATCTCTGGCCGTCAGTGTGACATTCGGGAGGTGGGGCGAACACCACAATGATTTGTTGTCCTTCCCTCAGCCCTGAAAAGGAGCGCCTCAGAGTGGCCGTGTGCTTCACACGTCTTGTGGTTCTGATGCACTGCTTTGAGGGGGTCTAATCTCTTCCTGTATCCATGTGGCTTCTGCAGGAGTGTTGATTCTTTTTCTCTGTACCCATTTTATTCCTCAGGGTTTGCGTGTGTGTAAATGCCTGGGGTCACAGGTCCTGAACCATGAAGCCCAGGTCGCATATCTAACGAACCCCAGTTTCTGCCCCTCGCTTGCATTCACTCCTTCGAATATTCCTCTACTGTAACGGTGTCGAAGGAGGAAGCCGGCACAAAAGGTGGCATGGTGGTGGTTATAGACTCACTATCCCCAACTGCTAGAGGGGATTCCATACCTCAATCAAAACTAATACTAAGGTGTTCATCAGAGCGTCTGTCAAATCAAACTCCACCATCCCGTGTCACAGACGATTTCTATCCCTCACACTACAACAAAAGAATCATCTAATAGAGAGTTCCTTTTGCATGAGAATGTCTCCCTTCTCCGGATGCTTGGATAGTGTTCAAAAGAATGTTCTCCTGCAACAAGAATGCCAGTGGGAATGGCTCCCTTTCCCTGGCATGCCGGTTTCACACAGCCGTTAAACAACTCCACGTCCAGGAGAATGGCTCTCCTCTTCTGGTGTAGATCTATACCGTTTCCAACAAAACCAGGGGCAATGACTCCCTTCCCCTGCTAATGCTTGGTGCATATCAAAACAAGGCCGGAGGGGGGAGGGGGAGGGAATGACTCCCTTCCCCTGGCATTGCTTGGTGCACATCACAACAAGGCCAGGGGGGGGGGGGCAATGACTCCCTTCCCCTGGTATTGCTTGGTGCACATCACAAGGCCAGGGGTAGGGGGGGAATGACTCCCTTCCCCTGGTAATGCTTGGTGCACATCACAACAAGGCCAGGGGGCGTGGAATGACTCCCTTACCCTGGCATTGCTTGGTGCACACATCACAACAAGGCCTGGGGGGGGCAGTGACTCCCTTCCCCTGGTAATGTTTGGTGCACATCACAACAAGGCCAGGGGGGAGCGGGGGGCAATGACTCCCTTCCTCTGGTAATGCTTGGTGCACATCACAAAAAGGCCAGGGGGAAGGACTCCCTTCCCCCGCAGTATTTGGACTATGTTCCAAGAGCATTAGCCCCTTCTCCAGGAGAGTGACTCCCTTCTCCTGGTGTAGATCTATACAGTTTCCAATAATTTGATCAAATGAGAAACGTCTGAGGGAGAAAAAAAGAGAAAGGCATTTAAATGAAAATCTGTTTCTTTCTCCCGCTGACATTTCTGGTAACCCGCACCCCACTCCCAGCTTACTTACCTTTTGGCGGCACACTTTGCTGTGTGCCCCCAACTCCTCCATTCCACTGCGTTGCCGGTTCCCTTCACTTACATGCATGGGAACCGGCGCTGCAGCAGCACTAAACTTAGTGTTCAGGTCACAGGGGACACACCCGCAGCCCCCAATGTGATTGTAGTGAACAAGGGTACGGGGGTCACTGCCGCAACCCCTGCTCCTCTGGTTCACTTAATGGCACTGAATGGGCCATTTATTTGAAATTTTCGGCTGTTCGTAATTTTCATACATCCGAAATTCAAATAAATAACATTCGTTTTTTTTGTACACGGTCATTACTACAGATTCCAATAAAACCACGGGAATTACTCTTACCCTGGTGTCTAGAACAACTCCCAGTTCGGGACCAGAAGAGGCACTCCCGGAAGGACTCCCTTCCCCTGGTGTTACAAAAGGTCCACCACTTGCCCTGCTGGGCGGGTCTACAAAAGGTCCACCACTTGGCCTGCTGGGCGGGCGGGTCTACAAAAGGTCCACCACTTGGCCTGCTGGGCGGGCGGGTCTACAAAAGGTCCACCACTTGGCCCGGGTCTGCGAAGGTCCACCACTTGGCCCGGGTCTGCGAAGGTCCACCACTTGGCCCGGGTCTGCGAAGGTCCACCACTTGGCCCGGGTCTGCGAAGGTCCACCACTTGGCCCGGGTCTGCGAAGGTCCACCACTTGGCCCGGGTCTGCGAAGGTCCACCACTTGGCCCGGGTCTGCGGGTCTATGAAGGTCCACCACGTGCCCCGGTCTGAGGGTCAACGAAGGTCCACCACGTGCCCCGGTCTGAGGGTCAACGAAGGTCCACCTCGAGTGTTTGCACTGGCCCTGAAGTGCACTGTGCACCTTGCACCAAATATCTGCCTACCATCTGCGAGGCAGCCCGAGTCCACCGAGGATCGCAGCCGCAAGATGGCCGCCATGAGGCTCATTATCCCAACGCTCATTTCGGTTGCCTAGCAACCATACATATCCATTGTCCGGAAAAACCGGAGGCGGAAGCCGGCCTTATCAGCCTAAGGCCTGTGAGCCAAAGGCCCCTCCTGTCTGCCCCTGTCCGCACCTGCGCTACGGCGCGGGACACTGCTCCGCAGTCACCCCTCCCTACGCGCAGCCACGAAAGATCTAACAGGTCGACTGAACACTCTACAGCTCCATCCCCATGCTTCTACCTGAGCAGTATGCACAGCGGCCCGCTAGGTCACACCGCCCAAGCAACCAGGTACCAATTGTTCAATTACTGCAACTGGCTTCTTCTGTCACTGAGATATTCCTCCACTCTCCTAGTCTGCAACATCCGCACGTACACTACGGCAATTAAAGCACGTTCGGCAACCGCTGCCTTAATTTGTTTGCCAGCACAGGCTGCGCCGCTCTGTCTTAACTAGCCATTACCATTACTGCCTTACTCCTGTATGCTCGCACAGGCTAAGCCACTTTGCTATTTAAATAGCCATTAGCATTACTGCCTTACTCTTGCATGCCAGCACAGGCTGCACTACTTTGTACCACGCCACCCAATAGGCCACGATATGTCACTGCCTCATGCCAGCCGCTATCCCACCTACGTAGCTATCTTAGGATTCCTATCCTTTACGGTTGGCACTCCCACCACTAGTTCTGCCAAGACACACCTCAAGCACACCCACGACTTCCACTCTACCTTCCCCCTCACCATGCCTCACAGCACTAACCAGCCCACCAATCCTTACCTCAATAACCCAGCTCTGTGGCTCATGCACTTTGCCACTAAACCCACACCCAATCATCCCTGCACAACTCAAGTTAGGAACACCATACTTCGATCTAGGCTACCCCGACCTCTCTGCACTCAGCGCAGTCACATGGCCCATGTGTTGCCCATTACACCCACGCTACCTAATCCTTCCGCCACTACCTTACCTAATACCTGCACTCAAGGGAGCCCTTATCAATGCCAGATCCATTACGGCCCACGCCCTGGACATTGCAGACCTTATCAGGGTACAAAACCTGGACTTCCTAGCCATCACGGAAACCTGGCTCCATGATGCCTCTGGCCCACTTCTCGCCTTAGCTCTACCTAAAGGTTATGTCATTATTAGAAATGACCGACGATCTAACCTGTCGAAAGGAGGTGGTGTTGTATTTATACACAGTGACAAGATCTCTATGAGACCCATTGCCAATGCCCAATTCAGTTCCGCAGAATCCCTTTCAGTGAAACTAGCCCTCTCACCCACCAACACAGCTACTCTGCACCTTATTTATAGACCTCCAGGACCACTTGGTTCATTCACCGACGATGTCACATCCGCATTGTCCGCCAACACGAAGCCTAATTCGCAGGTAATGCTATTAGGGGACCTCAACCTTGGCTTCTCCGACCCCAAGGACCACATGGCCACTGAAGTAGCAACTACCCATGCCAACCTAAGCTTCCAGCAGCGTATCCTCAGTCCGACACACAACAAAGGTAGAACGCTAGATTGGTTAGCTGACCTGAAACTGTAATACCACGATTCGTTCTAACACTGCCTGTGCCTGGTCTGACCATCACGTAAATACCTTCCTCATGCCAGCCACCAAACCTCAGCCACTGCCCACCATAGCCCCGGCTATACCCACGAGAAACAAAAAGGACATCACCAGGGAGAAACTGCTTCCTCTCATACTCCCCATCCTGAACACCAGTGCCGCACAGCACAATGACCCTACAGTCTTAGTAGACATATTCAACAGCACCCTGCTCAAAGCTATTGAGACTATAGCCCCTTTAAAAATCTGCAAAGCTAAACAACACTCCCACTTGAACTCCTGGTTCACCCCGCAGCTTAATACTCTACACAAAGAAAAGCGTAAGGGCGAAGCCCTTTGGAAAAGCCACCCTAGCCCGACTAACAAAGCTTCACTCTTGATCACCTCACTCAATTATAAGGAAGCTATCCTCCAAGCCAAAAAAGAATCATACAACCTACGCATAACGCAAGCAGAATCTAACACAAAAGAATTATTCAAAATTCTCAAAGAATTCGAATCTCCATCACCAGCCACTGACACTTGATCTAAAGACAGTATTTGGTGCAATAACATACAAAATGCACTTCTTAACAAAGTTACGACCTTGCAGGCTAAAATTAGCGCTAAACAAAACACCCTCTGCACCCCCTCCCATAAGCAAAACAAGGCTCCTTCAAACTACCACCTTAGCCTCTCCTGTGCCTTTCAGCTTCACGCCACTCACCACCCTTGAGGTTGAAAAAATCATCTGCAACCTGAAACCATCCAACTGCCAAGGGGACTCTTGCCCGGCACCTATCATTAAGGAATCGGCCCATGACCTTGCCCCTTTCATAACATCTTTTATCAACTCCTCAATCCAATCGGGAGTGGTCCCTAACAATCTGACGTATGCCTGGGTCATCCCTCTGCTAAAAAAACCTACCCTAGATCCGGAGGTTCCAACTAATTACAGGCCCATCACAACGGTACCGTTTCTCTTAAAAATCTTAGACAGAGCAGCTTACCTACAGATGCAGAACTATCTGGAAACTAATAATCTCCTAGGCACCAGACAATCTGGCTTCAGACCCAAGCATAGTACGGAGACAGCCCTTTTAGACCTCAAAACCCAAATCGAGGATCTAAAAGGCAAAGGTAAACTAGCCCCGTTACTCCTGCTAGACTTATCCGCTGCCTTCGATCTGGTCAATCACCAAAATCCTTTGCCAACACCTGAAAACTGCAGCCCACTTTTCCGATAACGCCACCAATTGGATCAAATCTTTACTGGACAACAGACATATGGGAGTATTCTCCCCTTTGTCCTCTACCAAACCTGCACCAGTCCCTTGCGGTGTCCCCCAAGGCTTGTGCGTAGCCCCTACCCTATACAATGTTTTCACTAAACCACTGTTCGATGTGCTTGACGATCTGGGTGTCACCTACACTAATTATGCTGATGACACCCAGATACTCATCCCCATCACAGGGGATTACACGGTGGACTCGAAATCTCTAAACGACATCTACCTTGTCATCCAAGCCTGGATGGCTCAACATGAGCTGTGTTTTAATGACGATAAAACAGAGCTCCTTATCCTAGGTACACAACAAAGACTGAACAAACTGAACCCTCTGTTCAGCTCCTTTAACATCAACGGTAATCTTATAAAAGTTTCCAAAGACACAAAAACTCTTGGAATCTATCTCGACTCCACCCTCTCCCTCCACAGACAAACAAATGCAGTTGCAGCCGCCTCTGCATACACCTGCAAATTAATTATAGCATGCCGTCCTTTCCTTTCTACTCAGAATTGCATTACCCTTGCTAGGTCTCTGGTTTTGCCCAAACTCGACTATTGCAACGCACTGTACCAAGGCACGAACCAATGTAACCTTGACAAGCTTCAGTTCATACAGAATAACGCTATAAGAGCAGCCCTCAATATCCCGAGATAAGTGCACATGTCAAACAAGGAAGAATCTTCACTGGCTGTCAGTCACCCAAAGGATCCCATTACAATCTCTCGCACTGACCTACAAATGTGTGAATAACCTGGCCCCCACCTATCTATCTTCACGGTTCACTCAGTACACCCCACTTCGATCTCTAAGATCTGCCACGAGCCAGAGCCTACTGATCCCTAGGTACAAGCTTCAAACAGCTGGGGGTCGAGCTTCCCAGACCTGGCAGCCAAACTGTGGAACTATGTGCCCCTCACTATCAGAAACCTACCATCCTTGAATTCTTTCAAACACAAAGCCAAACTTTGGCTTGCCACCTTGACGACCAACTGACTTATTGATAATACTGCATATTAGACAATCTATATGTTTAATCTGCACTACCTTCCTAATATGCATTCTGATTGTACCTCAATGTTCAATTGTAAATATCTATGTAATCTACTGCTATGTAACCTTTGTTTCAAGATATGCACCCGGTAGCCTTCGGGCCTGGTTTGTACTATACAAATAAAATAAATACGTGCTCCGGTCTGCAGGTCTATGAAGGTCCACCACGTGCCCTGGTCTGCAGGTCTATGAAGGTCCACCACGTGCCCTGGTACGTGTGTCTATGAAGGGCCACCACGTGCCCTGGTGCGCGGGTCTATGAAGGGCCACCACGTGCCCTGGTGTGCGGGTCTATGAAAGTCCACCACTTGCCCTGGTCTGCTGGTCTATGAAGGTCCACCACTTGCCCTGGTCTGCTGGTCTATGAAGGTCCACCACGTGCCCTGGTCTGCAGGTCTATGAAGGTCCACCACTTGCCCTGGTCTGCAGGTGTATGAAGGTCCACCACTTGCCCTGGTCTGCAGGTGTATGAAGGTCCACCACTTGCCTTGGTCTGCAGGTCTATGAAGGTCCACCACTTGCCCGGATCTATGAAGGTCCACCACTTGCCCGGGTGCTCAGATCTATGAAGGTCCACCACTTGCCCTGGTGCTCGGGTCTATGAAGGTCCACCACTTGCCCTGGTGCGCGGGTCTATGAAGATCCACCACGGGTCTATGAAGGCCCACCACTTGCCCTGGTGCACGGGTCTATGAAGGTCCACCACTTGCCCTGGTGCACGGGTCTATGAAGGTCCACCACTTCCGCTGGTCTGCGGGTCTATGAAAGTCCACCACTTGCCCCGGTCTGCAGGTCTACAAAGGTCCACCGCGGGTCTATGAAGGTCCACCACTTGCCCTGGTCTGCGGGTCTATGAAGGTCCACCACTTGCCCTGGTCTGCGGGTCTATGAAGGTCCACCACTTGCCCTGGTCTGCGGGTCTATGAAGGTCCACCACTTCCCCTGGTCTGCAGGTCTATGAAGGTCCACCACTTGCCCCGGGCTGCGGGTCTATGAAGGTCCACCACTTGGCCTGGTCTGTGGGTCTATGAAGGTCCACCACTTGCCCTGGTCTGCAGGTCTGTGAAGGTCCACTTGCCCTGGTCTGTGAAGGTCCACTTGCCCTGGTCTGCGGGTCTATGAAGGTCCACCACTTTCCCTAGTCTGCAGGTCTATGAAGGTCCACCACTTGCCTTGGTCTGCGGGTCTATGAAGGTCCACTTGCCCTGGTCTGCGGGCCTATGAAGGTCCACCATGGGTCTATGAAGGTCCTCCACTTGCCCTGGTCTGTGGGTCTATGAAGGTCCACCACTTGCCCTGGTCTGCGGGTCTATGAAGGTCCACCACTTGCCCTGGTCTGCAGGTATATGAAGGTCCACTTGCCCTGGTGCGCGGGTCTATGAAGGTCCACCATGGGTTTATGGAGGTCCTCCACTTGCCCTGGTCTGTGGGTCTATGAAGGTCCACCACTTGCCCTGGTCTGCAGGTCTATGAAGGTCCACCACTTGCCCTGGTCTGCAGGTCTATGAAGGTCCACCACTTGCCCTGGTCTGCAGGTCTATGAAGGTCCACCACTTGCCCTGGTCTGCAGGTGTATGAAGGTCCACTTGCCCTGGTCTGCGGGTCTATGAAGGTCCACCACTTGCCCTGGTCTGCGGGTCTATGAAGGTCCACCACTTGCCCTGGTCTGCGGGTCTATGAAGGTCCACCACTTGCCCTGGTCTGCAGGTATATGAAGGTCCACCACTTTCCCTGGTCTGCAGGTATATGAAGGTCCACCACTTTCCCTAGTCTGCAGGTCTATGAAGGTCCACTTGCCCTGGTGCGCGGGTCTATGAAGGTCCACCACGGGTCTATGAAGGTCCACCACGGGTCTATGAAGGTCCACCACGGGCCCCGGTCTGCGGGCTATGAAGGTCCACCACGGGCCCCGGTCTGCGGGCTATGAAGGTCCACCACGGGCCCCGGTCTGCGGGCTATGAAGGTCCACCACGGGCCCCGGTCTGCGGGCTATGAAGGTCCACCACGGGCCCCGGTCTGCGGGCTATGAAGGTCCACCACGGGCCCCGGTCTGCGGGTCTATGAAGGTCCACCACTTGCCCTGGTCTGCGGGCTATGAAGGTCCACCACGGGCCCCGGTCTGCTGGTTTAGTTAGAAGAGTAACTGCATTAAGGATCATTTTATGGTGCACTGCGGAGGGAACTGTATAATTTAGTGTAAACCTGTTCCAGAGGCGAGTGGTGTGCTCTTGATGGATGTGCTTAATGGATATACAGGAAAAGATTTTACACACAAAAGGTACCCTATACCTTTAGTTTTAAAATAGAAAAGCCTCCCTGAAATGACCCAGATCGACACGCAATAGGGGTGAGCACGAAAATAATCAAGCGGGTTTTGTTTTCTCGTGTGTGTGTGGGGGGGGGGCTGGTTGTGTTCCTTTTTCCAGTTAGGAGTGTAAAAAAATGGGTTTCAATCTAGGAATTACTGCCAGAATGAATGGGGGCCGGAGGGGGCTAGACCGACGTGCCCTGTTCCTGGAAGAGCCTCGACTGGCATGCGTGATTAAGGCATGCGTGATTAAGGCATGCGTATGGTTTGTTTTTTGAATGGTGCACGGTTTTATTGGTGAAAATACCTGTTAAGGTATCTGGCGTGGACAGGGCGCTTTTCCCCTAGTAAATAAAGGAAATCCCCGATTGCCAGCCACCCTCGGGGAGGTTGAAGTGACGCCCATGACCCTGCCAGAGACCCAGTGTCCAGGGCAGTGCCAGGTGATGAGTGGGGCCACAGGATGCGACGACGCCCAGGACCCTGGCACTCCACAGAGTACCCGTATGCCAGCACACAGCTTTGTAAAAAGAAGTTTTTAGAATACATTAGGTTGGGCAAAAGTATTGCCAGACAACGACCAGTCAAACACCCATAAAACTCACTAGAGCATGAAATACATATGGGGCTATAACTTGCGCGCAATTCCCATTGGGGCCGAGGCAGGCCCAGTTAACCCTACACGACGAACAAAGGGCACGCACCTCACACCCCCAAGAGTTGGGATCAAGATGCAAGGCGACTGCCTGAGGTTTTCGGACCTCCCCTCAGGCCCCGCTGGCGGCGGGTCATCGCGGAGGGAACACGAGCCTAGAGAGGGGGAAGTGGCAGAGCAGAGCGGTGGGGCTGTGGACACCAGGAAGAGGAGGCAGGTGGCCAGGGCAGGAGCCTGCAGGAGAGGCAGCCCTGGGGTTGGGGTCCCGACTGCTCATACCCCCAGGCTGCTATTGGGGCTCTGAGGCCTAAACCCAGCAAGGGGGAACGAATGTGGGACGCTTCCATAAAGTCCTCGAGGGGTCCAGCGGAAACTGGAGCGAGGGCAGGGTGGTGTGCTGTGAGAAGACAGTGAAGTAAGACCGCAGAGGTACAAGTACACGAGTAGGGGCCCCATGCTGCAGGCTGGGAAATTCCAGAGCAGGCAGACACTGCAGGCCAGGAATCTATATTCTGGGAAATGGAGTGCATTTTCCAAAGAAACGTCTAGACACTGGTAAGGACCATTATGACATCTGGGTAAATAAAGTCCATCCTGCCAACTTTGAATTAGAATCCACACAGGTGTGTGAGCTTGGCTCGCCGTCTCTGCAGAGCGTGCAGCGGGTATAAGACATTCCCCAATGTTCCCCACAAAGAAGAGGCTCCTGACCAGAGGGACCACTCTCCAAAGTGCACGTCTGGAGAACAGTGAGCCTGACCCCACAAGAGAGAACCAAAAGCCAGAGTGACCGAGAAAGGAAACAGAAACGATTAAAATTAAGGGAGGACAAACCCCCAAACCAACCAACTCAGTGCCGAAGCAAAAAGGGTTACAAGGCCACCGCAGAAGCAGAACCCCAGGGTCCAGGTTATGTTGGCACATGCTGCAAATCGAGGAAAAGTTACTCTTATTCTTGGATAGCAGAGGATGCCCCGAGCATTTCCCTGAGCGGGTCTCTCTGCGCATCTATGAGGGGGGTGTTACATACGGCTCACGTCCCGCATGCGTGGTAACGTGTGGCGCACAAAGAATAAAGGGCCCGCCCTGCTGCAAGGCAGACAGTTCCGGGCACGAGCCAGAGCGAGCGCGTCGTGTCCATTATTCTGCTCCTCTGCCAAGCCCTGATCCGCTCTCCCGCCGCCGACTGCACCAGCAGTCAGGGATCCAACACTGGTGACGAGGGACTGGATCACACGCACAGCAGCAGCAGCAGTTTCCCACCCACGCGTCCACGGCAAGGGCACATTTTTGGCGACACGCTGGGGGCACCATCCTCCACCCAAAAGAAAATAAAAAAATGTTTTCCCTCCCGAAACACTCAAACATCCACAGAGTGTACCCAGATTGGGTGGATGTCACAAGGGATTTATTTTTATTCTGCTCCTCATACTTCACGCCAAGCAGCACAAGGAGCACCACTGCGCCACCTGAAAGAACATCATGGCGACTGGCCTTTCCATGCCCAGGCCCAGCACACCATCATGGATCACTGCCTCGCTGACGGCGCCACCGCCGTCCCCTCGACCTCATGGTGGGACCGCAGCTGCATTGGGACCTTTTGACCCCTGCACTGATCCATCATCAGTGGTACCCCGCTGGATGCTATGGATCCAAAAGTTCGAGATGGCGGTGGACTGTAAGGATATTAGAATGCCCAGGAAGAGGAGTTCACACCTTTTGCTCAACGTGGGTGACGGCATCCTACGCATTTTCAACACGCTGGTCATTGGCGATGGGGTGGACATTTACCAACTGGCCAAAGAAGCCCTCACAGCACATTTAACTGTAATGTCACAGTTAAATCCGGACTAAGAAACCTTCAATTTCTGCACCACAATAGAGATGGAGGATGAAACACTATATGCCTACCACCCAAGACTCAGGAAACTTGCACTCGCGTGTGAATTCGACAAAGTTGAGAAGGAAATAAGGTGCCAGATCATCAACGGTATGCACTCCGAGAAACTGTGCAGGATGGTGTCGGGTGAAAATGGCATTACCCTAGCCAAGATGGTTGAATATGGGCGCCAAAAAGAACTGTCGCATGAGAGGGCAGCACACATGGGCACCACGCTACAGAAGCTCCAACAAAGGCAATGATAGCACAGATCGCCAAGCACCAAGGGAAGACTACAAGGAGATGAGAAGTTCACCACGTGGGCAACTGAGGATCCCGGGGCCCAATGAGTGCGGATGGTGTGGTGATGCACGCCATGGAAGGAGAAACTGCCCAGCGCAAGGAACCACGTGTGGGGCATGTGGCCGAAAGGACCACTACGCATGTGTCTGCAGATCCTCAGGACAGACGCAACGCCCACAACTTCAAACGCAACAAGCTAAAGCCTTCTCCAAGAAAAAGAAGCAAGCGGACACACGCCACATAGAGGCCGCTAACTCATCGACAGACGAATCATGGACAGGATGATGGCAACCCAGTGACGGATGCGTGGACTAGGAGAACGAGAAGAAGAAGAGTCCATTTGATCTCAGCACTTGAGCACAGAAGGCTGGAGCCAAAAAAAAAAAACAGTAGACACAAATGCCTTGTGTCATTACAGGGCCAGGAGACACCAATGACAATAGACATCAGTGCATCAGTGAATGTCATGCCGTCAACTATGTTCTGGACACTGCGTCCCAACCTGACCTCAGGCCAACAGAAACACCCCTGTTCGACTACGGATGCAAGACACTACTACCAGTGGAAGGGTGTTGCAGAACGACATTAAATAGGGGCAACATAGTCCTCCAGTCTAAGATATACGTTGTCAATGCAGGGATTGAATGCCTGCTTAGTGGAGATGCAGCGGAAGACCTAGAACTGATTTGTTTCATCTGTGACATCACAGACTCAGACATCTCCGACCTCCTGAAGAAGTACCCGGGCATCCTCAACGGCATCAGATGTTTGAAAAGCAAACTCATTAAGCTTCACATTGACCAGACGGTACAGCCCTGGGGCGGTATGCCACAGGAGAACTCCGTTTCATATGAGAGACCTGGTCGAAAAGGAATTACGCAAACTCAAAAAGGCTGGCATCATTGAGCAAGACACTGGACCAACGCCCTGGGCCTTACCTATGGTGGTAATGAAGAAGCCGAAGCAACCAGGGAAAGTAAGAACTTGCATCGACATACGCCTACCAAATGCAGCAATCAAAAGGGAGCGTCATATCATCCCCACGCTAGATGAGATCATCACGGATGACACAGGGTCGAATGTTTTCTTGAAAAATCGACCTGAACGCTGATTACCACCAGTTAAAACTACACCACGACTCAAGGTACATTACCACTTTCTCCACACACCTGGGTCTACGCCGGTACAAGAGACGAAGTTTTGGCATCTCCTCAGCGGCAGAGGTTTTCCAGCAAGCCATCCAGGAAGTAATCCAAGGAATCCCAGGGGTGTTGAATGTCAGCGACGACATCCTCATCCACGCCAGTGACAAGCAGGAACACATGCGTCACCTCGAGATGGTGATCAGCAGGCTGGAGACCGCAGGCCTAACCCTCCACCGGGACAAATGAGAGTTTTTGAAAGAGGAAATAATATTCTTCGGTTAGGTCTCCAGCAGTGCAGGAGTGTCGGCAAGCCCACAAAAGGTTGCAGACATAAAGGAGGCCTCGTCCCCCCCCCCTCCCAACAACACCCACAGAGGTACGCAGTTTCTTGGGGATGGCAATATATTGCAGGAGGTTCATCCCCAACCTAGCAACAATGTCCGAGCCGCTAAGGGAGCTCACCAGGTCAAATTCCAAATGGGACTGGAACCCTGAATGCCAGGAGGCGATTCAGCGGATCAAGACATCCCCGTCAGCCGAAACAACAATGGCATATTATGACCCAACGCTGACAACGGAACTATACGTCGATGCCAGCCCTGTTGGCCTCGGGCTATCCTCGTTCAGATATCACAGACAAGCGAAACAAAGCCCATCGCATAGGTCTCCCGGGCCCTCACGCCCACGGCACAGCGGTACTCGCACATTGAGAAGGAGGCCATAGCAGTGCTCTGGGGCTGCCACCATTTCCACATCTATCTCTAGGGACAGAAATGTAAGGCCTGCACAGATCACAAGCCACTCATCCTGATCTTCAAAGGTTCATCACACCCTCCAGCCAGAATTGGGAAGTGGCTGCTCCACCTCCAGCAATACGAGCTTGAGTTGGCCTACCAAGCGGGCACGGACAAACCGGCGGATTTCCGATCCAGGCACCTGAGGGCCGTGCCCTTAGAAGAAGTGAGTGAAGCAGAGGAGACAGAACAGCACATATGCCAAATCATTCACACCATGAAGCTCAAGGCAGTCAGCATCGAAGACATTGTGGAAGCCACGCACACTGACCCTTGCTGCGACATAGCCAAGAACACCATCATGTCGGGGCGAGTGGAAGTCTTTCCTCCGCCATGTACATAATCGCACGCCGGTGGCCAGAGACTTCCTCAATGGCATGTTCCCAGTACGACAAGAATTGTCCCTCACCAGCGAAGGGCTGATCCTGAGGGGAGCTCGCATTGTGATCCCCAGCAGCCGGCAGGACAGAATTGTGGCGCTGGCACACAAAGGAAACCAGGGTATGGTCAGGACAAAAGCCAGGATTTGACAGAGTGTGGTTTCCGCACATTGACACCAAGGTCGAGCAGATCATTACATCCTGCCTCCCTTGCCAAATCAGAGGAGCACCTCCTAACCCTGAAGCTATACAGTCAGCAGAGCGTGGGTCATCAAGGTGGGACGCCATCAGCATCGATTTCTGCACAGTACAGGAAGCAACATATCTGCTGGTGGCCATCGACGACCACTCATGATACCCAGAAGTGGAGATCATATCCTCGACGGCAGCGGAGACCGTGATACCTACACTCAAGAAGATGTTTGCTACACATGGCCTGCCAAGACAATGGACCGCCATTCCAGGGGCCGGAGCTCAAGAAATACCTGCACATGAAAAATCACCACATCACGCAGAGGGGGCCACAGGTGAACCATCAACAAGGTGCTACACATATCCAGGGATCAAACCAGCCCCAGGAAAGTAGATCTATATCGATTCCTACGGAACTACCGAGTGACGCCCCACAGCTCCACCGGTTTACCCCCGGCGGACCTCATGTACGGGACACTGGTAAACTCATCCATACCACACCACCCAAGCAGAGGAGTAGACACCTTTGACAGTGACCACACTCAATGTAGAAGAGTGGCAGCAAGCAAACACATGAGTGTCAGGAGGCCCACAAGAAGGTTGGCACACAAGGTCGGCAATCACGTTTTGGTGCTCTGAAAACCCACAGAGACCAAGCTTGAAACGCGGTATGTCTGTGCACCCTGGACAGTGACCCGAAAGGAAGGAAGAATGGTGACAGCAGCGCAGGGCACCAGTCGATCACCAGGAATGCTTTGTGGTTCAAGAGGGTGCCCCGACAAATGTGGAATGATGGAGACAGAGTCCCAGGCAGAGGCAGAGCTGCCACAGGATGTTGCAAGCCACCGGAACGAGGGAGAAGCGACCCCGAGTTAAGAGCCATAAGAGCAACCTGAAGGATCTAGCAAGGAGGATACAGAAGATGAAGGAGAGCCAGAAGGTGGAACTGGTCCGGAAACAGCTCCCCGGTCAAGGCCCGTACGACCAGAGGGCAGCCCCAAAGGCTCTGGAGAGGCTAAGAGACTATGCGTGCTAATAGCAAGGTGGAGAGTGCGAAACTATGCTGAACTAGATTGCACAGCAAAGTTAGTGATGTTGTTCGATGTTGGTTATGGGTTTGTGGTATTTTTGTTTCGTTGGGAAAAAGGGGGAATGTTACATAAGCCTCACCTCCCGCATGCGCAGTGACATGAGGTGCACGAAGAATAAAGGGCCCGCCCTGCCGGAAGGCAGGCAGGCAGTTCCGGGCACGAGCCAGATCGAGCGTGTCGTGTCCATTATTCTGCTCCTCTGCCAGGCCCGAAGCAGGCCCTGGTCCTCTCTCCCTCCGCCGGCTGTACCGGCAGAGAGGGATCCAACGGAGGGGAGGAGGTGGTGGGGTGAACACATCCAAAGAGGGCGTCATATTTCATATGCAGGTCCCCTCTCTGCATTACATGCAGGCCGAGGAGGTTCTCTACAGTACACGCAGGGGGTTAGTGTTATGAACCACTCCAATGAGAATTGTGTAGGTAGAACAGGACTATTATTGAAACAAAAGCAGCAATCTTCACCGCTCGCCAGCCTCCACTTCTCTTTCCCACTGGCCACTGTCAGCCACTAGAATAACAAAGGGCAGTGTTAGCGCTCGCCCACAGGCCCTCCTCCCACCATGCTGGCAGTCAGGCACTGTGGAATAGCAAAGGGCAGCAGTAGCCTGGCTAAACATTTGTTAGGGTTTGTGGGGGCCCATTTCAATAGGATTGCCCCCCCCCCTTGCCCACAGTTAGGAGGGTTGGACACACTCTGGGTTACTTAAATAAGAATGGATACAAATGAATGCTCTTCAGCCTCACTGGGCAGGCAGCCAGAGGGGAGCTTAAACACTAAACTGCCACTAAAGAGTATTAATTGTTCTTGTCAGCAAGGTGCTAATGCAGGTGAAACCAGAGTAAAAGAGGTGATAACACTGCTGGATGCTATCAAAGCCAGCCTGTCACCTGCTGCAAAGCGCACATTTAAAGTCTTAAGGTGACAGCAGCCAGCAAAGGGCAGCCTGTAACATGCACACAAAGCAAAGGGCACATTAACGCCATGAAAGTAGAGGTTGTTCATTAGCCAGAATAGGGACAGCTACTTGGAGCCCCACATGCCCCTTCCCCGAGGATTTTGAATGCATACACAGAACAAAATCCCAACATCGTGGGACCGTTAGGCATGCAAGGATATGTTCTAATTTGTCTTCCAGACCTGTCCAGCAAAAGATATACAGAACCCTAATTTTCACATTATGGATTGACATGAACCGGCTTGGAAAGTCATATACTGTGATGTTACATCTGATCATCGGTCTACAGTGCTCTAGGGCGCCACTGGTAAACACATTAAAAGAGGTTTTCACTTGTAAGCCAAGAGAATAATGTGTTGTGCAATATATAAATATTCACTATTATTAATATGCAGCAACTCAATAGTTCAGTAAACCACGACGGTTTTTCCTCATAGGAAAAATTGCAAACTTAATCACTTCTCATGAGACTCAATGTCCGCTGATCAGGCACAGTGAGAGTAAGTGATTTGCCAAGGATCACACATTTCGTTAAAGTGGTGAAATCAGCATTTGGACCCAGGCTACATATATTCCTGGTGATAGATCACAAATTTTGTTTACGGTTGGGTTTCCAAAAACAAAATTAGTTTTTTTTATCACTGCACTGAAAAGTACATAAATCACATAAGAAATCAAGCTGACATTATATACATGGATATAGAAATAGGTCAAGCAAAAATACATGTATAGCTTTACTTTTCACCACCTAAATGCACGATTGTAGTAGCAGCCTGGAAAGGAAAGTGGAGCTAAAAACAATAAATAAAAAAGGTATTCACAATGAAAGAATTAAATATACAGTAATCTGCTTGAGCCATTGTTTTACACAGCATGCAGCGTTATACTCCCCTCTCATTTATTATAACCCACCAATCGCACCTTCTAAGGTTCAACAGTCCTTACCCAGGTGTCCCTGAATCTGGGTCATCAACCTCTGAATTGGCTTATTGGAATGAGGCTGACACAAAGCAGAACCCAGGGGTGCTGGGGGAGCAGCGGGAAAGTGGCTGTGCTGCCCTACGCTTTTAACAGTCATACGAAAAGTGTGAGCTGGGAAGACTTTGGACAGCTGATCCTGCTTCAGAGGAGGAAAGTCTGGCCATATACTTGTCCCGAGCTGGCTGTGTGCGAGACACTGCTTATGAAATTGTGACAGTCCCACAAAATGCGGATTTGTTGGTTACCCTATAGACACACCCAGCCCTGTTCCCCGACCTTGGGTCTCATCTGTGCCGGTTTATCTGCCAACTTGATATAAGATGAACATGGAGAACTCGCACAAAAGGGGATTTTTGTCAACCATGTGGAGCTTCTGGGCCTATTTCAATACAACGGTATCGAAGGGGCTGCATTGGAATGGTTTCCCTGTTCATTCATCTATTGCAGCTGTGACTGCATGTAGGCGGGCAGCTAGGGCAAGCACATGCTCACGTCCCCTCACATATACTTTTACTCCTATCTTCATGCTTCCCTTTTCTCCGATATAGCATTCTTTTTGCCCCTCTCTTTTCCTTACCAGCAATTTCCCCTCTACTATCCCGCTCTTTCCAAACACTATGTCGTCCCCTGTGCTTGACTCATTCCCTTAATCCTGCCTTTTTGTTCTCCATTTCTGCCAAAGGTTCTTTGGTATAAAGATCCCCCTCTCCCTCATTTTGCTGCTATTCGCATACTCGCATGACTTCACTCCATTTGTTCCTCCCTCGTTTACCCGTATCTCACACACCATCTGCCTACATTGTTGCCCCATCACCCCTCATCACTCACTCACCTGTCTCTCTTTGATCTGATATGATATGGCATTTGTAACACGCCTATACACAAGTGTTTCAAGGCGTGACGAGGCGGGGGGGGGGAACAAGGGGAGAACAGACAACGATCCTAAAAGGCCCGGTGTCATTCAGATCGCGCAAGTGCATGGGTAAGGGGACTGGGAAAAGTGCAAGGGGAAGGGGAGAGGGGAAGTGCAGTACATGGTTAGTAGAATACAAGATAAGTAATAGGGCCAGTTGGTGGCAAGTGCAAGGAGAGTGCAGTACATGGTTAGTAGAATACAAGATAAATAATAGGGCCAGCTGGTGGCAAGTGCAAGGTAAGTGCCGGGAGAAGGGGCTGTAGGATACAGAGACAGTCCCGTAGGGTGTCCAGTCATAATATCGAATACAAAATTTCGAATGTCAAAAATGTCGAAAAGAAAAATGCCGAATTTTTTTTTTTTTTTTTTTTCGATATTTTTTTTGGGCTCTAGTTTATATAAAAAAATAGGTAAAAACAAAAAAAAAAAACGGGGGTTGGGGGGAACCCCCCCATTTCGAAAAAAAAACGTCATAAAAAATAAATTCGACATTTTTTTCGACATTTTTTTTTCGAATTTTTGATTTCGAAATTACGTCTATAAACCGTCCCGTAGTGCAGGTAGGCAGTGCAGGGAAGAGTGAACGAGATAGGTGAGTGGCCAGTTGCAGATTCAGTGCAGGTTCAGTGATTCTAGCAGGGGAGAGAGGGAGAGAAAGCGGAGGCAAAGAGGAAGGTTTTGAGGTGCTTCCGGAACCGGAGATGGTTCTCCTCAAGTTTCAGGGAGGCAGGAAGGCTGTTCCAGAGGGAGGCCCCTGCTTTCTCCTGCCCTCACTCACTCACTCTTCACTTATGACTCTTTAGACCTCCATTATTCCCCATTCTCCTTACACTCCAGAACCCTCTGCTCTCTATTTTACCTCCTTTTAATCCTCTTTGCCCTGCATTTCCCCTCACACTTGTTCATGATTAACTATTGCTCCATTCTCCTGCCGTCGTGCATTCTCTGCACCCATTCACCCTTTTACCTTCACCTGGCTCTGTTCTATCATCTTACCTCCTGTCTTCCCACACTCTCAATCCCTCCCTCCCTCCCTCATTCTCCTGTCCTCCTTCCTTCAGTCAAGGCAGGTCTCAAGAAGCGCAGCACTCACCCCATGAAAGAAGAAGCCAAGAAACCAAACTCCCAAGAAGTGAGGCCAAGGCAGACACACCAGGCCAACTAAAGCCAGGGCCAAGTGGAATCGGCGTCCTCAGCACGTGCCAAGAAGGGCTCCTTCACAACCAGAGGGGTCGGATTAGAGGGGTGGGGACAGAGACGAAGGTCACAATAACGGGATCTTCAAACTTCCCATTGGCTTCAAATGTTGCTTTCATGGTTTCTGATAAAATGCCTCACGCCTACAAACACTTCTCTACAGGCGGGTTATAATGCCAGATCATATGATGTGTAAGCACCCCTTCACCAGAAGCGTACCCAAAGACTAACCTCGCGGCTGCTGCACACCACTGAAGACTGGCACGGCGACTGGACAATGCCAGGACCTACAGGCGCACCTTGGAACTGTGCAATGTATGGGACCATATGAAGTGCAAGCATGGAGTCCGGTCGCACCCCTGACCTGCAGCAACAGCGTCAAGTGACCCCTCTGCTCAACTGAGGACACACCACAAGGGACGGTTCAAAGATTTTCAAAATGTGCATAACTGATGAGCAGGCCAGCATCATTCACCCCTAAACCCCAAGATTAAAAGATCAGCCGTCAGCAAAGCACCAGCTCCAATCAGGAGCGATGCAAAGCTCCTCCGGTCCCCCCCATGTGAGGGTGTGTCTCGGCACATACACTTTGCATCTGCTACTCGTGTGGCGACAGTGGGCACCATTAGCAGTTCCTCAAAACGTCAGCAGGTACCCAGTGAAGCCTCCGCCAGGGCTGTGCAAACCCTGCATTATTAGAGCCTCGATACATCACCCATTATCTTGCGACAGCCTCCAGTGCCAGAGCCTCGGATACATCCCCCCCCCCCCATTATCTTGCGGCAGCCTCCAGTGCCAGAGCCTCGGATACATCCCCCCCCCCCATTATCTTGCGGCAGCCTCCAGTGCCAGAGCCTCGGATACATCCCCCCACATTATCTTGCAACAGCCTCCAGAGCCTTGGATACATCCCCCCCATTATCTTGCGACAGCCTCCAGTGCCAGAGCCTCGGATACATCCCCCCCCCCATTATCTTGCGGCAGCCTCCAGTGCCAGAGCCTCGGATACATCCCCCCATTAGCTTGCAGCAGCCTCCAGAGCCTCGGATACATCCCCCATTAGCTTGCGGCAGCCTCCAGAGCCTCGGATACATCCCCCCCCATTATCTTGCGGCAGCCTCCAGAGCCTCGGATACATCCCCCATTAGCTTGCGGCAGCCTCCAGAGCCTCGGATACATCCCCCCCATTATCTTGCGGCAGCCTCCAGAGCCAGAGCCTCGGATACATCCCCCCCATTATCTTGCGGCAGCCTCCAGAGCCAGAGCCTCGGATACATCACCCATTAGCTTGCGGCAGCCTCCAGAGCCTCGGATACATCACTGTTAGGGAGAATTCTCATTTATCGATAATTTCCCTCACCAAGTGAGTCCCTCAGCAGCTTGGCTGGATTTCAAGGATTTCTTTTTTCCACCTGGTAAGAGTGTGAGCCTTTTTCCCATTCTTGCATGTGTTTTGCCTTGTGTATTTCTACTGTTTGTGTGATCTTGGGCTATGGAGCTACACCACTCCATGAGCCCCACTTTTTGTGTGCGTTACACAGCATCTTCAGTGCAGTGACACAAGGTTGTCTTTGAGACTTCCCTCTGACTCCATTTTTCTGGGGCAGACTACTGTCCCCCCGAAACATGTAAAGTTGCCATTAACTTTGTATAGTCACTTTAAACTGCAGACCCAGTACACCCCATTTTACATGGAGTACTGGAAAGGGTAAATTCCTACTCCTTTTTGTCTGTGCCTCTCTGAGCTTTATTTTGCTCTCTTAACACTAAGACTTGGCTGGTGGCAGTGGTTTCAACCCTAACTTTTCTACCGCTATTATACTATATAAACGTGGTCCTGTTTTAGGCTATTATATTAGCCTCAAACTTAAACCCGCTTGACCAAATACTCTTTCTTTTGGCTCCGGTCGGGTTTATTCACCATTTCTTTTTGTTAAGGTCCTTCTTGTGTTTTACTTTGCGCGGCAAACCAGGTTTGTCTCCTTTGTTTGCCGACCTTTGGCGGGCTTCTGTCCAGAAGCCCTCCTTTGGCGTCTGGGTGTCTAGGTGGGCTGAATGTGAGGGAGGGGTGTAGTCACCCCCTGCCAGGGTCTCCTTGGAGACCCAGGTCGCACTTTGTCTTGATTGGCTGAGGTGGTTGTCCGTGCCGGACAACCCCCTGCTGAGTGATTGACAGCCAGGCTGAGTGAATGGGGGATTTTGACAATATAAGGCAGGACTCCTGGGCTGGAAGTCAGAGTCGCCACTGGAACTGCAATGAACCGAAGAGAAGAGGAGAAGAAGAAGGCTGCTCCAACTCCCGACGCCCGGTGAAGCCCTGCTGCAGTCCTGAGCCATCTACCCTTTCGGCGACAAGAGAAGATCCAGTCCAGAGTCTTCTTCCCTTGAGCCTGGTGGGATCAACCAGCTCACCTTCCACAGCTGGAGGATCCTCTTCTTGGTTGAAATCACTGCACGCAGCTGTAGTGGTCCGGATAGCCATCTGAAGAGCCTCTCTGGTTTTAAAGGAGCGCACCTTTTATTCACTGTTGCTTTGCTGCTGCTAGCTTCATCCCTGGGTAGTGCAGATCGCTCCAGACGTCCTACTATTATCCTCACGACTGAAGCTTCAGGAACCGTGAGTCTGCAGGTACTACCAGGAACAACTGCCGTGGCACCAGCTCTTCTTCATACGAAGAAGGTACTGTGTCCGACTTCAAGGAACTAGGGTGAACCCCTTTTCTCCTCATCAAAGGCTTGGCCTCATCTTCCTTCCCTCTTATAACTTTTGCTTCCCTTTTGACAATATCCAAGTACTCCTGGCAATCTCGAATCGTGAACTGTTCTAACCTTGTGATCCTCGACAACAGGACCCCTGTCCCATTGACACTGGCGCATCCCGATTGACTTATCTACGTTTTAGAAAGTGTCTCTTGATTCCATCTGCCTTGACAAAAGTATTGACTATGATTATTGCCCCCAACTCTCTTGTGTAAATTCATATGCTAAGTGTGTTTGACTATGGTAACATTTCTTCTTGCGAGTACGCTTCCCTTTCGTAAGACCGAATTGTCATTACTGTCAAAAAGTTATCACGTAATAAACCCTGGTAACGGCTTTGTTTCACAACACCGGTCTGTCAAATCCAAAAGGTACTTACCTTGAATTGTTCTGCACAAGGGGAATTGGTTGTGTGTAGTGTATTTGAAGTGTGGTTTTAATTTAATAGAAGTGAAGTGTTTTGCGAACAGATGGTCTAAAAATAAATGTACTTTTACTTTTTAACCGAAAACCTCGAGTCAGTGTTTGCTTGAGTCACAGTAATTGTAGTCCTTTGTGTAATCTCTACTACTGCTCATTTGCTCTTGAGATAAGTCTGGCTGCTCCACTATTGCTACCACTCTAACTGTGTAGTACAGGCTTGTACCAAAGGTGAAATTGTACTACCACTTGTAGTCTTAATCTTGTGTAGTGGTCCCTAAGGGCACTGCCCAGGATTCTGCCTAACAATCACCCATTATCTTGCGGCAGCCTCCAGAGCCTCGCATACATCACCCATTATCTTGCTGCAGCCTCCTGGGCCAGAGCCTCGGATACATCACCCATTATCGTGCGGCAGCCTCCAGAGCCTCGGATACATCACCCATTATCTTTCGGCAGCCTCCAGGGCCTCGGAAACATCCCCCATTATCTTGCAGAAGCCTCCAGGGCCAGAGCCTCGGATACATCACCCATTATCGTGCGGCAGCCTCCAGAGCCCCGGATACATCACCCATTATCTTGCGGCTGTCTCCAAGGCCAGAGCCTCGGATACATCACCCATTATCTCGCGGCAGCCTCCAGAGCCTCGGATACATCACCCATTATCATGCGGCAGCTTCCAGGGCCAGAGCCTCGGATACATCACCCATTATCTCGCGGCAGCCTCCAGAGCCTCGGATACATCACCCATTATCGTGCGGCAGCCTCCAGGGTCAGAGCCTCGGATACATCACCCATTATCTTGCGGCAGCCTCCAGGGCCAGAGCTTTGGATACACCCCCCCCCCCATTATCTCACGGCAGCCTCCAGAGCCTCGGCTACATCATCCATTAGCTTGCGGCAGCCTCCAGAGCCTCGGAAACATCACCCATTATCTTGCGGAAGCCTCCAGGGCCAGTTTATGGAAGCAGAGACACTGAATACCTCAGAGGTATGCATTCTTAATCTGCAGAGAGGGCACTGCCCACTGTGCGTAGACTGAGTGGTATAAACCAACTCTTCCTCGCCCAAAGGCAGACCCAGAGAAAGTGCAGAACACGCAACGCTGCCACCTACCCATCTAGTGCATTCGAAGCAATGGGCAAAATCTACAAAGCACTCATAAGGGGGGGATTCAACACAGTACGAGCATCCCAAATACTCGGCCATACCTAGCTGCAAGATGGCCTTGGAATAAACTTGCCGAGAGACTGCTTACAACCGACTCCCGCCGATACCCATCGTCTCGGCCATCCCTACGGCTGGATTGCCTCAGGATTCCACCACACCCTCGAGCGAGGGCACAGGTGGTGTGTCTGGGAGTGCCCCCAGACTGATCTACATACAACAGAGAAGTATCATTAAATGACAGATGGGCGATCCCCAAATTACCCAATTCAAGAAAGACTGGGTTACTGGGTGAAATAACAGACATGCCCTTCCGATCTCCTTGCTCAAGGCCATCCTGTGAGGAATCAACTTCTGGGTCACCACTGGTCCAGGGATGAATATCGGTTTCTAAACCAATCGATCAGCCCCTCACCTCTAGTACACCTGAAGGGATCCGAACAGATTGGAATAGAAGTGAATTATAGGACCACCTTGTCCCATATTGGTAACGTGGGTGGAACGGCAGGCTTATCGCTGCAAGGTCATGGATCATTAGTTTCAACACAGCAAAAATACAATTACCCAATGATAAAAGGGACTGTCCAGTCAAGGTTGTAGAACAATGTCTACTTTAGTATTATCACAACAGACGGTTCAGGCACACTGCAAATTACAACCCACCCTTGAAGGAATGCAGAGGACAGGCAGTTTCAAGAAGGAAAAGGGATTCACTCTGGATACTAACAGGAGGATAGTCAGTAAAGTAATTAATCGCAATAGTTCAACGATACTTGGTTTTATCACAATCGGAGCATTGGGTCTTAAAGGATAGTTCCGGGACTTTTTTTTTTATTGTTCCTATGGTTCGGCCATGTGTTTTTAAGCATAAATCGGTAGATCGTAGAAAACTTTCCTATGGACCTTACCCGACTTTTCGTCCATTAACGCACTCGAAAACATCCGCCATTTTATGATAATCCTATCATTTCCCCCCATCGCCCTGGCTCACCTGCTTTTGCGGCACTAAATCAAATCCCCCGCCCCTGAGCCTGACATCAGCAGACGCGTACCGCCCATTTCCCAACGCCAAAGCACGTTTCGTGTCAACAATCGCTGCGCCTCAGCTAATGAAGTGTCGCCATGGAAATGGCAGGACGCCTCTTTCCTCTATAAGTATAAACACACCGTTTCACAACACACAGCAGCAGATTTTCGATTCCATTACTCTCTTTGTGTTACTTTGAGTATTCTGTGACTCGTTTCTGTGCTCTGGTCAGCTATCTTCGCCGCTTCTAGGCCTTGTGAACACCTGTACCATCTCTGTAAATTATTTTACTTTCTTTACCACACAATGGCTACAATAATGCCGTATATGTACGAGCCCGAGTACACCGAGGAAGAACTACTGGAAAGGCAAGCACGCGAAAACGATGGGGATTCGGACGGCAGTTGGGAGGACCAGTCAACGGATGAAGAGCCTGGACCATGTCGCATGGACGGCGTCTCCACCTGGTGCACGTGCAATCGGTGCGAGCTAATGCCAACTGAGGAGGAGAACTGCTGCTGCCGTGAAAATTCCGGGTGCTTGGCCTACATTTCGGAAGGCGAGCCAAGTCTGCAATGCATCACCGAGCTGCCAGAGTTCAGGGAAGCCTGCCTCTCACGGACCGTGTTGAGGATGATGATGGTGCTTATGCACGAACTTCGCAGCACTGTTCGTCCGCGTAATCCGAGTAACGAGTAAGTATACTCTGGTTGTGATGTCAGTGATGCCACTACTATGTCATGGTCGTCTCCCACATATAAAATTACATCTACATATCATTCGAATGCATGTAAATTGGTTCCATATTGTGCATTTTCTAGATAGAATTTTTTTCAAAGCAGAATGACATTTTTTACCTGAATCGACAGTGATAAGAAAGTTTTGTCATTTTAATACAGTTTGCATCTTTCATTTTCACAGGTGGTACAGGCTGGTGGCCTATCGTTGCTTCACTTGGTGGCTTCACGGGAGGCTCGGACACCGCGTTCGGAGAGTAATACCTGCCTGTGCAGTACTTGCCATTAGACAACATTTCCCCAGCGACAGTGGACAATACCGCGGATTTTCCCTGGATGTGCTGCAACCGGAACTTTACAATGTGTAATGTTTATTATTTATGTTCAATTGAATTTAAGATCTAAAATAAAACCCAACATATATTTTAACAATGGTTGTTTTGATTTTTTAAATTAATCTAGTGCGTCTCCATTGAATAGTCTTCCTGTGCCTTGTCTTGTCACACCACATGTCTCCGGCCAGCATCCTCCCTCACGCAGGCCGCCCAATAAATCATCCTTTTGGGCACCGGGTACAGAGATGACCCCCTCTGGCCCGTGCCGCCCCGTGTCTCTTGCCAAGCATCCCCCCTCACGCTGGACGCCCCCCTGCAATCCACATAAGTGTGTCTCCATTCACGAGTCTTCCTGTGTCTTGTCTGCACGACCACCGCCCCAATCCACCCCCCGCCCTATCAAAGGCAGTTCGCACCGGGGTACTTGTGCTGGCAACTGGAGCTGTCAGGGAGCGATAAAGGCCAAGAGGTGCCAAAGACCATGTACACTTCAAAGTGGTCTATAGAGCATGGGCTGTTGTTCCCATGTCTACCTCCAGACCCCGTGTCTCCTGCCAAGCATCCCCCCTCACGCTGGACGCCCCCCTGCAATCCACATAAGTGTGTCTCCATTCACGAGTCTTCCTGTGTCTTGTCTGCACGACCACCGCCCCAATCCACCCCCCGCCCTATCAAAGGCAGTTCGCACCGGGGTACTTGTGCTGGCAACTGGAGCTGTCAGGGAGCGATAAAGGCCAAGAGGTGCCAAAGACCATGTACACTTCAAAGTGGTCTATAGAGCATGGGTTGTTGTTCCCATGTCTACCTCCAGACCCCGTGTCTCCTGCCAAGCATCCCCCCTCACACTGGACGCCCCCTGCAAACCGCATAATGCCACGACATATACACGTCATTCATTCAAACACACCCCAGTTTCGAATCCTTTATAACCCACTTCATATTTCTAATGAGCACTTCTTTGCGCTTTGCTAGTCAACCCGTGAAGGTGCTGGTTATCTGCTCTTCGTCTCTGTGAACTTCCGTGACCACTTCGAGGAAACTCCTCAGTTTGCAACCTGTGAACTGCTCCCTGTTCTACGACAAGAAACTACTCTGATCCCTGCATCTAACTGTTTGTTCGTCAAGGTAAGGCCATGTACCATAATCATTTTGCGTCCAATTTCTTTTCGTTCAAGACAGTACATGCAAGGAACTAGTCACATGTTCTGAGTTTACATTGGTATTCATAGAGAATTGTTGATCTTTACTTTTCAGACCTTTCCACAATGCCTGCCTGTTCCATTGGCGGTTGCCCTTCGAAGACCCATAATAAATCTGAAGGTACTATAATGCATGTTTTCCCTAAGACAATAGATCAGATAAGAGAATGGGTCCGATATTGCGGATATCCACCGTCTGAGCTTGAAAGTAGAGTCCTAGAAGTCTTTGCGGACAAGAGGGGTGATCGATACCGCATCTGCAGCAGGCACTTTACCTCTGAGATGTACTCCACATCATTGCTAATAAAGAACAACACACCGCGAGCGAGGCGAAAATTGCTCTCAACCGCTATTCCCACTCTATTCGTCCACATCCCTCCACTGGTGAGTCAAGTTTACGTATTTATCTCTCGGCCTTGCGGTAGTGTGTAGCATTAGCTAACAATAATTTCCCCATTTATGTATCCACTCAATATGAAGGCGGAAGATTCTCCATCCGTGTCGTTATTGCAGTCATCAGCCACTTCAAGCGCCTATCGGGTAATCTTACTTGGCTATTCTGCCACTGACTTGTTTTAGGCATGTAAATCAATAGTTTTAATTTATCGTGTAATAATTTTACCTAATGGTACACCCTTGTACTCGTCCTCTAGTCTTTGTTTTCAGTTATAATTATTGTTATCCAAAATAATGCAAGTACTGTCTTTCAGGGAGATGCTGAGGAGTCCAACGTATTGACGACTACCCTTGATGTCACTCAGATGCTCGAGGTACGTTTCCGGACAGTTCCATCGATGGAGATCATCAGATCTTGCATTCTTGTAGCGTGATTGCTACACACAATGTTTCTTTCGTTTTTAGCCATTGATATGTCCTTCTGTCGTCGCCCTCCTATGTGTCTTCTTTTTTCAATATTGTGTTCATTACTAATGAAAGTCCTATGTTTCAGGGAGTCGATGGAGCATTAGTCCAAGAAGGGGGAGCATGCAGTTACGGGTCGGCGCAACAGCTTGCAGAAGTGTGCACCGCAGTTACATCGTCCCTTGATGTTCTTATGCATTTCGAGGTATGGATACTGACAGTTCGATCAAGCGAAATCATATGACGTGATTACATCCGCTATACTTCCTTCTTTATTAACGCAAGTACTATGTTTCAGGGAGATGACGGACCTTCTTCTACAAGAAAATCACCCCTAGTAGTTGATGCAGATCTCTGGGTGGTGACACTTCCAACGATCGAGCAAATCGAATCATATTTACATATCCATTATTTATTTTAGACAACTGATCATTTGTGCAGGTCTATTTAG